>NC_060208.1:198775000-200091000 GCF_021130785.1 Homalodisca vitripennis
GTTTTAAAAAAAATTTTTTTTTTTTTTTTTTTTAAAAAAACCCCCCCCCCCTTTTTTTTCCCCTAAAAAAAATTTTTCCTTTTAAAAATTTAAAATTTTTTTTAAAAAATTTAAAAACCCCCCAAAAAAAAACCCCCCCCTTTTAAAAATTTTTTTAAAAAAATTTTTTTTTTTTTTTGGAAAAAAGGAAAAATTTTTGGGGAAAAAAAAAAAAATTTTAAATTTTTTTCCCTTTTTTTCCTTTAAAAAAAAAAATTTTTTTTTTTTTAAATCCAAAAAAAAATTTGGGCCTTTAAAAAAAAATTTTTTTTTTTCCCCCCCCCCCTTTTTTTGGGGGGTTTTAAGGAAAATTTTTCCCCCAAAAATTTTTTTTTATTTTAAAAAAGGGGGAAAAAATTTTTTTTCCCCTTTTTTGGGGGGGTTTTTAAATTTTGGGGGGGGAAAAATTTTTTTTTCCCCCCCCCGGGGTTTTTTTTTTCCCCTTTTTTTTTTTTTTCCCCCCCTTTTTTTTAAAAAAAAAATTTTTTTTTTAATCCCCAAAAAAGCTGGGCCCCTTGGGCCCCCAGGGTTTTAAAAAAAAAAAGGGAAAAAAAAAATTTTTTTTAAAAATTTTCCCCCAAAAATTTTTAAATTTCCCCCCCTTTTAAAAAAAAATTTTTTTAAAAAAAAAAATTTTTTTGGAAAAAAATTTTTGGGGGGGGGTTTTTTTTTTTTTTTAAAAATTTTTTTTTTTTTAAAAAAAAAATTTTTTCCCAAAAAAAAAAAAAAAAAATTTCCCTTTTTTCCAAAAAAAAATTTTTAAATTTTTTTTTAAAAAACCCCAAAAAATCTTTGGGAAAATTTTTTTAAAAAAAAACCCCCTTAAAAATTTTAAAAGGGGGTTTTTTTTGGGGGAAAAAAAGGGGGTTTAAAATTTTTTTTTAAAAAAATTTTTTTTTTTAAACCCCCCAAAAAAAATTTTTTTTTAAAAATTTTTTAAAAAATTAAGCAAAAAATTTTTGGGGGGGAAAAAAATTTTTTTTTGTTTTAAAAAAAAATTTTAAAGAAAAAAATTTTAAAAAAAGGGGGGGGAAATTTTTAAAGGGGTTTAGGAAAAAATTTTTTTTAAAAAAAAAAAAAAAATTTTTTTTTTTTTTTTTTTTTTCGGTTTTCTTAAAAAAAAAAGGGGAAAAACCCCCAAAAAAAGGGTTTTTTTTTTTTTTAAAATTTTTTTTTTTTAAATTTTTTTAAAAAAAACCCCCCCCAAAAAAAAATTTTTTTTTTTTCATTTAAAAAACAATTTATTTTTTTTTCCAAAAAAAATTTAAACCTTTTTTTTTTTCCCAAAAAAAAAATTTTTTTTTTTTTTGTTTTGGGGCCCCTTTTTTTTTAAAAAAAAAAAAATTTTTTTGGGGGAAAAAAACCAAAAAAGGGGATTGGGGGGCCCCCCCTTAAAAAATTTTATTTGGGGGGGAAATTTTAAATTTTTTAAAAAAAATTTTTTTAAAAAATTTTTTTTTTTTTCCTTTTTTAAAAAAAACCCCTTTTTTTTTTTGGTTTTCCCCAAACCCCAAGGTTGGGTTTTAAATTTTTGGGCCTTTTTTAATTTTAAAATTTTTTTTAAAAAAAAAAATTTTTTTTTTTTAATTTTTTTTTTGGGTTTTTTTTTTTTTTTTTTTAAAACCTTTTTTTAAAAAAAAAAATTTTTTTTAAAAAGGGGGGTTTTTTAAAAAAAAATTTTTTAAATTTTTAAAAAAAAATAGGCCTTTTTTTAAAAAAACCCTTTTTTAATTTTTTTTTTTTGGGGTTTTGCCAAAAAAAAAAGGGGGGGTTTTGGGGAAAAAAACTTTCCCCGGGGGGTTTTTTTTTTTTTTCCCCCCTTTTTTTTTAAAACCCAAAAATTTTAAAAAAAAAACCCTTTTTTTTTTGGGGGGGGGGTTTTTTAAAAAAATTTTTAAAAAAAAATTTTTTTGGGGGAAAATTAAAAAAATTTGGGGGGAAAGGGGAAATTTTTTTTTCCCCTTTTTTTTTTGTTAAATTCCTTTAAATTTTAAAAACCAAAAAAAAGGGGAAATTTTTAAAAAATTAAAATTAAAAATTTTTTTTAGGAAAAAAATTTTTTATTTTTTTTTAAAGGGGGGGAAAAAAGGTAAATTTTTTTTTGGGTTTTTTTAAAAAAAAAAAACAAAAAAATTTTAAATTTAATTAAAAATTTATTCCCCAAAAAAAAGGGGTTTTTTTAAAAAAAAAACAAATTTTTTAAAAAAAATTTTTAAAAATTTTTTTTGAAAAAGGGGGGGAAAAATTTAAAAATTTTTTTAAATTTTTTTTCCCCCCCAAAAAATTTAAAAATTTTTTTTAAAAAAAAAACCTTTTTAAAATTTTTTTTTTTATTTTTTAAAAAAATTAAAAAAAATTTTTTTTTTTTTTGGGGGAAAAAAAGGGAAAAAAAACAAAAAAAATTTTTTTTAAAAAAATTTTTTTTTTTTTTAAAAAAAGGTTGTTTAAAATTTTTTTTTTTTAAAAAAAAATTTTAAAAAAATTTTTTTAAAAAATTTTTTAAAAGGGGGGGTTTTTTAAAAAAATTTTTTTAAATTTAAAAATTTTTTTTTAAAAAAAAATAAAAAGGGGCCCCTTTTTTAAAAATTTTTTTGGCTTTTTTTAAAAATTTTTAAAAATTTTTTTTTTAAAATTTAAAAAGGGTTTTTTTTTTTTTTAAAGGGGGTTTTTTTTAAAAAAAACCAAATTTTTTTTAAATTTTTTTCAAATTTTTTTTAAAAAATTTAAATTTTAAAAAATTTTAAAAAAATTTTTAAATTTTTGGGGGGTTTTAATTTTTTTTTGGAAAAAAAAAAAAAGAAAATTTTTTTTTTTAAAAAAATTTTTTTTTAATTTTTTTTTTTTTTTAAATTTTTTTTTTTTTTCCTTTTTAAAATTTTTTAAAAATTTTTTAAAAATTTTTTTTTTTTCCCCAAAAAAAAAATTTCCTTTAAATTTTTTTTAAAAAAATTTTTTTTTTAAAAATTTAAATTTTTTTTTTAAAAAAAATTTTTTTTTTAAAAACCCTTTGGGAAATTTTTTTTTTTTTAAAAAAAATTTTTTTTTTTTTTTAAAAATTTAAAAAAAAATTTTTTTTTTTTTTTAAAAAATTTTTTTTTTAGGAAAAGGGGAAAATTTTTAAAAAATTTTAAAATTTTTTTTAAAGGGGGGGGGAAAAAAAAAAAAAAAGGGTTTTTTTAAAAAAAAAATTTTTAAAAAAAAATTTTTTTCTTAAAAAATTTTTTTAAAAACATTTTTTTTTTTTGGGGTTTTTTTTTAAAAAATTTTTTTGGGGAAAAAAAACGTTTTTTTTAAAAAAAAATTTTTTTTTTAAAAAAAATAAAATTTAAAAAATGTTTAAAATTTTTAAAAAAATTCTTTAAAAAATTTTTAAAAAAAAAAACCCAAATTTTTAAACTCCCCATTTCCCCCCAAAATTTTTTCAAAATTTTTTTTAAAATTTTTTTTTTTCCAAAAAATTTTAAACCCTTTTTTTAAAAAAAATTTTTAAATTTTTTTAAATGTTTTTTAAAAATTTTTTTTTTTTTAAAAAAGGGGGTTTTTTTTCCCCCAATTAAAATTTTGGGGGGAAATAAATTTTAAAAGGAAAAAAAAAAAATTTTTTAATTTTTTTTTTGGGGAAAAAATTTTTTTTTTTTAATTTTTTAAAAAATTTTTTTTTTTTATTTTTTTTAAAAATTTAAAAAAACAATTTTTTTTTCCCCCCGGGGGGGGTTTTTTTAAAATTTTTTTTTTTTAAAAAAAATTTTTAAAAAATTTTTTTTAAAAATTAAAATTTTTCCCCCAAAAAATTTTTTTTAAAAAATTTTAAAAAATTTTTAGTTTTTGGGGAAAATTTTTTAAAATTTAAAAAAATTTTTTTAAAAAAAATTTTTTTTTAAAAAAAAAAAATTTTTAAAAAAATTTGGGGGTTTTTTAAAATTTTTTTAAAAAAATTAAAAAAAAAATTTAAAAAAGGAACCCCTTTTTCCCCCCAAAAAATTAAAAAATTTTTTTTTTTTTAAAAAAAATTTTTTTAAAAAAATTAAATTTGGAAAAAAAACATAAATTTTTTGTTAAAAATTTTTAAAAACCTTTGGGGGTTTAAAACCAAAAATTTTTTAAAAACATTTTAAAAAATTTGGGGAAAAAAGGGGGGGTTTTTTTTAAAAAACAAAAAAATTTTTTTTTTTAAAAAAACTTAAAAAAAAACCCCTTTGGGGAAAAAAAACCGGGGGGGTTTTAAAAACCCCTTTTTTAAAAAAAAAAAAGGTTTTTTTAACCCCAAAAAAAAAAAAAAAAATTTTTTTTTTAAAAAAATTTGCCTTTTTTCCCCTTTTTTTTTAAAATTTTTTTTTTCCCCCCAAAAAAATTTTTTAAAAAAAAGGGGAAAAAAAATTTTTTTATTTTTAAAAAAGGGGAAAAAAAAATTTTTTTTTAAAAAAAAAATTTTTTTTAAAAAAATTTTTTGGAAAAGGAAATTTTTCCCTTTTATAAAAAATTTTTTTTAAAAAAGGAAATTTTTTTTTTAAAAAAATTTTTAAAAATTTTTTTTAAAAAAAGGGGGGGGGCCCCCCCCCCCCAAAAACCCCCTTTTTTTTTTAAAATTTTTTGGGGGAAAAAAAAAATTTTAAAAACAATTTAAAAAAAAAATCCCCAAAAAATTTTTTTCCCCCAAAAAAAAAAAGGTTTTTGGGGAAAAATTTTTTTTTTTTTTTTAAAAAAAAAAACCCCAAAAACCCTTTGGGGTTTTTTAAAAAAAAAAAAAAAAGGGGGGGTTTTTTAAAAATTTCCGGTTTTAAAATAAAAAACATTTAAAAAAAAAACCTTTTTTTTCCCCTGTTTAAAAAAAGAAAACCAAGTTTTTTTTTTTTTTTTTTTTTCCCAAAAAATTTTTCCCCCCAAAAAAAAAAAAAATTTTCGGAAAAAAATTTTTTTTTAAAATTTTAAAATTTTTTTTTTTAAAAATTTTTTAAAAAAACCCCAAAAAAAATTTTTTTTTTAAAAAATTTTTTTAAAAATTTTTTTTTTTAAAAAAAAAAAAAAAAATTTTTTTTTTTTTAAAAACCCTTTTTTGGGAAAAAAAAAGGCCCCTAGTTGGTTTTTTTAAAAATAAAAAACCCCCAAAAAAAAATTTTAAAAAAAGGACTTAAAAAAAAAACCCCTTTAAAATTTTTAAAAAAAAACCCCCCTTTTTTTTTTTTTAAAAAATTTTTTAAAATTTTTAAAAATTAAAAAAAAAAAAAAAAAAAAAACCCCAAAAAAACCAAAAAAAATTTTGGGGGGTTTTTATTTTTAAAATTTAAAATAAAATTTAAAACAAAAAAATTTTTTTTTTTTTTTTAAAAAAAAAAAAAAATTTTTTTTTTAAAAAATTTTTTAAAAAAAATTTTTTAAAAAAAAAAAATTCAAAAAAAGGGGGAAAAAAAAAAAAAAAAATTTTTTAAAAAATTTTTTAAAAAATTTTTTTTTTTTTTTAATTTTAAAAAAAGAAAAAAAAACCCCATTTTTTTTCCTTTTTAAAAAAAAATTTTAGAAATTTTTTAAAATAAAAACCCCTTTTTAAAAAAATTAAAATTTTTTTTCCAAAAAAATTTTTTTTTCCAAATTTTAAAAACTTTCTTTTTTTTTAAAAAAAAAATTTTTTTTTGACACACCAAATGTTTCATGTTCTTGTATTGTGCATTTCTTGTGAACTTTGGCTAAACCACTATACCTTTCATGCAGGCTACACATACAAACAATATGTATTATTCGGAACACATTTGAGTTTATATGACCAGATTGCATAATATTTTTATTTACCTTAGCACATCATGTAGAAGTGATATTCTATGTCTTATAACATGTTAAATTTCAAATAATAATAATTAATGTAGTTTTTTTAGTTATATACCGTAGACGAATCACATGTGTAAACCAGAATTCTTTTATTGGATCTGGTTAGTTAATCCATTTTAGAAGGAAATAACGTTATTCATGAATTTCACTGCTTACTAAGTTGTTTTGCATAAAAATAAAATCGAGATCATACATTTTGATCTGATAAGCAACGGTACTGAAAAATAGACATTGACGCTTAGCGAGCTTGCCCCTTTATAAATGTAACGCTTCTTTTATAAATAAAACTCTAAGTATTTAGAATTATATACACTGCATGTAATTTTAGAGTAAATCAAAATACTAACCAAATTACTATAAAAAAACTTAACATAAGCTAATATACAGAAGTAAACGGAAGACTTTATTTTATTATTTTGCAGCATACAGTCTAAAGTACAAAAGCTATTTTAATTAGATTGATAATTTGTTAAACTGGTAAACAGAAAATGTAATAATTTCAAACACATTTTGGAGTTTTAAATCTGGTAAAGTTATTTCATAATATAAGTTTAGAATTTAGAAAATATGAATTCAGAATATTCAAGAAGGTCACAAGAAGTGAATTAAGGAAATTATTGTAAACACGATTAGTTTAAAAAATTCTTTTGTATGATTTTAATATTTACAACAACAGTAAATTTAAAAGCCATAATGCATACTCATTTATTTAAATTTTTCACTGCTTTAAAATCATTAAAATATTTAGTATGAAAACTTAATTTAATATCAAAACATACACAATTATTGTCAAACTAAGTATAGTTATGATTTTTTCCGAATAAAACTTTTTCGATTTCTAATTTTCAATTTGTGCTACTTTCTTGTATTGTTTTACAATAAATAAAAATGTGTTAATATATATAATGTGTACACACACACACACACACACACACACACACACACACACACACACACACACACACACACACACACACACACACACACACACACACACACATATATATATATATAAAACCAAGTTTTACCACATATAATTTTTCGTATTAAAATCAATAAATACATAATATTGTAATAATACCAACTACTTTAAATTTTGTTAAGTTGTTTTCTGTTAAGGTCGTGGGTTTGTAGGATGGAGTAATTCTTCCAAGTTACTCCCACGTTTGCATATTGAATCAATAACTGAGAGGAAGCACGCAATGCCAAAGCATAATAAAGTACGGTAATGGTTAACAATTCATTGCCAACAGCCCAGTTCAACATGCACTGGATCTAATATTTTTAAAAACATTTGCATATTGAATAACTAACACAGAGGAAGTAAGCAATGAAAAATCATAATACAGTACGGTAACGGTTAACAACTCATTGGCAAAAGCCCAGTTCAACATGCACTGGATCTAATATTTTTAAAAATATTTACATATTGAATAACTAACACAGAGGAAGTACGCAATGCCAAATAATAATAAAGTACGGTAACAGTTATCAACTCATTGCCAACAGCCCAGTTCAACATGCACTGGGCCTAATATTTTTAAAAAAACATTTTCACATTGAATAACTGACACAGAGGAAATACGCAATGCCAAATCATAATAAAGTACGGTAACGGTTAACAATTCATTGCAAATAGCCCGGTTCAACATGCACTGGACCCAATATTTTCAAAAACATTTACATATTGAATAACTAACACACAGAGGAAGTACGCAATACCAAATTATAATAAAGTACGTTAACGTTTAACAATTCATTGCCAACAGCCCAGCTCAATATACACGGAGCCTAATATTGTCAAAAACATTTGCATATTGAATAACTAACACAGAGGAAGTACGCAATACCAAATTATAATAAAGTACGTTAACGTTTAACAATTCATTGCCAACAGCCCAGCTCAATATACACGGAGCCTAATATTGTCAAAAACATTTGCATATTGAATAACTAACACAGAGGAAACACGTTTGAAGGATGGAAGCCATTCAAAATTTAAAAAAAGTTTATACACAAGTTATTGTGCTTTATAGAATTAAAATATTTTAGAATCCTCAGGGGATTAGAATAATGTTTATAAAAATATATAAAGTTGTATAGACTAAATAACATAACGGGAATCATTATAAACACTTAAAAAAGTAATTATTAATAGATACAGATTAAATTTCATACTCGGGCAGGATTTGTATATAGTTTGGATGAGTTCAATAGCGAGACTCCACTAATAAAATGTTTAAAGATAGCTGTAATTCGCATTTAGCCATCATTCTTATCTCAACATTCACAACATAGAAGAAACTGAAACTTTTTATAACAACATTTTGAAATATTTATTCGTTTATTAATTTTCGATACCTTTTCCGTTGGAATTTTTAAAAATATACAACTAATCCTTATACATGAGTATGTTCAAACACATAATTTGAATTTAGGCCTACTGTTACTAAATCAAGAGCACTTTTTTTACAAACAAGTTTTTTATCGTTGTAAAAAATATTTTTTTTTCCAGTAGATTTGAAGTATTAACATTATTGACGTGACGTCTTAAATTAGGTTGCGGCTCGGAGTCACTCATGAAAAAGTGTAACGCCCGGTAACGTTACGATGCCCGTCCAGTGGGTCCGCCGCACGGGATCCGCACGGGATAAAGCAGATAACTGTGGGTCCGCCGCACGGGATAAAGCAGATAACTATGTTTATTCGTGAAATTGTAGAGTGCTTAGATTCGTCATTTACAACAATAAAGGTAAATAATTGTACACTGATATTTCATTATCGTAAACTATGATTGATTGATTAATTGTTAGATTGACACAAAAGTTGAGAAACTGAGTTTATAGGTTATGTCATACTATTGACAAATGCTGATAGTGTTAAGTAAATTATTAGTTTAAATCACTCTGCAATCAATCGTAATTCAGTCGATTGAGAAGAAACAGCGCGTATTGCTAGTCAAACATTTAAAATAACAAATTATAACCTCTAACCTGTCATAACAGTGCGACCAAACAAACGAACTAAACCGACCAATCACCACGCGCGGAGTTAGAATTTAACTGTGTTTAGCAAGAATTTCAAATTCCAATTTTAGTAAATTTTTTATTCAACTTTACCATTTACAATAACAAATTTTAATTAATTTCAAATTATGTACAATGTTTTAGTAAACAAAATATATTTCTATAGTTAAAATTTGTGAAATTCTTATTTTCATTCAATTCCTTGTTCCTATTGTGCAATTTAATAATAATTCATATCAATAAATATTCTACCGAGAAAAAGACGTTGTCACGTAAAATCTTCGCCCGTAAAACCGACTTTACAGGCAACCATAATTTTTTTTATTAGTATTATTATATGTTTAAACATGTTTCAGCATTACGATTATATTACCATGCTAAGATTGAGGGTTATTTTCTAATCAGTGTTGTGCAAACCAACAATCCTATCTAATAATATATCTTAAATTGACCTTTCTTCCGATTGATCTGTAAAATGTATTAAAAATAGTAAACAGAACATCTAATAAACGACTTAGGGAGTTTCTGATAATGTATAGTTCCCAATGTATGGATTTTACAAAGTATTGGTGTTCTGCTTTCCCATGTAAGTTAAGTTTGGGAAGTATGTTATTCGATCATAATGCAAAAATTTCGTGAGGATCGAGTCCCAAGAGGGAATGTGTGTTGACTTACAAACCCCTCCATCATCATACTTACTTACATAAAGCTTTTAGTTACTTATAACATGATTCAGTCAGTAATACAGTAATACTACTCAGAAATTTTAATTTGCAAGAAATGTTATAACAAATTGAGTTTTGAGTGTCTTAAAAGGGTGCAAATGTTACGAAATGCAAAAAATATGTACAAAATTCTATCATAATTTATTAAGGTATTGTATATTTAAAATAGTTTACTGTACTGCAGAATTATTCAATGGATATATTTAATAACTAAGTATTTTACAATATTGTAAGGTAGAAAAGGTTTCACATTGGATTTATAAAAATAATTGTTAACCCTATTTTTTCGGATAAATATTAGCAATTATAATTCTTTGAACATTTGTTTTGGTTCAATGTAGAAAAAGGGCTCTAATTTCATACTACATCATTATTTAATAAATTATTCTAACCGTGCATTTCAAGTTGTTTGAAAATAGTGTTCGTCAATTTACAACAACTTGAAATTTACGGAGGCAATTAGACAATTTCAGGTTGTCTACGCAGGAGTTAAACCATCTAGCAATCCAACAATACTAAGTGGAAACATCTTTTGTTAAATATAAAAAGTGTCCTAATGTACTCTACAGCATCTAATGAGGAAAGAGAAGTACTATTATGCACATAAATGCTTAGCTTTCCAGGTAAACCGAAATCTTAGTGAAGGTTTAATTTGAAACTGGTGTTTCAAAGTTTTCAGTACAGAGAATAATTAAGATACACAAAATATCATTTTAAAAAAGTCACTTAGTCCATAATCTTCATGAAGATGATCCAAACAGGTGAGTGGAATGTAGTTCTCGTACCATTAAGTTTCGTGAGCTTGATCCTAATTGGCATACTCAAATTGATTTTTAAGACGAGTCCACTTTCTACCATAATAGTGCTGTAAATAGGCATAATTGTAATTATCACAACTCTAGCCATCCACACATTCCTGAACAGACTCTACTCAAATCAAAAGGAATTACTGTTTGGGCAGCTGTCTGTTGTAATGGGATGCTATCTTACAACATTTCAGACAGTACAGTGACTGAGATTAGGTATAAAAAAAGTGTTAAATGAACAAGTCTTGCCTCATTTTACGGGTCCAGAAATGGAGCAAGGAATCTTCCAACAAGATTGTGCTCCTTCTCATTTTGCAAATCCTGTCAAGCGATTACTAAATGATAACATTCATCGCCGTAATGATGAGGAATTAAAACAATCAATTGAATAGGAACGCAGAATTTCTGTGTTGGAGCTTACGAATCATTTGGTAAGCGCTGTTATCAGTGTGTCGCTGTGGATGGATTACAGTTCGAATATTGTGGATTGCAATTGCACATTTTTTAATAGGATATGTTCTAGCTTTCTGACTGAAATTCGTTATTTCTCTAGAATAGGACAAGAAATAATTTTCAAATACCAAAAATACTGGTTTTTACTGATTTTAAAGTATAGTATTAAATAATGCCTCCATTTTGTTTCAACCACGCCAGAGAGCTGACATTTTCGCATAAACACGAGTATTTTTAAAACGCGTTAATGAATTGTGTAGAGTTTGAAAATACGCGGTGCATAAATTTGCCAGTAATAAAAAATCAAACGTCTGAACTTCTTCGTGGGACACCGGGTGTTTCATATATATATATTGAAATATATGAGACTGTGAACGAGTAAAACAATACAAAAATATTGTAACTGAGGAAATTTTTTTTTGGATTTTGCTATCCTTTATTTTTAAAAGATATGAAATTAAACTTTATCTAAAATAAAGATAACCGGAAATGCCCATAAATATCAAAAGTTATAATGAAAAAAATTAATATTGTTCAGTTACAAATTTAAGAATTATATGATGCTGGATGTAATATTGATTTATTGTATATATGAAACGAAATTATAAATCTTATTCTGTGTTGATAACAGACTTAAATAAGATCTTTTTCTCTCAATTATCACAATTTTAAAATAAAAATTTTTATTCCGAAAAAGTTATTTATACATGTCTAGAAATGTACCAATGTAAATTTGCAAGATATATATATATATATGTGTGTGTGTGTATGTGTGTGTGTGTGTGTGTGTGTGTGTGTGTGTGTGTGTGTGTGTGTGTGTGTGTGTGTGTTTTGAGAGCGTTATAGAGAACATTTAGAGTTTCGATTGCCTGTACAAACCTATATTTGATAGGCCAAAAAAATGAGGAAGATTTAACTAATTTACCAGCAAAATTGTTTGTGGAGATCAATGAACTATTTAGATAGATAGCTAAAAATTATAATTCCAAGAACCACTAAATTGACTGAAGAAAAGGAATACGATATACACAAATACTTTGTAAATTCGCGTTATGTATATGGGTTTGAAGGTGACAAGCCTATGAAATTCATAAACAATTTCAATACAATCTCAATATTTTAAACACACAAATAATTTTATACAAATTTGTTCGAATAAAATACTAGAAAGCTGTCATAAGCGTACCACAACGCTCTAGTATAATGTGTTTATTTTAACCTATTTTGTAATTAAGTGTTAGGTTAGTTATTTACCTGAAGAAGAGATCAGGTTGCAGTTATTGAAACGTATTGTTCCTGATTTTTTGTTTCACTGAACGATGGCAAGTGTCCGGAAAAATCCTGTTTCCTTCCTGTCACTGTAAGAGTGCCAAATTACAATTTCAAGGAAACCAACTAATATTGAATTTCTAGATATTCTTGCTCAGACAAATGCACGGTTTTCCTCATTAGATTTTGCTTATAACACTGTTTTAATTATATATCCAAAATCAAACAATAAATTAAGTATTTCCTCTGCACTAGATATTTTTATTTCGGCACTTGCCCAATTTGGAACAAGGAATAATCCTCCTACGCTATAAAGCGTATATTGTATTTGTATTTATCTGCAGTACATGGCTAACCTAATACTTACATTACAAAATCTATAAAAAAACTAGACAATTAGAAAACTATATACTTACTTTAAAAGTACTTCACCATGAACCTTTGGATCTGAGATTTCAGCGTACACTCACGTAGACTAAGACATCTGACCTTAATTCACCATCGTCATATCGCTCTGTAAAACTTCATTTGGAGGAACTTATTCAATTTTATTTCCAGTATTTAAAGAAATTTGAATATTTTAGCAGTGCTACTGAGTGTATCTTTCAACTCTATATTACAATGTATTTGCCACAATATTATGAAAATTTAGTTTATTTTTAGTACAGTATATATGTTTATGTACATAAATATAACTATAGTTAATTATGAGTTTAGAAATTAAGTGTAATTATTTTAATGTAATTTACTGTATAATAAGCTAAATTTAATTCAAGACACTTTTTGGACTAGTTCGGTACATGTAATAAAAGGTTTTTTCCTTAATATGAAGAAATGAAAATAATTTTTAAATTCAAAGTTTTTGCACATTTCAAGAGTGAAATGATTACAGCTTTTAATTCTGACTTAGCACTCGTAAATTATGTGTCCTTATTGTGTTATGTTTGAATTACGAGTTTCTTTCTGATATAAATATATTAAGTCACTGTGTATAATATAATATGTGGGTAATAATAAAATCTAACAAATTTTGTGAAAATTTGCTATTATAGAAACTTGAATTCGTGTATGAAAACATATTTCAGTAATAATGATCTCTCCTAAAATAAACTATTTAATATTTCACTCTATTGAAAAGAATACAAAATGATATGTTTATGTGGCAATAATAGATTGCGTTTTAGTAACTCTTGCTACCATGAAAATAAGTGATAATAGTATTTGTTCATGCTGTCAAATAAAAAATATTTAAAAAATAAGATACGAGAGAATTAAATCGTGGAATAAATCTGTTCGTGGTACGACAGTTAGGTCTTGACAGCACTGAGACAGCTTATGTCTCCTGAGACAGAGCAGTAATCTCAGGGCAGTCCGGTTCTTAAGGGAATCTCAGGGGAAATAAGTGCCTAAGTCACTTATTATAAAACCTTGGCTATGAGATATTTTAAAAGTATAATTAGTAAAGTCTTTTAGACACTATTTACTTAAGTAATTTAAACTTCCAAATAATCAATAACTAAAACATTTTATAATATTAAAATTAAGCAGTTCGTTACATAGGTCAAATTCTCTCACGTAATTGACAAAACTAAAATATTCAGAGTTTATTGCATCCGGTGGATGATTTGAAAGGTTAACAGTATCTCAGAAAATTGTAATCGTAATATGATATCTTACAGATTAGCATATTCATTACTATTTTGTTAAAAAAATATTGGATGGTTTGCCTTTTATTTTAACTCATAAAGAAGATGAGAGTTGTAGTTAGTGTTTCAGTTTTTTTAACATATAAAGACGTCAAAAATATGCAAAACCTTGTTACCCTTTCAGTACCTCTAAGTATTTAAAGTTCTAGTAACACATTAAAGGAAAGTAGGAATAAATATATTTATAACAAGAAGTGAAACTAATTTTTTATACCTGTATTTAAATAACAACCCCTAGCTGACGAAATGTAAACTAACGCCTTTTTAAACGGATCAGCGGAATATCTAAGGTAATATGTAGGCACGCATAACATTTGTATAGTATATGGAAATATATGCATGTAGTTTAATTGGTAATTGGTGATACCTTAAACGTTCCCTAATAGGCAGATTATTGCCGTCAACACCCTTTACGTATATAATCTTGTGACAGTTTGTATGAAATATGTTTAAAATAATGATTATGTTATTGTTACTGTTTTAAGTATTTAAAACATTTTTGTACTGAAAATTGGCAAAGTATTGCAACAAAAATATTCAGTTTGAATAAATAGTCAATATTTATTGCAAAGAGAAAACGTTTAGGTATAGCAAACGTCAGTTATCTAATAATTTTGACAAACATACCACATTGAACTCTCATTCGTACATACATTTTGACACTCACTCTGCTCCAGTCGTTGCCAATTTTTCCCAACCTCAATTCTATAGTAAGTCTTCTGATTTTGATGTCTCATTTATACGCCATAAACTCGTTCGCGCTATAAAACGACACTAGAAAGCGTTTCAAACGAACTTTAAATGCTTTAGCGTAGGCGGATTTATAATTTCATTTGGCAAGCTCTTGAAATGAACTCCTGCCTGCGAGGGCAAACGTTCATGAACTCCCGTCCTGTGACACCGGGTTCGGTAGTGTTCTCCTTCTCTTGTCTCGTACGAGTGCACATTCCGTCCGTTGTTCTAGATACATTTAAACATAAAACATGACGTTATTTCTAAAATATAAAGACTTGAAAAAGTTAACAGTTGCAAAATCTGTTGAAAACTGACCCACACAAATGTCTTAATTTTTAATTAGTTACTTGCACATGCAGCCCACAGCCCTAGTCCGTAGGTGAGAAGTGGATAGATCAAGCCATAACAAGCCGTCATCATAATCTGAATAGGGAGTACTTACCTAGAGGGCTCGACACAAAATGCCTGAGGATAAATTGGAGCAAGGTAATCGATAACATTCCATGTCAAACTCTGATCAAGGTATAATCCAAGGCATCTCGAGACAGAGACCTCATCCACTACGGCCTCATCCAATACCATATTCGCAGTCTGTCGAGCGCAAAGATAAATGTAGAAAATTGGATTTTGAAACATTTGTTTTTAGATCAAGCCTGTGAAAATGCTGGACTCAACTGTTAACTGCAACAAAGGGTTTTCTTCTGAAATAGATTTTGTTGTTTCATTAAAACAAAGAGTCGTATCATTCGCATACTCCACGATTCTTCCATGTGATAGTGATGATTCTATGTCACTGACATAGAGGAGGAAAAGAATAGCGCAAAGGAGGAGTTTTTAATTACCTAAATTAACATTAAATTAATATAACTTTTTCGATGGAAGATGCTGAATGATTCTATTCCCTTCTTCCACAACGACAGGTGTCAGGACAATTGCGGTTACTGGACTTTGTGTTTGAAATTATGAATAATTACAACTATTTTCTATAATAATTTTTTTGCAATTTAAAAAATTATTGAAGAAAGTAATTAATTAAAAACGGAAGGCTCTATTTGAATTACGAACTTTATATAATGTACAGAATGTACATATTTGTCAGGTATTATTCCTAGACCAATGAAAAACCAAAATGTCAAATTCATAAACTCAATAAATACCGGAAGGCTGCTATTTTTATTTTTTCACCTATAAATTTTTATTTAAAAAACGGCTTATTGTAATAAATTGAAAATTTGGTATAACCTAAAGACATAATAAAAAAAGAATTTGGATTTTATGAGGCTTTATTTTCAAAACTCAAATATATTAAAATTACATATTATAAAGAAGTAATGCGTATTACATTTAATTTTAAAGTAGTTTTAGTTTTATTTCAGACAAATCAATTAAAATGCAATGATATCAAGTTTAAAAAAATTGTTTATATAAGGGCAACTTTTAAAAATAGAGTCCCAAACTACTCGTATGTCCACCGTCGTTATGTGACAGCACTTTTGGTCAACCACAAATCATCTGTTTTAATTAAAGCTCCTGGAATCATCTGGTTTTAAAATTGTATTCAATATATAAATTTAAATAAAGCTGCTCATAAACACTTAAGTTTTTTATTAAAACAGTATAAACTTCAATTTGGACTAACTCTATTGGAACGGTTCTAAATGTGCAATATTGGACAGAAAGTCTCCAGCAGCAGAATCTGTCTTTAAAAGCAAAATTATTTTATACTCTGTTATGTTACAAAACTTTGTGTAATTTCATTTTAAGTCCTGTATAAAGTTATTATTTTTGTAGATTACTTTTGTAGAAAAATCAATTGTTTGTAGAATTAAAACATTTATATTTTCTAACGTTTTAATCAAAAGAAACCTATTTGATGTAATGTGTAAAGATATTATTACCACAATACAATGTTATACGCAACTGATAATAATATAAAATAAATTAGTTAAAAAATAAAAACACTCACACACACACACACACATGTATATGTATACATGTGTGTGTGTGTGTGTGTGTGTGTGTGTGTGTGTGTGTGTGTGTGTTGTGTGTGTGTGTGTGTGTGTGTGTGTGTGTGTGTGTGTGTGTGTGTGTGTGTGTGTGTGTACCCGCATATTACAACAAGCCGCTCTCAAATTAATAAATTTATGTGAACAAATAAAACGGCGGGTATTCAGGTAATTATTAAGGTAAAAATTCCTAATATGATATTTTGTTTTGTGATATCTTGGTCATAATATAATACCTGGAAATATGTTTAGAGTGTTCTGGGACACTCTGTACATGGAATGTGCTTATATCAATCAATACAAAATACGAAAATCACTCCTTATCATTTCTTGAAGCTTAAATATCGCCATATTTTATACACCCAGAACTGAATACCCTGGTAATAGATATACCTCAATTTGGATAAAAGGATTCTTCATTAATAGTTAATGTTATGGTATAATCTGTATGATTGTTTGAACATGGACGATTTTGTAAGTGAACTTTGATACCATTTCCAAAGATAAACAACAGAAAAGAGCCCCAAGCAATACGCCTTGGTTGTCTTGGAAAATGGAATCCTTTGTGTATTTAGCTATTGCCATATTGTGAAGCGGGGTTAGCGATATGTGTGATCGAACTTTTATGTACATATTTTTGGTTTCCTTTGTTATTAATTATCATTTTACTGGTGTAAAAAATGCATAAAAAGCAATCTTTTTGATAATATTTTGCTAACAACATTGGTTATGTAATACTTGAAATAAATAGCGGTTGATATTTTCTGATGATTAAAAAAATACCTGAGATTGATAATATTGCACTAACAACATTGTTTATGTAGTACGTGAAAAAATAACGGTTAATATTTTCTTGTGATTCAGAATGTTAATGAGATTGATAATATTTTACTAACAACATTGTTTATGTAATACGTAAAATAAATAGCGGTTAATATTTTCTGATGATTCAGAAAGTTCCTGAGATTGATAATATTGCACTAACAACATTGTTTATGTAATACGTGAAATAAATAGGGATAATATTTTCTGATAATTCCGTATATTACGAAAGTAAAATTAACTTCATTACAAAACAAATATTATAATAGGGGAGCGCTATAGTTACATTGGAGAAGTTCTATAATTACTACCGTATAGTTACCACTTCCTAGAGTGTAACTAAAGTTACTGCAGAGCCCGTTGATTTTTTCTACACAAGCTAATCTTTTCCATGTCTAAATAAGCATTGCTGTTGAAAATCAGATTCAAAAGTACCCATATTTTCTAGTAATTTATATTAGATACACGACATAGCGTTCAGCAATAACAGAATGCTACAGCAAGTTAGTGTTTGTAACAGTATTTCTACTGTAACAACTAGAGTTACTGCAGCATCAGCATTTAGATTTGCCAACTAGGCACAAATCGCCAAAAGCCTACTACATATTTAGTAGTAGCTTTACTAGGCTACCTCACTCCGGTCACGACGGTATCTGGTTGTAAATACATAAACCGAAAAATAAGTAGCAATGTTTTTACTTATCCCTTTACTGCAAATTATATAGAACGATTAAAATTACTAATACAAATAGTTTACTTGTACGCAATATCCTGAATAAGTTACTTGCAAACCATTCAGCACAATTTCTAGCTATGTGTAATATTTAAAAGTGTAAAAGATTTCGTGGCTTACCATTAATGTTTTCCACTATAGAGTATTAAAAATAACACTGTTGTTTTTTAAAACAATAGCCAATTTATGAGTACAAGAAACGTTTATATTAATAATATGTTATATTCAAATTAATTAAAATCTATTTATATTAATATATTTTGTTACATAGTAACTGATTACACTACCTTTAATTGTATACCTGCACTTCTAAAATTTCGACTAGTGCTTACAGTAAAAAGAAAAATGGGATTTAAAGTGTAATAAAATATATATTTAACGATGTATATGTTAATAAAACATTTCAATACGCAAATATTTCAAACAGACGGCTCCAAAAACAGAATACAACTATATAACTAATATACTATACGAGAATATAATAATTTGAAACATTTTACATGATCTAAAATTTTCTTATAACAGTATTTTCTCACCACACTCAACACTGGAGTAAAATAATAATTTATTTCATAAAAAAGTGAATGCTACATTTATCCAACTTGAATAGTTTGTATTTATTCCACTAATTGTTCATTTGTAATATCTAATACAGCACTACCTGAAACTATTATTCTATAAGCTGAGTTCTACTAGTTTTCACCACGAGTAAGCTATATCAAAAAAATTAAAGTTAAATGAAATTACAGTATTCGACGTACATCTATTGCTACTATTTAGTGTAGGTAACTGCATTGCCATAATTGTATTAGAAGAGTACAAAATATTTTTGTCAATTTTTAAAATATGTGTCCTTGGTATTAGTCTAATTTTATACCAGTAAAGATCGATGTATGGAAACGGTTCTATAATGTAAGGCAAGAGATAGATAAGATATTTGGATTCCTTGAGTAAAACCAGCATTACAGGTTTTGTTCATCAAATAAGATTTTTTAAATATGTTAAAAATGTTTGTATTGAATCGATTTTTCACAACGTTATGTTACAACGTTATATTGCAATGTGGGATGTTTATTGTTTCTATACATTCAGGTAGTCAAACATACAAAATTTATCTTGAATTATCTTTTAAGAAATAGGAGTATTAACAACAATACTAATACTAAGTTACAAGAATAAAAACGTTTTTGTAAGAGGCTTTTGTTACAAAAAAGTTTTTAATAATCTTTTACGTGATGTGGAAAATGTGTTTTTCTGATTGTAGAGACAGGTTTCTCTCATATTGGCAATCCTGCTGAGAATATTACTCAATAAGACGTCAGCTTGACCGTTTACTATGAAACTGCTCTATTATTTGGAAGTGATGACGTTTTCTATACGTTATAAGAGTATATAAAAATATTGCTACCTTCACAAATATGTTAACTTTAATTTATCCCTTTGACGTACTAAATAAACTTTATTATTAAGCTTACTCCGATCACTAGTGCTAGTTAGAAAACCCAGTTTTTTATCATCCTTCGGATTTTTTTATGATATTTTTATAACGAGCTAAACTTAATTATGTGCGTTTTTCATCAATTAGTTGCTTAAATACGAAAGACACAAACACTATCTTATTAGTATTATCGGTTGTAGTTTTAAAAAAGAAGAACAGTTTTAATGCAAATCTTTTTAGTGTCTTTAAAGTATTGAAATAATAACACTGATAAAGTACTCCTTTTATATACTTTATAAAGTAAATTTAAAGATAGAGTAAACAATTAAGTTTGTAACATAAAATAATGTAATGGTATTATATTTGATGAAAATTTAAGTTAGAGGTTTTTGTAATTGTAATTCGTAAGTAAATACATTGACCACTACGCTTTTGGCGGGAAGCTTTGGTGACATGCAAATGTAGATTTTCGCTCCATTTTAACTTACTTTTTTGCAGGGTCTGAAATTTTACACTGTTGTGAATTTTCATCCTAGAATTTGGTGTCCACGTCCTTCTTGAGGTATCCTAAGAAGTCGGTGATGGAGGCATTAAAAAAGAACTCTGTGAATCATTTCGACATCAAATACACGAAGGCTAAAAAAGCTCTGTGTGCTTTATCCATAAATTATCCAGTGAAGAAAATACCCTTATTGTCTCATCAGATTTACAATTCGACAATAAGAATGAGGCAAAGAGCATGAAGGTAACGCGTTGTAATTTCCCCGCTCCCATCCACCATACGCGTTAGATAGATCCGTGTGAGTGTGACGAGAGATGGAACTAAAAGTTTCCTAGACATAGTACACGATTTGAATTATTACGTTTGCTTAGTTGTAATATAAATATATTAATTCAGATTCGATAGGATAAAGGTAAAATTTGTAATGAAGTGGTTGGTTGAAATCACTCAGAACACGTTCAATTTTACACACATTTTTGCTTACTTCTACCAACTAACACCTCATTTTACTTAGTTACCACCTAAAAACACAAAAATTAATTCCTACGGTACCATTAAACTAATTAAACATATTTATAGGATATTTATTTTTTTATGCATATTTTTATACGTCCTAACTATGTGCCTTGCATACGCCGACAATGGTGGGCAAAAGTATGTCATATTTGATCAAAAGTAATATTTTTTTTTTAATTTATAGGCTGGAAGATATTTTATCAATTTAATAGCACACAATAACTCCCAAAATGACAATCAAGTTATTCACAGACAGATGGCGTCTGCTCTGAATTTAATTAATGTAAATAGGAGGTCTACTGCTAAATATGTAATAGGCTTTGGTAATCTGCGTTTCCAATTGTAATTGGTGATGTCAAAGCTAACTTCAGTTGTTAACTGAGAGGATATTGGTTTCCACTTTAAGCAACGGAAGTTACAACCTATTGGATTATCTAACTTGTATAAGGTGCTAAAAGTTACATGTCACATCGTGCTCTTCAGTGTGTTAATTAGATCAGTTAATTCTTGCTTTATCAGTTCTTGTATGCATAATTAAAATATAACGTCTATTTTGGACAACTACACAAAATAAATGCCCATTTTTATTTAGTAGTCCTAATTAATACTAAGCTTGGTAGTATCGATAGATCAACTGCTCATGGAAAAATACTTAGCCTCCGTATTTAATTGTGTAATATTGTGCTTGTATTATAACTAGATATAAAACGAGTGGAGGAGCAATGAGTAAATGGCAAGTTCATAATCGATATTCAACTTCTTCCGTAGTAAGCACAAGATTGTTCATGAATGACTCGATCATCCATGATCTCGATACCTCACAGAATGTGTGTATTGATCTCATACACTGCAAAACTCTACAGAACGACACACACAAGAAAGTCAACGTTTAATAAATAGTTTTTGTGGTGTAAATTGTCATTTACCACTAACTTTTTGATCCGTAGTATATTGTATATTTATACAGTAATGATTGCAATACATTTAAAGATTGACTTATTCTAAGATGTACAAACGTCAGTCTGTCACTTTATATAATATGTAACAAATTATAGTTCACGAAATTGTAAACATATTTTTTAACTTGATAAAGGTCTTGTATTACCGTGATTTTATAACTAATTATAAAATGAAAGCTCATAAGGATATTTAATTTATAGGAAAGGATGGATCTATTATTATTGTGTAGTTATTATTAGCTACGATAGAAAAATTGTCTTTTATATTACAAGTTTTAAAGGCTTGTAGTTAAACGAAACCATATTTAAAGTTTTATTTTAAGTCCGTAAAGATTGTTACATTACTATTGATGTTGTTGTTTTACTACACAGAATAATGTATCAATGACTGTCATAGCGACTCATGAACTAAGTGGCCTAACGTAATGATTTGTATTAAAATGTTTGTTGCAAACATAACCTGATACATTAATAACTGAGTTAATTTCATACAACGTAAGGCCATCAGACCTCGAAAGTGACTGTTGTACAACTAAGTGTCTCAGAGAACATTCAAAACAGATAAAAGTATCCATCTTCATTTTAGATAGAAAATAACAATAAAAATCCTTTCCAATAAAAAACATTTTCCTTCCAATAAATTAGGCTTTTACATTTATCTATTAGAAGTCTTCACTAATCAATTATGTAACTAATGTAACAAAAGCAACCACTGAAAATAATCACAAAGAGTTACTAATGTAAACGAACAAAGCTTAAAGATTTTAAACATTTAAAACGTTTTTTGCGGACCTGAATGTACGAAAGATATGGACAGATTTTTGAAATACTTCTCTAAATTTAGCACGAAATATTATCAAGTTTACGAATAATTTTCTGTCATTCAATTTTAATAATTTGTTTTTCTACACAAAGACTGTTGCTAGAAAAACTTAATTTTAAAAACTATTATTGTAATTTCCTTATTGTAAATAATTTTCTTCAGTATTAAATTTTCTACAAGATTATTTTTAAAATTGTAGGTTTTAAATACCTATTTAACAAATAGTTTTTCGCATACTATTGTTTGTGTTTTACATAGTACGGTACATCTTACAAAATAAGAGAGATACAGTTATGGAATGAAATTTATTCAGTTTATAATGTCAAAAACCATTAGAAAAAACTGCATTCATCTCTAAATCCCTCTTTTCAAACATCTAGTCAATGATCATATAACCTCGGGTACTAAATTGTGGATGAAATCTTTTATTGACCGTTACTCAGTATCAAAGCATTTCCTGAGCTATGTTTAAATGAAATTTTTAAATTATTTTGTATAGTAAAATAAGAAAGTTTCGGTAACGCTACCCGAATCACCCTGTATAAAGACTTTACCTTCCATCAAAGCCAAACCTTATATTCCGAAATCTCTAATCTATAGTCTCCTCTGAATACAGATGTCCCAAGAGAGATATCAATTAAGACGAAAATATAAAATGTTGATGTTACAAGCTACTGTGTACTGGTTTCGTGAATTTGACGTACCTTTATATACTCCACCAATTATATATATATATATATATATATATATATATATATATATATTCACTTCGAGTGTATAAAAGCAGAATTGCTCTGTTATATCAATTATTAGACTTCTTGATATAAAGTTCCTTTAATATTTCGGCTTTTTGCCGTTTTCAAAAAGGTGTAATAATGTATAATACAAAATAACAACACAGCAACAAAATTTACAAAAGTAAATAAATAAAAACTGACATAAATAAATAAACAAGAATTGTTGAACATGTGATTAACACCAAAGAGAAATAAATAATATCATGAACAGAGAATGAATTTATAAAAATAATTTAGAAAAAATAATACATAATAAAAACATAATAAAAACAATTGATCATTTCATCTTTTATTCAGACCAAAGGGTACTTTTGATTTTAATATTAACTGATGTGCCTGTTCTAAATTTTCTAAGTCAATTTTGTTTCTATCTTCGGGTACTTTGCAAATACCTGTCAGTGCATAACATTGTTCAAAATTGTGTTGGTGGCCTATGCGTGTTGTGAAACCAATTTTTCATCCTGTTTTTTAGACGAACAACGATGATTATTCATTCATATGTGCAATAGATTTGTTGTCAATCCAACATAATCCATTGCACAATTTTTACATGTTAATTTGTAAATTACATTTTTACTTTTGCAATTAATTTCTCCTCTAATAGGGTAAGTTTTCTTTATATTACTACTGGTGAAAAAATTGGACGATTTTATAATTTTGCAAGTATTACATCGTTTGTCTTTACAGGGTTGACACTTAAAATTTTTCATCTTTTCTGAATTTTGAATGTCAGTAGGTGGCAATTTGGGCCGTACCAGAAGATTTTTCAGGTTAGTATTTCTACGAAACACTAGCCTGGGTGGTTTTGAAAATAAGTTTTTAGTAATTGGTGAAGATTCAATAATTTTGTGTGCCGTTCTTAGAATATTGTTTGTTTTATATAAACCAGGAAAATATTTTGTTATAAATTTTACGTCATCAATCTTTTTGAAAACGGCAAAAAGCCGAAATATTAAAGGAACTTTATATCAAGAAGTCTAATAATTGATATATATATATATATATATATATATATATAAATATATATAATATATATATAATAGATATAATGTCTCTTTCTATTTGTAAAGTATTTTTTTATTCTTAATTATTGCTTTTTATATCATTGATGCAATACGTAAAATTCTGTTCCGTATAAAATAAAAATTAAATTTATTTAAAAATATGACTAAACTGAGGGGACTGTTCATGACTAAATAGACAAAACATATAATACTGCTTGGTCATTTCCAAAAACATATGATACTGCTTGGTCATCTCCACAAACATATTATACTGCTTGGTCATCTCCACAAACATATGATACTGCTTGATCATCTCCACAAGCATATGATACTGCTGGGTCATCTCCACAAACCTCACAAGTAGAATTTTATAAATGCCGATAACAAGGGTAAGATCACATTTAATCCTCTCAGAATTAGTCGGACCCTGATTAATATCATTAGTATTTCATATCTGGATTAATGGTCTCCCGAGAAATTTATATATATATATATATATATATATATATATATATATAATTCGTTAGCCTTAACGTATATTACTAATATCATTTTTCTTTTATCGTGGAAAAATATAACTTGTATGCGTAACTTAAATTTTAATTAATTTTTATTAGTGTATTAATAAACCATAGTATGGAACTAATTTATTTTCATTCAATGTTGACAGTTTAATAGTAATGTGATATTTTAAAATGTTACAGTATTGCGTACACATAGTTGATCCATTATGAACAAACGCCAGCTGCATCTTCTCGTTATTCTAGTCTCATCATTACTGTAGCACTCTCAGCAATGGTTCTGCTTTCCCTCATATTATGACTCTTGATTCGATTAAGATATGCAGAGTGAATTCTGAGAGAGTAAAGTGGTTTGTACTTCAAAATAGCACATTTATATAACACCTCCATTGTAGACGTTGAGTAAGAATATCGAATAATATTTGCATAACCTTCCATTAAAGTTATTCCTTACATATTAATAGCATTGATCAATGTATTAAAAATGATATATAAATTAATGTTAATGAGAAAAGAAACATTATTAATAAACTATTTGCTGAGCGCAAGCGTTCGTATTTTCTTTGGTCACAGTACATTTTACCGTGCTTCTATGGTAAATATGAGGACTGGAAAGCGCTAAAGGACGTTTTTCCACATCAGTGGTGATTTATATAACATCCTTTGAGTTTATCTTTACATTGTTAACGTGTTACAAACTTAGTAAAATAAAAATTTATTACCAGTTAGAAAAGAGTAAATCATCTTCAAAGAAAATTAAATCTTCTGTTTGTTCTTGCAATTGTACATAAAATATGTGCATTAATGTCTATCACTCCGTGTCCAATATTTAGCAAAGGATAGGAAAAGGATTGTAATTTACTAAACGAAATCCTTCCAAAAGTTTAGTTTCATATTGGTATAGTTTTCTTTAATAATTTTTCATAATGTTCTCATACATCAAAGATGATGAATTTTTAAAAAGTTAGGTGAAACAAAATTCAAAGAGTGTAGGTAGTGAAATATATCAATATTATGGAAGAATAAAACTACTGCAAGATAACAAAACATAGAAAACTACATAAGATAATTAAACATGTTAAAAGAGGAAGGTAGCCTAGAACTTACCTCAACGTTCACATAGACAAGTCTAACTCATTACGTGAGGCATCAACTTCTACAGGACGTATGTCAGTATGACCCTCACATGACAGTAACCTCATTACTGCAAATGTTTTGTCGAATATAGCTTGATATAAATAATATGGATCGCTGTGCCCGTGCCCATCTCTTATTTGTCCATAAGGGATTGTACCCTAATATTCAGTGGTAATAAAAAATATTAAATATGTACAACATATCAGGAAAATCTTAAACTCAGTAAGTATACAAACTTGATCCAAATTGTATGTTATTTATTGGAATTATGGTTCATTATGACTGTATAACTTATAACTTATTCCTTGTTAGTTGCAGATGATTTAGGTATTAAAGTTGGCTTTGATCATTTAAGTCCTCAAAGGTATCCAAATCAGAGAAAGGCGCAATAATGATCATGCATGGATATTGTTAATTTTAATTTTTTAGCTCTGCAAAATATATATTCCTCCAACACGGTCATCATTTGAAATCCTTCTGATAGAAGAACTATCACTGAACTCGTCTAGTGTGAAAGTAAGCCGTATCTGCCCCACACTTAATGACGCGTATAATGAATGTTACTTTATGGTCCCTTTAGCTAGCTTATTATAAATATATTTGATACCTTGCCTACGTCTCCTTACTAAGTTATCTTGCGCAATAAAATCAGCCACCATAATTCCTACCGGATAAGACCAAATTAAATTAAATTAGCAAGTAGCCCAGCTGACATATAGCTTTATAGACTTTGGTTGGTTGCATGCAAAATGTTTGACAGGCGGACATACAACATAAAGAGTATGAAATTCTACAATCACCCGGCAGACAAAAGAGCAATATTCTTGAGTACTAAATAATAGGTGAAATACATTGGTAAAAGTAGCATCGTTTATGTAGAACTCAGTATCGTGATATGACAATTCTCTCTTTACACATTGTGGATAGTCAGGCTTCATGTGTTACAATGTTGTGTGTTATAATGTAATACAATGCCATAGAATCAATATGTTTACAGATGTATTTCTTCTATAAGTTTCTCGTTCCCACCATTGTTACTATGGATACTAATAGAAAAAGTTTACTGACTTTCCCACAGAGTGATACGTACCATATTGTAACGGGATTTTGCCTATTTAAAAAACAAAGGTTCGCGTAAACTCTTAAGCTAGTTCGTTTTTTGTTTTTTTTAAATATCAAGCGAATATACATAAAAAAGTCAAGCAGAACTTAACATTATCAAGTTCTCAAGTGATAGACTTCACCAACGTTCAGCCTGTAACCAATGCCTATCAGACATCTCCT
Organism: Homalodisca vitripennis; assembly: GCF_021130785.1. Taxonomy (NCBI): domain Eukaryota; kingdom Metazoa; phylum Arthropoda; class Insecta; order Hemiptera; family Cicadellidae; genus Homalodisca; species Homalodisca vitripennis. Next base: position 198,802,122 of record NC_060208.1, read on the forward strand.
TTGGCACAATTGGAAAAATATATGTATTATGTGCGAACATGGCTATGAATAAGAAGTTGTAGTCGTAAAAAATCTATCACGATAAATACTTTTCCGCAGTATAGCAAAATTGTAAGTTTTAAATTAAATATCAAGCATGAGATCTTGCGATTCCGCTTTTAGTATTTAACCTGATATGAGTTATTAAAATATTTATAAATCATATTCATTAACGTTTTATAATAACTGTCTACAATTGTCTTATATGACGTTTTACATTATCATTGGAAATATTTCTGATAATTTTCATACCATAGGGAATAATAAATACTGTATAGAATAACCACCTGAAGGAATTTCTGTTATATAATTAAATGAAATTCTTTGTGTACCCAGACAATATCCAGACTAGAGAGTATGGCTAGAGGGTTCTTGTTAACGCTTGTTCTCTCATTTTCCTGGTTCGCTCGATTTTACAGTTCACTGGCAAGAGATAAGTTTTTAAATTACTAAATACTGTATAATGTCCAACCGCTTTACATTTTGGTAGCCTTAGGGGAATTTGTGTATTCAGTTTAATATTTGTATTATCAACTTCTAAAAAATCATCATATGCATTATGTGTTTCTGAAATGAAATAATAGTGTCATATTTTACTACTAGTATTAAAATATTTATTTCATGAAATATACTGACACTTTGAGTCACATCCTAGAAACTTTTTCCAAATCGTTGCTAAATTTCTGAAACCAAAATTAAACGAAAAAATTTCTCAAAATACATCTGAGTTATTATATGATAGTTTTCTGTCTCGACACTCTGTCCTCTATCATCAACGCAGGGCGGATTCCTTTAATACTGGCATAAAAGCAACTAATGAAAAGTGATGTCTCCTAGCTTGTGGTCATGGTATTGAAACAGCGTTCATGCAATTAGTTTTGACCGGGTTTTTTGTGTGGTTTTATGTGCAAATTATAAAATAATGTCATAATGAAATCGTATACTGACCCGATCATGAACATTAGAGTAGGACCCTTGGCGAGCAGTCCTCTTTTATTAAAACAGCTTGTATAATTTTGCACAAATTAGTAGTGAAATAAAATAGACAGAAACATAATAAACATAATAGTATTAAATAACATCAACATTTTTGAAGTCGGTTAAAATTACCAACTATTGTAGGAATGATAAGAACTTGTGTGAATTTTCGATGACACGAAATCATAATGAACCACCGTTGAGTAACCAAGGTTGTTGAATTGAAATGTCAAAGGTAAATTTATAGTAAAATATTCAAATGAAAATGCATTGATATAATAACATATATTTACCAAAGAATTCTATTTACGTAGACGGTACCTCATTAAAATCTCAGATCGTTCTATTTGCCTTGGACTCAGTTGGACGTTATATTCAAGTGGAGACGCAAATGTAGATTGCAGGAGTCATTTTATCTGTCCGTTTCTAATATCATTAGCCTTTACAATTTTAATTTTACTTTTTGACGTTATAAGGAGAAATATTACACGTAAATGGAATAAATTATGTTTACATCATTGATTTTGCTTTAAAAACGTTCAAAATTACAATTATTCTTAAATAAATACAGTGAAAATAAGCAAGATTATATGGAAATTAAATTTAAGATGTAGGTTTTAATTTTTTTTATGAACTTTTTAATAATTAAAATAGTTATATTTATTTCTTCATACTAGTTTGTATACTATATTGCTCATTTGATTACATTTTGAAGAAATAATACAATTGAATATTAAATTACACCAATTCTTCGAGATATTTAAAATAAACGCATTATTGATTCAGTTATATTACATTATATATTTAGATCTATTGGGTTATAGGTATAATTAGTAAGTTTGAAACATAAATGCATTAAATCATGTTGTGTCTAAATTTTGAGTTTAATGTTTGATATTTTATAAATATAATTATTTAAGGAACAATATTGTATTTTATATGTGATATAAAATTTATTGCAATACATGTTTGATTTAAATTACATGTCAAGCAGAATCGTTTTTCTTAAAAAAAAAACAGTATTAAGGTAGAACTATGTACTTTTTCAGATTTACAGTGTAAGCATATGATACAATCAAGCGGCTTGTCGATAGAGACAAACACATTTTATGGCAGGAGAGACTAAAGTCGTAAATGAGTCAAATGTCATTCTATAAAAACCATCTATTTTATCAGATCGTACAGTAGTTTACGTTTCAAGAATAAATATTCAACGGCATTATTTTTCTTAAACATAGTAATTTAGTTATAAGAATAATGCTAAATTGGTCAGTGACAACTCCAGAATTTATGCAAACCACTTCTGTATGGCCATGAAGACTGTGTAGGTTTGCCAATGGTGCAGCGCAGTGGGTAGCGCGGCTGTATCACCAGATAACTGAACCAAGTAACGCTGAGCGTGACAGCTGCTTGGTGGGTGACCGACCACTGAGCGACTGAATTTGCAAGCAGCCCGCCTGCCTGGCCGCTGCTGATGGTTCGGAAGTCACCTTTAAACCTTTGGTCCTCAAATCGTGTTAGAAAGGGCTTCTAAGTACTAAATTCTTCTGGTAAAAAATACATTACTTTACTTTTAATTTTACCTCACTGCTCACCTAGCAAAAAAACCGGACCGATACTTAATTCTTTCTACTAATAACTTTTTCAAGCATAGTGCAGTGAGTCACTTTCCTGTCTTAGTTTATATTATTTATCTAATGGAGATACTCGCTCGTTATCCTAGTATGTAATTTCTAGAACAAAAATCTTTTAAATACTAAATAAACTACATAATAAGCGTAATGTTTAACTAAAATTTATTAGCTGCCATGTAGTTTAACTAATACATTTAATAATATCGCCAGAAAAAAATACATGTTCAGAAATAAGTGTTCGACGCAACAACTAAACATTCTATATACTTTTAATCATGATATAAAGATATAAATAGATCAAGTACTATCAGCACGTTCTTATGATATTAAAGGGTTCTTCTCCGTGATAACTCCTACAACCCCCGAGACTGGGAAAACACAAATTAATAAAGTTTAAAAATTATTATCACATATATATTTACATGTACATACAGAAGGGAAAGCTTTCGGTTTTGTGGACTATTGTTATTCTTCGTAAAAAAATCAAGCAGATGTTTGATTACAAAAATCTATAAAAATGGTGTATAATAACAGTTGAACCCACATCATTCTACTGGTAACTATTTCGGAAACCGCGGTATGGAACATTGCTTGTCTTAGTCATCTTTGCAGTAACATGCAGACATATGTGATTTAATAAATAAGTCCAATAATATTACCTTAAATGAAATCGTCAATAAATTGTATTCCCTAACTCGTTAATATGGGGGTGTGATCATATGATGTGGTCAGACTTGACTTATGTTCTATGCTTATGTTTTCTATTGCATGTTCTTGTTTTATTGCTAAAATAATGTTAAATTTGCAATTTTTTATGGGTTTATCCTTAGTAAAATACTACTCTGCACTGTTAATATTTAATTTCTTCCTGTCCGTCCATAAGATATCTATAGCACAAAACTACTTATAGAATTGAAATTTTTAACGAAGCATTATTTCAGGATAGGAAAAACAAATCCGATGGTGGGTCATGTCTCCAAGAAATTTTGCAGAGCGTTAGTGAACAGGCTAAAATAATTTTCCATACAGTGGTCTCACGGGAAACCACGATGGGAAGTTGTCTGTTTCTTTGCTTTACATAATATTACCAATATTATGCTGACATTTAAGGCGCAATAAATAATGAAAACATCAATAATTTCTAAATACATATCTTTTCCTACACTTTAAATACAAATTTCCTTTCCTATATACGTGTTTGTCTAAAAGCATAACACAGAACATAATATAATTAATATTACCTTGTTCGTTTTTCCATCTTTCGTATTGCTCGATATGGCTTTACTGAGAATTTATAAGAATTACTAATACATGATTTTTGCTAATTTTATTTCTTTTATAAACCACTTAAAATAATTGTATTAATTTTTTTATTGATATAGGTTTATCTAACATAACTATAAGGTCGTGGAAAGGTGTAAACATTCTGTAAAATTTGTAATTCATTTCATAAATTATTACATGAAATAAAATATACTCACGCAAGAGGTGACAGTTTTATTTCATATTTATAAAAATTTTCATATAAACAGGTCGATTCAGTGAGGGCATCCGTCCACAAACTGGAAATTATTTCTTCGGCTACTTTATACGGCTGCCACGTTTTGACTTTGTAATGAACTTGGCAAACTGTTATGACTTTGATCAGCTTGCCCTTACTTTACTCTTCTGTACTACGGTAATGTAAAAAATATGCTTTAAAAAACGTAAAAAATACTTTATACTTTTGACTCCTAATCATTTTAATATCTGTAGATTAGATATAATCCTTAATATATTATCTAATATCTCACCTATACATTTGGACTGTATATGTTATGGTAAGAGATAATGAAAATTACTAATAATCTAAGTATCATTAATCTGCAATAATCCAATACAGTTACTATGATAACTCAGCAACATAATTTCCAAAATTGTTATTATAATGTTGAGATCTGCAATCTAGATAGGAACGCACAATGTAAGATCACGTTTCAGCAAAATGTACTTGGCACCTCTGTGCTTCCAAGCTCCACTCCATTTTCGTTTACATTACTCAATTTTTATAATTTGGAAGATCTACGACGAAGAGGTGTTTTTTCATGAATGCGAATCAGTTATACACATTTAATAATGCAAAACTAATTCATTTATGTTTGAGTTTCTCGCAGGATTTCCGGTCCATCCAGTATTATCACTTTTCACCTTTACACTTACAAAATTATGATGTCACAACGGTGATTTTGTTACACTGTAACTCCAATCATCAACTCTCGCTAGAATTCCACTGAATCTTTCTTTGGAGGTGAAACATCGTCTTGGATGACTGCATACGTTTTGTTTACACCTCAATTAATTTTTCTAATCATTATTATATTTTAAGTTGAGAGAGTGAAGAATACAATATGTATAATACTACACATAATGCCCTTTTTATAATAAATAAAATCGTAAACATGTGTTTATTTCGAGAAAACATCAGTATAAATTAGATTAAAAAACAATTTCATGTCAATACATAATTTAAAACGTCCTAAACATTAAATTGTGCTAACAAATATGCAACTTAATAAATTGATTTGTCCCAAAAAATTTTTAATGAAACTTAAATTTTTGACTAGACTAACTCGTGAGGTTCTCAAGGGAGATCATTAAACAATTATTGGAAGCTTCTTCTCTACAACTTGCAAAAGTGAAGCAGATCGTCATGACGAGTGCTGCGCTGAGAGACTCGGTCTCTATACAATAATACATGTATATCACATAAGTACTCTGCACTAATCGTAACTGTGATAGGAAGGGGTGATTAAGTCTTAAAATTGAGTTTAGCTCCAATTCTCATTCCTATTAGTGCAGCGTTAGGAACCTTACGCTGTCACATTCTTGACTTCTCTTCTTGAGTCTGTACTTTGGTTCGACATCAGGCATACGCTGCAAATATAGTGGAATCTAAGAATAGAGCTTAAAACTTTGTTTCATTAGGTGCACAATATTCTACTTCCAGTCTGACATTTCTGGTGCTATTTGTGGCCTTTGTTTGTGATCCCGATCAAGGAAATACATACAAGTACATACATGTATACAGGATGATTCAAGAAGATACAAAAACCTGTAGGAACTCATTCTACATGTAAAAATGAAGTTTTTATAAACATGGGCCCAGAATTGCTTTGTTAGTGAGCTACAGCTAGGGAAAGATTTTGGCCAGAATTCAGCTTACAATGTACACCGAAATCTTGCTGAAATTCTAATAAGGTAAGGGGAAAATTCAATCGTTTCTTATGGTTTTTTTCTCTGATAGATTTAATAAAATAGGTTCCAGACCTATAAAATAAGTATTTTTTGAGGAAACCAATGTCAAATTCTAAAAAATGTCTGTAAAACTCATTGATTCATTCTTAGACAAAAATCATTTTGTTATTTCAACAAGAAATAAAAAAATCATTTTGAACAAACAGTGTAAATAAAGCACAAAGAGAGCGAATAGATGTTTTATCAAATTATTTTTATTGATAACATTACAAAACTCCTTTTTATTGATAGTAAATTTGTTAATTACACATTATAAAATTTAAAATATTACTAATAAATTGTAAATTTTGAAATAAAAAAATATTTAGTAGAGTATATTGGATCTAGCAGTGCATTCAGGTGCTGCTGACATAGTGTAAGGATTCATTTAATTTGATTTTAAACCACTGAATGGTAATTTTGCGGACATCTTTTGATAGCACATTTCGTTAATGAAGCATTTCTTATCTGCGTTTTTACAAACATTTTTCATTATTTTTACAATTATAATGAGCTAAGATTCATATCTTTGTGAATCAGCCTTTATAAACTTCTGAGCTTGATTCTGTTAACAATCAGTTAAGTGGGTTTTTATAAGAATCTCAATTTGTGGTTACATTTCAATAGTAAATCTGTCTTTAATATCTGCACTACACTCTTAAACACTATGTACCTAATATTAGCTAATTTCTATTATTAGATAACTATTATAATAAATTCTTTAACATTTGTAGTCTTTAAAGGACAGCGTAAGATTCATTTTAACTGTACGGTTTAGCAAATATGAAGCGTGCATAGCTTGGTGAGTAATGTAATGCAGATATCAAATACTAAGTTAATATCGTTTATCAGATATTTCATAACTCCTATAAAACGTTAGTTATCTTTCGACAGAAGTAAATAGTTACATAATACATATCTAAAACATGGCTACTTTCCTCTCTAAACTACAAAGTGTCCCATTATTTATTACACTCTGAATTCGTTAAATGTAACTGCCGATAACATTTCAATTATTACTGAAATGGCTGGTACTATCATATAGTGCTGTAGAGAAATTCCAGTTATCTTATGGGTACTTATAAAAACTGTTTTTGTCTCTGACTTCAGGGCCCTAAAACCTGTTTAATCTCAAATCTCTAATGAATCAAGATATTAGAATATATTTCAGTCTCTATCACTTTTATCTGGAGCGTTTAGAACGTAATTAAAAATAAAATGCCAAATTGTCCCTATTTATCAAAAGAAAAATACATTTTAAGCCGCGGGAAAATTCTAGCGTTAACAAAAAACTGTCGATAAAATTTTACCGGTTTTTCATTCGTTTACTGCGATGAATGCCCCGTGTAAGGCTACAAAATATGTCTATGTACTACATTTCATGACTCTATCTTTCCTTTTTAGGGCTTGGCGTTGATTATTCAGTCATGTCACCTCATACTAATACACACACATGGGACTGAATTCGCACAATAAAATACATATATTTAATATTACAAACAGTGAAAGACAGTTCGCAATATTCTCCAGAAAAACGATTAGGCAATCATTATATAATTATATACTAATCGTTAGGCTGTTTTTATAAATGCAGATTTCACGGTAACAAATGTCATCATAGGCAATAAGAAGAGTCATCCTGGACTTGTTAGAGTCAACATATTATCACTGAAGTAAAAATCCAGACCATTGTCTGTACTTGAGAGTATGTACATACAACTAGTCCGATGAGAGCGCTTACATTCACATGCAAATGCCCATAATCCTCCGGATTTGAGAGGGGTAATAAAGGAGGGAAGTGAATTGTCTTCAGAATAATATTTTAAGATTATGAATAACCTCATTTACATTAACTTACTTACCTTGAAATTCATATTATTTCTCTATATATATGTAAATACATTGTATTTCATTATATTCAATAGTTACATAGAAATATATATTCATCGAGTTAAATAAATTGGCAGGTAAATCCATACTAAAAAAAACTGCATGAGCATATTAACGCATTATTATCGTAAAGATTGTAATGCGTTAATATGTTATATCTGCTTGATCAACATATTTTCCATTATACAACACTAAAAAGAAAATAAAAATAAATAAATATATTTATAGGTATCATGGCAAGTTTAAAAAAATAAAGCACAGGTTTCTAAGATTTTGATTTGTAATTAACATAGTATAACATAACAACAGTATACACAGTATACAGTATACCCTCAAGTATAAGGTTAAAAAAATACTTCAAACCTAACCTATGTTTGTCGATGAAATCAAATTGGCCTAAATTCGACAAATATAAAGAAAGAGCAGTTATGTAGGAAATCTAATTAAATTTTAAACTTTTGATAATGGCCAAAGTACATACAATGATTTTGAGACGGACAAAAGAATAAGAGCGAAGGTCGCAACTTCCTCCCCTTTCTCGACCATCGCTATCTCGGTCCGCCTTTTACTCGTTCTCTTGTTTCACATGACTTGTCGCTTAGCCTAGGAAAGTGTTCACATTAACCTTCCTCACTTTTAAAATTGTCTCCTTGATATGGTTAGTGCAGTGACTTGGTTGGTATTTGCTTTGAACCTGATTAGTTATTAAACTCTGTACCCTCAGATTCAAGGCAGCAAACACATGTTTTAATGGAAAAGACATTTTTTAGATACTTCCACATTAAATTCAATAAAAATAGCGCTTTCGCCGGTTAAGGCATCATCAGTTCTAATAACAATAACCGGCGAAAGCGCTATTTTTATTAAATTTAATGTGGAAGTATCTAAAAAATGTGTTTTCCATTAAAACCCTCATACTTCCACCAAGGATACAAAGCAGAAAATGAAAAACACATGTTATTAATTGACAGAACCTGTCAAAGACGAATAAACTGGAAATTGTTAATATTACGATGTAACAATATATATGTTTAGTTAATTTAACTAACATTTCAAATCTAGATTTATAGATTAATGTCATGCTAACCTTAAAAGTAACATAAGTTGTTTTTAAATTTAACTTATCTTTTGAATCTTTTGATTAAATTAATATGGAAAATATATACCTTTTGACAGATTTTGTTCATCCGGGACAACAAGAAAATTTCAACTTGTCTCCTGAAAAATTATTCATTCGAACCTGAAACACGCATAAGCTTCCAAAGCCTAATATAAGAGCCATTTGCAATTTAACTTAACATTTGAAGCAATAAACCATTAAAATTGACATAATACGTCTTTACCTAGAAATAACTTCACAAAATACGTTTGTCATCAGTTAATTTCTTCCACATCGGCTAAATTCTAGCCTTTCTGTCCTTTCTAAGTATACATTTTATGATAGGAGAATAAAAGCAAACGCTACTATAGCACCGGAAGAAACTTATTTATGCATTAAGGAGCCGAGATTATCTATACACATTTTTTTAAGTGTATCAGACCGAGAATGTATATAGTTTTGCTCGTGGCAGTAAACAAAATTCTGCTAAGGCGTGTGAAAAACTAATCATGACAAACAGTGCTTCTTCACGCGCTAAGCCTGACATAAAAGCTAGTGGAAATTTTGTAAATCATTTGTACCTCCTGATAATAAAAAAAATGATATATATACCTCAAAATGTTGTAAAAAGTTTTACGTATATAAAATGTAGTTACAGCACCCCGTGTCGTGTAATAGGCTTCGCCAAGGCTGCATACACAGTTTTACGTATAAACAATGTAGTTACAGCACCCCGTGTCGTGTAATAGGCTTCGCCAAGGCTGCATACACAGTTTTACGTATATTAAATGTAGTTACAGCACCCCGCGTCGTGTAATAGGCTTCGCCAAGGCTGCATACACAGTTTTACGTATATAAAATGTAGTTACAGCACCCCGTGTCGTGTAATAGGCTTCGCCAAGGCTGCATACACAGTTTTACGTATATATAATGTAGTTACAGCACCCCGTGTCATGTAATAGGCTTCGAAAAGGTTTAATACACAGTTTTACGTATATACAATGTAGTTACAGCACACCGTGTCGTGTAATAGGCTTCAAAAAGGTTGAATACACAGTTATACGTATATAAAATGTAGTTACAGCACCCCGTGTCGTGTAATAGGCTTCGAAAAGGTTGAATACACAGTTTTACGTATATAAAATGTAGTTACAGCACCCCGTGTCGTGTAATAGGTTTCGCCAAGGCTGCATATACAGTTTTACGTATATACAATGTAGTTACAACACCCCGTGTCGTGTAATAGGCTTCGCCAAGGCTGCATACACAGTTTTCCGTATATACAATGTAGTTACAGCACCCCGTGTCGTGTAATAGGCTTCGAAAAGGTTGAATACACAGTTTTACATATGTAAAATGTAGTTACAGCACCCCGTGTCGTGTAATAGGCTTCGCCAAGGCTGCATACACAGTTTTACGTATATACAATGTAGTTACAGCACCCCGTGTCGTGTAATAGGCTTCGCCAAGGCTGCATACACAGTTTTACGTATATACAATGTAGTTACAGCACCCCGTGTCGTGTAATAGGCTTCGCCAAGGCTGCACACACAGTTTTACGTATATACAATGTAGTTACAGCACCCCGTGGCGTGTAATAGGCTTCGAAAAGGTTGAATACACAGTTTTACGTATATAAAATGTAGTTACAGCACCCCGTGTCGTGTAATAGGCTTCGCCAAGGCTGCATACACAGTTTTACGTATATACAATGTAGTTACAGCACCCCGTGTCGTGTAATAGGCTTCGCCAAGGCTGCACACACAGTTTTACGTATATCCAATGTAGTTACAGCACCCCGTGGCGTGTAATAGGCTTCGAAAAGGTTGAATACACAGTTTTACGTATATAAAATGTAGTTACAGCACCCCGTGTCGTGTAATAGGCTTCGCCAAGGCTGCATACACAGTTTTACGTATATACAATGTAGTTACAGCACCCCGTGTCGTGTAATAGGCTTCGCCAAGGCTGCACACACAGTTTTACGTATATCCAATGTAGTTACAGCACCCCGTGGCGTGTAATAGGCTTCACCAAGGCTGCATACACAGTTTTACGTACATAAAATGTAGTTACAGCACCCCGTGTCGTGTAATAGGCTTCGTCAAGGCTGCATACACAGTTTTACGTATATACAATGTAGTTACAGCACCCCGTGTCGTGTAATAGGCTTCGCCAAGGCTGCACACACAGTTTTACGTATATCCAATGTAGTTACAGCACCCCGTGTCGTGTAATAGGCTTCGCCAAGGCTGCATACACAGTTTTACGATTAGAACTTATTTCATTCTCGAACCTGAGGTCGGATATAAAAAGATACAATCATATAGAAATGAAATTTTTACATTCCAACGGCAGAGAAAAAGAGTATTGCCAGCCTACTAAGTGCTTCAGTGACGCTCAGTCAGATTAAAAGTTTGGACATGCTAAAAATAGAACCCATTATTGTTATACAGTGTATGTATATGTGAAGTTTCATACACATTTCGAACCCTAAAGATGATGTTTATCAATATATATATATATATATATATATATATATATATATATATATATATATATATATTGCCACAGGATATGTTTCAAATTTAGTTTATCAGTGTTTGACCAATAGCAGTGTTTGAAGTTTTCTAGGTAGCAATAATAAAAGTACCAGCAAAATAGACGGGATACCACAACGAGGAGCGTTAGAAATCAAATCTTTTCGCCAACTTAGGACATTGGATTCTACTATAATATAACAGTTAATATCTCTTATGACTGTTCTCAGTTTACAAACAGATTTCTTAATTATGCTATTTTCTCGTTGCTAACCTACTTATCAATTAGAAAATTAAAGTTTTTGGCCTGCGCTCGCCAGTGTGCGTAAGGGGTAACATGTACCGCAATCATATTCCGCGTATATAATATATAAAGGAAGAAGCTTCAGTTAAAATTTCTTATCCAAAGGTCAGTTTGTTTTTAAGATAATATCTTGTGGGCATAGACACACAGAAGTCTCATTTTCCATTTTCAAGATTGATAATTTCACTAATGCTCAGCCAATTATAAAAATAATTGGATAATGGTGGAGAGAACAAAAACACTGTTGGTGAACCGTATTGTGTTACAGCATAATAGTAAAGATACGTCTGACCACGTCATCTCTATAATAGAAACTAATGTACGTAATGTAATGTGATCCCGAACAGTAATTACACCCAACGGTCTTCCAGAATCTCGTATTGTACTGGTAGCCATTCCAATAACAAATACCAGGTTCCATATCAATTTATTAATGATATATTATTAAAATATCACTGCTGTGCTTATATATGTCTAGGTGGTGGGCAATATTAATTAATTTAATCATGACAGGGTTGAGGGTTGATTATTCCTGCGTTGGTGAAATATTCGTTACAATGGGTTTTTCCATGAGGTTCACAAAATAAGATTATTATATATATATATATTACAGTAACTGAACAATTCCACATAAAAGGTCAAGTAGGTTAATGTTGTATACGTTTCAGTAAGCCTGAAAAGCGCTCTCAATGGCACAATCTTTATTTGTGATTTGGCAGTTTTATGAGTTTTAAATGTTTTATATGTGACTAGAATTTTTGAATTCCATCCGGTTCTAGATTGAGTTTGTACGATTGAGCTACGTAACTAGTGGTTTTTATACGTTTTTCTATGTTGTTAAAACCATCTGGTTGACATACATCAAACTCTTTCCAGTTCTTTAAGCCCCCAATAAAATTAGCCTTCCCCCCCGGGAATTTTATAGTATCACTAGGTAAACTAATGAGTGAATTAAACCCCATGATCAATTTCCTTAGTGCTAGCTTGAATTTGACGAAAAATTTTTAGTCAGGAATGAAGTGAACTATAAAGGGGTCCAGTGACTTTTCGTCCTATTTCTTATTTTTAAACAACAAAACGCTCTATAGTTGAAATTCCAGAGATCTTTCGTTTATAGTAATTTTTTGACCGTGATATCGGCCGAATGGTTGATCGTAATTCAAATCTAATTGTACTGTAAAAAATACCGGTGACTTAATGTTTTATATGTTAAGGGTAGGCGAAAAAAACATCATAGCGATTTCAAACAAACTATAGAATGTTTGAAATCGCTATGATGTTTACATTAAAAATAATGATTAGAGCCAGATAGCTGCTAAATGGCTAGTAGTAGATCGTACATGTGGCGATGTACAAGTCCTGTATACGTGTCTTATATCTTTAAGGTTTAACACAAACAATTTATTTATTATGGAAATAGTAGATAAGGACACTACATTTTTAACCTAGCAGACTTTTTCTAAATAATAAATAACGGCTCATCTAGAGGTTATATCCTAAAATTCGAGGCTTATATGTTCAAAGTAAATTATATTTTCTTCAATTCTGGTTTGAGTTAATTATATTTCCGATGCCAATGTTGTATTGAATTCTTTCCACGATCAAGAAAATATGTTAAAAAGTAAATATTTATAGTCATTTTAATTTACTCCGGCCTTAGTAGTTTTTATTAAAAAAAATTTTGCCTCTTTCCCGTTCAAGAAAATGTACACCAAAGATCACAGAAGCTTACTTCTATCAAAAGATAACTGAGGTGAGTTTTATATCAGTCTTTAGGTTTATAGTAAACTTTTTTAAGATTTTAGAACATTTAGAGCTGGAATTGGTATATTAGTTTAAAAGTCCAGCTAAATTTTATCTAGCATAGTTCTTGTCGACTGCTTCAAAGATAGTCTTTTGTAGTCAAATACTTACTTTTCTGTTTTTATTTATCTTATTTTATAAAATTTCATAAGTTTTATAGGGTGGATTATTACTTACCTTATCACTGTAATCTGAAACTGACATATTAGGGGTTTTTAGACATTTTAAACAGTAGACGCCCAAGGGGATTGCTGGACGACCTTCCCTAGGTGCTACTCTCATACGACCTCGAACATATCCTTTATTGTTCATCTATTTGTTACCGACTTGACTCTATAACTACACTTCAGCAGATGAACCATTCTCCCGCGTCACTAAAGTGAATGCTAAAATATACAAATGCTTCTGCTCTAAAGTAGTAATTGGGAAATTTGTTACAGAAACTCTTCTGAGGGGAACAACCTCGACTTCCATGGTTTAGTGCAGTTCACGCACTATAGTTTTTAACAAATTGAAAATAATAATCTATGTTTACAACAGTTGCACAAAGAAATTACACAACTTTCGAGACCAAGATGGCGTTTTACGCTACTTTAAAGATCAGTAGGGCTTAGATTATAGGGATGTTCTAAATTATAATAGGCCTATATTCATCCCAGGGATCACAAGAATGTTAATGTAGCATTTCAGTACAATCAGTTGAGTAGTTTACACGTGAAAGAAAAACAATCAAATGAAGACACTTTCGCATTTATAATATTATTAGGATATATTCTCAGTAGATAGAGATAGAGTTAATCATACCGTACATATATCGCTCTTAAATTCAAATCTTTAGTTACAATTTAGTACAATTTAGGATGGGTTATTTTACAAAATAATAAAAATGCGTAAAATAGTTATTCATTTATATAACGTAAACACACGTCAAAAAGTATTGAGAAATGTTTTGTCATCTTAGGAAATGTTTTTTCATTCATGTTATAGTGTCTTTTTCATTGCCAAATTATAGTTTATCTCATCCAAGCAATAATCTTGAACTGGTTATAGCACTGGAAAAAGTGAAGGTTTAAAAGAAAACAGTTTTAAAGAATTTATTCCATTGCATTTAAATAAAAAAGTCTGGCTTGTAAAGTTTTTAAAATGTAGTGTATTATGTTTTTTAATAAGTGTTATCTTGATTAAAATGATGATAAAAATTACCAGTTTAATTTAAAATTGAAGCAATGTCCTTCAGAGAAAATATATAAATATTTTTTATTATTATACAAAAAGCACAAGTTTAGCTGGACACGCGAATTATAGCTGTTAATGTCATGAATTCCCACGGCATTATGCAAACTGCGAACGTTCAACACTTGCTTTTCAGGTTTATGAATATTAATGTAGTGTCCCGCGTCACCTGCACCTAATTAGCGCGCACCTCCACATGTGTCTAGACCATTTTAATCCGTACTTTTCAGGTTTATGAATATTATTGTAGTGTCCCGCGTCACCTGCACCTAATTAGCGAGCACCTCCACATGTATCTGGACCATTATAATCCGTACTTTTCAGGTTTATGAATATTAATGTAGTGTCCCGCGTCACCTGCACCTAATTAGCGCGCACCTCCACATGTGTCTAGACCATTTTAATCCGTACTTTTCAGGTTTATGAATATTATTGTAGTGTCCCGCGTCACCTGCACCTAATTAGCGAGCACCTCCACATGTATCTGGACCATTATAATCCGTACTTTTCAGGTTTATGAATATTAATGTAGTGTCCCGCGTCACCTGCACCTAATTAGCGACCACACATGTATCTACACCCTTATAATCCGTACTTAAGAACCACTCCTGTGCCAAGTTTTAATTTTGGAAATAAAAATAATAATGCAAATATAATTGATGCACTACAAATATCCACTAATGCCGTTTATGTTGATTGTTTATACCATTATATACTTGAATATACTATTTGTCAAAAAAGTGTAAAGGATTTGTGTATGCAGCAATCGCAAAAATGGTAATTTGCATTTTTAACCCTTTGAAGCACGTTTTACAAAAAATGAATATTTTAGTGATTTTATATTGTTCCCTATAGAAATAACCTTTGTAAGTACAGTACATTTATTTTTAGATTTTGTCAATCATAATTTATATTTATTTTTGAGGTGGTTTCACTGCATAACCACTATGCAAGTACGGTCTTTGGGTGTATGCAAATAAAATTAAATTTTCTCCACCAACTTTTATTTAATACAATCAATAAATGACTATTCTAACAATCCAAAACTGATTGTGTTGATAATGTTATTATTACTTCATATGTGGACACTTTTTATTTATTCCTTTCGGTGATAGGCTCGGAAACAATCTTTTAGTTCACTCAAACAAAGGGCAACACCACACGTTTCACATACCCATTTCGACCGATGAACTTCTTCTTTGCTGGAGCATTGAGCACAACGTCGAGACGTTCCTCTTACTGGCATGTGTGCATTTTCCGTAAAACGAAGTTCTTGTGGAACCTTTGGTTTGTAGTTGTTGATTGGAGTTGAAGAACTTCGTCTTCCTCTAGTTTCTCCACGAGGTACTCCCAGAAGGGCTTTTGACACGCTTCTCCTAAACTCTTTTAGTGTCAGTGGTTTTCCCTGGGATAGCATTGAAAATATGATAAAAGAGTTTACTATGGTTGTGTCCAGAAAGTGCCAGAAGATTCTGTGCCACCACTTTTTGGACTTGCGATCTATTGAGTAGGTAGATTTCAACATGTCTGCCTTATCGACATAGCCCATGTGAGCATTGTAGTCCTTTACTAATATAGGGCATGGAACAGCTACAATTTCACCGTTTGCCTGTTTTCTGTTTACAGTTGTCACTTCGTTAGGATTGTGGTAATTAGAAAGAAAGTAGATACCTCTCTTGTCTTTCCATTCGACAGCTACAATTCCAGTCATAGTTGACATGAAGTCATGTTCTCCTTGATTCATATGTTTCCCTTCAGGCAAACACTCTTTTGGAAAAAATTGTCTGTCAGCTCTTGTTGTACCACAAGCTTGAATATTGTTTTTCTGTAAGTAAATCATTAGATTGACTGAGCTAAAAAAATTGTCACAATATATTACATAATTCTTATTTACTAATTCTTCAGTGAGTTCTGTTACTACCCTTTGCCCAAGATTCTTTTCAACTATTCCAGCCCTTTTACCTTCGTAGATTTGAAATTGGCTGATAAAGCCTTTTTCATCAGCCCTCACCCAAACTTTGTACCCACGTTTGGTTGGCTTATCTGGCATATATTGCTTGATTCCACTCCGACCTTTGAATGGAATCATGCTCTCATCAATTGATTGAAATCGAGATGGAGCATAGCATGCTTTGTAGGTTTCTTGAAGCTTGTTTAGGAGAGGCCTGATCTTATATAGTTTGTCATAATGAGGAGAATCTCGTTCGGGCATGTCATTATTATTGTTTATATGTAAATTTGTTAAAAGCCAGCCAAATCTGTTCACAGACATGTATGAAGATATGTAGTCATCTCTCAAATCTGCCTCTGAAGACCAGTAATCACGGTAGGAGGGAAGTTTTTTTATTCCCATTAGGATATTTAGGCCTAGAAACACTTTCATTTCTTTCCTTGTTGTTGGAAATCTGATAACGCCCCCACCTATTTGGGTAGCGTAAACATTGGTTTCAAACACAAGTTTGTCAACTAGATCGTCGGGAAAAAGAGCTGAAAACACATCAACTGGGGTTGAAGCGTCAATTAGGGGACCTGTGCGTTCATTGAAATCATACGACTTATTGGGTGAGTAGTACTTTTGATACCACGTAACACTATCTTTGTAAAGTCTGTTAGCCAAAGGCTCAGAGTCCTCATCAAATTGAACGTCCATAGGCTGATTTTGAACGTCCAAGACTGCATTACCTTCGGGAATGCCAGGCTCTACCCCCTCTGCACTATGATTATCTTGAAAGTCATTTTCATTAATAATTAAAATCGGGATTTCATTACCTTCAGCTGTTTGGGCTAGGTCCAAATAATCTACCTCTAAGATTCCATTTTCTGCAACTGTGTATATTCCTTCAGCAACATCCGGGTATACTTGATCTTCGTCGTCCTCTGATTCAGGGTCAGATGGGATGTCTTCAGTTTCCGCCAGCCAAGCCTCTATGGATTTGTTCTCCATGGTTATAGTACCCCCTGAAATCAATAAGCAGTTGTAAAAAATGTAATAAGTAGTTTTATATAGTAAAAATAACAATATAAAACAGGTTTAGCAACTGGTACGTAGTATAAACGACGGCCGACCCCAAATGCATGGTGGTCATGTGGTGAAACCACCACAATAACGCCTAATATTTATTCGCCTGGCATCTCAAATCTAATTATTATAGTTTATATGTATATATTTAAGTACATTTATACTGAAAATATATGTTTGTACTTACCAAAAGTGATCAAAGCACAAAAGAAATACAAATATGTCACACTCAGTCAAGGCATGGACTCTTCTTTCACCCAGTCGTGGCAAACAACGCTCCTGCCGGGATTTGGGCGAATCTAGTGGAGCGGTTACGTAATTTGCCGCTAGAATGCGTCCTAAATCACTTCTGGAAGGTGGTTTCGTATATGCACCACTATGCGGGAAAGGAATAGAAATAAAAACATAGGTGGTTTCACTATGATGCCACTGTGCTTCAAAGGGTTAATAGCAGTTACGCGAGGTTTGCACGTGTTGATTAAGATATACGTTATAGGCACATCCTTTTGGGGCTTTCATTTTAAAGAGCAATGAACTAAGGGCGTGAATTTAGAGAGTAACACAGTGTCCATGGGTGCAAATGAAATAAACAACTTTATCTGTACATTTCCATAATATTTGTATGAATAGTTTTTAGTACTATTTTATTAATATTTGTACTATTTAAGTTAAGAGTATAGTAATATTTTAACCCTATAGGTAGTTAACATTGGGAAGATAGAAATTAAAACAAAAATTAGTTCTTCAAGGCACTGTAACCCCGTCTCAACAGCTGTTCTTCACAAAAATAGTTTTGAAGTCATGATGCACTTGTGTATCAATATGCAACTTTCTATGATATAGAGAAGTTGAGAATGAAGGAATAATATGTGAGTGAGTGAGGCATTTTTCTGTTATATATGAAGATGATTCAAGGTACTCTCTAACAGTAAATAAATAAATAAATAAAAATGCCTTTATTGCAAGCGTTTCTCAGTATAACAACTGCTTTACAGAACAACTCTTGTCATATCTTACACTATTTACAATACTGGGAAATAAAAATAAAAACTAAAACCTATAGACTAAAGAAAACACCCAAACAAGACAAATAAATTACTGTACAATCATTTTTCTTAGTTTACTTTTAAAAACAGTAACAGAAGTCTGTTTAAGGTTCTGGGGGAGGTCATTGTACAACTTTGGGCCAAAGTAAGAAAAGCTCCTCCTCCAAAACTCATGCTTGACTCTGGGAAAGTGAAGCAGGTCACCATGGCGGACACTGCGTTGAGAGACCTCCTCCCGAAATTGGAGCTTCTCGATTAGGTATCGCGGCTCACCCAGCGCAAGCACCTTGTGGATCATGCCACATTTCAGGAGCCTGCATACATTTTCCATGGGGGACAAACTGACAGCATCTCGGAAGGGTGACACATGATCAAAGAGCCTCAAATCGAACTGCAGAGTTTTGCAGTCTTTGAATCCGATCTGTGTCTCCCCTAGAGATACTGTTGCCGTATGCAGGATAGCAGTAATAAAATACAGACAAGAGAACAAGAGAACTCATAAGCCGGAGCTTAGCGGATTCTGGCAGCAGACTTCTAAATCTGTACAGACCCCTCAGCCTACCAAGGGCACGCTGGATAGCATGAGTGACATGATCAGAAAAGGTGAGCTTACTGTCAAGCACAACTCCGAGAGTCTTGACTGACTCAGAGACAGACAGGCTCTCCCCACTGAGCCTTACTCTCACTCCTCTCTGACCAAGGGCCTGCACCAGATTGTGTGGGGCAAGATGAAGGACAATGCACTTACCTATATTGAGTTTAAGGCCATTGTTAACCGACCAAGTGTTGATGTTCACTAGGTCGGAATTTATTTTCTCAATAGCCTCATCAATGGAGCCAGGCTCGTATGACAAGCGCAACTGACAATCATCTGCGTACAGGTGAGCTGCACAGCTTTGAACACAACTTGGGAAGTCAGACGTATATAAGTTGAACAATATAGGTCCAAGACAACTTCCTTGAGGAACACCTCGCCTTTTGACAAGTGAAGTTGACGTCTCACTTCCCATCTTTGTAACCTGACTTCTGTCTCCTAGGTATGATTTTACCCACTCGATTGAATTTTTTCCAAAGCCATAAAAATGCATCTTAGCGTACAAAAGTTCATGGTTAAGGGAATCAAATGCTTGTGAGTAGTCCAGTATCACTAGTGTACTACACATCCCTTTATCTTTCGCATCAATTAAGTCACTGAACAGACTTACCAGGGCAGTGCATGTGCTATGATTTTTTCTAAATTCAGATTGTGTTTTTGGCAATATGTTTACTTCGTTCATATACTGTGCTATTTGAAGTGTTACTATCTTTTCCATAATCTTTGATATTGCTGGTAAAATCGAGATGGGTCTCAGTTGTTGGACACTTTTAGGGGACGTTACTTTTGGCAATGGATGAACAACACTCATTTTCCATCTCTGCGGGAACACACCGCTCATCAATGATTTGTTAATGAGATGAGTAATTGCACCCAAAGCATACGGACTCACGGCCTTAATCATTTGGATGGATATTTCATCACTACCAACAGCTCTAGATTTTATTTCATTTAGTGCTTTTTTTACATCATCTTCAGTGACAGCAGAAAAGCTAAAATCATTCATCGATTCAATTCTTTTACTAGTTCTGAAGACATCGATTTCTTCAACTCTGGCTTCATTCCCATTCCCCATACTGACAAAATACTGATTGATGTCATCAAGCTTCAGTTGGTGTGGAATGTTTTCATTTCTGTTTTTCATAACTATATTACACTGTTTCAAACAAGTCCAAAAATCTTTGGGATCCTTGTTAGTGGATAATTTCTCAGTGAAAAAAATCTCTCTTTGCTCTCCACACCATCCCATTCAGTATTAACACTTCACTGTATGTGGCAAGCTAGAGAAAATTTTATTAGCAAATCTTGTAATACAGCTGAGGTCAAGAAAAAAATTCTTACTTAAATTAATTGTCTTTTTAAATTACAATATCTTAACGTTCCACTTGTTCAGTATACTAAAATAAAACATTGTTACCAAAACAAAATTTTAAGTTTATAAAACTAAATTTTAAAACTTTACTCAATACAATTCAATGTATGCTAGTATATAAGGAGATTTCCCTTTTCCATTTGTTACAGTAAATTTTGTAAAAATGTAAATATTTTGTTTCTCATAAGATTGACGCATATAATCCAGCAGATAAATGTTTACCCAAGAGGCGCGGCACGTCGGCGAGACAGACACAAATTTATGGCCCGAGAGACCAACTTCGTGAAAGAACTAAGGCTTGAAAGGTCGTTTGTCAGCAATCATTCTTTCTTTCTTCGGATGATGGCGTACGTTTCGGAATAATTTAACTTAGAGAAACTTTAATTCAATTTAGTTCGAGATTATTTTAAACGTCTTATGATTTCCATGTTAATTAGGGGTACAATTATAAAATATTACTTTTATGATGTTGCGGTTATGCATTAAATGAATGATGTTTAGTTTTTTATAATTGTCAATACAATTATCTGTACAGCAAATTCATAATATTTCCATGCAATTGTAGTAAATTATTATCTTATTCTTTAAAAAGAATATAACAAATATTGTTAATCTAAGCAAAATGAAATAAACTGAATTAATACTTAAAATACAAAATAAAACTTTGGACATGATATGATAAATACAAGAAAATTTAAAATGAAGAGCTAGAAGCGAATAAACATTAAATCACTGTAAACACACCGATTGACCACATGACCGTAACAAGCAGCACCACCCGTCAAGCCCACAGGCCCCCAAGCAGAAAGCCCCTAACCCCCGCCCCGAAGCGAGCACGGTCCTCAATACATCTAATATCATCAGAGAAAGCGTTCAAAAGGCGACACTCTTGAACATTAAAGAACCTATTAAAAATGGTTGAACGGAATTGATAGTAATGTGGCTCCCCTTCTTGTTGTACGTTCACGAGTATCAGAGATAAAGTTGAAATCATCAGGCAGATACACATGATATTTGGCTTTGATAGTTAAATTTGGAATAGAAAGTATTTGGAGTTTATGTATGAGATGGTGGTTAGTGACAATTGCTGAAAATACTGTATAACATGCTTATGACGTCGGAGATTATGAATAACCTTAACAATGAATGGCAGGTACAAGGCAAACCGTGAATGCTAGAAAAACACACTTCTGCACGCTATCGTAACTCGGTCTGTCCATTTGAGATTTTTGTGCGTAGTGAATACAAGATTTATTGAAAATATGATTCTTTTTAAATGTTATTTTTAATCATAAGATAGAGGAATATTTGATATAACGTTCTATTCAGGCTAGTTTCAAAAATTTTACTCATAAATATTTGGTAGTTTTTACATTTTTAGCCCTGTTTGCCTAATTGTGAATTTACATTTATATACAATCTAGCTGAATATTCAGATTGCGAATGTGTGCTGACTTAAGAAATATATTATAGGGAGCGAGAGAGCGGCAGAGAAGGGGTGATAGGGAGGGCGGAGAGGCGCGCTGGCCCGTGGCGGGGCAGTCAGATACACTCGCGGCGAGCAGAGGCGAGACACTGCAGGCAGCGAGCGGCCGGCGATACCCGCGGCAGTGGCAATGTGGGCTGACCATTCATACACCCACACAAAACAAAAATAACACAAAAAGTACTTCATGACCTACATATATCCGCTGTGTGACTAACAAGATTTAAACTCCTGCGCTGAGTAGAAGTTATCAATATAATCACGAGGTAAAGATCATTCTACTATGTTAGAAGAAACGTAACAATTATTGATGAAAAAGCATCATCAAGACGGTGTTAACGTGTATTTCAATGTGCAAAACATGTTTCGTGTATTATAATAAAAATGTATTAAGGTATAATGCTACGTTATTTATAGTTTATAGTTATTTATATTAAACGTCATGTTTACTCGTGACGTCAAACGTTACTCGGACTTTGGTATGAATGAAAATGTCTTTATTACGTCGTTATATACTAATAAATTTTCATAAAACTAAAATGTTAATACAAGACTTGGAATCGAAATGGTAAAACTATTAAACGTATATTGAAAAATTCACCCTTCATTTGCGTAACTTATTTGACATATCACCATATTTATGGATTTAATTTGTAGCAAATTGACCAATTACTTTTTTCTTCTACATAAATTAACTTCTATATTATTCCACTTTACAGAAGCACGCGCAAACAAATCTCACACTGAGGTCCTTATTATTGCCTCTTCTTGATGTGTCATCATTTTCCATACAGTCCTTGACCTACTTTCCAATAGTACATTCTACTATCACGTCTAAAACGCACGTCAGGACGGTATAAGTAGCAATAAGATCACTGCACCCAAGAAGATGATACTCCATGTTTCTATTGATCGATAATACCCCATGTAACGAGATTATTGTGTGTCACAAGGTAGACACTAATTACTCAACATCCTTAGTGAAAGTAGTAATTGACCCTTTTATAGACTTATAATACTAATATGCAGCGTGGCGTTCTAATTAGTATGTAAACGATTGAAACCCTTGGTTTTAAACATTTATCAATGTAATATTTAATACCAAAGGATGAACTAATCCTCTTTCTTTGTTTGTAATACCAAGTACGGAGTCCAGAATTACCCAGCCTCTAATCGTGTTACCTGTGAAGTTAGCGAGAATGTAGCGCATCCTGGGGAATCCAGGTAAACTAGATAATATACACATCCATATTTTGTATCTTCTCTTACATAAACAAGTGAGTGAGCTACTACGGAGAAATTTTTACGGAGCAAAAAGTGCCAGCTAACGTTCTCTGCAAGTTGCTAGCTTATAGGGTATATTGATTTTTTGCTAAAACCAATGTTACCTGGCTATGTAATTTAGTGGTCTGCTCAAAAGTGAACATCCTGATAAAGCAGCTATAAATGATAAATCAAACCCTTAGGCACTGAGACTATAAAACAAATAGAACATGACAGAAATTAGCTGGGAAGCAATCTGGCAAAACTTTGATGGAGAGGCCCTAATACCTTAACATAGAGCATAAATACCGTTTATTATATAATCGATTTTATTATATTATTGGTTAAAAAAATTGCAAAATTTAAAAGTATATTTAATGGAAATAGTACATATAAAAAATAAAAACTTTTTAGAATGCATAATATTTAAGGTTTTTGTAATGTTTTGGATACCCTTTCCGAAAAGAAAGAATTTACTCTCCAGAAGTTCGTGGTTTTTCAGAACGATTTGAGTAATATCATTTTGTTTTCAACCTAAATTTCGGCTATCTGATTTTATAGTGTAGTACGCGGAGACGGAATTTTACCTAAACTTGTGTTAAGTTCAAGGTTTGGAGAAAAGATCCACATGTAAAAACATCTATGTGATGTAAAAGTTTTAAAGGTGATTATTATATAAAATCATTTTGGAGTATATATTAAAAAATGTTTTAAATGAAAAAAAAATAATTTTAGTTCTTCCTGATTTGTGTTACAACCTGTAAATTGCATAATTAAAACTGTATTTTCATGCACGTATAAGTTCATGAATTATACCAGAATTGTAAAAACAAATGAACAACAAGAGCAATTTGGTGGAGTTTTTGGGAAAATTATACGTGTAAAACTTGCATCCATTATTTAAAATATGAAATATAAGTGTGAAATTAAATAACATTTAGGCTTGTGTTATTGAAATAATGGTAAGGCCTACATAAATCTTTATAATAACACTTTGTAAGTTTTAACGTTACGTTTTACCCAAAAAAGATTAAAATGAATAGTTATTTACATATCTTCCAACAATAACAAAATTCTTTATATTATGAGTACAAGTTACTAATCGAATTTAGACAAAAGCAGTATTAATTCATACGTATTACAGTCTAATTATAAAGTGACCTTATCATTGGCAATTTATTAAGAACAGGTACCGTAATGATCTCAATTACCGTGTTCTGTGTAAATCCCTGGCTGATTATCCTACAAGTGGCACCATTACAGTTTAGTATATGGTACAACATTCCAGATTAGATTATAACAGAGAACAAATGGTTATTAAACAGAGTAATTGTGTTATAAATACCGTATCCAATAAAAGTTGCTTGATTGAGTAGTAAACGGTGAGATGTAGTATCCCATCATTATGTTTCATTCACTGTACATAGATCATACATTATTGTTCATACGATCATCTTAAGTTATTCAACTGCTGTGATCAGTGCATTTTATAAGCTGTTACACGGCCCTTAATAATTGATGGTCGTGTTTAAATATCCCGTGAAAAATACTGTGTATATTCTTAACGAATAAGAACAGTATTCTCTACTTCATAAAGTATAATTTAATTCTTTATGGAGAGGCCATTCCTGTTTTAAACCGTTTAACGCAATTGACATTAAGACATAGCAGCAAAAACTACTGCTGTAAGCAAAAGTCTCCAGGAAAAAATTTAAATAACAAATTCAATGTAATTTTTACAAGTTTGTGCACAAATGGGATTGCTAAGTAATCCAATTGATTATGATTTGATATTTTAGAGTGGTCGGTATATGAACACATCACGTGATATCGGTGAATAAGCTACTTTTCGTAAAAGAATTATGCTAAGAAAATAACTATTGACACAGCCTTAAACTACATTTTTGAACGATTTTTTACATATTACGTGTATTAAAAAGAGAGGTTTTATGAACACATTCGGATTTTACCATTATTAACATTTGCTATCATTACGTGAAACAAAAGCAGTAAGACAATGTCGAATGTGACACTCTTATTACTTCCCCAGATGGATAAATAATCCAGACTACAACTCAGACTAAAAACTATGCCAAAGAATACACACATCTATTACTGCGTAACTAAACTCACTTTTAAAATATTCTAACGGAAAATTTGAACCAATTCTATGTACACTATCTCTATAACCTATATTTCTATAGTCCAACAATAATTATTATGGATTGAAATAAAGTACACGTGTCACAGAACGCAATATTTCAGCAACCAACAAGTCATCATCTCAAAATACCTTAGAAAGTCTGAGATTTGGGAAATTATTACAAACTAGTTCGTTAACATAAAGTACCAACTGTAAAGGAGTACATTTTAAAGTTCCATGGCTACTTCACCGTGACGATAAGTTCGAAAACAACAAAAACAATATCAAGAACAGACTGGGTTTAAATATTTTGTACTTCGCTCCTACATACGTGCGTTCGTGAAATGTTATCGTTACATAACTTAAAGTCATAGCTCTGATATACAGGGTGGTTATAAATTATTGTACACATTTTAAGATTGAATAAATAAATAACCAATCAACTTACAAACATGGGAATTGTTTTATTAAATTGTAAATTTAAAAAAGTTTTATATACTGACTGAAAATTAATAATTGTACACATTACAATAATTATAAAAAGTAGTTATAAAAAGAAAGTAAAAATGTCACTTAAACTGTGGGTGTAAGGTATGATTCTTCTTAATGACTTGTGTTGTGACATAGTCAGCTGGTCAACAATGGATCTTTCCACACCAGCTGTTAATTACAGTTGACTAAACAAACACTAAACTAACCTCAGTATCAAAATGGCTAGTGTGCAAGAAAAAGCAAGGTGTGTTCTTTGGTTTCATGAAAGCAGATCTGTAATAACTGTTCAAAGAAAGTTTCGTTTAGAGTATGGCCGCAATCCTCCGAGTAACAATTCTATAAAACGCTGGTATAGGCAGTTTGAACAGACGGGAAGTGTGCAACATAGAAAAGGTGCTGGTAGACCTCCAGTTTCTGAAGCTATTGTTGATCAAGTAAGAGAATATTTTACGAGGAGCCCTGGTAAGTCTACTCGGCGTGCAAGTTTGGAATTAGGATTACCTCGATCAACAGTCTTAAAAATTTTGCACAAACACCTTAAGCTCCATCCATACAAAATTCAGTTATTACATGATGTAAATCCTAACGATAAACCTCGACGCTACGATTTTGCTGTTAGATTACTTGACCTCGAAGAACAAACAATAAACATTGGAGAAAGCAAATTCTTGAAAAAAGTAATTTTTTCTGATGAAGCAAACTTTCATTTTTCTGGTAAGGTGAATAGGCACAATTTTAAGATTTGGTGTACTGAAAATCCTCATAATGTTCGAGAACAAGAAAGAGACAGCCCGAAAAGAAACGTTTGGTGTGCATTGGCTATAGATGAAGTGATAGGACCCTTTTTCTTCGCAGAACCTACAGTCACTAAAGAGGTATACCTCGACATGCTTGAACTTTTTGCAATACCGCAAATTGAGCATAGACAACCAAATGTTTACTGGCAGCAAGATGGTGACCCTCCACACTGGGGTAAGATAGTACGTGAGTACCTAAATGACACGTTTTCTGATCGTTGGATTGGACGGAATGGTCCAATTCCTTGGCTTCCACGTTCCCTAGACATTACACCCTTAGACTTTTTTTGTGGGGCTATGTCAAGGACAGAGTCTTCGCCAAAAAAGTTCAAGATATTGAGGAACTCAAGAATAGCGTTCGAGAGGTTATTGGAAGCATAACTCCAGCAATGCTCAGAAACACATGGTGTGAGGTTGAATTTAGACTACAAACTTTGCGTGCAAACCTCGGAGAGCACGTGGAATTAGTTTCCACGTAAAAGTATGAGTAACAGTAATCTTTATGTCCTTCATTGGTAATAAAACTGTTCTCAATTTGCTATTTAATAAAACAATTTCCATGTTTTTAAGTTGAATGGTTATTTATTTATTCAATCTTAAAATGTGTTCAATAATGTATAACCACCCTGTATTTGCGGTGATGTTCCGTTTCGGCTTCAGCTCTCTACAGTTTATGTGCTTTGAGCAGAAGCAGTAACACTCACATTTTAGGGCAAGATATGAATGTATGGACGGTAAGAAATAACATTCCCTTGCGACAAGTTATAGCTGACCAGCAGGCAATTTGTGATTGTTATGTCAAAACAAACAAATATTGATCATACAAAGTAAATTAAATTAATTAATACTCGACTATAATATCACCTTAAGGCCGTTAAATGCCACTGTTTTGGATTTTAAAAACAAATTCTACTAATAATTATTGTTTATTTTAAAATGAAAATGGAATACCTTTACAATATTTACTTGCTCGTAATCCATGTAAATGTTTGTTATTTGTTTATACCTGGTCAGAGCAGATAAAGGTTTTCATATATCCACACAAATTCAAAGATCTAGGGTTATGTTCTACTGAGTAAAACCTCTTACAGTTTTCTACACGGAGAAGTTGAAGGGCTCTCAACAAGTGGTAAACAAAACACTCTTGTGTAGGAGTATGCCACTGGAGCAAATTACCTCGCCCTTTTAATTCGTGTCAAAATAAAGCTTTCTCTACCCAGGACTCATAGTTATTTTTAAACATACAATTTTAAATATTAAAATAAAATCAGGTTGTAAATATTATAAATGCATAGTGAGTTATTTCATAATTTTATTTAATTACTGTGGAAATACCGATTAATGCTCGAAATATGTGGATAAAAGTCGCATATATTTATTTGGACAAAATCATTAATATTTGAGAGCAAACATAATTGTGAATATAAAAAATTGATACTGACTTTAATTTAAAGGAGTAGCTTTCACTAGCGTAAATGTTTTCCTTTAAGTTCAGGTTTAACATAAAGAGTGTTCAATAGCTGGGCGTTAACATAACACAGGCTATCACTCGAAGGATCTGTCTACCAGTTCGTTCTATCTTGAGAATGAACGGACCTGTAGACTTGAAATTTTGCATGAAGCTTCATAAAAAAAATCATAGCGTTCAATAATGGTATCAAAGACTAAATAATATACTGTGCCTATAGTATTGGTTATCCAGCAGCTGAAGCCATGTCCACCATTTTGTCGTAGGCAAGACACGCAAACATACAGCCAGAACAGAGTAAAATGTTAACGCTTCTGTTTTTAACAATTCATGATCTAGCCTAAACAAACATGGTATTGACACGATTGTGCTCTGTGAAATATACTTTGTATGACTTATTTAGTGTTTGGTTCAGTAGATCAGGGGATGGATAAGGTGTACGTGTCGTACAATCTTGACTTAAAATTGAACAGTTGGAGTATGAATTGAAAGTTGGTAAATTATTAGTTAATAGAATATGTTCGATAGTTCCTAACCACTCGAGGGAGTGACTATTGCAGTGAAAGAGGTTTAGACAGGCCCAACGCTATTGGCAAAGCTATGTCTAATTGATATATACGTATATCACCAATTGGACTGGTAGAAGGTGGAGGGCTACCTCACTTATTCCTGACCACTGAAGGGAGTGACTACTGCAGTGAAAGAGGTTTCGTCAGGCCCAACGCTATTGGCGAAGGTATATCTAATTGATGTATACTTATATCACAAATTGGACTGGTAAAAGGTTGAGGACTATCTCAGTTATTCCTGACCACTGGAGGGAGTGACTACTGCAGTGAAAGAGGTTTCGTCAGGCCCAAAGCTATTGGAGAAGCTATATCTAATTGATATATACGTATATTACCAATTGGACTGGTAGAAGATGGAGGGCTACCTCACTTATTCCTGACCAATTTCGTATTCATCCTAATTAAGCAATCCTTCGAGCAGCATGAGGTTGTTTAGATAAAGGGTGTATGGGTGCTGTGTGTTAGGTATCATAAAATTACCGTGTATACGAAAAGTTGAGTGAAAGTAAAACAATTCACAATTTAAAAAATTATTGCCACAATTTTAGCATGACATTTCTACACAAGTTTCCAATGTGCTTTCTGAAAGATAAAAATTAACTCCAAAACCGTAAAAATCAGCTATGTACTTTTTTCGCAGGATTACAAGATCGGGTACTGCCCACATTTCAACCGCAAAAGTGGGGTTAATATTTTTTCTATACTAAATAATTACATTTAACATAAAATATACATAGTGGTTTTAAGTACATGTTACTTACACTGAAAAGATCGTATTGTAAACAGCTTCTACACTACCTTGAGCAACATAACCTGCTTACTCATCAACATCATGGATTCTTAAAAGACAGATCAACTGTAACTGCTCTAGTACAAGTAGAGCAAATCATACACAAGCTAGAAGTAGGCTGTGTTTTACCAGTCTGTTTTTAGACTTAAGTTAAGCTTTTGATGGTAGCCCTAATCGCAGATGTTTAATAAAAAAACTGAAAGCACTATGTAAAGTAGGGGAATCAGCAATGTGGTTGCATAGATATTTGAGTGGTAGAGAATAGTTCGTAGACATGTAGCAACAACCAATAACATGAAACAAAAATTGCAATCAAAGCCACTCCATGTAAAAAGAGGAGTACCACAAGGATCAGTGTTGCGACCAGTAATATTCCTTCTGCTGACTAACAAACTACCAACTCCTATACAGGAATCTGGCAAACAATAATGTTTGCAGATGAAACTGTCATTAAAACCGTGGGAAAAAATAAAGAGCAAACATTAATTAACACAGACAGAGCCTGTACTGCTACTAAAGAATACTGTGTTCCTAATCACTTGGTGTTTAATAAAGGGAGTAATGTCCAAGTGGTCTTTAAAACCAAAGGCAAGGATTTAGGTATAGTAATAAATGGTATTGATCTTAAAAGTAATACAAAGTAAGTTTACATTGTACTTGACTATAATTTATCTTGGTATCCAAATGTAGACCAGCTTTGCAGGAAACTCTGTTCGGGTACCTATCTTCTGCGTATAATCAAACAAGTGTGTACTCCAGAGGTATCAAAAACTGCCTCCTTCGCATTTTTTGAGTCTCACATAATGTATGGCATAGCATCATGGGGTGGAAAAACTTCTACAAATTTATAAAGAGTCCTCATACAACAAAAGCGAGCTGTTATATGTCTTGCGACTCTTGAGTACAGAGAAAGCTGCGGAACAGCGTTTACCGAACTTACAATTCTAACGGTGGCGGCACTAAATATGCAAAAAGTTATCCTGCACGCAGTCTTTACTCATCTACAATCAAGGCATCAAGATAGGCACCACCATAACACGAGACATGCCTTCAACTTTGTCCTACAAACTCATCACTTGCCTGTTCAGCATAAAACCTACATATGCTGGAGCGAAGTTGTTCAACCTGCTGCCAGAAGAAGTGAAGAACACACCTGCAAAACAACTCAAGAAGCGACTGACTGACTGGCTGATAATGAGACCCGAGTATACGAAAAAATACAGTATTTTTAATAATTAACCATTCTTGTAACCACATGACGCATTACTATCACAAGTACTAAGAACTTGTCTATTGTCTATTGTTGGAAAGTATTCCAATTTAAATCCCTTCCTATTCAAGCAAATTACATCTAACTAAGAAAATAGCGTGTAAGATTTGACTTGCCCTTCAAATATCTATAAAACACATTATGTGGTAATAAAATTATCTAACAAAATATTATTAGACTACGGCCTAACAATGAAACATATATTTCTGGTTACATCGTATAGTCCCACGTCTTGATTTTCTAATGAAGGTGGCAAACTGTTATCACTTTGTGGAGGTGGTTAGTAAAGTTCTTGGTTACCACTCTGAGATTAGGTGGTCTATGACATTTTTATAACTTTTGATCACAACAAAATAGCGTTAAATTTTTGTAAAGTAATAAATAAAAACCTTTTAGTTAAAGTAGAAAGTATATTGTGCGTACATTTTTATTACTCAGTGCATATTATACGGTGCACCTTGCACTGTAATCAACAATTTATAAATATGATCGTAGATTTTATGTTTGATAATAAATCTTTTATATGCCATCTTAGTGACAAAAGTATTATTATGGTTAGCACTAATCATAATTGGTTTTAATGATCAGGTAATTGTATTTATTAAAAACTCAATATGATTTTATAAATTTCAAATGTAACGTTAAAGTTCTTTTGATAAAACCTTACTGATAACGTTCTCTCAGTTATGTGGAGAAAAACTCAACTTTTTGAACATTATATTCCAATAAGTTTTAATACTTATGAAAAACTACTAGTATATAAGATTGTTAACTGACGCGTAGTAGAAAAAAACGTTGTGGGTGATACTTTATAGAAGTAATGTAACATAGTAATTATATTCAAAATAGCTTTTTATATTTAAAATATAGTACTTTCAGGTGATTGAATTACTTACCAATTTAGAATTTTTACGTTATTGTTAGTAATTTAATTATATATAATCAAGTAATGGTATCTAAGAAATGAAAATAATAACTCCAATCAAATAAGAATATAAAAAACTGAATGACTGCACTTTTTTTGTTTTGGGTCAATTGTTGTCAGTTGTTTTAACCGCTTATTCGCTAAAGACTTCTTGTATTTAGGGAATTTTCTTTAGCGTCCTTGTCCTGTATAGTATATTTTCTATAGTATTTCCTGTTTAACAACTTACAGCCTGCCTCCCATATGCACCATCTACATTGTACCACTGTTGTCACATAGATTTAACTATTGTCACAAAAATCAGTCTGGATTTATCCACTTCAGTTTTGTAGAAAGTTCCACCGATTTTAAAATCTCAGCTAACAATCTCAGCCCCTCACAGTGCCATGGCGTCTTCACATGGTTTATGAAACACATCAGGATGAAGTTTCGACCAGTTCGTCTCATGCCACTTTTACAAGTGATGATGGCTATAAGCACTGCGATTTTCCGCTAAATCTGCGTAATTATATTACATGAATGTTCATGCTTACACCAACAAATCTTTACAAAGTCCTGCAACTTATATATGTTGCAGATCTGTGCAGAATGCAATGTATAAGAGTAATTCAATTGGTAATTCAATAGAAATCGGTTCTCTGGATATTTATTTTTCTATAAAAATGTAACTAAATATATTATTTTACGAAAAATATAAATGGTTTGTTGTCGTTACTGTAACAAAAAACAGTAATCAATAACCTTATTGTAAAACAGATAAAAAGCGAACTAAAATATGTAATGACGAGTTACATTATAATGAGTTGGATTCAAAGATACACAGAGGTCCAACAAGACACGGTGAGGCAAGACGGCACGAAATCTGAGGTAACGTTGAGACATCAGTTCATAAAATGTCTAGGGACTAGAAACTGTGAGCAGCTCATGGATAAAAAAGTCCTTCTGATAGAAGGTGACACAAACGTACAAATATTAAACATAAGGAGAGCATGTATCATAAAACAATAACACATTTGAAAATACGTGAATCAATAATACTTTAGAGATGAAGTCTTGCGTAAGAATTACATTGATTTTCAATATAATTTTATTGATGGTTATGCACCTGTTTGTATCAGATCAACATCATTCATTAGATTGACGCAATTTTTAAAATTCATTAGTAATATAAATATAAGAAAGTGTTAGGTTAAAGAGATGTATACTGTTTCTATGAAAATTTAATAAAAGGATAAATATATATTATTATTATATATATTATACTAGCTGTATCCCGCGGCATCGCACGCTTTTCGAAAGCTTTGCCCGTGTATGTGCACTTCATGTTCAAGTGAATTATATTTCCAGTGCCGATGTCGAGTTTGCCTTGTTGCCACAATCAAGAAAATCTGTATATGTTTATAGCCATAATACACTTACTTGTAATTTATTATAAAGTGGTCTAACACTCGTACCAGTAGCTGACGTATCTAGCACAAGTGTTGTTGTAGACACGGATAGACTAACTCGTGACTGGAATATACAACCGCGGGGTTAACATTTATTTATGACTAGAATTTGATATCCCGAACACTTCTAATATTTCATTGTTACTTGTTGCAGACACTTCAGATCTCATGACACTAATCCACACTCGTACCAGAAGGTGACGTATCTAGCACACTTTGTAAAGTGTTGTTGTATACACGGATAGACTAACTCGTGACTGGAATATACAACCGCTGGGTTAACATTTATTTATTACTAGCATTTTTTATTCCGAACAACTTCTAATATTTCATTGTTACTTGTTGCAGACACTTCAGATCTCATGTCACTAATCCACACTCGTACCAGAAGCTGACGTATCTAGCACATTTTATAAAGAGTTGTTGTATACACGGATAGACTAATTCGTGACTGGAATATACAACCGCTGGGTTCACATTTATTTATTACTAGCATTTTTTTATTCCGAAAACTTCTAATATTTCATTGTTACTTGTTGCAGACACTTCAGATCTCATGACACTAAACCACACTCGTACCAGAAGCTGACGTATCTAGCACATTTTATAAAGAGTTGTTGTATACACGGATAGACTAACTCGTGACTGGAATATACAACCGCGGGGTTAACATTTATTTATTACTAGAATTTTTTATTCCGAACACTTCTAATATTTCATTGTTACTTGTTGCAGACACTTCAGATCTCATGACACTAAACCACACTCGTACCAGGAGCTGACGTATCTAGCACACTTTATAAAGTGTTGTTGTATACACGGATAGACTAACTCGTGACTGGAATATACAACCGCGGGGTTAACATTTATTTATGACTAGAATTTGATATTCCGAACACTTCTAATATTTCATTGTTACTTGTTGCAGACACTTCAGATCTCATGACACTAAACCACACTCGTACCAGAAGGTGACGTATCTAGCACACTTTGTAAAGTGTTGTTGTATACACGGATAGACTAACTCGTGACTGGAATATACAACCGTGGGGTTAACATTTATTTATGACTAGAATTTGATATCCCGAACACTTCTGATATTTCATTGTTACTTGTTGCAGACACTTCAGATCTCATGACACTAAACCACACTCGTACCAGAAGGTGACGTATCTAGCACACTTTGTAAAGTGTTGTTGTATACACGGATAGACTAACTCGTGACTGGAATATACAACCGCGGGGTTAACATTTATTTATTACTATAATGATATTCCGAACACTTCTAATATTTCATTGTTACTTGTTGCAGACACTTCAGATCTCATGACACTAAACCACACTCGTACCAGAAGGTGACGTATCTAGCACACTTTATAAAGTGTTGTTGTAGACACGGATAGACTAACTCGTGACTGGAATATACAACCGCGGGGTTAACATTTATTTATGACTAGAATTTGATATTCCGAACACTTCTAATATTTCGTTGTTACTTGTTGCAGACACTTCAGATCTCATGACACTAAACCACACTCGTACCAGAAGCTGACGTATCTAGCACACTTTATAAAGTGTTGTTGTAGACACGGATAGACTAACTCGTGACTGGAATATACAACCGCGGGGTTAACATTTATTTATGACTAGAAATTTGATATTCCGAACACTTCTAATATTTCATTGTTACTTGTTGCAGACACTTCAGATCTCATGACACTAATCCACACTCGTACCAGAAGCTGACGTATCTAGCACACTTTATAAAGAGTTGTTGTAGACACGGATAGACTAATTCGTGACTGGAATATACAACCGCTGGGTTAACATTTATTTATTACTAGCATTTTTATTCCGAACACTTCTAATATTTCATTGTTACTTGTTGCAGACACTTCAGATCTCATGACACTAAACCACACTCGTACCAGAAGCTGACGTATCTAGCACACTTTATAAAGAGTTGTTGTATACACGGATAGACTAACTCGTGACTGGAATATACAACCGCGGGGTTAACATTTATTTATTACTAGCATTTTGATATTCCGAACACTTCTAATATTTCATTGTTACTTGTTGCAGACACTTCAGATCTCATGACACTAAACCACACTCGTACCAGGAGCTGACGTATCTAGCACACTTTATAAAGTGTTGTTGTAGACACGGATAGACTAACTCGTGACTGGAATATACAACCGCGGGGTTAACATTTATTTATTACTATAATGATATTCCGAACAATTCCAATATTTCATTGTTACTTGTTGCAGACACTTCAGATCTCATGACACTAAACCACACTCGTACCAGAAGGTGACGTATCTAGCACACTTTGTAAAGTGTTGTTGTAGGCACGGATAGACTAACTCGTGACTGGAATATACAACCGCGGGGTTAACATTTATTTATTACTATAATTTGATATTCCAAACACTTCCAATATTTCATTGTTACTTGTTGCAGACACTTCAGATCTCATGACACTAAACCACACTCGTACCAGAAGGTGACGTATCTAGCACACTTTGTAAAGTGTTGTTGTCTACACGGATAGACTAACTCGTGACTGGAATATACAACCGTGGGGTTAACATTTATTTATGACTAGAATTTGATATCCCAAACACTTCTAATATTTCATTGTTACTTGTTGCAGACACTTCAGATCTCATGACACTAAACCACACTCGTACCAGAAGGTGACGTATCTAGCACACTTTGTAAAGTGTTGTTGTATACACGGATAGACTAACTCGTGACTGGAATATACAACCGTGGGGTTAACATTTATTTATGACTAGAATTTGATATCCCAAACACTTCTGATATTTCATTGTTACTTGTTGCAGACACTTCAGATCTCATGACACTAAACCACACTCGTACCAGAAGGTGACGTATCTAGCACACTTTGTAAAGTGTTGTTGTATACACGGATAGACTAACTCGTGACTGGAATATACAACCGCGGGGTTAACATTTATTTATTACTAGCATTTTTTATTCCGAACACTTGTAATATTTCATTGTTACTTGTTGCAGACACTTCAGATTTCATGACACTAAACCACACTGTGGTACCACAAGCTGACGTATCTAGCACACTTTATAAAGAGTTGTTTTAGACACGGATAGTCTAACTCGTGACTGGAATATACAACCGCGGGGTTAACATTTATTTATGACTAGAATTTTTTATTCCGAACACTTCCAATATTTCATTGTTACTTGTTGCAGACACTTCAGATCTCATGACACTAAACCACACTCGTACCAGAAGGTGACGTATCTAGCACACTTTATATAGTGTTGTTGTAGACACGGATAGACTAATTCGTGACTGGAATATACAACCGCTGGGTTAACATTTATTTATTACTAGCATTTTTTATTCCGAACACTTCTAATATTTCATTGTTACTTGTTGCAGACACTTCAGATCTCATGTCACTAATCCACACTCGTACCAGAAGCTGACGTATCTAGCACATTTTATAAAGAGTTGTTGTATACACGGATAGACTAATTCGTGACTGGAATATACAACCGCTGGGTTCACATTTAT
Source organism: Homalodisca vitripennis (assembly GCF_021130785.1). Classification (NCBI taxonomy): domain Eukaryota; kingdom Metazoa; phylum Arthropoda; class Insecta; order Hemiptera; family Cicadellidae; genus Homalodisca; species Homalodisca vitripennis. Next base: position 198,839,169 of record NC_060208.1, read on the forward strand.
TTATTACTAGCATTTGATATTCCGAACACTTCTAATATTTCATTGTTACTTGTTGCAGACACTTCAGATCTCATGACACTAAACCACACTCGTACCAGGAGCTGACGTATCTAGCACACTTTATAAAGTGTTGTTGTATACACGGATAGACTAACTCGTGACTGGAATATACAACCGCGGGGTTAACATTTATTTATTACTATAATGATATTCCGAACAATTCCAATATTTCATTGTTACTTGTTGCAGACACTTCAGATCTCATGACACTAAACCACACTCGTACCAGAAGGTGACGTATCTAGCACACTTTGTAAAGTGTTGTTGTATACACGGATAGACTAACTCGTGACTGGAATATACAACCGCTGGGTTAACATTTATTTATTACTAGCATTTTTTATTCCGAACACTTCTAATATTTCATTGTTACTTGTTGCAGACACTTCAGATCTCATGTCACTAATCCACACTCGTACCAGAAGCTGACGTATCTAGCACATTTTATAAAGAGTTGTTGTATACACGGATAGACTAATTCGTGACTGGAATATACAACCGCTGGGTTCACATTTATTTATTACTAGCATTTTTTATTCCGAACACTTCTAATATTTCATTGTTACTTGTTGCAGAAACTTCAGATTTCATGACACTAAACCACACTGTGGTACCACAAGCTGACGTATCTAGCACACTTTATAAAGAGTTGTTTTAGACACGGATAGTCTAACTCGTGACTGGAATATACAACCGCGGGGTTAACATTTATTTATGACTAGAATTTTTTATTCCGAACACTTCCAATATTTCATTGTTACTTGTTGTATAACTTCTGTACTGCAACTTTAGTCTCCATCACGTGAACAGATTGTATGCAACTTGCAGATATTGCAATGTTTTTTAGAATATAAATTAAAAAGTATCAGTATATACTGCACTGCTTGGGTAGTCAAAAATTTTATATCGCAAGAAACAATGAAAGATCTAAAACATACAAATTTAGAAAATGTTTTTAATGCGGAATACCACTAACCGGTTCACTAGCATAGTTTGTCTTCAATTGTATTTAGAGAGGGAGCTGTTACACTTCAACAAATGCGGATTAGCGACTATGCCTCCACTCTCGTGATTTGAATTGGACAAAGTCGATAGAACTGCATTCGGTGAAGGAGCTGTCACAGTTCGGCGAATGCGGATCAGCGAATCTGCCTCCACTAACTGCATTTTGAGAGGGAGCTGTCACAGTTCGGCGAAAGCGGATTAGCGACTCTGCCTCCACTCTCTTGACTTGTACTGATTTGACTTGGACAATGTCGAAGAAACTGCATTTTGAGAGGGAGCTGTCACAGTTCGGCGAATGCGGATCACAGACTCTGCCTCCACTCTCTTAACTTGTACTGATTTGAATTTTTCAATGTCAAAGAAACTGCATGTGGAGAGGGACACATTTCGGCGAATTCGGATCAGCGACTCTGCCTCCACTCTCTTGACTTGTACTGATTTGAATTGGACAAAGTCGATAGAACTGCATTCGGTGAAGGAGCTGTCACAGTTCGGCGAATGCGGATCAGCGAATCTGCCTCCACTAACTGCATTTTGAGAGGGAGCTGTCACAGTTCGGCGAAAGCGGATTAGCGACTCTGCCTCCACTCTCTTGACTTGTACTGATTTGACTTGGACAATGTCGAAGAAACTGCATTTTGAGAGGGAGCTGTCACAGTTTGACGAATGCGGATCAGCGACTCTGCCTCCACTCTCTTGACTTGTACTAAATTGACTTGGACAAAGTCGAAGAAACTGCATTTGGTGAGGAAACTGTCACAGTTCGGCGAATGCGGATCAGCGACTCTGCCTCCAATCTCTTAACTTGTACTGATTTGACTTGGACAATGTCGAAGGAACTGAATTTTGAGATGGAGCTGTTACAGTTCGGCGAATGCGTATCAGATACTCTGCCTCCACTCTCTTGACTTGGCAATGTCAGAGTAACTGCATGTGGAGAGGGACACACTTCGGCGAATGCGGATCAGCGACTCTGCCTCCACTCTCTTGACTTGTACTGATTTGACTTGGGTAATGTCGAAGAAACTGCATTTGGTGAGGAAACTGGCACACTTCGACGAATGCGGATCAGGACTCTGCCTCCACTCTCTTGACTTGTACTTATTTGATTTGTTCAATGTCGAAGAAACTGCATTTGGTGAGGAAACTGGCACACTTCGACGAATGCGGATCAGGACTCTGCCTCCACTCTCTTGACTTGTACTTATTTGATTTGGGCAATGTCGATGGAACTGCATTATTGGTGCTGGACACTAAAAATAGTAGCTATCATATTAGTATGACTGAGTACCATATTATAGTTTATTATTTTGCAATGTTCACATCTAACCATAAATTATTAATTGATTATCCTATAGAGTATAACTAAATTTTGTTAACTTAAATATTCTAGTACTTTAACCTGAATAAAATGTTGATCCGTTACGTGATTGTACAACCGGACTGAATTGAGACAATTTACTAATTAATTTAATTAATAACATTTTAGTAATGGTTTTTAATAATCACAAGTTACCCAATTTAGTTTCAGACATGAAACTAGTAAAATTATGAAAGTTTTACATTATTATTATTATTATTATCAAGTTAATTTGCTCATGGTTATTAAATAACTCAATCACTTATATGAGAAAAACCAAACATCTTTTTAAACTCAGTTTGGCATTTTATGTGGGTAGAATCATCGTTTAGTAGAGAAACAACATAAATACAACGCACAAATGCTGAAATATTGGTAACAATAAAAATCGTTTATTTGAGAAACCTCACATGTGCTGGACACGGGTTGTTTCCCAAATAAACTGCTGGATGGAGGTTTCAGCTGACTGGCTTTTCTACAGCAATCATTAGTGATATTGGTCGCTGGTTTTGAGGTTATGTTTCAATGATGTTTGAGCTGCATTCGATGTGTTGTTACTATTTTAGTTTTTCTTTAGAACTTCATCATCAGTATTCCTGTGCAATATTAACTTCCTTCGTGACGTCTGCATCATATGAAGTTCATTAACGTTTCCCGACAAAAGGGCGAAAGGATTGAAATAGTTTAAGTATAAAAGTGAAACCATAGTCAATAGTCAAGTATTTATTGCGAATGGAAAAAGTACATTTGTGTAGCATACGTCAAGTATATAGTAATTTTGATACACATGCTACATCGAAGTCTCATTCATAAATACATTTTGATACCCACTCCGCTCCATTCATTGCGAATTGCTTTTCCACCTCAAGTCTTCTAAATGTGTGGTCTCCAGTTATACGACATAAACTCGTTCACGCTATAATAAGCCTTGGGTACTAAACGGCGTTTCAAACGAGTTTTAAATGCTTTATGCCTATTTTCTGCTTTGTATTCTTGGTGGAAGTGAGTAGGTTTTAATGGAAAAGACATTTTATATATACTTACACATTAAATTTATTTAAAAAGCGCTTTCGCCGTTTAAGGCATCATCAGTTTGATATTGTTTACAGAAAAAACATGGAGAACATTGGATTTTCAAGAATTTGTTTTTATATTGAGTTTACTCTGTTTACTGTAACAAAGGCTTTTGTTCTAAAATATATTTTGTTGTTTCATTTAAACAAAGAGTCGTATAATTCGCATACTGCACGATTCTTCCATGTGGTAGTGATGATTCTATGTCATTGAACCAGGAGCAGGAGCAGGAGCAGAATAGGGCTGATAATTTATCCTTGAGGGACTCCATAAATAATTTTAATTTAATTAGAAACATGGTTTGAAATTTGGACAACCTGAGATCTGTGACTTAAATATTAACTAAGCCACAAGAGAGGCACGCCTCGGATGCCATGAGACGCAAAATTGTCACTCAGCGTAAGATGGTCAACTCAACCGAATGCTTTAAATAGATGGAGAAACACACTTAATGTGTGATTTCGAATCACTAGCCCCTCTACAATCGTCTCAACAAGACTCAAAACTGCGTCTATAGTTGATTTGCCCTTTCTGAATCAAAATTGTTCATTTGAGAGCTGATTGTATTTGTTAAGAAACAGCATTTAGAATTGCTTTTCGAATATTTTGTTTATTGCAGGCAAAATCGAGACAGGCCGATAGTTAGTGATTGAAGTTTGGGGTCGTCTTTTTTCAAAATTGGGATAACTTTTATGATTTTCAGTAGCGAGGGGAAAACTTCTATGCGAAATGGCAGGTTAACTAATACATTCAAAGGTCTCACAATATGCTTAGAGCATTGCTTGATGAGCCTCATTGATAGTAAATTAGTATCATTGGTCCTTATCGATGGAAGCTGCTGAATGATTCTATGCACCTCTTCCTCAACGACGGTGTCAGGATCATTGAGGTTACTGGACTTTGTCTTTGAATGGGTTTTACTTGATTGGACTATGGACGAGGGCCCTGCTCACAGGCTACAGTTGCAATAAACTTGTTAAATTCATTTCCCACCTCAATCTCACCATCCACAATTCGATCCCCAATTATAATTTGGACATTTTTCGAATCTTTTACTATATTGTTTTAATGCTTTTTGAAATATTTTTGGAAGACTGTATTTATAGATCCGTAAAAAGACTTTAGGTTATTGTCTTTTGTGTTTCTCTAAATCAAGATCCCTTTGGTAATCCATTTATTTTTCATATTTTATCAAAAACTTTGACCCTTTTTAGGGCAGCTCACATGAAAATGAAAATGAAGATATTTGCCGAACATTTTAAACAGCTACACTACAGATTGAGAACCTTTTACATTCAAGTACCACTTTTCTTTTGCAAGTGGAGCATTGAGGATAGCGATATTTTCTGACCTTGTGTTGTGTCTCTTACTGCTTTAACAATTTTGGGCTCGAATTTTTATTTATTTATTTATTTACAAATACAGTTTTAACTTCTTCCCACTGATTATTGCTTCTTGACCATAGTGGTCTGAAATCACTGTATTAACCACAGACACTGCGACATTGGGAAGGTTGGAAATGATATTATCGATAGCCGGTTGTGACTTTGCTGCTATTCTTTTGGGGGTTTTGATTAATAATTTAAGATAAAAATACCTTAGTAAGTCGGCTAGACGTTTGGTGGATTGGTGGTTGTAGTCCAAACCGTTAATATTGAAATCGCCCGTCAGGACGAAGTCAAGGTCATGGTGAGTCAGGTCTATCAACAAGGATTCTAATTTTTCTTTATATGTCTTCGTTTCCACTGGGAGACCTATAAATGCCGATGACGACCAATAATGAATTTTGGGTTTGAATTTTAATCACGGCTACTTCAACATGTCTTTCGTCCGTTTCTCTTATCGTATAGGGTACTAAAGTGAAACTTCGTTTAAGAAAATTGCAACACCCCACCTTTAGAATAATGAGTTGGCTAATTCAAATTTTTGAATTTTGCATAGCTCAATGTTTTTATTGTTAAAACCATTTTCGGTTACAGCAAGTAGATCTGTCTTTAGATCTTCACGCATGAGTTGGATTTCTTCCAATTTATTCGTTGGGAATCGGGCGTTTTCGTGGAGCAGCCTTAATAAAAGTTGGTTTTGAAATTTTGCATTTGTTTCGCCAATTTGGTTTAAGTGTGTCAACTTTGCTCGTTACCTTGAAATGGGGTCCCTAAAAAGCATGAGGAACTTCCGTCATCAGAGTTTTGTCTTTCGTTAACGTGATGGTGTTTGGAGGTCGGAAGCTTTCGATGGAGGAGTCGGCAGGTCAGCTGGTCTTGGGCTCAGCTGGGCTCCATAAGGGAAGTTAGGGTCAAAAAAGATAGCCAATATCTTCATTGGAAGGGCAATATTTTTGTGCCCAAAAAACAGAAAGAAGATGGTAAATGTAGTTTGAAGTGTTTTATTGGTTTTATTGTGTACAGTTGGTGAAAGTGACAGAAAAGAAATATATTATTGATTTTACACTTTCATTATAAAAAATGAACAAGACGCTTATTTCCAGAGTCTTATACCAGTCCATGGTATCGAAAGAAGGAGCCAGGTAAACAATATAAATCCAAAACCAAAGAGCCATACATATTGTTGCAGCATATATTGTAGCTCAGGGTGTAATGATGTATGTTATGTTGGTGATAACCTTATTAGATGACTGGAAGAAAATAGCCTTTTGACCATAGGGGAAAATAGGCCAGGAAATGCCAAGCTTGGAGAGGTTGTGAAAAACATTTATAACCACATTGCGTCATTTCATACCAACGAGGCACATTACACCAACCGTGAGAGGCTCAATGTGCAGTTAATACAAAAACTATTTATTGTACTGTATCCTGATTCTGGTGTGAAATATAACTTTTACTACCAGGTATTCAAAGAGAGATACCTTATAGCTTTTTGTAAACCAAAGGTTTACACTTGTGTTACCTGTGAATAGTTGAGTCTAAAAATCTAAAGTGGAATGCTTAATTAAACGCTAAAAGAGTAGCGGTTGCTGAAACAATAGTACACAGTCAGTAGAAAAAAGACGTTTTCAATAAAATTAAGGATATTGCACTTTCTGTTAAACAATGTGAAGGCTCTTTAGCTGTTTGCGTAGATTGTATGATAAACCTTGACATGCCCAACATTCGAATACAATATAAATTATACCTTAGACAGCTTATACCTTAGACAGTCGAATTGAATGCTGAGAAAGCTAAAATTTATCTATACCATGAGCAATAAGTAAAGAAGGATTCTAATGAAGTTATAACTTTTTTAAACCGATACCTTGAATCTTTTTCTCACATCATTTAATAGCTTTATGTATTTCCCGATTATTGTAGTTGAAGCACTAAAAACAACATTTGTATTCGCTATTTGTTGGCTCTATTTGGCAGTTTAAAAAGTGACCGAAATATCACTTCAAAGGGGGAAGTACTTTTTACTGAGGAACGAACACTCCGAAGGAAAGAACAGTAAAATTTAATGTAAGTAGTTTTAAGCATTTTTCATGCTCTTTAAGAACGTTGGACATGTCGTAGCACCGACTCCTGGACGAACACACATTCAACATTGGAGCTTTATCTGAAGTCACTCTGCCTCTTAAGAAAGCTCACCCTTCTTTAAAAGCTCCGCTAAATAGATCAATTCTGGAGGATTTGAAAAATTATTTCAAATTGATTGATTTCTGTTATTTCAAAGTAGAAACATAAGTGATGATGATGTCCAAAATTTCTGGACTGAAATTTATGACTTGCTAACAGTGGAAGCTCTAGACGATGAATGAGGTGATTAGGAGTACAGTTAATTAATTGAAATATTTTCTTTATTTATGTAAATTTGGATTAATAGTAATGTTTCTTCCTTAAAAAAGTTTATATAAATATTCTTTTTGCTTTCCATTACCAAATAAGTACAATAAATATGATTATTTGAAATTATAGTGTTTTTTTCTAAATAATGTTTGTTTATTTGTAGAAACAACACATATTCATGACATTATTAATTTGATTTAAGATTCTAAATAATACAAATGATTAATGGTACTTTAAACTTTCCTATATTGTAATTCTTCGATTATAGGATATCATGTTAAATATAAACATATAATTATGCCTCCTATTATGTTTTACTTCATTCCGAAACTTCATGTTTTTGGACATGTGTGGTTTTTCAAATAAGTAATTCAACTAAATTATATTTACAAATAATAGATTATCTAATATTACGAGTATATGTAAGCCCTTAAGGTTTGAATTGTCAATGTAATGATTATAGCATGGTTGTAAATTAAAATTATCTACCATTATTGTAATTGCTTTTTTAGCCGGAAAGAGTACTAAGCTATATCGTAATTACATCATATTTGGTTGTTTATAAAAGTATATTATTAATAAAACCATTGTAAAATTCTTTCAATACAATTGCGAAACTAAATTTATCCATTAGGATGGAAGTCACAAATTATCCTGTATCTCTTCTACATATCATTTTCAGCATAAAGTTGATACCGGCTAAAAATTGTTAAAGACGACATAAAATAATGTATATCTATTAAGTGCCATTATGAACGCTTTACATGAGTAATTGCATATCGAAAACGTGAAAAGTGGCAAAAATAGATGGCCGTAATTAACCACAAAATCATTATATGCAACATTTTATGACGGCCAGTAGTACTTTTATATGTAATAACAGTAGCCTACCGGTAATGAATTACGTATATGTATTGAAATTTTTACACGACTACCTTGAAAATGTTATATTTGCAATTATGCAATAAATTAATTCAATTCAACTAAGTTTTTATGGAATTATTAATTTTTCCAGATATTTCCCATTATTCTGTGATACTATAAATCAGTAATTCTACGTTTAGAGATCTGCAATCTGATAGTTTATGATGTTAATACCTAACAAACACTTCACATCAGGTTTGTTGTATCACTGAAGTTTGGCAAATGTCCAGAAAAATCCTGTTCCTTTCAAAGTTCTTCCTTCGTCAAAAACAAACTTTGAACAAAGAATTAAATTATATTTTCCTTCATTTGAGAATATTTTATTTCAGAGCAGAAAAATATGAAATTGAATTCAATACACGAGGAAATAGAGTATACTTGTAATAAAACTTCTAGTCCTTTTTATCACCATCTCAATTTAATGAGGAAAACAAGTATTGCCTTAAATTTGTATTACACAAATTGATTTACTCGAGCTGAAATATATGAAAAGCTCTCTTTTGCATAAACTTAGGTAATCCATAATACCTATTAAAATTAATTTTCTTTCCACTAATCAGTGAACGAACACAATTTTATATTCAATACTGCTGTGATATTGCATTCATTTGTATCCACAGTAGAACTGATAGCGATATTTTAACGAGCATAGCACTGATGATAAAGAACTCTGAAATGTTATGGGACTAAATGTCGTGTTAGGTTAGGTAATATTAAACATCTTAAAGTGGATGTTGTTCGCTAGAATTCTGTGTGCAGCATTAACCAATACTACACAGGTAGTAAGCAGTAATTTCACTCACTACCTCAGCATTACTACCTCACAGGACTATTGCTACTTTGGCAAGCTGTATTGTATTGTATATCAATTTGATATCCTCAGTTGTTGACCACCTTCCAGTTCGTAAAACCGCAGGAAACCTACTTTTAGGACGGACATGCGTTATAAGGCTGCATAAAGCTAACTCTTACTGGATAGCTAATTGTTATTCGTTACAGAGTTTCATAATAGTTCGATTCAAGAGTAACTAGCCACATGAACCAGCTGCGTACACAACCTGCTGCCGCGAGGACCAAAATGGCATTTTTGGAAATGACATTTTGATCTGATGGGAGACAAAGTAAGTTACCATATAAATTTAATTAACGTTTAACCTGTGATTCAAACAGCCACGAAGGGAAACTCAATGCCATATATTCCCTGAAAATTATTTCTCTTACTTAACAAAGGCCAGTATTACGTGTTTGTGATATTTTTCATAGATGTGAGAGATTCACAGTGAAGTAAAATTGTTAAGACATAATCCGATTTTAATTTTCAATATTAAAGTGATTAGCAAAAGTGAAATTTGTTAACCTGCTAGGGTTATGACCCAAAGCTGTTTTAAAAGATACCATAACATTGATCAATAAATCTCTACAAATGACGCTACTGATCAAAAATTTTATTTCGCAGATCACTTGTCAAATGTATTATAGCAATTTCCAGTCGCCCACACAGCGACTGTTCTCTTTTTTCTGTTACTGTTATTGATGCACATTTCAAGAACATATTTTTGTCTTTATTTAACACGTGCTTTCATAATCTTGTACTATGATCCGTGTATCTCATGGTTATCAACTTGGCTATCTAGCTATGCCACCTGTCATAAAATTGACATATCTCTCCTACCTCTGTGAATATTTAAAAAATAATCTGAGATGTCCGTTTAATTAAAAATATTTCATTGATTGTCTTAAAATTTATAGATTACTCTATCCTTAACCCTGGTTTTATAAATAATTTTCTGTATGAATAATTTTTACTTTCCACTTTGTTTGGCATATCGAATGTAATGAATGCAAATTAGATTTCTTCTGAAACACATTCATGATATTAATTACGATAATAAGCAGCAGTAAACTAGCGCAAGATGCTGTATCACGTGACAGCTCTACTGAGCAAGCAGTTTGTATATACCTCAGTATTCATTAGTGTTTCACTTCATTGGCCAAGCTGGAAAACTTAAGTTATTAGTCCATTGGTTAAGAAATAGTCTTACATAAGATTGAACATGGCTTTTATGATTATGGTGAAATAGGAAACGTATTTATTCCGTGCAAATCAAAATGGTATTAACAAAATGACTATATAAATACGTGAAATTAACAATGTATATTTCTTTATACAATTCTAATTTAATATAAGAAACTCTGTAATTCTTAACATTCATAATTTACTAAAAAACTGTGTTTAAAAGCACGTTGTATTAAGTAAGTGATTTTTTACAGTAATAAATTTAAAAATTAAAACAAAAACAAACGAAAACATTCTCAATATCCACAACGAATCATAGGAAAATAAAATCCTAATTATTAGTATAACATAATTTCATTATGAGTGATAATTTTATTTATAAAAATATTAATTATGTAGAATCCAATTTACTGTAATTAAACTATTATTCTTCGATACGCGTCAATATTCTGATATCAAAACTTGAAAACATAATTATATATGTCGGAAACTACAATCAAAAGTTCTATGAAGTGGCTACATTGAAGAATTCTTAAACTCGGATTACCATATTATATAAATGATGTAGTGTATGAAATATATGGGAGTATACCAGGTATGATAGTAATGTAACGCTTTATATAAGGTTCATTAAAGAATAAACAGTATTTACAAAAAATTGAACACGCTTGTACGTAATACTTGCAGAAAGAAGATAAGGCAAAGATAGTCTGAACACAAAATGGCTGCGATACATAGATATGGTTTATGTGTCGCAATCATACCGATTGGGATCTCTGAAATGGGCAATTGAATACATCTTGGTTATAGAGTTTCTTGTTACGGTCTGCAACGTCCAAGATTCAATAGACAGTGTTGAGCTTTATGAATAAAGAAGTGATTCAAATAGGACATTGTACTGTACAGTTAATTATCAAAGCGATAATAGATGTTTCACTTGACACATGTTTAGTTATACAAGTATAAATGGCTGAGTATCAGTGAAGCTCGAATGGGCAAAGAGGCATCTCTGTCCGTCTGTCCGCGCGCCAGCTTGAGAACAAACTGACCTATAGACGAATTTATTTATGACACTACATTTATATATATGCAACATTTACTTCCACTATCGTACATATTCATCCATGGAATTTAGTTAAGTGCTAGAAATGTTTTACATTGGTCTTATGAGTTACATAACGTCATGAAAAAGTTACGAAAAAAAAAAACAGTTTTGCATACGACTGGGTGAAGTCATAAATGTTAGCATCCTAACAGGAAGTTGTCTAAAAACATTAGCTACATATCTGAACGTATGTGACCTCAGCCTAAACACAGGAAAGCAACACATAGCGTTCCATACTATCTTGTTTAATCTCTGACGTTATGTACAAGTAATTTTCAATACGTATTTGTATCTTAATTTGGAGGCAAAGCACGGTAAAATCGTCAGAAAACTTTAAGGGATCCTCGTTTAGGAGCTCGCCAAATCTCCAAGGGTCGACCACAACACAGTAAAACACTCACCCAGGTTCACAGTTGAGAGCAGTATCACTAATATAAACTTAACGAAACACTTTTACATTTTGTAAATTTGTTCAGTATAAATGAGATAAGATTTTTATCTAGTCAAAATTTTACTTAGTGTGCTATAGTCTTTAAAATTATGTCACTTAGGATGTTATATTATTTTGATTCTTTGCGTTTGGATACAAACTTTTTAATACAAACATAGACATTTATAGAGTTTTTAAGGAAAGGTTTCACAGTAAGTAAAAACTAGCAGATTTATAATATTATTCCACAAATGGGTTTTCTTACTCGGCTCGACCTTATGTTTTGTCAGTTTAGGCTTTGATTATGTTTCAGAACTGAGATTTTAACAAAAGGTTTCATTGTTAGATGACTCCACTAAGGAATTTGGTATCGAAAGGTTTCTTCCAAAAAGTAAGTTATATTGGAAGTGTTGTTTTTAATAACATGTACTAATATTTTAAAATTCATGTTTGGTTAAAGTCCATAATATATGCATATACAGTGAAGTAATCACCAACCCAGTGATATTGCTTTCCGATACTCCGTGAGGTAGGAGTACACCACATCACGTTACCACCACTCAAAGTAAGAGCACGGAACTATTAAATAATATTTACAGTTAAAAATTAAATTACATGACGTAATAAGAAAGTTGCCAACACTAACTTAATTACTGAGCATTATTGAAACCTTACATAGAAATAACGGTAAAGTTTTATAATTTTGTCCAGGCACAAAATGTACCTGGAGAACTTAAAGTACAGAATAAAGCTTGATCTAACAATAGCAACACCGGGTTCAATGATGCTGCGTGTCCTAATATTACTGACGATAATATTCAGTTGACGTTAGTAACCATTTTTACATTGATCTAATTGAAAAAGGAGTTCTTTCATGAAAATAAATATTAAATTATTGACAGTCGTGTATTTTTTTAAACAATAATTTTAACATTTAATATTATGTTTAACCTTGACGACAACGAGTAAGTCACAGAATAAACAAATTTGTATACAGAGAGAGTTCAATTCTTTTCAAAATGTCTCATAGTAATACACGTAAATAATTCAATGAGTTACAGACTTTTGAACATACGATTTGACGAAATGAAAATCCATGTATTATCACTATACAAATACTATATCTTATTTCAAAAAATAAATTTTATGAATATTCTTGCCACATATTTTGTTGTTCTCAGGATAGAAGAGTGAAGAACTTTTCTCCATGAAGCTTTTCAAAGGTGTTTTGTTCGCATGCTCTTGAGACCACTTGAGTTCCGTTGTGCCAGAGTGTATCTTGAGGCGTTTGCTACAATATGGCGAGAGCGCTATATAGTTCATACAACGTTATTCTTATATACCCAGCAACGCATCCTCACCAAGCTTATTTATACTATTTAAAGTTACACGGTATTACTGCTGTTGATTTAAGTTTTTAAATTTCAATAATAATACAGTATTTATATCCATACAATACGGAAAACTGTACTGTTTTGAATCCAACCCCATTACAAAATTATCTATTTATATAGATTCTCGGGGCAAAATGCCAATCTCGAATTTTGTGTTGGAAATATAGCAATGTAATATAGCATAATAATGGAAATAAACTTGACCTAGAAGTGCAAAACATGAAATAAGTGTTACAACTTATGGACCTCTTACTCATGAACACTAAAAATGGATACCTGATGCATGAAGTATGACTCATTCAATATTTAAAATATCATAGGACCCTATTGTGTTACATCACAAGTGCTTTACTATGAAAGCTATGAACTTCGACTTTTGTTGTTCCTCTACATTGATGTATAAGAGTACAAGTATTACTGAAATCGTAGGAGATTTTCAAACAAATACACGGAATGTTGCATAGAAATTGCGAGAGAATCCACGGGCATGTGCTAATCTAGATATGAGTTTTAGTCGATATACTTGTAATACTTCTTCTAATTATCTCCAGTTATTAATCCCCTTATTATTGTAATCCTTGTGTTAAGTTGTGAACATATTGCAAGTCATTCCGCCAGGAGGGTTCACTTATGGCTGGCGTACATCTTACAGTTGATTCTAAACCAGGTATAGCAAAATGTAAAAACTTTTTAATAAAGAGTTTTAAACTTTTAAGAATCTTAAAGTGACTCCATACCCTTCAGATGGTTATCATTGAAAAAGTACGCAGGTAAGTATGATAGAGTATATTGTAAAACCTAACGAGTACGTCAACATGTTACCTTATATTCCCCGTAGAGACCATTGAAACTTCTGCATTAGCATCGTATAATAGACCCTCCAAACTTACCCTCTCATTCTGAAATATATCGCGTGCCTCTTGTATACTCATGTTACTTCATATGGAACAATTCATGTATTGCATTAAAAATTCATAATATCTTTAACATTTATTTTATTTGCAAAGTACATTAAGTATCTTAATTTGTATTTGATTGGGAATGGTATGTTACTTGATTGGAGATTTTCCTATACTTTATCTAAATATATTTAAAAAATTTGGCATTATTTAAATTTAGAAAATAGATTTTAAATTAGCAACTAATTTTATGGCGAAATAATATTTCGTGTGATGAATAGTTGTGAAATAATTTAAACCATACGTATTGAAATATATGAATATCATATAATACAGATAATGTTACTTTTAGTTATTTAAATAAAATGGTGTTTATAGTTTATTGATACTATTTAGGAATTTCAAATATAAAACTCCTAACGCTCATGCTGTTGTTAACAATTAATCTAGGTGATAAGGTTATCGACTGTCATCGCCTCAACTGGAGCTAAACCGTACATTTCTATTAAAGGAAACCGTTCTATGATTTCTACGTTATCTGTAGAAAACTAGGTTGATCCAACTCTCTTATACATCGTGTCAGAAACACCGTAGTGCACTCAATTGTGAACCTTATGGGATAATAAGAATATCGCTCCACCTAGTTTACACTTTAATTTTATATTTAATAGTTTAGGTGACCCTGATGTCGAATCAATAAAAAGAATTCGTTTTAAGCTTCTGCATCGCTGACTTTTTGGCTTTCTACAGACGAAGATTACTCCAGATTCCAGTAGTTAGATTCCAGGTCAGGTTTCACTAAGAGAAAGAAGAACTGGAGCTAAATTAAACATATATATATATATATATATATATATATATATATATATATATATATATATATATATATATAGAGAGAGAGAGAGAGAGAGAGAGAGAGAGTTTTTTTACAAATTTACTTAATCTCCTATTTTAGCTTTGCCGTCATGGTCTCCTATATTGTAAATATAAAATGTTCCCTAACGCTCACCTAAATTACATGGATTGACCTGTACGTCATCAGTGTTCTTCATATACAATGTAAGCTTAATGTAAATCTTGTCTATAGATCAGTTTGATTTCAAAACATCGTACGTTCAGACAGGCATATAAATAGACAGACAAATAGAAAGAAAATAATTTCTCTAGCCCTACGTGGGATGATAGACTATGTAACTCAAATCACTTAGCTACGGTACACGCAAGTAAATACGGACGATTGGTACTGATAAAGCTATGTGTAACATTATATTAAAAATTTTTAAGGTTTTAATAACTGATGTGACTCAATAGATTGTGTGCAATATGTGTATTTAAAAAACGGAGTAATATATTAAAACGTGAGTTCAGTTCGAATATTTTTAATAAGGTCCAGAGCTTAACTCACTATGTAAAGATTGTTTAACGTTGAATGGTTTGAAAGGGTAATAGGATCTCATACATTTGGCATTGTTGTATGTTACGAAAATAGAACACAGAGATTTGAAGACTGAAACCTACCTCTTCCTCAGGTTGTAAAAATATGGGCATAAGTTTAAACAGGAAATAAATTTAAACTATAACCTGTGGTGATGTACTTTCAAAAAAATATTATAATTTATGGTATATTTAAAAAGTTTTATTTTTTATTATTTTTTTCAATTTACAATATAAAAGCAACATGTGTTTTGTTATCTCTTACAATTAAATTGTTAAGATTATTAACATTTTAATATGTTTTAATAAATTGCTATTCGTTCTTATGGCAATCTAAAGGCCTAATAACTCAAATTAAAAGTCCTGAGTGAAATCCTCTATTCTCTGTTATAATTCTTAGTAGAGTATCTAAAGGAAAATTTAATTACTAAACTAATTAGTAAAACGAAACCGCGAAATTTCTATGTTTCGTAAAACTTTGCTTGTTATAATTTACAAACTTACTTCTTTAGATAAGAGAAAGTATCGGTCGTTAATGAGGAAACAGAGCATCGGTGAAAGTATAGGAATTTAATTTTCAAAGTATAATATTATATAGTTTTTATAGACTAATAACATTTCTTAGAGTTATATGATTTCATAAACATTACAAACCTATACGGCTAAGTGTTTTTTCTTGTCATACTGTTATAGGTACTATTTTGTATTTTAAACCACTAAAATTTATTATTCTTATATACAATAGTACCTTATTGTATTGCAGTAGTATTTAGTATGTTGAAGGTGCAATATTTACCTAATCATTCAAAAACCAATTACTTAGGATCATTTAATAAACAGTATGTACTATTTTGAAATAAATAAGGAAATGTTTTACACAATAATATATCCCGAAACGTAATAAACGTTATATTCTATTTAAAACTCTAAAAGTAACTACATACATAATAAATAGTACATGGAATATCTACAGTTTTACTGATTTATTGTATCACTTCATGATAGCAAATATCTAGAAAAGTTTTGTTTCCTTCATTTAAAATCTAATTTGGTCCAAAATAGTGACTGCGACTGTTTTCTCCCCTTTTACTTCAAATTTTACTCCCTTCCTCTAAAAAACATGTACAACATTCTTATTGAAAAATCAAAACATATTAGAACAATTTGTCAGAAATATATTAATTACCCTCAAGAGTTTTCAAACTGACTGTGCTGTGAAACTGTAAGAAGTATTCTAACTTTGAATTTTTATTGGTTTTTTAACGATTATAAACCATGTTTTACGCTTTCTTTATATATTTTAATTTTTTTTTTTCAAAAATACCTATTATTACAAGGCACAGATCATACAATAGTATAAATATAAATAAATCAATCTTTGTCTTGGTATAATTAAACATTCTTCTTTTTAATATTATGGAAAGATTTCTATGGAATTTGATTGTACAGTGATGCTGTATCAGGACAACTGCCAAGTCTCTGCTGGTAAAATTTGTTATTAGGCGTTGTTTTAGTAGTTTTAGTCTTATCTCACTGTAGTCGTAAACCAGACTTGTTTTTTAATCTGGTTTTGTTTGTAAGAATCAAATCCTATTCTCCAGTTCTTGCTGCAATCATATACATTTTTATATCTATATTCACGATATGAAATATATTTTCTGAATGTTATGACACGTAAGGAATTAATGTTTAGTAATTTTTTTCCAACGGGCTATAGATTACGAGAAGCTAGTAACATATTAGTACTACTTATAGTCACTTATTTTAGTTTGACACTTAATTAGTTTTAAGAGATCGTTAATTAAAGTAACTGGTATAATCCCGTTATTGATAAGCAGTTTCAGAAATTTTTTATATTTACTGGTATGTATTAATATACATTAATTTTAACCAAAAAACCAGAAAGGCTGAAGCAGTTTTCATTACATTTTCCATATCCTTCTGATTCGTCATGTTTTGAGAAGGACTGACATACTTGTGTTTATATACGTAGATATAATTATTTACTTAAAGTACTGTAGAGAATGGTGTGTTTATTGAATGAAATTTTTGGCTTTAATTAAATTTAAAATATATTCAATTGTGATCAGAAACTATAAATGTACGAACTTTTACAATATTGTGAAAAATCATTAGTATATTTTAGTAGTTATCAAACCATTGATGTATTTTATATAAAATAATTTGTCTTCAAATATTGAGCCATACTAACGCTAATAATTCGATAAGCAACCTGATAAAATATCAAATCATAGTTTGCTCTTTGAATGAATTCGTGAATCAAACTATTAAATAAGGATCATATATTAGGGAATAATGAAACTCTGACAACTGTTGTAGGGGATTGTTATTAACGTGCAACTTTTCTTCGAACGTGTTTATATTAAACTTAGATATAAGCCAGAGAATTGCAATGAAAATCTCTGAAATTTACGTTGAACAACTAGATCGCAGACCAGTCACTCGATCTTGCCTCTTGTTCTGGGTTGTGGTGACATATGTATTATAAACCGGACTCTGAGCTCGTGATCATATTTTTGGGATATAGTCTCTTACACATGACTACCTAACTTCATCTTCACAGCACTAAAGATTTTAAATTGTAAAAGCTTGCTATTGTAAATTTTTTTATTTACAATATTTTGGTAGCTACGCGTATCCAGAAAATGTGCCATTATGTTTTAAGATCTTGAATTTCAAACGATACACAAACGAGGGTGTAGTATTACCTGTACGAACATTACTGAATTGAGAAGGATTTGGAGGGAATTGGGGGGGGGGGTGATGCGCATGCGCCAATGTGCAGCACTGGTGCTATATCGCTTCTAATAATTTTTATTCAAATTTACTAATTTTAAGTTTTAATTTTAAACAATTAGTTAAGTGAATTTTAATTATCTAACGTGGCTGTGATTGGACTTGCAATCCAATTTAAATGTGTTTGACATTCAAGTGAGTAAGGCACACAGTAATATTGGACTTTTCATTTATAACCTAACTTTGACTAACTAACAAACACGATCCAAGAGTTAGTAACAGGTGCATTTTCACTCGGACTTCGTCGGTGCGACCTATGTACAAGTGACTGTGTCTTATCCACCAAGTCAGGACTAGCTCACTGATAGCGTTCAGGCCGTAGTTAATCCGAGGAACAGCAGATCGAATCCCACCAGGGACGCTATCTTTTTGTTAGCCCCGATGATTAAATTATTTTACTATTGATTAAATTATTATTTTTGTTCGTGTCTTTTATTTATTTGTTTGTTTACTGTTTATTGTGATTTTAAATTATTTAAATATTTTAACTTATACTCATATTTATTTTAATTATATGTCATAAATTAGTGCCTATATTCATATTTATTACAAAAAATGGACTCTGACTCTTGAGCAAACAAAAAATGGAAAACCTCTTATCCTCCACCACAACTACAAGTATACAGAGAGCCATGCTTGAAGAACGCGGGGAAAGAGCCTGGCGCTGTTTAGGGCGGAACTGTGGAGCGACGTTGAAGACCAACGCCGAGGCGACGAGACTTGTGTCGTGCAGCGGCAAACACCAAGGGCCCCATCCAGTCACCATGAGGACTCTGTCTTTGTCGCCTGCACCTACCCCGCCTGCCGCATCTCCCGCGACGCCCGCTTTCCGCTTCGACGCCTGTGGCATCGTCGGCACAGTCTGCCGCGAAGCCCGCGCTCCTCGAGCGATGCTGAACTCCCCGCGTCAACCCCGCGACGTCCACCGGCGCCTCTATCCCGGTTGTCTGTCTTGACTCTGCCTCTGCCGTGGAAGTAGCCGACCTGGTTGCCGAAAACAAAGTTCTCCAAGACCGTCTACTGCAGCTCGAAGAACAGTTTTAGGCACGTTCTGGACCATTCTATTGAGTCGGATACACGACTCATGCAGTACACCAACCAGGTTTTCGTGGCGTCCACGCCGCGTGTTGACTCACCTGTACGTGTCTCCGCGACTGACTGCGGCGTGCAGTGTGACCTGCCGATCAACTGCGGGGACCAGCGGCGGTGTGCCGAGACCCCGAGATCTTGTGGCCTCAGGACCACCATTGAAGTCTTAGAGGCGGAGCTGAAGTGCCTCAGGGAGAGGGAAGAATGTGGGTGTATGGAGAACAGCCACCGGACGGGACAGCGAAACAGCCACATAAGTCACCTGCTCATGCTCCTCAAATAACTGTAGGAAACAGATACATGGCCCTATCAGACCTAAACGATGAGGATATGGCAAGCTTCACAGTAGTGAGGAGGAAGAAGAAAAACGCCAGGAAAAAAACAACAAATAAAAAACAAAAACACATATCTTCAAAAACATGATCACGATACAAAAAGTAAAAAACACACAAAACTTAAAAAAAACTATCCTCCCGTTCAAAAATGTGGACTGTTTTTAGGCGGATAGCCAACAGCCGTAACATCTCTGCCATTATGAGAGCACAGACAGCCGGCCACACCAACATCATCGGAGTCTGCAAGCCCGGCGCTGGACTCCTCCAGATCGCACCTTCCCACGCCCCTCCAGAGAAACCACTGCTACGTCCTCGTCGCCGGAACCAACGATTTGGCTGTCGGAGACAGGACATCGTGTTCCAGCATATGGAGGAGGTAATCAAGAGTTGCAGGATCTCCTCTAATCTCCTAGTGTCGCCTCTACCACCTCGATACTACCTGCCTCCCGACAGCCCCATCCACGAGTCCATAGCTCTCGCGAACAGTTATGTGAGTGAGTTGTGTGAGCGCTACGAGGGCGTGGCGATGATGGATATCAGTGTCCTGGGCCGTGAACACTTCACCCCTCACGGCCTACACTTGAAAAACAACGGGGAAATCTTTACTGGCTGGTTTGATAGTGAAGGAGTTAACCAGTCTACCTCGTCGCCGCTTCGGAACCACCGCTCCTACTGCTCCACCCCGGTCGCCATCGGCATCACCGACACCACCGACACCAACCGCCCAGCATCACAGCTACGCGGAGGCTGTGATCAGCCGACCTGCTGGGCAGTCCACCCAATCTCAGGCCAAAGGAATGTCAGTCAGGCCTTAAATATGAATCTGGTTTTTTAGG
Organism: Homalodisca vitripennis; assembly: GCF_021130785.1. Classification (NCBI taxonomy): domain Eukaryota; kingdom Metazoa; phylum Arthropoda; class Insecta; order Hemiptera; family Cicadellidae; genus Homalodisca; species Homalodisca vitripennis. The sequence goes on from NC_060208.1 coordinate 198,859,727, forward strand.
GACCCATCTACCAACGCCGGTCTAAATTGACTAACGCAACCCATGGAAGACGGACAATGGCAAAATTTCAAAATCAAAATTCAATACGACTGCTTCATCAAAACGCACAATCTGCTACAAACAAATTAGATGAAGTTCAACTCATGTGTGACGATCTACAGACAGACGTAATTGTAGTTACTGAAAATGGCTTCAACAGCAAAAACATTGATCGTTGCAAAAATCCCAAATTTCAAGCTGGCGAACTCATATTGTAGACAACTATCCAAAGGAGGAGGAGTCGCAATTTTCGTGAGACAAAATTCCAACTTTGGCAAATTTTTTCAGTTAGGGAAACAATTGAAAAAGATTTTGAAGTAGTCGGAATCAAACTTCACACAAACAAGTCAAAATTGATTGTCATCGGAATTTACAGGTCACCCAGCGGAAACGAAGAAAAATTGTTTTTCCAAATTCGAAGCCGTGCTGACTGACCTGACAAACCAAAAACAGGATTAGTTGTCCTCTATGGGTGATTTCAATATTGACGCGCTGGACAAAAATCACCATCCACAAACACGGTTTAATCGATTTGTTAAGGTCTTTTGGCCTTGCGTTGTCAGTCAAAACACCAACGCGAGTGACGGCAACAACACACAGGACAGCAATTGACAACGTCATCACTAACCTTTCAGGTGTCGCGGTATAACACAGCCATCTCAGATCACTACGGCCCAAGAGGCTGTAATTAGTGGCGAAAAAATAGAAAGGGAGTCCCAAAACTACTAAAACTATAAGAGACATAAGGCCAGGTAACATTGCTCTCCTCAACGCTTCCCTTTCAAAGAAAGTTGGATTTCTTAAATTTACCACAGTCAGTAGAGCAGCACTTTCAATTGTTCTCCAAAAATTTTAATTACCATCTAAATTTATGCTGTCCTACTAAAACAATCAAAGTTTGCCCGAGAAAGGCAAACAACAAATGGATCACAAAAGAAATATTGGTATCGAGAGAAAAACTTAAATTTTTCTCCGAAATTCAAAAAACTACTTCAAACGAAGATTTCAAAATTTTTTTTTCGGAATTACAAAAGAATTTACAAAAAAGTGATCCAAGCTGCGAAAGCATATGATGTCTCTAAATCAATCATCTCGTCAAAAAATGTTTCTAAAACTGTTTGGGGGCATCATAAACAATAAAAATGAATCACAGACCCAAATAAAAATCAAAATAGGGGATAGGCTTGTAGAGGATGCGACTGAGGCTGCGAACGAGTTTAACAGATTTTTCGCGTCTGTTGCTGGTGAGCAAGGTCCTTGTCCATCTCCTCCGCAAGTAAACCCCACGCGAAGACAGAGCCCCAGTGTCATCATTGGCTTTGGGTCCTGTAGTTGAGGATGAGCTCGAAAGAATTATTCAACAGCTCCCGGCAAAAAAAATCAAACGATATTAATTTAATGTCTGTGTGGGCTCATTAAAAGGTGCTCAAAGCATATTGTGAGTCCATTATCCCAATTAGTCAATCATTCTTTTTCAACAAGGAGTTTTTTCCCTCGCTCCTTAAAATCGCGAAAGTAACTCCAATTTTTAAAAAAGATGATCCCAGCTCAACCAATAATTATAGGCCTGTCTCAATTTTGCCCGCATTGAGCAAAATTTTTGAAAAACTTTTTAACTAGAATGCTTCAGTTTTATAAACAACCATAACCTGCTTTCTGAACACCAATTTGGTTTCAGGAAGGGGAAAATCGACTACAGACGCCGTTGTGAGTCTTGTCGAAATGGTTGTAGAGGGGTTAGAGAGTCGAGACTCCACATAAAGTGTGTTTCTCGACTTATCTAAGGCATTTGACTGTGTTGACCACTCGAAATTGCTTGACAAACTTGAATTTCATGGCATCAGAGGCGTTGCCGCTCCAATGGATTAGCTCATTTTTAGGGCACTGAACACAAATCGTCCAAATCTCAAACAAATTCTCTGAACCGATTCAGCTGAGCTATGGTGTCCCTCAGGGATCAATACTCAGTCCGATTTTTTCCTCATCTATGTCAATGACATGGAGTCATCACTACTGCATGGAAAACTTGTGCAGTACGCTGATGACACGACACTTTGTTTCACCAACAAATCAAAAACTATTCTGGAACAGCAAATTTTTCTTGACACCAACAATTGTGTCCAACACTTTAACAGCCTCAACCTCAAAGCAAATTCTTCAAAATCAAATTTCTTGACTTTCGCGTTGCGATCAGGAAACTCCAATGACGGGCCAGCCGTTTTATTGGATGACTTTTTCCTGGAGGAAGTCGACTGTTCAAAATTCCTCGGAATATTCCTGGATCGGGGATTGACTTGGAATTATCACATAGATCATGTTTGCTCAAAACTGGCCTCGGGCATTTATGTATTGAGGTCTTTAGCCAAATACTGCCCCAGTCAGGTACTGATGACGGCTTATAATGGCTTGATCTACCCCCACCTCACCTACGGTTTGGTGCTGTGGGGAGCCAGCGCAAACTATCATTTTTTCAGGGCATTCAAATTGCAGAAGCAAGCGATTCGCATAATCCGCACAGCTAAGGTTCAGAGAAACATGCAAGGAAGCTTTTAAAAAACTGCAAACTGTTGACTCTGCCGTGTCTCTACATCCTAAGAGACAATCTTTTTTTGTATGTCTAAATGTGCCATGACACGTGGCCGAGACATACATTCGTATGGGACAAGAGGCAGAGATACCTACCGAACTGTGGAAGTCACAGGACGGGGGTTTACGAACACTTGCCTTTGCAGGCAGGAGTTCGTTTTCTCAAACAAGTTGCCAAATTCAATCAAAAACGCCCCAACGCCCAAGGCATTAAAAGCTCGTTTAAAACGCTTTTTTAGCGTCTCAAGCATTTTATAGTGCGGGCGAGTTTATGGCATTCGACTGGGTGACCGCACAATTGGTAACACTGACAACCAGCGTTGGAAAATGGGAAAATTGGCATGAGTGAATGTGGGGCGACTGAATTTCTGTATGTTTGACTGGTCTCAATGTGGAGTGATTGGTCCAAATTATAGAAAAATGACTATTGCTATGCATTTTTGTAATGTTCTGGCAAAAAATAAAATGATTTGATTTGATTTGATTTGAAGTTTCTTTAGAGTTTTTTCAAGAGATTGTTAAGTTTAAAAAGTAGCGCATGATTTTTAATTCTAAGTCGGTTGCTGCCATTATATACATAACAATTATTGAAAGTATAATTAGCTACTGTACATTTTTGCATTATAATAACAAGATGGATATTCGATCTGAAACTATATAACATATTATTGTTATAAAGTTATGTGGATGAAGAATATATAAATAATACAAAGTATATGAAACATGAATGGTGTGCACAACGTTCCACGAAATAAATGTTACTTCTCACTGCCACTGAATAATACCGACAAAGTACGTTCGTAGATCCAGTAAACGTGCTGCAGAATATCGCTTGGCACTTCTTATAATTCCAAGACATCCGAAAGTTGCTATTACTCACAAAATAATTAGTGTTTTAATACCCACAAATAAAACATGAACACTACTGCATATTCACTTCTGTTTTATATTATAATAACTCTTAGACTTGTCGTTAAACATTAAAATACAAATGTTGAAGCAGATCCGTTACGTAAGCTTCTCAAAGTCATTGAATAAAGATCATGACACTTTTACTAAATACTATCTAAGTAGTTGTAGTAATTGTAATTATATCATTATGCGGAACATCAATCGACTTTGGTAAACAACATGGGATTAGTAATAAAACAGACATAGTATCAATCTATTTTTCAGCAAAACTAACACTTTTAATCTTAATTTTTAACTGGTATCAAGCTATTTTAACTATCGATCTATAATTCTTGAACCTCAAGAAGCAGACGAGGAGGGTGTAACATAGTGAGAGATTTCTTACAAATTTTAGAAGTACACCTTAGGATACAAAAAAACTGATAACAATAAAAATGTATAAGAAAATTGTATAGGGCTAATAATAAAAAATTTAGGTTTGTAATACAGATGCTATCCTTTGAGGAAGAAATGTGTTATTTTCAGTCTTTGTAATAGGAATATTCAGCTTGAAAATAAATATGTTTGAAGTTTTATTTTGTTAACCACACAAGCGTTATTTTAAATTTGTTATTAGACAAATTAGAATTTTATTGCATATAAAATTTTATATGCAAAATATTATTTAGTTTCGGCCGTGTTGGTGGTGTTAAATATTAATTCAACCTTTGAAGCAATTTGCAATAGATGACTCTGACCGTTCTCCCAGGTACACATTACCTCTTCCCGGCGGCGTGTTCTTATAGCCCTGCTCAGACTTCCAATGATAATGAAATTTTAGTGTTTTATAACAAATACTGCAATTTCAGATGGTAAAACTTTCAGTAATCTGGGCTTAAGAAAATATGTGATGTACTCCTTCGCGTATTACAATCAGTAAATAGCTACTAGGTACCTGGAATTATTGTAAAAATACATAGCAAATACACAATTTAATATTCGTGTATACATGTATGGTATTGTATTGTATTACAATCAGTAAAATGCTACTAGATACCTGGAATTACTGTAAACATACATAGCAAATACACAATTTTGTATTCATGTATACATGTATGGCATTGTACTGTATTACAATCAATAAATAGCTACTAGATACCTGAAATTACTGTAAACATACATAGCAAATACACAATTTTGTATTCGTGTATACATGACGTATGCCATTGCACTGTATTACAATCAATAACTTGCTACTAGATACCTAGAATTACTGTAAACATACATAGCAGATACACAATTTTGGATTCGTGTATACATGACGTATGCCATTGTACTGTATTACAATCAATAACTTGCTACTAGATACCTAGAATTACTGTAAACATACATAGCAAATACACACTGTTGTATTTGTGTATTCATGTATAGCATTGTACTGTATTAACGTTGCTGGATTTGGCAAATGAACATGACGAGAGGCACTTTTCATCAAGACAGAAAATTTGTCATAATATGAGAAATATGGCAAATCTCCGAGTAAATGTAGATATTTAGCTCTCATATCGACCAGAGTTATATATCAGGAGGTATTCCCGACAAACCAGGATCATTTTCAATAAGTTTCTGATTAACAAACATAAGATTGCCTGCTGAAACCACCTACCCATAAATATCTTGTAGTGAACATAAGTGTACGTCAACAGCATTCATGGAAAAAAGACTCATTTCTAGTGAAATTTCTGTTAATTTAGGGATCAATATATTGATAAAAAATTAGTAAACGAAGTGAACTTAAAACATAAATTTTAACTAAGCTGCCTTTTCCAATTTTTAAACTTTCTTACACGAATTACTTCTGAAATCATTAAAATCGTTTCTTACACACTACTTCCGTACTGTTTTTAAAATATTCTATATCCGATCGTACTATAACATAGTTAAATTATTGTATATCCGATCGTACTGAAACATAGTTAAATTATTGTATATCCGAACGTACTGAAACATAGTTAAATTATTGTATATCCGATCGTACTGAAACATAGTTAAATTATTGTATATCCGAACGTACTGAAACATAGTTAAATTATTGTATATCCGAACGTACTGAAACATAGTTCAATTAATTTATATCCGATCGTACTGAAACATAGTTAAATTATTGTATATCCGAACGTACTGAAACATAGTTAAATTAATTTATATCCGATCGTACTGAAACATAGTTAAATTATTGTATATCCGAACGTACTGAAACATAGTTCAATTAATTTATATCCGATCGTACTGAAACATAGTTAAATTATTGTATATCCGAACGTACTGAAACATAGTTCAATTAATTTATATCCGATCGTACTGAAACATAGTTAAATTATTGTATATCCGAACGTACTGAAACAGAGTTCAATTAATTTATATCCGATCGTACTGAAACATAGTTAAATTATTGTATATCCGAACGTACTGAAACATAGTTCAATTAATTTATATCCGATCGTACTGAAACATAGTTAAATTATTGTATATCCGAACGTACTGAAACATAGTTAAATTATTGTATATCCGAACGTACTGAAACATAGTTCAATTAATTTATATCCGATCGTACTGAAACATAGTTACATTATTGTATATCCGATCGTACTATAACGTAGCTAAATTCGTACCTTGATAAAAAGGCCCACGTGCAATGTTGTGTAAATAAAATGCACTTAAATAAAAGACATTTTCAGTATTCTCAATTTAATCTTATTAATAATCATAGGCAGTCCACGTGTCCCCAAACATTGAATAAATAAATAGTTTTGTGGCTAGGATAAGCCTCTGCTACTAAATCTAAATCTTCATTATAAATTAGTCTACGTGTAGTACAAGTAAGTTAAAGCGCAAGAATGAAGTGACTCGTCGGCTTTTTCATTTTTGGACATTGCGAATGTTAGTCATCCTGTACACTTCTCTGCCAATGTAAACGTGACCTTGACAATATAGCCATGTTGCAGTGGAAACTATCCCTTATCCAGCCGCCCACCAGTCCACCGCGCATAACTTTCCAGCCGGTCACCTGACATGCGCTCATGCTATAAGCTAACGCGATGAAGTTCGTCTGATTTGATGAAGGTGAAGTAATTTTAACTTCAATTCTGGTGACATTGTTGACGATGGATCGGCATCTTGTTTACAATATATATCCTGATGTTCAATTCGTGAGTGAGAATAGAAATCTTTCTTTGAGTGTACAAAGTGCAGATACTTCTAAATGTCGTTTCTGCCCGTTGACTGCTTTAAGGTAAAATGCAATCCAATTGGAGACAATTCAAAGAAACCTGGTTCAGAGAGTTGTCCTGGGGTGAATATAGTGCTTTTGCAGATGCTGCATTTTGTTATACATGCATATTGTTACGTCACATAAGACGAGGAGTCATTTACCAAACTAGTAGATATCCCCGGATATAGGCTCTTATTGAGTTATTTTAACAAAGAGTCTTATGGAGATATTTTAGTATTATCTCTTATGGCAGATAAATTCGGTACTTCCTAACCACAGACTTCCTGCTTACCGGCGACCTATCTTAACCCCAGACTTCATCTTTAACTCAACTCTGACTTTTTGTACTACTGAACCAACCGACGACTGTCACGTAAGTTGACGCCTATAATTATTGACCCCATCCTTTCGAGTACCCAGGCGTTATAACGCCCACACCCGCATTCTGCCGGGGCCGACACATTCCTACTCCCGCTCTTAGCCGAGCGTATCGCTCATTCTCGGATTTGATCGCCTAAAATTTACGTGTGCACAGGCCTTCCGCAATCCACGTTTTCAATTACGGAGAGCCTGCAGCTCTCGCCCGTATTTCTAACGGCCACCTCCACACTTTCCAACTGTCTTACGTTGTTAACCAGACATCGTTACGAATGGAAAAATCCTAACACCAGGTTTAAACATAAAAAATATTGAGGAGGGAAATAATAATGTTTTCACTTCGAATCATGATGACATTTTTAAAATAAAACTTAATCGTATGGTTGTATGAACCTTAAAAGCATGAATGATAAGTAATTAATAGATTCTTGTGACTGTGCCCCTTCCTCCAAATAAATAGTCCACGCTACGCCTTTGCTTATAATTCTACGTTATATAGTCTTAAAAGGAATTTGATGACGCAAACATAATATAGTATTAGAGATCACTTTCAGCCTCTTCAAGCCTAGGCTCTTCAAGTCAAGAGCTGCTTCCTATTGTGTCAGCGAACGTGCCTTTCATCTTTGTAGGGCAATGAAAGCAAAATACGTCATCCTAACGAATAGTTTATGTGTAATAATACTAGATACACCGAAGTGTTACTTTATTTACTAACCTAGTAAATCTTGTTTGAGGAAGTCCTTAGAGATTTCTTTGATGAAGATGTCTCTTTAACATAATACTTCAATATTTGCAGTTAGGAATGTTGGCATCAATTGTGTTACATAGAGTTAATATCTATATTTTTATGAGCCTATTGAAGGATCACTGAAAGATAGAAATCAGTCAGTAGGGACCAGAAGTACCAGAAATTTAAACAACATATGCCTATATATGTTTGTTACAGTGTCCAAACGTCCGTACCATAGTCTGACATATATATCAGATATACAGTTCTTAAGCGCTTAGAGTAACCAATATTACCCATACTTGACCTATGAAGTCATTTTATGTCAATAGATATTATATAGACAATCTTCAATAAGGTTAATGTCAACCCGTCCAATATTGTACAATGTCTTATATCCCTATCAGGAATATTGTTTATAGTTTTTGTAATGTAATTAATTGGCTGATTTTAAAAAGCTTGTTTTAAGTTTCTGGTCAAATTTTAAGGTTCTCTCTCACTGTTTCTTTCTACGAGGTATCTCATAACCGATGTAACATAGAGACTTATAAGCATAAAGCTTCATTTCTATATGGACAACATCGTCTTTGACTACGGTACATGCCACTATAAGACATTTTGCAAACCGTGAATGAACATTTTTACACTGTTCTTATATTTAACCACGATTAAAACGAGAAAATCACAGAATAAAAAGCTTTTTCGATGACACACTGAGTGGTAGCCTATGACACCAGACGACACTTTGCGCACGACATTATTAAAGCCTGCGTCAATCAATGCTTAATGCTAGACAAAATAAGGATGAACAAGTTCCATAATTGTCTTCAATGAGTTAGTTTTACAACCATAAACGAAACACGATCACATATTTGGTACGTACGATGTGTTACACAGTCACAGTGAGAGAGGGAACGTAAACACACACAGGAAAGCATGGTGTGACGGCCCGCATGTTGCCGCAAGCGAATGTTGACATTTCGTTATCTGACTTTAAGTTGTAACATTGCACATCACTCGCAAGTCGTCATTGACGACTATAAATAATAGTATAAATTAGAACACGTCATATTTTTGGTTGATACTATTAGTCATATTATACTGTATATAATTACAATGAACATACTATTCCCGGTAATCTATTTTAGATACATGGGTACATTAAAGTGAATTTGAAATAAATATCCGACCAGAATTCCAATTTGTAGTGAGAGAGGGAACGTAGAAACACACACAGGAAAACGTGATGTGACATATAAAAAGACGTCTTTATAACACACACATGAAACCGTGGTGTGACTGCCTGCATGTTGACGTAAGCAAATGTTGACATTTCGTTATCTGACTTTAAGTTGTAACATTGCACATCACTCGCAAGTCATCATTAGCGACTATAAATAGAAAAAATTAGAACACGTATTCATATTACAGTGAGAGTGCTAACGTATAAACACGCACAGGAAAATGTGGTGTGACGGCCCGCATGTTGGCGCATGTTAACATTTCGTTATCACCCTTTAAGTTGTAACATAGCAAAACTTTCAAAAAGCATACTTGACAACTAGACATTGTACATATAAAAAAGACGTCTTCATATCACAGTGAGAGAGGAAACGTATAAACACACAAATGAAACCGTGGTGTGACGGCCTGCATGTTGACGCAAGCAAATGTTGACATTTCGTTATCTGACTTTAAGTTGTAACATTGCACATCACTCGCAAGTCGTCATTGACAACTATAAATAGAAAAAATTAGAACACGTCTTCATATTACAGTGAGAGTGCTAACGTATAAACACACAGGAAAATGTGGTGTGACGGCCCGCATGTTGACGCAAGTAAATGTCGACATTTCGTTATCGCACTTTAAGTTGTAACATAGCAAAACATTCACAAAGCGTACTTGACAACTAGACATTGTACATATAAAAAGACGTCTTCATATCACAGTGAGAGAGGGAACGTTTAAACACACAAATGAAACCATGGTATGACGGCCCGCATGTTGACACAGTAAACGTTGACATTTCGTTATCTGACTTTAAGTTGTAACATTGCACATCACTCGCAAGTCGTCATTGACGACTATAAATAATACAAATTAGAACACGTCTTCATATTACAGTGAGAGAGAGAACATATAAACACACACAGGAAAACGTGGTGTGACGGCCCGGATGTTGGCGCAAGTAAATGACATTTCGTTATCTGACTTTTAGTTGTAGCATGGCACAACACTTGCAAGTCGTAATTGACGACTGTAAATAGTATACATTAGAACACGTTGTAATATTTTTGGTCAATACTATTAGTCATATTATAGTGTATATAATTACAATGAACATACGTTTCCCGGTAATCTATTTCAGATACATACATTAAAGAGAATATGCAATAAATATCTGATTTTATTCGTAGTATAGTATTAAATATTTATTTTGGTTCTCAATTTTTTATTTTAGGAATATCCTGATGGAATAAACGATGTAACCGATTGTACTGAAATTTTGCATGGTCATTATTAAGGTGTATTATAGTGTGCCCATTCTTATTTAAAAAAAAAAAAAAAAATGTGTCGATGCTACGCCGCACCTGTCTTTAAAATGTCGATATATTTCATCTTAGTCGCTAATGTTGCGGAATATTGATTGAAATAGCATATTAAATGTAATTAACAAACCTGTGTAAGTCTTGTAAGACAGCACAATCATACGTTTAATAAATTTAACCACTCTTTTTAATTTGATTACACTTATAGCGTAAAAGCATAGTAAAAGATTGATAGTAATGACACTTCTTATTTCAACTGTGTTGGAAAATATTTTTTTTTCTGAAACAGCTGTAGAGTACAGATTAAGAAAATATCCAGATCATAAAATTAACAATTTTAGTAAAATATACATTTAACTGTAAGTTCTTACCGAAAATAATTTGTTATATATAAAAGACAAAGTTACAATCAAACGTAAAAATTTAAAATCCGATTTTAAACCATATCTTTGTTTCCTTTTGACAGAAACAGGTTTCTCATATATTCGTATATATATATTCTTCATTTGGAAGTAAGGGCAAATCAACTACGTAATAAACAATACTAAGACCGGAGTAATCTACAATGGCCGTAACTATACACACTGTCTGACAGATCGTGACAATAATGTAAACTAAACACGGCGTCAACAATATACGAGTAATTCACTCGATCCAGAAGTGATACACGTACAAAGCCTACAGTATAGAATATTTTGCTAGTATATTATATAAGATTGAAAATTCACATGTTAAAAAAATTAAGATGTCACAGTACAAATTATACTGTAATGTTAAATTTATTAAAAGTACTCGTATATTACAAAAGATGTTAGAAATAAAAGGTTTATACGTAATATCCCATAAATCTCTACCAATTTCAATTAATATAATTTAAAAACTTATACATTATTTGCTTCAGGATGAAAATATTTTGGTGTTAAACATAACCTAGGTTATATCTTTACTATTAAGAGAGATAGGCAAATAAGTTTAGATCTCCAGAACTGACAATAATGTCAACTCACCACCTGTCACAAGTTTGCTTCAAACTAATCAATAAACTCCTTGAAAGTATAAATCATTCCAAGTAATATATTCAATGTTCTTACACTAATTCTTGCTTTCCGATATTGCATATAAAATAATTTCATAAAACTAAAGTATTGCTGTTTAATTTATTAATAAAAATTTATAAAATGTCAAACTGAGTTGAATTCCAAAAAGTGTTTATGGTATTTCATGTTATTGTAACTAAGACTGTGAGAATTTATATTCCAGACTAAATGTCATTACAAGTGAAAATAACATAGCAATCAGAAAATACTAGATATCGATTATCTTGGGTCGTATGAATTGGGGTGAAGAACCCCGTGTCCTTACAATAAAATAAATCGTGAATTAATTCATTAATCGAACCTAGAAATAACAACTTAGTCAATCTCTATTCGAAAGTGAGCACTTTTAGATCTTATTCCGAAAACGAAATAAACAGGAAAGCTAGTAAAATGCGAAAAAAAAAAAAAAAATATATATATATATATATATATATATATATATATATATATATATATATATGATGATTTCTCATGTAACCATACAGGTATATATATAATAAACAAATGAGGGATCACTCGGTTTAAGTCAGGTTTTGAAGAGCTGTCTCCATATCTAGTGCAGTGGCTTGTGTGGACACTAAAAACCCATTTACTTATTTGATTAGTTCAATTACTAGGTCCACACATATTGGAAACTTGAAATTTCTACATTCCAAAAATGCTTTCTTTCTAAGTTTCTGAGAGTTTAGGTCAACTACCGTTCATTAGTTTACTATTTAAATAGTTTGATTAGTCTTCGTTTTTCTGCGGTAAATTTAAACAAAGCAAAATGTAATATTTTCTCTAAAGGCTTAGCTAAAAAAACTGATGGCAAACTTATTTTACTCCATTCTCTTAAAGGCATTACTATTACCTACCTTCTTATATACACGAAATCTACAGTACAAGGTACATATAATTGTATTATCATTGCTGAACTGAAGTTATTCAACTAACATAAAAGGAATATTTAGAATTGAATAAATGTTGAATTCGTGTTTAAATATTCCACAAGACGGCAACGGCTAGCCTGGAGGAGATGCTTGTACTAATATGATTATGTCGGTCTGGCTCACACACAAATGCTGCTAATTAAAAAGAGATTAACTAACCATAGTCACGTTATTTCGTTAGGAAGTTTAAAACTATTATTTGTTCTTGAAACCGGTTGATCCTAATCCAAGTTACATGTGGAAATTAAATCTTTACATCAGTTGATTGTGTTTTTTAATGAGTACATATAATTTGAATGTATTATCCACATAATATTACTGCGAAAGTTCCATTGTTTGTTTTATTTTCACGCACAAACTATTCAACCGATTGCACTGAAACTTTACATGGACATTCTTAGGGTCACTGGGTTGAACATAGGCCTATTATGTTATCGAACCTCCCTTTGGGCTATACCACTGGTCTCTATCGTAAGTACAAACCCATCTTGGTCTCTCACGTTGCAAACTATTAATTGAAAGATGCTGTTTAATCTTGTCAACTGACTGTTCTGTGTAAACATTGCTTTGTGACAGCATGAACACATGTTTAGATAATGTAATCAATATCTTCAATTTGTTTACATAAATAGAGTACGTTTGATTGCAACAACACTTAGTTAACATAATCTTTACATTTGTACTTATTATAACATCAATAATTTCAACATTGTGGCAAACCATATTTTTTGAGAATTTGACTCAATTAACGAAACTGTGAATGTGTACATATTAGGTAATGCGTTTTGTTTCCTCATACACAGTGTGCCGGTGTATTATCAGTAGCTAAAGGAGAGAAAACGGGGGGACTGGGTGTTAGCATGATTCATATATATATATATATATATATATATATATATATATATATACAGAATTTAAGAATAAAGGTTTATAAACCTATATATAAGGTTTATGTCAACCCGTCCAATATTTTACAATGTCCTATATCCCTATCAGGAGTATTTTTTGTAGTTTTTGTAATGTAATTAATTCGCTGATTTTAAGAAGGCTGTTTTAAGTTGCTGGACAAATGTCAATGTTCTCTGTCACTGTTTCTTTCTTCGAGGTATCTCATAAAGGATGTAACATAGAGACTTATAAGCATAAAGCTTCATTTCTTTATGTACAACATCGTCTTTGACTACGGTACATGCCACTATAAGACATTTTGCAAACCGTGAATGAACATTTTTACACTGTTCTTATATTTAACCACGATTAAAACGAGAAAATCACAGAATAAAAAGCTTTTCGATGACATACTGAGTGGTAGCCTATGACACCAGACGACACTTTGCGCACGACATTATCAAAGCCTGCGTCAATCAATGCTTAATGCTCGACAAAATAAGGATGAACAAGTTCCATAATTGTCTTCAATGAGTGAGTTTTACAACCAGAAACGAAACACGATCACATATTTGGTACGTACGATGTGTTACACAGTCACAGTGTGACGACCCCAGCATATAGTTCTAAGACCAGACCGGTGACATCGTATGCGGTCTTAATCAGCCAATTTAAAATATTAAATTATCAGTAATATATTTTATTTTTATTCAGCATAACATCTAATTGTAGTAACGAGTAATGAATATATGCAGTCAGACTTATTAGGTTAAGCAGTGCAGGTGGAGAAGATATATAGTTTAATTCAGCACATGAATTGTAAGTCCAAGTCTGTCAGCAGTAAGCCTGGTAACCCAGAGCAGCTGCGTAGTTACTGGGTGGTAAACAGGCAGGAATTTGCTGAGGTAGCGTCTGGAACAACGCTGCTCCCTGGAGTTCGTTGTTCTGAGTCACAGTCGTGCCAGGGTTTTGAACGCGTCAAGCTCGCGTGAAATCGCTCTCTCGCTCTCTCTCCCGTTCTAAATTTGTAATTGTTCAACTGATTCTAAATTATGCAATAAAATTCAAATTGTTTTCGCAATAAACTAAATTGTTTTATTTGGCCAACCGAGGAGAGAATTTTTATTACAGCAACCTGTGCTAGTTTCCATCACCGTGTCCGAATTAGAACCCGAGAACTTTTAAAATTAAATTACGTGTGGCCGTCACGCCAAATATTTGGTGTCAGGTGTGGGGTTGTGTCAGTTGGTTCTGTCGGTCGGTTCGTCTTTCTAAAAAGAAATTAGTGTTTCTTTGTTTCGTTGAAGAAATCGAAAAGTTGGTGCAAGAAGCCAGGACAAGGATGATGGGTAAGTAATTTTTATTCTGCCCGTAGAATAATACTAGCCTAGAAACTGTCTATAAAACGTAAAATTTGAAATTTTTGAAATCACGAGGTGACTAAGTCAAAGGTAATTTAATGCTTTAAATTTAAAACTAATTGAAAACTTTTTTTGATTAATTTTTATAATTTTTATTGAATTTTAAAATAATACTTGTAATAGAGACGCCATATTGGCTGAGAACAATAGACGCTAATAGTCCGTCATACTTGTTGTAAGCTCCCACAATTCCATTCGACACTACTAACTAGTTATATTCTTTGTTAGGCATTCGGTTGTCGATTACTTGAATCTCGACAATCGTTATTTCGGTAGTTGTGAATAATTGAGTAGTTATTCGGTAGTACTTTGTTTTGATTGGACTAGTCCCTCAGTAATTCAATTCTTATACGTAATATTGATCAAAAATAAACGTACACTCTAAGGTTTTAATGTGCTGATAGTTAAAACCTGATTAACCTAAATTAACTGCTTCTAAAACTAACTTAATTATATAAATTAGTTGATAACCTAACCTTTCTGACTTGGTTAGGCTAACTCAAAGGTACCGGTACAGGGCAGGAGGCTAACCACGTTGTGAGAGAAGGAAGATAAGGGGTAGTAGTCATTAAAGGGAAGTGAAATAAATTATAAATTTGAATATTTTTGAAAAATTAAAGTTGGACTTGGTTATATTTTGTTGAAACTTTGGGAACTTGTTCATCTGATGATAGTTAAATTGTAATTAAACTTTAAACTTTTGGTTAACTTTAAAGTTTTGACTTTTGATTTTTTATTATGTTTTAAATTCTTCCTCTCGTCCGTGGTGGAACCAGCAAACCCTGATTGAGTTAGTTTGCTAAGTTTTTTTACAGGCACGAAGAAAGAAGATTACATTTTGTGGAATAGGTTTCGACATTCGTGATGAATTGTTTGATGAATTGAGTGATAGTTAAAAGGTATTTTAAATATTTTTGGGTAATTTGAAGGAAAAGTAAATATTGAAATATTGGAATTATTCTTTGCTCAGACATAGTAGGTTGTCTTGACTTAGAATAAATCGTGGTGTAACTTCGTATTTGATTAGTGTTCAGGACTTAGACAAAAAGTGGATTGATTGATTGCAAGTCGATAAATTAAAATTATTTCTTGATTTTAATTACTTTTCACAAACGGGAGAGAGCACATAATTATTTAATTGAGAAAAATCTTTTAAAATTATTTTTGGAAAACTAAGTTGGGACTTGTCCACTTTTTGAAAGTAAGTGTCCCTGAACTGATTGACAATGGCTGGTCGCGTTAGTATTGGAGGGCAAGAAATGGACCTCCAGGAAGCCATTGATGCGGTAACTGAACGGTTGGAGACTCTTGGTCATGCTAGGTTGGATCGAAGTGACCACCTGAACACCATGTTGGAGGAAACTTTGCGAGGTCATACAGAACGACCTACGTTCGACATGGTAGGCTCGATCACTCCCTTTGATGGAGGAAAGCCGGAGGCTGTTCTCCACTTCTTTGAGAGTATCGACAATGTCGGTGAATTAAGTCATTGGGGAAACGACAAAAAATTAAGGGTTACTAAATTGAGATTGGCTGGAACCGCCTTGAATTTTATTCGATCGGAGGATCAAGGCCGGTTGAGTACTTATGCGGGATTTAAAGAAGTTTTGACACAACGGTTTAGTGACAAAGCTCCGAAAGATTGTTACTTCCAGCATTTGTCTGTAATACAGCAACGGAGGGGTGAAACGATTGAAGCTTTTGCTGATCGAGTGCGGACATTAAATGAAAGGACAGTGCGAGTCACTGCAAATCCAGAAGTTAATGATGCACTAAGGGAAGAAGCCGATCGTAGAGCTTTGGATGCTTTTACCCGAGGTCTTATTAGACACGTTGGTGATCAGACGAGACTAAAATTCCCTACTAACATCCGAGAAGCCGTCACTACAGCGGTGGCAATTGATCACATTTTGAAGCAATCGAAAGATCCGTCTCGCGCTACAGATGAACGGAAGGTTTTTCAAACTGACCTTGTTTGTTATCGGTGCCATAATCCGGGGCACACGTCTCGTGAGTGTCGGGACAATAGGGGATTTAGTAGACCCAGTAATGACTTGAGGTGCTTGCGATGTAATAAGCCAGGGCACATACAAAAGGATTGTAGCGTAAAACTTCCAAACAGCACTCCTAGTGCTAGTCAGTCGGGAAACGGGGCAGGGGCCAGTGGAGTCGCCGCCACCCGTCCCCGAGAGTAAATGAGCCACAACCGCAGGCCAAGGCGACGAAAAGAAATGTAACGACTGGAAAGAACACTTGTGAACCTAGAGTAGGAGCCTTAGTTAAGAGTCGTGAAACCGCCCATAGTAGATAAAGAAATACGGATAGTTCCGGTTGTGAAAGATTTAGCCGACGAACTAGTTGCCATGGGGCGTATGGATAATGCCGAACGGAAGATATTAATTGATACCGGTGCTCAGGTGTCGCTCATCAAACGTGGAGCCGCTGTAGCTCCGATGACAAAGCCTGACTTTATTATCCGGGGAATTTCAGGACGAACTCTGAAGATTTACGGCAGACAAAAAGTGACTTTGATGTTAAAGCCGGGTGTGCCGGTGAAAGGGAACTTTGTTGTGAGTAACCTACCCCGTGGGTATTTAGCCGTGTTAGGTTGTGATATTCTGAAAGAGGGAAGTGCATCGATAGACATCACGGAAGGTGTTCTCCGTATGTCTGGAAATGACATTTGGTTAAATCGGTTGCACAAGGGTGAGAGTGTCCCCGATTCAGGTAGGCAAGTAGTTGCGCCGCGCCACGAAAAGGCACAGGCCCCTACTACGACACCTGAGGTTGTCCGAGTGGCTAAACGCCAGGACAGTTGTATAGAGAATTACGTGTATAACGCAAAAGATGTCACGATACCCGCGCGGAGTGAGAAACTGGTTCAGTTGAAGTTAAGCAAATTTGGATCTACAACTAATGATAATCTGTGGGGTTCGGATGTAGTGGTCGAACCGGTGGGTCTTACCATACAGGGCGTGTATTTGGCACGAGTATTAACGAAAATAGTGAACAATAAATGTTGGGCGAAGGCTGTGAATGTAAGTGGCGAAGAAGTATCCCTTACGGTAAATTCTAAATTTGGAATAGTGGAATCAGTTAGTAACGATACGATAGATAAAGTCAAACGTAAGATAGTCTTGATAGCGGATAGTCACGGTCGCGGAATTCAGCAGCTATTGGAAGAGAGGTTTCCAGGGAACTTTGAGCTCAGTTCGTGGTTTGTACCTAATGGTAAGCTTAAAGATGCGATGAGTAATCTTAAAAGAGAGATTGCACAGCTGACTCAGGGTGATACGGTACTGGTGATGGCAGGAACCAACGACGTGGATAGAGGTGCTCCTTACTCGCGCACCCTACAACAAGCCTTTCAAGCAATACCTAATAAGTGGGATGCTCGCATTGTAATTATGGGAATTCCTGATAGGTTCGACAAGAATGTAATAGGAGATCTGAAGAGAGCGAATGATCTACTTAGGTCCTTCGTAAAAGGAACCAATTCGGAGGGACGGGGAAGGATGTCCTTCTGTGAGATGCGAGGAAGGTTTGCTAGGCGCTTGTATACCAAGCATGGGCTACACCTCAATGAAGAGGGAAAGCTGAAACTCGCAGAGTTGATGCGGAAGACCATCTTGGATGATGTAGAGGTGAAAACGAAGCAAGTAGGACTAGCTATCAAAGAATACGAATCGTTTGATAAATGTGTAGATGAAAAACTTAGCCATTTGAGACTACCCGAGCGACAAGAGGTTAAAAGAGTACTAGAGGAATACAGGGACGTGTTTGCGCATAGTGAGGCCCAGCCTCTGCAATGCACATCGGCCGTAAAACACGTTATCCATACGGGAAATGCTGCGCCCATTTATAAGAAAGCTTATCAGGTTCCATTTCATCAGAAACCCATAGTGGATGAGTTGATTAAAGACCAACTGGACAAGGGAATAATAACTCCTAGTCATAGCCCGTGGGCGTCGCCTGTAGTCATCGTCCAGAAGAAATCTGTGGATGGCAGTAAGAAATATCGTTTCTGCGTAGACTTTAGAGCAGTCAACGCTGTGACTGTACCTGATGTATATCCTCCACCCAACATCGCTGAGACACTTGACTCGCTGGGAGGTTGTACCATGTATACTACACTTGACTTGAGAAGTGGTTATCATCAGATTATGGTAGATGAGGAAAGTCGACCGAAAACTGCCTTTAATGTAATATTACATTAGCTATAATTATGAAAATTAAAAACGAATTCCTATTGTAGATATATGGAATGGAGTTTATATGCGTTTGTGTAAATATTTTTAAGTATTCAATTGTTTGGCTTTATTTAATGTATTGGATGTTTTTGGTTCACCTACTGAAGAGGTTACTTAGTGAAGTGAATAGTTTACTTAGTTTATTTTACTTACACGTATTAATGTAAAGTGTACTTTGGTTCAGTTAAATAAATAAGTGCTGACACTGCAGCGGACCGCTAGGTTATAAGTAATATTTAGACTGTTTGATGTAAGAAGTTCTTGTTTATTTTCATTGTGCTAGTCACCTTTACTTGATGCGGTGACTAGTCATTCCAAGTTTTTTTACATATGTTTACCTTTGTTATTTGATGATGGAATAAATACATTCTTATTCTTATTCTTATTCTTATGTGCAATTAGGTCACTATGAGTATCTACGTATGCCCTTTGGACTGTCTACGGCGCCTGCAACATTTCAGCGCCTGATGGATTCAGTTCTTATGGGATTAAAAGGGGAAAAGTGTTTAGTGTATCTGGACGATATTATCTTGTTCTCGAAAGATTTGGCTTCGCATTTGTCGCATTTGAGTGAAGTGTTGAGTAAGCTAGGTGATGTGAATTTGAGCGTGCAACTCAGTAAATTTAAATTTGCAGTAGGCGAGGTTAACTACCTGGGTCATGTAATAACTGGCCATGGTGTAGAACCCGACCCAGGAAAGGTTAAGGCTGTAGAGGGATTCCCTGTATCTAAGACTGTAAAAGATGTACGGTCCTTTTTAGGTTTGGCCGGATATTACCGCCGGTTCATAGAAGGCTTTGCTGCCATTGGGAAACCTCTTTTTGATTTAACCAAGCAAGGGAAGGAGTTTGATTGGGATCGGGCGTGCCAAACTGCGTTTGAGACACTTAAGCGGAAGCTAGTCTCATCACCAGTGTTGGTCTTCCCCGATTTCAGTAAGCCGTTCACCTTGGCTACTGATGCCAGTATTGACGCTCTAGGGGCTGTATTGTCCCAAGAATTAGATGGAGAAGAACATCCAGTCGCGTACGCTTCTTGCACTCTTTTTCCTGCTGAAAGGAATTATTCTACGACCGAAAGAGAACTGCTAGGTTTAGTATGGGCTACAAAGTATTTTAGATGTTATTTGTTAGGCCGTGAATTTAAGGCTGTGACAGATCACGCAGCACTAAAGTGGATGTTATCTTTGAAAGATCCAAGTAGTAGACTAATGAGGTGGGCGTTGAGGCTTGCTGAGTTCACTTACACCGTGGAACACAAGCCGGGAAAGAGACATACCAACGCTGATGCTCTCAGTAGAGCTATGTGCGCAGCTACTCGCAGGGACGAGCTCCCTGTGGTTGACCTTGCCACACTGCGTGAGCATCAAAAGAATGATCCTCATTGTCAAGAGTTAAGGAAGGCCAAGTGTTTTAAGTTGAGCCCAGAAAAGGTCCTGTACAGAGAGAGCGGAGGTGACAAGGAGATTGTGGTCCCCTCATCTCTTACTCGTGAGGTAATCAGGTTGAACCATGACCTGCCAACGACGGGACATGCAGCGGTGGCTAAGACGTTAGACCGTATTAAAGCAAAATTCTGGTGGAAGGGCATGGATAAGGACGTATTAGATTATGTGCGTTCGTGCCACAGTTGTAGTCAACGAACCAACTATGGAAAGGCAAAGGCCCCCCTTGGAACGTTGTTTAACGAGCCCAAGGTTCCTTTCGAAGTAGTGGCAGCCGACATAGTAGGGCCCTTGCCCATCAGTGAGTCGAGAAACGTGTACATCTCCTCTGACCTGATCAAACAGTTGTGCAAATTCTTGCATATCAGGAAAATTCAGACTACAGGGTTTCACCCACAGAGTAATGGTCGGCTAGAGAGAGTACACGCGACTATTGCCAAAATGCTTAGTCACTTTGTGAACCGTCATCAGACTGATTGGGATGAATATCTCCCATATATAACTATGGCTTATAACAGTCAAAGCCATGAGGCTACGGGGTTCTCGCCATACGAAATGTTGTTTGGGCGAAAAATGGAAGCTCCTATGGAGGGTGACTTGACTATCACAGAAGATAACGAGGTATTTGGTGATCATGTAGAGACTCTGCGCACGAAGTTAAAGGAAACCCATGAAGTTGCTGCGCGACGTAAGGCATTGGCCAGGGCCAAGTATGAAAGGCAGTACAACAAGAAAGTGAAGGATTCGTTGTACGAGGAAGGCCAGTACGTTCTGCTGCACGTGCCGAGTATCGGACGTCACAGAGTGAAGAAACTGTCAAAACTATGGAAGGGTCCCTACAGGATAGTCAAGGTGTTATCGTCGTTGAATTTAGTTTTGAAAGTGAGAAATAGAGAAATCGTGGTTCACGTAAATCGAGTAAAGCCGTACGTGAGTAGAACCAAGGTGAACCAGGTGCCGGAAGTGCACGTTGACGACGATGTTGTCGATATCGAGATTCCAGACTCGAATATCTGTATTGGTGAGGGAACACCATCAGCAGATGATGGTATCCCTGTACCAAGTGTTGGCACACCTCGTACGGGAAATAGGATGCCACGTGTAAAAAGGAGGCCGGCACGCCTCGAAGACTATGTGCCATAGTTGGGAATTATATCGGTGGTGCTTTGACAAGTGGGAAGTGCTTGACATGATTATGGGACTGGTGTTTCGTGTTGTAAAGTTAAAACTCGATATAAATTTGAAGTTCTGTTTTAGGATTGATTTTTCTAATCCTGGGAGTAGTAAGCTGCTTCCAGCAAGGGGTCATATTTGAAGGAGGCAGAGATGTGCTGCTGACGGACAGCCATTGGAGGGTCACGTTGCAGTACAACTTGACGCAGATTGAAGAGGAATCCTGAAATCTAAGTATCTTGGTAACTGAGGTAAAGAATCATTTTAATACATTTTTCAAAGAACTACTTAATGAAAATATGAGTTCGCACTCTCCATTAATTCAATTGGAAGCCGGATTTCGTTACGAATTTGTGCTATTACAGCAGTCAGTTAGTGAATACCTAAATGAAATTGATGATCTAATAAAACTGTTACCACAAAGACGTGGAAAACGAGGTTTAGTAGATGCAGGAGGTCATGTGTTAAAGTTTCTGTTTGGTACACTTGAGAATAGCGATTTATAAATTATTGACGGAAAAATGGATTATTTGTACAACACCAACGGGGAGATAGTGCATCAAGCTAAGGAGCAGGTGACTGTTCTAGTAAATATGCAGGCGGAAATAGTATCACATGCAAAAACAATAAATAACGTAATTTCTATATTGAAAGAATATCATTCTAATATGCATGAACAAATGGTTAAAATTTTCACACAAGCAAATGCTGCTCATTATCAGTTAATAACTCTTTTTGAATATTTGAAGTTAAGTTCTGCGCTTTCTGATACTAAAGAAACAGTAAGTAGTGCAAGACGAAAGATAACTAAATTCCATCAAGCACTTGAGAGCTTAGCAGCTGGGAAGGTTGACAGTAACTTGCTAACACCTCAAGAGTATCTAAGAATGTTGAAGGAAATTGAAAAGGTTATACCTCCAAAGACTAAATTGTATTCACCTGTTAAATTAGAAAATATTCATCAATTTTATTCTGCTGTGGTTGTTCATAGTTATACAACGATTCACACCCTAAGGGTAGTGATGAGGTTGCCTCTTTCAAACGATAATAAGATGTTCCAATTATATGATATTATTACCTATCCGGTGTATGATGCCTCTCTCAAAGTATGGACCCAGTGGGAAGTTGGTACCCAAAAATTATTGATCAGTAAGGATCGGTTGATGTACTCGATGTACAATCAATTGGAGTTCGACCGAGAGTGTCGAGGGGAACAACTGATTGTTTGCCCGTTATCGAATGTCCAGTTAAGCGTAAGCAAGAGACCAAATTGTGCGGTTGAGATGTTTTATTACGAGCAAGTGCGGCTCTGTGGTAGAAAATTAATATCGGGATTAAGGTCCCCGGTACTTGTCAAAACTTCAAGCCGATGGATATACAGTGCCTCAGAGGAGCACAGATTGACTTTGAACTGTCTAACTAGTGACTGGACCCTGAATATAACTTCCGCGGTAGTGAAGGGGGTCGGTGAATTTAGAGGAATTGATATGTGTGATGTTGCCTCTGAAGAATTCAAGGTGCCTGCCCGTATTCACGGCAGCTCTGGGTTCTCAGAACAGATAAGTGAAATTGTGTTTCCAAATGTGGAAGAAATTTACACAAGCGAGGAGAAGGAGCTGTTTAGCTCTGAGCAGGAAACGGCTGTGAAAGTCCTGCAGGGACTGAACGAACGGCTGGGCACATTAGGTGTTAAGGAGTACCGTCCGGAGGACGTAGTCCGTCATCTGAAGTCCCACATTCTGTTTGGTCGAAGATTTTATGCTGCAAAAGTGGCAGCTGCTGGTAGTTTTGGGTTAGTGTCAACCCTGATGCTTGTGTACATGTGTTACAGATTTGTTATGCCTGTGATGGCATGGTTGTCGAGTCGCCGGAACCGTCGCCGACAGCGTCGCTCCGCCACTCTGACCGAGGTCTTCGCAAAAGTGAGAGGCCTGACGTCACTAGACAGTCCTGAAGGAGACCAAGAGGGTGTGAACCCTGGAGAGATAAACGATGTTGAACAGAACGTGGAGGCAGTCGAAGTTGTTAATCTCGAGCGACTGCGGGACGTGATACAAGCTTTTTAACTGTGAGTAACGATACTCTGAATAAGTGTGAGTCCCTCAACTCACTGTGGTATGGTGAGAAAGTTTTGCTTGGCAAACTCCATACCGATTGCTCCAGACATTCGTGTTAATGCTGTGACAGAATAATCTTTCAAAGAACTTAAGTAAGGAATGATCGATTTGTGTTAGTTACGGTTGACTAGTCAAATTGTGTTCGAGAGATGTGTGCACACGGGACAGTTGTTAAAGGAGACACTGGAAGATGTATTAAGGAATATACTCGTAGTTATGTTAGATTGGTGATTGTTGATGTAACCATGTTTTTAGATGTAACATTTTAATTTGTTAAATTGTAGTGTTGTGGAATTTGTAACTGATCTTGTGTTCTGATCAGGCAGACTTGGAGATATAATTTTCCAAATTATTCGATATTTGGCTAACATTTTAAGCGATTGACAAAACTTAAGTAAAATAAACATGTGAGACAACCACATGGGGCACAGGAAGGACCTGCCGGCCATCCAAACATACCCTTAACCCTGATCCTACCTTTACCCCAAAGTTCTGGACTGTGTAACCCATTGTTGGCTTGATGCCCATGCGTTCAACAGTAATTGTTAGACTAACTTGTCGCAACTGCCTAGTTGGCTTGCGCAACCAACTAAGCGGTGTAACGTCTCCAGTCTGGCCGATGTAGTAAAGTTGTAAGTTGTTTGTTAGTTTTCTTACAAGTGAATTGTGAGTTCTATATGAATATGTTTGGCTTAGGTTAATTTTAAGCTATAAGGCATCAGTAGAATGTAATGAAATGTAGAAGGAAGGTCTCGGTGAGCTACCCTGTTTCCAGGGGTAAGCGAGGTGAAAACCTTGTTGAGCCCCCAGGTCCACAATGCCCTTAAAAACCAAGCGTGGGGGGCGGAACCTTTAGTTTTAGTTTTTTTTTTGTTGTTGTTGTTTCTGCCATGAAACTGAAGAAGGTCGAGAAGTGCGAGGAATGTGTCCTCCAGTTGTTGGATGTTCAGAAGAACGTCAACGCAAACTTTTTAAAAGATGAAAGGTTTTTGAACCGCTTTTCCAGAGACCCCCCTCGCATTTACAGTGTAACGGCCACCCACTAAACTGGGTCGAGCCACTAGTTTTAAGTCTTTTTGTCAGGGCCCTTATGGAATGTAGTACTGTAATGGTTTGGTCGATGCCTTAGTAGCTTAATAAGAACAATTAAGATGTTAACAATTTTTGTACTATTCTTGAGGATCTGTTTCTTAATGATTTATTTTGTTAGTTAAGTTTGATGTCATTCATGACATGCTACTTGTTGGCTGTGTATATTATAATGGTGTTGTGTTATAGTAGATGTACAAATGAAGTAACTCAGGATAACTCCATTATAATCCATAGTAGGGGTGACTGAGGAAACCGGCCCCGAGTGAAAACCCACGAGGCTTAACCAGGAATGGGGGAGTAGCGTTCAAAATTCACAAAGAGGACTACCACTTTTTAATTATTTTAAATTTAATTACGCTCTGCAAAATGTGGTATGTTATCAACTAATATTTTTAATTATTAAAATTAAACCCATCAAACCATAGTTATCCTGGAGTGCTCAACCAGATTAATAGAATGTAGTTGTGTTGTAGTTCAACTTGAAATGTTTAAGTATTTTAGATTAAGTTTAGAAGCACTGGTTAGTTCCCTTGTACTACGTACTGTTTTAAATGTGTTAATGGTTAGGTAGTCGTATTTGGGTCATTATAGATAATGGTTATCTGATGTTAATGACTGGTCTTAAATTAGTATCGTAGTATACCATGATATATGTGTTGTAACCCTGAAATCTTTTGTGTTCAATCATTGAGAAGAGAGCGAGCGATCGGAATGAATTAAAGAATTACGTATCGCGTTTGCATACTTTTTTTTAATTAAAAGAAATTTCTGCCTTTTTAGGGAACTCAATTGTTTATTTAAATTTCGTTTAGTTGAGGCTACTGAGTGACAGCTGGCATGGTAATTAATGAATATATACTAAGATTTTCTTGCTAAAGGATAGGACAGAGATCCTCCCCTGCAGATTAGAGAATTTTCTTCTGGCTGCTGGCTGATGGTTCCTCATACTTGGGGACAAGTATGGTTTTAAGGTGGGGGGAGTGTGACGACCCCATCATATAGTTCTAAGACCAGACCGGTAACATCGTATGCGGTCTTAATCAGCCAATTTAAAATATTAAATTATCGGTAATATATTTTATTTTTATTCAGCATAACATCTAATTGTAGTAACGAGTAATGAATATATGCAGTCAGACTTATTAGGTTAAGCAGTGCAGGTGGAGAAGATATATAGTTTAATTCAGCACATGAATTGTAAGTCCAAGTCTGTCAGCAGTATGCCTGGTAACCCAGAGCAGCTGCGCAGTTACTGGGTGGTAAACAAGCAGGAATTTACTGAGGTAGCGTCTGGAACAACGCTGCTCCCTGGAGTTCGTTGTTCTGAGTCGCAGTCGTGCCAGGGTTTTGAACGCGTCAAGCTCGCGTGAAATCGCTCTCTCGCTCTCTCTCTCCCGTTCTAAATTTGTAATTGTTCAACTGATTCTAAATTATGCAATAAAATTCAAATTGTTTTCGCAATAAACTAAATTGTTTTATTTGGCCAACCGAGGAGAGAATTTTTATTACAGCAACCTGGGCTAGTTTCCATCACTGTGTCCGAATTAGAACCCGAGAACTTTTAAAATTAAATTACGTGTGGCCGTCACGCCACAACAGTGAGAAAAGGAACGTAAACACACACGGGAAAGCATGGTGTGACGGTCCTCATGATGGTGCAAGCAAATGATGACATTTCGTTTACTGACTGTAAGTTGTAACATTGCACATCACTCGCAAGTCGTCATTGACAAATATAAATAGTATAAATTAGAAGACGTCATTTTTTTGGTTGATACTATTAGTCATATTATACTGTATATAATTACAATGAACATATTATTCCCGGTAATCTATTTTAGATACACGGGTACATTAAAGTGAATTTGAAATAAATATCCGACCAGAATTCCAATTTGTAGTGAGAGAGGGAACGTAGAAACACACACAGGAAAACGTGATGTGACGGCCTGCATGTTGACGCAAGCAAATGTTGACATTTCGTTTACTGACTTTAAGTTGTAACATTGCACACCACTCGCAAGTCGTCATTGACGACTATAAATAGTACAAATTAAAACATGTCTTCATATTACAGTGAGAGAGGGAACATATAAACACACACAGGAAAACGTAGTGTGACGGCCCGCATGTTGACACAGTAAACGTTGACATTTCGTTATCTGACTTTAAGTTGTAACATTGCACATCACTCGCAAGTCGTCATTGACGAATATAAATAGAAAAAATTAGAACACGTCTTCATATAACAGTGAGAGTGCTAACGTAGGAACACACACGGGAAAATGTGGTGTGACAGCCTGCATGTTGACACAGTAACGTTGACATTTCGTTATCTGACTTTAAGTTATAACATAGCAAAACTTTCACAAAGCGTACTTGACAACTAGACATTGTACATATTAAAAGACGTCTTCATATCACAGTGAAAGAGGGAACGTTTAAACACACACAGGAAAACGTGGTATGACGGCCTACATGTTGACACAGTAAACGTTGACATTTCGTTATCTGACTTTAAGTTATAACATAACAAAACTTTCACAAAGCGTACTTGACAACTTGACATTGTACATATTAAAAGACGTCATCATATCGCAGTGAAAGAGGGATCGTTTAAACACACACAGGAAAACGTGGTGTGACGGCCCGCATGTTGACACAGTAAACGTTGACATTTCGTTATCTATCTTTAAGTTGTAACATGGCACAACACTCGCAATTGGCGACTGTAAATAGTATATATTAGAACACGTTGTCATATTTTTGGTTAATACTATTAGTCATATTATAGTGTATATAATAACAATGAACATACGCTTCCCGGTACTCTATTTTAGATACATACATTAAAGAGAATATGAAATAAATATCTGATTTTATTCGTAGTATAGTATTAAATATTTATTTTGGTTCTCAATTTTTTATTTTAGGAATATCATGATGGAATAAACGATGCAACCGAGTGTACTCAAATTTTACATGGGCATTATTAAGGTGTATTATAGTGTGGCCCATTCTTATTTTTTTTAAATGGGTCGATGCTACGCCGCACCTGTATTTAAAGTGTCGAAATATTTCAACTTAGTCGCTAATGTTGCGGAATATTGTTTGAAAGAGCATATCAAATGTAATTAACAAACCTGTGTAAGCCTTGTACGACAGCACAATCATACGTTTAATTAATTTAACCACTCTTTTCAATTTGATTACACTTATAGCGTAAAAGCATAGTGAAATATTCATATTAATGACACTTCTTATTTCAACTGTGTTGGAAAATGTTTTTTCTGGAACAGCTGTGGAGTACAGATTAAGAAAATATCCAGATAATGAAATTAACAATTTTAGTAAAATATACATTTAACTGTAAGTTTTTAGCAAAAATAATTTATTATATATAAAAGACAAAGTTACAATCAAACGTACAAATTTAAAATCCGTTTTAAACCATATCTTTGTTTCCTTTTCACAGAAACAGGTTTCTCATATATCCGTATATATATATATATATACATATATATATATATATATATATATATATATATATATTATATATATATATATATATATATTCTTGATTTGGAAGTAAGGCCAAATCAACTATGTAATAAACAATACTAAGACCGGAGTAATCTATACACACTGTCTGACAGATCGTGACAATAATGTAAACTAAACACGGCGTCAACAATATACGAGTAATTCACTCGATCCAGAAGCGATATACGTACAAATCCTATAGTATAGAATATTTTGCTAGTATATTATATAAGATTAAAAATTCACATGTTAAAAAAATTAAGATGTCACAGTACAAATTATACTGTAATGTTAAATTTATTAAAAGTACTCGTATATTACAAAAGATGTTAGAAATAAAAGGTTTATACGTAATATCCCATAAATCTCTACCAATTTCAATTAATATAATTTAAAAACTTATACATTATTTGCTTCAGGATGAAAATATTTTGGTATTAAACATAACCTAGGTCATATCTTTACTATTAAGAGAGATAGGCAAATAAGTTTAGATCTCCAGAACTGACAATAATGTCAACTCACCACCTGTCACAAGTTTGCTTCAAACTAATCAATAAACTCCTTGAAAGTATAAATCATTCCAAGTAATATATTCAATGTTCTTACACTAATTCTTGCTTTCCGATATTGCATATAAAATAATTTAATAAAACTAAAGTATTGCTGTTTAATTTATTAATAAAAATTTATAAAATGTCAAACTGAGTTGAATTCCAAAAAGTGTTTATGGTATTTCATGTTATTGTAACTAAGACTGTGAGAATTTATATTCCAGACTAAATGTCATTAAAAGTGAAAATAACATAGCAATCAGAAAATACGAGATATCGATTATCTTGGGTCGTATGATTTGGGGTGAAGAACCCCGTGTCCTTACAATAAAATAAATCGTGAATTAATTCATTAATCGAACCTAGAAATAACAACTTAGTCAATCTCTATTCGAAAGTGAGCACTTTTAGATCTTATTCCGAAAACGAAATAAACAGGAAAGCTGGTAAAATGCGAAGAATATATATATATATATATATATATATATATATATATATATATATATATATATGATGATTTCTCATGTAACCATACAGGTATATATATAATAAACAAATGAGGGATCACTCGGTTTAAGTCAGGTTTTGAAGAGCTGTCTCCATATCTAGTGCAGTGGCTTGTGTGGACACTAAAAACCCATTAACTTATTTGATTAGTTCAATTACTAGGTCCACACATATTGGAAACTTCTACATTCCAAAAATGCTTTCTTTCTAAGTTTCTGAGAGTTTATGTCAACTACCGTTCATTAGTTTACTATTTAAATATTTTGATTAGTCTTCGTTTTTCTGCGGTAAATTTAAACAAAGCAAAATGTAATATTTTCTCTAAAGGCTTAGCTAAAAAAACTGATGGCAAACTTATTTTACTCCATTCTCTTAAAGGCATTACTATTACCTACCTTCTTATATACACGAAATCTACAGTACAAGGTACATATAATTGTATTATCATTGCTGAACTGAAGTTATTCAACTAACATAAAAGGAATATTTAGAATTGAATAAATGTTGAATTCGTGTTTAAATATTCCACAAGACGGCAACGGCTAGCCTGGAGGAGATGCTTGTACTAATATGATTATGTCGGTCTGGCTCACACACAAATGCTGCTAATTAAAAAGAGATTAACTAACCATAGTCACGTTATTTCGTTAGGAAGTTTAAAACTATTATTTGTTCTTGAAACCGGTTGATCCTAATCCAAGTTACATGTGGAAATTAAATCTTTACATCAGTTGATTGTGTTTTTTAATGAGTACATATAATTTGAATGTATTATCCACATAATATTACTGCGAAAGTTCCATTGTTTGTTTTATTTTCACGCACAAACTATTCAACCGATTGCACTGAAACTTTACATGGACATTCTTAGGGTCACTGGGTTGAACATAGGCCTATTATGTTATCGAACCTCCCTTTGGGCTATACCACTGGTCTCTATCGTAAGTACAAACCCATCTTGGTCTCTCACGTTGCAAACTATTAATTGAAAGATGCTGTTTAATCTTATCAACTGACTGTTCTGTGTAAACATTGTTTTGTGACAGGATGAACACATGTTTAGGTAATGTAATCAATATCTTCAATTTGTTTACATAAATAGAGTACGTTTGATTGCAACAACACTTAGTTAACATAATCTTTACATTTGTACTTATTATAACATCAATAATTTCAACATTGTGGCAAACCATATTTTTTGAGAATTTGAAACTGTGAATGTGTACATATTAGGTAATGCGTTTTGTTTCCTCATACACAGTGTGCCGGTGTATTATCAGTAGCTAAAGGAGAGAAAACGGGGGGACTGGGTGTTAGCATGATTCATATATATATATATATATATATATATATATATATATATATATATATATATATATACAGAATTTAAGAATAAAGGTTTATAAACCTATATATAAGGTTTATGTCAACCCGTCCAATATTTTACAATGTCCTATATCCCTATCAGGAGTATTTTTTGTAGTTTTTGTAATGTAATTAATTGGCTGATTTTAAGAAGGCTGTTTTAAGTTGCTGGACAAATGTCAATGTTCTCTGTCACTGTTTCTTTCTTCGAGGTATCTCATAAAGGATGTAACATAGAGACTTATAAGCATAAAGCTTCATTTCTTTATGTACAACATCGTCTTTGACTACGGTACATGCCACTATAAGACATTTTGCAAACCGTGAATGAACATTTTTACACTGTTCTTATATTTAACCACGATTAAAACGAGAAAATCACAGAATAAAAAGCTTTTCGATGACATACTGAGTGGTAGCCTATGACACCAGACGACACTTTGCGCACGACATTATCAAAGCCTGCGTCAATCAATGCTTAATGCTAGACAAAATAAGGATGAACAAGTTCCATAATTGTCTTCAATGAGTGAGTTTTACAACCAGAAAGGAAACACGATCACATATTTGGTACGTACGATGTGTTACACAGTCACAGTGTGACGACCCCAGCATATAGTTCTAAGACCAGACCGGTGACATCGTATGCGGTCTTAATCAGCCAATTTAAAATATTAAATTATCAGTAATATATTTTATTTTTATTCAGCATAACATCTAATTGTAGTAACGAGTAATGAATATATGCAGTCAGACTTATTAGGTTAAGCAGTGCAGGTGGAGAAGATATATAGTTTAATTCAGCACATGAATTGTAAGTCCAAGTCTGTCAGCAGTAAGCCTGGTAACCCAGAGCTTCTGCGCAGTTACTGGGTGGTAAACAGGCAGGAATTTGCTGAGGTAGCGTCTGGAACAACGGTGCTCCCTGGAGTTCGTTGTTCTGAGTCACAGTCGTGCCAGGATTTTGAACGCGTCAAGCTCGCGTGAAATCGCTCTCTCGCTCTCTCTCCCGTTCTAAATTTGTAATTGTTCAACTGATTCTAAATTATGCAATAAAATTCAAATTGTTTTCGCAATAAACTAAATTGTTTTATTTGGCCAACCGAGGAGAGAATTTTTATTACAGCAACCTGGGCTAGTTTCCATCACCGTGTCCGAATTAGAACCCGAGAACTTTTAAAATTAAATTACGTGTGGCCGTCACGCCACATATTTGGTGTCAGGTGTGGGGTTGTGTCAGTTGGTTCTGTCGGTCGGTTCGTCTTTCTAAAAAGAAATTAGTGTTTCTTTGTTTCGTTGAAGAAATCGAAAAGTTGGTGCAAGAAGCCAGGACAAGGATGATGGGTAAGTAATTTTTATTCTGCCCGTAGAATAATATTAGCCTAGAAACTGTCTATAAAACGTAAAATTTGAAATTGTTGAAATCACGAGGTGACTAAGTCAAAGGTAATTTAATGCTTTAAATTTAAAACTAATTGAAAACTTTTTTTGATTAATTTTTATAATTTTTATTGAATTTTAAAGTAATACTTGTAATAGAGACGCCATATTGGCTGAGAACAATAGACGCTAATAGTCCGTCATACTTGTTGTAAGCTCCCACAATTCCATTCGACACTACTAACTAGTTATATTCTTTGTTAGGCATTCGGTTGTCGATTACTTGAATCTCGACAATCGTTATTTCGGTAGTTGTGAATAATTGAGTAGTTATTCGGTAGTGCTTTGTTTTGATTGGACTAGTCCCTCAGTAATTCAATTCTTATACGTAATATTGATCAAAAATAAACGTACACTCTAAGGTTTTAATGTGCTGATAGTTAAAACCTGATTAACCTAAATTAACTGCTTCTAAAACTAACTTAATTATATAAATTAGTTGATAACCTAACCTTTCTGACTTGGTTAGGCTAACTCAAAGGTACCGGTACAGGGCAGGAGGCTAACCACGTTGTGAGAGAAGGAAGATAAGGGGTAGTAGTCATTAAAGGGAAGTGAAATAAATTATAAATTTAAATATTTTTAAAATTATTTTTAAAAATTAAAGTTGGACTTGGTTATATTTTGTTGAAACTTTGGGAACTTGTTCATCTGATGATAGTTAAATTGTAATTAAACTTTAAACTTTTGGTTAGCTTTAAAGTTTTGACTTTTGATTTTTTATTATGTTTTAAATTCTTCCTCTCGTCCGTGGTGGAACCAGCAAACCCTGATTGAGTTAGTTTGCTAAGTTTTTTTACAGGCACGAAGAAAGAAGATTACATTTTGTGGAATAGGTTTCGACATTCGTGATGAATTGTTTGATGAATTGAGTGATAGTTAAAAGGTATTTTAAATATTTTTGGGTAATTTGAAGGAAAAGTAAATATTGAAATATTGGAATTATTCTTTGCTCAGACATAGTAGGTTGTCTTGACTTAGAATAAATCGTGGTGTAACTTCGTATTTGATTAGTGTTCAGGACTTAGACAAAAAGTGGATTGATTGATTGCAAGTCGATAAATTAAAATTATTTCTTGATTTTAATTACTTTTCACAAACGGGAGAGAGCACATAATTATTTAATTGAGAAAAATCTTTTAAAATTATTTTTGGAAAACTAAGTTGGGACTTGTCCACTTTTTGAAAGTAAGTGTCCCTGAACTGATTGACAATGGCTAGTCGCGTTAGTATTGGAGGGCAAGAAATGGACCTCCAGGAAGCCATTGATGCGGTAACTAAACGGTTGGAGACTCTTGGTCATGCTAGGTTGGATCGAAGTGACCACCTGAACACCATGTTGGAGGAAACTTTGCGAGGTCATACAGAACGACCTACGTTCGACATGGTAGGCTCGATCACTCCCTTTGATGGAGGAAAGCCGGAGGCTGTTCTCCACTTCTTTGAGAGTATCGACAATGTCGGTGAATTAAGTCATTGGGGAAACGACAAAAAATTAAGGGTTACTAAATTGAGATTGGCTGGAACCGCCTTGAGTTTTATTCGATCGGAGGATCAAGGCCGGTTGAGTACTTATGCGGGATTTAAAGAAGTTTTGACACAACGGTTTAGTGACAAAGCTCCGAAAGATTGTTACTTCCAGCATTTGTCTGTAATACAGCAACGGAGGGGTGAAACGATTGAAGCTTTTGCTGATCGAGTGCGGACATTAAATGAAAGGACAGTGCGAGTCACTGCAAATCCAGAAGTTAAGGATGCACTAAGGGAAGAAGCCGATCGTAGAGCTTTGGATGCTTTTACCCGAGGTCTTATTAGACACGTTGGTGATCAGACGAGACTAAAATTCCCTACTAACATCCGAGAAGCCGTCACTACAGCGGTGGCAATTGATCACATTTTGAAGCAATCGAAAGATCCGTCTCGCGCTACAGATGAACGGAAGGTTTTTCAAACTGACCTTGTTTGTTATCGGTGCCATAATCCGGGGCACACGTCTCGTGAGTGTCGGGACAATAGGGGATTTAGTAGACCCAGTAATGACTTGAGGTGCTGGCGATGTAATAAGCCAGGGAACAGACAAAAGGATTGTAGCGTAAAACTTCCAAACAGCACTCCTAGTGCTAGTCAGTCGGGAAACGGGGCAGGGGCCAGTGGAGTCGCCGCCACCCGTCCCCGAGAGTAAATGAGCCACAACCGCAGGCCAAGGCGACGAAAAGAAATGTAACGACTGGAAAGAACACTTGTGAACCTAGAGTAGGAGCCTTAGTTAAGAGTCGTGAAACCGCCCGAGTAGATAAAGAAATACGGATAGTTCCGGTTGTGAAAGATTTAGCCGACGAACTAGTTGCCATGGGGCGTGTGGATAATGCAGAACGGAAGATATTAATTGATACCGGTGCTCAGGTGTCGCTCATCAAACGTGGAGCCACTGTAGCTCCGATGACAAAGCCTGACTTGATTATCCGGGGAATTTCAGGACGAACTCTGAAGATTTACGGCAGACAAAAAGTGACTTTGATTTTAAAGCCGGGTGTGCCGGTGAAAGGGAACTTTGTTGTGAGTAACCTACCCCGTGGGTATTTAGCCGTGTTAGGTTGTGATATTCTGAAAGAGGGAAGTGCATCGATAGACATCACGGAAGGTGTTCTCCGTATGTCTGGAAATGACATTTGGTTAAATCGGTTGCACAAGGGTGAGAGTGTCCCCGATTCAGGTAGGCAAGTAGTTGCGCCGCGCCACGAAAAGGCACAGGCCCCTACTACGACACCTGAGGTTGTCCGAGTGGCTAAACGCCAGGACAGTTGTATAGAGAATTACGTGTATAACGCAAAAGATGTCACGATACCCGCGCGGAGTGAGAAACTGGTTCAGTTGAAGTTAAGCAAATTTGGATCTACGACTAATGATAATCTGTGGGGTTCGGATGTAGTGGTCGAACCAGTGGGTCTTACCATACAGGGCGTGTATTTGGCACGAGTATTAACGAAAATAGTGAACAATAAATGTTGGGCGAAGGCTGTGAATGTAAGTGGCGAAGAAGTATCCCTTACGGTAAATTCTAAATTTGGAATAGTGGAATCAGTTAGTAACGATACGATAGATAAAGTCAAACGTAAGATAGTCTTGATAGCGGATAGTCACGGTCGCGGAATTCAGCAGCTATTGGAAGAGAGGTTGCCAGGGAACTTTGAGCTCAGTTCGTGGTTTGTACCTAATGGTAAGCTTAAAGATGCGATGAGTAATCTTAAAAGAGAGATTGCACAGCTGACTCAGGGTGATACGGTACTGGTGATGGCAGGAACCAACGACGTGGATACAGGTGCTCCTTACTCGCGCACCCTACAACAAGCCTTTCAAGCAATACCTAATAAGTGGGATGCTCGCATTGTAATTATGGGAATTCCTGATAGGTTCGACAAGAATGTAATAGGAGATCTGAAGAGAGCGAATGATCTACTTAGGTCCTTCGTAAAAGGAACCAATTCGGAGGGACGGGGAAGGATGTCCTTCTGTGAGATGCGAGGAAGGTTTGCTAGGCGCTTGTATACCAAGCATGGGCTACACCTCAATGAAGAGGGAAAGCTGAAACTCGCAGAGTTGATGCGGAAGACCATCTTGGATGATGTAGAGGTGAAAACGAAGCAGGTAGGACTAGCTATCAAAGAATACGAATCGTTTGATAAATGTGTAGATGAAAAACTTAGCCATTTGAGACTACCCGAGCGACAAGAGGTTAAAAGAGTACTAGAGGAATACAGGGAAGTGTTTGCGCATAGTGAGGTCCAGCCTCTGCAATGCACATCGGCCGTAAAACACGTTATCCATACGGGAAATGCTGCGCCCATTTATAAGAAAGCTTATCAGGTTCCATTTCATCAGAAACCCATAGTGGATGAGTTGATTAAAGACCAACTGGACAAGGGAATAATAACTCCTAGTCATAGCCCGTGGGCGTCGCCTGTAGTCATCGTCCAGAAGAAATGGCAGTCCTGTGGATGGCAGTAAGAAATATCGTTTCTGCGTAGACTTTAGAGCAGTCAACGCTGTGACTGTACCTGATGTATATCCTCCACCCAACATCGCTGAGACACTTGACTCGCTGGGAGGTTGTACCATGTATACTACACTTGACTTGAGAAGTGGTTATCATCAGATTATGGTAGATGAGGAAAGTCGACCGAAAACTGCCTTTAATGTGCAATTAGGTCACTATGAGTATCTACGTATGCCCTTTGGACTGTCTACGGCGCCTGCAACATTTCAGCGCCTGATGGATTCCGTTCTTATGGGATTAAAAGGGGAAAAGTGTTTAGTGTATCTGGACGATATTATCTTGTTCTCGAAAGATTTGGCTTCGCATTTGTCGCATTTGAGTGAAGTGTTGAGTAAGCTAGGTGATGTGAATTTGAGCGTGCAACTCAGTAAATTTAAATTTGCAGTAGGCGAGGTTAACTACCTGGGTCATGTAATAACTGGCCATGGTGTAGAACCCGACCCAGGAAAGGTTAAGGCTGTAGAGGGATTCCCTGTATCTAAGACTGTAAAAGATGTACGGTCCTTTTTAGGTTTGGCCGGATATTACCGCCGGTTCATAGAAGGCTTTGTTGCCATTGGGAAACCTCTTTTTGATTTAACCAAGCAAGGGAAGGAGTTTGATTGGGATCGGGCGTGCCAAACTGCGTTTGAGACACTTAAGCGGAAGCTAGTCTCATCACCAGTGTTGGTCTTCCCCGATTTCAGTAAGCCGTTCACCTTGGCTACTGATGCCAGTATTGACGCTCTAGGGGCAGTATTGTCCCAAGAATTAGATGGAGAAGAACATCCAGTCGCGTACGCTTCTTGCACTCTTTTTCCTGCTGAAAGGAATTATTCTACGACCAAAAGAGAACTGCTAGGTTTAGTATGGGCTACAAAGTATTTTAGATGTTATTTGTTAGGCCGTGAATTTAAGGCTGTGACAGATCACGCAGCACTAAAGTGGATGTTATCTTTGAAAGATCCAAGTAGTAGACTAATGAGGTGGGCGTTGAGGCTTGCTGAGTTCACTTACACCGTGGAACACAAGCCGGGAAAGAGACATACCAACGCTGATGCTCTCAGTAGAGCTATGTGCGCAGCTACTCGCAGGGACGAGCTCCCTGTGGTTGACCTTGCCACACTGCGTGAGCATCAAAAGAATGATCCTCATTGTCAAGAGTTAAGGAAGGCCAAGTGTTTTAAGTTGAGCCCAGAAAAGTTCCTGTACAGAGAGAGCGGAGGTGACAAGGAGATTGTGGTCCCCTCATCTCTTACTCGTGAGGTAATCAGGTTGAACCATGACCTGCCAACGACGGGACATGCAGCGGTGGCTAAGACGTTAGACCGTATTAAAGCAAAATTCTGGTGGAAGGGCATGGATAAGGACGTATTAGATTATGTGCGTTCGTGCCACAGTTGTAGTCAACGAACCAACTATGGAAAGGCAAAGGCCCCCCTTGGAACGTTGTTTAACGAGCCCAAGGTTCCTTTCGAAGTAGTGGCAGCCGACATAGTAGGGCCCTTGCCCATCAGTGAGTCGAGAAACGTGTACATCTCCTCTGACCTGATCAAACAGTTGTGCAAATTCTTGCACATGAGGAAAATCCAGACTACAGGGTTTCACCCACAGAGTAATGGTCGGCTAGAGAGAGTACACGCGACTATTGCCAAAATGCTTAGTCACTTTGTGAACCGTCATCAGACTGATTGGGATGAATATCTCCCATATATAACTACGGCTTATAACAGTCAAAGCCATGAGGCTACGGGATTCTCGCCATACGAAATGTTGTTTGGGCGAAAAATGGAAGCTCCTATGGAGGGTGACTTGACTATCACAGAAGATAACGAGGTATTTGGTGATCATGTAGAGACTCTGCGCACGAAGTTAAAGGAAACCCATGAAGTTGCTGCGCGACGTAAGGCATTGGCCAGGGCCAAGTATGAAAGGCAGTACAACAAGAAAGTGAAGGATTCGTTGTACGAGGAAGGCCAGTACGTTCTGCTGCACGTGCCGAGTATCGGACGTCACAGAGTGAAGAAACTGTCAAAACTATGGAAGGGTCCCTACAGGATAGTCAAGGTGTTATCGTCGTTGAATTTAGTTTTGAAAGTGAGAAATAGAGAAATCGTGGTTCACGTAAATCGAGTAAAGCCGTACGTGAGTAGAACCAAGGTGAACCAGGTGCCGGAAGTGCACGTTGACGACGATGTTGTC
The DNA here is from genome assembly GCF_021130785.1 of Homalodisca vitripennis. Classification (NCBI taxonomy): domain Eukaryota; kingdom Metazoa; phylum Arthropoda; class Insecta; order Hemiptera; family Cicadellidae; genus Homalodisca; species Homalodisca vitripennis. Next base: position 198,898,230 of record NC_060208.1, read on the forward strand.
GATATCGAGATTCCAGACTCGAATATCTGTATTGGTGAGGGAACACCATCAGCAGATGATGGTATCCCTGTACCAAGTGTTGGCACACCTCGTACGGGAAATAGGTTGCCACGTGTAAAAAGGAGGCCGGCACGCCTCGAAGACTATGTGCCATAGTTGGGAATTATATCGGTGGTGCTTTGACAAGTGGGAAGTGCTTGACATGATTATGGGACTGGTGTTTCGTGTTGTAAAGGTAAAACTCGATATAAATTTGAAGTTCTGTTTTAGGATTGATTTTTCTAATCCTGGGAGTAGTAAGCTGCTTCCAGCAAGGGGTCATATTTGAAGGAGGCAGAGATGTGCTGCTGACGGACAGCCATTGGAGGGTCACGTTGCAGTACAACTTGACGCAGATTGAAGAGGAATCCCGAAATCTAAGTATCTTGGTAACTGAGGTAAAGAATCATTTTAATACATTTTTCGAAGAACTACTTAATGAAAATATGAGTTCGCACTCTCCATTAATTCAATTGGAAGCCGGATTTCGTTACGAATTTGTGCTATTACAGCAGTCAGTTAGTGAATACCTAAATGAAATTGATGATCTAATAAAACTGTTACCACAAAGACGTGGAAAACGAGGTTTAGTAGATGCAGGAGGTCATGTGTTAGTTTCTGTTTGGTACACTTGAGAATAGCGATTTAGAAATTATTGACGGAAAAATGGATTATTTGTACAACACCAACGGGGAAATAGTACATCAAGCTAAGGAGCAGGTGACTGTTCTAGTAAATATGCAGGCGGAAATAGTATCACATGCAAAAACAATAAATAACGTAATTTCTATATTGAAAGAATATCATTCTAATATGCATGAACAAATGGTTAAAATTTTCACACAAGCAAATGCTGCTCATTATCAGTTAATAACTCTTTTTGAATATTTGAAGTTAAGTTCTGCGCTTTCGGATACTAAAGAAACAGTAAGTAGTGCAAGACGAAAGATAACTAAATTCCATCAAGCACTTGAGAGCTTAGCAGCTGGGAAGGTTGACAGTAACTTGCTAACACCTCAAGAGTATCTAAGAATTTTGAAGGAAATTGAAAAGGTTATACCTCCAAAGACTAAATTGTATTCACCTGTTAAATTAGAAAATATTCATCAATTTTATTCTGCTGTGGTTGTTCATAGTTATACAACGATTCACACCCTAAGGGTAGTGATGAGGTTGCCTCTTTCAAACGATAATAAGATGTTCCAATTATATGATATTATTACCTATCCGGTGTATGATGCCTCTCTCAAAGTATGGACCCAGTGGGAAGTTGGTACCCAAAAATTATTGATCAGTAAGGATCGGTTGATGTACTCGATGTACAATCAATTGGAGTTCGACCGAGAGTGTCGAGGGGAACAATTGATTGTTTGCCCGTTATCGAATGTCCAGTTAGCGTAAGCAAGAGAACAAATTGTGCGGTTGAGATGTTTTATTACGAGCAAGTGCGGCTCTGTGGTAGAAAATTAATATCGGGATTAAGGTCCCCGGTACTTGTCAAAACTTCAAGCCGATGGATATACAGTGCCTCAGAGGAGCACAGATTGACTTTGAACTGTCTAACTAGTGACTGGACCCTGAATATAACTTCCGCGGTAGTGAAGGGGGTCGGTGAATTTAGAGGAATTGATATGTGTGATGTTGTCTCTGAAGAATTCAAGGTGCCTGCCCGTATTCACGGCAGCTCTGTGTTCTCAGAACAGATAAGTGAAATTGTGTTTCCAAATGTGGAAGAAATTTACACAAGCGAGGAGAAGGAGCTGTTTAGCTCTGAGCAGGAAACGGCTGTGAAAGTCCTGCAGGGACTGAACGAACGGCTGGGCACATTAGGTGTTAAGGATTACCGTCCGGAGGACGTAGTCCGTCATCTGAAGTCCCACATTCTGTTTGGTCGAAGATTTTATGCTGCAAAAGTGGCAGCTGCTGGTAGTTTTGGGTTAGTGTCAACCCTGATGCTTGTGTACATGTGTTACAGATTTGTTATGCCTGTGATGGCATGGTTGTCGAGTCGCCGGAACCGTCGCCGACAGCGTCGCTCCGCCACTCTGACCGAGGTCTTCGCAAAAGTGAGAGGCCTGACGTCAATAGACAGTCCTGAAGGAGACCAAGAGGGTGTGAACCCTGGAGAGATAAACGATGTCGAACAGAACGTGGAGGCAGTCGAAGTTGTTAATCTCGAGCGACTGCGGGACGTGATACAAGCTTTTTAACTGTGAGTAACGATACTCTGAATAAGTGTGAGTCCCTCAACTCACTGTGGTATGGTGAGAAAGTTTTGATTGGCAAACTCCATACCGATTGCTCCAGACATTCGTGTTAATGCTGTGACAGAATAATCTTTCAAAGAACTTAAGTAAGGAATGATCGATTTGTGTTAGTTACGGTTGACTAGTCAAATTGTGTTCGAGAGATGTGTGCACACGGGACAGTTGTTAAAGGAGACACTGGAAGATGTATTAAGGAATATACTCGTAGTTATGTTAGATTGGTGATTGTTGATGTAACCATGTTTTTAGATGTAACATTTTAATTTGTTAAATTGTAGTGTTGTGGAATGTGTAACTGATCTTGTGTTCTGATCAGGCAGACTTGGAGATATAATTTTCCAAATTATTCGATATTTGGCTAACATTTTAAGCGATTGACAAAACTTAAGTAAAATAAACATGTGAGACAACCACATGGGGCACAGGAAGGACCTGCCGGCCATCCAAACATACCCTTAACCCTGATACTACCTTTACCCCAAAGTTCTGGACTGTGTAACCCATTGTTGGCTTGATGCCCATGCGTTCAACAGTAATTGTTAGACTAACTTGTCGCAACTGCCTAGTTGGCTTGCGCAACCAACTAAGCGGTGTAACGTCTCCAGTCTGGCCGATGTAGTAAAGTTGTAAGTTGTTTGTTAGTTTTCTTACAAGTGAATTGTGAGTTCTATATGAATATGTTTGGCTTAGGTTAATTTTAAGCTCTAAGGCATCAGTAGAATGTAATGAAATGTAGAAGGAAGGTATCGGTGAGCTACCCTGTTTCCAGGGGTAAGCGAGGTGAAAACCTTGGGGAGCCCCCAGGTCCACAATGCCCTTAAAAACCAAGCGTGGGGGGCGGAACCTTTAGTTTTAGTTTGTTGTTGTTGTTGTTTCTGCCATGAAACTGAAGAAGGTCGAGAAGTGCGAGGAATGTGTCCTCCAGTTGTTGGATGTTCAGAAGAACGTCAACGCAAACTTTTTAAAAGATGAAAGGTTTTTGAACCGCTTTTCCAGAGACCCCCCTCGCATTTACAGTGTAACGGCCACCCACTAAACTGGGTCGAGCCACTAGTTTTAAGTCTTTTTGTCAGGGCCCTTATGGAATGTAGTACTGTAATGGTTTGGTCGATGCCTTAGTAGCTTAATAAGAACAATTAAGATGTTAACAATGTTTGTACTATTCTTGAGGATCTGTTTCTTAATGATTTATTTTGTTAGTTAAGTTTGATGTCATTCATGACATGCTACTTGTTGGCTGTGTATATTATAATGGTGTTGTGTTATAGTCGATGTACAAATGAAGTAACTCAGGATAACTCCATTATAATCCATAGTAGGGGTGACTGAGGAAACCGGCCCCGAGTGAAAACCCACGAGGCTTAACCAGGAATGGGGGAGTAGCGTTCAAAATTCACAAAGAGGACTACCACTTTTTAATTATTTTAAATTTAAGTACGCTCTGCAAAATGTGGTATGTTATCAACTAATATTTTTAATTATTAAAATTAAACCCATCAAACCATAGTTATCCTGGAGTGCTCAACCAGATTAATAGAATGTAGTTGTGTTGTAGTTCAACTTGAAATGTTTAAGTATTTTAGATTAAGTTTAGAAGCACTGGTTAGTTCCCTTGTACTACGTACTGTTTTAAATGTGTTAATGGTTAGGTAGTCGTATTTGGGTCATTATAGATAATGGTTATCTGATGTTAATGACTGGTCTTAAATTAGTATCGTAGTATACCATGATATATGTGTTGTAACCCTGAATTCTTTTGTGTTCAATCATTGAGAAGAGAGCGAGCGATCGGAATGAATTAAAGAATTACGTATCGCGTTTGCATACTTTTTTTAATTAAAAGAAATTTCTGCCTTTTTAGGGAACTCAATTGTTTATTTAAATTTCGTTTAGTTGAGGCTACTGAGTGACAGCTGGCATGGTAATTAATGAATATATACTAAGATTTTCTTGCTAAAGGATAGGACAGAGATCCTCCCCTGCAGATTAGAGAATTTTCTTCTGGCTGCAGGCTGATGGTTCCTCATACTTGGGGACAAGTATGGTTTTAAGGTGGGGGGAGTGTGACGACCCCATCATATAGTTCTAAGACCAGACCGGTAACATCGTATGCGGTCTTAATCAGCCAATTTAAAATATTAAATTATCGGTAATATATTTTATTTTTATTCAGCATAACATCTAATTGTAGTAACGAGTAATGAATATATGCAGTCAGACTTATTAGGTTAAGCAGTGCAGGTGGAGAAGATATATAGTTTAATTCAGCACATGAATTGTAAGTCCAAGTCTGTCAGCAGTATGCCTGGTAACCCAGAGCAGCTGTGCAGTTACTGGGTGGTAAACAGGCAGGAATTTACTGAGGTAGCGTCTGGAACAACGCTGCTCCCTGGAGTTCGTTGTTCTGAGTCGCAGTCGTGCCAGGGTTTTGAACGCGTCAAGCTCGCGTGAAATCGCTCTCTCGCTCTCTCTCCCGTTCTAAATTTGTAATTGTTCAACTGATTCTAAATTATGCAATAAAATTCAAATTGTTTTCGCAATAAACTAAATTGTTTTATTTGGCCAACCGAGGAGAGAATTTTTATTACAGCAACCTGGGCTAGTTTCCATCACTGTGTCCGAATTAGAACCCGAGAACTTTTAAAATTAAATTACGTGTGGCCGTCACGCCACAACAGTGAGAAAAGGAACGTAAACACACACGGGAAAGCATGGTGTGACGGTCCTCATGATGGCGCAAGCAAATGATGACATTTCGTTTACTGACTGTAAGTTGTAACATTGCACATCACTCGCAAGTCGTCATTGACAACTATAAATAGTATAAATTAGAAGACGTCATATTTTTGGTTGATACAATTAGTCATATTATACTGTATATAATTACAATGAACATACTATTCCCGGTAATCTATTTTAGATACATAGGTACATTAAAGTGAATTTGAAATAAATATCCGACCAGAATTCCAATTTGTAGTGAGAGAGGGAACGTAGAAACACACACAGGAAAACGTGATGTGACGGCCTGCATGTTGACGCAAGCAAATGTTGACATTTCGTTTACTGACTTTAAGTTGTAACAGTGCAAATTACTCGCAATGTCGTCATTGACGAATATAAATAGAAAAAATTAGAACACGTCTTCATATTACAGTGAGAGTGCTAACGTAGAAACACACACGGAAAAATGTGGTGTGACGGCCCGCATGTTGACACAGTAAACGTTGACAATTCGTTATCTGACTTTAAGTTGTAACATTGCAAATTACTCGCAATGTCGTCATTGACGAATATAAATAGAAAAAATTAGAACACGTCTTCATATTACAGTGAGAGTGCTAACGTAGAAACACACACGGAAAAATGTGGTGTGACGGCCCGCATGTTGACACAGTAAACGTTGACAATTCGTTATCTGACTTTAAGTTGTAACATTGCAAATTACTCGCAAGTCGTTATTGACGACTATAAATAGTACAAATTAGAAACATGTCTTCATATTACAGTGAGAGAGGGAACATATAAACACACACAGGAAAACGTAGTGTGACGGCCCGCATGTTGACACAGTAAACGTTGACATTTCGTTATCTGACTTTAAGTTGTAACATTGCAAATTACTCGCAAGTCGTTATTGACGACTATAAATAGTACAAATTAGAACATGTCTTCATATTACAGTGAGAGAGGGAACATATAAACACACACAGGAAAACGTAGTGTGACGGCCCGCATGTTGACACAGTAAACGTTGACATTTCGTTATCTGACTTTAAGTTGTAACATGGCACAACACTCGCAATGCGTCATTGGCGACTGTAAATAGTATACATTAGAACACGTTGTCATATTTTTGGTTAATACTATTAGTTATATTATAGTGTATATAATTACAATGAACATACGTTTCCCGGTACTCTATTTTAGATACATACAATAAAGAGAATATGAAATAAATATCTGATTTTATTCGTAGTATAGTATTAAATATTTCTTTTGGTTCTCAACTTTTTATTTTGGGAATATCCTGATGGAATAAACGATGCAACCGAGTGTACTGAAATTTTACATGGTCATTATTAAGGTGTATTATAGTGTGGATAGAGGCCCATTCTTATTTAAAAAAAATGTGTCGATGCTACGCCGCACCTGTATTTAAAGTGTCGAAATATTTCAACTTAGTCGCTAATGTTGCGGAATATTGATTGAGCATATATGAAAGAGCATATCAAATGTAATTAACAAACCTGTGTAAGCCTTGTACGACAGCACAATCATACGTTTAATTAATTTAACCACTCTTTTCAATTTGATTACACTTATAGCGTAAAAGCATAGTGAAATATTCATATTAATGACACTTCTTATTTCAACTGTGTTCGAAAATTTTTTTTCTGGAACAGCTGTGGAGTACAGATTAAGAAAATATCCAGATAATGAAATTAACAATTTTAGTAAAATATACATTTAACTGTAAGTTCTTAACAAAAATAATTTATTATATCTGTACCTGGGAGGCAAAGGGCACTATGTCACAAAACTGTTACTTTTCAGGGGAGAACAGTTTGAAAAAAATGTTTCAATATAAAATGTTATATCTTATCATTTATATTCAATACTAAATTGATTTTTTTATATTTGATATTTTAACTTATTGTCTATTTAAACTAACTGTTTTTTAAAACAAAAAAAACGGTCATTTACCTATTTTAAAAATATTTTATTAAAAAACTTGTTGGAACTTGGTGCTTTTTACCTCTGAGAAAGTAGCGGGTTGTTAGAAATGAAAAGGACATAGAGTTTTAATTCTGTGAATTTTTTACAGTTTTAATACTTCATAGTACTTAACTGGTTACCATAGCAACTCAAAATTAAATAAACACTGTATTTCCAAAATAGTGCCAACTAATCAGAGTCTTCTTCGGGGTCTTCTTCTGGGTACATGGAGGTGTTGTTGCTTCTCGGTAGATTTTTGAAGTAGTCATGGCACACAGTTGGGAGAGTTAGGAGTATTGGCAGTAGTGCTATCAGATCATTGTATTTTGCTACATTTATTGGTAGTCTCTGGTGTGATACTAATAGAAAAGTTTCCGGGAACGGTAGTTCTTGTCCTCTACGGGATCGAACATAACTCATTTCTGAAAAATCTCCGTCAAATGAAGTTTTGAAGAAGAGATGACCCATGTTTTTCTTGTCTGGCTTGTATGTGTACAAAATGTGACATGAGAACAGTGTTTTTGTCAATATCATACTTCTTGGACAAAAACGGAGAATCTTTGCCTTTTAGCAAGGACTCAAAGTTTTTAAAATCCTCTAATTCCATGTTAAATTACAGAGTATTTTGAAGAAGTTTGCCGCACCAATTGTTGCCAGTCCCAAGGTGTCAATATGCTCATACTGTTAGCTTTCTTTATTTTTCTTCTCTATGAGAGCGTGAACAGTATCAGCCCCATATGCGTATGACCTTTGAGCAAAAAACTTTTGATTAATTGCTTTTTATCATAGATTTGTTTTTGTGTTGACCATAACAGTTGTCAGTCCATAAAGTGATATCTTGAACAGCTGAACCTGAAATCACATTGTCAGCCCACTTCATGATAGCTGAAGCAATTTCATTCCCTCCTCTTGCTCCTTTTGTTTCGTCCCACATCAAGCAAAGAACTGTTGAGTCACAGGCATCATGTATAGTAAAGTCAAGAGTCCACAGTTTTCTTTTGTAGAGGCTCAGCCCACTTGTAATTAAAGGTGTCGGTAAACACTTCTGTAAATCACCAGTCAAAACTTTATAAGAAGGATCCTCCTTGGCAATTTTTGAGTCTGCGGCTTTCAAATCGTAACGCTTTGTTTGATCATATATGTGATTCTTGTACTCGGCTTGTATTGCCTCTCTTTCTAACTGCACTCAAATTACCTTTAAGTTTAGCTTGGTAGGAATCGCATGTATCGCATGGGTCAACTTCAGGTGGTTTGAAGGAAAGATTGAACCTTTTGTTAAACACGTCACGATACACCCAGTTTTTACCAATATTTTCTTCAGGGATGTTATTCGATTTACAGAACTCAAGGTATATCTCATTACATTTTTTAATTAACATAATGCAAATCATGGAATTTGAGGTTATGTTCAGTAAACATCTCAGTGGCACCATGTCAAAAACACATGGTACCTAATACCAGGTCTTTTATAAAAGTTTAAAAGTAAACAGCACTATGTCCAAAGGGTGCCTTTTTCCTCTACGGATTTACATTTTAATAAGAGGTATAAAGCACTATAACTAGTTGGTGTTTTTTACCTCTCAACTACTCAGTGACATAATGCCCTTTTCCACTGGCTATCTCCCTTATTAATAAACATTGGACTTAGTGCTTTCTTACCCCAAAAAGAAACACACAAGTAGAAAAACTTGGTGCTGATATCCCGATTTTGAAAAAAATGGACATAGTGCCCTTTACCTCCCAGGTACAGATATATAAAAGACAAAGTTACAATCAAACGTACAAATTTAAAATCCGTTTTAAACCATATCTTTGTTTCCTTTTCACAGAAACAGGTTTCTCATATATTCGTATATATATATATATATATATATATATATTCTTGATTTGGAAATAAGGCCAAATCAACTACGTAATAAACAATACTAAGACCGGAGTAACCTGCAATGGCCGTAACTATACACACTGTCTGACAGATCGTGACAATAATGTAAACTCAACACGGCGTCAACAATATACGAGTAATTCACTCGATCCAGAAGTGGTACACGTACAAAGCCTATAGTATAGTATATTATGCTAGTATATTATATAAGATTGAAAATTCACATAATAAAAAAATTAAGATGTCACAGTACAAATTATACTGTAATGTTAAATTAATTAAAAGTACTCGTATATTACAAAAGATGTTACAATTAAAAGATTTATACGTAATATCCCATAAATCCTACCAAGTTCAATTAATATAATTTATAAACGTATACATTATTTGCTTCAGGGTGAAAATTTTTTGGTATTAAACATAACCTAGGTCATATCTTTACTATTCAGAGAGGTAGGCAAATAAGTTTAGATCACCGGAACTGACAATGATGTCAACTCACCACCTGTCACAAGTTTGCTTCAAACTAATCAATAAACTCCTTGAAAGTATAAATCATTCCAAGTAATATATTCAATGTTCGTACACTAATTCTTGCTTTCCGATATCGCATATAAAATAATTTTATAAAACTAAAGTATTGCTGTTTAATTTATTAATAGAAATTGATAAAATGTCAAACTGAGTTGAATTCCAAAGAGTGTTTATGGTATTTCATGTTATTGTAACTAAGACTGTGAGAATTTATATTCCAGACTAAATGTCATTACAAGTGAAAATAAATTAGCAATCAGAAAATACGAGATATCGATTATCTTGGGTCGTATGAATTGGGGTGAAGAACCCCGTGTCCTTACAATAAAATAAATCGTGAATTAATTCATTAATCGAACCTAGAAATAGCAACTTAGTCAATCTCTATTCGAAAGTGAGCACTTTTAGATCTTATTCCGAAAACGAAATAAACAGGAAAGCTGGTAAAATGCGAAGAATATATATATATATATATATATATATATATATATATATATATATATATATATATGATGATGATTTCTCATGTAACCATACAGGTATATATATAATACACAAATGAGGGATCACTCGGTTTAAGTCAGGTTTTGAAGAGCTGTCTCCATATCTAGTGCAGTGCCGTGTGTGGACACTAAACACCCATTAACTTATTTGATTGTTCAATTACTAGGTCCACACATATTGGAAACTTGAAATTTCTACATTCCAAAAATACTTTATTTCTAAGTTTCTGAGAGTTTATGCCAACTACCGTTCATTAGTTTACTATTTAAAGCTTGATCAGTCTTCGTTTTTCTGCGGTAAATTTAAAAAAAACAAAATGTAATATTTTCTCTAAAGGCTTAACTAAAAAAACTGATGGCAAACTTATTTAACTCCATTCTCTTAAAGGCATTACTATTACCTACCTTCTTATATACACGAAATCTACAGTACAAGGTACATATAATTGTATTATCGATGCTGAACTAAAGTTATTCAACTAACATAAAAGGAATATTTAGAATTGAATAAATGTTGAATTCGTGTTTAAATATTCCACAAGACGGCAACGGCTAGTCTGGAGGAGATGCTTGTACTAATATGATTATGTCGGTCTGGCTCACACACAAATGCTGCTAATTAAAAAGAGATTAACTAACTATAGTCACGTTATTTCGTTAGGAAGTTTAAAACTATTATTGCGCTTGAAAGCGGTTGATCCTAATCCAAGTTACATATGGAAATTATATCTTTACATCAGTTGATTGTGTTTTTTAATGAGTAATACATATAATTTGAATGAAATATCCACATAATATTACTGCGAAAGTTCCATTGTTTGTTTTATTTTCACTCACAAACTATTCAACCGATTGCACTGAATCTTTACATGGACATTCTTAGGGTCACTGGGTTGAACATAGGCCTATTCTGTTATCGAACCTCCCTTTGGGCTACACCACTGGTCTCTAACGTAAGTACAAACCCATCTTGGCCTCTCACGTTGCGAAGTATTAATTGAAAGATGCTGTTAAATCTGATCAACTGACCGTTCTGTGTAAAATATTGTTTTGTGACAGCATGAACAAATGTTTAGTTAATGTAATCAATATCTTCAATTTGTTTACATAAATAGAGTACGTTTGATTGTAACAACACTTAAGTAACGTAATCCTTACATTAATACTTATTATAACATCAATAATTTCAACGTAGTGGCAAACCATATTTTTCAGAATTTTACTCAATTAACAAAACTGTGAATGTGTACATATTAGTTACTGCATTTTGTTTCCTTATGCACAGTGTACGGTGTATTATCAGTAGCTAAAGAAGAGAAAACGGGGGGACAGGGTGTTAGCATGATTCAATGAACAAGAAGCGAACATGAATTAGGATTCAAGAAATGTGCTAAATCATGCATCACCTTTTAAATATGGGGTAAAACTATCAGATTGAAAGTATGGAAATGTTTTCTTATTATTGATTTAGATTTTAAATTTAAAAAACTAAATTTCAATAACAATATCTTTGTCAACACAATTTTGATGATTGTATTGCTTTTAATCCAAATTCAATACAACAATATATATACGTCTATTGAATATATTATTGCTTCTCAAAAAAACAAACTCCAATTGTACGTTGGAAATATAATTTATCTAAAACAAAAGTTCAAAACCTGAAATAAGAATAATTTGAAATTTTGCCTAATCTCTGGTTCTCTTAAATATGAACATTGAAAAATGAGTACCTCTGTCTAACTATAAACATATGACTAATTCCATATACAAGATTTACATAAAGTCTAGCACAGGTATAGTATCTTCTGAACGATAACAGATAAATCATCAAGATTTGGTACATCAACACTACACATAAATGAATGTGTAGTATATATTTTTAGTTTTGAGACATTACTCGTATTTTGATATCTATAAAAATGATAATTAATACAGAACTAATTACAGGATTATTCTGAAAAGTAAAATTTGCATGCAATTTGTTACTCGGTAATATTTTATAACATGTTTCACTCATCGCACTATTTGACTGATATGTATGCCTTTTATAAATTTAAGGTTCTTATTTTGATCAAATAGCGTATCATCTTTAATTAGTTACCCACTGTAAGATAGTGGGTAACTAATACTCGATCTTTTCCGTTCTTTATATCGATGACAAATGTTGCATGTCTAACTACATTGACGGTAAAGTTTACAAGACTGAGGTAAGCCAATAACATCTTATTACCTGAGTAAGCGCTCACCGCGTGTCGATACTTCAACACTAAATCATATATCGACTTGAATGACGGCTGAAAGCTCAAACACTCATACGTGTATTATGCAGGCCGTTTATTTGCTACAGTAATTATTCGCATGCAACATTTAAACTACAAATGTAAGTGTATTAACTTGATTTATTGATGTTTATGTCAAATATAACGTCCAAAGTTTTAACTTCATTTAAAACTGGGAAAATTATGTACGTTCGACATATACAACCTCAATAATATGCATAAGTTCTCAGATACATTACCTAGATTACAGATTTAAACACCATAGCATTTTATCTACATTTAATTTATATTTATATATAACTTCCTCCTTTATCCTCTCTATCTTTCTGTATCTCTATTTCTCTGTTTTTATTTCTACCAAAATACACAGAAATAAAATTGTATAAAATTGATTTTACTTGTTTATATCTGTTTCACGTACAAAACTTACGTTGATTCGTTCTTGCAGTACGCATACATTTTGTGATTTACTGATACACATTATATCTCATGCTCAAATATGCACAGTCTGAGTACAAACAAATAAGGTACTGAATTCGATATATGCGAATTTTAAGACTCTATACAATTCTGTTGTATCAATCTTGGCCGGCCATTTATAAATCTAGATGTGATATCTTAGCTTTGATTGGATCGCAGCGTAATTTCGAGGTAGAAATATATTCCCTGTGAATTGTACAATTGCACCTTTTGTTTAGTGTAATAGTATTCCATTCAGACAAACCAGGAAAATTTCATCTACATTTAATGATTAATAGAGTGGCGATATGTGAAACAAAGATAAAATTCATATCAGCTTCACGTCGTAAAACAGATATTATTCATATTATATCATTGAAAAACTAAGGGAGAAAGTATCCGAGGAGAGCAATACATAGAGGAGAACGTCCATAGATTTGATACGGATTGTGTATACATTGTATATTATAATACTACTCTGTTACGGGCTAAAATTAAAATAATTTGAGTTGTCATATTTGTATTGCATTTGGAAAAGACTCAAAATATTTTGTCTACATAGTTCAAATGTAAGTAATGGATTCCAAAACATTTAAATAAATGAGTTGTATGTAGGCATAAAATAAAGACAGTGACGCATCATCTGTCTTTATTTATATAAATAATTATTTATCAATATTAAAAACTACCAAAGTGCCTCACAATACTTTATTCTTATTGGAGGTATTGACCAAACGTAATGATACTTATAAAGGGGGAAAGAACAATACAATAAAGCTGAAAGAATGTCTGAGTGAATAACAAGGGTTTCTAGTACGAAAGATTCAACTCGATACATATGGCGGATAGTTTACATGTAAGTAGGATGAGCTAAGCAAACGAGTATGTGTGAGAACGGTGACTAGATACATATGGTGAGCCTCAGTTTCCGACTGTTCCTGATTTTTAATAATCAAAGATAGTTAGGGTATTCGTTGATCGATTTAGTAGCTTTAACAAATGTGTTAAAATGTAAACAATTCATAAATTCATATTTTAAGATGGGATCTCGTTCTATAACCCAATATGATTTAAAAATATTTATGATTGGTCTCTATGTGTATAGCAGACATATTACAGTTTATTTACTAAATTACAACGTTTTATTGTGTGTTGAAGTAAATGCTTACATGCATTTGATTTTTTGTACGCTATTCTTGTTTCTGTTCTCTTTAGATACACCTGTTTCAAACTGTTCCAGCGCAGGCGTTTGCGGTAATCGTGAATATAGTAACTGTTATAATGGAATTCGACAGTTTAAATCCCACACCATAACACACACTAGATGTAATGTCAATAATTTGGATTGCATTTTGTATAACGTTTACATCGAAGCAAATGCTCATAATTTATTCAAATTAAAATATATAAAAAAACTACATTAATAGATGCTGGTTTAATGTGTCTCATTAAATTAATACGGAGCTAGGATTTATCTATACTTAAAAACATATTAGGATTTTTATTATAGTATATATGAAATTGCTGTTTAGAGCACTGAAATACACGATTGTATTAATTGAAATGTCTCTTTCTGCTTTGTATTTAGAAGGCTAAGAACAAGAAATTGCTTATTCCTCAGACACATGATGATTCAATTACGATATTGAGGTACTCACAGTAAAACGTTTTTTTAATTACTACGAGACAGTGTGAAGATAATTCAATGCGAATCATTATTTGGTAAGAAAAATTCGTCCATTCTCATGTTCAAGGCGAAATGTTCAAGTAAGGTTATCCATTCTAAAACAATGAGTATTGTAACCTCGAGTAAAAAGGCTCTATTCCATCGTGCTATTGTTTAACCTCTTTCAGACACACGAATGTGCATTGTGCACTCGTACAGTTCTGTAAAGAAAGAAACGACATGATATATTCCTGTATAGCTGAAATCCATTAAGAAATCGTAATTTTTACTTACTGAAATACATTTTTTAATGCTCCGAAAAAATGTTATAATATTAATTTTTATTCCAAGAAGAATGCTTAAGTGTATGTTTATGCTTTACACAAGTGTTACAAATGATTTAATTACTAGGTAAAAATTATTGATATTGTTTACACATATGCTTTTAATAATTCTAATCTTTGTATATTAAGACATAGTAACATAGTCCCATAACACATTAGACCATCAAACATAAGTAAATGTTAAACCTGCGTCAACTAACTACACGCAGACGCTAAAGGGGTTGGTCTTTTTATTTATTTTCCTGTTCGTTATGTGTTGCCTTTATCTATTTTCCTGTTCGTTATATGCTACTTTTATCTATTTTCCTGTTAGTTATATGACTACTTTTATCTACTTGCCTGTTCAATCTCAATCAAAACTACCTTAGCTAATAATACATATCTTACAAAACATATCTCTTAGTGATTTGAAGAAAGAAAATCAGATTGTGTGATTATGAAGTGCATATTGGCTCTCCTCGGCTCTAGAGTCTTTTTATTTATTTTCCTGTTCGTTATATGCTACTTTTATATATTTTCCTGTTCTATATATGACTAATTTTATCTATTTTCCTGTTCGTTATATGCTACTTTTATCTATTTTCCTGTTCGTTATATGCTACTTTTATCTATTTTCCTGTTCTTTATATGACTACTTTTATCTATTTTCCTGTTTCTTATATGCTACTTTTATCTATTTTCCTGTTTCTTATATGCTACTTTTATCTATTTTCCTGTTCGTTATATGCTACTTTTATCTATTTTCCTGTTCTATATATGACTACATTTATATATTTTCCTGTTCGTTATATGCTACTTTTATCTATTTTCCTGTTATTTATATGACTACTTTTATCTATTTTCCTGTTCTTCATATGACTACTTTTATCTATTTTCCTGTTCTTTATATGACTACTTTTATCTATTTTCCTGTTCGTTATATGCTACTTTTTATATTTTCCTGTTCTATATATGACTACATTTATCTATTTTCCTGTTCGTTATATGCTACTTTTATCAATTTTCCTGTTCGTTATATGCTACTTTTATCTATTTTCCTGTTCGTTATATCCTACTTTTATCTATTTTCCTGTTTCTTATATGCTACTTTTATCTATTTTCCTGTTCGTTATATCCTACTTTTATCTATTTTCCTGTTCTTTATATAACTACTTTTATCTATTTTCCTGTTCTTTATATGACTACTTTTATCTATTTTCCTGTTCGTTATATGCTACTTTTATCTATTTTCCTGTTCGTTATATGCTACTTTTGTCTATTTTCCTGTTCGTTATATGCTACTTTTGTCTATTTTCCTGTTCTTTATATGACTACTTTTATCTAATTTCCTCTTTGTTATATGCTACTTTTACCTATTTTCCTGTTCTTTATATGACTACTTTTATATATTTTCCTGTTCTTTATATGACTACTTTTATCTATTTTCCTGTTCATTATATGACTTCTTTTATCTAATTGCCTGTTCAATCTCAATCAAAACTACCTTAGCTGATAATACATATCTTTCAAAACATATCTCTTAGTGATTTGAAGAATGAAAAATCAAATTGTGTGATTATGAAGTGCATATATTGGCTCTCCTCGGCTCTAGAGTAACTAAGTTTGCAGAATAATAAATATTGATGAAGGCTACATAATAAAACCTATAAGTTTATAGCATTATTCTTGTATTTTGTTGGTAATGAGGTGTTATCAAATTCAATGCCATATCAAATTGAAATTTTGACCTAGGCCTCATAGTTTAATAGTTTTACGATTTCATAATTTGGTACTAGATACATTATGATTGTACTGGAACATACCCGTGCAAAATTATGTGTTTCATTTGATAATTTCCACGTTTCATTAAAATTTAAAATATTTTGGACCTATGTAGAGGAACTCCAAAGGAAATTGACATATTTCTTACAGAACAAATTTGTTATATACCCACTTAACATAGTCCTATAATATACTATATATATATATATATATATATATATATATATATATATATATGTGTGTGTGTGTGTTCCATATATATATTCTCGTATATAGAAGAAGGCTTTCTTAGAATAAAAATTCACGTTAAAGATACCAAGACTATGAATTACTTAAATTTTGCTAGTTGCCATCCTACACATGTAAAAAAAGTATTCCAAAAGGTTTAGCCATTTGAGCAAAGAAATTATGTAGCAAAGAGTCTGATTTCACAAATTATATTAACAAAAATTACAAACACATTCAAAAATTTAAAAAATTTTAATTATCCCGACATAGTTGTAAAACATGAAATTAATAGTTCAAGAAAGTTTAGTTACAACAAATATTTTCCTATAGATAAAGCTAATTTTACTACCAAATTCTATCCCGGACATAACAAAATAAACTATAGCCTAATTAAAACTGCTTTCCATATTCTACAGTCATCTTCAGAAACTAAAGATATATTTTCAAAACCACCTAGGGTCATCTTTAGAAGACCGTCAAATCTTAAAAACATGCTAGTTCAAACCAATCTTAAACACAAAAATTGATAGAAAATTTTTAACGTTTGTAAACCCTATCAAAAACCACGTTGTGGTACGTGCAAAATTATGTCCTCTAGTCAAAATTTTAGCAGTAACGTAACCAATAAAACGTATCCGATAAAGGAACTATTGATTGTAATTCAAGTAATATAATAATATATCAGCCAAATTGTAATTTTTGTAATAAACAATATATTGGCCAAACCTCTAACCCTCTACGTATCAGAATGACAGGTCACCGTTACAGTATTGTTCATGGAGATGACAAGCCCCTCGCTGTACATTCCAGGGAACATAATCAGGAAAAATTGAAAAATGTTATAAATTAAAAGGCATCAATAATGTACCATTGCATGCCAACGAAAATATAAATAAGTTTAATTTGAGAAGGAGGGAAACAGCTCATCAACTTGTTTTTAAAATTAAAATTTCCTTTAGGTTTGAACATTCGTTAATTTCAAAATTTATTTTTTTACTCTTTGGTAGTTCTGATGAAACATATATATATATATATACAGGGTTTACATAAAGTCCTACACAGCTATTATATTTTCTAAACGATAACAGATAAATCAACAAGATTTGGTACATCAACACTACACCAAAAAATCTACTTTTTTAAAGGAACTTTCAGTTTTCTGTAATATCATGGGGACGCCCCACAAGGAGTCAGAAGGAAATCCTAAATAGGAGCATAGGTCAATATGCACATTATTTTAAAATCCAGCAGAGTTTAATGCCACAAACCGCACTCAAAATGATTGATCCAGTACAAAATGGCGGCTGTTTCAATGGTTTTATTTCAAAAATATGTTTACTTACTAAATGTTTCAGAGTAAATGTTCGAATTGTTCACCTGCGGTTTTTTGACAGGTGGAAAGACGCACATAAATACTATTAACAGAATTTTGCAGGGCAACTTGAGGAATCGTTTGACTTTCTTGAAGTATTCTTTGCTCAGTTTCATTTAAATTTTGAGGCTTTGTTTTTTAGACGTTGACCTTAAGGTAACCAAAAACAAAATATTCTAATAAAGACAGATCTGGTAAACGCGCTGGCCATTCTGCAGTCCCCCGCCTTCTGATCCACCTTTGCCAAAAAACAGTGTTTAAATAGAGTCTTACGTCGATGCCGTAGTGTGGGGGTGCTCCGTCCGGTTCAAACCAGATATTCTGGAAATGTTCTCCAAATATGTTTCGAAGTGCTGGTGTAATTTCATTTTCCAGCAAACGTTTGGTATGATATTGCATTTAAATTTCCTTCAGTAAAGAAAGGACCTACCAACTGGGCACCTATCACACCAAGCCAGACATTCACCTTTAGTGGTTACTGCGTAAGTGCCTCCCACATCCAGTGAGGATTTTCGCTACTCCAGTAACGGCAAATGTGCCTGTTTACGCTTCCATTCAGCATAAATGAACACTCGTCAGAAAACACAATATTGTTTACATCAATTTCGTTGCGATCTATTTTGGCCATCATAGTTTCACAAAATTCTGTACGTCGATCGAAATCATCTTCGTTGAGTTCGTGAACGAAATGAACTTTATAAGGCTTAAAATTAGACCTTTTCAGAATTGTTTTAACAGACGTAACAGAGATGTCATGGGTTTGTGCTGCTGAGCGTAGGGACTCTTGCGGGTTCTCAATAAATGACTGCAATACCTCTAAAGAGTAGTCTTCGGTTGTCGCAGTAGCGGGCCTTCCTGACCTATGAAGATCGGAAACACTTCCTGTTTACATAAAGCGTTGAACAGTTCTACCTACATTTGTTCTAGATATTGGTTGTCAGACGATTCCTCAAGTTGCCCTGCAAAATTCCGTTAATAGTATTTATGTGTAAAGTATTATTTTAATATATTTATGAGTAATAGTTAAAAAATATTCTAATACCTTTTCAAAGTAACTACTGTGGTTTTTCGTACAAATTCTGTTCAAAGTATATAAAAATCCTTGCAGTTTATACACTGTAAAAAGTCAAATGTCGTAAAATCGCGTATAAAAAGAATTATATTTTATTTATTACCAATACGCGTATATTTTATTTATTACCATTCGTAAAAGGCTCTACTGTGGATGATTTATTGCTGCAGGCTCGTAAATGTCTTACATAAATTTAACTTTTAAAGCAAAAATAAAACACTAATACAATACAATAAAATAGTTTATTTTATTATTTATTTATCCAAGTACATGACACTTGTAATAATACAAAGTACAGTTTGTAGTTAAAACTGTTAAATACTCAAATAATTGAGTAACTCCGAGCGCTGTCCCTTTCAATTATCAGTCTCCAATTAAGAATCCAGCTACAATACTCATAATAAATAAAAAGTGTGCAGAGATTCTTTCGTATAAGCTTTTGCATTTTTTGGTTACAATTCTGCGTACAGTAAACATAATAGTCATATATAAAATTGTACATGATAACATAAGTATATATTTTATCAGTATAAAAACTTGTATAGCTGTAAAAGATAAAATAAGCTATGAAAAATCTGGTTCAGTATAATGAGATAAGTAAGCTCATTGCGGATTTTTATCTTCCTAAAGCGTTAAAAAAACATCTCGTAAAGCCCCCCCCACCCCCCCCCCCCCCCACCCCCCCCCCCCCCCACCCCCCCCCCCCCCCACCCCCCCCCCCCCCCACCCCCCCCCCCCCCCACCCCCCCCCCCAGTCTTAAAGCATTCTGACTGAATAATGTTATAAGTAACTAAACACATTATGTAAGTAAGTATGATAAAGGAGGGGTTGTAAAGCATACGTGTATGTCAACACATATTCCCTCTTGGTATTCGATACCCACGAAATTTTGCATTAGGATCGTATAACAATATTAGGGCCAGTGGATATTGAACTGGGCTGTTAGCAATGAACTGTTAACAGTTACCGTACTTTACTATGCTTTGGCATTACGACTTCCTTTGTGTTATTTGTTCAATATGCAAACGTTTTTAACAATATTAGGTCCAGTGCATGTTGAACTGGGCTGTTGGCAATGAGTTATTAACAGTTACCGTACTTTACTACGCTTTGGCATTGCGTAATTCTTCTGTGTTAGCTAATCAATATGCAAATGTTTTAACAATATTAGGTCTAGTGCAAGTTTAACTGGGCTGTTGGCAATGAATTATTAACAGTTACCGTACTTTACTATGCTTTGGCATTGCGTACTTCTTCTGTGTTAGCTAATCAAAATGCAAATGTTTTTAACAGTATTAGGTCTAGTGCAAGTTTAACTGGGCTGTTGGCAATGAATTATTAACAGTTACCGTACTTTACTATGCTTTGGCATTGCGACTTCCTTTGTGTTATTTGTTCAATATGCAAATGTTTTTAACAATATTAGGTCTAGTGCAAGTTTAACTGGGCTGTTGGCAATGAATTATTAACAGTCACCGTAATTTATTATGCTTTTGCATTGCGTGCTTCCTCTCAGTTATTGATTCAATATGCAAACGTGGGAGTAACTTGGAAGAGTTACTCCATCCTACAAACCCACGACCTTAACAGAAAACAATTTAACAAATTTTAAAGTATTTGGTATTAGTACAATATTATGTATTTATTGATTTTACTAGGAAAAATTATATGTGGTAAAACTTCGTTTTATATATTAGGTATATATTAACACATTTTCTATATTGTAAAACAATACAAGAATGTAGGCCTAGCACAAATGGAAAATAGCAAATGGAAACATTTGTATTTGGAGAAAATCAAAACCATATTTAGATTAGCAATTGGTATATGGTATGATATAAAATTAAGTTTCCATACTAAATATGTTAATGATTTAAAGCTGAGAAAACATTAAATAAATGAATATAAGTTACAGCTTAATTATGAAATAATTTTACCAGATTTAAACTCCACAAATCTGTTTGAAATTATTAGATTTTCTGTTTACCAGTTACAAAAAGTTATCACTGTAATTAAAATAGCTTATGTATTTTAGACTGTATGCTGCAAAAATAACAACTTAAAGTCTTCTGTTTACTTATACGTGTATTAGCTTATGTTAAGTTTTTTTTAGTAATTAGGTTAGTATTTTGATTACCTCTAAAATTGCCTGCAGTGTATATAATATTTTTAATACTTACAGTTTATTTATAAAAGAAGCGTTACATTTTTAACGGGGCAAGCTCGGTAAGCTTCAATGTCTATTTCTCAATATTGTTGCTTATCAGATCAAATGTATGATCTCGATTCTTTTTTTGTTCAAAACAACTTAGTAAGCAGTGAAAATTCATGAATAACGTTATTTCCTTCCAAAATGGATTAACTAACCAGATCCAATAAAAGAATTCTGGTTTACACATGTGATTCGTCTACGGTATATAACTAAAACAAACTATAGTAAATTATTATTATTTGTAATTTAACATGTTATAAGACATAGAATATCACTTCCACATGATGTGCTAAAGTAAATAAAAAAAAATTATCCAATCTGGTCATATTAACTCAAATGTTCCCAATAATACATATTGTTTGTATATGTAGCCTGTATGAAAGGTATAGTGGTTTAGTCAAAATTCACAAGAAATGCACAATACAAGAACATGTAACATATACACAATACATTTGGATGTGTCAAATATTCTGAAGTCAACGGAGTTAAAAGTAAATGTTCGTAAAATAAGGTAATATATATTTATATGTCAAATATATTATGATATTACCGTCTATTTTGTTAATGGATTACCAATAATTCCTATATTTTACATGGTGTAATTAAGTAGTTAGTATTATTTTTTCGAATTCAGTAACGTACAAAAATGTAGGAATAAGTGGACGTATCCCAAAGGTAAATTGTGGTAGACATGTTGAAATGGACTGATAGCCAGCCACTACGTGACTGTTATCTTAACTGTGTGTATGACAGCGCATTACTCGGTCTTTGATGGCGCTTCACAATGTTTCAATGTATTTAAATGTAACGCTGGATTAGATATATAACCAGCCACTACGTGAGTCTTATCTTAACTGTGTGTATGACAGCGCATTACTCGGTCTTTGATGGCGCTTCACAATGTTTCAATGTATTTATATGTGACGCTGGATTAGATATATAACCGGCCACTACGTGAGTCTTATCTTAACTGAGTGTATGACAGCGCATTACTCGGTCTTTGATAGTGCTTCACAATGTTTCAATGTATTTATATGTAACACTGGATTAGATATATAACCAGCCACTACGTGAGTCTTATCTTAACTGATTGTATGACAGCGCATTACTCGGTCTTTGATGGCGCTTCACAATGTTTCAATGTATTTATATGTAAACACTGGATTAGATATTATAACCAGCCACTACGTGAGTCTTATCTTAACTGTGTGTATGACAGCGCATTACTCGGTCTTTGATGGCGCTTCACAATGTTTCAATGTATTTATATGTAACGCTGGATTAGATATATAACCAGCCACTACGTGAGTCTTATCTTAACTATGTGTATGACAGCGCATTACTCGGTCTTTGATGGCGCTTCACAATGTTTCAATGTATTTATATGTAACGCTGGATTAGATATATAACCAGCCACTACGTGAGTCTTATCTTAACTGAGTGTATGACAGCGCATTACTCGGTCTTTGATAGTGCTTCACAATGTTTCAATGTATTTATATGTAACACTGGATTAGATATATAACCAGCCACTACGTGAGTCTTATCTTAACTGAGTGTATGGACAGCGCATTACTCGGTCTTTGATAGTGCTTCACAATGTTTCAATGTATTTATATGTAACACTGGATTAGATATATAACCAGCCACTACGTGAGTCTTATCTTAACTGAGTGTATGACAGCGCATTACTCGGTCTTTGATGGCGCTTCACAATGTTTCAATGTATTTATATGTAACACTGGATTAGATATATAACCAGCCACTACGTGAGTCTTATCTTAACTGAGTGTATGACAGCGCATTACTCGGTCTTTGATAGTGCTTCACAATGTTTCAATGTATTTATATGTAACACTGGATTAGATATATAACCAGCCACTACGTGAGTCTTATCTTAACTGAGTGTATGACAGCGCATTACTCGGTCTTTGATGGCGCTTCACAATATTTCTATGTATTTATATATGTAACACTGGATTAGATATATAACCAGCCACTACGTGAGTCTTATCTTAACTGAGTGTATGACAGCGCATTACTCGGTCTTTGATAGTGCTTCACAATGTTTCAATGTATTTATATGTAACACTGGATTAGATATATAACCAGCCACTACGTGATTCTTATCTTAACTGATTATGACAGTGGACAGCGCATTACTCGGTCTTTGATAGTGCTTCACAATGTTTCAATGTATTTATATGTAACACTGGATTAGATATATAACCAGCCACTACGTGAGTCTTATCTTAACTGAGTGTATGACAGCGCATTACTCGGTCTTTGATGGCGCTTCACAATGTTTCAATGTATTTATATGTAACACTGGATTAGATATATAACCAGCCACTACGTGAGTCTTATCTTAACTGAGTGTATGACAGCGCATTACTCGGTCTTTGATAGTGCTTCACAATGTTTCAATGTATTTATATGTAACACTGGATTAGATATATAACCAGCCACTACGTGAGTCTTATCTTAACTGAGTGTATGACAGCGCATTACTCGGTCTTTGATAGTGCTTCACAATGTTTTCAATGTATTTATATGTAACACTGGATTAGATATATAACCAGCCACTACGTGAGTCTTATCTTAACTGATTGTATGACAGCGCATTACTCGGTCTTTGATGGCGCTTCAGAATATTTCTATGTATTTATATGTAACACTGGATTAGATATATAACCAGCCACTACGTGAGTCTTATCTTAACTGAGTGTATGACAGCGCATTACTCGGTCTTTGATGTTGCTTCACAATGTTTCAATGTATTTTTATGTAACACTGGATTAGATATATAACCAGCCACTACGTGAGTCTTATCTTAACTGATTGTATGACAGCGCATTACTCGGTCTTTGATGGCGCTTCACAATGTTTCAATGTATTTATTTGTAACACTGGATTAGATATATAACCAGCCACTACGTGAGTCTTATCTTAACTGTGTGTATGACAGCGCATTACTTGGTCTTTGATGGCGCTTCACAATGTTTCAATGTATTTATATGTAACGCTGGATTAGATATATAACCAGCCACTACGTGAGTCTTATCTTAACTATGTGTATGACAGCGCATTATTTGGTCTTTGATGGCGCTTCACAATGTTTCAATGTATTTATATGTAACGCTGGATTAGATATATAACCAGCCACTACGTGAGTCTTATCTTAACTGAGTGTATGACAGCGCATTACTCGGTCTTTGATAGTGCTTCACAATGTTTCAATGTATTTATATGTAACACTGGATTAGATATATAACCAGCCACTACGTGAGTCTTATCTTAACTGAGTGTATGACAGCGCATTACTCGGTCTTTGATAGTGCTTCACAATGTTTCTATGTATTTATATGTAACACTGGATTAGATATATAACCAGCCACTACGTGAGTCTTATCTTAACTGAGTGTATGACAGCGCATTACTCGGTCTTTGATGGCGCTTCACAATGTTTCAATGTATTTATATGTAACACTGGATTAGATATATAACCAGCCACTACGTGAGTCTTATCTTAACTGAGTGTATGACAGCGCATTACTCGGTATTTGATGGTGCTTCACAATGTTTCAATGTATTTATATGTAACACTGGATTAGATATATAACCAGCCACTACGTGAGTCTTATCTTAACTGTGTGTATGACAGCGCATTACTCGGTCTTTGATGGCGCTTCACAATATTTCTATGTATTTATATGTAACACTGGATTAGATATATAACCAGCCACTACGTGAGTCTTATCTTAACTGAGTGTATGAGAGCGCATTACTCGGTCTTTGATGGTGCTTCACAATGTTTCAATGTATTTATATGTAACACTGGATTAGATATATATAACCAGCCACTACGTGAGTCTTATCTTAACTGATTGTATGACAGCGCATTACTCGGTCTTTGATGGCGCTTCACAATATTTCTATGTATTTATATGTAACACTGGATTAGATATATAACCAGCCACTACGTGAGTCTTATCTTAACTGAGTGTATGACAGCGCATTACTCGGTCTTTGATGGCAGTTCACAATGTTTCTATACATTTATATGTAACACTGGATTAGATATGTAACGCCATCTAAGCTTATAAGTGAATTATAGGCCATATTATTTTTAAATTTACATTGCATTCTTCATAAAACAAGTCTGTATATTTTTTGAACAAGTTAAGAAGGATGGTTCTTTCTTTACAAATTTATTTACACGTAATTACAGGTATCTTAACTGTAGGAAAGTGTATCATGCCTGTAATTATTTATAACCAAAATATAAATATTCATAATTAGAAAGAAAGAGTATTATTGTCTTTGATATGAAATAGATATTGTATGCTGACATACACAGTGGTCTGAGAAAACATGAAGAGGATTGAAAATAGCATTCTTGTTACTAAATTGTAAGAAATGTGATAGTTGATAATGTGTATATGTGGTTTAATTAAATTTGATGGTTTAACCTATTTTAGAATTGTATTTTAAATATCAAATTGTCAACTTACATTGTTTATCCCTATAAACTGCAAGAACAATAATTATTGTTTTACTACTTTAACGTTTTGTACTCACCGATATAACAAGCTTAGGCGCAATAATATACTCGTATCATAGATTACAGTAGCCCCAAATTTACCAAAAAACTATTCGACAGAGATAAAACCACAGTTAAATATATATATTGTTTTAGTATACCCTATAACAACTTTAATGTGTATTTGCTATCCAGCCCTTACACTACATGCAAGGACATCAAATAGGTGCTAGCTTACCAAATTAATTACGATGTTCTGCTAATGCAACTTAAAATATTTTTACACAAACACTTTTTTCAATCTGCACCTGCGATTTGATATTTACATATTAGAACATGATCAAATAATTGTCTTTAAGAAGAGTTATGCAAAAATATTCCTAGGGTATGCTAGGAGTAAGTATATAAATTTTAAGATATTTACTATAATTATACGATTGGCTATCATAAACTACAATAAGATATATTTGTACATATTATAATGGTCATATTATTTTGTGCTGGTTAATATGACATGTAGATCATATGAATAAATTAAAACTTTGGAATAATTTAAAGGCACGACGAAGTAAATACTAAATCGATCCCTAAAACAAACTAAGAACTAAAATCGAATATTTCATTACAATATATATATATATATATATACACACTAAGGCGTATTTTTTTATCGATTTAGAATACAAACAAAACTTTAGGCATGGAACAGTGCAAAGTTCTTGGATCATCCATTCCAGAAGACGTTTCCCTCTGTGACATACTAGCTTTGGGCATTGTGCATTGTCGAATTCTTCTCATTTGACATTGAGATTTTGAGTATTAAGCATATTCAGTTTTGTATTCATTAGTTTCTTGAGAATTAATTTCCTCTATTATAATTCTATTCAGCATATTTAAGTAAATAACTTATATGACTCATCAACTTTCAATGATATTCATTTCTTAAATTTTTTCACCAATTTAAAGGTATTATAATATACCTACTCGTAAAATATACTATATTAGTGAATACATAATAATATGTAAGATAGCTAATACTTTGAACAAAAATAGTTGACCATTCCCAAACAAGATGCAAATAAAACATGATAATCTTAGAGATTTAGAAAAGTGTTTCAGCACATAGCTTCTATCTAAAAACTCAAGACTAATAACTCACTAACGAACAAAGGGGTCATACATTTTAGTACTATTGCAGTGGTTAAAATAAAGCTAATTAGGTAAATTTAAATTAATTATAGACTGAATTTAAATAAATGGTTACCGTTAAAGTGAATTAGTTTGTAAAAAATGCAAAATGTATTAACGATAGAATTGTACATTTAAAATCACACCAAGATTGAACAAGTCCTAATACAACAAGAAACATTTACCTCTAAAGTCATAACAAATTCGTTTCTTTCTCTTTGTTTATCCACAGGATATCTCAAGATAGAACTGACCTATTGACGACATTTTGCATCAGGCTTCTAAAATTTGATAGGAAACATCAAGTTTGCTTCTGGATCTCTACGTAACAAATTAAGTTCAAGTATATAACAATTTGACATTTTCGGTGGTGCACATGTAGACTAGTTACCCGTAAAATATCTCGAGAAATATTTACCCGTAGATTTTTCGAATTCTTCACGAAAAACTTTTGTAATAATGAGTTCTATGATGGTGCATGTCCACTCATGATTTGGCTGAATTGTCACTGACGCCTATTATATACTCAGTATGCTTAGGCAATAATTTTCTCGGAGGTGTAAAACCCCGATGTTTGTTCTGTGTGTCCTTCTGTTCACTGGATATCTCTTAACGAGCTGTAAATTTTAAATTATTCTTGCAACCTCTCGAAGCTTCCTTCACTAAGCGTAGTTGGCGTAACTCTTACTTGAATTTCGAATTAACAAGAATCAATTTAGTTCATTATTGAATTGATTCTATCGTATGTTCAGAACCGTGATGTTTATGTATGTATGATTTGCGTAAAGAAATAAATTAGGATAAGACAGAAAATCACAAAGAAGGTCATTTTAAAATTATACCGATTACTGTTTCTTAAATCAATTAATTGTGGTGTCGTGATGTCATTCAAATTTTAAAGAATTCTTAATTTTAAATATTCTGATAACTCCTCCTCTTTCAAACAAATAGCTTTTGAAGTGTATTTTGGAGATTTTAAACTATCAAGTTTGTTTAAAACTGTTTGGTGGCGATTTAAGGAGTATCGCGTGTATATACTAAGTGATGAACTTCATTATACTAAACTATACTGACAGTGTATATTGTAGTAAAATGACCTTCACTACGTGAGAACAATGTTAAACTTTAAATAATGTTACGCTATTATTCGGTCTTAGAATAATTAAAAGGTAAAAATAGATAAAGGATGCCTTATTTTACCAGGAGAAGGTAAGGACATGATCGAATGTCTTAATACTTAACGTGGAACCAATGCCTTAAAGTTAACGTCCACCATCACCATTGGCTTGAAGGTGACTTTCAACATCACTAATGGCTTAAATGTGACTTCCACCATCTCCAATGGCTTGAAGGTGACTTCCACCATCACCAATGGCTTAAGTGTGACTTCCACCATCACCAATGGCTTGAAGGTGACTTCTACCATCACCAATGGCTTGAAGTTGACTTCCACCATCACCAATGGCTTGAAGTTGACTTCCACCGTCACCAATGGCTTGAAGGTGACTTCCACCATCACCAACGGCCGGAGAAGCGGGCCTGGTTGCAGCACAGGATCACTCAGCGCGAGCGGTACCGTACGTCATTCACCCAAGGCTCCGCGTTTCTGGACTTCATCGCGTCATCTTGCACCAGACCGCCATAGAACCGATCATCTTTTACTCACTAGACTGCGTCATCGCCACTGAATCTCTTGCGATGTCTCATTTGATAGGTAGTGTTAATACGCATCCAAACATTATTATTATTTCTTTGAATAAAACCACTGTGGACATCTTAACAATGAAGGACACTGTTTGAGATATCTGTTAAAAGAATGTTAATGAAGTAAATATATGTGTTCAAAGAAAATAAACAAAAGCATAGTATACCAATTACATGGTATACTTTAAATAAAAATAAAAATTTAATAAATAAAATTTTATTTTAGAATTGTAAATGGATAGGGAATAAAAAAGTAAATTTATATTGTAATCCAGCGGCAGGCACAACGCGCTTGGAATCTGGTCTAGACCTGACTTGATGGCAGTGAATGCTAAACAATAGTCTACAGTGGACTCAATCTTTTGTTAGGCGGCGAACCTGCGTTGAGAGAGATTCAAACAGGCCTGCAGGAACAGGAGCGTAGTCGGTGCAGGCCGAGAAAACACGCTCTGCTTCCATTCCGAGTTGAGAAGCGATAGAGTAAAGTCTTTAGTGCGAGTTTAAAAGTTTAGTGCGGGCGTAGGATCCGTTGGTATAGATTATTTTAATACCAAACTCCAAGACCTTCACGACCAAAGAGCTAAGTACTTTTGACTGAATTATTAAATTTTTCTAAATTTGAAATTTGAAAATTTAAGAAGTGAATTAATTTGAAATTGGAATTGAAATTTGAAATTAACGATCAAATTCTGTTGAGTGTGGACTAATATATATCTAAATTGTAAAGGAGTTATTTATTTAAAGTCAAACGTAAAAATTTAATTGAAATTGTAGGGATTCTAGTTAAAATTAAGAGCTGCAGGTGCTGCACCATATCCTGTAGGAACTTGTGAAAAATTCCTGTTGAGAACTGTCTAGATTTGTTTGAGAATTTTATTTTAAAGAAGTTTATAATTTTTATTTTATTAGTTTTGAGAAGAAGCCTATTTATTTTATTTCATACAAATTTATTCAAGATTATTATTTTATTTTATATTTTATACACACGTATTTGGAGGACAGTGAGTCCATGTTAAATCGAAAGTGCCTTGCCTAAGGAAGTAGTAATTTTAAACTATTGTGCAAAACATTTCATTGGTGGAATACAAGGTTAATAATTGAAATTTGGATTGATTTAATAAACCTGAATATTTCTAAAAAGGTGCAGTTTTAATTTCCACCAGTATCTACTTAAATCTTATGAGTTCGAGAATATTTAAGGTCATCATAATAAAAACAAAAAATTTTGTATATTAACATTTAGTATACATAGCTTATGGAAATAATGATGATAGCTTAAAAAATTGTCTGCATGAATACACGTTTACAGTCTAAATAAAGAAGCATCATAAAAAAGGTAATTAACAATAATGAAATGACTGACTTACAAGCGGGAGTTTGACCCGTTCAGTCTCACACTAGAACGATATAGAACTGTTGTTTGATAGTAAAGCGTCTTATAATAACTCTAGGAAAAATTTATAACTCAGTAAACATATTATTACACTGAGTGATATCAATTTCAATATATCTCAATATCTTATATGTAAATATATTTGAAGCGGTGAGATTAAAAAGGAAAACATTCCAGTTTTTTGACAAATTGAGTTGAAATAGCCATTTTTGTTTTTTCAGACCTAAATGCTTCTAATGAGATAAATAAAGAAAACATTCCTTTATATTTAGTAGCCATGGCAACCCATTTGATTCTAGACTGAGATTAAGAAAGAAAACATTCCAGGAATGTTTTCCTTTTTAACCTCAGTGAGGAGTAGTTCGTTGTTTGGCCAGTAGAGTGCATTGTGTGTAATATTGGTTTATTATTGCTAATACACTAACCTGTAAAGTAGTTAAAGTTGTTATAGGTTATGAGAGTATTTAACACTATTTATTTTCAGTAATTGTGCTATTACCCCTGTAAGTTAAGTGAGTTTCTAATCATTTTGATGATCAAAAACTATGTCTGAAGCATCAGAAAATGAAGAAAGCCCTGCTAAGAAAAGGAGAGGCGTAGGAAATGCTGTAAGTAAAATGAAATTTGCTAGGCTGAAAGGAGAAGAGTTTGTAACAACTTCTGGAGTATTAGTTAAACAAAAGACTACAGGTCCTGAATGTGACTGTAGGAACAAATGTACCTCTAATTTTACTGAGGAAACAAAAACTTAAAAATAGTTAGTACGGTTTACAGTGGTAGGCCTAAGAATGAACGGGACACTTATTTGATAGGTTTGATTGACCGCTGTGATGTTCAAAGGCACAGATCTATTAGTCCACATTCAAAACAGCTTTCCCCATCTTTTATAATATAACACCGTAGTTGATGGTAAAAAGTTTGAAGTGTGCCGTAAGGCTTACTTAAGCTTACATTCAGTAACTAGCAAGGTTGTTTTTTCGTTTTGACATCTATTTTAACCAAAGGAGAGCAGCCTATGGATATGAGAGGTAGACATGGTAATCATTCAAAAATTCCAAATGAATGTTTTAATTAAGTT
Source organism: Homalodisca vitripennis (assembly GCF_021130785.1). Taxonomy (NCBI): domain Eukaryota; kingdom Metazoa; phylum Arthropoda; class Insecta; order Hemiptera; family Cicadellidae; genus Homalodisca; species Homalodisca vitripennis. The sequence goes on from NC_060208.1 coordinate 198,929,480, forward strand.
GAATGAGCATATCGAATCATATCCAAAAAAAAACCTCTCATTACTCATCATCGAAGTAACTTACCTAGAGGCTGGCCTTACATGCAAAATTATGCATGATATGTTCATTGAAAAACATCCTGAGTTAATGATCCATAAAAGGAGAGCATGTAAATTTTACAAAAAAGATTGAAGAGATCACTGAAATTTGCAAAAATAGGGATGATGTTCATGCAGTGTGTTTTGATTTTATGCAAAACCTCCCTTTACCTTGCATTGCCTGTGCAGGAGATGTTTTATCTCCGAAAAATTATGGCATTATGTGTTTTTGTGTCCACAGCTTAAGTGATGACAAGGCTACAATGTATACATACCATGAAGGAGTTGCAAAAAAAGGTGCTAACGATGTGTGTTCCTTATTGAATGACTACATCAAAAAACAGTGTTAATGAACAAGTAAAAACTCTTTATGTTTTTAGTGATGCATGCCCAGGGCAAAATCGTAACCAAACAATGGTTAGGTATTTTTTTATCATTAACTCTTATGAAGCGGTTTCATGAAATTCAAGTTTTTTTTCCCAACTAGAGGGCACAGTTTTTTACCTTGTGACCGGGATTTTGGGGTCATCAAGAGGGTAATTCGTCGCCATGACAGAGTTTATTCCCCTGAGCAATACAACAAAATGATACAAAGTGCAAAAAAAACTGGAGCCTAAGTTCATAGTAAAAAGTGTTAAAAATCATGACATACTTGATTTTAACCAGTGGTGGGCCTGAATATTTCAAAAAAACCTGTCAAAGTGTAAGAACTAAGGAACCTTTCAAAGTCCAGTACATACAGCCATATCTTACTTTTTCTGCAGCAAAAAGGGGATACGTGACTGCACGTCGATTCATTGATGGATTGAACAGTGATAGTATTTTCAAAACTTTACAAAGGTGGTGAAGTTATCCTTCCAAGTGAAAGAGCCTATAAATGGAAAAGTTCCAATTAATGTAGCTAAACTTAATGATGTATCTAAAAATAATACATTATGTGCCACATCAATATAGACTTTTTTATGAGAACATATTGGAGTGGCCTTCAACTACTGATAACCAAGAAGACGGTGATGACTAAAAATACCTACTGAAAATCCAAGCTAAAAGCAACATTTTACATTGTAACTCCTTTGTTTCTAAGTAATTATTGCAATTTCATATTTTGAGACAATTAAAACTATTTGATTTGATTAAAAGCTGAGGGTTTTAATAGTTTTTTTCCCACCTTCTTCCTGTGTTGAGATAAAAAAAGGAAAATATTCCATCAGTTTTTATTTGTCTCTCAGGATAAAAACTATTGGTTATATTAAAAAAGTATTTACACAAAAATATTACCTTTTAAATGTAATAAACAAATTTGTAATGTTTCATTTTACTCTTAATGCTAAGCTAAGGTTGTTATGGAGTTTTTTATTGTTTTCCTGTAAAATTAGGGTTACTGGAATGTTTTCCTTTTTAATCTCACCGCTTCATTTTTATGCATTTATCATATTATTAAATTAATAACAAGAACAAGGAAGTAAACATATATATGCAAATTACATATATCAGCAATCCCTGTTTCGCAATATGGCTCTACCTAAATACACAAAGGATTCCATTTCCCAAGACAACCAAGGCGTATTGCTTGGAGCTGTTATCTGTAGTTCATCTTTGGCAATGTAATCAAATTTACATTTTAACAGTGTTCATTTCCAAACAATAACAAGTATTACATCATTCAACAATAATATAATAACTTGAGAATCCTCTTACAGAAAAGTAGCTATTCCTATCACAAGAGTAAATTTCAAGAGCTTATTTTCTTAGAAATATATGTATAATGTTTCTTGTAACTGAACTCCTAACCGGCTTGAGTGGTGTTATGAAATTTCTCCTTTGTCTTTTGATGGATTAGATAATGATTCAGATTTATAAAATTTAGCAGTTACAAATTCAATTTGGAAGATAAATTTTTCAATTCACCTGCACTATGTATACTGCAATTACGAGACAGTTGCATATATTAAATAGCCAAACACTATTTGAAGGCCCCTTAGAAAGGGTGTTGTGAAATTCGGGGATAAGCGGAATTCCGTATTATTTGAATTCAGAGATGCAATTCCCAAGTTTTATGTTCACAGCTGTATCCGTTCTTGAGAATCGTGCGGGGTCCTAATCGTTCGATAACGCTCAGCCAAATGTGTGATATGAACAACAATAATCAATTTATTTTGTAGAAAATGAAGTGATGTGTTAGAAAGAAATAGGGGAAGAAAAAGAATTTTGGTGAGAGAGAGAGAGAGAGAGAGAGAGAGAGAGAGAGAGAGAGAGAGAGAGAGAGAGAGACCACCAGATGGGTTACATCAACATATCTGAAAGTTATACAAATCACCCTTTTATTGAGTAATACAGGCTCATTTCGGAAGAGGATCGAATTACACAAATAATAGTCGCATAAACATTTGACAGTAATAGTCCCAAACTCTCGAAATGTTAATTTACGACTACGATATTGCCATTGAGAACGTTTTTCAGGCTTACTAAAGTATATACGACAAAAAACCTTGTCCTTTTTTGTACATTGTCTATGTACCACAATTTTTTAATTTTAGCTTGGACCAACGATTTGGCTGCTGTCGAGCCCGGAAGGTAAATGTTATTGCGAAAAGTTTCCACATACCTGCGTTTTGCGCCCAAACAAAACGAGATAGAGCAAAAAAATTTACCTTTTTTGGAGATCACTTCATTCACGAGTAACAATTGTTCGTCTGATCCGAGCTAGCTCTAACGGTTCGCCCTCTATCTGGCTTCAAAGAAATGCCTGCAAAGGTGTAAAGTGCGAAAGTTTGCGAATTTGTTTGAGAGGTTTAACCCTTTTAGTGCCAGAGATAAAATCCAATCCATTTTGAAAAGGGTCGAGTTATTTTTTGTGTGACTATGTGAAAAGTGCCAGGGGGTTTGGACCAAAACGCAAGGTTTTAGAAAAAAAATTCGCATAAAATTTAATTTTATCATAAAAATCTCCTGTTTACTTGTTTTTGAAGAGAAATAAATTCCGTGTCAGAAACGGTATTACATTTAAATTTTTATATAATATTTTTAAATGGAAAATCAATTTAAACAGCAAAATTTCCAAGGAAAGCAAATAAAAATCTCTAGTTTTAGTTAAAAATAACTATTATTAGAGGATTTAAAAACAAACCAAAATCATGTGTAATAACCTAATATTGTACTATAAACAACATTTTTATAAATAGTTAATGGCTAGAGATTATTTGTACTAAAACGCAATGTTTCAGAAAGAAAATTCACTCAACATTTATTTTTGCTCCTTAAAAGCTCCTTTATAATTCGTTTGGAAGGTAAATAAACTGTACATAAGAAAATATATAAAATGAGATGATTATATCATTTTAAAAATTTAATTAACTTAAGACAGTAAATTTTCAAAGGAAACAAAATAAAAATCCATTTTAGGGTAAAATAATTCATGTAAGAAAAATTTATTTTAAAATTTGTATTATTTCAAGATAATGAGCATTTAAAAACACCCTAAAATCATGTGTAATAACCTAATATTATACAATAAACACAATTATAAAAATTATTTAAGAGCTAGAGGTTTGTTTTGATAAAAAGCACAGGGTTTCGGAAAATAATCAGTTAAAGTTCACTATAAAAAGGTGTTTTTTTTTAATTATTTTCGCAACTTTAATACTTTAATGACAAAAGCCGTTTAAAACAAGGCAAAATTATTTGTAATATAAGAATAATTACTAAAATGAAACTCAAAACATAAACATAACCTTATTCAGGCAATTTTCAAACAAACTCTACAACACTGTCTTTATGGACACTCGGAAGTGACTGCCATCACTTTTTTTACTAACTTTAATATTAAATATAACTTAGAAACATTTTAAATTACAAAAAACGCACAATTATATAACTTAAAAACGCTCAGCTAGTCGTCACAACACCGCGATCGCGATCGCGATCCAACTGAGAAAGTGTTGTATTTTAGTTAGTTGTTTACGTCACCTAACAGCTTTAAAAAGTTGAATTAATAGTTGAACAGGTTAGTTTAGTTCATGTATTGGCCTTTGGTATGATATCAGACAGTATGGCATAGATTATAGGTACTGCAAATGAAACAGAAATCGTCTCGTTCCGAGACTCCGGCACTCTTCGCGCAGGAACGTCTCGTCTAGGAGCGAGACTCTCGGCACTCAAGCTTGTTTTACATCGTTGTTTAGATCCCTTGAACTCAAAGGGTTAAAAGTGAAAATTCCCGGTTTTCAGACGTTTCCCGGTGCTACGTGCGTGCAAAATTTGTTGTTTCAAGCACTTCTAGAAGTGGGTTAGAATTTTGGAGACCCTATCAGTCAGTGAGTTACAAATGCAGATGCATATATAGGGACTCGCCTTCGGCTCGCTGGGGGCTACGCCCCCAGGCCCCCAAAGTAAACGCTTGCAAATTCGGGGATAAGCGGAATTCGGTGACTGGTTAAGTCCGGACATTAAGTAAATGACAAGGGATTTAAAAATTGACCTTTTTCATAGATTTTTTTCCGGATTCGTAAAAACTTTTGACTTTGAGGGCATTTTGCGGTTAAACCGTTAGAGATACGACAAAAAGTGACTGGACCTTTCTTGTTGGAAATTTAATTTTGTCTTTCGATTGTGCCCTCAGATCTGATCTACGACCTATGGTTTAGCCAGAAATGAGCTCGGGAGAAAAGTCTGCACGGGTCAGCTATCTTGAATTGTTTAGTATAAACATAATAAAAACCGACCTCAAGGCAGTATTTTAAGTCGAACAGGGGGTTTAATATCACCAGGAGACTATCTAGTCAAGGCGAGAAATTCCCTGGGTGGGTGATTAATGTTAAGGAGGTTAAGACAAGAGGGGGTTTAATTTCGTCAGGATATTGTCTGGTCATATGAACAAATTCCCAGGGGGGGTTAACGTTACCGGGGGATATAAGTCTCCAGGGGGTTATCTGGTCATACCAGGATCTTCCCAGGGGGGGGGGGTTAAGAGATTTGGTGACTGGTAAAATTCGGACATGAGGTCATGGCAGGAAATTACCAGGGGGGTTAACACATCAGGGGGTTGAATGTACAGGAGGTTATCAGGTCATACCAGGAAATCCCCGGGGGGGGGGGTTAATATTACCGGGGGTTAATGACACACTTGGGCCTTTTTTAGAGGGTATTGTGTCTGTGAACATAATAAATATTCCTCTGTCCCTATCTACTATTGACGCTTAGCTAACGCTCAGCCAACTCCCGAAGTCACTGAACCTTTTCTGTAGATCACGTGATTTCCTAAATCCCGTTTAAAATTTGTTTTGAGTTACGAGCCGCTATCAAGCCCGGAATGTAAATTTTTAGGCGAAAATGTCCAATATTTTCACTTAATCGCGTTTTGCGGTCAAACTAAGGGAAATATAGTAAAAAGTCACTGGACCTTTTTTGTAGGTCATCTTATTTCCTAAATAAAACGTTAGTCTTATTTTGACCTCCGATCAATGGTTTCGCCGCTATCGACCCAAAAACAAAAGTTTCGCGTAAAAGTTACAACAAAATTGTACATAATCACGTTTTTTTCGGCCAAACCAATCGAGATAGGGCAAAAGATTACTGGACCTTTTCTGTAGATCGCGCAATTTGCTAATTTGATGGGTCAATCAGATTTGAGCTACGACCAACGGTTCGGCCGCTATCGGGCTTGAAACATTATTTTTATCGAAAAAAAATCTCTGGAATTTCAAATGTTCGAGCGTTTTGTCGCTTAACCATGGAAGATAGAGCAAAAAGTCATTAGACCTTTTTTGTAGTTCACTTCATTCCTGACCATGAATTTTCCGTCAGATCCGAGCTAGCTCCAACGGTTCGCCCGCTATCGGGCTTACAAAAAATGCCTGCAGGGGTGAAGAATGCGCGATTTTTTGGGAATTTTTTTGAGGGGTTGAAAATGAAAAATTCTCACTTTTCGGGATTTTCCTGGTGGTTACACGTGGAAAGCTATCTGTGTACCAAATTTCAAGTCTCTAACTCATCTGGAAGTAGGTTAGAATTAGTATACGTGAGTCAGTCAGTCAGTCAGTTACACATGCGGTTGTATATATATTAGATATATATATATTATATATTTGTCTTTAAAATACATTACTGGTTAAACTTAATTTTGCGTGTTAGGCCACTTAAAAATAAACTACATGTACTTGTATAATTCCTCATTTTATAGTTTTGTTTTGGTTCGCAGGATACCTTAGCCTGCAAAACTATCAAAATCGTTCAAAATACAATTTATAAGTATGAGTAGTGATGACTATCAAAAATTTATTTTCATTATTTATTAAACTTTACTTGGATTATTGTATGTGTGTAAAATTAACTTGATTTTTGTCACACCTTTACATTAAAACTGTAGCAACGGATGATTTTATTTTTATTAAATTTGATCAAAACTGCAACTACAAATCCTAATCCTTATAACATCATAAATGCGAATATTCGTTTGTTTGTTTGGCTTGCTTTCACGCATAAACTATTCTACCGACTGTGTTGAAATTGGACATGGGCATTGTAGGGTTCTTGGGATAAATAAAGGCTTACTCTTATTTTGAAATTACTTCAAGGCTACGCCCCTCTAGTCTTCAAAGTAGGGACAAAATCCCATCTTTGTTTCTATAGTTGTGAATTAAAAGAGAATTAATAATTATATAAACTGTTCTGTGTTGAGATTGTCTATTATTTTCAATTTCTTTATTTTTTTAGTAAGTACAAAATTTTATTGTAATGCCGTTTGAGATTTCAACAATTAAGAAAGTACTCATCTATCTTTAAAATGCCCCAAAACGTCAGAATTTTACACCTAAGACTCCATTTGAAGCAATCGGCAGGACCTGTGTTAGATGATAGTTCGATAGACTGTGCTTTTTAACTAATGTAATAATTCCAGCTCTAAATGTTCTACACAAACAATTATTGTTGTTATATTATATATTATTAACAAAATATTTTTCTGGTAGTAATTAAAAAAGGCGTAATGTCATGGTAAATGTACTTTTAGCTGTGATTGTTTATAAATTATTACGTTTTTAGTCATCATCATCATCGTCATCATCGTCAGAGACGTTTCCGTTCTCACGGGTCGTCGTACACAGCCTCCTCCACTTTAGTCTATCGTTCCAGGTCTCCTCTTCATCCACCTGTAGTTTCTGTAGTCCCATTCTCTCTATGTCTTTCCACACTTGGTCCTACCCATCTTCCTCTCGGTCTTCCTCTTGGTCTTCTTCCTCCTTCCTCCTTCTCCAGTGCTATTCTAGGCATTCTATTATCTCCCATCCTCTTCACATGCCCCATCCACTGTATTCTTCTTCCTTCCATTGTCTCTTGCAGTGAAAACTACCTTCAATCTTTCTCTAGTTATTTCGTTCCTTATTCTATCTCTTCTTGTAGTCTTCTCTATCCCTCTTAAAAATCTCATTTCTGCAGCTTGCAATCTGCTTAAATCATTTTTAGTCCACGTCCACGTCTCTGCTCCATATAATAAAATTGGTTGGAAATAAGATTTATACATCAATACTTTTGATTCTTTCCCAATGTTCCAACTCCACACAATCTTCTTTACCATATTGAAAAACTTTCCACTCTTCCATATTTCTGTTTCCTATCTCTTATCTTATTGTGCCCCTATCTGTTATTGATACTTCCTAAAATAACAGAATTCCTTCACCTTTTCAAGTCTTTTTCCTTCAACTAACACGTCTTTGTTATTTCCATCCCTTCTCTCTACTTTCATTACTTTACATTTTTGTATGTTCATCTCTCTAAACCATATTTCTTCACCACTTTTGCCCATTTGTTTAACTCTCGTTCTAACTCTTCTTCCCTATTTTCCCATATCATTATGTCATCCGCATATGCTATTGTCTTAAGTTCTTCTGCTCCTCTGTTTCCTTGTACTTCTAGAATAATTTCATCCATTATAATATTGAAAAGGAAAGGTGACAATATGCTTCCCTGCCTTACTCCTCTCTCTGTTTTAAAAGTATCTGTATATTTTTCTTCAATTCTTACCCTGTTTTTACATATGCCGTACAGGTTCTTTATTCTTTCTACTATTCCCTCACGCAATCCTCTCTTTCTCATACTCTCCCATATCCTTTCTCTCAGTACCTTATCATATGCCTTCTGTAGGTCTATAAACGCTTACCATTGTATCTTTTCCGTATTCCCACCTCTTTTCTAACACTTGTCTCATCACAAAAATAGCATTCCACCGTTGACCTACCTTTCCTAAAACCACATTGCTCCTCTCTTCCTGTTTCTTCCAGTACTGGTCTAATTTTCTGCAACAGTATTTTTTCATAAATTTTTTGTGTATGGCACAACAAAGTTATTCCCCTGTAATTTCTCGCATTTTTGCTTATTGCCTTTCTTAAAAATCGGCACTATTATTCCATTTTCCAGTCTTCTGGTATCTTCTTTTCCTTCCAAATCACTCTCAATCACTCTGTACAACCATTGAATTCCCCAATGGGCCCCGCCGCCTTTATCATCTCAGCCGTCAGCTCGTCTATTCCCGCAGATTTCCCCTCTTTCATCTCTTTAACCGCTTTTTCCAATTCGCACATACTAAAATCCTCTTCATCTTCTGTCTCCTCTGTCATATCTCTTCTATCCTCTTCATTTCCTGTTCCTTCCAGTAGTTCCTTAAAAATACTCTTTCCACGTCTTCAAAAACCTCTTTCTCCTCCCATTTGATTTCCCCTGAAACATCCACCACCTTAGTCAACATTTTCTTTAGGTTTCGTCTTGTTCCTTATCACCCCATAAAAAAATCTTCTTATTTCCTTTGAAGTTTGATTTCAGTTTTTTCTTCAAAATCCTTCCATGTCCTCTCCTTTGCCTCCTTCATCATCTTTGCTGATGCCCTTGCAAGTCTCTTCCATTTATCCCTCTTTTCATTTGACCTATCCTTAAACCATTCTCGCCAAGCTCTATTTTTGTTTTTAACTGCTTCAGCAATTCTTTCATTCCACCAAGGGGTCTCTTTATCCCTTCTTTTACCTGAAGTTCCGTCCACATGTTTCTTCTGCAGCTTTGACTATAGCATTCTTGAAATTTGTCCATTCCTCCTCTCCTGTTTTGACCTCCCCTTGGGGTATCGTTCCTCTAATGTTATTTACAAACTCCTCTCTAACTTTCGTATCTTTTAACTTCCATGTCTTGATTCTTGTTAGTCTTTTGCATGTATCCTTTCCAAACCTCATTCTTTGAAAATCAGCTACCACCAGCCTGTGATCTCCTCCCATACTTTCACTGGGTATAACTTTTACATCTGCCATGTATGGCTGCAGGCATTTCCTCACTAATATATAATCTATTAAACTTGGCTGTTCACCATTCCAATTGTATCTTGTGTATTACGTTTTTAGTACTAAAAGAAAATGTTACCATTTAACAAATTAAATTAGAATGGCTAAAAAATATAAACTTTTTTCCACGGTCAACAATGAGATTTAACTAAAGACTTCTAGCATTCTTTCATTCTTAAATTATGTAAAGAAATTCCACTTGTGTTTATATCTACTTATTTTTTCATATATTTTATATTATGAAATTTATAAGTTGGTCATTATTTGGAAAGATAAATTACTAAAGTAAATACTATCCTTAAAACATTGCTTATAATTTTAAAATAATGCTTACATCGAGATCAACCCCTAAAAGGAACAAAGCCAAGGTTTATAATAAGTGACTTAGGCTGTTATTTCCCCTGAGAGCCCCTTGAGAACCAGACTGGCCCTGAGATTACTGTGCTGTCTCGGGAGACGCAAGCTGTCTCAGTGCTGACAAAGCCTGACTCATGCTGCGAAAAGATTTATTCCACAATTTAATCCTTGTAAATTATGTAAATTATATTTTAACTAAGCATCACGATAAAATCCTATTATCACTCATTTGTACAATAATAAACATTGCTAAAAGAAAACAAAATGAATAGAAATATCCATACGATTACGAGTTTATACACTAATTAAAGTTACTACACTTTACTAAAATTTCCTTTATGAATATCGTTACATACTTGTTAGATTCTATTATCTAGACATTTTTAGAAAAGTGAAGGCAACATTTGAGTTATTTATTCATTGCCAATAAGTATGCCAATGACAATTAAGGCACGCATAACAACCCCGAAAAAAGGAAAAAAAACGTATTGAATTCAATATCAATTATATTTAGCTTTCATTTATACGGAATTTTATAATTATTTAACTTAATATATTTTTCAAAAATGTTTATGGTAAATCAATCATAACAAAATATAGACACTTAATCTACCAATTTAAAACTTAAAGACGTACTCGTATCTCTTTATGATTTAGTTATGTCTTGATATATGCATAAACATTTTTACCTTTATAAAATAGAACCATTATGGTTTATAATGACTGATAAAAAGAAAGATCCCAGATCCAAAGGTTCTTAATAACATGCTTGCAAATAACGTATATACTTTTCTTAGTACCTAAATTTTCAGGTATTTTTAAAACATTATCAATTTCTCCAAAATTAGATCAAACAACACAATTCTATCCACTGTGTAACAACATTGAGCGTATGCATATCATTGACAAACTGTATGCAGATTATTCAGTATATTAATATTAACTCACTTTCATATCTTGTTTTAGTCCTCAAACAAATTTGTAACATGTGAGTTTTATTTTTAAGTCAATAAATTTAAACGATCATGATTAAAGTTTTGGCTTTAAAAATAAAGTTTTGTGTGTGTGTGTGTGTGTGTGTGTGTGTGTGTGTGTTTGAATTCGCTACTAAAACTTCAAATTAATATCCCTGGAAAGAATTTTAGCCTAGCTGAAAATTCGAAAATGTAATGTGTGGTAGTATAGACAAAATTAGTTGCTGACTAACCACGTGAAAAATGAAAGTATTACGCAAAAATAAATGTATACTGTTTATAAACTATATATTGATTGATACTGGTAAGATAATATAGTTTTAAGTGTTATCTAGGTATATTATTACAATAAATTTTAACTAGAAACGTGTTGCAAATTGTTTTGAAATTGGTACATATTGTAATAATCGTACTTATGGTAAGTCCTTCGTACCCTTCTTTCAATATTAAAATGTATCATAAAGAGACTGAATTTAAACTTCAGTTTTCAATGCTTGGAGCCAAATATCAACACCCTAAAAAATTAGATTTCACAGTTATATTTATTCGAATATGAACTGAATGTAAACCGACAAAGAATAATTTTTAATGGATAAGTGTACGAATGTACAAAATGTATCTGAGATGGAATTTTCCCATTCATTAAATGCTTATCCTTGACTTTAACTCCAGTAATCTCATATGCAAGTAAACTTCCCACTAACAGTTAATACAATTTTCCTTCCATTATCAAATTACACCGATATTAAATGATAAATGTCTTGAGATAACCCTATACTATATAAATCAACTTATCTCTAACAGTTGACAAAATTTTCTCCTTCCATTTTCAAATTACGCCGATATGCAATGATAAATCTCTTGAGATAACCCTATACTATATAAATAAACTTCTCACTAACAGTTGACAAAATTTTCTCCTTCCATTTTCAAATTACGCCGATATGCAATGGTAAATCTATTGAGATAACCCTATACTATATAAATAATCTTTTCACTAACAGTTGACACAATTTTATTCTTCCATTATCAAATTACGCCGATATGCAATGATAAATCTCTTGAGATAACAGTATACTACATAAATAAATATTGTATAAAAAATTTGGTTTATTTGCTGTATTTTTATGTAAAATCATTATATTAGTGTCGCCGGTAAGTAGAAGGTAAAATATTTAATATTTCATAAAATAAAATTTCTGAGACTTTAACCAGCAATTGAGGAGAATACACAATTATCTTATATTGGTATTACACACTAATATTAAGTTTTACAAACATACAAATTATCATGGTCTCATCCTTATTCATGTCGACGGCAAAACTCTCATTATCTCTTCAATAAAAAAAATTATTACTTTTTTGTAAGGCCTGATTTACAGTTTCTATCACTACATTAAATAAACATGAAAAATTATTAAATCCAAACATAACACTAGTATAGCAGCATATTCACTTTCATTTAGGAAATCCAAGCTTTCCTTTTTTTTATTAAATTTATTTCAAAATTTTGCTTACATGTTCACATTTCATTTCATTTATTGAGTCAACGGTAAACCATTTCGTACATATCAAGTGACAGATGGCATGCTAGACATTAACAAATCCAAATAAATATCGCCAACATTTAATTGTAGATAATGGAAAACAATTTTATCAAATATCCAAAGTTTAACATAATATACATACAAATTAACGCCTACATCAAAATGGATTAATTATAAATAATATGAAAAATATTAAATAACAGCTGAAGTTTAATTTACCACTTATTAATAAATAACTAAAAATACCATCTAATAAATAATCATTAACAAACAACATCTAATAAATTAATAATACATTTACCACCATCTAAATAAATAACAAATGGTAACAGATGGCATGTCAGACATTAAGAAATCCAAATAAATATCGCCAACACTTAATTGTAGATAATAGTAAACGATGTGATCAAATATCCTAAGTTTAACATAATATACATATAAATATTAACACCTACATCAAAATAAGTATAAAAATCGATTAATTGTAATTGATATGAAAAATATTAAATAACAGCTGAAGTTTAATTTACCACCTATTAATAAATAACTAAGAATACCACCTAATAAATAATTATTAATAAATAGCATCTAATAAATAATACATTTACCACCATCCAAATAAATAACAAAATAATTTAATTATAAATAATAAGAAACAACATTATGCAACAACCAAAGCTCATATCACAGGATATAAATCAGAATATTTAATAACGGCTCAATTTGTATAGATCTACAATGCACATTAAATAAAGTCCTGCAGAGATCTCCGAAAGGATTTGCTTGAGGACCCAAAGAACTCAGCACCACCATTCACTATGTTTCCTTTCCTCGTCATTCTTGGAATACAGCTGTGGTGGGCGTAAACAGAAGACATAGCACGCCTGCAGAAGATGTCTTGGGACCTCGTAATATTCGGAATTCGAAAATCAATTACAGACAGGAGATCCGGGCAGTCAATGAGTCCATTAATTATCTTGTGCAGCAGTACGAGATCAGCTATCTCTCTTCTTCTTTCAAGAAGGGGCAGCCCCAGGGAAATCCGAAGACAATCGACAGGTACGTCAAGGTATTGATAGCCAAGTTGCACCCCAATTAGCCTTATGACCCTGACCTGTATTTGCTCTAGGAATTTAATATGACCACTTTGGTAAGGGTTCCAAATAGTTGAAGAGTATTCTAGTATAGACCGAATTAGGGTTTTAAATAGGTAAGCTAAAGTCGATGGAGATCGGAAATCACCGGATATTCTGTACAAAAACCCCACAAGAGAGTTCGCTTTGTTGCAGACGTACAGTAAGTTATGTGGTCCCATGGGTTGAGGTTGCAATTCAAAACAACACCCAAGTCCTGGTATTTGTTGACTCTACTAAGTGGGAAGCCCGAGAGTAGAGCCTGTAGAGTAGTCAAAGGTGGTAATGGAGATGGATCTAGAGTAGGTAAGAATTGAGCACTTATTGACGTTCAAGTCCATTGAATTTCTCGAGCACCAGTCCTCAATCCGCTCCAAGGTTTCTTGAAGGCTCTCGCAATCTCTCGAACTTGTCACCTACAGAAAAAGTTTAATATCATCAGCAAATATGAGATATTTAGACGCAATGACACCACATATGTCATTGATAAACAAATTGAATAGTAGAGGCGCTAGGTGAGAGCCCTGAGGAACACCCGATGTCTCCGGAAAAGGCCCAGAGAAGGAACCTGCAAACCTAACAATCATTTTCCGATTAGTTAAATAACTAGATAGCCACTTAAGAAGAGAGCCAGCCACTCCATAACCCTCAAGTTTAGCAATGAGGAGACCATGGTTTATCCTATCAAAGGCTTTCGAGAAGTCCAGAATTTTACAGTCAACTTGATGTTTATTGGAGAAAGAGGATATTATGTAGTTTTGAAGGAGAATGAGATTGGTTGATGTTGAATTTCCACTGCGGAAACCATGCTGCTCATCGACTATCACCTGTTTGAAAACAAATGCAAGTCTATCAACTACCAAACTCTCAAAGACTTTTGCCATTACACATTGACAAAAGGGTAACTTAAACACAACACAGCATCGTTCTCACAAGACCGCGCTGATTTCCGTTATGATTCTGGCGAGCTAGCTTGTGGTTACATGAAATAAGAGCCGCCCAGACTGTACATGACAGCATCGTTCTCACAGCGCTGATTGCAGTTATGAGTCTGGCTAGCTAGCTTGTGGTTACATGAAATGAGAGCCGCCCAGACTGTACATGACAGCATCGTTCTCACAGCGCTGATTGCAGTTATGAGTCTGGCTAGCTAGCTTGTGGTTACATGAAATGAGAGCCGCCCAGACTGTACATGACAGCATCGTTCTCACAGCGCTGATTGCAGTTATGAGTCTGGCTAGCTAGCTTGTGGTTACATGAAATGAGAGCCGCCCAGACTGTACATGACAGCATCGTTCTCACAGCGCTGATTGCAGTTATGAGTCTGGCTAGCTAGCTTGTGGTTACATGAAATGAGAGTCGCCCAGACTGTACATGACAGCATCGTTCTCACAGCGCTGATTGCCGTTATGAGTCTGGCTAGCTAGCTTGTGGTTACATGAAATGAGAGTCGCCCAGACTGTACATGACAGCATCGTTCTCACAGCGCTGATTGCAGTTATGAGTCTGGCTAGCTAGCTTGTGGTTACATGAAATGAGAGCCGCCCAGACTGTACATGACAGCATCGTTCTCACAGCGCTGATTGCAGTTATGAGTCTGGCTAGCTAGCTTGTGGTTACATGAAATGAGAGCCGCCCAGACTGTACATGACAGCATCGTTCTCACAGCCCTGATTGCCGCTACGAGTCTAGCTGGCTAGGATTTGGTTAAATGAAATGAAATGAAAGCCGCCCAGGCTGTACAACAAAGCATCGTTCTTACAATGCCGAAATGACTTACAATGCCAACGCTGTATATGACAGCATCTTTCTCATAATTCTGCTTCATTCCCATTATGAGTCTGACTTACTAGGTTGTGGTTACATTAAATGAGAGCTGCCTACGCTGTACATGACAGCATCGGTCTCACAAGGCTGCTTTGATTTTAGTTACGAATCAGGCTCACTATATTTCGGTTAAATGAAATGGGAGCCGCCTAGTATGTACACGACAACATTGTTCTCATAGTTCTGCGTTGATTTTCGTTATGAGTCTGGCTGGCTATGGTTGTGGTTACATGAAATGAGAGCCGCCCACGCTGTACATCACAGCATCTTTGTCACATGGCTGCGTTGTTTTACGTTATGATGACTAGGTTGTGGTTATATGAAATTCGGTTGGAGTACGCCACACTACGTGTTGTGTACAAAGTTTCGCTGTTGTTACATGCAGTCTCCACAAAGCTTTGCTATCGCTCAACATTTTTATCAAGATAATAATCACTTTCAAATTTTCATTGTTTTACAATATCAATTTGTTGTTATATATATAAATGTTGCTTCTCGTACATAGTTGAACAACATGAATTTTTGTAGCAGGCAAAGCACATATGTAATGCCTCAGGTATCCTTAGGGCATCAATATATAGGAGTTTCCCAAAACTCCCAGAATCGCTCAAAACACAATATAACACTCAGCCACATTCAGAGTTGAGAGCTTTGTCATTATCCTAAACTCAAAACTCTTTCTCATCACATGAACTTTATTTAGCACAAGTTCAGTCATTTTCATTCCAATCTACGCATTAATAACTTAATTTAAGTTAATTATTTGGTCATGATTAGAGAATGTGAAGTTTTATTTAAGACGTTTCAACATTAGTAAATCAAATTTTCACTTATAATAAACTTTTTCTTACAGAATGTTTATAATGTAAAAATAATAATATGACACCAGAAATAGTACCAAAATATAATATTATGGTACTCGAACTAGGCAAACACTATTAGCATCCATGCCAGAATTTGTCAACGAAGTAATATAAAACAGGTAACATAGTTAGTATTATAAAAAAGTTTATACTGCTTCCAATGTGTATATTTAATTATGCTGTTATTAAATAAACAACTTTTAATCTATAGCAAAGTTTTCTTAATACTCTATCCTACTTATTTGTAAATTTCATGCATATTTATAGCTTAATATAGTGTAAATGCAAAAGACTTATTTAAAGAGAAATACTTAAATATATAGGCAATGTACACGTAGGAATTAAACAAGTTTTATAGGATATAGAGCATTATTTACACTAATGACACCACTAAAGATAATAGGGTTTCAGACCTTTGCTATTGTTATAGGTCACTAAATGTATTGTACTACATTTTAGGATTGAAATCCACACCCTTCCACAATAGTAGAGATCACAGAACATAAACTTGTACTTAAAATCTACATTTTGCGACTATATCTCGTACTGCCACAGAATGCAACTAGTAACGTACAGCTAAGGTTTAATTGCGTAAAGCTTCAAGTAAATACCAATAAAGACAGAACTTTCCTGTGGATTTATTCATTCAATTATTAATTTTAGTTTTGTTACTTAATTCGTTATGAAATAATTAAGATGCAACATAAATATATAAAGTTAACGTTAAAGGATATGTGAAGGGTAAGTTGGATAAAACATTTATAAATAGTTTCACTAAGAAAACTGAAATAGAGAGAAAAGTAACGAAAAAGTAAGAGGAAGAAGAAATAATTTGGATATATGGTAGTAAATCTCTTCTGTTCAATGTAGAAAGTCTGAAAGGTGATGGTAAGAGGCTAGATGAGACATAATGAAGCTGTCGTATAATTATAGTATATAGTATACAGGTTTAAGGATTTACAATCATAAAACAAGGTCTTAGAATCGAGTATTTTATCTGTTAGGTGGTATAAAAATAATAAAATTTATATCACACTCAGCGTCAGATTGGTTAAATAGCTTTTATAAAAAATTTAATATTTGTTTAATTATTTTGTTTTCTTACCAATCAAAAAATATAACGTTCAATTGGAGTTAATTGCATTTGCATTTGATTCCAACTTGTACGGGAGTCCAATCAAACTTGGAAGTTAACTTATTGACCTCTATTTGGAATTCAATGGAATATCCTAATTGTTGGTAAACAACGACTAACATGGTATTCGTAACAAATAGGTGCTCAAAGATGAATAAGGACAACCTATAGAGATGGTAAACGTTGCGTAAACAACTTATTAAATAGGTAATGCTATAAATACAGATATGTTAAATGTCATGTGTAATCACTTTATCTGATGTTAAAAATATCGTTCATTCATAAGAAAAGTGTCTCAATTATAGCACTCTCGGTCTTTTTCGACAGAGCAGACAGTAAAATTAAATGTTTCTTTTTTACTGTAAAAACTTTGGTAGTATAACTGTACCTGATACGGCCAGGAAGCACTTGTGTCACTTTTCTTCTTGTACGCTGCAGGTTAGGTTATGTCTCGAAGGGCGACACAGCTCAGTAGTAACAGCAACTTTAGATGTTAACAGAAAAGTAACCGTGAGCATTTAGATTTTATACACATTTGAGATATGCCGATATTGCTAAAAATAACAAACAGAAATTCTCATTTCATATCCATTGACAAACTATTATCTGAGGGAGTTAAAATCGGAAATGAATAAAGAACGTGTAAATCACTTCAAGTCAAGAAAAGAAAAAATATTTTTTTTAAAGAGAAAGTCCGATTGCCAAGTTAAGTGCTTATCTGAAGACTGCACGAGGACGGCTCCTGTGGTGTATCAGATGGAGGTGATACGAGCATCTTGAAGGACGCTTGGTGAACCTTCTGGGGTCTACCTCTAGTGTTATTGTCGCTTCCTTCCACATCGCCATGACTTGCCATCATGCCACCAATCAACCGGGGTTGTGTTGACTTTTTATATTTCGCTGGCATCCCAAGAAACAATTTCAAAAAGCATGGGGTGCATTTTACGTTTCGTGCGAAAAAAGAGCTCACGCGTATACTGTTGACTTGTTTTCAATCCGATGGAGGAAGTAAATCGACTCAAGCGCCACGTTCGCTGCCGCCAGAACTGGACATGCTAAGCCTAAAACCAGTCAGTCTACTAAATCATCCATCGGAAGTTTCTAACATCCAAACACCATCACAACAAATACAGACCTACTCTTTGACGACGGAAGTTTCTCATGCTTTTTATGGACCCCACTTTAAGGCAACGAGCAAAGTTGAAAAGCACAAATCAAATTGACAAAACAAATGCAAAATTTCAAAATCAATTCGTATTAAGGGTACTCCACCAAAACAACCAATTCGTAACGAATAAATTGGGAGAAATCCAGCTCATGTGTGAAGATCTAAAGACAGATCCACTTGTTGTAAATGAAAATGGTTTTAACAATAAAAACATTGTCCTGTTCTAAATTGTTGATTGGCCAGCTCATATTGCCGTATTTATTTTAGAGGTATTTTTTTACGAAATTTCATTTTAGTAACCTATGCAATAATAGAAACAAACGAAATATATTTTGAAGCAGCCGGAATTAAACTTACAACTCAAAAGTCAAAATTGGCGCCATTGTCATCTATATGGGACACCACCTACAATGGAAACGAAGACGCATTAAAAAAAAATAATGTATGCATATTAGATATTTGTATCAGAATCCTTGCTGATATACCTGACGCACCATGACCTTGACTTCGTCTTGATAGGCGTTTTCAATATTAATGCTTTGGACAGCAGCCACCAATCTACCAAAAGCCTTGCCGACTTACTAAGATCTTTAAATCTTGAATTATTAATCGAAACGCCTAAAAGTTGGTATTCTTCTTTAACGTCACAATCGGCTAACAGAAATAATTTCCAACCCTTCACAATGTCGCAGTGTCTGTTGATAAGACAGAAATTTAGACCACTATGGTCAAGCCTGTAATTAATGGGGAAAAAATACAAACATGGGTCGAAAAATGTTAAAATAGACACAAGGTAAAAAATAATTAGCATCCTCAATGCATCACTTACAAAATAAAATAGGGACTTTTTTAATTACTCTTAATCTGTAGAGCAGTAGTTTTTTTACAATTTCATTAATTTTCATTTTAATTTCTGCTGCCCTAAAAACTATCACTTGGCAGAAAGAATGAAGAATTTGTTTTTACACTGAGGCTGTAAAAATGATAAACTCTACTGTTTACTGCAACAAAGGCTTTTTGTTCTAAAACTAATTTTTTTAGTTTCATTAAATCAAAGAGTGATATCATCCGCATACTGCACAATTCGTCCGTGTGGTAGTGATGATTATACGTCATTTACATAGAGAAGGAAGAGAATAGGAAGGAGAATTGATCCTTGAGGGACTCTATACATAATTTTCATTGAATTAGAAGCATGGTTTGAAATTTGGTCAACTTAAGATCTGTGACTTAGAAATGAACTAAGCCAAAAAAGAAGCACGCCTCGGATGCCCTAATTTTTCAACCAGCGTAAGATGGTCAACACAATCGAATGCTTTAGATAAATTGAGAACACACTTAATGTGTGATTTACACTTTATAGCCCCTTTACAATAATCTCGATAAGACTACAAACTGAGTCTATCGTCGATTTTCCTTGTCTGAATCCAAATTGTTCATTGAGAGCTGATTGCTTTTCTAAAGTAACTAAAGTATTCGTAATAACAGCTTTTCGAATATTTTGCTTATTACTGGCAACGTCGAGGCAGGTCGATAAATATTGGTGAGTGTGGAGTTGTGTTTTTTGAAAATTAGGATTACATTTGAAATTTTTAGGAGTGAGGTAAAGACTTCAGAGTGAAATGGCAGATTAGATATTAAAAGACAAAGGTCTCACAATATGCTTGGGACATTGATTGATCAGCCATTGACATTTAATTAGCTGCTGAATGATTCTATCCACCTCTTCCTCAACGACAGATGTCATGACCATTGAAGTTACTGGACTTTGTCTTTGAGTGGGTTTTACTTGACGTGATGATGGACGAGGGCTCTGCTCACAGGTTCACTCAAACGAGACAAGGATCAGAGAAAACTACTGTACCAGGAGACACAGGACGGTAGTTCATGAACGTCTGCCCTCATAGTCAACAACAGCTTGATAAATGGAGTAGAGTGAGTGTTAAAATGTATGTATAAATGAGAGTTCGATCTGGCATGTGTGTCAAAATAATTAGATACTTGACGTTTGCTATAAAAATGTACTTTTCGTCCCCGCAATAAATATTTGAATATTTACTACAATGTTTAGTTATGAAATTTTGTTAGTAAAATGTATCTACTCTTATTGCGTATTATGACGTTTTTTCTTTCATTATATTTCAGTAATGCCACTTATCTGGTAAACATTTGTATTAGCTGACTAAAAACTAGTTTTAGTTGGATACTAAAGTTAGATTGATAAAGAATAATAGGAATACGTCAATGTTAAAGTTAGCTAAGAGTCAAAAGAAAAAGTCTACGAGTAGTTTAAGTGTAATTACACGAGACTCCAGGAATCAGTGGATAGTGGTTAGGGTAGATAGAAACAGCGGAACCTGAGCTTAACGTTGAACAAACACCGGTTATAGTAGTACCGGTTATAGTAGTACCGGTTATAGTAATACCGGTTATAGTAATACCGGTTATAGTAGCACCGGTTATATTAGAGTACCACTGGTTATAGTAGCACCGGTTATAGTAGTACCGGTTTATAGTAGTACCGGTTATAGTAGTACCGGTTATAGTAGTACCGGTTATAGTAGTACCGGTTATAGTAGTACCGGTTATAGTAGCACAGGTTATAGTAGTAAAAAGTAAGGTATATCTTGACGTAATATAATGGGAAAAAAATTACACGACTCAAAGTTAGTAAATCTAAAATGTAAGTTGATGAGTGTGGTTTGTGCATTTTATAGTAATTACAGGTAAAGTATACATATTGTAAATATTTAGTAATGCATTTGTTTTCATATCATTTAATCTAAAAAAACAAAAACACAAGATAAAATATACCAAATTTTTAATAATTACCTCTAGTAAAAAATATACGTTTTTTTGACTTTTGACAATTTTTTTGTGAATGAACGACATGATCTCGTGACATACTTTCATTATAATAGTATTCTTCACTAGGCACAACAGTGTACACCAATCATAGTGAAGCTTTTCAGAGCTGTATTGTTCACATGTTCTTGAGATCACTTGAGCTGTTGTTGTACCAGGCTGTACCTTCAGGCGCTTGCTACAAAAAGCCAAGTGCTGCATGTAGTATACCCAGCTGTAGCAGGATACATTTCTTTCGTAGATAAATGTATTAAAATACATTTATCTACACATCCAATCATGAATCTCTGTTGGGTGTATTGACAAACACTATTTCCAAACTACTCAATCTTTAGAGCTAGAACATGTATCGCATAATCATGTAATTTGAAATGTGGGCTCATTTTATACATTATACTAAATTAAATATTAGAGATTATCTATATACAGAAAGTTTAAGCTAAATATTTATTTTTAGTTGTGTATTGTAAAATATCATTTAGTTTAAAATTATTAGTACAGTACGAAGCTTTAATTAAAATCTATCTATTTAATAATTCATCAATGCAGTAGAACATTTTAATTATACAGGGTGTCCCAAAATTACAGGACCAAACTTCACCAAATTGTTCAAGAGGTCAAACTGAACGAAAAATGTTATATAATGTATAGTTATATCTTGCTTCGTTTACCTTAGATCGGCCATTTTGTTTTTTACATACAATTAATTTTATTTTTAATACGGGTTTACCGATTTTGTTGAAACTTGGCATAAATATTATAAACATGAACATAAGTTGTAAAAAAAAATATTAAAAAAAATCTTATGTGTATTTTCAAAATGGCGGCCATTAAATTATTAAAACTTAAAGTTATTTAAGTTTTAATATTTTAAATGGCCACCATTTATGAAAATACACATAATATTAAAAAAATATATTTTTTTACAACTTATGTTCATGTTTATAATAGTTATGCCAAGTTTCAACAAAATCGGTAAACCCGTATTAAAAATAAAATTAATTGTATGTAAAAAACAAAATGGCCGATCTAAGGTAAACGAAGCAAGATAGAACTATACATTATATAACATTTTTCGTTCAGTTTGACGTCCTGAACAATTTGGTGAAGTTTGGTCCTGTAATTTTGGGGCACCCTGTATAATAAGTAACTTAAACACTGTTTAGTATATGCAGGGTGATTTACGAAGATGTGCATAAACTAGGGTTTTCGTCGTACATATAAAAATGATTTTAAAAAAATCATATGACCATTACTTCGGAAATGCTCTGTTAGCGAGTTACGGCTACCGAGGATTTTGCCTTGATTTCAGATCACCATGTAGATTAAAGAGTGAATTCAATAATTTCTTATGGGTTTTGACCTGAAAATTTGAATAAAATAGGTCCCAGAAATTAAGTATTTTTGGATAAAACCACTGTTAAATGCAAACAATTGGGTGAAAACACGTTTTTCATCTTTAGATAACAATAATTTTTTCGTAGGTCAGTCGTAGGTGGTTAGTATACGAATGCAGACGTATTGTGACCTGTATTCTGTAGTTCAGTTTTAATGATTAATGTTGTGTATAGTTTATTTATTAAATGCATGTTTTTAGAGTTAATGAAGTTGACAAACAACATAGTGGTTTTGATTCCTGACTTAGGCGTGCCACACAACGCTTTGGTATGATTTGTTTATTTTAACCTAGTTTGTAGTTATGTATTTGGTTAGTTCTTCACCTGAAGAGGAGATCAAATTGCAGATCTCGAAACGTAGTGTTACTGATTTCTTGTTTCACTGAACGATAGTAAATGTCCGGAAATATCCTGTTTCCTTCACAATCCTTCCATCATAAAAAATAACCTAAAAAATATTTAACAAGTTATAAATACATTTTGAACTAGTATAAAATTTAGCTATGAATAATATGGTGTAAATAAAGTACACAGGGACCAAATAGAAGTTTAATTAATTTAATTTGTATGCATAACAGTACAAATTAAAATTTACCGGAAAATCTGAACCAATTCAACCAAATTACAGTAAAATTTCAAACAATCTCAATGCATTGTTCTGCTCGTTCTAGGATGGCTCTGTATGCTTTCCATATAATTCAACAGGGCTTTCCTTTAGCTGCATAAAAGCTTCATCATTACGTTCAAGTAGTGCATCACGGAATTAACTTTGACCTCGTAAACTTTCTGCTTCATCCACCCCCATATTCAAAAATCCAAAGGCATATGGTCTGATGTCCTGGGTGGCCATTGTATATAAACTCCATATAGATCCATTAATTTGGATTTTGATTGAAGTAAGGGAAATCAATGATGAATAATGCGGCGATGCGCCATCACGTTGGAAGTACAGCTGGCATCGCGTTGCAAGAAGAACATCTTCAAGCAATGTCAGCAATTCTTCTTAAAGAAGATGTATGTGTGACCTGTTAAGTGCTCTTAAAAATAAATGGTCCAATCAGCTGATCATGAATAATACCACACCATACTTTATTGCTAAAACGCTGTTGAAAGTTACGTTCAATTGCTGCATAAGGGTTCACAATATATGTTTGTTTCGTAAATTGTTGATACCATCACGAGTGAATTATGACTCGTCGGTAAATAAAATATACTTTAAAAGTCGTCGATTAGTTTTAAACGAAATGCAGTACTCGTAACGATGCGCATTATCTCCTAGTTGTAAATGCTGTATTTGTTGTTTATTGCAAGGACAGAGCCTGTTATTATTGGGTGTTTTTCCATACATTAATTTAATTAACACCGGGCCATTTAAAAATACTTCCTGAGCTAATCCCTGAACTATGTTCAACAGTAGCAACAACATATTCCTCTGCAATTAAATCATTTTGGTTAGAGCGGTCATACTTGAACTTTTCGCTAGGAATTTATCCTGTTTTCTGTAACGTGAGAAAGCACTAAATGTCTAGCATTTGAAATTCTCCGGTAAGGGTAATGTTGTCTGTATTCTTCAACAGCGGCCTTAGCACTGCCTTCACATACACTGCAAATAAACCATATCAGCGTACTCTTTACTTTTAAATAAGTGAATAATTACTAGTGACAAAACTATTCTTACTAGGACTGGAATTCAATTACTATGAACAGAACAATTCACACACATTGACTGAAACTCAGTTTCTACCTTTCAAAATTATTTGACTTCCACAATTCAAATCATATCATTGTTGAACATTTTTTTATTATATTGTAAGGGTTAAAAATATACGACGAACTTTTTTGTATGTTGTTAATTTTAAACCCTATTTTTACTTGTTAGTGGGTAAAGGCGTATATAATATAATACGTATATAGTTCATAATTGGTTATCACAATGTAACTAAGGGTATAATATTATACACTGATTAAGATTGTTATAAACTCTGCATATCTGTGACAGATAAAACATGGATAATTCTGGAATAATATTAAGTCCTTTGCCTAGGGCTCTTATACACTGTTTATTGTTTCTGGAATTTATTGGAAGTATTTTTTTTTAATTATAAATATTGTAATAAGTTTAAGTGTAGAAATCTGTATTTCAAAAAATGTTGAAGTTTTTGAGTATTATGTTTGCTGAATTTCTTGTTACTGTATTTCTTGGGTATACATTGAAATATTACTTATCACTGGAATAAACCAGGAACATGAAAGTTAAATAGTGTTGTCACTAAAGCGGCCTGTGTAATTAGTTCTGGAACACTACACATTGTTAATTGTATTACAGGACGTAAGTTACACTGATATATTTTAAGTAAAACCGTATCATATATAGAGTGGTATAGTGTAATGGAAACCTAGTGACACTAATTGATTTCAGCAGGTTGCCGATTTTAATACTTTATATTAGTGTTTAGTGAATGTTTATTATATTTCGGTATGCTTGAGTATTGCAACATATTTGTGTGGTCGAAACAAATTTTCCTGTACCTCTGCTGGTATTACTATCTTTGCCTATTGGGTCAGTTCCTTGTTTTGATCCAAGTATTAAATGGTATACAATCAAGGTGACGTCCTTGACTTGAACAAAAACCTAATAATCACGTTTCGCCATCGTTCAGTGAAACAACTATAACAAGTATAAACTATAATCATTAATGATTACATAGTTTTATAGTTTTTATAGTGTATATTGTTTTATTAAGTGCATGTTTATAGAGTTAGTGAAGTTGACAAACAACATAGTGGTTGTGATTCCTGACCTAGGCGTGCCACAACGCTTTGG
Organism: Homalodisca vitripennis; assembly: GCF_021130785.1. Taxonomy (NCBI): domain Eukaryota; kingdom Metazoa; phylum Arthropoda; class Insecta; order Hemiptera; family Cicadellidae; genus Homalodisca; species Homalodisca vitripennis. Next base: position 198,954,965 of record NC_060208.1, read on the forward strand.
TAAGATTTGTTTATTTTTAACCTAGTTTGTAATTATGTATTAGGTTAGTTCTTTACCTGAAGAAGAGATCAGATTGCAGATCTCGAAACGTAGTGTTACTGATTTCTTGTTTCACTGAAACGATGGCAAATGTCCGGAAAAATCCTGTTTCCTTCACAATCCTTCCATCGTCAAAAATAACCTTCAAACAAAGAATCACGTTTTCCCCCACACTCCCTCACAATGACCAACCCGGAAGTGTTACAAAATCTTTTGCTAGCCCTAACTCGTTAACGAAGCGTTTCATTTTTGGACGCATGTTTATATCGATTATTTATTATTTTTACGAGCTCGAACAGCGCATGTCTTTGTGAATCACTCGGTGTTTTAACGTAAATTTCATCAGATTTTTAATTTGATAAGGCACTAAAGAAATCAATTAGTTTAAAATTGCATGCAAATGTCTATTTTATTTAAATAATTCTCGACTGTATTATGTTAGATGTAACTAAAGGCAGTACGTAAGTAAGATGAAGAAGGTTATACAGCATAGCGTGTATGTCAACACGTTACCTTGTATTCCCACTAGAGCCCTACGAAACTTTTGCATTAGCATCGTATAACAAACTTCCCAAACTTACCTTAACTCATTCGAAAATAATCTCAACTCTTATGATTCTTACACGGGGAAATAGAAGACCAATATTTTGTAAAATCCATACTTCGAGAATTATGCATTATCAGAAACCCCCTAAGTTATTTTTCATATATTCTGTCTCCTATTTTAAATCATTTTCCAGATCAGTCGGAAGAGAGGTCAAATGAAAATATATTATGAGATATTATTGTTGATTCGCGCAACTCTGATGGGAAAATAACCCACAATCTAAGCTTCGTAATATAATAGTAACACTTTTAAACATGTTAAAATTACATAATACTTCAAAAAATACTGGAAAATAATTTTTAAAACCATGCAAAATTTTTTAAACGTGCTCTTGATCTTATCACCGTTAATTATAGATATGAGTGTAACCATACTCATTTATAAAGGACACTTGTGTACTTTTATAGCTTTAAACATCCCCTATATTTAACCCTCATAAGTTATAGAAAAGTAAAAATGAGTTCTTAAAAAGTTACTTCTCAATTCTTAAAACAGTCTTAAAGTACATTTATCTTGTGAAATACTTGAAATGAAGATATGGGCTAAATGCGAATGACCTTTATCTTGAAACATTTTATTGCTCAAGTCTGGCCCATAAATTCATCCAAACTATGTACAAATACTGCCTGCATAATGAATGTTAGTCTCTATTTGTTACGAACTACGTTAGTTATAGTGTTCATAATGATTCAAAAAATGTTATTTGCTAGCGAAATCTTTGTATGCCTGATATCTGGAAGCATATGTGATATAAAAGCAAAATTAAAATCAGTTATCACTGCAAATTACCTAAAAATTCTAAAATATGTTGCTGTGATAAATGCAATATAAGTTTTATATATATATATATATATATATATATATATATATATATATATATATATATATATATATAAAACCTTTCCTTTCATAAATTTTGAATGGTAGCCATTAATACACTTTAAGGGAAATTGAACAAATTACTATTTCTTATGTAATCTATGTATAAAATTCGTTTTTTGGGTCTGTATTGTCATTTAGTAAAGTTAATAGTTATTTGCTCATGAATAGCGGTCATATTCAAACTTTTCATTGGTTAAGACTGACTATCGAATTCACCCAAGCTATGTCAGTGTTAGTGTTCACGTTATTGTGTTAGCAAAAGTCCATGTGTACATATTATTAGGTAATTACAATATTATATATGATATAAATATCATTATTGTCATTGTCAATACATCATATGAAGCTTTAAAATATCGCCCTTTACCTTTACCTGTTACACCCTATTATTAAGGCTGAAAGTTCATATGTTATATAAACTATAAAAATACAACATATAATTGCAGAACCCAAAAGCAAAAATATACATATATCTAAACATAGGGATTTCTGTTGAAAGAAATAAACTTCATACATTCGGTAACATTATAAGGTATGCTTTTGGTTAACTGGGCAAGAATGCGGATGCACTGAGTGAAATGCTAAAGAGGATTCATAAATAATTAAAGCCAATCTCTCAGGAAATCGTTTTTACCTATATTATTTTCAGTGAATGTTGAACTTGGATGTTTGGCAATTAATTGTTAATTATAACCGTACTTTAATATGCTTTGGTATTTCGTGCTTCCTCTGTGTTCAGTATGAAAATTTGTTTAGTAATATTAGGTCCAGTGGATGTTGAGCATGGCTTTTTAGGCAATGAATGGTTTGTTAGTCGTTACCGTACTTTAATAATCTTTGGCATAGCGTGCTTTCCCTGTGTTATTTATTCACATTAGTTTTTTTTTAATCAGCATCAATATTATAATTTCTTTTTTCATTGCTAACATATATATTCAATATATATTTCAGGGGAATAATACAATTTTACTAAATAATTTTTGTACATACCCTGTATATTTAAGTATTTTAGTAGTATAATTAGTAAATAAGAACTTAAAAGGGGTTTTTAGAAAGAATATACAATTTTTGTACCCTACTTTACATAATATGCACACACAAACGCACATATACACTTATTCTTGTAAAGTAACATAGGTAATTAACCCAATTATAAGCAAATAATAAATACACAACTTTGTTCTTTGTTTGAAGTTTATTTTTGATGATGGGAGGATTGTGAAGGAAACAGGATTTTTTTCTTACATTTACCATAGTTTAGTGAAACAATAAATCAGTAACACTACGTTTCAATATCTGCAATCTGATCTCTTCTTCAGATAAATAACTAACCTAATACATAATTACAAACTAGGTTAAAATAAACAAATCATAAAAAAGCGTAGTGGCACGCCTAAATCAGGAATCACAACCACCACATGTTTTAACCTAGTTTGTAATTATGTACTAGGTTAGTTATTTACATGAAAAAAGAGTTACTGAATGTGTGTTTCACTGAACGATGGCAAATCACCAGAAACCCCTGTTTCCTTCATACAACCTTTTTAAGGATATCTAAACATAATTTTGTTTGGCAATGACTGTAAAGTAAAAAAAAATATTAATTTCACTTAATAAATATTTTATTTTTTTTTTAAACATTTAAATTGTGTCAAAAATGTCATCTGACCTTCTGCAATGTTCCGGCTTCGTTGTGGAACATTCTATTCATTGATATGAATAATAACTGAAGAAATCTCTGAAAATCTGTTTGAAATTATTAGATTTTTCATTTCCAGTTCTTAAAAATATATCATACTATTTGAAATGATTATTTTGTATTTTAGAGAATATTATGAATTGGAATAATTTTAAAATTTTATTTGTCTCTAGTCAATAATTAACAATATATGTAAAAGGTTAAATTTGTCTAGTAGTTTGGTTAGTATTTTGATTATCCCTAAAACTATAAACAGTATATAAACTTCTAACTACTATAATCCCTACAGTTTATTTATGAGGAGTACTATAAACAGTAGAAAACATTCTAACTACAATAATCCCTACAGTTTATTTATGAGTATTAATATAAACAGTATATAAAACTCTAACTACAATAATCTCTACAGTTTATTTATGAAGAGTTCTATAAACATTATATAAGATTTTAACTACAATATTCCTTACAGTTTATTTATGAGAAGGCGTTACATTTACAACGAGTGTAGCAAAAGTCAGTTACTCGCTGCAGCTCGTTAAACGAAAATAATTATTTCTTAATATCATTTCTTTTATATAAATTAAAAGTTATAGTCTGAATCTTTTTGTTTAAGATAAATTGATCAACTGTGAAATTGACTAATAATGTAAACGATAATTATTTGTACGTTATTGTTTACAATCAAGAATCTGTTATGGTTATGGATATTTTGAATAAGTATTCTTCCTATACACTTATAGAATCATTTAAAAGGACACAGAATTTCTAGCGATGTCTTAAGGTATTTTCATTGTCGCGTTCAATGGGAAATGCCAGCGGTACTGACCAACTAATGAGTATGCAAATGGACGGTAAGTGGCTTGTGACCGTGAACTTAGAACGTGTCTTAACACGCACGCGCTTGAGAAGAAATCAGTATTTAGGAAAGCAAATATATAAAATAAAGCAGCTTTAAAAGAGGAAGGTTTGATTTAATGGACTATTTTTACAGATCAAGTACAATGGAAATATAATTTTAACTACTACTTTCCCTACCGTTCCTATACCTAAAATATTTTTAAATACTTTTTAATTACAGTTTTATGGAATGTGCAGTTTAAATTAATGTGCAAAGTTTATCTTATTAGATATATAAAGTTTTATTTTATGGTGAACAACTTTTGTATTTTTTTTAAACCATCTTTTGGTTAAAAATGTTTAAAAATAAATAATTATACTTCACGTGGCAATTTTTAGACTTTTGAAACAGCAGGAAGAAAGTCAACAGTTCAGCACTTTCAAAAAATGTTTACTCTTTTTCTCTACATCAATGTGAAGTAATGATACATAGTTCACTTGAAAGTAATGATAATTTATTTTTCCACTATCTATCTGAAGTAATGATACATAGTTCACTTGAAAGTAATGATAATTTATTTTTCCACTATCTATCTGAAGTAATGATACATAGTTCACTTGAAAGTAAAGATAATTTATTTTTTCCACTATCTATCTGAAGTAATGATACATATTTCACTTGAAAGTAATGATAATTTATTTTTCCACTATCTATCTGAAGTAATGATACATAGTTCACTTGAAAGTAATGATAATTTATTTTTCCACTATCTATCTGAAGTAATGTTACATGGTTCACTTGGAAGTAACGCTTTTTTTCCTCTACCATCAATGTGAAGTACTCTTACATGGTTTGCTTGGAAGTAATGCTAATTTAATTTCTCTAACACCAATTTAAAGTACTGATACAGGCATTAGATCTTATTTTAGAGACCATAAATCAAAATGGGTATTTTGATATTAATTATGTCAGTCTATTATATTTTATTTTTTACACTATAAATTCAAGTGTCACTCGTTAAAATCATATATGTATACAGGAGTTTGTTAACACGTTTCATATTTTATCTCCTCCTACAAAAATATTCATAAAACCTATTTACAAATATTTGCAAACACTCTGCAAAAAACCCATAGAGTAACATGCACCATCACAAAACACAGTGTCCTTCATACATTAAAGAAGCTTCGTGCTAATTAAAAAAAATGTTATTTGGTTTTCGAGATATAGTGTAATCAGACACAAAAATACCCAGACAGACAGAAATATTATTTCTCGTGGCACAAGAGAAATAGACTACTCAAAAGTTCATCCAATTAAACATGTATTTCAAAATAATAAAAATTTGAAATAATTTAATTGAACCCAGTCATGCCGAATATAACTATGTTATATTACACCATATTCCGTGAAAATACACATCTAATGTTTAATAGTTACAAGTGATCTGAAGTTGTACAGGTATTTCAAGTAAGATGTACCTTTAATACTCCATAGCTGAAAGTAAGTAAGACCTCCTTGTAGTCTGCATTAATAAACTTCGCATGTTCAATGTTTATGCCAGTAAGTACAGTTACACGTGATCTGGAGTAATACAGGTGGTGCAAGTAAGATTTACCTTTAATAATCCGTAGCTGGAAACATAAACAATCTCAACATGTAACTTGTTTATAACAATAACCATAGTTACGAGTGATCTAGAGAGTGCAGGTGTTGCAAACAACGATAGTGAATTAATGTTCCGTGGCTAGCAGCAAGTAACGCCTCTTTATACTCTACATAAATAATCTCCACATGTAACCTGTTTATAACAATAACCATAGTTACAAGTGATCTAGAGAAGTGCAGGTGTTGCAAACAACGATATTGAATTAATGTTCCGTGGCTAGCAGCAAGTAACGCCTCTTTGTTGTCTGCATTATCAAACCCCACATGTTACCTGTTTATAACCATGAGTATAGCTATAAGTGGTCTAAAGTGGTAATTTAATAGTTAATTGTCAGGTTAAAAAGCAAATTGAACTAAACAGCCAGTCTTGTATACAATGGTATTTTTAGTGATTTATAAACCATATTGCTTATTTATAAATGTATTAGCATTTAACTTTATATACTTTTTATTATTTAAATATATGTAACAAAACTAGGGATAGTTTTTTTGTCAATAAACAGTACAACAACTTCTAAATACATGGTTCGTCTCCCATATGCCTATGAAAGGTTTAGCACACATTATATTAACAAATTTGTAATGTTTAAACCATTTGAACAAATGAGTATAGTGAGCAGATTTGATCCAAAAATAAGACAAAAACTCTTTTCTATTTTGAAATAATTTGTGTTCTTACATTTTCTTTATTTATATCATGAAATAATACAAATATATTGCCTCGTTATATACTATTTCAAGGATTCATAAACCGATAATGTGAATAGCTTATCATATAAGAAACACTGGAAAGCTGCTGAGGAACCAGAGGTGCTTGGTTAGCACAGGGGTCTCTGGTGCTGATACCAAGCTATAAGTTAGTTTTTTAACGTCTTCGTTTTCAAGCTGTACCAATTTTAGATTCCAAATGATGGACTGAGGAGAGTTTGGAATGGAATATAATTCAATATTCGCACTAAAACTTCTCTTCTCGACATAGTAACTAAATCATTTTGAGTGGTTTAAATCATTTTAACTTAAAAGAATGTATGTGAATAGGAAGGACGTTTATGTATAAGAAAAACAATTTATTCGAGTACTAAAAAGCAATTAAAAGTATTAAAACTATATATCTAAAAATAAAATTACATTTTATAAATTAAACTCAGAGAGTTTTACATAATACACAGCTACGATAAGTGAAGGAAACTCATTTACTGCACTATGCTTTGAGATCATGTCTAAAAACATCGCAGTGCACTCAACTGTGCACCTGATGATACAATGAGAATATCAGTAGATATCAATATGCCGGTTCTAGACCACTTTTGGGACAGACAGAAAATCAATGTAAAATACTGTCCATTGAACATTAAACAAATCTAATAAAATCTAAACAGGAAAGCACGAATGTTAAATAAACCGAATCTTTAGCTGTTTTACTGTTCAATGTTTGCTTCTACATTTATAAGCTGTTTTAATGAAAAAATCAAAAAATCTTAATAAAAAAATCTTTATTCTACAAAGTTAATTGTAACACAGTCTTTATCTTTAATAGTCTTCTTTCCAGTAACAATCAAGTGTAATTTTTCATTTTTGTTTAATTCTTTAATCTTTTTCTCATCCAAAACAGTCAAAAATCTGTTCGGCAAGTGTACTTTACAATCTTCCAACTCGGCAATTATTGTAAAACCCGAATTTATCTTTTCATTTTCTCCAAATTCAAGATTCTATATCTCTTTTTTTCTTCCAATTCCACTAATTTCTTATATTCTTTGAATCTTAGTTCACCAACCTTATTCAACTCTTGTAACAGCGCTGCCATTTGTTATAGAACAATCTTTTAACTAAATTTAGTTTAAAAGATTTTTCTATAACAAATAGAACAATCTGAAAACATTTGACCAGAAATTGTGCTGATTTGTGTCAAAAATCACTACTTCTCAAAATTTAATTTTACAAATTTTTGCTCTTTAAATAGAACAATCTGAAAACATTTGACCAGAAATTGTGCTGATTTGTGTCAAGTTGTTACAAAAAATCACCACTTCTCAAAATTTTAGTTTACAAATTTTTGCTCTTTAAATATGGAGCGGAAAAGATAGAGTGCCCGTACTGCAAAAAAGACATTTTTGAAACATCACTATACTCGTCATTACAATTCGAAAAATCATTTGAAGAACAAAGAAATTTATAATAAAGAACTAAATTATTTGAGGACTTGGGCTAAAGAGAATCAAATCGATGGTCACGAAAAGATGTACAATATAGAAAAATTGCGTGAATTAAAGAAAAGCTTTAAGGAAGATAAAAAAGATCTCAATCTATTTTAATGATGAAAAAATTCAATCAATCGCTGAAAAATTGTCCTTAGAAACAAACGATAAAACTAAGTCTGAAATGATCGAAGAAATTGATAAAAACTCTTAAAGTAAAATCCGAAAATATCATTGATGTAGAGAAGTTTTATCCTCAATACACGGTCTTTTCAAGCAATACATTTTAACAAACTTGAACGACAATTCCATGTCAATTTACAAATATCTTTTCAATTATGCGGTCAGAAGAAATTAAAAGTTTAATCGAGAAATTTCAAGAAAATGTTAAAAATATGAAGGGCTATCTCTCTTTGGAATGTGAATACGAACGAACTTTAGTGAATGGTGAACCGCAAACATGTCTAATGTATTTTACTATCAAAGCAGACGAAATCTTTGACGTAAACGACTTTATTACTAAGCAATTTAATAAATTAACACATCGAGAACAAAACGAATAATCCAAATAAAAGGTTCCGGATGGACATTTAAAAGTTGTAAACAACTAGTTTTTGAGCCTTAACAAACACGAAATGATGAATGCAGGATCATACATCGATTTACCAAAGAGATATCAAAGATAAAAAAGCTGTGTATAAATATAAAAAAATAGAGATGATTTTTGCTTTATTTACTCAATAAGATGTGCTATTGAAAAAACCCGAGACTCATGTTGACAGAGCAAAACAATACGAAAAATTCGTGAACGATGAGATATTTTCTGGATTCGACTATCCTATGTCTTTAAAAGATATACAATTATTTGAAAAAACGAAGCAGCAAAGCAAAGTACAAGTATCCGAAAATGTCTGTAAATGTCTATACTTTTGATGAAAAAACTACACATAGTACCGTTGCAAATTTCAGAAGTTTATGACGCCAAGTTAGAAGTTGATTTATTGTATGTTAAACAAGATGATAAATCCCATTATGTTTTGATAACAGATTTAAGTAGATTAGCGAGTTCACAGATATCAAAAAATGCTCACAAGACGTTCTTGTGTCGAAGATGTTTAAGCCATTTCTACAAATATAGTGCTTTATCAGATCATTTAGAAATTTGTAAGCAACATGAAGTTTTGCAAGCCAATTATGCCGTTTCCGGGTCAAAACAAACTAAAATTTACCAATTACCAAAAGAAATTTAGCCATCCGTACGTTATTTATATGGATTTTGAAAGCATATTAGAGAAGATTCCCACATGCAAAAACAATCCGCAAAAATCGACTACAACCAAGATTCAGAAAGCATATTCCTTATGGTTTTACTCTATATTTTAGTGTCTAATGTGACCAATCGTATGTACAAGCCGATATGTTATCGAGCAAAAAAATGAAGAAGAGTTGCCGAACGTTCCTGCAAAAATTGTTTGAAGAACTCAATAAATTATCGAAGTACATAGCTAAAAAATATAATTCAAAGAACATGAAGCCCATGAAATTGACTGACGAAGAAGAAGAAATTTCGTATCAAAATTCAAATCTTTGCCACATTTGTGAAGAAATATCGTATCAAGACACTGAAAAAACTTTAGGGTTTTTACCAGATAATTGGAGTTCTGCTTATGATGCATTCAAAAAATGCAGAGATCACTGTCATTTGACTGGAAAATTTCGAGGTGCAGCTCATAGAATTTGTAATCTGAATTTGAAATTTCCTCAGAATATTCCCGTTTTCTGTCACAATATGTCTAATTACGATACGCATTTGTACATAAAAGAATTGGCAAAACAATACGGTAATGTTGATTTGATTGCAAACACCGATGAACGATATATAAATTACTCTGTAAAATTCTGGATACGGGTATGAATTTGATGGTGACAAACCTAGAAAGTTCATAAAATTCTCTTTCGTAGACACGTTTAGATTCATGGCGTCATCTATCGAAAAATTAGCGAAAAATTTAAAGAAAGAAGACTTCAAACATACAAATCATTTTATACAGGATGGAAGAATATTGAATGAAATGAAATTATAGAAAGACAGCCAAATGACGAAGAAGAAAATCATTTTAAAATTCTATCTGGAAAAGGCATATTTCCTTACGAATTTATCGATAGTATTGAAAAAACTTTGATTACACAGAAGAATTGAGAATTCAAGATTTCTATTCACTTTTGACAGATGAGAGCATATCTGAGAAAGATTATCAACACTACTTGAGCGTTTGGAACAAATTAAAAGAGAAAAATCTTGGAAATTTACTCTGATTTGTACAATATCCAAGATGTTTTATTGCTTGCTGATATATTCGAAAATTTCAGAAACATTTGCCTTAATTGTTATAAAACTCGATCCGGCACACTATCTAACAGCTCCAGTCTCGCATGGGACGCAATGTTAAAATTAACGAAAATTGAGCTTCAGCTAATTAACGATTATAATATGTATTTGATGATTGAAAAAGGCATTCGCGGGGGGCATTTCTCAGTGTATTAAACGATATGTGAAAGCAAATAACAAATATTTGAAAGATTTCGATAAGACAAAGCCCGAAAACTATTTGTTATACGTTTGATGCTAATAACCTTTATGGGTATGGCCTAATGCAAAAAACTGCCGTTTAGTGATATCAAGTGGATGGATCCAAAAACTTACACAACTGAAGAATGGAAAGAAACAATTTTGGAACTCACTGGCGACGAAGATTATGGCTATATTCTCGAAGTTGATCTTGGATATCCAACGAATTTACACGAACATCACAAGGATTTACCTCTTGCTCCAGAACATTTTAAAAACAAACTTTGCACAACTCTACTGGATAAAACTGAATACGTTGTTCATTCGAGAAATTTGAAGTTCTATTTGGAACAAGGTATGATTTTGAAACATGTGGGAATAGAGTTATTGCATTCGATCAGAAGCCTTTTTATGAAAGAGTACATTGATTTTAATACTAATATGAGGACCAAAGCTACAAGTGACTTTGAGAAGGATTTTTATAAACTGATGAACAACTCAGTTTTTGGAAAAAGTATGGAAAATGTGCGAAATAGATGCGATATTAGACTAGGAAATGAAGAATTTTCAATGAAACAAGCTAAGAAAACAAATTTCAAATGCTTTAACATCTTTGACGACAACTGTATAGCGAGTCACATGTATAAACAAAAGGTTAAATTTAAACAAACCGATCTACATAGGATTTTTCAGTTCTTGACCTATCAAAATTGCTAATGTTACGAGTTTTATTACAACAAATTAAAGAAGTTTGATCCAGATTTGAATCTGTGTTACATGGATACAGACAGTTATTTTCTAGAATTGAAACGAGATCCTTTTAAAATTATTAAAGAAAATATAGATGACTTTGATACAAGTGATTATCCAAAAGATCACGAATGTTTCACTACTAAAAATAAGAAGGTAATAGGGAAATTCAAAGATGAGTTAAATAGCGAAGTTTTAGAAGAATTTTGTGGTTTAAGGTCTAAGATGTACTCGTACAAATATCTAGATAAAGACCCAGTTAGGTGTAAAGGAATTAAGAGAAGCGTTGTAAATAAAACAATAAATATCGAAAAACTTGAAGAGATGTTTGTTCGAAGGTAAAGAAGAATTTAGGGAGATGACAGTCATCAAAAGTTATAAAACATGAGTTGTACACTGTTACCATAAACAAGCTGGCACTGAACGCTAAAGATGATAAGAGAATTGTCCTAGAAAATAAGATCGATACAGTACCGTATGGATATAAAACAGATATATTAGAAGAGTTAAACAAACTTGGAAACTTTGATATGTAAATGGAAGATGATTTAATTCACTGTCACAAGTGTAAAAAGAAAACGAAAAATATTGATTCAAAAATCGTTTAAACTCAAAATGGATTGTATAGAATTGCTGCAAAATGTTCAAAATGTAAGACAAACAAGAGTAAGTTTATAAAGAATCCAAATCCAAAACCTGTTAAGCAAGAATTGAAGACTAAAGATGAGATAGAGAATTGAAGCTCGAGAAATTCATGCACCAGTACGAAAAAAGTTTAAAAAGAGAAAAATTATAACATTAGGAATTGACGATTTATGGGCAGCAGATTTAGTTATAATGTCTAACTATTTCAGATCAAAATGATGGATTTAAGTATATGTTAAATGTTATTGATACTTTCTCAAAATATGCTTGGTCAAGAGCTATCAAAAGAAAAAACGGCAAGGATATTTTAAAAGCTTTCGAAGATATAGTAAAAGATGCCATAAGGATCAATCACAAAACCTCCTAACCTACTCATACAGATAAGGGTTTAGAGTTTAAAAATAAAGAAATTTAACGATGTTTTGAGGAAATACAACATTAAGATTTATCATACTGAAAACGAAAGAGAAATCAAGTATTGTAGAGAGATATAACAGAACTCAAAATGAAAGAATGAAGGTTCTTTTTGAGATTAATAAAAAACTTTAAATGGATCGATATTCTTCAAAAAATAGTCACAAATTATAACGATACAGTTCACAGCACAATCAAAATGAAACCGAAAGGACGTAGATAAGGATGCAGAAAAGGAGTTATTAGAGACCGTTTTCAAGTATGTTCCACCAGAAATTCACACGAAAACTAAATTTAAAGTCAATGATCATGTAAGAATTGTTAGTAAAAAAACAAACATTTTCGAACAAATATAAGAACAATGGTCAAGAGAAATCTTTGTGATTTATCAAATTAATAACACAGATCCTGTAAACTTATAGTATAAAAGATTTAAATAATGAAGAAATAACCGGAAAGTTTTATGAATATGAATTGAAGAAGTCAAAGATTTTTTCTATATAAATGGAGGCCCAAAAGAAATGTTCAATGTGTGCAAAGAATTAAAAGGTTTTGAAGAATTTTATAAAGATAAGAGTAGAAAAGATGGAAGTATTTATAATTGTAAAGATTGTTATAGGAAGTATCATAAAGAGCTGTATGATAAAATAGAAAAATTAACTTTGGAAGAGAAAGAATGTCTTAAATGTAAAGAAACTAAAAAAATTTCAGAGTTTAATAGTGATCACTATAGTAGAGATAAGAAAGACTCATATTGTAAAGATTGTGTAAAGAAGAATCACCATAGATTATATTATGAAGATACTCAATGTGAATGTGGGAAGAACTATAAAATGGTTAAATAATTATCAAAAACATTTACAAACAAAATATCATAATTCAAGAATTTAACATTTTCATCGTGTAATAATTTTTTCTATATAAATGGAGTCTCAAAAGAAATGTACAAAGTGTCAAGAAGAGAATAGAAAAGACTGTTATTGTAAGGAATTATACGTTAAAATGGACAATATTAACTTTAGAAGAAAAAAAATTGTTACTTTTGTAAAGAAATTAAAAATATTTCTGAATTTAATAACTGGCAGTATAGTAAAGATAGAAAAGATGCTTTTTGCAAAGATTGTGCTAAAAAAATTTTCAGCGAAAGTTATAAAAACGAAATGCCTTGTGAATATGAAAAAAAGATTTTACAATGGTTACCTAGTTATGCTAAACATTTACAAACAAAATATAATAAATCGAGAGTTTTTAGTAAAATTTAGAAACATTTTCATCGTGTAATTTAGATATTCTATAAATCAGTCGAGATTCTGTCATATTTGTGGTAAAATGATTTTCCGTTGTATAAGATATTCAAAGATTCTTTCATTTGGTTGTAGAGATTTATACTATTTGGATCTCCATGTCTTAATAAAATTTCCATTTCTGGGTAATCAATTTCAAGTTCTTTCAATCTTTTCGGTATTTCTCTCTTTTGAGCTTGATAACGTAATAAGGCCATTCCCACATGTGATTCTTCTTAATTAACACAAAAACATGGTGTTTTTTCTTATCAAAATCTTTACAAACAAGATCTGGTTTCATTTAAGTCAATTTTTACACTTTGTTTTGCAATTATTTCCGTTTTGATTTCATCTTTAATTTGCAAGTGCTTAACTTTGTCCTCTAAATATTTAATCTTGTTTTCAAGTTTGTACACACCAAATTTACGAATGCTTGGTAAAAACATCTCTCGTAACCCATTGTTGAAAGCTTTTTGCTTCTATTTTATGAGATCTTAAAATTAACGAATAAAGTCCTGATTCGTTAATGAAAATAGTATCTTTGTGAATATTTGCGAGGTGGCCCTCGAGGGCTACCTTATCTTTTAGATAAAAGTATTGAGATTTGTCACCTTCATCGACATTATTTCTAATCGCTTTTTCTGTATTGTTATATTCCAATATTTCTGCAACATCTTTAGCCTTAAACCAAAATTCATTATTTTCGTCAACAATTGTTAAAATTTCTTTATTATTGAATTTTTAGTTGATTATTTCTTAGATCTATGACTGACTCCATTTAGATAGAAAAAAATTTAACAAGCAATTTTTATTTTGAGAGACCTGGTTCATTAATAAAAACAGTACAGGGATGAAGATTGTTAAGGGGCCATTCGAATAGACCCTTGTTTTTTAAGTAAAAAATATTGAATTTTGTCATCATCATCAACGTTTAATATGATTGCTTGTCTAGTGTTTTTCATATTCTAATATTTCTGCAACATCTTTCGCTTTAAAACCAGATCACATTGTTTTCGTCTACAAATAGTTAAGATATTCGTGTTATCGAATGTAAGTTGGGTTATTGAGCAGATCCACAACTGACTCCATTTAGAAAGAAAAAATTTAACAAGCAATTATTTGAGTGTAAAGTCAGATTCATTAATAAAAATTGAACTAGGATGTAATGTTTGTAAGAGTCGCGATTCGATACCCTTGTCAGAACGTATGTTTTTGAATATTTTCTCGGGGTCTATGGGATAGACTCCAGTGATTTATACATTTAAGTGCTATTTTCTCGTCATTATCGTCATTTTAATCTAATCGGCCTCTCATCAATCTTAAATAAATTGTTGTTTTACTCTCATTATTTAATAAATTTTCCTCAGAGTCTTGTATAGTTAGAACGATTTTTTGAATTCTTTTAATATTTTTTCTAATTGGAATATAATCGATTTCATTCGGTTTTTTCACTGATTTTTGATCCATAAGCAACATTTGGGAAAAATGTGTACAAAATTTCAGATTCTTTGTGTAATGTTCGGTATGATTTTCAAAACTAGGTTCAACGAGATTGCAGAGTGCACTTCAATTACATCGAACGGTCTAAATTTTGGCGTTTTATTTCCTAAATATACCTGATTTGGCTCAATAGTTTCTTGAACAAACCCTAACAAATCTACAATAATTGCTGAAAACATTATTCTTACTGGTGATTTTATTTGAATTTTATTAGAGAGATAAATTTGTTTGCATTTCAAACTTGTTTTCGTCAAAGTTTTAAAGATTTATCTGATTGTTTGAATGTTTTCAGATAATTTTTAAGGGAATTTTTAATTTGATCGAAAGTATAATATCCTTTGTTTAAAACCATAGTATTTTGTTATGTTCTTCTCACTAAATCCTATACAATAAGGAGAACTTTCACTAATATTTATTACAAAATTATCAGAATAAAAGCCGCTTAAACCGATAAAATAATATTGATTCTTCCTCTAAGTGTATAGGATGTTCCAAGTTTAAAAACTAATTTAGAGCTTTCTGAAGTCAACTTGAACAGCTTCATTTTAGTTATTTAAATGGAGAAATTTTTTAAAGCAAAAAGATCAGATAAAACTTCAAACGTTTGAAGGAAAATAAGAAAAGATCAACCAATCAGATTGTTAATTGTTGGTTCAAGTGGATGTGGAAAAAACAACTTTATTATTGAATTTTATCTACAATAGGTTGATTCCTTATTCCAATTTGTATGTTTTTAGTAAATCTTTAGAACAAGACGCATATAAAAAATTACAAGAAAGATTTGAAAATATTGAGAAAAACTTAAGTAAGAAAATATCATATTTTTATAATGCTTCCGAGGACATAGTTCCGTTAAGCGAATGTAAACCGAATTCTTTAATCGTTTTTGATGATTGTATTTTGGAAAATCAAGACGTTATCAAGGAATATTTCGTAATGTCTCGTCACAAAAATATCTCTTGTATCTATCTTTCTCAATGCTTTTCAAAGGTTGATAAACAAGTTATAAGAAATAATTTGAATATGTTGTGTATTTTTAAGCAAGATGATCACTATTCGAGAAAGATTTACAACAATTATGTGGGATCTGATATGAGTTTTAAACCACTTTAATGAATTATGTGATAAAATTTGGAAGGAAGACTATGGATTTTTTAACTATTAATCTAACTTTGAAGCCTAAAAATGGTAAATATTTGAATAAATTTTCCAATATATAAACGTGTGATAATCTAGTTGTTTTCATGTTTTTACGTTCACGTTTTACGTTTCGTGTTCTCGTTTTTACGTTCCACGTTCACGTTTCCACGTTCACGTTCATGTTTCACGTTCATGTTTCACGTTCATGTTTCACGTTCGTGTTTACGTTTCACGTTCGTGTTTCACGTTCGTGTTTCACGTTCCACGTTCACGTTTTACGTTCCCACGTTCACGTTTTTTACGTTCCACGTTTCAAAACTTTCCTAAATAAATGGCGAACGTAACTTCTGAAGAAGCGAAAAAAACTTGATCAAATAGAAAAGAAATTAATCAAAGAATTTAAAGAACAGATTCGAATTGATGAAAAAGAACAAGAATTTATTCAAAAAATTAATCAACCTGTAACATCTGCAATAAAAAATGTTGAGGGCAAAATTGAAAAATGTTTTAAGCGATAATCAAAATTTGATGAATTTGGTTCCAGTTGTACGACAATTTGCTGATATTTCGATACCAGAATCTGAGTTTGAATTGCCAAAATTACCATCTTCAACACCATTTAGACCTCGAATCATTGAAGACTCTACCATAGTTTGAACCAATAAGTCCTGGAACAAACGGATATAATAATTGGTGAAATTGGTAAAAAATTTTCTTCCTAGAGCAAAGGATGATAAATTTGGTTTGTATTGGGACAGAAAAAAAGAAAGTTTTATGATTGGAAATTTGCCCGTGAATTTTGAGCATAATGATTCATTATTAATGAAAAAAAACATATGAAGGAACTCAAGGTTTATGGAGATTATTAACAGGCACTGATGTTCCAAAAGACGGTTTATATTCTGAAGAAGACTTGAAAAAGTATACTGAAATTTTATGGAAATCTGATTCAATTTACACAAATATAATGATGCATCAACTAAGAAACCAAAGTCAAGTAAAGGTAAAAAATATCTCAATTTGATTAAACCAATTTGGGAAAAACGAATCGAAGGATCAGGTGTGAGAAAATACAGTGATAATAAGATTGAGTACAGATATATCGACGATTTGACAAAACTCGATGGAATTATTAAATTATATTTATGCTCAAGAAAAGGCTGGAAACAACAATTTTTTGAACGAAAAGAAAGCGATTAAAGATTTTATTTCGAACAAACTTGATGAGGTGATTGAAAAAAACCTGATGGAATTAAATATTTAAACGAGTTTTTGCCGGCAATAAGTTCATCTATGATTGAGGGTAGCGGACTTTTGAATGATTTTATCAACAATTTACCTTTTGAATTACACGTACCAACTTATCAGTATCTGGGGCCTGGCACAAAACTCGAAAAAAGACTAAAAAGAGGAGATCCTGGTATAAATAAATTAGATCAAGCTGCTATGGAACACGATATTTTTTATGCCAAAAACATAGAGACACAAATTCCAGACATATCGCAGATAAAGTTTTGCAAGATAAGGCAATGGATAGATTTTTATCAAAAAGATGCTAGTTTAGGTGAAAGATTTGTTGCGCTTCCAACAGCTGGAGCAATGTTTTGAAGAGAAAACTAGGAATGGGAATCGAAGAGAACTTGAAAATTTTAACTATATAAATGGAGGTGAACGTAAAATTTCAGCAAAAATCAGAAAGAAAAAAATTAAAATCCGCTTTTAAGAAGAAAATACCCGTTAGTATTCAATTTAAAATAGATCAACTAAAAAATGGCGAAGATAAGATATTTTTAACAAATAGACAATACAATAAACTCGAAAAACATTTAAGAAAAACAATAAAGGAAACCAGAATAGAATTTTCTTATAATCAGTTGAAAGAACTTAAAAATGGTGGACTTTTGAAAGATTTATTAGATTTTGGGAGAAAATATTCCAGTTGTTAAAAATGTTGTTCCTTATGTTCGTAAAGCTGCTCCAATCGTTAAAAAAAGATGTGATTCCTATTGTTCGAAACATTTTAAATTGGTTAGATAAAGAGTTGGAAGATGTTACAGGATCTGGATTAGATGAAAAAACTTTGAATTACGTGAAATCAAACATTGAAAAAAAAAATTAAACCTTTAACATGCGGGGAAGGGAATTGGAAGAAAACCTGCAAAAATATTAAACATTTTAGAGGAATCTTCATGAGAGATACATTACCTGAAAAAGTTAAGAAATTTGAATGTGGAATTGTGAATTTAGACTCGATTATGGGAAGTGGAACGCATTGGATTTGTTATTATAAAAAATGATAAGAATGCATGTTATTTTGATTCGTATGGAAGAATTGAGGACAAACCACCTATAGAATTGATTAAATATTTGAAAAAATCAAGCGTCTACTACAATGATTCTCAGATTCAAGACTATAAAGATCCCCAAATTTGTGGTCATTTATTGTGTTTTTGTTTTGAATGAACTGGCTGAAGGTAAAGATTTTAAAGAAGTTGTCAACAAATTATTGCTTAATAAATATGGATTCACGAAATATTTTTGACGTGTTTGGAAACACAAATTATTCAAAATGAAGATTATAGTTTGAATTTTGATAGTTTGAGGAATGAGTTTGATAACAAATTAGAAAGTTTATTACAAAACCTTCCAGATTCAGATATGTTTGCTGTCGAGATTGAAGATTTTTAAAGCAGAATATGATAACAAACTTGCAAATTTCATGAGTTCAAATGAAGTTGCTGATAAAATAAAAACATTGGAAAAAGAAGTTGATGATGGTGTAAAAAAATTATTTACCAATTTAATGTCTCACATCGAAAAAAGCTGATGAAATTACTGAAGCGATCAAAGTTGAAAAAGAATTATGTTAGTTTGGCTAATAAGAAAAGAATTGTCGGTGTTCGACCTGGTATTGACAAACATGATGTTGTTGTTAAAGAACAAATTTTTTAAAACCTCTAAATATTATCAGAAAACATCGATATTGTTGATTTACATGATCCGAATGTTAAAAAATGCCTTAGATTTTAAAGGAAAAAGAATTAGCGGTGTTAGTAAAGGAATTAATCCATTTGATGTTGTTGTAATGATTCAATTAGAAGATCCTATTAAATGTTTAATGAACTAAAACAAAATTATGAGAATCATAAACAGCATGTTAAAGATTTTACAACAGAAGTCTATGACAAGTTAGAAGCCAGAAATAGAAGATCAGTAGACGATGTTGGTGAATTACTTGATAAAGTAAATAAACTAGAAAGAAAACTTTAATACATATAAAAAATAGTGTTAATGTATTAGTTGGTGAAGTAATTAACAAAATTCTGGAAGATTTTTGATACACATTTCAATGAGAAAATAAACATTTTTGAAAATTTTGGTACACGTTTAAATGAGCAAATAACACATAATAATGAATTACTTAAAAGAATAGAAGATCGATACTCTTTATATCTCGATAAAGTAAATAAACTAGAAGAAAACTTTAATAAATTTAAAGAAGATGTTAATAAAACTTTTGAAAATATTGATAACAGATTTAATGGATTAGGCGGCTATGATGACTAATTTTCCTTATATTAAATGGCGCTCATATATTGTGTGAGATGTAAAGAAAAAAAACTGCAACAAATGATATAAAATACTATGCAAACATCAATGGAGTTAAGAGAATATCTGGAAAAATGTGCAGAATGTAACTCAAAAAAGAGCCAATTTATAAAAACATGATTTTGAAATTTTTTCTTAATAAATAGAGATGGCGGGACATTACAGTGCTTTCGATCTTTTTATAATGCAACACGAAAGAGATTTGAAAAAAGGAACATTGGGACGATATTTCTCAAAAATATGAACTATCCGAAGATATGATGCGATTATACGTAAACAAAATTGAATTGGTATAACATTGCAAAATATCAAACTTTATTCATCAGAGTTTCATTCAAGAAAATATACATTATCAATTAAAAGATCATATGTCTGTCTGTTCTTTGTCTCTATCAACACTTGAGTATAAAGTTTTTGGGATGAAAATAAAGATACAGTTGATTGGAACAATATTATAGATAGCGGTTACTATCCTGTGCAAATTTTTATTGAAATATGTGACCGAGATCGCAAAATTTAAGGAAGAGGAATCCTGAATATGACGAAGTAGATCATTAAAAATGACTCTAATCTTTTTAATTATTTTACTAAAATTTATATCTTTTCTTATAAAAACGTACATTAGATCGATGAAAAAATGATACACGATGTTTAAAATTTCTAAATTTTTCTCTTATTAAATGGCCGGACTACAGAAATATGCTAGTGATATTGAAAGGGCGGAGTTTAAAAATGTCTATCCAATTAGTAAACAACATTTGAATGAACCGAATAAAAAGAACTGAGTTTAATATTGATTTTGGAGTATAACTTTTGCTCGTCTAACTTCCAGTTTTATATTTCTGGAACTTTAACAAAACAAGATGGTCAAGCATATCTTGGAACTGATAATGTTAGATTAATCGATAATTTTATACCGTTTTTATTTTCTAAGATTGAAGTAAGAAAACACAATAAATTGATAGAAGAAGTCGAAAACTGTGGCCAATTAAAGCACAATTAAAGGAACTATTTCGTATTCAAAAAGTGATGTTATTTTCTCAAAACTTCTAATGGCTTTGAATCAGATTTTAAATTTGGTGTTTTTGAAGCAGCTGGAAATTTATCTCATTTTGGATTAGGATTTTTTGAAAATGTTACTATTCCGATCTATAAAGGAGGATTTTATCTAAGTTTTATAAGAGCAGAAGACGATGATGTGATTCTGAAGACTGCAACTGGAAATGTTATGCCTGTTGATGGAAAAAATAACAATTACAGATTTTTTTTATTAGAGTTCCAATGATTGATTATAAAACCACGAGTTAAAATAAGGTTGATTGATGAAATTACAAAAAGTCAAAACATTATGTTTAATTTTCTAGATTGGCAATGTATTGAACAAAAAGGTATTTCCGGAACAACTTATTCGTTCGATATTACAAACATTTATAGAAATATCTTCAATCCCAAGTTCGTTATTATAGGTTTTCAAACAGATAGACAGAATAATCAAGAAAAAAATCCTTCAAAGTTCGATAGTTTGAATGTAAAAAATATCAGAGTAAATTGAACGGTTCTTATTATCCAGATGAATTACAAAATTTAAACATTTCCGGAGGTCTTTTCAGAATCATGTATCAGATGTATCAAGATTTTAAGAAAGTTTACTGTAATAATAAGGAAATGTATTACAATCCTAAAGAATTTTTAGCGAATAGACCTATTTATGTCATTGATACAAACAAAGAGTTTGACAAATATTTCTGGTTCAAAGAACGATATAATTATCAATATGGATTTTCAAAAAGCTGTTACAAACTCGACATGTTATGTGGTTGTGGTTTCTGAGAAATTTTTAGCCTATGATGTGATTAAGAACGATATTAGAGAAATTCAGTTAAGAAAAATCGCGTTATTCGTCGGATAGTTTTAAAACTTTACAGAATTGTTAAAGACATGATAAAAAGTTTACATTTTAAATTGCATTAAAAAAATTTTGAAAAAATAGGGATGATATTAGGAAAAAAACTATTTCAAGGTCATGGACCGGGAAGTGGTGATTTTAAAAAATACTTTAATATTTACTGATCCTATATACCAAAATTTCATCAAAAAAGCTCCAATAGTTCTCGAGATATAAGAGTTTAAAGATAAGGGATGATTGGGGTAGATTTTGAAAAATTTTGTTATTTTCATGAAATTTTAAGTTGAACTCGCTTGTTTTTGAAGTTTCAGATTTTTCCGATAAAATTTTTTTTATTTTTCTTTGAATATTAAGAAATAGGGGATGATTTCACCCTTATGGATAAGTTAAGTCGAAAAGAGTTAAGTATTTTACTATATGTGTACCAAATTTCATTAAAATCGGTTGAGTGGTTTTTGAACAACAAGGTTTGAAAGAAATATTGATATATACTTATTTAATATACATTGGAAACTATAACAGTTCTAGGGAATTGAGACATTTCATTTTAACATGTTGGTAACACTACATCTCGTCTTCATCTCTTGCTGGGCGTTGGCCACGTATAGCTAGCCATGTGTGATCCTCCTCTATTTTAACGAAATTTAACAAGTTATATCATTATTTAGAAGATTCTAATGTATTTGCAAGTTGAAGAAAGAAGATATGGACTTTATTAAAGTAAGAAGATTGCTGTGAAGATCTGTGTTTCTTGTTAAAAGTGAAGTGAAGTGTTCCACTGGGCGTTGCCATTCTTAGTGTTATTATTATATTTTATAAGTTACTTTTATATTTGGGACTCGAAGAAAGACGTTACAAGAAGATTGTGAATTTGTGTAGACATTCTAAACTGTGATAAAACATTGTGTGAAAATAGTGATGTAAAGTGTTCATTTGTAATACAGAATTATGTGTTTTTACAGTGATTTCATTGTCTCACACGGCGTGAGAAAAGCAAGGTCATTGTTTGGTGTCACTATTGTCCTTGTACCACACACGGCGGCGTGTGCAAAGCAAGGTCAAGCGTTAGTGACACAAACGCCTCTCACATGTTTCAATAAAATGAGATTCGAGGTCAAGCGTTAGTGGTACAAACGCTCACAGCAGACGTCACAAATCTACAGTTGATTGAAATAAAATATATGATACCTTTCTTCTTCTCCCATTCCCAATTTCTTAGAAGTTAAGTAGATATCGCAAAAAACACGCACACTAACAACACTCATTTTGTATGTCTTTAAACAATAATTGATGATGTTCATATTATTCTCTTTCATTCCTTCTAAAAACTTCAAAAATATACTCTTTCGCTGATGAAAAATCTCGATTTCTTCCGGAATAATCTTTGTAATCATAGACAAAATATCCTAAATTAGTTGTACAGTAGAATGAAATTATTTCTATTTATCTCTGTTGTAGAAATGTAAACATAAACATTTGCGCTGAAAAATTTTATATCTCGGCAGACTTAGTTCCATAATCTCCATTTATAAAAAAATCTTTTTGTTTTAAATGGAAGAGTATAATGCCAACTGTTACAAGTGTTCTAATAGAGGAGAAATTATCGATAAAAGATATTTAGTTTGTAGAGGTTGTAATTTAATTTTGTTAGAAGACCTAAACCTAAGAAATTTCGAAATAATTAACACATTTGAATAACCTGCTTACAAAAATTGCAATATGGAGACAAGAAGCAAACAAAATTTGTTACAGAATTTAGAAAACAGAATAAAAAATTTTTACTTATCTCTTGGAAACCATTGACAAAAATTATTTTCCTTTTCAAAGAATACATTAGGTTTGTAGGTATCGATACACACGTTTATTATGAAAAGATATTACCTGTATTTTTTCATTATCTGGATGTTGAATTTGTTTATGATTTTGAACCAGAAATCCTCGATGATTTTATAGTACATTTGGAGAAATTAAACGAAGAACCTCTTGAAAAGAATGCGGTTTTACTCACATTCTCCCCGACTTCTCGAGTGATTGTTAGCAAATTTCATTTTTTTCCGTCTTTGAATTTTTTCTATTTAAATGGAGTTCTTGAAGGAGTTAAATGATATTGGTGAATGTAAATTCAAAGAGTATAAGAAGTTAAATGAATTGGAAGAGAAAAAAAAGAAACATAGAATCTTGAATTTGGAGAAAATGAAAGATAAATTCGGGTTTACAATAATTGCCGAGTTGGAAGATTGTAAAGTACACTTACCGAACAGATTTTTGGGACTGTTTTGGATGAGAAAAAGATTAAAGAATTAAACAAAAATGAAAAATTACACTTGATTGTTACTGGAAAGAAGACTATTAAAGATAAAGACTGTGTTACAATTAACTTTGTAGAATAAAGATTTTTTATTAAGATTTTTGATTTTTTCATTAAAACAGCTTATAAATGTAGAAGCAAACATTGAACAGTAAAACAGCCTAAAGATTCGGTTATTTAACATTCGTGCTTTTCCTGTTAGATTTTATTAGATTTGTTTATGGTTCAATGGACAGTATTTTACATTGATTTTCTGTCTGTCCCAAAATGGTCTAGAACCGGCATATTCATATCTACTAATATCTATTCATGTAGAATACTCTGAATAGCTGCTGGGCAACCGGAATGAGCTCCTTTGTAGTAAATTGTCCAAGTAAATTACAATGGCCATAAATATACTCAACATCGGCGTGGCCAATATAATTTACTTGAACCAGAATTGCTCATACACATGTGAGGCAAATGTAATTGCTTACCAAGCCGCGAGTAACTAATATTTTTTGTAATAACAAATTTATTTTTATGTTTAATGTTGTCTAGATATCGATTACAGGTGATTTTAAAAAGATGGGATTTTATACTTACACCTTCAGGAAGCAAAATAAATATTCCAAAATACAAAGAAACACAACAAACGAGAAGAAAATTACGAAAACTTTAAATACACAATTAAAACATTCATATACCCAGCTGTTATATCATTAATGGTATAGAAAGAAATTTAGAAAAGTTATTTTTATATTAAATTTAAAAAAAATTGGTATTTAGATTTTAGAAGTAATTGATGTTAGATATTTTTTAATTTTAAAGGGAAGACCTTATTAATTCCTTTAAGATCATAACACTCTTTAATTTTGTTTTTTGTGTGCTCAGCAGCATGTTTGTCCAATGACTTCTCCTTGTCTTTATGAAAAATACCATATCTGTGCCCTGTTAGTCTCACTCTAAGGTGGTTAGATGTTTGGAAAATGTAGCTTTTGTTCCAAAAGTTCTCATTAATTTGATAAATTACACTCTTAGAGTCACAGTTTACTTTGCTAATGATGGGATATGTTAAACCAGTTACGCTACTCTTGAATTCCTTATAGTTTTTCATAATTTTTCAGTAACCGCGACGTGGTTTGTTGCACGGTTAACATCCATTAGTAACGGGTTTGTGCCATTTAGGTGGTTTAGGTTGGACAAGTTAGTTTTTTAAAATTGGAGGTTTTCGAAATATTACTCTATGTGCTTTAGTCATAAAAGTTTGGGTATTTGGAGATGAAATTAACACGTTATGGGCAATTTTCATAAGACTGTTTATTTTGTATAGCCCAGGAAGCAATTGTGTAATAAACTTTGGTTATGCTTTATAATAGGAGCTCCTTGGTTGATGTTTTTGGTTTGTTTATTTGATTTTTAAAATTTTGTCTGGGTAATTTAAATGTTTAAAAGTGGTGCTTATAATTTTTCAATATAATTTCAGAAGCCTATATCGTTGCTGCATAGTTTCTTGGTTCACGAAGATAAACTTTTTTGAATAGACTTTTTATATATACTAGATGGCAAATTGAAAAATTTAGATAGTTCATTGTGTTTGTTTTCTTAACATGAAGTTTTTTTATGTATCCCGATTCGAAAAAGCTGTGTACATTTAAAAAGTGAACATTACATCACAATAGTTCCATGTAAACTTGAAAGGAGAGCACGCTTAAAGATTCTTTACAAATTCATGCAGGAATCCATCCCCATAATGCCATATGAAAAATATATCATCGATGAATAGTACCCATTTCTGTGGTTGAATATTTTGAAATATTTTTCTCAAATTCGCCCGTGAATAGGTTAGCATATGAGGGAGCCATCCTGGTGCCCATAGCTGTACCAGATATTTGTAAATAATTTTTTGTCATTAAATTTAAAATTGTTCATTATAAGGACGAATCGGATTAAATTAAACAAAAATTTGGTCGATGGGATATCATAATTTAGCAAATATATAAATAATCTCATCGTTAATTTCTCCTTATATTGCTACTAATTTTTTTACAATTACACAGAGGTACGTATTTAAATTAAAGACAAAATTACAATATTTGTAAAGCAACATGAAAATAATAATAAGTTAATAATATTGATATGTAAGTAATACTTTTCATAATAAACGAACCACAACATAAATGATACGCATCAAAGAGCAAAATGAACCGCTACCGCAAAAAGGCATCTCAGAGGAGATGAAATATCATAAAACCTTTTTGCCATTCCACAGCTGTTATATGTAGCCACGGCGGCTTTCATTTCACGTAACCACAACGGGGCCTGTTAGTTCTATAACCGGAAATTAACTCACCCTTGCGGAAAGCAACATATTATGTGTTGTGTTGAATTATTATTTTTGACAAAGGATACCCAAATGGTAGTTTTTATGTAACCCGACATGTATATTCATTTTATGATAATTTTCCGAAAATACAGAGACAAATAACAATAGAAACAAAATACTGGAATAATTGGAGAAATAAAGAAAAACTTATGAGTGTTGAAACGATCCTCATAAGTTAGTAAATTTAAACTTATCAGCACAAAGTGTTTCGTTCATATCTTTGCGATAGACGCTACTACGCGAAGATATCACATTCCCTCACGATCACAAAGTTAAAACTTGTTGAAGTATCTATGTTGAAAGATGTTAAATGGGCAAGGAACTTGGAAGATTTAAAATTTGTTAAAAATGAACTGACCGCCTCAAAAGTATTAAGTAATCTTATGGATTATAAATGTTTAAAGCGGGTTTTAGCCAAAAAGCCTGAAATCAGCTACGCGAGACAGAGACCAGTTTTAAAAAAATATTAGTTTATAAGAGTTTCGAGTACTATTTTAAATTATTATTGTTTTATCAAACACTTGAAATATAATTATATATTATGACGTTAAATGTTCAAATTTTCTCAAAGTCGCTAATATATTTTAATACACTTCAGTAAAGTAATATTAGAAAACATGCTACATAAAAATTCAATTATCAAAAGCAAAGGTTTTAAATTCGAAGTTTTTCTTTTTTTTGTGTGATTTCTTCTGATAAACTATTTATTTTTAAAACTCAAACTAAAAGTTGCATATTTAAATAGATTGAGAAATACATTAGTACAACCACTCCCATTCCATTGATAGTCTTTGTGAATCTTTGCCTTTAAAAAGTCCTTAACTCTTTTGCTTCAAGTATCAGTCCAAACGAGGAGTATTGAGTAAACAAACAAAATAGGAATGTGTGATATTTACAGGACTGCGTTTTATTTGTAAAACATTGGGTATAGATTGATTTGGAACTACAAAAAGTGAATATTGCCCAAACACAAGAACAAATCTTGAGATTTATTTATTATAAAAAAAAAAAACAAATATATACCATTTTAATGCTGAAGTATAATTTCTTCAAATTGATCCCTTAAAATAACTCTTTAGGGGTGTCATCTTTAACACGGTCTAAAAACATCATTTAGACGTTTTTATGTAGAACTCTGAACAATTTTTAGTTAGGCCGTTATTAATTATTAATTACCATGTCAATTATTAAATTTAATTTTGGATTTTTTACAAAATATGAAATTCTTTCGTACTGTTTGCATATAATTGCATTGACAAACATATTTGCATTAAACCATTTCTAAGGTTCCTGGAAAGTTTTTTTCATAAATTTAAGCTCCTCTAGACTACTATTTAGATTATAAACCGTTGTATCGTCTGCATAGAGCAGTTTCCTGGAATGAGTAAGACAGAGAATCTACTTTTAATAGAAACAACACAGGTTCTAATACCCTGCGGACTCCTCACTCAACAGTAGCCTTCTCCAAGCACAGGCCCTCTAGGCAGACTCAGTTTAAGAATTTAAAATAAGAACAAAAGAAGTTGAGAGGTGTTTTGCGAAACTCATATTGATCCAATTTACTAAACAAGACATCTTATTGAGACATACAAATTCTGTTGTTCTCATTATTCTCATTGGCATCATAGTTATTCATTTGAAAAATGTAAAAATATTCGATTACATTCAGCCTCATTGCATAAAGTAACCATTATCAATGTCATTATTGATTTATTGTATATATATATATATATATATATATATATATATATAAATAAAGGTTCGTGTAAAATTTCAAGTCTTAACGCCTTTCTTTTTCCAGATATCGTGTGGGTATTCATACAGACAGAATTTAAAATTCCCCCTTGTTCCACGAGTGTTTCGTTAAAGATCAGATAATAAATATTAACTGTCATAGACTAAAATCATGTTGGAAATGTTTTGAATGACGCTCAAGAATGCTAAAACGGAGTTGTTTCTTTTACCTCTGAAATTATTCTACTTCGGTTAACCAAAGGGGGCTTATTCAATACCATGAAGATTCGCTCTACTAGTTATAGAACAAAATTGTTTTTTGTGTAGGGACGAAAACTAGATGTCTTAGCTAAGTATAACAAATATTTTACCAGATATTCACATTTATTGCTGATTTTATATAAAATACATTAACGAATATAATACATCGTAATGTAATAAAACTGTGTTGGAAATTGCGTTTTATATTAAAAATCTGTGTATCCGTTTGAAACGGAACATTTCCAGGGAGATACTGTAACAATGTACCTAAATGAGGGTACAGGTATAGTGTTACCCGTAGCTAACAGCCGTTAATGAGTTGAAAGCTTCTGTGGTAGTTGCTGGTGACTGTTTACATTGAATAGCTTCTAGACTTATAGTTCTCTGCACAAAATGAGGAAAATGTATAACATCGTATTTGGAACATAATGTTATATATATATATATATACATTAAACTGTATAAATGGCATTAGCCTTATTTAATTTCAATAAACATTGAATCACAAAAAGTACTTGCTCCGCCGGGAGTCGAACCCGGATCTCTCACTTGCCAGGTGAATGTGCTACCATTACACCACACAGCGCTTACTTTTTCCGATTCAATTATTTTGTATTTGGCCCTATCGGTCACATATGCGTTTAAAAAACCAAATTAACATATGATCGGAAGACCAAATACCTGTCAAACGACTTGTATTTACATTAAATTGTATAAATGGCGATAGCCTTATTTAATTTCAATAAACATTGAATCACAAAAAGTACTTGCTCCGCCGGGAGTCAAACGGCCGTATCATAAGCACGGCCGTATCTCTCACTTGCCGGGTGAACGTGCTACCATTACACCACATAGCCCTTACTTTTTACGATTCAATTATTTGTATTTGGCCGTATGTTTCCCATATGCGTTTAATTAACCAAACTAACATATGATAAGAAGACCAAAATACAATACCTCTCAAACGACTCTTATTTGCATTAAATTAATCTATATAAATGTCAATAGCTGAATTTTTTATTACAATTGATATTGAATCACAAAAGAATATTTTGAAAATCCCACTGCGCTATTCTCCTCGGGTCTTTACAGTGGCGAAAATCCCACTTACTTTATAAGGTCGTGTTATATTAATTTAATTATCCCCTCAAATGTATTCAACTGTTCTGTTCATATATTGTTTATTATTATTAATTGTTTAAAACTTGATAGTGAGTAAATTGTCTAAATAATAACCATACTTTTTACGCCAATTTTGGATAACAGGAGTCAGTTAAGTACTGATTTAGATTATAAAATGTCCTAAAACATAAGAAGACCCGAATTTGACTTTGAAGACTCCAGGTGAAGCATTCCACAAGAACTTTTCTAGATTAATTTTGCTGGATTGTTTTTTTTATCTTTAGTTTTTTGCTTATGCACTCATTCAACCTCTAAAATATTTTAACTACAAATTTAAATACATATAAAACCCATCTTAGTTAGTATTTGACAGAAATATACTTCCTTTATATGTATATACTTTCTTTATCAGATAACACAACGAAACCAACTATGAATAAAAACATACTTTGAATAATGAAATTATAATTGCCATAATTATAAACCTTTTGACGTATTTTTGTAAAGAAAAGGTAAATATAAGAAGTGACAAGTTAAATTCAACATTGACGTCAGAAACATAATTTTTTTCAAACCAGCAGTATATATATATACACGTTTATATTGTGCGCAAGAGGCACACCAAGCAAGAATATTTTGGTTATAAAGGTTTCCAAAAAGAAGTAAATTGCTGAACAAATATTTTATTAAGAGAAAGACCCCTGTTGAATTATAATGAACTGTTCTTTGTACACGCTATAATGTGACAGCTTAATTATGTGTTTAGGTAGTTCTAAAACCTTATTAAATCTTTTTTGTGTACTGCTTGAAAGAATAGAGTAAGCTTGAAAGTAACGACACTTCTTATTTTTACCTTTTCTGTTATCACTGTAGAACACAAACATATTTCAGGTAATAACATAGAAAGTTTTAGTTCTCTAGTCTATTTTTAATTCAACAGTTTTAAAAATATTAAGAATGCTTGATCAGTATCATATGCAGGCATCAAAAACGAAGTTATCATCTAACTTGGACCATACATTTTAAGGATGTTATAAAACCATTTTATTTTTCTGGACGCTTTTCAGAGCTCCATATATATAAACCATGTTGATCAGGTCAACTAACGAAATTCAATTGTAACAGCAGGTTATTATGAGCGAAGTACACGCTTTAATTCCGAAGTAGGCTTATCAGACCCATGTAATGTTATGTATACACGCTTCGCACTGGCTTGGCTACTCCACAATTGATAGGTACAAAATATACAGGGTGTACATAAAGTCCTGCACGGGTATAATATTTTTTGAACGTTAACAGATAAATAAACAAGATTTGGTACATCAACACTACACCTAAAAATCTACTTTTTGAAGGAACTATCGGTTTTCTGTAATATCATGGGGACGTCCCGCAAGGAGTCAGAAGGAAATCTTAAATAGGAGCATAGGTCAATATGCACATCATTTTAAAGGGCTTATCTAGCAGAGTTTAATGCCGCAAAACCGCACTCAAAAAGATTGATTCAGTACAAAATGGCGGCTGTTCAAAGGTTTTACTTGGTTACATTTTATTAGTAGCCATAACCCCAGTAAAGCAAAACTGCAACCAAACGAATACTGCAGCTAAATACTACATTATGCTTGTCAGTTGTGCAGAAGTGAATTGTGACGTTAGTTATCCTCTAGGGTTACAAATTTGGTCCTAATATATTGATAACGGGGAAAACCTGATAACAGTAACAATTAGAAAGCTCTTATCTTTGGGTCGCATTTTGGACTTTCCTATTAGCCAGTCTATTCATAGTAGGCTATTCTAGTTTTCTTGTTTCAGTAGTGCTGTCCAACCTTTCTATCAGTGCGCTTTAATACAAAATAATTGGTCGTATTGCTTGTGTATTCTTCAACTACAATATGTCGCTTGACGAACGTGAACATATAACACTTCTTATGATGGTTAGTTGGGGAAACAACAGACGATCACACGAGGAAGTATGCCATTTCTTTAATGACTACTTTCACGAGAGGCAGCCAATTTCTAGAACAACTGTAGGGAGAACTGTTCAATGCTTTATGAAGTGTTTCCGATCGTCATAGGTCAGGAAGGCCCGCTACTGCGACAACCGAAGACAACTCTTTTAATGTATTGCAGTCATTTATTGAGAACCCGCAAGAGTCCTCCCGCAGCACAAACTCATGACATCACTGTTACGTATGTTTAAAACAATTTTGAAAGGGTCTAATTTTAAGCCTTACTGGGGTTATGGCTACTAATAAAATGTAACCAAGTAAAAACCTTTGAACAGCCGCCATTTTGTACTGAATCAATCTTTTTGAGTGCGGTTTGCGGCATTAAAACTCTGCTAGATAAGCCCTTTAAAATGATGTGCATATTGACCTATGCTCCTATTTAAGATTTCCTTCTGACTCCTTGCGGGACGTCCCCATGATATTACAGAAAACTGATAATTCCTTCAAAAAAGTAGATTTTTAGGTGTAGTGTTGATGTACCAAAATCTTGTTGATTTATCTGTTAACGTTCAGAAAATATTATACCCGTGCAGGACTTTATGTACACCCTGTATGTTATTGTGTATTTAATTACATTTAAGTACAGTAAGTAGTAAATATGTAATATACAAATTCTTATTGCCGACATATAATTTATTGCTATATTACTTCGGCCTCTAATTCGTAGACTGCCCGTGTATGGTCACTTCAGGTTCGAGTGAGTTATATTTCCATCGATAATGTTGAGTTTGCCTTTTTGCCACGATAAAGAAATTGTGACAAAAAGTAAATATTTATGGCAGTTTTAATTTTCTCTGGTCTTAGGGTTCTTAAATTAGTTCTGTAAAAACTTCTGTTAAATAGTTGATTTTACCTGGTTTTACAGTCATTAATAAAATATATAGACAGGAAAAACCTACTTCTGAGAACTAAGATGGGTTTTATAACCGGCTTTAAATATGTAGTGAAAGTTAGATATCAATTTTGCCTTTTATATCAGCTTTAAAGCTGTACGAACCAAGTACTGCAGTGTATTTTCGCAAATTTACAACTAAAAGTATATTTTTAATGAAATTTGTAATATTGTTATCCTGGATATTTTCTTTTACTGCGCTAAAAAGCGGTTACAGAATATTAGATATAAGAAGTAATGTTATTGCCAAGATTACCGAATGTTTTCAAGACTATAAATGTAAACAAATAGAAAATGTTAATAAAATTAATTAAACCTGTGTTTGTACTTTAATAAGACTATGTTTACACAGAAAATTTAATGATATTTAACAGGCTCTAGAAGTGCTCTATCAGGTCCAACCTAAAATAGAGTATGGTTTTCATCTCGATTAATATATGTCAATTTTGATATCTGAAATATAAGGGGAACTTCTAGAGACTGTTAAATATAATTAACTGTTCTGTGTAAACATAGTCTTATAACAATACAAAAACATGTTTAATTAATAATATCAAATTTTTTTATTTGTACACATTTATATATAAGCTAGAAGTTACCCGTGACTTTTCACGCAACTTTGTAGGTTTTTGCACCAGTATCAGTACTTACGTTCCGAGAGAATCATACTTCCAACGCCAATGCAAACTAACTTCTTCCCTCGATCAAGAAAATATGTCAAACATTTATGGTCATTTTTGTTTCCTCTAGTCTTTCTATTTTTACAAAGCTTATTTTATTTCTCTCCTCACCAATTATATATTGTATATATATATATATATATAACAATATATAATTGTTATATATATTTGTTCACCATCAGTCCGAAAAAATCCGAAAAATTCCAGTCCACGTAGCTCCTGAACCA
Source organism: Homalodisca vitripennis (assembly GCF_021130785.1). Lineage (NCBI taxonomy): Eukaryota > Metazoa > Arthropoda > Insecta > Hemiptera > Cicadellidae > Homalodisca > Homalodisca vitripennis. Next base: position 198,988,307 of record NC_060208.1, read on the forward strand.
TTAGAGATATAGAAAAAACTTTCAGAAGCAAAAATGTCTTATTTTGTAGAGTAGAATCTAAAAACAACATAAAATACAGGGTGTTCCATAAAAGATTTTAAAGTTGGGCGCCATATTGGAAAAAATTATGAAAACTTCCAGTCCACGTAGCTCCTGAACCATTAGAGATATGGAAAAACTCTCAAGTACAAAAAGGTTTTATTTTTGAGACTAAAATCTAAAAACAACATAAAATACAGGGTGTTCCATAAAAGATTTTAAAGTTGGCCACCATATTGGAAAATGGCGGCCATCTTCAAAAAATTTGAAAGTGTATTCCTGAGTGAAACTTAAAATTGAGCAAGTTCCAAATTTAAAGTGTGGTGCTAAGTCATTTAATTAAAAAGTTAGCTATTGGATTACTTTAAAAAAACTCACCCTTTATATACATTACATATATACATACACAGATCTAAGAAGGCAACTTATGCCAAAATGCAACTTAGATAAGTTTCATAACAATCGTTAAACGTATAGTTAGAGTATATTGCCTATTGTGTATTCTTCCACGCAATATAGTAAGCGTTTCACGTTCATGACCACTGCTGGTTCAAGAAAATTATATTTCGGACGGTAATGTTGAGTTTGACTTCTTGTTACAATCATGTAAATTCGTCAAAAAATTTATAGTGCTGACATTTTTAATTAATTATTTTACTTTTACACATCGTGTTTTAAAAATAACTGTTTAAAATTAATTGTGAACCATAGAACACATGTACATAAAGTATGTGGAAACATTGATGTTCATATTAATGTTTTAGGTTAATCTGCAACAGAGAGACCAAAAAAGTGAATAGTTTTTTCGACTTGAAATATTTTGGGGATGTACAGTTTTATATTAACAAATATATCTATAAATAACACTAACTGGTATAAGAAAACTGTTTAGTTAAGTAATCAATTTATATTTAATACAGCAATTTCCTATGATCTTGAACATAATGTTATAAAATACATTTGAGTAAACTATCTTTATTCAATTTGTAGTTCTTAAACCATTTTAGTAAAACAATTATTTAAAACACTCAAAATATGCGCAGCATTGTATACCATTGCTGAGTAAATTATAAATCAAGGGCCACAGAGCTAAATCACTCTAGTTAAAAGCATTTCAAATTTATGTTTATTTCTCTCAGTTTTATGTCACACAATATGAGAAGTTAAATAATGGGCACATTAGACATGTGGTTAACATTTTTTAATCAATTGAGATTTTTAAGAGACTGATTGTCTATATAGTTTTAAAACGTACATGTCTTATGCTGGTACATTTCAGTTTTAAAGAAGAGGTTTTTAATAACGCTCACTGTTAAAAACAGCTGTTTGATTGAAGAATATTGCTTGTGCTATAAAAACATAACCTAACCTCTTCACTTAAATTTTACTGATATTGAAGTTCGTGAAATGGCTTTTAATGTTGAAAGAAAAGTGAAGTGTTGTGCGTGGGAATTACAGAACAATTAGACAGTTTTAGGTTGCCTACCCAGGATTTGAACAACCTAGCAATTCAACGATGTGGTAAAATCTTTCTTTTATAAACTGGGTGTTGTAAAAAGTACTATTAAGGATCAAATGAGAAAAGAGAAATACTAGTATGCGCATCAATGCTCATCTCTTCGAGTACACCGAAATCACTAAGAAAGGTTGAACTTGAAACTGGTGGTCCAAAGTCATGAACTTGAGTTTCATGAACTAAATCCTAATTGCATACTCAAATAGTTTTTTGAGACGAGTGCACTTTCTCCCGCAATGATGCTGTAAATAGGCATAACTGTAGTTATTACAACACCGGTAATCCTTACAATCTTACATACTCAAATCCAAAGGTATTACTCTTTGGGCAGCTGTCATTTGTAATGGGGTACTATATTGTTTTAAATGAACATATCTTGCCTCATTTTACGGTTCCAGAAATGGATCAAACAATCTCCTAACAAGATGGTGCTCATCCTACTTTCACAAATCCTGTCAAGCGATTACTAAATGACAACCTTCATGGCCGTTGGATTGGTCGTGTAAGTATTTTTTAGATCGGCCACCCCGATCTCCAGATTTCTTTCTATGGGGTTACCTAAAGGAAGAAGTTTATACTTGTAGCTTCAAAAATGATAAGGAATTAAAGCAATCAATTGAAGAGGGATTTCCGGATACCGCTGAATTTCTTTGTTGGAGCTTACGATTCGTTTGTTAAGCGCTGTTATCAGTGTGTCGCTGTGGATGTATTACAGTTCGAATAATAGTGGACCGTAATATTTGGTTTTTTAATTAGGCTATATTCTAATTTTATGATTGAAATCCTTTCTTTTTCTACAATATGACAGTAAATAATTTTACAAAATCAAAAATACTCTTTGTTACTGTTTTTAAAGTATAGGTTTTCAAAATGCAACCATTTTGTTTCAACAATTCCTAGAGAGCTGAAATTTCCACATAAACTTTTTAAAACCTATTTAATGAATTGTCCAGAGTTTGAAAATGTTGGCTGCACTCATACAAATAATACAAAATCAAACGTTTAAACCTCTTCGTGGGTCACCCGGTATAGGAATTAAATACTCAACTCGTTTAATAAAGAAAAATTTTTTGATAAGTATTATGCATGTTTCATCTATTGCCAATTCGGCTTGATTACACAACCAGGCTTTATCGAAATTAACAAAGGAATTTTCCTAGGGAAAGAAATTGATTGCCATATGCGCTAGTGTTGAAATGGCCGGGGCTAAAAATGGTTCAAAATACGAAATAATAATTTTTCTCCGATCATATTATTTGTTAGCTTAAATCATTAAAAATAAAATATCAGACATATAAATAGATTTTAATTCAGCCTCAACTAAAACACCTGAATATTGGACCTTCAGTGTATTTATATAGTTGTACATACAGGGTGATTCATGAAGTTCTCCCCCCACTTCTACAGCACATTGTACTAGTAAAAAATAATGAAAAAATGTTATATAAACATAGGTCCGAAAAACGCTTCGTTAGCGAGTTACAGCTAGCGAAAGATTTCGCCTGAATTCCTCGGTAAAGAGTAAAATAAAGCCATACTGAACTTTTGGAATGGTTAATTAAGTAAGAAATATCGTGGATTTCTTATGTATTTTTACCTGATAAAGCTAATAAAATAGGTTTCAGAACTGTACCTGTAGTAGTTTTTGAGGGATTCAGGGTTAAATGCAAAACATTGGGGCACGAAACAATGTTTTTTTAAGGTTGATGTACAATAACTTTGTTAAATTTGTAATAAATACATAAAATCAACAAACATTAATTGTAGAGAATTTAATTCTGAGAAAATTGATATAATCAAAGTCTAAAATAAAACAGAAATATGTACCAAAAAATCGATTTTATTCAGTATAATACATAACTAGCTGTAAAGAAATACCGTACGGTATTTAGTTAAAATAAAACAAAAACAAAATGTTTGTTCCTTAATGATGAGATAAATTGAGAAAACAAGATTAACTGTTAAATAAATTTGTTTGTAAATAAATATATCATGTTTTTATTACGTTGTATTTATTTTTTAATAAAAATTTACATCAAATGTTCGAAAATAAATGAAGCAAACATTTTCCCATTATTTTTTACTAATCATCGAAATGCAGTTTTTTGTTTTATTAATTTCTAAGTTGGTAACGCAACGAATAACAGCTGATCAACAATGGTATTCTGTACTGTTACGTTAGAACCTGTGTATTAGTGGTGTTTTGCAAGCTACAGCAGGAGATCGGGTTCTGTGAATCGTGTTATTAAATGCAATTTTTCTTTGAGTTATAATTCGATTGTTTATTCAGTGAAAAAGTGCCTTACTTATTTACATCAGGGGAGGAATACCCTGATATGGTTTTTATTTTGGGTTTACTGTAATGGTAATGCTAGAGCTGCTGTAGAAGAATATGAACTACGTTACACTAATAGGAGGATTCCAGATACCAAAACAATTTCAGGAACTTTTCGTACTCTTCGGGAAACAGGATCACTACCAAGATTTTAAATATAAGTAAGGCACTTTTTCACTGAATAAACAATCGAATTATAACTCAAAGAAAAATTGCATTTAATAACACGATTCACAGAACCCGATCTCCTGCTGTAGCTTGCAAAACACCACTAATACACAGTTCTAACGTAACAGTACAGAATACCATTGTTGATCAGCTGTTATTCGTGCGTTACCAAACTTAGAAATTAATAAAACAAAAAACTGCATTTCGATGATTAGTAAACAATAATGGGAAAATGTTTGCTTCATTTATTTTCGAACATTTGATGTAAATTTTTATAAAAAAAAAAAATACAACGTAATAAAACATATTTTTATTTACAAACAAATTTATTTAACATTTAATCTTGTTTTATCAATTTATCTCATCATTAAGGAACAAACATTTTTGTTTTTGTTTTTTATTTTAACTAAATACCGTACGGTATTTCTTTACAGTTAGTAATGTATTATTATACTGAATAAAATCGATTTTTTTTGTACTTATTTCTGTTTTTATTTTAGACTTTGATTATATCAATTTTCTCAGAATTAAATTCTCTACAATTAATGTTTGTTGATTTTATGTATTTATTACAAATTTAACAAAGTTATTGTACATCAACCTTAAAAAAAACATTGTTTTCGTGCCCCAATGTTTTGCATTTAACCCTGAATCCCTCAAAACTACTACAGGTACAGTTCTGAAACCTATTTTATTAGCTTTATCAGGTAAAAATACATAAGAATCCACGATATTTCTTACTTAATTAACCTTTCCAAAAGTTCAGTATGGCTTTTTTTACTCTTTACCCAGGAATTCAGGCGAAATCTTTTGCTAGCTTGTAACTCGCTAACGAAGCGTTTTCGGACCTATGTTTTATATAACATTTTTCATTATTTTTACTAGTACAATGTGCTGTAGAAGTGGGGGGAGAACTTCATGAATCACCCTGTATATTGTTTATGTATCTGATGCTCACTTTTTAACGTATTAGGCTATAAGAAAATATATAGGTAGTAAAATTTTACGCTTCATATTTTTTTTTATGTACATACTCTTTCAAAACTAGCGCGTATGACGATCGATTTCTTTGTTAGAATACCTTGCTATATCGGATGTCGGTTCCTATACTATAAGTATGACGAAGTTGTTGTGGAGGCGCTCAATCGATTATAATCATATCAAGAGTAAATAGTTTTATATTAACAGTCCAAAACGAAATATTAAATGCATGCTGTAATAAACTAAAGTAACGAAGTAGTTTATTTGTTATAGAAGGAGGTTGCAAGGTAACAGAGGTGATTAAGTCGGGAAGAGTGTTCCATCACCATTACCGTACTCTGGGCCGTAAGCGTTCCAAGACCGGACGTGGTGACTAATGACCTCCCCGCACTACAACACTGACAGATGGTACACCTGAAACTGCATCTGCTTCCATCGTTGATCCGGGTTCAGTAAATTACAGGTGTCTCACAGCAGGAGGAGCGGCTTGTCTACTGTTCTTAGTACGACCTGTTGTACATCTGAGTGTGCTAGGTATATATCGAACAGTCTATATCATACAAAGAACATGTGTTTCACAGCAGGAGGAGCGGCTTGTCTACCGTTCTTAGTACGACCTGTTGTACATCTGAGTGTGCTTGGTATATATCGAACAGTCTATATCATACAAAGAACATGTGTCTCACAGCAGGAGGAGCGGATTGTCTACCGTTCTTAGTACGACAGGTTGTACATCTGAGTGTGCTAGGTATATATCGAACAGTCTGTATCATACAAAGAACATGTGTCTCACAGCAGGAGGAGCGGCTTGTCTACCGTTCTTAGTACGACCTGAGTGTGCTAGGTATATATCGAAAAGTCTATATCATTCAAAGAACATGTGTCTCACAGCAGGAGGAGCGGCTTGTCTACCGTTCTTAGTACGACCTGTTGTACATCTGAGTGTGCTAGGTATATATCGAAAAGTCTATATCATTCAAAGAACATGTGTCTCACAGCAGGAGGAGCGGCTTGTCTACCGTTCTTAGTACGACCTGTTGTACATCTGAGTGTGCTAGGTATATATCGAAAAGTCTATATCATTCAAAGAACATGTGTCTCACAGCAGGAGGAGCGGCTTGTCTACCGTTCTTAGTACGACCTGTTGTACATCTGAGTGTGCTAGGTATATATCGAAAAGTCTATATCATTCAAAGAACATGTGTCTCACAGCAGGAGGAGCGGCTTGTCTACCGTTCTTAGTACGACCTGTTGTACATCTGAGTGTGCTAGGTATATATCGAACAGTCTATATCATACAAAGAACATATGTGTCTCACAGCAGGAGGTGCGGCTTGTCTACCGTTCTTAGTACGGCCTGTTGTACATCTAAGTGTGCTAGGTATATATCGAACAGTCTATATCATTCAAAGAACATGTGTCTCCCAGCAGGAGGAGCGGCTTGTCTACCGTTCTTAGTACGATCGGTTGTAATCTGAGTGTGCTTTTGTGCTTTGTGAAATTGCATAGATATTTCTTAAACTCCTAAATTGCAATCACATATGACATCCTATTGCACTTTAACATTTTACTTATTCACTCATATAGCCTAATAACTACCCGTAACTATTAAAACATCATGTTTTGGTGATTGTAATCGAAATTTAAAATTTGACCACTAGCATGGAATTCAACTTAAACCATTAAAATATTCAAATATGGCTTGCCACTTTGAGAACAATTTAGTTTGTAAACGTTAAAGTTCTATATATTTCTTTAGCTCTATATAAATATGATTGAGTATTTGTTTAGGTATTCTAGAATAATAGATATATATAAATACATTACATATTAAGGACAGGTTGATACGATATACACCATGACTATAGCAATGATATCGCAGAGTAAATAAGTAACAGTACACAAGGTACTATATGTTACTATGTTATTATATAAAAAAACATAAACCTCGTCATAAGAGCGATCCAGCTTGATACATACGAAAAGTCTCGGCGATAAATGCAAAAGGAATAAACTCAGACGATCGCTTACGTACTAGGAATGTGGTGATTGCATGTGGTCCAAGCCACAGGCGACACAATATCAAACTCAGGCAATCACTTCCCATACAGTAGCGCAAAATCTACAAGTAAATTGACAAAGCTGGATATTCTGAGTTACAAAAATTTCCGCAAATGATATAAATATGCTTTAATTAAACTTTGACCTTTTATATACAAACACAAAGTACTGCTTGGAAAAGATATTATAATGAGTAAAAATGGAGCTTGGAGTATTGCATGAAAAACAAAGTGTCGTGTGAACAACTATGATACAAAATGAATACGAAGTTCAGCTAACCTCGGGTTGTTCTGTTACAGGTAGTGGGGGGTTTAAATAAACTGTGGTTTTATAAACACGCACATAGACGAAACACGAACGCTTACTACAAAAATAGTGGGATAAAGACGCGAAACATATTATTGTGGGTTAGATAATAATGTACATTGCTGGAACATGTACGGATGTGATATAACACAAAAATGGATCTAGACAATAGGATAGACGTGCAAGTCACCGATGAGGAAATGTAGATAAAACAGGTACAGTTTAAACAAAAGTGAAACCTCGACTTTATAGTAAGGATGCAGTAACATTGCTGTAACATAATTGATTGTGATAGAACATAAACAATCAATATAGACAACACGATAGACGTGCCAGTCATCGATGTGGAAATGCAGATAAGAAAGGTACACTATAAACAAAAGTGGAACTCGACTTTATAGTAAGGATGCAGTAACATTGCAATAACAGGAACGGATGTGATAGAACATAAACAATCAATATAGACAACAGGATAGACGTGCAAGTCTAAGATGAGGTAATGTAGAGAAAACAGGTACACTATAAACTAAAGTGGAACTCGACTATGTAGTAAGGTTGCAGTTAGAGATTAATTTCAGTCGGATCCAATTTGTGGGATCTGCAACCGGATCCGTATTCATCGGACAATCTGTTAGTCTCTCAGTCAAAGGATGAATTGTGCACAAGTTTGGTAACTAACAAGTACTGTAGTTACACAGGCACCACAAGAAGCAATATTTTCCCTCATTAACTCATCACTCCTTTTTGCCTTTAATTACTATCATTTGTGAATAGTTTAATGTAATTATTGTATCAAACTATACACAGCAGTGTATAGTGTAACACCAACGTGTTTTGCTGGTGTGTTATGGATATTATAAAATTTTAACGCTTACGTAATATAACAGTAAACTTGGTGAATATGTACAGTCAACATTTACAGTTACTGCGAGTAAATTTGTCTTGAAGATACTGTATTACAAGGATAAAAAAAACGTATAATCGTCTGAAAGTGTATATTTTTACTCCGTTGGTTACCAATAAAGCAAATGTCGTATTTATATTTAGCCATCAAACTGAATGACATGAACCCGTACTGTCATTACCTTCCAGAAATCTTATAAACATAAATGGTAATATTTTTAATTGTCCAATGGCCTATTACTATTATTATTAAATAAATATTTTGTATCTAATAGTAATCCGTCCATGCTAACTTTTATATGAGCAGAAATAATTTATTTCCTCTTCTCCAAATTGCTACTAGCGTCTGTTAGACTTACGCTGCAGTACAAGGCAGTAACAAGAGTTAAATACCATTAATAATTCTGGTAATTAATAAAACATTAATTAGTGTATATACTTTTATTTGTAAATCTGCAATTCCAAATGTATTTATTCTACATTTTATGGATTATCTATAAAACTAATGTAAAAATAACAGCTAAATCCCATAGTGTGAAATCTACAGTCATCGAATCTAATATTTATTAATTTATAGAAACGAAGGTTAGTGCACAATTGCAATTTAGGGCAATTTATTTATAATAGTAAAAGAATTGAACAGCTGTTAACAAAATTATAAGTATTTGAAAAATTCGAAAGCACCATAAAGTTGTTATTGGTAGGAAACCTTAGAGATGTTGGCAACTGGATTTTGAAAAATTTAAATCATCACACTGTTGAAGAATTTTTTTTTCTATTTCGTCATAAAGCTCGTTGCAGTAAAACTAAAACAGATAATTTAGCATGATTTCTGTATGTGTACACATATTTAAGCAAATGTATATTAATATTAAGTTTTAATACTTGAATGTCAGTGAATAATATAAATAACTTAAAATTGAACTTCTACATCAGTTCATAATTGAAAGTATTTACTGGAACATCATCCAATATGATTGCTAATGGAATGGCTTAGTTGATATTCCGGGCAGGAACATTTGGCAGCGACCCAACACTACAAGGTTTCTGTTGGTTCTAATGTTGAAACACTAATCCTCTTTCCAAGCCGCAGTATGAAATATTATCTCGACAATCTTTTATCAATAGTACTCGCGCTGTCTCTCTAACTAAACTTGAGTAACACGTCACTTATACTAATAGGGCATACTAGTATAATATATAAATATAACTACTGTTTACTACTGTCATTAATATTAATAAGTAGCTGTTTGGTAAGCTTATTGGTGTTGTAGCAAAATATTTGAAGAAATAATTAGATTTAAACATTTAAACGAGCACTACGAAATATCTTACTATCCCAGAAATTCAAAATGATAGTTGTAGTGTAATTTAAGTTCAACACTAATTGGTATATCTCTTTATAGATTATTTCATTATTGAGAGTAGTAACACACAAATGTATTACATAATAAATAAAGTTAATGCATGGATACGTAAGATAAATCTTGTTAGATATGAAAATCTACATTTATATATAAGGATGTTATTCCTGTTCGGAAACGTTAGTATTTGTAATATTTAATTTTTTTTAAATATATAATGAATGTTACAAAATATATTCCATTTGCTACAACGTGGATACTTTTATAACTTTCTTATTTTTCACCAAGGGTACGTTTTATTTAGCCACACACACAATTTTATATTGCTACCGACCTTAATGGTCAGGTATATGTCAGTTCGTTTTTGTTATATCATTCAACATTTGGACAGCCAGATTGGAAGACAAATATAAATTTAATTGTCCAGCCCTACGAGTAACAAGGCATAGTACTCAGACAATTAGGTTTAAAAAAAGGGTAAGACTATTTTAGTTATGCGTCTTATACATTTGGTTTACAAAACGATTGTTTATATATTTTTATATAAGTACAATACTAAAATATTTATTAATCATTTATTATAATTAACATTATAGAATCAAAACAAATTTAACATGTATAAAAACATTGTGCGTTAATTTATGTTTTAAGCTCAAGTTATGTTTATATATGCACTATGTTTATGTAGATATGTAAATGATTTATTGTTTTATAAAACAAATTTTAAGTTCCTATTTACTCTAGTGGAGGAAAAAGTGCACAAGATATAAAGTAGTATATGCATCTAAATTATCTTACTGTATTAAAGGTGTATTATAATCCTGAAATATTTATAAATATATGTGTTAGCAGTGACAAAAGAAATTAAAATATTTATGCAGATTGAAAAACAAAAGGTTGTATCTGAAAGTAAGAGAAATATTCAGAAATTATTTATAAAGTTCTTAATTAACATGAAATATTTTAGGAATGGGTATTAAAATGTATTTACTACGGTTAATGTTAAGAGTATAAAAGATTTAGTTTACTACTCAACCAACTCCGTGGAGGGACATGCACTATCATCGTGCTCGGTATGGCCTAGTAAATAGTAAGTAGTAGTCATTCTTGAGATTTCATGCCGGCAGACAGAAATTATTTTCAAGCTCCTTGAGCAAAAGGCTTGTAAATATGACTAATAAATATGTTCACATATTCGGGCAAGCGATGTGCTCCACACAATAAAAATAAAAGAGGCATCGTAAATACCCGTAAAAGCTTGTTTTAAAGACCCACATGTTGACGCAAGCAAATGTTACCTCTTCGTTATCTAATGTTAAGTTGTAATCATTTTGGTAAACATTTTTTATTTATTTTAATTTTTTATTTTAAGTACAATTTTATTACTTTTTGTTAACCCTTTTTGAGAACGGCAAATGCCGAAATATTAAAGGAAAACTGTAATCAGAATTCTGATTAAGCTTTATAATTGAGAATTTTGCATTTTTTCAACCGAAGTAAAATGCAATATATATAAAGAGAAAGATCTCTCCTTGAGTAGTTTGTTAAATTAATTATTTGAAACATTTAATGAGAGACATGTCTTTATGCTTAATATGTATATGGAATGTATCTTAAAATTAACGATTTGAAACATTCAAGTAGACATTTTTCATAACAATCATTGGGATCTAACTTAAACGAGTAATAAAATTAGTTCATGATCAATAATACAATGTTATGTGTAGTAAGATACTTCTGATTTTAAATTATGTTTACAAATATTAGAAAAAAATTAGATTTAGAAATAAAATCTAAATACGTGTTACTTCATGTCAGTGTTAAATTGCCGATGGAACCTACACATAAATACTCCCACACTATAGCCAAACAATATATAAATATACATACATATAACTTCATAATCTAACTTTAGTGGTAAATTCCATTCCAGTCTATAATACCACCACAACCTCACATGCCAGCAACCTAACACAGGTTATAAAACAAGGTCTGCGACAGCGTCAGACGCTGCAATTAATGGAGGTGAACTGTAGCTGTAGCTCATGCTAGACAAAGAAGCTTTCTGAGGTGTTTCGGTATAATCGCTTTTATATCGTCTGCTCTGATAGTTGCAGTCGTGCTGGGTTCTATTCCAGGGTTGTGGGTATCGCCTTATATTTTTATCTTACCCACGCCCTCCCTGTACGCTGGTAGAAATCGAGATGATAAGCAAGGTTAAACGTAAGTGAACAGAAAAAACACAGACTGTCGTTCAGAGCGAATTCAGTTATTCGCACTCTTCAATGGAACGATATCATCACCGTTTTCTGTTCTATATTTCGCGATTTTACGTAAATAATTGTTGATTAGAACTGTCAATGCCCCTTTCTAAAATATGACGTTTAGAATATTAAATTCTATCGTAACGAGGACTATTCAGCAATTATTTGTGCGTGAGAGAAAACAGATTTTTAATATCGGTGGTGCGCGAGATCTTCTATTCCACAGCCGTTGACTCGAACCGGTCACTAGTTTCTTCAGTGTCTGTTGTTGTGCTGTGCTAAACTGAGGTTATGTTTTGACTTTACAAATATCCAAATAAAATATTAAATATATCAAACCAAACACATTCCTCCTCTATACTAATAAGACTAACGTTATCATATAAGGTTAAACTGTGAGCAAAATGTCTAGGGGGAGTCTTGAGTTATATTCTTCCCCTGCGAAGCAGCTAAATTCCTTCAAGCAAATATATATTTAGGTTATTCAATACAAGTATCCTAGTTCAACTATAATACAGGTAAATGTCTAGGGGGAGTCTTGAGTCCTCCCCTGCGAAGCAGCTAAATTCCTTCAAGCAAATATATTTAGGTTATTCAATACAAGTATCCTAGTTCCAACTATAATACAGGTGTTTCGTATGTACTATTTTCCTCCGTAGACCCTTAGTATGAAATATATTGATATGAACAAGCATGAAAAGTTTTGTTATAGCCTACAACCTAATATTCACTTTCAAACATACTCTTCAAAGTAGGAAGAAAAGCTTATGCCGTTTGCAGGGTACAAAACAGACATTTAGAAACCGGGCTGAGAATTTAGAGGTTTGTTATGCCAATTACTAATATATTTGTAAACAATGCTGTTACCTAGATAGCCTACTTAAGTTCCTAGTCTATCCTGGCGTCGATCAAAAACTTTAAGCTTAGGCTATTAGGCCTACACGACTTACAGTACGCAAAACGTATGATTGTGAGCTATAGAAATGTTTATGTACGCTATATATAGTAGATGGACCCTGTAGCTACGCCAAACCTATCTTATACACCAAACTATTAATTTTAAGAATAGGATAACAAAATTATACGGCTTATAGGATGCAAAATACTCTTAAGCAAGCTAGGAAAGGTAGTGAAGGGTAGTAGAACACAATAGATATATGCTACTATCACTAACCACTATAACCTATTAGCTGCTCTTAACCTATCCTACGCACCGAATTATTACTTTTAGGAGTAGGACCACAAGCCTATGCGGCTCATAGGATGCAAAATATACGTTTGCAAACTAGGAAAGGTAGTGATGGGTAGTAGAACCTATATTTAATAGATACACTACTATCACTAACCGCGATAACCTATAAACCGCTAATAACCTATTCTACGCACCGAATTATTACATTAAGAATAAGAATAAGAAATAAGAATAAGAAATATTTATTCCATTTGAAAATAAATACAGATATAAATCATAATTAAAAACTCGGAATTCTAGCCATCTAGACAGGTGGCGATGGCTAGCACAGTTTATCAAACAACTAAATTGGCATACAACAGTCTATATTTGACACTTAAACTGGCGGTCCACTGCAGCGCCTTCTATATACACACAAAGTATTTACACAAAACTATTAAGTCAAAACTAAGAATTATAGATTATTTCTTGTTTAAAATTAATACCCCAGTAAGTACATATTTTTCAAATTTTAACGAAACAGAAATAAAATATTATATATTCTAAACTTAATGCTACCATTTTCAATGTTTCATCCACAACATAACATTTAATGGAAATTAAAATTACTCCCAAGATGAAGTATTACATCATTGTATAATACAATTTTTAATTTACATCGAGTTTTATAATATATCACTGAATGATGCCTGTTAAATTCAGTAATTTCATCCTTTTCCAGCAACCAAATTCTAATTTTTTTTAAAAATAAATGTTTTTTACAAATAATTTTGATCTGGTTTGGTAGCAGGTTAAACAATTTTGGACCTAAAAATACAAATGACTTTCTAAAGAATGACTTATACACTTTTGGTCTTTTGAAAAGACCTTCTGAAGCAGCTCGCGTATAATATTTAAAACTGTTTATTATTGTCATCACCACTTCGCATATAAAAACGTTTTTAATACTTTAAATACAAATAGATATTTTAATGGTAGTATTTTTCAACTGTCTGAACAGAGGAAGGGACGGCTCACGTTTACATTTAAATGTTATTATTCTAATAAAGTGCTTTCTGTATTATCTCCAGTGGGTTTAAAGCTTTATTACTAGCTCCCCCCCAAATTTCTATCCCATAAATAAATCTGGAGTGAATTAGTGCAAAGTAAAAGGTGCGCATTACAACCTCAGGTAGCAAGTTCCTCAAAAAGTAAAATTAATTCTGACGTTTCTTCTTAACTGTGTGACTGTAGATTGTCTGTATGTGGTTTCCAGGATAATGATTCGTCGATTATTATGCCAAGGTATTTGATTTGATTCACTTGCTCTATAACTGGACATTTACATTTATTGTCATTCTCGCAGTTAATATTTACGTGAAATTTCAAGTTGTTGTCGAAAGAAAAACGTTTAAGACCAAAATTTATAAATTTAGTTTTTTCGGCGTTTACTATCATGTTATTATTTTCACACCACGCTTTTAATGACCGAATGTCGAATTTCATTTCCTCTAAAATGTTAGTCCAGTGTGTATTATTATATTGAAGAGCAATGTCGTCAGCAAAAGCTGTGGCTCTTCCCTTGAAGGGAACGCATAGTAAATCATTCACGAATATTAAAAAACATAGTTGCACTAAGCACAGAGCCTTGAGGGACGCCCCGGGATACAGGTTTTGAGTTACTGGTAATATTAGCTATATTCACTTTTTGAGTTCTGTTCGTTAAATAACTTTCAAACCAGTCCAGCGCAACTCCCCTTACTCCAGCAGCCTTAAGTTTTTCTAAAAGTATTCCGTGATCTACTAAATCGAAAGCCTTTGAAAAGTCTATGAAAATACCGGAAGATTTATTATTGTTATTAATACAGTGTAAAACATTTTCCATAAGAGTTGTAATTGCGGTCTCAGTACTCTTTCCTTCAGTAAATCCGAATTGATAGGGCGAGAAAAATTTTACTTTATTTAAAAAAAGACAACAACCTTGCTTTCATACATCTCTCAAAAACTTTAGAGAATACACATAATAGAGCGATTGGTCTGTGGTTCTGTAAAAGTTCCCTATCACCTTTCTTAAATATTGGAACCACAGTTGCTTGCTTGAATTTAGTAGGGAACTTTCCACTTAAGAAACTTAAATTCACAATAAATGCTAAAAACTTTGGAGATTTCAGGTTCAATGAATTTTATTAAATGAGTAGATATATTATCACAGCCGGTTGATTTCTTATTTTTTAGGCTTTTAATGATGGAAGAGATTTCTTGATGAGTGACAGGGTTAAGGAACAGCGAGCGCGGCTGGTGCTGGCAGTACCTGAGTGTGTCGGGACGCGGGCCGGGAGGGCTGGTTATCAGCTGTTGCGCAACAGACACAAAGTAATCATTAAACAGGTTCGCTATCGCCTGCGGATTCTGTTCTATCCGTCCGTCTTCTAATCTTATCTTAGTTTATTTGCACTCTATCTTTCTGGTCAGTTAAATTGTTTACAATTCTCCACTGCTCAGAAGTGTTACCAGCGTGTTTTTGGAATAATTTATGATAAAAAGCTTTTTTCGCGTTGTCAATTTCAAGGCAGAGATTTGCTTTAAATCTGTTAACATAATTTTGGAAATCTAGATCAAATGGTCTATTTTTTTGTGTTTTTAACAGTTTATTTCTTTTCTCAATTTTTTAAGTATTGTTTCAGTAATCCACGGACTTTTTGTTTTTAGCTTTGTGAAATTTGTTCGATATTGTTATATCTTCCGTATTTTGCTGAATGCAGTTATTTAAAATTGAATAAAAAGAGTGAACAGCATTGTCTACATCGTTTCCAATTAAAAACACTACTCCAGTCTGTTGTCATCAAACGCAGTTTTAACACCATCGTAATTTATTTTTTTAACAAAAGTTTTTTTCTGTAGATCTATAGTTGGGCTTTTTCATTTGATATGATAAGGGCTACTAAGCTATGATCAGTAATATTTATGTGAAAAATTCCGGGTTTGAAATTGCTTAAACATTTGTGTCTTACAAAAATATGATCAATATTAGTAGAAGAATCCTTAGTTATTCTAGTATAATTATCAATTAAAGGAGTAAAACTATAGTTATACATGAGAGATAAATAGGCGTCTGTGTCTGTATTTGATTTGTTTTATATCAATATTTAAATCGCCCATAATTATTGAATTGGTTTTTAATCTACTAAAAATAGGTTCTAATTCAGTTAAGAAGTTGTTTAACAGTAAACTCGTGTTTTCTATAAATTCCTATTAATGAAAAAGGTATATCGTTAAAACTAATTGTTAATAATAAAACATCTGCAGTTGTCATAACACAGTCTACTAAATTAGCTTTAATTCTGTTGTTAATATAAACTACTACTCCTCCTGATCTATTTAATACGTTACAATAAAAGAAAGAAGAATAGTTTGGGATTTCAAAGTAACATTTTTCTTCTTCGCTAATCCAAGTCTCGGTTAAGACTATCACATCTATGTCTCGTTTTAATGGTTGAATATAAGCTAAAAAGAAGTTAAAGTTTTTCCGGAGACTTCTAATATTTTGATGAATACATAAAACATTTTTATAATTATCGATTTTCAAAAAAAGTTTTGTCTAGAGTATCAAAGACACTACATACATTTAAGCTCATAAGGGTTTGTTATAACAGCAGTAGAATAAAACAAAAAAAATAATTGGCCTAGCAAATAAATAGAAAAATAGTCTAACATAACAGGTAAATAATTAAATGTAAAAGGTATTAGAGTTTAGCTGCTTGCAGATCTTAGCTTACTTGTAGTGTCTCTAGATCGGCTGCGCTATCAATTTTTTTGCACCTTTCTCCGTCTTCCTTCCGCACAAATATTTTGCCGTCTCTACTCCAGACGTACTTGAAGCCCTTGTTTCTGGCAGCTTCCTTGGTTTTAGCCAGAAGCAGCTTGTTCTCAGGTGAAAGATGTTCGTTTACAAACACCTTGGCAGAGCTCTTGAATCCTGGGTTGATCATGTTGAGCATTAGAGGCCGCATGCTCTTGTATTCCCTGATCCAGGTGTCCCGCTCTTCGTAGGTCGAGAACCTTACGATGATGGGTGGTGTCCTCTTCTTGTTGAAGGATGGGATGCGGTGGGCTGCGACGATATTCTCCTTTTTGAATATTCAACCCCCACTGCCTCAGCGACACTTTCCAAGACTCTGAGTACGTTTTTTCTCCCTGGGTTTCGGGAATGCCATCAATCTCGACATTCTGCCTTCTTGAGTACTGTTCCAGGTTTCTCACTCGTACGTGGAGGCCGGAGATGTCCCCTCGTAGTTCTTGGTTCTCTTTTTTTTAATTGGGTATTTTCCGCCTGGACTCTTTTTAGTTCTTTCGATAATTCACTCATGACAGTGTTCACCTTATCCATGGAATCGGAGACAAAGCTAAGCGAGGTGCGAAGCTCGGCGTTGTCAGCGGTATTCTTTTTAAATTCTTCGAGCATTTCTTTCTTAAAACCTTCTATGGTGTTGATAAGAAACTCTTTAGTCAAGATTGATACCGTTTTCTGACTTACCGCTGGCCACCGAAGAGGACTTTTCTGGTTTACACGTTATACAATACCAAGCACTCTTCGCACCACGGGTCTTTTGGGGCGCACATGTCAGGTGACATAGGCTCCGCAACTTGCAGTACACCTAAGCACATGTTCTTCTCCACTCGGAAGGTAGCAAAACGCTGCAGTCAACCGGCATGTTCAAAATCGATCACTGATAACGGTAATATTAGTGAATTGTAATACCGACAGGTACGAACAGTTCGAAACGCACACGTGGAACGAGTGACCTTGAGCTCGGGAGCTGTAGCGATAAGGTCCGCCCGGCTCGGCTGACTGACATCGACTGATTTTCTTAATGATTACAAATCGTGATGACTCACCAAATAGATGATATATGGCGACTGCGTATTCTCCGATATCGGGCTATTCTCCTCGACTCGACTTCACACAACGACGTCACCAAGCAAACTCTTCGTCTCTTGTCGGGTCGGCTGTATAAGTAGACCGCCAGCCGGTCATGCGCAGAAACGCGTTTCCGTCAGTCGTCGGCAGATGCTGCATCGGCCACATCGGAGCTCCGGCTAACTGCACTGCCCCAAGTAGAGAGGTCCCCTAACCTCAAATAAACTCTTACTAATGGAATGACTACAACGATGTCGACTATCGACGAAAATAAATCGACACATCCACTTGTAAAAATAAACGTTTTCTCATTTAAAAACAAAACAAATTGTGGTTATAAAATTAAACCCTTACAGCTTGTATAATTAGTAAATTCAATCACATTATTTTCTATTTTGTTTATAAAACCATGGATTTTTGAAAATTGTATGGCTTTTGGAGTAAATTTTTATAAACCATCCGCTTTTCTTTTCTACATATTTACATCTCAATACTATAGTAGCCCTGATTAAAATTGATTTGAGATATAATTTTTGTACACGCTGATAAGTTCCAAAATATGACTTAAACCGAAAACTATGGTTCACATGCTATTTTTATATTTATTCTGCTTATATCACCTTAATCTTGAATGATCGTACCGGTCATGCATATCTACTTATGCTTAACTCAGTCCCTCTATGTGCCTTTCTCACAAGTTTCAGGGTCACGTATTATTCACCCCTCCTCCATCGCTTCTCTCTCCAATTTATATATTTGTGCTGTAAAGAAAATCTATGTTCTCTTCGTTTATAAAATTTCCTTGCACCTTCTCCTTTTACACGCGCTCCTGGATTTATTTCTCTCTTTGAATTATGAGTCTAAATCCTACATTTCCTTGACGCTACACATTCTAATAATTTCAGAAAATCACTTCCTTTTTATCCCATCCAGCTTCCAACCTAAGGGCACCCAAAGGTCTAAATTAATATTTTATCCTTTATATCTTCAATTCGATTTATAAATATTCCTCTTAATGCTCAAGAATGTTCTTCATCTCCTGCTCACTTGCCTTACTTTATTTTATCGTGCATCGGAGAAGGAAATACAAGAATTTTCTTATATCAGTTTTAGCAGATTCAAAGGTTCCATTCCACTTAGTACGTCGTCAGCAAACGCCGCTTCCGTTTGTTACATGCTTTTTTATTTTGTTCTAAATGCTCTTCAACTGTATCTCTGGGCTTTTATGTTCTTTCTTTCCACCCATCCTGATTTCCCACAGAGATCTCTCATCTATATTTTTATTACGTAATTTAATATTGTTCTAAAAGGTTTAACTAGAGATTCAGTTTGTTGATTCTTGAAGTTTTTTCTCGTGCTTGAAGGTTTCAGTACTTTCTAAAACAAAGTCTATCATTGAACAATAATCGAGTGGATAGTATTCATCTAAATTTTTTGTTTTGTTTTTTTTTACGAACATCATTAGCATTGCCTTAGGTCATTGATGGCATATTCTTCCGTGTTCCTGCCGTTTCCAGCTGCGGATGCGGCTAGAAGAGAGAGCTCTTCCTGAGTAGACTCTAGAGTTTGATTCGTTAGCTTAATTTTCTTTCTAACACGTGCTTTCCCAGATTCTCATTGTCCTAAAATATTTTCTCTACCTCATATTTCTACTCTCTTTTGTTTTTCAAGCCTTCTATTTTAACGAGATATTCCTAACTATTTTATGCTATAGGTTTTTAATTAATAACAATTATGTATAAACAGAAAATTGCCTGTTACATAATTTTCATGTTTCTGAAAAGTATACGAGCTATTTTAGTGATTAGAATTTGAACACAGTTTTACCTAAGAGCATTAATATCATTTTCTGTGCACCTGCTTAGCGTTTAATGATTTTTTTAATGGTAGATCTATTCCGGTATCCCGATTATGCTTAATAGCAGGATTGGAATATGCTTACGATTACTTTGCTAGATTATAAATTTAACTACCAGCTTTAATCGTAAAGGCGCAGTTTAACACGTACCCTTGCTGAAGCAAGATTCACTTCAGGTGTTGCCGCACGAATACAAGTACGGGTTCTAAACCTTTTGTGCAAGCCGTTCTTCTTACACATTCCTTGAAGTACTAGGAAAAGTACAAACAGAGTCAGGGATCAAACATCCCATTCCATGGGAGTTAGCAAGAAAGCAATGGGAAAGCCACGCCATTCATATAAATGAAAATTTTAATTTATAAAGTATATTTTAAGTTTAATAAATAAACTAGTTTGAAAATAAAATAAATAATGCAAACTATTCTAGATACGATATTCTGCCTTCTGTAATAGTTGAGACAGCAGATAGTACAAAAGAAAATTAAAGATCTCGGTATGTAAGCTACTATTCTATCTATGCTACATACATCAAAGCACCTACATTACACTGTTGATTTGTGAATGGTTAACATAATTTATTCTTCAACATTTGCTATTTTTATTTATGTAAATCTTTGTTAATTACTCCCAAATCTATTAAAATATCATATATATATAAATTATATATCAAATCAGACATATGTATATTATAAATACTTTTCATTATAACTGCAGTTATAATAGCATGAAATATATAATTTATTTAAAGGTTTCATGATTAGGATGTACGAATTATTATTAACCTTAGTGGGATGATCACCTGACTGCCTTTAGGTTAGCTGCAAACCTGCCTCTTAAGAAACCACAATGGGGTGGTGACGTGACATGACAGACAATATTCAGGTATGTAGAGAACCGCAATACTTAATTACAGCGCTGTAATACCGGAAGGATTTACATTACTGTGAAACCTCCAGGGTAGGAGGCTCCATTTATTTAAGTACACGACAGTAATAATGCCCCTCCTATTACATTAAAGTAAAATATACGTGTAGCAATAATACATTAACCTATATATGACCAAATATAAATTTAGTTTAGAATTTCAGTTGCCAGTTTTGTAAATAGTATTTTCCTTTGATATTGCTTAGTTATTAATTCGATGAAAAAGTATTATACAAGTTAGTTAATGATCAAATGATCTCCTATGGTTTATGTGTACCTATAGTATTATGTGCATAATTTTATTACTATACTATTATATCACAGATTTAATTTCTATATACTCTAACTCGGTGTAAGCAAAAAAAAGCACTCAAATGTAAGCATTTTTATTTATTTATGAATAAATCTTAAATTTAAAGTTTTTTCAAATAATATTGGAATATGAAATTCTATCTACTCCAAAAACTATAACATAAAAAAATACAAAATTCACATGGATAGTAGTTAAAAAGATTTATAACCGCTGTATTCTAATAATTACGTATTAAACATGAGACTTTGGATAAATGACCCTTGGCAACAATTCATTGATCAAAGTTACATTGTTTTTTGGTCATAAATTATTGTTTCCGAACGGGGTTGTTTGTCCGATATATTCATTGCTCTGAAGACCAATAAAAAGTTTGAATTACGGTACCATATTTCAAATAATGTAAAGTTTTTGTCCGGTTTTACAGAGTAGTACCCATTGCAATAAAACAGTGATAAAATTACTGAAACTAATTACTGTAGTAGGGTTAGTAAACAAGTATGGTACACACATGTATATATAGGGTGTTCCTAAAAGGGTTTCACAAACGTCTGTGTAAGATAGTATTCATCATTTCAAGTAAATATTTCCTATAAAAATAGGTCTAGAACTGTGTAGTTTAGCCGCTAACCACCATTTTGTAATTTTTTATACATATTTTCATATATACGTATGTAACTATTTAGTGAAGGAATTCAAACTTGGCACATAGGTTTGAGGAGATAAAAAATAAATTGTGTTATTTTTCTTTAATTTGAACAAAATGGCATCTCTTGTAAGTATTTAAAGTCAAAACACCAAAAACCTGTATAGTAAAAAAAAATATCCAAACTATTTCAGCAATTCCAACGGTGTTTGTTTCAAAGAAATCCGTCAGTGCAGGAGCAAACACGACCACATTAAAGACGCCATTTTGTCACTTATTAAGTAAATAACACAATTACATTTTCCTGTTATACAGGGTGATTCAAAACTAAACGGCAATCTCTCGGGAGCTTATTCTATAGCTAAAAACAAGTAAAATAGTTCATATAACCATATGCCCGGAAACGCTTCGTTAGCGAGTTACGCCTAGCGAAAGATTTCGCCCGGATTTCAGAACCCTTGGTGAAGTCAGGGCCGTATAAAAATGGTAAAGGTAGTTTACAAAGATACAAATACGATTGTTTTTTATGTTTTTAATATCTGAAAAATTTATTAAAATTCGTCCCAGAGCTGTAAATGCATACTTTCAGAGATATCTTACGTAAAACACAAGAATTGGTGCAAAGAAATAACACATTTTTTGTGTTTAAACGTAAGATTACTTCCATAAATGTTAAAATAAAGGTCATTTTTTTCTTAAACAGATTTGTAGAACATTTAATTCTGAAAAGATTCATGTGAATTTACTTAGGATAAAAATATTAATAATAGGTATTGAAATTTAGCTTTATTTAAAAATAAAACAGACGCACAAAAATGCATATTCTTATCTGCATAAAATATTAAGTAATGTTTAGGTTGTGAGTAACAGCTGATCATTTATTCTAGACTGAACATTAACATAAAATATAATTTACCTTTATAAAACTGTAATAATCACCTATAATAGTTGCTCAAAGTGTCCTCCGATGTTAGCAATACACGTTTTCGCACGACGAATCCACTCTTTTTTAGCGCGTTTCATGACGTTTGGAGCATTCTTGATAGTTTCTGCCGGCCTCTGTAATTGCGATTACGTAACTCCTCCATGGTGTTAATCCGTTTTGAATAAACAATTGACTTCATCCAACCCCATAAGAAAAAGTCTGCTGGCGTGAGGTAAGGAGAACTTGGTGGCCATTTTACTGGTCCATTTCGACCAATCCATTGTCTACCGTATGTATCATTTAAATAGTTTTTTCACATCATTAGAAAAATGTGGAGGTGCTCCGTCGTGCATAAAACATGCATTTATTCTGTTTTGAACAGGAATATCTTCCAAGAGGGTAGGCAGGTTTGTTCTTAAAAAATTTAAGTTACGCTGCTCCATTAAGTCGATTAGGGAGGAAAAATGGACCAATCAAATTATCACCCAGAACACCAAGCCATACATTGACTGAAAATGTATGTTGAAAATGCCTCGTCGCAGTTTCATGTGGGTTGTCGTACGCCCAAGTATGGGTATTTACGAAAAATTTACAATTCCATTTCTAGTAAAACAGGATTCATCAGTAACGAGAAATACGCCGAAGAAAATACTGATGTCGTAAACAATTTCTTCTTAACCAGCGGCAGAACATCTTCCGTTTATTAAGATCTTGCGGTAATAAGTCTTGAACACGTGTTATATGGAATGGGTACAACTGTGCTTCATGAAGTGTCCGCCATACGCTTGACTGGCAAATATTTAACTGACGTGATAATCGTCTGTGCTTGTGGTTGGTGATAATTCTACAGCATTTATTATTGCTTGTTCATTATTATAGTTCCTTGCGCTACGTTGACGACCAGTATCTATTCGCTTCGGTTTTTAAAGCTACCAGTTTCTCTAAGTCGTCTCTCCACAGCTTCAAATGTTTTTGCGATCAGGTGTTCTTCGATGTGGAAAAGTATCACGATATTCCTGAACTGCAGCTAAACCATTCTTGTTAACTTTGCCGTAAATCAGTATCATGTCCGTATACTCTTCAAACGAATACATACCATTTACATTATCTGCCATTATTTACTAAGATAATTAAATACACTTTTATAAAAATATTTAATAAAATATTTTTTAAAATAAATATTTTATACACTTGTATAAAATATTTCCAAATAATCACAGGATCTCACAAAATACAATCTTCACACGCCACAATACAAAAACCTCCATAAAGGTTATTCAAAATATTACTTCATGAACTTAATTGTTGATCAGCTGATATTGCCAACCTTTGCAAAGAAAATATGACGATAAAAAGTGTTGACTAAATGATCAGCTGTTACTCACAAACCTAAACATTAGTTAATATTTTATGCAGGTAAGAATATGCATTTTTGTGCGTTTGTTTTTATTTTTAAATAAAGCTAAATTTCAATACCTATTATTAATTTTTTTCCTAAGTAATTCACATGAATCTTTTCAGAATTAAATTTTCTAGAAATCTGTTTAAGAAAAATATGACCTTTATTTAACATTTATGGAAGTAATCTTACGTTAAACACAAAAATGTGTTATTTCTTTGTACCAATTCTTGTGTTTTAACGTAAGATATCTCTGAAAGTATTGCATTTACAGCTCTGGGACGAATTTTAATAAATTTGTCAGATATACAAAAAAACATAAAAAACAATCGTATTTGTATCTTTGTAACTACCTTTACCATTTTTATACGGCCTGACTTCACCAAGGGTTCTGAAATCCGGGAGAAATCTTTCGCTAGGCGTAACTCGCTAACGAAGCGTTTCCGGGCATATGGTTATATGAACTTTTTCACTTGTTTTTAGCTATAGAATAAGCTCTCGAGAGATTGCCGTTTTGTTTTGAATCACCCTGTATATTGAAACCTATGTATCACATTTAGTTTCCTTATATATTTCTAAAGATATTAATTTCTCATACAAATGATGGCTTGCGGTTAAAAGCCACATTTTAGACCTATAATTATTTATAGGACGTTTTTGCTTGAAATGATGAATACTATCACTCACAGAAGTCCGTGACACCTTTTGTGAACACCCTGTACATCTATATAGTTAACATAAAATAAATTTTTGTAAATTAGTTTTCCCATATTAATCTTAAATCTCATTAAACATTAATGTGTACCATTTGTTGTTTTAAACTATAACGTACAGTTTTTTCACATAATTCCAGTAAGACGATGAATGATGGATGGCGTAAAGTATGTGCCCATTCGTCCCTGACTTCTACCTCAGCTCTTGATGGCAGACTTTTAACTGTGTATATCACTGTTCTACACTAGCCCATTCACGTTTTATTAGGTACAATCTGGGTCTTCTGTTGGCCGCCCTTGAGTACTTATCGACCTAATCGTCACAACTCAGTAGCCATTCACTGCTGATATAAGAAAAGTGCTCTCCATCCCGTCCTCTGTATAGCCAATTACAACCGTGTAAAGACGAATGTCATCCTTGCCTCGTACATCATGAGGATGTCCTTTAGTTTTATATAGTCAGTTTATGCGGGTTTGAGCAAACCGTAATTTCATTAATCGTGGCCAAGGCTACAAATAGATCCTTTGAAATTCTTTTTCCTGGAGGCGATAGAGCCACTTAAAAATACATGCCAAAGCAGATGTACTAATTCCCTACTGATATATGCTCATAGAAGATCACCTCTTCAATTTAACAAATTTAAAATGAGTATTTGGTCTCACATGTACGACGGGCACGCCCGAGGACTCGTATACCTTTTGTTGCCTTTGTCTCCTGACACAGCTGCGCTGCTGTATTGTATTGGGCACTCCAAACAAAGCAGTTATATTCTTTACAATTGCCCTGAATTTTATTAAATATTATTCTAGTGGCTTATTTAGTTGGAAAACATTAAACATTTGTAGTAGTCATTGTTGTTCCAATGTACCTAAAGATTGACACAGATTTTGGGTACTTGAGCGTTGACACACGTACTCCTGTATTCTTGTATACACATGTTACAATTAACCTCTTATTTGTTAAGTTAAGGATATATATATATAATTATTTTGTATTTGGCCGTATCTATAACATATGCGTTTAAATAACCAAACCAAAATATGATCGGAAGACCAAATACCTGTCAAATGACTTTTATTTACATTAAATTTGTGTAAGTGGCAATAGCCTTATTTAATATCAATAAACAATGAATCGCAAAAAGTACTTGCTCCGCCGGGACTCGAACCCGGATCTCTCCCTTGCCGGGAGAATATGCTACCATTACGCCGGGTTCGAGTCCTGGCGGAGCAAGTACTTTTTGCGATTCAATGTTTATTGAAATTAAATAAGACTATTGCCACTTATACAAATTTAATGTATATATACATATATATTAATCAGAATTACTTTAACACAAAAAATTTAAAGGGGTTTTATAACACAGTATTTTTAACTATGAGATTGAAGGAATATTGTGATTGTTATATCATTATTGCTATCATTAATTATTAAAATTTAAACTGTATCTTGAGTATTGCAAAATTTTTATTCCTACCAAAATGATTATACAAAAATTATTACTCAGATTCAAATTCCTCCAACATAAGTATTACGTTTTCGATACTCAGAAACATTAACAATATTTTCTAAATTGTGCTAACAACAAATTGTTACGTATTAATGGAGTATAAATACATCACCGAGCTTAGCCCAGCTTTGTGCTATTAGCTAGTTTCAGTTAGTTTCAGGGTGTTACGCCTCAACCACACTGGCCTTACAGAACCATTATGCTTATTATAACTTATCACTGCTTTACCTACATTTCGTTGTAATCGCATTTGGACATATGGCTTAACTTAAATAATGGTTATATATCTTGCTTGGTGTTTAGTAGTGATGTAATTGTTTATTTAAATTGACGTTTTAAATTTTAATGTGTGTTGCAAATACATTTTTTTCTCTTTATCAGTAAAATTCCAGGATTGGCATGTAAGTAGGTTCCGTTAATTCAATAATTAACAAGTGTAGTTCAGATAGTTGAGCCTGTATTACGTATGGACGATAAACGTAACCTATTCAACAAATATTATTGTATATAGGGCGTATTCAATTTTAATATATTGTAATAATTATAAATCATTTAGTTTTTTATTAATGTTCAACACTGTGTGAAGGTGACCCAAACCGAAACGGTGACTGAACGAGAACAATCTGCCTTCCCGCCATTTTGAGGACAAAGGTTCAAGTGAGATTATCCGTTCTAAGACAAAGACGATTGTAACCTCGAGTGAACAGCCTGTACTCTATTGTGCTTCTCTTGTCTTGACGCATGATAGCGGAATACCTATTGGTAGGTATGCAGCAAGATATTGTAATCTCATACATTTACGAACATCTCTATAAAGTAAAAACGAATCAATAGATAATGCAGCAAGAAATGGTAATGTCATTTATGTATGAACACACACGCACACACATATGTATATGTAAGAAGGCATACATCAGGTAAATATTATTTAAGTTCATGGTAAATAGTTCTTTATGTATATAGTACTTTGTAGAGATGTTTATCTATCTGTAATATAAAAATGAATCGCAAAATGGGTTTGTAAGCGCAAATCTTGAGAACGGCTGGACTAATTTTTTTGATTTCTTTGGTAAAACGATCATTTAAATCCGAAGAAGGTTTTTACGTAGAAAAAGATAAAAAAAACTTAGCCTACCTGGAATATTTTGGAATCCGGAAAAAATATAGTTATTACATAATTAATTTTATATAATTAATTCAAACCAGAAATGCTCCTACACGTATCAAACATGATATAATAATTAAGTTAAACTCTGATACTATTTACCATGAACTTAAATAATATCTACATGATGTATGTCTATTTACGTTTATTATAGGACTCATATCATATTACATTAATTGCTTTTATTAGGTAATATAAGGACTTCAGTTCTAAAACTTAAAACGGGTAAAAGCTACTTAATTATATACATGACGTCACAGCTGAATCTCCCTTGTCATCCTGACCAAGAAAACACAAATCTATAGTCACACATTTCCCGGAAACCTACATCGGTAAAAAATGGTAATCATATACATGTATGAACATCTGTATAAATTAAACACGTATCGGTAGGTAATGCAGCAATAAATGGTGATCTTATACATGTATGAACATCTGTATATGTAAAAACATATCGGTAGGTAATGCAAAAAAAATGGTAATCTTACAGATGTATAAACATCTGTATAAATTAAATACGCATCGGTAGGTAATGCAGCAATAAATGGTAATCTTATACATGTATGAACATCTGTATATGTAAAAACATATCGGTAGGTAATGCAAAAAAAATGGTAATCTTACAGATGTATGAACATCAGTATAAATTAAATACGCATCGGTAGGTAATGCAGCAATAAATGGTAATCTTATACATGTATGAACATCTGTATATGTAAAAACATATCGGTAGGTAATGCAACAAAAAATGGTAATCTTACAGATGTATGAACATCTGTATAAATTAAATACGCATCGGTAGGTAATGCAGCAATAAATTGTAATCTTATACATGTATGAACATCTGTATATGTAAAAACATATCGGTAGGTAATGCAAAAAAATGGTAATCTTACAGATGTATGAACATCTGTATAAATTAAATACGCATCGGTAGGTAATGCAGCAAAAATGGTAATCTTATACATGTATGAACATCTGTATAAAGTAAAAACGTATCGGTAGTTAATGCAGCAATAAATGGTAATCTTATACATGTATGAACATCTGTATAAAGTAAAAACATATCGGTAGGTAATGCAGCAAAAATGGTAATCTTACACATGTATGAACATCTGTATAAAGTAAAAACATATCGGTAGGTAATGCAGCAATAAATGGTAATCATATACATGTATGAACATCTGTATAAATTAAATACGCATCGGTAGGTAATGCAGCAATAAATGGTAATCTTATACATGTATGAACATCTGTATAAAGTAAATACGTATTGGTAGGTAATGCAACAAAAATGGTAATCTTAGAAATGTATGAAAATCTGTATAAAGTAAATACGTATCGGTAGGTAATGTACCGACACATGGTAATCATATACATGTATGAACTTCTGTATAAAGTAAAGACGTATCGGTACGTTATTCAGCAAAAAATGGTAATCATACACATGTATGAACATCTGTATAAAGTAAACACGTATCGGTAGGTAATGCAGCAAAAAATTGTGATCTTATAAATGTACGAACATCTGTATAAAGTAAACACGTATCGGTAGGTAATGCAGCAAAAAATGGTAATTATATACATGTATGAACATCTGTATAAAGTATACACGAATCGGTAGGTAATGCAGCAAAAAATGGTAATCATATACATGTATGAACATCTGTATAAAGTAAACACGTATCGGTAGGTAATGCAACAAAAAATGGTGATCTTATACATGTATGAACATCTGTATAAAGAAATACGTATCGGTAGGTAATGCAGCAAATCTCATACAAGTATAAGATACATACAAGTACATGAAGTAAGTTTTTATTAGTTTTAACTAATAACTTTAAAACGCCGCCATTTCAGTTAGAGTGAACCTTTTAAGGTCCGGTTTGCGGCAATGTGTTCTACTAACTAAGACCTTTAATTTGATATAAAACTCGACCTATGCTGCTATTTAAGAATTTTGTCTGACTCCTCGTGGGCCGTCCCCCATAAGGGATAAAAAAGACATTTATGGCTGTTATAGATATACCAAGTCTCATTACTTTATCTATATTGGTAAAAAATATATTAAACCGTTCCGGGACTTTTTTACCATTCTGTATATTAACTAGCTCGTAACTGTACGAAATTGAATCGATTTTTATATTCTTATACAATTACGTTATTTGTTACATAATCCTTTTAAATATTTAATGACGAATTTTGGTAGAATCATAAGTATTAGAAACGCTTAGTTAAAGCCATTTCAAATCTTATAGGCCAACAAAATATATCGCCAAACCAATTTTATAATGGAACATGCGCATTAAGCAGCCGTTCCAAATAGAAAATCATGGATTCCATAACACTCAAACAGATTTTCTATACTATATCGGTGCCATGGTTACCTAACTGCTACAACAAATTAATTATTTTTACTTTGTTATAGATTAGATAGTATTTTATTCAAAAGTTACAATAGTTGTGGAGTCAATATAGCTTGGTGTGCTGAAGTGCTGGAGTGGTCGCATCTGAACAGTCACTAATCGTATTAACATTTTCTGTAACACTTGTACAACGTGACGAAGTGTAAATATAATAAATTAACAAACAGTTAAACTATTTTGTATAGAATTCTTGGAATATCCTTTATATATGTATTATATATATATATATATATATATATCGTATGGCATAAAATACATCTAGTAACGAATAACTTTCTGAAAAGAGTTAGCTTCAGATAAAAATTATTTGTATATAATTAGACTTTTATCAACTTTTACGAATGTAGAAACCACCATTTCTACTCTATGTATTTTTCTATATACCAAGTTTTATTTAACATCCGCGTAATATTTGTCTCAAACCTTATTCTTTGCTAAAACATGTTTTCACGCTTGTTCTTGAGTGGAAAGATATTGTTTGCTCCTGCATATTCCAACACCACTTTGACCCTCTAGATATAAGTATTCTCTTGGCTGAAAGCTTTCGCACTCATGCACAGAGCAGCTGTAGTACTCTTACGAACTTGTAAACAAAACATTTTTGAAGAGCACTGCTGCAGAATAATATGTATCTACAGTCTTGCTAGCAAGAACCAATTTCAAATATTCTTAAATAAGCTATATGAGATCTTATCCCTTGCATGTATATTTTTATAAGGTTAGCTTTGGTGGTAAAATTTATCCATTGAATAATAAGGGGTTTTCAATTTAATTCGACTCATACCACCAAGTATGCGACCTAATGATACATTTATACGGCCTTCAAGTAATAGTATTTGTTATAAAATTATAATAAACAATAAGTTATTAGCAACAATTTTAAATAAATTTGTCTTTCAAATATAAAAAATGTATGTAATGTAATATTCTGGGCACCACATGATTTTGAATTAAACGTATTAAAAAACAATTTTTTAACTTTAAGAGATCTTGAACTAATAAAACATCATTAGAACCCATATACTTCCAAGCATGTGCGACGCCCACGAATACTAGAAATACTGTTTTTGTAGAACATTCACAAATTTAAATTTATATCATAATTATTAATATTATACTAGCGTAGGGAGGTTTTAAACCATCCTAATATTTACATTATTATGATAAACAAATAATCTGCTTTTTCGTAAACTTTTCAACCTTTGTAGTGTGGATAGTTAAAACATTTAATAATAAAAACCAATAAAAACTAAATATACTGTGATTTTTATTATAAAGAATTATTACTATACCCTAATTTCCTAGTAGTATTGTCACAGTTATATCCTATTAATATTATAAATGTGAATATGTCTTTGTTTATTTTGTTTTTTTACAAGTGAACTATTCATTGTACTCGATTGCACTGAGACTTTACATGTACATTCGGTTCTGGCATGCATATAGGCCTATCCTTATTTCGAAAATCCCTCTGGGCTTCGTCGCACCGGTCATTAAAGCAACGAAAATCTCATCTTGGTCTCTAAATTTGTGTAAAATTAATTGAATGAGCATGTCAAGTTTAATAATTGTTTATAATCTGTGTAACACATTGTTTATTTTTTTCAATTTATTTACATTTATAGTGAATAAGTTTTCTAATAAGTAACCATTATTTACAATGCAGATTTAGTTATCAGCGATTATGTATTAACTAATGTACTTTATAAATATTCATATAACTTAATATAAGAAGGTCGGAATTTGACTCCGAGATACCCTTTGAAGCAGTTGACAAGGTGGACTGTTCTTTTAAAGTAATGCACCAAATCGAGATCTAAATGTTCTAAAATATTTAAAAACTTTTACTATACATTTTAATACTGATATAAAACCCTGATTAGTTATTTTTGAGAGATGTAGCCTTCTTTGATTTACGTAAAGCAATTTCTTGATCCGAAAACAAACAAAATAACATTTAGAACAAAACACACTAAGAACGAAGTAAATTTAAATTGCCATAATTTTAAGCTTTTTTAAGTATTTAATTTATTGTGGCAACAAGACAAACTATAAATTGGCGTCGGAAATATAAATAACTCGAACCAGCAGTGGTCATAATCGTGCAACGCCTACTAAATTGCGTGCAGAGCAGCGGGTAGCTGCTACCAGTGCAGATATGAGACAGTGTAATCTAACTTTTAATATACGTTAAAGACTGTTATAAAACCTATCTATGATATCTTTTGACAAAAATAATATTCTGAGAACTGTGTATGTATCGTAAGCATATATATATATATATATATATATATATATATATATATATATATATATATATATATATATATATATATATATATATAGTCTCTTAAGCAGTTCAAAAGAAAACTACAATTATCTTGTACAATATTTCGTTGTATTAACAACTTTTTCAAGTACACAATAATAACACAGAATAAAATAAACAATATATATATATTGTCGGGAAACAGTTTAAAATCTTCTTTGGAAAGAATTCTAAGACCGGAGTATATTAAAACTGCCAGAAATATACAAATGGTAACATATTTTCTTGATTAAACTCAACATTGCCGTCAGAAATAAAATTAACTAGAACCAGAGGGGCTCAAACAGGTGCATAACCAAGAAAGTTGTTTGTTACGTGTGAAGCGGCGAGTAAATGCTAGTAGGTTATTGAGTATCGCTTAATTGTTTTTACATCTTATGTAACGTACGATATTATATTTTAACTTTAAATCAGAAATGTTATTTAACTTTCATGGACGTCCATTGTAAACTGTATGAATGAGTCCCGGGATAAGTGGATGAAGCGTCGCGCCAGTACTGCGATATACATCTATGGCTACTTTACACAGCTTTCACGTCTCCACTTTACAATGAACTTGAACAACTCTTATATTTGTGACAAGTTTGGCGAAAGTCTTGGTTTACTTTACTAAAAGCAGTACTATTGCTATCCATTTCTTAAACCCTGGTTTTATAGTATTGTGATAATGCACAATATTTATTGGGTAAGCAAGAGCGATTCTTTCTCCCGAGGTAGGCTGTTGACTTTAGCTTTCTTTAAAAATATTTTACCCTGTGTTAACGTGTCAAAACATTTTGAAGTAACGTAAACTAAACTAAACGTTCCTTTTAGCACCATCTGTTAGTGGTGAGGCAGTACAAATATTTTCCCATATTTGTTTATTTTGTGATTTTAAATAGAAATTATATCGTAATGCGTCTTTTCACGTAATAGGTTGGTCGATGAATGCAACTATATGGTGACCTGTATTCTGTAGTTCAGTTTTAATAAATTATTGTTGTGTTTAGTTTTTATTAAGTGCTTATTTTAGAGTTAGTGAAGTTGACACACGACATAGTGGTTGTTGTTCCTGACATAGGCGTGTCACAATGTTCTGGCATGATTTGTTTATTTTACCCTAGTCTTTAATTATGTGTTAGTTTAGTTATTTACCTGCAGAAAATATCAGATTGCAGATCGCGAAACGATGTGTGATTGATTTATTGTTTCATTGAACGATGGCAAATGTTCGGAAAATCCGGTTTCCTTTATATCGTAATATTGTAAAGTATATTTATTATACGCCCACATTATTATTATTTATGTGTGGCACTCACATTTCT
This sequence comes from Homalodisca vitripennis, assembly GCF_021130785.1. Lineage (NCBI taxonomy): Eukaryota > Metazoa > Arthropoda > Insecta > Hemiptera > Cicadellidae > Homalodisca > Homalodisca vitripennis. The sequence goes on from NC_060208.1 coordinate 199,021,843, forward strand.
GAAAATATTCGTATTATTCAGCCTCTGAAATAATATAATAATCTATCGGTATTGTTAAATATTAGGATATATCTTAGAATTGTTTTAAGATTAAACACATCGTACTACACACACACACACACACACACACACACACACACACACACACACACACACACACACACACACACACACACACACACACACACACACACACACACACACACACACCACACACACACACACACACACACACACACACACACACACACACACACACACACACACCACACACACACACACACACACACACACACACACACACACACACACACACACACACACACACACACACACACACACACACACACACACACACACACACACACACACACACACACACACACATATATATTATACATATATATATATATATATATATATATATATATATATATATATATATATATATATATATATATAATTGTTTTATTGGAAAGCTATTCAAATTAATAGGGCAAAAGCAAAATATTATGATGTGGAGTCCTTAATTGGTAGTAAATAAATTAATAATTACGCTGAAAAAGCTGTAATAAAGAGCTATCACTGTAGATGTGTTAAGAACTAGAAACTAAGTGGATTAAAAAAGAAACTTGTGAGTAAATGTTCAACCAAAAACATAATTCTAGAAATATGAGAAAATCAATGACAAGTACTTGACTTAAATACCTAACATAGCACGTGACACCATTAATAAAAAATACAATATTTTCCTAAATATGTTATAGTAATTTAACTGACAAATTCAGTTTAAGCTCATATATGAGGATATGTTTGGTTTATAATTTTAACCACCACTTTTACGGTTTGTAGAAATATCTTTATAATATATATGATAAAATAATTTAGCTCTACTGATCTCCAATGCTACGAAAATACAGATTTAAGACACAATTAATCGTATACAATTTATTAAGGTCTCCCATTGTCTCTCAAATTTTGCGAGTAGGGCTTTTTAACCTCCCGGATGTTTAATCCACCCTCGAATGTTTTCTAGCTACGCCAATGTATGTAACGAGGTTACTTTGTTCCATTAGAATTCCTTACGTCTTGTTGGGTCTTTCGATACTCCGTTGTATAGGTTTATTTGTATGTAGACAAGATTAAATGCCTGTCATTATGTACATTGTAAAATCAAGATTTAATGAAATCAATTTCATTGTGCTGCATCCTGCAACATCCAGCTTTGAAAATTTAATTTAAATATATGTATGCTATACCAAACTACTTATAGGTGTTTCACTCAGAGTATAAGCTACAAACACAGCGGTACATTTCAAGATGTTTGCCAGTTACTGATCTAAATGAAATCCAAAGTAGTACCGGGCGAGAACGCGCGGACTGCTCATTCCACTATTCCAATACACCGGCTATCTGTAGTTGGTAGGAGAGGCCCCTCCATCACCACTGTTTCTCACCACGGTGTACGATCACCCCATGAGGAGCTCGTACACTGCCACAGCCTGTATTATCATTACTACGTTCGTACAGATCGCAGTAACAGCCATTACTGCTACCATGGCTACTGCCTGCACTATCATTATTACACTACAACAATGATCAGCTGGTCTCGGACAGCCGTGCGATTGTCACAGATCGCAGTAACAACCATTACTGCTAACATTGCTACTGCCTGCACTTTCATTATTACACTACAACAATGATCAGCTGGTCTCGGACAGCCGCGCGATTGTCACGGATCGCAGTAGCAACCGTTACTACTAACATCGCTATTGCCTGCACTATCATTATTACACTACAACCATGATCAGCTGGTCTCGCACATCCGCGCGATTGTCACAGATCGCAGTAGGAAACATTACTGCTAACATTGCTACTGCCTGCACTTTCATTATTACACTACAACATTGATCAGCTGGTCTCGGATAGCCGCGCGATTGTCACAGATCGCAGTAGCAAACATTACTGCTAACAATTGTACCGTAAATTAGTTAATTAAATTTCATACAATGTAAATTTCGCAACCTAATCAGCCAGTATAATATAATATTATTTTACATCCAATGTTCCGGAACTAAATTATTGGGCGGAGTAACTACCTAATTGGCACGCGTATGAATTTTTTCTTCTAACCCTTTGTAGCAGCCCAACCACGTAACCGATCAGACCTCGCGCGCTTTGTCCGTAAGTAAAATTTATCTTTTCGTATTATTAAATTAGCCCTTTGATGCCAAACGTATAAAATGAATGTAACGTAAAGTAAAGATGTGAATAGTAAAGTAACTTACCCTTGAAAATCTTTTATTTGCTTGATGGAGATAGATAAAGGTTGTGGCGTCGTCCTTATGGCGACGAGCACGTTGTTAAAAATAGTAATTTGTATCATTAAATGGCTAATACCGTCGCGAATTTGTTTTAGGCGAGTTTACGTAGCTGATGTATCTCACGTGTTGTTTGAATAGATGGCTACCACTTCCCAACTCTACTCCTCTTCTAGAAATTACCGTTCTTAGACTACAGCTTCAATGTCTCGTGCCAAGACGCCGACACCCGGGTTGTGAGTCTACCTATTGTGAAGGGAAGTGAAATATTATTGTTTTGTAAAGTAAAACGTCGTACGCATAATTCAATAGAACATTGGATATTTTAGGCCCACCTAGAAGATATATTTTTAGTTATTATATTCTAATTGGCAGCAACGTGGCAGTACATAACTTTTCCTTTACCATCTAAAAGTGGTGCTTTTAAGTTTTCGTAATTAAACTGAACTTATAAGTAAACTTTGTATTTCTAGTATTTATTACTACGACCTCAGAAGTCACCACCCCCATGTGTTATCGTCATACGGTACACATAATTATATTGCGCAACTCTGCTATTGATGTGCCTACTCTGCCATCAACTGGGTGAAACTGAGTGAAAACGTCACAATGCCTGCCATTAAAATAGAATATTTGTCTAAAGATGAGTTGGTATTTGAACTGATATCTAGAGGTATTAAATTAAATAGTGACAGTACAGTAAATGAACTCAGAAAGTCCTTAAGACAGTGTTTGAGAAACAATATTTTACCTACTGCTAGTAGCCTATTAAAAATAGACCACAATCAGGAAGTAAAACTTCTCAGTGACAAAGTGATATTATTAGAACATGGGTGCAGTGAATTGAACAGTGCTAGTTCACCTTTAGAAATCACCAAATTCCAAGAAAAGTGTAAACATTTAATAAACCGTTTATTTTTAGACAACCAGCTTGAACTAAGTTCTGTACATAGTGAAACTTTATCAGCTTTAAAGTGTAGGCTAGTAAATGTTGAACAACAGTTAGCTAAAAACTTGCTACCTACAGTGAACCTAGAACAGCTTAAAGCGTTAGAAGCCAATTTAAATGAATCATTAGAACAAGATGAGGCTATGGAACAGGCAGTGAAAGAACAAATAGGCCCTATTTCTGTACAACCACCAACAATATCACAGCCTACTGCCAGTACCCCACTTTGCCTATAATGCCTATATATAATGCAAACAATGATTGTATTAGCTTCAACCTATGTCTGGTTTTTAAATATGTTTAATAAGTTAAACAACCTGTAGAATGTTATTTACAAAATTTTTACAGTAACAAAAATGGCTTAGGTAGTACCTGAGCTAATAAACTTTTTGAAAACTTTGTTAAAACTAAAATGTGAAACTAAGCCTATCAGAAATGAAATTTTAGCATTGTTACCATGTTATGCAAAAAGGGTTCACTTTTAGCCTAAATAAGTACAGTGTAAGTCTGTCATGCAAATGTCAACTATCTACACAGGGAATTAATTACTGCTTTTATCCCTGTAGGCCTAATTGAAAGACTGAGACTAGATTTAGTTTATGGCCACACAGGTTTGATGAGCCACTGTATGAATCATCTATGATATCAAAGAGACTCAGTCAAGTTTTATTGTGTAAACATAAGTGAACAGGACTTGGTAACTTGTATAAAAAGAGGTATTAAGCCTACAGATAGAAATAAGTTAATTTTTGAAAAACAATCCCATGTGCGTTTTACAGATTTGGAAAATGTGTGTATAGCTAGTAACAATATAACCCTTTATGATAACTTAAGGGTCAATTTAAGTATAGACATATGTTAACAACATGTATCCACCACATGTTGAAACTTAGAAAAAAGTAGGCCTACTGTCACAAAACCCAAAAAGTTATGTTTTCAATTGTAATAGGCCTGGCCACTTAGCAAAAAACTGTTTTAGGAATCAAAAAAACTAGTTGGCAGGGGAGTGGTATTACACACAACACCTAAAAATATCCCTCCCCGGTTTCATAAGTTTAAGAAATAATAATTTTATAAATAGTAATACAGTAAGAAAAGAAAAACACTATTTTATGAGAGTCTATGGTAAGGTAATAATAAATTGGAGTAAAATTAAACTATAGAAAAACCTAATTTAAGGACAAAATGTTAGGGGACAGTGTAACAATATGCCTTTAATGGAAAGCTATAGTGGGTAAAAATGTAAAAACCAACTGGCTTATTAGATACCTGGTGCTACAAGAGATATAAAATTAGTAAAGAATTTTATGATAGCCTATTGTTGAATAAAAATGTTTCAAAATTAATGAAGTCAATGATAGAATGTTTGCTGCAAATAATCACTGAAATAAAATGTTTTGGTTACTGTTTATGCTAAGATAAAAATTTCAAAATTTTTGTTGGGGAAAGTTAAAAAATTTATTGTATTGGATAAACTTTAAAATGGGACATTGTATTTGGAAAACCATTTATATCTAATACAAAATTAATTTTAGATCTTGATGGAGATTCATGTTATTTTAAAATTCAATTGTAATGAGAAAATAAACTATTGTCAGACAACAGCCTTTTGAACATGAAGTAAACAGCATTGATGTAAAAATAGGGTGCACTAGAGCTGAGGGGCTGAGATACAAAACCTTATAGGGGAAATTTTCCTAAATGTTTTTACTCCAAAATTAGGAGAGGGCTCTAGATTTGGAAGTGAAATTAGTTCTCAATGACCCACACCTGTAAATATTAGGCCTTATTTTATGAGCCACTCCTACTGTAAATAAGATGAAAACAATAATAATACAGGATTGGTTTTTTGGACCAAGGGGGAATAATTGAACCCCAGTACTTTCAGCCTACTCCAGTCCCAGCCTTTTTAACCAAAAAGGACAGACTTGTAGTCAATTATACCGAATTAAATCTTAAAAAGTTACAGAAAATTGATTTTCCATTGGTGTTTTTTAATTTAAATTTAATTTATTATCAACATCTAAGTGGAGCCAAATATTTTTCAATAATTAGATTTAGGAAAAAGTTTTTTTGCAATGTCCATTATTCACCTGATAGTCAAGATCTTACCTCATTTAGCACTATAGATTTGGTAAATATAAATTTAAACGAGTAACCTTTGGTTTACAATGTGGTAGTGCTGTATTGTCCGCCCTATCTGGACAAAGTCCTAGACAATATAAAAATTTAAATATGTGTAAATTTTTGTGATGACTATCTTAGTGTACAGTAAAGACCTTGATTCGCTATATAGGTACATGTCAGAGAGAGATTGTAAAATAGGGACTAAGCAAACATGGCTTAACGGCAAACCTAGAGAAAGCAAAGTTTTGTTTTGAGGAAATCTCCTTTTTGGGGGAAAACTTATAAAAAATAATACAGTAACTATAGATCCCGAGCGAACAGAGGAGTATAAGAGAATTTATGCCGCCTAAGAACGCCAAACAATTTCACAGTTTTTTTAGGTATGACCAATTTCTTTTCAAAAATTTATAAACAATTATGCCGAATTATGTAATCCTTTAAATCGTTTAAGAAGGAAAAACGCTAAATTTATTTGGACAAGTGAAAAAAATAAAAAAAAAAAAAAAAATGTCAAGATTCGTTTGTAAAGTTAAAAGAAGCTCATAATGAATCCTCCTGTAAATCCAGTTAGCCGATTTTTCAAAGCAATTTATAGTAATGACAGATGCTAGTGGAATAGGCGCAGGTGGTTGTTTGTTACAGGAAAACGGACCAAAATGACATTTAATGCCAATAGGCCTATTACTATAGGAAATTTACTGATGCCGTATTAAATATACTGTTTATGAAAAAGAAGCTTTGAGTGCACTAATTTGCATAGAAAAATGGCACGAAATTTTTAGAAGTAAGAACCTTTAAAGTAAATTTAACTGATAACCAAGCTTTATCACTAATGTCCTCAATCACAAAAGGAAGGTAGGAAGACTTGCCGGTGGATCGAGAGGGATTTTTTGAAATTTGCCATTTGAGCGTTGAATTTAAAAAGTTCCACCGATAATGCACTGGCAGATGCCCTATCACGTATGTTTTGAGGGGGCGAGTTCGACGGGAACAGCTGATATCGAGCCCCAGTGACTGCGGAACGGTCCAGACACAGGATAAAAATAGGATTATCGATTTCCTTCTGCCATTTCATAAAACTCCTCCGAAGGCAAAAATGTAAACCCAACATCTAATGTACAAGCCTAAATGCAGATAAAATAATAAGTGCAATAAGAAGGATAATTTTGTGGTTGGTCTTAATTAATGATTTGCCATTAGCGTTTAAAGATTTAGAAAAATATCAACTTCAAGATAAAGAAACTCAGCAAATCCTTTAAATCTGTAAAAAGCAATAGTAAACAAATTTATGTTATTTTATAAAAAACAAATTTACTGATGTACAAAAGGAATGTAAAAAGTAAGATTAAGATATTTTTGCTCTGTACAGTTAATTGATTCTAGTATATGAATTCTTCCACAGTTCTTTAATAGGAGGTCATTTAGGCATTGCTAGAACGCAAAGAAAAATTAATCAGTATTTATATAGACCTCCTGATTTAGACGAAATTATAAAAGGCAAAAGTGAAAAAATGTATTGTTTGTATAAATGAGTAAAGTGTGCAAAGGAAAATATGAAGGCGAATTAGTATCTGTGCCATTTAAGAACAATATGGATTGTTTATTCATAGATCTTTTTAGGTCCTTAGTGAGAGAAACTAGAAACAGCAATGTATATTTACTTGTAGTTGTAGATGCTGCCAGTAAATTTCTATGGCTAATCCCTTTGAGGGAATGTAGAATTGTGCTGAAAATATGTAATAAATTAGACCGCATAATTTTTAACAACTTTTCTGTACCTAAAATAATAGCGTGTCAGACAATGCCGCATATTTTACATCACTGTATTTTAAGAAGTTCTTGATTTAAGGAATTTTATTGAACACCGTAGACTAGCGCCTTACAGGGCTAATGGAAATCAATCAGAAAAGGCATATTAGAAACATATCTAACATTATTACGTAGTTTCTATCATAACTGTCATAGTAATTGGGTATAATGACCTAGGCTATATACAATTAAGTTTAAACACCGCCCATAATGAAAGCACTGGTTTTGCTGCCTTTGATTTAATGTTTAATCATTCCTGTAATAATGCTTTATCTAATTTATGGAAGCTAAATGATCTAATTTGGTGAGAATTTGTCCAAGGAAACTTGTTGTAAACAATTTAAAGAGAGCTGTGGGGGGTCAAAAAAAAATTTTTGGTAAAAAGGAGTATAGGCACATAACAGTAATAGACAAAAGTACTCAGAGCAAAATGTAAAAAAACAATCCCTTTAAGTTGCATTCCTTAGTATGGATAAGAAACCCATATTTATAGCAATAAGGTAGAAAAGTTTTGTGCAAAATTAGCACCAAAATATGTAGGGAATTTATAGAATTCTATATTTTTTAAGCCCTGTAACTTGTATTGTACAACACACTGAAAATGTTTTGAATGTAAAAATAAAAAAAAAAAAAAAAAAAAAAAAATGGTTCATATCGTAGATTTAAAATGAAATTAAGACCTGTTCTATATAAAAAAAAAATTTTTTGTAGCATACCTAGCTTAAGGAACACTTGCTGCCAAATTTAAAAGATAAGATAAAATCCAGGAAGTTAAAAAAACTGTTTGGTGAATTCTTAACGAATGTGTCAATGGAAATAAATATAGAAAAAGGAATTTGTAAATAGACTTAGTGTAAAGAAATGAGACAACGTTTGATCATGACTGTTTGTAATGAGGGAACCAATATGAAAAATTGTCTGTGTTTTGTAGGTATGCCGAAATGTTGAATTTTGAATTTTTGTAGATATATTTGAAGTGTTAGAATTCATGTAGATGTAAGATGTATAGGATTATTGTATGTAAATATATATATTAAGAGTGATGCAGTATTAATGTACGAAATGTGAGACTTTAGCTTCTCGTGTAGGGGACGTTTCATTCCAAAATATTTTCGATCTATATTGGTAAATTGTCCGCAAGTCTCAGGGTTATTTAATGGCACAAAACTATACACAAAAAACACTGGTATGAATGCAAAAAAAGAAGTATGAATGTGGCGCCTATATAACAAAAACACTACACTACACTTGTTTACGATTTAATCGCCTTAAATGCCCTTATTCTTGCAACGACCCGCAAAATTCTAAAACGCTGCAACGTGCACTGCATGAAAATAGTTTGCCTAAATTGATTTTCTATTTTTGGTCCCTAAGCGAAGCAGTCATAGAATGCATTGGCATGCGATCTAGCGGGATTTCATAGGAAACTTTTGAAAACCCCGCGCTATCGTATTGTTATGGTTGAATTTGAATTTATGGGGAATGTATAAGTAATGATGTAATGTTGTATGTATAAGTAAAAAAAAAAAAAAAAAAAAAAAAAAACAAAACAAATATTAATTATGTGTACCGGTATGACGATAACACATGGGGGTGGTGACTTCTGAGGTCGTAGTAAAATAAATATTAGAAATACAAAGTTTACTTATTACTTAAGTTCAGTTTTATTACGAAAACTTAAAAGCACCACTTTTAGATGGTTTAAGGAAAAAGTTATTGTACTGCACACGTTGCTGCCAATTAGAATATAATAACTAAAATATATCTTCTAGGTGGGCCTTATAAATATCCAATGTTCTATTGAATTATGCGTACGACGTTTTACTTTACAAAACAATAAATATTTCACTTTCCCTTCACAATAGGTAGACTCACAAACCCGGGTGTCGGCGTCTTGGCACGAGACATTGAAGCTGTAGTCTAAGAATCGGTAATTTCTAGAAGAGGAGTAGAGTTGCGGAAGTGGGTAGCCAATCTATTCAAACAACACGTGAGATACATCAGGCTACGTAAACTCGCCTAAAACAAATTTCGCGGACGGGTATTAGCCATTTTAATGATACAAAATTACTATTTTTAACAACGTGCTCGTCGCCAATAAGGACGGACGCCTACAACCTTTATCTATCTCATCAAGCAAATAAAAGATTTTCAATGGGTAATGTTACTTTACTATTCACTTCTTTACTTTTACGTTACATTCATTTTTCTACGTTTGGCATCAAAGGGCTAAATTTAATAAGTACGAAAGATAAATTTTACTGACGGACAAAGCGCGCGACTGGTCTGATCGGTTACGTGGTTGGGCTGCTACAAAGGGTTAGAAGAAAAAATTCATACGGCGTGCCATATTAGGTAGTTACTCGCCCAATAATTTAGTTCAGGAACATTGGATGTAAAATAATATTATATTATATGGCTGATGATTAGGTTGCGAAATTTACATTGTATGAAATTTAATTAACTAATTTACGGTACACAATGCTACTGCCTGCACTATCATCACTCCGCTAGACCGATTGCTCGTATGTGTTGCTTCATCTCTCGGTAAAGGTTGCCTCGTTATATCTCTTTAGATAAACCATAATCCTTGTATTCCTGTTAGTTTTAGTTGGTTATGTTTGACTGAAGTAATTCCAGAGTCAGCTTTTAGTTTCCTTATTCCATATTCATAATCAAAAACCTTTAGAAAAAATAATTTGAAAAATTAAAAGATTATTGTTCTATAAGGTATTGCGATGAACAATCAACATCCGTTTAAACTATAAATAAATATCGTGCTTTGCTTCTCATTCCATAGCTAAGGCAGAATTCAAAATGGTTTTTTAAACATGATTGAACAAATGTTTTCCCGACATGTACTTTTTATTTGCTTTCGTAATTCGTAATAATATTTGCATTTACCTAAGTATAATAAAATCATACTGCAAATAAAAAAGCTGGTTAGAAAAGTTGAATATAAACAAAATATTTATGATTGAAAACAATAAATAATTAGCTACAGACAAACATACTAATAAGCTGTTAATAAATGAAATTACCCGAGAATACTATAACTTTAATTGGTAAATCAAATTTGTTTGGTCTTGCAATTTGTTTTCACACATATATTGATATTGGATGCTGTGTTTACATTAAAACGTAACTTTAATCAATTTATATGTCTGATAAAATGAGTTCTATATCATAACGTAAAGTATGTATACGTAATGAAGGAGAGTTATTAAACGCTATACGTAAAAGGATGATTAATATGTAGTTGTCCAAAAAATAGTTTTAATCTTAAATCAATAGTACTTTGAAGAAGAAATTCAATACTACATCCTTATTAACTTCCAGCAGTGTTGAAATATAGTGAGGATCAGAAGAGTTTAAGACATAGAAAGGGATTTACGTTCCTGTCGTGGATATACTTAAATGTTGGTTTACTTTGTAAATACTTCCTTACACTGAAAGCAGGTCTTCATAATATAAAACGGTGCTCGATTTTATCCAATTATAAATTTAAATCTATAACTAGGGTCTTAGGTATTTACCTAGTAAATGTATGGCTAGAGTAAGAAAACATGATATATTTACAATTTAAAAAGATATTTTCTACCAATGTATTCATTATACTTGAGATATATTCTGGGTTTTAGATACAAATATGTAGCATAAGCTATACAAATGAAATATTCGCATATTGCCCTAATAAACGTGTCAATCTAAATGGATTGTCAATTTTTCAATCTCTAATAAATCATTTTTATCATAAGATCGCAATTTTTGTATGAGTTAATTCGTTTTTTAGTATAAGATACCACCAGAAAGGCGAAACTCGAATTAGACTAAGATTTTAGATGCTTTTTATGTCAATCATTTCTAAAGTTATATTTTAAAACATTTTTATACTATATTTAATAGATTCAAGGAATTCATGTACGGTATAAGAATAGCATTATAACACACTTTTGAACGTAACCTAAGAAACGTGAAAATACGTACCTAGTTTCAATGTCAGATAATGTACTGGAGAACTGTTACGTGAAACAGACAATAGATTGAGTAACACAGACAATAGAATTGTAGTAAGTTATTACGGCTATATCTATGATTTATACATTTTTTGCCGATCAGTAGTGAAGTTGAGGAGATAAAAGTATAAATTGTTTGTATCTATTTAATATGTCGAGACGGAATTAATCTTTAGTATTAAAGTTTTACATGTAGCTTTATTTTTATATAGGTAACATGGAACTCGATAAGTCATATCGACCATCAGCATTGAAGGGCATTTGCAAATTGTTAACATTGGTATTATGACCGAGATTTGATAAGGGTAACAAGAAAATTGCAAAATAAATAGGTTTGTAAACTAAAAGTTTCTTAGGAATAGATTGGAATAGCGTATTTGTATAACGACTAGGTAAACATATATAAAAATAGGTCACAAGTAGTTCATTATAACGTCTACACTTTGGAAAACCACGTTTTAACAATTTAAGGGTTTATCCTAAAATAAAAATATTCTAACATTTAATATATGTACAAGATTCTAAACACATATTAGTGTATTAGGTATGTTTGTGATGAAATCTATAAAAAATTAATTCGAATAATCTGTTTCGTTTTTAAATGTTCTGCTTGTGATTTACACATAATTTATTATTTAGAATTGTTAAACTGTGTTGATAATAATGGTTAAACAGGGAAAATAATGCATTGGTTAGGATACCTAAGCTAAAGGAAATAAAAAATGTAACTACCCACGCCCTATTCGGTTCCACCGTTTGTCATCTCTGTCTAGTTCCTGTGTATTACGAGCCGTTTCTATGTGAATATACACACGCATTGTTTACTGTAGAGAAGTGTTTTGTACTGTGTGTGCAGAGGGACATTTCCTGGGCTATAAACAGTACCGATCGTTTTCATCAGCACTAAATATGACATCTTAAATAGTGCATTAGCATAACGATAAATTACAAACTAATGTCTCAAACCCCACTTCAAGTCCACAAGAAGATTGGAAAATGAACTTCTACTTTAGTTTCTCAACCTCAAAGACCATTTCTCGGAACTCTGTAGTCTAAATATTCATTCCTACATGGTACAGAATCAACAGCAAGACACTTGTGGTACCACACATCTTGATCTACATCTTTTACCTGCCACTTCAAACACTGTTCAGACCTTCTCAGAATTGCTTGTTTACGAGGTCTTAAAATCTTTTTTCAATATCTGCAAGGGCGGTAGAAATTATAAGAACTGCTTTTTCAAATTCCCTTCGCTGTACACGATAAATAAAGTGAAATTGATACGACTACGACTTTGCTCCAAAATGTTGATATTATTAGTTACTTCCTGTCATGAAAATTAAATATGATTGCTTCTTGGCCGAACTGAGACAATATTTATCGCCGGAATAGTTCTGATGTGTCAGAAGTGAGCCCGTTGAACATACTAATAAAAATATTCTTACTGAATAAAAGGTTTAAAAACCCGTCGGATCACAGAATGAGGTTGGAAATCAGTGTTTAAAACATACTGAGATTCTATTCCAATAAGTATTGCAATAAAGGCTAAATCTAGGAAAATACTCTGAGCGAGGCCCTCGTCACAGATCCACTGATCAGAGAGAACAACTAACACCGTATATCTGCCCTGAATCATCAGGTTTATTAATAAGGTGTGGTTTAAAGATTGTGAATTGAACATAATGTTTTACTGCCATTAGTTTCCCAAATGCAATTGAGCTGTATGTAGTCAAGCCGTCATGCTTCTCTCTTGAATCTCAACTCTAGATCATGATTTCTATATAACGGTTGAGTTCATTCGTAATATAATAATCCTCAAAATCCTATTATAGGAATTAACCTGAAAAGCACACCAAATTTTTCTCCTGTGAAATTACGCTCATCAACAAGTCTTCTAGATTGTACTCTCAACACGTTCCGTTCGAAATCTTGGTTCTCCTCATAAAGGACCACGCTTGAACGATAAATACTCGGTGTGAAATTTGTACATTTGTAAATAGCTAGATAGTTATGCGCTTATTGGATACCTAAGAATAGGTATCGTTATACTTCGCATACTGGTTGAAAGTGAAATACATCTAGAGATATGGTATGCCGGATTTCTATAACCAATATTTATAAGGTTGATAAGAATGTATTATTTCGCTAGGCAATGTTTCATATTTCATGAATATCACTACTCACTATTCTCATTATTCACTAACTGATCCTTGCCTGGAGACCAACATTCAGACTAACCTTTAAGAAGGAAACTATCATCGAACCATCGCCAATTGCTGGACATGTAAACTCGTTGCAAGTACAGGATCGCTCGGCGGTCACATGTTCATGCAGTAGCCTCTCTCGATGTTACTTCACTCGCAATTGGACAGTGATGATCAAGAATTGAGTGATTTATGCCATGCTATACAAGTGAGTATTCTTTGGCAGTTACCAAGTTGTAGAATATTTAATGTTCAAGGATATTCTATAAGGATCCTAAAACACTTTTATAACTGTGTGAAGGAATTGGGTATAGCATTATGAACTTCTTGCAAATTAAGCACATGTTTACAATATTATCTAAGTAAGATTTGTTTCCTTATACCTCTGAGTTAATATTTTTAAATAACAGAAATGTGTAGGATCCTATTTTTGTCCACATAATATATCCCTGAACTGCGGATTGAGTAATAGCAATTACAACGTATATTGTCAAACGGTTCAAACTCTTTGATACAGGTATGTTGTTATTGTTATTATAAAGATACTACTTTAATAGTAGTATTTATTTCTTCCAAAATTTACGACGAATGAAAAACCTATCGTGTATTCCATTAGATTATTTAATCAAGAAGAAATAAAACACTTATAATCTGATTTTTTCAGATATTTGTTTCAAAACCAGGAGATCTTTCAAAGTCTAATAAAACTGAATAAAAGTAATGATGTCGAGACCCTTTGTCTTACAAATGTGTAATTTTATATCGTTAGCTTTTCACCGTATAACATCTAGTTATTAAATTAAACACAATATCATTAAGTATTTAATTTATTTACCTGTTTTCTTATAATCTACTATAACACTGAACGAAGATGTAAATTTGCATAATCAATCGTAAAGCATATTATACTTTTACGATTTGATTAGGTGCGGTAAAATATTTACTTATAAACCCAGCAAATGACTTACCTTTTTATATCGTACAATCAAATAACCAAAACAATTGTAAATCATTTTAAATTATTGTGCTTTTTATTTAGGTGAAATTGTTTAAAAAACAATATCATACGTAAGCATGTCCTTACATGATGTCTCTATAATTTATTGTACTGGTGAAAAATATTTAACTCAGTCAGACAATTAGTTTATGATAACAAAACGTAGTTAAAAATAAATTTAAACTGATACTTTATAAAATAACAATGCATGTAGTATGGCAGAATGCTTCCAAATGTAACCATCAAGACCAAAGTTCAAATTTTATTCTCGTCTTAATCTCGATAAAGATAGTTAGAACCGAAAATTCACAAAAGTATTATATTACAAATTCGTAACAGTTTAGTAAATTATATTTATTGCTGTTTTTTTTAATAGGTGTATTGAAGTTTATCAGTTTCTTTAGGAATCATAACCTGTCTCATATAAATAAACAATTTTATGATGTTTAAACTATGTGTCATGTAACATAAGATTACCTTTAAAAATATTGAGATATTTTAAGTGTACGCTTTTTATAAAAGTAAGGCATTAAAAAACTCTTTACAGGCTTTAATTCTATAGTCATAGTCCATGTAGGTAGGTGATAAAAATTATTGTAACTTATACGTCAGCACCCTTAGGCTTCATAGTTGGATCTGTTTTTACCATATATTATTTAAACCTTCAGAAGGAATAGGAAAATTTAGGTTAAAGTAATAAAAGTAAAATATAACTCATTCATGAAACAATGCTTATATCAGGCAACGTTCTATTACTGACTATAAATGAAAAGATACCAAAAATATATTTTCTAATATTTATATGTTTTTTTTTATATTTTTAGTGATACTGAACATATTAAGGGGAAGATACTGTATTTATATCCAGGGTGCAGCTATGCCGGAATAGACAGAAGTACACTGTCTATTATACTGCGTATACTGCAAAACGTGTCTATTCATGATTGTAAGTTTTTGGGATTATAACTCGTGATCCTTCAGTTAAAGTGGTGGGACTATATCCATTAGTCTACAGAGGATAACAAAGTATACCCCTTTAGTATTTATGAAAAATAATGCATATCAATACTTATTTCATCATAATCCATTACAAATAATTTGTTTCTGTTAAGAAAAATATTGGCGGAGCGTTAGCGAAACCTTCCATTCAAATGTAATTTAATTTATGTGAGCATATAGTGCGAACCTAATACTTGCAACATAATGTATATGGTGAATCGTTATTTAGACCTTTATTACCTAAACATTGATATGAAAGCCATTAAAACGCAAACATATTTAGGTATCATATGGTAAGATATTTTGAAAAAAAGTTTCAAGCATAGAATTTATAGTATGTATGAAACCTCATTTATTTATACACAAGAATTTGGATTGTCCTACTACGCAATTTGGCTGAGCGTTGCTGAAACCTGTCATACCTGTCATACACTTGAAATCTTACATTAAACCTCAGCGACATCTGTTCCGTGACACGTTATGTGGCTTTTTCCAATATTATTTTGCAATAAATACTGTATTTTATAGTTTTTAATAAACATTAAATATTTAGGATAGTGATATGTGTTAGTATTCAAATTTCAAAGACAAGAACATAAATGTCTGTAAAACCGTATCAGTTTGTTGTAAGTTGCACTAGGAATTCCTTTGAAATATTTTATTACAACGTTACGTTTAAGGAAATAATATTACCTTATGAGAATTTTACTTACATTCTTACATAATTTATTATAATTCACTAGCGTGCTCATTTGCACTTTAATAATTTCCATTCTTAAGTAATTTATTACACGATAAACACATTGATGTAATTGCAATATTACTCAGTTCAACTTTGTATGATTAAGAAAATAAACTTTACTTTGAAAACTGTTTTGAATTATAATACATATATAGCTTATATACCATACTTTACAACTGACGTAAACTGCAGGTCACAATTATATTAATTACCAAATACGTGTCATTTTTCTTCTAGCGTTTGTGAGTTAACCATTTACAGAAAGGTCGTAGAGATTTGAAAATTAGAACATTGGCCTCCCTTCGCTTAAAGAAAAATGCTATTTATCTTTGTGTCAAAAAGTCAGAGAACTCAGTTCGTCGCTCTGCCCGTCTTTGTCATAAAAAGTCATAGAAATCTCTTTAAACTGAATACCTATATGCCTCTCGATCCAATTTAGAATGATATTAATATTATAATTAAAATTGGAAAGAGGAATTAGTCTGTCTGTCCTGTCCGTCTACACTACAACGTTCGGTACGTTCCTCCAGGTTCTTCGATATTACGTTCGAACAGTTTATTTAGTAATAAAGAACATTACTTGCTATGTTATTTTGTCATACGAGATATGATTTTTGTATTATATAAGTATGTTTAATTTTTCTAAATTGTAACAAAACACCTAAGAAAAACATGAAAAAGTATCTCTTTTCATTGCGGTAGTATATATCTTTGGAATATGTTTTTCTACAGAGGAAGCACGAGAATAAGTGACGAAATATAAGTTATGTATTGTTTAAGTCTTTTACTACCGAATATTAGAAACAATACACTGTGGTAATAATGACAAACTCAACAAATATTACAACTTAGTAATTATTCTATAACTGAAGAATGGTAATATATATATATATATAATATATATATATATATATATATATATATATATATATATATATATATATATTTCACTATAATTAGTTACCATGCAACCCTGTCATCCATTTTAATGTCTTCCTTACGTTAAAAACATTCCAGGCGTATTAATGTAACGCCCTAAGGCAAGGCATATAATTAATAGTTATTAAAAAGTCTTAGTTTAAGTTCACGTAACTAAAGAATAGATATATTTCACTATAATTAGTTCCCATGCAACATTGTCATCCATTTTATGTCTGTATCGATACTCACAGCCTAACTTATTGTTTTGAATAATTGAAGTGTTGCCATTATAAAAGGACGAAAATTTTCAGTTCATCCGTGAGGAACTTGTATTATGATAAGCTTTAACTTTTTTTACGAGCATTACAGTTGTAAAATATGTTATACGACTCCTGCTATCAACACATGGGACACGAGAGCCTGATGGTGACCAGGGTGAGTAAGCTACTATCGCAAACTATGCAATATTACTGTCAGGGTCTACTACTTGCTATCAACAAATAGGACACGAGAGTCTAGTGGTCCACAGGGTGAGTAAGCTGGTATCGCCAAGCCTGCAATATTACTGTCAGGGTCTACTACCTGCTATCAACACATGGGACACGAGAATTTAGTGGTCCACGGTGTGAGTAAGCTGGTATCGCAAACCCTGCAATATTACTGCCAGGGTCTACTACTTGCTATCAACACATGGGACACGAGAGTTTAGTGGTCCACGGTGTGAGTAAGCTGGTATCGCAAACCCAGTAATATTACTGTCAGGGTCTAGTACCTGCTATCAACACATGGCACACGAGAGTCTAGTGGTCCACAGAGTGAGTAAGCTGGTATCGCAAACCCTGCAATATTACTGCCAGGGACTACTACTTGCTATCAACACATAGGACACGTGAGTTTAGTGGTCCACGGTTTCAGTAAGCTGGTATCGCAAACCCTGCAATATTACTGCCAGAGTCTAATACCTGCTATCAACAAATGGGACACGAGATTCTAGTGGTCCACAGAGTGAGTAAGCTGGTATCACAAACCCAGCAATATTACTGTCAGGGTCTACTACCTGCCATCAACAAATGGGACACGAGAGTCTAATGGTGTACGGTGTGAGTAAGCTGGTATCGCAAAACTATGCAATATTACTGTCAGGGTCTACTACCTGCTATCAACAAACGGGACACGAGAGTCTAGTGGTCCACGGTGTGAGTAAGCTGGTATCGCAAAAAATGCAATATTACTGTCAGGGTCTACTACCTGCCATCAACAAATGGGACACGAGAGTCTAGTGGTCCACGGTGTGAGTAAGCTGGTATCGCAAATCCTGCAATATTACTGTCAGGGTCTACTATCTGCTATCAACACATAGGACACGAGAGTCTAGTGGTCCACGGTGTGAGTAAGCTGGTATCGCAAACTATGCAATATTACTGTCAGGGTCTACTACCTGCTATTCACAAACGGGACACGAGAGTCTAGTGGTCCACAGTATAAGTAAGCTGGTATCGCAAACTATGCAATATTACTGTCAGGGTCTACTATCTGCTATCAACACATGGGACACGAGTGTTTAGTGGTCCACAGGGTGAGTAAGCTGGTATCGCAAACCCTGCAATATTACTGTCAGGGTCTACTATCTGCTATCAACACATGGGACACGAGAGTTTAGTGGTCCACGGTGTGAGTAAGCTGGTATCGCAAACCCTGCAATATTACTGTCAGGGTCTACTATCTGCTATCAACACATGGGACACGAGAGTTTAGTGGTCCACGGTGTGAGTAAGCTGGTATCGCAAATCCTGCAATATTACTGTCAGGGTCTACTATCTGCTATCAACACATGGGACACGAGAGTTTAGTGGTCCACGGTGTGAGTAAGCTGGTATCGCAAACCCTGCAATATTACTGTCAGGGGTCTACTACTTGCTATCAACACATGGGACACGAGAGTTTAGTGGTCCACGGTGTGAGTAAGCTGGTATCGCAAACCCTGCAATATTACTGCGAGGGTCTACTACTTGCTATCAACACATGGGACACGAGAGTCTAGTGGTCCACGGTGTGAGTAAGCTGGTATCGAAAAAATTCTATATTACTGTCAGGGTCTACTACCTGCCATCAACAAATGGGACTCCGGAGTCTATGGTCCACGGTCAACGGTGTGAGTAAGCTACACTACTTGCTATCAACACATAGGACACGAGAGTCTAGTGGTCCACGGTGTGAGTAAGCTGGTATCGCAAAACTGCAATATTACTGTCAGGGTCTACTACCTGTTATCAACAAATGGGACACGAGAGTCTAGTGGTCCACGGTGTGAGTAAGCTGGTATCGCAAACCCTGCAAATATTACTGCCAGGGTCTACTATCTGCTATCAACACATGGGACACGAGAGTCTAGTGGTCCCACAGGGTGAGTAAGCTGGTATCGCAAATCCTGCAATATTACTGTCAGGGTCTACTATCTGCTATCAACACATGGGACACGAGAGTCTAGTGGTCCACAGGTGAGTAAGCTGGTATCGCAAACCCTGCAATATTACTGTCAGGGTCTACTACTTGCTATCAACACATAGGACACGAGAGTTTAGTGGTCCACAGGGTGAGTAAGCTGGTATCGCAAACCCTGCAATATTACTGCCAGGGTCTACTATCTGCTATCAACACATGGGACACGAGAGTTTAGTGGTCCACAGGGTGAGTAAGCTGGTATCGCAAACCCTGCAATATTACTGTCAGGGTTCTACTACTTGCTATCAACACATAGGACACGAGAGTCTAGTGGTCCACGGTGTGTGAGTAAGCTGGTATCGCAAACCCTGCAATATTACTGTCAGGGTCTACTACCTGCTATCAACACATGGGACACGAGAGTTTAGTGGTCCACAGGGTGAGTAAGCTGGTATCGCAAACCCTGCAATATTACTGCCTGGGTCTACTACTTGGCTATCAACACATAGGACACGAGAGTCTAGTGGTCCACAGGTGTGAGTAAGCTGGTATCGCAAACCCTGCAATATTACTGTCAGGGTCTACTACCTGCTATCAACACATGGGACACGAGAGTCTAGTGGTCCACAGGGTGAGTAAGCTGGTATCGCAAACCCTGCAATATTACTGTCAGGGTCTACTACTTGCTATCAACACATAGGACACGAGAGTCTAGTGGTCCACAGGGTGAGTAAGCTGGTATCGCAAACCCTGCAATATTACTGTCAGGGTCTACTACCTGCTATCAACAAATGGGACAACGAGAGTCTAGTGGTCCACAGGGTGAGTAAGCTGGTATCGCAAACCCTGCAAATATTACTGTCAGGGTCTACTACATGCTATCAACACATGGGACACGAGAGTCTAGTGGTCCACGGTGTGAGTAAGCTGGTATCGCAAACCTGCAATATTACTGTCAGGGTCTACTACCTGCTATCAACAACATGGGACACGAGAGTCTAGTGGTCCACAGGGTGAGTAAGCTGGTATCGCAAACCCTGCAATATTACTGTCAGGGTCTACTATCTTGCTATCAACACATAGGACACGAGAGTTTAGTGGTCCACGGTGTGAGTAAGCTGGTATCGCAAACCCTGCAATATTACTGTCAGGGTCCTACTATCTGCTATCAACACATGGGACACAAGAGTTTAGTGGTTCACACGGTGTGAATTAGCTGGTATCGCAAACCCTGCAATATTACTGCCAGGGTCTACTACTTGCTATCAACACATGGGACACAGTCACAGAGTCTAAGGTACCTGCTATCAACACAGGACACGAGAGAGTCGTGAGGCTAGTATCGCAAAACCCTGCAATATTACTGAGGGTCTACTATCTTGCTATCAACACATGGGACACGAGAGTCTCGTCTAGTCCACTGGGTGAGTAAGCTGGTATCGCAAACCCTGCAATATTACTGTCAGGGTCTACTACTTGCTATCAACACATAGGACACGAGAGTCTAGTGGTCCACGGTGTGAGTAAGCTGGTATCGCAAACCCTGCAATATTACTGTCAGGGTCTACTACTTGCTATCAACACATGGGACACGAGAGTTTAGTGGTTCACAGGGTGAGTAAGCTGGTATCGCAAACCCTGCAATATTACTGTCAGGGTCTACTACTTGCTATCAACACATAGGACACGAGAGTCTAGTGGTCCACAGGGTGAGTAAGCTGGTATCGCAAACCCTGCAATATTACTGCCTGGGTCTACTACTTGCTATCAACACATAGGACACGAGAGTTTAGTGGTCCACGGTGTGAGTAAGCTGGTATCGCAAACCCTGCAATATTACTGTCAGGGTCTACTACTTGCTATCAACACATAGGACACGAGAGTTTAGTGGTCCACGGTGTGAGTAAGCTGGTATCGCAAACCCTGCAATATTACTGTCAGGGTCTACTACTTGCTATCAACACATAGGACACGAGAGTTTAGTGGTTCACAGGGTGAGTAAGCTGGTATCGGCAAACCCTGCAATATTACTGTCAGGGTCTACTACTTGCTATCAACACATAGGACACGAGAGTCTAGTGGTCCACGGTGTGAGTAAGCTGGTATCGCAAACCCTGCAATATTACTGTCAGGGTCTACTACTTGCTATCAACACATGGGACACGAGAGTCTAGTGGTCCACAGGGTGAGTAAGCTGGTATCGCAAACCCTGCAATATTACTGTCAGGGTCTACTACTTGCTATCAACACATGGGACACGAGAGTTTAGTGGTGGTCCACAGGTGTGAGTAAGCTGGTATCGCAAACCCTGCAATATTACTGTCAGGGTCTACTATCTGCTATCAACACATGGGACACGAGAGTTTAGTGGTCCACGGGTGTGAGTAAGCTGGTATCGCAAAACCCTGCAATATTACTGTCAGGGTCTACTACCTGCTATCAACACATGGGACACGAGAGTCTAGTGGTCCACAGGGTGA
The DNA here is from genome assembly GCF_021130785.1 of Homalodisca vitripennis. Lineage (NCBI taxonomy): Eukaryota > Metazoa > Arthropoda > Insecta > Hemiptera > Cicadellidae > Homalodisca > Homalodisca vitripennis. Next base: position 199,043,850 of record NC_060208.1, read on the forward strand.
GTAAGCTGGTATCGCAAACCCTGCAATATTACTGTCAGGGTCTACTATCTGCTATCAACACATGGGACACGAGTCTTTAGTGGTCCACGGTGTGAGTAAGCTGGTATCGCAAACCCTGCAATATTACTGCCAGGGTCTACTACTTGCTATCAACACATGGGACACGAGAGTCTAGTGATCCACAGTGTGAGTAAGCTGGTATCGCAAACCCTGCAATATTACTGTCAGGGTCTACTACTTGCTATCAACACATAGGACACGAGAGTCTAGTGGTCCACAGGGATAAGTAAGCTGGTATCGCAAACCCTGCAATATTACTGTCAGGGTCTACTATCTGCTATCAACACATGGGACACGAGAGTTTAGTGGTTCACAGGGTGAGTAAGCTGGTATCGCAAACCCTGCAATATTACTGTAAGGGTCTACTACTTGCTATCAACACATGGGACACGAGAGTCTCGTGGTCCACAGGGTGAGTAAGCTGGTATCGCAAACCCTGCAATATTACTGCCTGTGTCTACTACTTGCTATCAACACATAGGACACGAGAGTCTTAGTAGTCCACGGTGTGAGTAAGCTGGTATCGCAAACCCTGCAATATTACTGTCAGGGTCTACTACTTGCTATCAACACATAGGACACGAGAGTCTAGTGGTCCACAGGGTGAGTAAGCTGGTATCGCAAACCCTGCAATATTACTGTCAGGGTCTACTACTTGCTATCAACACATGGGACACGAGAGTTTAGTGGTTCACAGGGTGAGTAAGCTGGTATCGCAAACCCTGCAATATTACTGTCAGGGTCTACTACCTGCTATCAACACATGGGACACGAGAGTTTAGTGGTCCACGGTGTGAGTAAGCTGGTATCGCAAACCCTGCAATATTACTGTCAGGGTCTACTACTTGCTATCAACACATAGGACACGAGAGTTTAGTGGTTCACAGGGTGAGTAAGCTGGTATCGCAAACCCTGCAATATTACTGTCAGGGTCTACTACTTGCTATCAACACATGGGACACGAGAGTCTCGTAGTCCACAGGGTGAGTAAGCTGGTATCGCAAACCCTGCAATATTACTGCCAGGGTCTACTATCTGCTATCAACACATGGGACACGAGAGTTTAGTGGTCCACGGTGTGAGTAAGCTGGTATCGCAAACCCTGCAATATTACTGTCAGGGTCTACTATCTGCTATCAACACATAGGACACGAGAGTCTAGTGGTCCACAGGGTGAGTAAGCTGGTATCGCAAACCCTGCAATATTACTGTCAGGGTCTACTACTTGCTATCAACACATAGACACGAGAGTCTAGTGGTTCCACGGGGTGAGTAAGCTGGTATCGCAAACCCTGCAATATTACTGTCAGGGTCTACTACTTGCTATCAACACATGGGGACACGAGAGTCTAGTGATCCACAGGGTGAGTAAGCTGGTATCGCAAACCCTGCAATATTACTGTCAGGGTCTACTACTTGCTATCAACACATAGGACACGAGAGTCTAGTGGTCCACGGTGTGAGTAAGCTGGTATCGCAAACCCTGCAATATTACTGTCAGGGTCTACTACTTGCTATCAACACATGGGACACGAGAGTCTAGTGGTCCACGGTGTGAGTAAGCTGGTATCGCAAACCCTGCAATATTACTGTCAGGGTCTACTACTTGCTATTCACACACGGGACACGAGAGTCTAGTGGTCCACGGTGTGAGTAAGCTGGTATCGCAAACTATGCAATATTACTGTCAGGGTCTACTACCTGCTATCAACAAATGGGACACGAGAGTCTTAGTGGTCCACGGTGTGAGTAAGCTGGTATCGCAAACTATGCAATATTACTGTCAGGGTCTACTACCTGCTATCAACAAATGGGACACGAGAGTCTAGTGGTCCACAGGAGTGAGTAAGCTGGTATCGCAAATCTGCAATATTACTGTCAGGGTCTACTACTTGCTGATCAACAAATAGGACACGAGAGTCTAGTGGTCCACAGCGTGAGTAAGCTGGTATCGCAAATCCTGCCATATTACTGTCAGGGTCTACTATCTGCTATCAAACACATGGGACACGAGTGTTTAGTGGTCCACGGTGTGAGTAAGCTGGTATCGTAAACCCTGCAATATTACTGTCAGGGTCTACTATCTGCTATCAAACACATAGGACACGAGAGTCTAGAGGTCCAAGGTGTGAGTAAGCTGGTATCGCAAAACCCTGCAATATTACTGCCAGGGTCTACTACTTGCTATCAACACATAGGACACTGAGAGTTTAGTGGTTCCACAGGGTGAGTAAGCTGGTATCGCAAAACCCTGCAATATTACTGTCAGGGTCTACTACTTGCTATCAACACATAGGACACGAGAGTCTTAGTGGTCCACAGGGTGAGTAAGCTGGTATCGCAAACCCTGCAATATTACTGTCAGGGTCTACTATCTGTAATCAACACATGGGACACGTTGTTGTTCACAGGGTGAGAAAGCTAGTATCGCAAAACCCCTGCAATATTCCTATCTGCACCTATAACAACTTGTAATCATGTTTATACTATTTATGTAATTAGTGAAGTGTCTAAATTACATAAATAGTATAAACATGAATGCTGTATACATAAAGTTTTTATACCAAACTAACAACAATAAACATTTTTTGTCATACGACTTAGTAACCAACACATGCAAAATTAGTTTTGGTGATCTTTTAACGTACAACCTTTTCATACTTATATGAAACCAAAATTAATAAAAAACCAAGTTGTTTCGTTTATATATATATATATATATATATATATATATATATATATACGTGACTGTGTGTGTGTGTGTGTGTGTGTGTGTGTGTGTGTGTGTTTATCTCAAGGTGTGTTGTGTTTCATAAAGCACGTTCACTGCGTAAAAAATAAATTACATATAGTGTCGCTTATTAAATATCGGTAAAATAAAGAAAATTTCATCTTAAAATCGAGTTCTTAACACGTGAATACAAAAACAACCCTAGTCCGAATATTTTTAAGACATCGAATATTTGTAAATTTCTTGCTGGATGAGTTTGTTATGTTTTGTAATGGAATTGAACCGTATATTACCACATTATGTTGTGCAATATGTACTCTATGGAGGAAAATCTCGTATACATAAAGGCATACTCTTCTTGCCTTATAGAATTTGCCTTCTCGTATTCGTTCAATTATGTATACGTGAATTATTGAATTAAATAATGATCAAGAAAGTCATAATATTTAATTGTAAGAAAAGATATGAGACCATAAAAAAAGTTTTATCTTAGTAGCATATATTAAAATTATTAAAGGTAATTGTTAACATAGTTCATAACAAAAAATGAAATATTGGTTTGAAACTACGTAAGTTACAATAAATTGTAGACTACGTTCAAAGTCATCGATGTTTTTCAATAACTTTACAGAAGATGAACACTATTAACATTCATATTAGGGAAAAAACGGTAGATATTTTTGATCTGCTAAACAATTTTGTATGAAGGAAGCTACAAACTTAATCTAACAATATTTTGTCATTAAAGTTATATCATGCTCTCAAAGTTTTATTTAAAATAAGAATGCACCTTGTATCTCGGGTACAATATTACCATATTGTACACATCCTTTACACTCATGTTGACCTCCCGACCTCTGACCTTATGGTCACCATGTAATATTGCTATTTTAAACCAAATACTGTGGAAGTATTATATCTTTATTCTAATATATCTTTCAAAACGTATATATAATAACCGATCTGCGCATACAATTAACTTTCCCTCAATTTACAAGTGAAAATTTCCTGTATTAATTTATTGTTAGTCAGGTACAGTTGTTTTGGAAGTCAAAATGGGAGGTCATAAAAAGTGGGTTAAACATCTGAAATGATAATTTTTTTGCAATTCATATAATACTTAGCTTTATACACTTGAAACCAACTGTAAGATAGCCTAAGTAAATATTTGTAGTAAACATTTATAAATAATGTTTATCAAATCAATTTCAGCTAACAATATGTGACAAACACGTCACATATAGGGAGACTCAATCTCTTTATCTATTTGTTTCATCATGATATAATTATTATGTGTATATCAGGAAGTTTGTTTTGAATGTTAAAATCTATAAAACATAAATTTTAATAAATAATATAGTTTTATAATTTTACCTTTTCAATAGTCTTTCATTGAAACCTGCACCATTATTAGCGCGGCTGACGATAATTGATTTCTTATAATAATTATCCTATCAATTAAAAAAACTGTTTGTGTATGTATACAGAACAAATCAGCTACTGGCTTCTAGCCACAATACTATATTGTCTACGTTTTAATAGAGTTGGCTAATGTGACAAACATATCAATATGCAATTAATCAAAAGAAATAATCAAGTTTAATGAGTTTACTGTAAATTATGAATTATTATATTATACTTTTGGGAAATATATTCCCTACCTATGGGAAATATATAACAATTGGCAATAATTATAACTACGCTTGGCTTAATGTACATATATTCTATTTATATAATAGCGTAGTTGTAATTATTAGCTTACGCATTTATGAAGTTTTTAAAATATTGAGGGTAACAATAAATCATGCATTTTACACCAAAATGATTGTTCCAATGGTTGAAATACGAGTTTGGAACTCAAACTCCTTTTAAACTACGCCCATTAGGCATTCTCCCGTGTCTCTCGAAATTTCTCGGAAGAGCAGTCCACCAAAAGTGTTATTCTTATCTTAATAATTATAATATTATAAAACAAATTCCAATCTAGAGTCAGATTTATTTCAGTAAAACTAAAGCCTTATTGAATATTACTGATGACATCAGATTGGCAATGGACAAGAGACTAGTGACCATTTTAATATTATTTGATTTCTCCCAGGCCTTCGACTGCGTACACCACCCCCCCCTCCTTATCAAATAAAACAAATATGGTTTCTCCAATGGTTGTATTAATTGGATCAAGTAGTACCTTACTCGACGTCAGCGATGTTTAAAGGAGGCGAATAAACTGTCAGACTGGAAACCCTTTACACGGGGGGCCCACTTGACTCTGTACTTGGACCCTTTTATTCTCACTTTGTGTATACAACGTCACTTAAAATTATAACACAGTCAAATTTTCATTTTCACGCCAACGATTTAAAAATATACATTCAATGTCTACCAAACGAACTAGTTAGTTTTGTGTCACTACTTAACTTGGATATTGAAGTCATTAAATTTTGGGCAATACACAAGGACTTAAACTAAATGAAAACAAAACGCAAGCAATGGTAGCTGGTAAATCTAGAGTGATAAAACGAATTATCTTAACACCGCATGAACTTCAAATTGACAGTCGTGAACTAAATTACTAAAACAAACTGACAAATTTCGGACTAACTATGATCACAAATTTCAAATGGAATGACCAAGTTCTGATAACGTGCAGAATAATCTTTGCTGACATCAAGGGTTTGAAGCGGTTTGCCTGTACCTGCCATTCAATGTCAAAGTGATGCTATCTACTGTGATGTGATCAGTGACATGACTGTTGAGCAATCGGAAGGACAATAATATATGATTTATTTTTAATATCATAAGTCATGAGCCCATTACACAATATTTTAACCAATTTTCTACATAAATTCCACATTCTTTCTATTCTACATTGGATGATCAAAACCAAATATCCTGTTTTATCCGTCCAATGATTTCAATTTTATCTCTAATATTAATGAACGACCTACAGGAAGGTGAGCCACATTACTAGCAATTCCAGTTCATAGCTTAACAACTTGTAACAGGTCCTTTACTGTTCAGGTTTGTCGCCTTTGGAACGCTCTCCCCGATGATATCAAATGCATTGAGGAGCCTGCTCGTTTCGGGGCGGGGTCTAGGGGTTTGCTGCTGGGGGGGGGGATGGCTGTGGCGGTAACTGGTAGTGCTGCTTGTTGCGGTCATGTGGTCAATCGGTGTGTTAGGATGATTGAATTTTTCTTACTTTTTGCTCTTCATTTAGAATTTTCATGTATTTGTCATTATATATATACAGTTTTTCTTTTGTATTTTAGGTCTTGAATTAATTTAAATATATCGATTTTTACTTTATGATCTTTTAATATTGCATAGGTTAAGAATTCTTGTGTTTTTATATTTAAAGAATAAGTTAATAATTTACCAAAATTGTATTAAACAATCGTAAATTTACTGTATATGATATAAGGTTGAGTGGCACAGAGGGCTTGATAGCCCTAATTCCACCTCTCTTCTAAAGGTCTTATTTATTTCATTTTATATAAATTTAATTGCTTTTAAGCCTTAACGACAACTTACAAAACACAGCGTCAGCATACTTGGCTTGAAATTTGTAAAGTACGAGAAGAATAAAAGAAGAATTATTCTTGTATAAAAGGAACTTGTATCAAGAACACTGTAGACAAGGCACGCGAGGTCCTCCTTTGCAAACCAGAGGGGCTTTCTTACAGAGTGTTTTATTCTCCTACAAATATACATTATAATGAAGTGGTTACTAGGAAATAAATTCAACCAACTACAAAAACTATTTACGTGTATTTGCAACTTAGCGGTGCGGTGGTGTACTGAGTGTATGTTTATTGCTGTTGAAAATTCTGCCCTCACCTGTGATTATATGAATTACATTATAATATCCACGAAGCTTATAAAAGCTTTGATAGTATTAATTATGCAATCAGCTGACTTTTTGATCAGTACATATTTAAACCTCAGTCTCGGATGTATAAATTGTTTATAATATATATTTTCATTATAAGTTATTTCTTTAAAACTACCTAGTCCGAGAATCTCTTCACTTGGCCTCGTGAGTTTCCATCGGTTTTATTTAAATTTATATCGGATAATATAGGTTCAGCCACATTGACAATAATTCATGTCACGTTATTGGCCTTTGTAAATAACGTGTCTCCGACAAACGCTCTGATAGCTTTAACTTATATTTTGAACCAACTACGCATGTCATTGTGTTAAAAATATAAATTTTTTATATGTATTAAAAAAAGAATTTTAACATGAATAATGGTGTAAAATATTTTATTGAGATAAGGTTACTGTGATAAAACTGGTGATTTCGTAGTTTATGTATATGTAACTTCCCTAAAACATGAGCCCAAACTCTGTAATTTGCAAAACGCATGAAGCTACAGAAAACGAGCAAAACATTTACTTCCGTTTGTTAATTTTAATATTTTATTATTCTGATCTAAGCATTCATTATAACTGAATAATTTAATATGCAGTTGCATATGTGTGTGTGTGTGTGTGTGTATTTATTTAATAAAAATTCCTGTGAAAAACGATTAAGTAGTGCCAATTATTGTTTGATGAAGTATAGACATATTTATATAGTGAAATTGTTTCTTAATAACTATAATAAAAGTCACGGCAACTTAAAGATCATAATTATAATTTTTATAATTTCTCAAAATGTATTACTAAGTGTAGTAAAATATATTTTTAAGTTGTTATGTAAACCATCTTACAATTTAAAAAAAGGATAATAGTTCATTAGTTATTTTTGAGATAAAGTATTTTTTTAATACTCCTACCGCGCATATTAATATTTGCATTATACGTAACTTCAATTAAAGTTTAGTCTTTCTTATTAGGGTAATATATTAATAGAAACAATAAATAATATTAAATTAAATCCAAACAAACACGTTGTTAAATCGATCTTGGGTTTCAATATTGAACATTCCCAATGTAATGAACGTAATCAAATATTATCAGACGTATTGAATTACATACCCAGCACCCACGATTGGTTTGATTTAATTGCTTAGCAAATGAACCCGTGTTTACCCATTTCAGTTTATAAACATGCAATATGAAATATAAATAGTAATCTAATAAGGTCATTAAATAACAGACCTTTAAAGTCGTACAAAATTATGAGCATGGTTGAGGAAGGCACTTATAGCGGGATATTAGGAGTAGCCTAGAGTACACCACATCACGTGTCGAGCTCACACTTGCTCACTGTCGGTGGACTGTCGCAGTAGATGACTCACGCTCACACTTGCTCACTGTCGGTAGGCTGTCGCAGTTGGTGACTCACGCTCACACTTGTTCACTGTGGGTGGACTGTCGCAATTGGTGACTCACGCTCACACTTGCTCACTGTCGGTAGGCTGTCGCAGTTGGTGACTCACTCTCACACTTGTTAACTGTGGGTGGACTGTTGCAGTTGGTGACTCACGCTCACACTTCTTGTTCACTGTGGGTGGACTGTCGCAGTTGGTGACTTACGCTCACAGTTGATCATTGTCGGAGGACTGTCGCTGTTGGTGACTCACGCTCACACTTGTTCACTGTGGGTGGACTGTCGCTGTTGGTGACTTACGCTCACAGATGATCATTGTCCGAGGACTGTCGCAGTTGGTGACTCACGCATACACTTGCTCACTGTGGGTGGACTGTCGCAGTAGATGACTCACGCTCACACTTGCTCACTGTCGGTAGGCTGTCGCAGTTGGTGACTCACGCTCACACTTGTTCACTGTGGGTGGACTGTCGCAATTGGTGACTCACGCTCACACTTGCTCACTGTCGGTAGGCTGTCGCAGTTGGTGACTCACTCTCACACTTGTTAACTGTGGGTGGACTGTTGCAGTTGGTGACTCACGCTCACACTTCTTGTTCACTGTGGGTGGACTGTCGCAGTTGGTGACTTACGCTCACAGTTGATCATTGTCGGAGGACTGTCGCTGTTGGTGACTCACGCTCACACTTGTTCACTGTGGGTGGACTGTCGCTGTTGGTGACTTACGCTCACAGATGATCATTGTCCGAGGACTGTCGCAGTTGGTGACTCACGCATACACTTGCTCACTGTGGGTGGACTGTCGCAGTTGGTGACTCACGCTCACACTTACTCACTGTCGGTGGACTGTCGCAGTTGGTGTCTCACGCTCACACTTGATCACTGTCGGTGGATTGTCACAGTTGGTGACTCACGGTCACACTTGATCACTGTCGGTGGATTGTCGCAGTTCTTGACTCACGGTCACAATTGATTACTGTCGGTAGACTCTCGCAAATGGTGACTCACGTTCACACCTGCTCAATGTGTATTTTATTAATTTGTAAGAAAAATATTCAAATATTTTCCCTAGTGTTCTAAATCTCATCTTAAAGTCATATAATAAGGCGTAGTAAATACTATCAGAATTAAAAATTTAACTCAAAGATAACAATTTCACCGAATCATACTTGCACTGTGTTAGTATCTTGAGACTATCCAATTGTTTGGTTTTTGTGTTTTATTATATAAAATTTGGTGTTTCTCACAGCAATAAAAGATAAAATATATATGTTTTAAAATTATTCTAACACAAATAAGTAAAAATAAAATGCCGTTTCATCGTGATATAGGTCCGTCTCATAAAGAAATTGCGTAAAGAAATTAAAAAAAAAATGTATTATAACAATTTAGCTATGTATAAAAATTGTTTGGAAAAAAGTTAAGTTATAGGCAGTTATAATATAACTAAAATTTCAAAATACAATACATAAACAGAGAAGTGTATATGCAAAGTTCCTATGGGTGATAAATTTAAAACAAATCTATCATTTTTTAAATAACAATAAGTAGACAGCACTTCATTTCCGTTGGTAATAGTTTTTATAAAACTTATTCAGTATTTTACTTATGGTTAATACTGAGACTAAAACTTTGTTTAAAACAAGTGATTTTCATAGTACTAAAATATAAATATCTGAAAAGAGAAATTATGTCAAAGTGAGTCATTTACGTAATTCCGTTTATGTAAACCCATACAAGGCAGGTAAGCGTCAGCACTGAGACAGCTTGCGTCTCCTGAGACAGCTTGCGTCTCCTAAGACAGCTTACGTCTCCTGAGACAGCTTGCGTTTTCTGAGACAGCCTCCGTCTCCTGAGACAGCTTGCGTCTCTGATTCTCAAGGGGCTCTCAGGGGCAATAATGAAGTCAAATATTTTACACGTTATCCTCTGTTTCTATTAAACAATTATGTGTATTCATAGTTTTAAAAAAATATTTGACCTTTAGAGATTACTATAAATAATTAGATAAAAAGATAATATTTAAAAGTAACTGTTCTATAAGACCTCTGGAATGTTAAAGTGACCTACCTTACAATGCGTGTGAGAAAATAGATTTCTGAATTTACAGTCTATAAGTTTTACATTGATTGAATATCGTCGCTTACAGGTTCTTGAAAAAAACAATACATTTCAAATTTAATCCCGGATTAAGTAAAGGTATAAATTAGGAAAGACTTCTAAAAGCCAAATATATTATAGGCATAATCCAGAAGAATATTTATTCCAACAAACTGCACACAAAGTTTAATATATTTTAAAATAATGTGACCTACTCAACCTTTTCTAAATGAGATTTAAAATACAAATTAATGTATTTTGTACATATTTATATACCTATATACTAAATGAATACATCTATTGTTTTTAATGACATTGTAAACTATAAAATAGACACGTTTCGCGTACATTTTTGTATTGATTAACTCATTTAATAATAAGAAACACTAATGAATATTTAAGACTTGAGAAAAATCCCTGATTAAAGAGCAACAATCATTAACATTCAAGCTGACTGATGCAAAGGCGTTAATCTAGCTCAGGGAGCTTTAAAACTTTGAATGTTTTGAATAATGATTATGCTTTCACAGTGTATTCTATTTTATGTATCAAGATGCTATAAATATGTTGTTTCTAAATAACCTAAATTAGTACAAACTAACTAGTTGGAAGTACTTATTAAATAATGTCAAAGTTCAACATCATATAATTGAATACTTTGTAATATAAAAGATAATACTGAATAAAAAATACTCTGTGGTATTTCCTAGTAATAAGAAGTACTAGAAACATTGAATATATACTAGCATTAAGCGTCACTGAAATAGTGTAATCAATGTAAAAAATTAATTGTTCATTGTAATGTTGTTTTAAGATATTCAAGTGAATTTTGGTATATGTAGACTTGCCTTGATTCGGTTACATTTACCTTAGCTGAAGTTTTAAAAAGTATGAAATGGGGATACTCACAAAATCTTAAAAATCTAAATAATATTATAAACATTGCATTGTAGTTTGGTTATTCCATAACGCTAAATCAAATGAGCTGATCAAGTTTAATATATTACATAAGTCTGTGAGTATTTTTTTTATAAAGAAAAGAAAAAATTCTATATATAATATATAGAAAAATAATAAGTAAGAAAAAAGTTCGATAAAGAAAAAAGTATTATAGGCATAACGTTAACTAAAAAACTCACCAACATAACAACTTTTTTAATTTTTACGTTGGGGGAATGCATTTGCGCACGGAGTGTGGGACTCCCTTGCGGACTACCCACTAAACCCCCTACAGGCCACAGAGGACACAGGCCGGAACCCTTTTGGACGATATCTTGCCTGGTCCGTGTGTCTTATGTCCCATCCAGGACAAAACTACTTTTTTTCGGAAGCTAGGGGTCAGCAGGCATCCGTTTTCCCTCCCGCTTCTGATGAAGGATCGCATGTACATAAGTGGTGAATGCATTCCATGCGTCCTCACTCTGCAGCATCAGCTCCACAATGGTGCCTGCCGAAACATCGCCAATCTCGGTGAAGCCCCCGCAAGCGAAGAAGGTGTGATGAACATCATCATCCTCCTCAGGGCAGTAAGCACACCGAGGCGACCTGACCTTTCCCATCCTGTAGAGGTACTTCCTTAAGTAACCGTGCCCCGTCAGGAACTGACACATGTAGAAATATATCTCCCCGTGGCCACGATCTATCCAGAGTTGAAGCTCTCGAATGAGATAGAAGGTCCAGCGACCGTCAGATCCTTCCGTCCACATCCGCTGCCAAACCTGCAGAGTCTCGACCCTGGAAGCAGCCTGGAGGCAGCCTCTCTAACCCGCTCGGCAGCCTCCCAAAATTCGGTCTGTCCCTCGATGGCTAGCAGATCAATCACCCCAGCCGCGACCACCACGGCCGAAACGGAAACGATGCGGTAAGCCCAGGCGACAATAAGTGCTGCTATTCTCTGTACCGATAACAGCCTTTGACTGTGTCGCCTTATCTTCATGACACCCGAGGGTTGAATTTACAGTAGACATGAGGAGTGCGTCTCTTACTTGACCTAGGGCCTCCTACGTTAGCCATCACCCTGAGGAGAGACAAAACCACTTTAGAGGCTTTGTCGCACACCGCCTGGATGTGCTCCCAATATCGAAGACTAGTCGAGTAACACACCCAGGTAATTCGCCGCAGTCCTTTTCCGAACCTCGACACCCTCCACATTCATAGAGATCAGAGTGGGGATTCTCCGTCGAGCGAGCATAACGATCTCGGCCTTGGCGACCGCCAGCTTCAAATTCCGTGGCTCGTTATTCAGGCACTGAACCGAATCTTTACCTGATTAAGGCGTAACTAGGTCAAGGCCGGAGTCCATGATGTGATGACTGCAGCTACATCGTCGGCGTAATCAACCAGGAAGACGTCGTGGGGCATCTCGAGGCGAAGCTAACCATCGTATGAAACATTCCATACGTCTAGGCCGAGAATATACCCTTGAACCGCACCGGCAGTAACCTCTTTCGTTCTTCTTGGTTTCATAAAACAGCCGACGGTTCTTCAGATAGTCCTGCACAACGACCAGGAGAGAGTCGGGCACGCTGAAGTCCCGCTGCAACGCCTCTAGCATGTCCTCCCACCGAGCAGAGTTAAATACATTCTTTACGTCAAGGGTGACCACCTCTTTAATGGAGTTCAGAGTTGAGTGTCGCCTTTTAAAGCTGTGCTGCCGGGGAGAGAGATGGACGACTGCAATCTGGGTTTCAGCAACCTTTCATAGAGCTTCCCCGGGGTGTCAAACATACACAGTGGCCTGTATGCCGACGGGGAGTTCGGGGCACCTATACCTTTGCTGATAAACGCCAACCTAGCAATCTTCCAGCGCGACGGGAACACATCCTCTACCAAACATGCATTAAACATATTCAGCAGCAAAAGCGGATAACTCGCTGCCACAACCTTCAGAACCTCAGCTATAATGCTACAAGATCCTGGAGCCTTCTTGATGCGCATGGGAAACACCACTGCTACAAGTTCCCGCTCCGTAAAAATGGGAATGTTGGAACCGGCCTCGCTACTCTCTCCTCCCGCCTGACAGGGTGACTTGGAATGAGAGCTTTCACGATCACCGAATCATTCCAGCAGTCATTTCAGTGCTGTTAGCCCCATTCCCTTGAGCTTTTTTCTTACAAGTATGTATCCTCTTCCCCAAGGGTCCATGTCCACCTCGTGACAGAGCTCACGCCAGCATCGCGCCTTGCTCAGACGGATTGCTGCACTCCGAGCTTTCTTTGCAGCCTTATACTCTGCCGACTTAGCTTCCGGCCGGTTTAGAGGTAGCTGCGCTCTGCGTCTGCACAATAGTGTAGTTGTCCTTACCTCGCTGATTTCTTCCGTCCACCCCAAGGCTTGGCGACGGCCCCGGTAGGCATTGACGAATCGCAAGCGTGTTCTATCAGCTTCATGGAAGAGTAGATATAAGACTCAACCTTAGCTGTTGCCGTGGACTCGGGAATCACCGAAAGACCAGCCTTGATACTACGATCAGCTGCTCGACGAGTTTTCCCCTGTCCACATTAGTTAGATTTCAGCCAAGTGTGTTTCGGGTATTCGCTCGCGCGCGGCAACCAATTATCGATAAGATGTAAAGCGATGAACTCGTAATCACTAGCAGTGTACGTGTCCATCACTCGCCACTCTACTACTAAAGGGAACAAATCGTCCGATACCAGCGTAATATGTGGTATTGACCTAACGAGAGTGCTTCTGGAAGTCAGCCTTGACCCTCTATTCACGACTTCAAAATCGTGTCTCCAGACCTTCACCAAATTATGTCATCCCCTCACGTTAGTCATGGCCAGAGACGCTTCGGAGACTGTCTTCCAAACTCTTCCAACCTTTCCAGATACTCTCGCGCGGAGTAATTGGGGGAGAGGTACACACTGTAAATGGCAATACTGTTCAACCTAACCCAGACATAACCGTCGCCGGAGCCATGACTCATATCACGGACCCCACGACTGTCTGAGATCCAAACAGCCGCAGTGAAACAAAGATGAGCTGGCTTTGGTTCAGACGGGTTCACTGACGATTACTATTCGGGCTTTGGTCTCACAGGCCAGATTTTCAAGGATTGCGTCCGCAACGCGATAGCTCTGCAGATTGGCCTGGATAAACCGGATCCTTTTCGTGGCCTGGCACGGGCCTTCCTGTCATCCAGGGCTTTCTTGAAAACCTAGATCCTAGAACATGATCCGTCTTTGCTCCAAGTTATCCGGTACATAAGACGCAAGAAGGAGCCCCCGTGAAAACCGGCGCCTTGTGTTTGACGCTGCCGCAATTCCAGCAGTTACTGCTCCGATCGGGTTCTCCACCCGGCTCCGAATCCGACAGACGACCCACCCGACCTTGATCTTCCCCTTTCAAGTAGCAGCTCAACCACGTCCTTCGTTTGTTCTTGCCAGTTAGGCTTGAAGAGGGAAACCCTAATTTAGCCGCCAAGGACAGGAAACACCCTGCTTAGGGCCGAGATGTCGGCTTTGGTGGTCAAGGCGTCCAGATCTAGAATCTCTAACCTTGCCTTAGGAACAATAGAGCGAACACCTCCCCTGTCACCCACCGCCTTCTGTATCGGCTCCTGGAGTTTCCTTCTGTCGTCGCATTTTGCAGGTTCCAGTAGTACTCTTCCAGAGGGAGTCTTCCTTATGTGGCGTACCACGATGGCCAACTCTTCGGGAGTAACTCCAGGCCTCATTGCACCAAGAATCTCGGCGTATGACATGCCAGCTTTTGGTTTGACAAGCACCACCTACTTTCTAGGCCTGGATCGCGGGAGTTTCTTCGGCTTCTTTATGTTGGGGAGGAGGTGAAGGTAGGTCTTGACTCTTCCAGCTCTAGTCTACGGTCTTCGCCTTTCTTTTTTTCTTTTTTGAGGCCACCTGGCGAAACTTGCTCTCTTCTGCCGCGTCGACAGAAGCAAGATCTCCGGGATCTCTCTGCCGCTTTTCCTCCCTAGGCTTTCTCTCTGCAGTCTTTCTATCGATATCTTCCAGCCCTGCCGAAATGTATCGATCAGATCTAAAGACGACTCCAGAGAGATCATGCCGTTCCTAACTGCTGTGCTTAGGCTCTTCTGTCGCGACGTAGCTGTTCCCATGTCGAGAAGAACGTTTTTTATCTTGTTTACCTCCGTAAAGATGGTGTCCGTCGCATACTTCTTTTGAATGGTGTTTCCTTAAACCGAAATTCATCAGAGACAACCGGAGTACCCGTTTCTTGTGGGGCACGGTAAGACATGGCCTGCAGCGTCTCTTTATGAGGTCACGAAAGAGGGGACCTTAATACAAGACTACTCTTACCAAACGGGTCTGCAGAGGGCGAATAGAGAGGGGGAAATTCCTCTTAACCTCTCCGTATCGTTGTCGCTAGGTTCTTGCGATTCCATTCTTGACGTTTACCAAGGGAACTTGCAGCAAGGGCGATGCGGGAAATTCGGGAACGGGTATACACTTGAGGACTTAGGCTCTACCGCAGTTCCCTGGGGCCCGACCTCCGTACTCCCAGCACCGTAAACCAGACGTTCCCGGGGCAGCCATGGCGCACTTCCTGACTAGGGCCCGAAGGGGTGGCTCCTGGCGTCATACCAGAGAAAACACCATCGGCAGTGCAAAACACACATCAGTCCCTTTGTCAATTTAGGGACACTCCCCGGGTTCTCCGGTATGCGACGGTCGAAAAGAAGGAGGAAGTGACACCCAAGTGGGGTCGAAGAAAAGAACAGCGCGGCGAGAAAAGAAAGACAGCCCATAAAAGATAAAAGATGTCGAGCTATGATCTGAAAGAGAAAAGAAAAGTTTTAGCTCTAGAAGGACTGTGAGGAGAGTCTCACAACTAGGCTCAGGTAGCCCCGGGGTCGCCAGCCTCCCAGAAGAAAGGGGAGGCCTCCCGTGTAGGCGAAAGCCGACACCCTCAGGGGTAGTCTTAAAGTAAACCTTAAAAACTACTAGCTTTACAAAAAGAATTTATTACAGAAGATCAAAGAAAATATAGAATTCCATTATTATTATACATTAATACCTAATATTATTTAGGATAAGGCAATATGTATAGCCTACAGCAAGTTATTTATATTTGTATATAGTTTTTTTCATAAATTTATAAAACTATATAACCAAACAAATTATACAGCATTGTGGAGATTTGTTGTTTTCAAAAAAATTTCGTCATTATATTCGTGCAAAATTTATCTGTAAAAGTGGACCTTTCCTTTGCAATTTAATATTTTCAGTTGAAAAAATCGGTAAAAACTAAACTGTTAGGATGTCATGCTTATACTCTAATCTAAAGAAGGAATAGAGGAAAATGAATTATATTGTTTATACGTATTGTGTAAGATGATTACAGAAATGAATTGTTTTACCGGAAAATTTTTTATACCCGTATGTGATCTTTAATGATGGGCATAATATTGTTTCAACTATTGTATAGTATGGTTAGTTGGGGGTTACATCCTAATAATATTACAAATTGTGAAAGTTCTTTTGTTTTTGTTTTGCTTTTACGTGTAAACTCTTCAAACCATTATACTAAAAATTTACATAGACATTATTACGGCCCCTGGTATAAATTCTTTTTTCGGAAATTCCTTCTGGCTATGTAGCACTGGTCTTTAATGTAACAACATCCCATCTTAGTCTCTAAAATTGTAAAATATTATTTGAAACAGTATCCCAAGTGAAATACACTGTTCTGTGTAAATATTGATTACTATTTTTAGTTTTTCTTTGTATTTATATTAAGTAGAATTCTCTAAGAAATGACCATAGTTTTGCAAGTTTTTTTTTAGATTTGAGTGATGAAGTAAATACTTGTCCACCTTAGAATATTTCCAAAACCCAAAACGGTCCAAATTCGGTTCCGGTGTCTCCTACTTAAATAATTGTCTAGATGGAAGTTCCCTAGACTGTGCTTTTAAATAAACTACTTATTCCAGCTCTAAATGTTCTTTGATCTCTAAAACATATACCTTTCAGCCTATAAAGAAGAAAACGCGTATTGCCATTGTTAATATACTTTTAAATTAAAGTTTTGTCAAAAATTAAGTATTACATATAAAAGACAAATTTACTATCTAATTTTTACTATAAATTTAAAGACTGATATAATCCTATCTTATTTATTTTTTGTTATATGTCGGGTTTTTTGATCACATATACATGTTATCTAATTCTGCAAAATCAACTAGGGAACAAAATAATACTAAGAATGAAGTAAATTACAATAGCAATAAATCAAACTTTCGTATTTTTTCATCGAAGCTACAAGGCAAACTCAACGTGGTTTCGGAGATGTGATTCACTGTAATAAGCAGTGATCATACACGTGCAACTCCTAGCATATCGTGTGCAAAGTATCGATTAACTGCTAGCATTATAGATATAAAAGGCAAAGTAGTTTAATTCAAACTAGAAATTTTAATACTGTTATGAAACCTATCTTAGTGGTCTTTTGAAAAAAGTAGGCTTCTCAGAGCTGTGTATGTTTGTAGATTTTATTGACATGGAAAAAGGCAAAATCAGGTATGGAATAAAAATACTAAGATAGAAGTAAATTACTATGACTATAAATATAAACTTTATCTTTATCGTTGGAAGAAGGCAAACTCAACACTCGAACCAGAAGTGCTCCTGCTTCAGCAAAACCTACTTAGTTGCGAAGCCACGGGTAACTGCTAGTTTTGGCTACAATCAACAATTATTTCTTCTCAAACAATCGTTACCGACTTGAGTGTCTGTAAGCGCGACTCGCTGTTCATGTTAGTAAAAGGACGCTTGGTCTCTCCCCCACATTTTTAAACATAACATAAACAGATATCAGAAGATTAGTGTATATTATGCTGTATTTTGAACAATGGAATATATAATAGTAAATTCACAAATATCGGGAAAAATTACGGAAATATTAATCACTAGTTTTTATATCTTGATAAATAAATTTTGCGTCTCTATGCATTAACCCTAATAACTTATTTTACGTTATAGTTACGCTTTTTTACGCATTTGAAAATGGCAAAAGGTTTTTATAAAACATGCTTGTATTGTTAAATGCATTTTCATTATTGATTTGCATACTGGTTTAGGAACGATAATTATAATACTTGATAGATAAAAAACAGAAAGCTATAGAAATGTATTTATTAATAATCAGTTATTATGAAACTATGTTAGTTTTATATTCAACGTACTTTCTGCACAAAATTAAATTAAAATTATTTTAGATATTCACAATTATAAAATTAGACAAAAATGATAATTCCAACATTTATGATCTTTAGTCTGATTTCTTCCTCAGACAGATAAGTAACATAAATAATACTATTCTACATAATGTTGTTACAACTGCAAAAAACCAATAATGATTTAAAATAACGAAATCATGTATTTGGCTTATCTAAAAGCATATATTATTTAAATTTCCAGAACGCTTTAGAATGCGTACATAGATAATTCGATACCCAACATGTATTGACATCATTTAATGCAAGGTAAAATATATCATACAGGAACTATATGAGTATTCGCTCTCATTATATAAAAATGAACATATTTACTGTTTTATCTTAAGAGGAATGCAGTTTCCTATGTGAATGATACACTGCTCACTATCAAGAGTTACGAGATTCGATACTCTTTATCTGAACGTATAGCATGCCTGAACATTCTCTATACGCAGCGACAAATGAGGCAAATCAGTCGAACGAAATCCCTTTGCACTGAACTTTGACTTATGATACTTCGGAAAACTGCTACGGTTGATTTCACTCTGTTCATCCGTTCATGTAGAAAATTGTTTGTTCAACTGCTTGTGCTGCGGAAACTAGAATGTTTTCCCCATGAAATAATCTATTAATCAGCTTATTTGTGTGGAATAATTACAATTCAACACTACTTAAACTAATGAAGATAAATATCGATCAATATAATTGGCTGAGCGTAAGCATCTATATCTCGAGTGTGTGGAATAATGTGATTTCTGTCTGTCTGTCCACCTTGTGACTTTCCTTAAGGTATCTTAAAACCGAACTCCCCTATGGACTTAAAATTTTGCACCAAGTCTCATTTCTACATACTGTATGAAGCGTATAGTTCAATAATCATCCTATATAATTTTTCTGAGCATCAGTGAATATATTTAGCAAACTTTTTAATCAACTGAATAATATCATACGGCATGTTAACATGCTTCGCAGTAAAATGCGTCCTGAGCGAAGCCTCATAAACACTTGTGAGACGCAGGATTACTCCTACCTAGTATCGACAAGTATTATTAACTATATTTTTAATACTCTGCATAGTTAAATTATTTACTAATTTAAGATAGATCGGTTTATAGCTTTAAGATCCAGTTTGTCTAACGAATTGGTATTAACTAAATTTTGAAGTATTGTGTTGATGATGTATCTTAAAATGGAATGAAATAAAATATTTGTGAACGTTTATGTATGCCGCATTAAACTTATTGAACATGGTGAGGTTTTACACTTATACTTTCTGGAACTTGGATATTTGTTAGTTCTTAGATATAGACCACAAGTTTAATTTATTACAATAGGGAATAGTTTCGGAAAGGGTTGGTTATAGAATATTACAGATAAATTTGTCACTATCGATAGTGGTACTGTTTATTTCTCCTTTATGTTACTTCAACTACATACTTCAATATAGAAGTACCATAGTTAACGTGTTCGTTATTAATAACCACTGTGTTTTACTTTTCTGCAAATTAAATTTTTTTTAGTAGTAATGATTTAAAGTATTTTTATTGTATTATAAGTAGAGTTAGCTTCTGATGAATCTTACCCTTAGTGTTTCTAAAGGCTCCTTCTGTTAGAACTGTTTCTAGGGGAAAGGCCCTCATTATCTATATCTCGTACAGGTATATAAGTTAGACGGTATGTATATCGCTTACTATTTAAAATTATGATGTATTTTATAACCAAATTATGGAATAGATACCATTTTATATATATATATATATATATATATATATATATATATATATATATATATTTTATAAAATTTTTATAAGTGGCAATAGCCTAATTTAATTTAAATAAATATTGAATCACAAAAAGTACTTGCTCCGCCAAGACTCGAACCCGGATCTCTCACTTGCCGGGTGAATGTGCTACCATTACACCACAGAGCTTTTTACTTAGCCCTTACTTTTTACGATTCAATTATATTGTATTTGGCCGTATCTGTCACATATGCGTCTAAGTAACCAAACTAACATATGATCGGAAGACCAAATACCTGTCAAATGACTTTTGTTTACATTTATTAAATTTGTATAAGTGGCAATAGCCCTAATTTAATTTCAATAAATATTGATTCACAAAAAATATTTTTAATAAATTCTAAAATCTTAATTTTCAATAGGTGCCGTTCTCTATGACCTAATATAAGCAATGTCAGGCATTCCAAATCTTAATTTAAACACTCAAAAACAGGAATAATATAGGTATTATAATTCAATAAACTATGAAGATTTTATATTAAAGCGCATGGGTGTCAGCCCACTATATAGCATATCTTATAGCTAGCTGTCTATACATTGTAAGTTATAGTATCTGAAAAAGGTTGTAGCTGCAATATTTTATATGATATAGTGTACGCTATGATATACCAGTATACTGTGTATAATGTGCTGCGTGGATTATAATGAAGGATCCATGAGTTACACCTAAGATTACAATAAACCTTTGCCAACGGTTATGGATATAGCCTAATTATTCTACTAGATACCATTTGATAGTTATACTCTTGAGGAAGAAACTGTTTTAGAATTTTAAAAAAATTAACACCATTTTTTAATACAAACAACAACAAAACGCTTTAGTAATATTATTGTGTTTGTAATGGAATCCTATGTTTATTTAGTTAAGTTCTGATGATGTATGTAATCAGATTTTTACGTTTCCATTTCCTTTGTTCTACACGCTTCTTAATGATGGATTCCTCTATAACACCTACCCTGTTATAGCTATAATTTGTTTTTAATATTTAATTCTCTGTATAAAATTATCTGAATAAATTCTTTACTAACCGAAATAATTGATGTAGATATATACGCAAATTACATGGACTCAAGGTGTCTTGGGAAAACTAAACTACGACTCTACACTGATGTTCGGTTCACAAGCTAATCCTAAAATTCGTTAAATTGTAACAAACTTTTAACATATTACAATGATTTACTTGCACTTGAAAATAGTATAAATCATTAGCAAATTGTCTTCTCGATGTAAACTTTAACCATGTGATAAATACACAACATATGTTATACTCCTAATTTTATGGAATTATTCAATATTATATTAATATTTTTTGTTACAACTTTACGTAACAACATGCATACTGTGAAATCCAATGAATTTGTATACGGCGGACGTTTAAAAATGTTTCCAAGAATCAAAATATTTATTGTTGAATCAAACTGTGTTTAAGGAAACAATGCAACTAAATATTGATAAAATAATTAAATAAATAAATAGTTATAATGGTATTGAACATTATTTAACTGAATTCAAAAGTATATCGGGTAAATACTACAATATGTGGTATATATTAGGTAGTAATTACAAAATAAAATTTGATTTCGTTTTGAATGATTTTTAATAATACTTATTTTGAATAATATTTAATTACATTCAATAAAGTTGTTTACATGGTAATAGCCGAATTTTAATTTCAATAAACATTGAATCACAAAAAGTACTTGCCTATACCGGAACATAATGCGTAAAATTAATATTATTATTGACATTATATAATATATAATTTCAATAAACATTGAATCACAACAATTACTTGCTCCACCGGAACGTAATGCATATAATAATTATAATTGACATTATTAAATAAACATTGAATCACAAAAAGTACTTGCTCCACCGGAACATAATGCATATACGTATTATCATTATAGACATTGTATAATATATAATTACAATAAATATTGAATCACAAAAAGTACTTGCTCCACCGGGACATAATGAATATAATTATTATTATTATAGACATTGTATAATTTATAATTTCAATAAACCTTGAATCACAAAATTATTTGCTCCGCCGGGGCTCGAACCGGGATCTCTCACTTGCCGCGTGAATGTGCTACCATGACACCAAGATAACTTACTTTTTACGATTAAATTGTATTGTATTTGGCCGTATATGTCACACAATCAAATAATTTGAATCGTAAAAAGTAAGGGCTCTGTGATGTAATGGTGGCATATTCTCCCGGTAACTGAGAGATATATATGGGCTCTTATAAAAACATATATAAAGAGATTTAGGGTAAGATTAACCCAAGAAGATATAGGACCCTTAAAAAGTGACCAACAACGGAAGAATAACAAACTAGCATACTCGGTTAAGATAAGAGTCACGTAGTGGATGGTTATCAGTCAATACCACCATGTCTGCAAAATTTTAGCTCGGAAATACGTTCACTTCTTCCCACTTCGTTGTACGAAGTGACTATCTGCTAAATGACCTAAATCTAGCTACATCAAATGTGTTTGGATATTAATGACGATGCCCTAATAATAAATATAACATAAATCTTTATTATACGCTACCGTATGTACTTGTTATACAATTATCACGCAAGATGTTCAATGTGATTTTGTAATGAATTAAAACTTTATATTTATGTTTTTTTATTACAATGTAATTAAAGCATATATTTTAATTACACGTATTTTCACAAAGCGAGTGGAATTTTAGAAAATATTTTCATTACGAAAGTCTCATAATTAAGTTCGGGAGTAGGTAATACATAATTAGCTGAGTTAGTTTTGTTATTATAAATCGCTCTAAAAAAACAAATTAATTTGTTCTAAATAAAACTTCCTCTAAATTGCTTACAACATAATACGCACACGCACGCGCGCACTTGTTAAATGCAAAAGCAATTACATATGTGGTCTTATGTAGTCTAAATGTGAGGGCTATATTCCGTATAGATTTTAAGTAATGGAACATCAACATTATGTACGCCAATATTTTATCTACAGTATATTTGTAAGCTGTAATGTAGCCACAATATTTTCTTTGTTCACATTGTGGCATTCACTTAGAATTATTAGTATTATATTTGCTACAATATCATCGTTCATTCTGAGTTTTTTCACACAAAAAAAACAGCTGGAAACTCTTAACTAATGCACTATATAAAAAATGTATTAAAATAATCTAATTTCCGAGTTCCACTCTAGAGTAAATAGTTTTGATAAATCTACGATATTTCATGTGTGATTGATAATAAAAATGATGATGTTATAATATGAAAGGACAGTAAATTAACCACTTAGTTGTACCGTTCCTTTAGTTATGTACCAGAAATTAAATACCCTTTAATATATTGATATATTGCATTACATAATAAAAATATTGGTACGAAGGTTTATATTTAAAATGTTTCTAATTTACAACATAATAAAGTAAAATTTATCTTAATCAGTTATTTAAAGGGTATGGAGATGTAAGACACGATTAATGCTTTTACTTGAACACCTGGCCAGGCAAGAGATTAATTAACTGCGCCTTGCCAATGTGGTCAATACAAGTAAGGCATCGTAACACGTTCAGGACGACTTAAGAGGAAACCGGTATGATCAGTTGGTACGACTCGCTTAGTATGAGAATATGACGGCTGTACTTTGCAATATACTGCTGCGTATCTAGGTAAATATATGATTGATTAACAATAAATATAGAATTCTAATTAAATGATAAATTTTCTTCTAAAATTCACCTGTATACCGGTATTGAATACGCCAAACGTCAGGCAACTCTATTTCTGTCTGTCGAGGAATTCTATGCGACTCATGAGATTAATGTTACTATAGTCACTTAGAGAGATTCAGAAACTGGGACTGCCAACGTACTGATGTGTACTGATGAAACGTGAGTTGTGTAACGATCAGGGGATCTCTCCCGACAGTTATCGTGGATAGACACTGCAGAACCTGTGACTGCCAATCAACTGGTGTGTAACGATGGAGAGTTAGTAGAGATAAATAGAAAGTCAGGGGATCTCACTTGAGAGTTATCGTGGGAAGAGACTGTCAGAACCTGTGACTGCCAATCGACTGGTGTGTAACGATGGAGAGTTAGTAGAGATAAGTAGAAAGTCAGGGGATCTCACTTGAGAGTTATCGTGGGAAGAGACTGTCAGAACCTGTGACTGCCAATCGACTGGTGTGTAACGATGGAGAGTTAGTAGAGATAAGTAGAAAGTCAGGGGATCTCACTTGAGAGTTATCGTGGGAAGAGACTGTCAGAACCTGTGACTGCCAATCGACTGGTGTGTAACGATGGAGAGTTAGTAGAGATAAGTAGAAAGTCAGGAGATCTCACTTGACAGTTATCGTGGGTAGAGACTGTCAGAACCTGTGACTGCCAATCGACTGGTGTGTAACGATGGAGAGTTAGTAGAGATAAGTAGAAAGTTAGTGATCTCACTTGACAGTTATCGTGGGTAGAGACTGTCAGAACCTGTGACTGCCAATCGACTGGTGTGTAACGATGGAGAGTTAGTAGAGATAAGTAGAAAGTTAGGGATCTCACTTGACAGTTACTGTGAGTAGAGACTGTCAGAACCTGTGACTGCCAATCGACTGGTGTGTAACGATGGAGAGTTAGTAGAGATAAGTAGAAAGTCAGGGGATCTCACTTGACAGTTATCGTGGGTAGAGACTGTCAGAACCTGTGACTGCCAATCGACTGGTGTGTAACGATGGAGAGTTAGTAGAGATAAGTAGAAAGTTAGGGATCTCACTTGACAGTTACTGTGAGTAAAGACTGTTAGAACCTGTGACTGCCAATCGACTGGTGTGTAACGATGGAGAGTTAGTAGAGATAAGTAGAAAGTTAGGGATCTCACTTGACAGTTACTGTGAGTAGAGACTGTCAGAACCTGTGACTGCCAATCGACTAGTGTGTAACGATCGAGAGTTAGTAGAGATAAGTATAAAGTTAGTTATCTCACTTGACAGTTATCGTGGGTAGAGACTGTCAGAACCTGTGACTGCCAATCGACTGGTGTGTAACGATGGAGAGTTAGTAGAGATAAGTAGAAAGTTAGGGATCTCACTTGACAGTTACTGTGAGTAGAGACCGTCAGAACCTGTGACTGCCAATCGACTGGTGTGTAACGATGTAGAGTTAGTAAATGTTCAATGTAGATTGTTCGTTCAGAGGATCTCACTTGACAGTTATCGTGGGTAGAGACGGGCTGAAAAACTTACATTTTAGTTAACGGAACTTTTATGGTAATTCGCCCGTTAGTGTACTTATCGTAAATCTATTATAATGCGATCACATAACCTATTTGTAATCTACAACTATCTCCTTATTACCATACCGTGGTAGTGTTGGTTAGTTACATTGCAATCTGTTACATCACTTATATTACATTAACTTATTTTATTTTTAATGGACTGCATAGTGCCCAATAATACTGCCAATATGTCTTGAGTATACATCGAGCTTCTAACAATTATTAAACATCAAATAGTGCATCGTCAATGTATTTTGTAAATAGGGAGTATCCAGTTGGTTCATTACAACGTAACGCTATTTGGCCGGTCACGACCTAGTAATTGGTACTTAGGCTCTGTCCTGCTAATGTTGAGAACGATTCCCTGTTGCTGTTGTCTGGTCCATCAATTCTGGCGGTACTGAAACAGCCTGTTCATGTGTTGTTATTAACCATACAAATTATTTTAATACTGCTAAAGTGTAAATATTAAATGCCCAATAATGTATGTTAACCACTAGATCTCTCATAGTATGAAGTATGGATCGTCTGCGGCTGGTTTAACCGCATCGCAGACATGTGCCGTTAAGGCTATGCATTTACCTATTACAAATTTTATAAATATGTCAAAATAAGTTTAACACCTTTAAAATTAAATCAGAAAAATTGAAGAAAGTTTATGTAAATTATAAAAATATATATAAATAAAGTGCGTTACTGTGCGCTGCACTGCTGTATTGGCGTTTGCATTTGTTGCGTGTAAAGCTATGTGGCTGTGAGGTTATTTATAGATCACAACTGTTACAGTGTATTAGTATTAATCTCGAGATATCATCGTTGGGAGGAAGAGGAACATCAAGTGCAACTGGAAATGGGCCTTGACGCTACACTTGGGACACACTTACGGAATTATTCGATATCATACTTTTCTACGACACAAAGTTTGAATTTCTTAAACTTCAATCACATATACAAAATACACTTACGCCGAAAGAAATAATAGCAGTCAACCAATTATTTTATCTTATTATTCTTATTATTCAATGAAGGTGTTCTACCGTTGAAATATAAAACAATGTATAGCATAATCAATTTAAGTCATGAAATATTTACCCACTATCGGCTATTTTGTGGATCATGCAGAGGCATATCGATACCGTTCTATATAGCCTACTTTCAGCAATTCCCATCAAGATATTTCAATTAGCGCTGGCTAGTTGAGAATCTGTCACATTAAGTGATTGCACGCATGTTCTAACTTTCCTTGTTTTAAACTCGATAGTCTCTATTAACAACTGAAGTTAGCATCGGTATTTATAACCGCAAACCAGACGTACGTATTTACTATTGGTTCTACTACTTAACTTGATTGAAATCCAAATAAATCTGTACCTGACTGTCAAAACCAAACATTTGTATATGATAATAAATATTTATACAGTAACTTATTTGACTTTGAATTTATATCTTAATATGGGTGTTTGTTGTGCTTATTAGCTCTTAAATTAAAAAAAAATAATTAAATTTAAAAATTCAAAAAAACATTTTTGAAAACTGTTAACTCACTGCCATAATATTAGTAATTTACATCATAAAAATCCATCCACAGTCCTTGTGCTGAAAGTATTTATTATATTATGTATTAAAACTAAAGAATTTAGGATAAAACAATAAATATGAATATTTCCCACATTATTCTTACATAGCAGAGCTATCTCTACCGAAATATGTGACAGTAATTCGGCAGACAGTTACCGGTTGTTACTGTGCATTGCTTCCCATGTTTCGTTCGCTAGAAATGCGGATACTAGTTTTTTAGAAAGGGATTTCAATTTCAAAACAGTATTAACTCTACAGTAAATACAGCATTGGAATGAATCTCTGTATTAGATTTGTAATAATTTTTTTATTGAATAAAATCATGTTTTATCCATAAGTGTCCAATTTGTTCTTTTAATGCCATTCTGCTATGTTTAGTACAACAAAAATTATTAATCAGGTCGAAATGTATACTACGCCAATGTGAAGACAAAGTAGTTGCTGCAAGGTGTGCAATGTATTGCCTAATAATAAATATCCCAAAAATACCCCAAAAGTTTTAATCTCGGTACAGAAGCTGATCTTTATACATAAATATCTTTGCTTAGATCTTTAGTCGGTCGAGTTCTCCATTCAATGCAAAACTACCAAATATCACAACTCCATCATTTATGAACCTAGAAAAATAAAATGAAAAAAAGTGATCTGGAAAAGTTACGTTAACAAGTGTTTCCAAATGTTTTCAATACTACAATTTATAACTAATTTGTGTAGTGAATTAAATTATATATTTCTAATTTATTTTAAGGTATCCTAAAAGGCAAGTAAGGATAACTAAAAGTTTACATTTGTTTTATTATTGAGTAACGAGTATTACGTAAACATATTAGTATGGAACTAGGTTGAAAGATACTTTCTTGAGTTTTATAAGTATATATTGTCAATAATCTTTTATGTACTGTGAAAATGGTGTTTGTCCTATAGGCGGCCCTCAATATTGGCTATTTGGCCGAGAATATTGCTCAATAGAACGCTAGCTTGACCACCATAAACCGACCCCCTTCCCTCTCTGTATCTTTGGCTTCCGCTCTGTAAATATAAGTTTAATAATATATAGGATACATTAAGTTACAATATCTTACCCTTATAGTACTGATAGTTATCAGAATATCCAATCTTCATATATTAATTGAGCTTGATTGATGCGGACCCCAAGTGCTAGATTGGTTCTAACCGGAAACTAAGCTAATCTGCATTCGTGTTCTCGTCTAAATATAACTGTCAGTAATAACATAAAAGTTATAACTGTACGTCAGGATACAAAATAGACTTTACACAATAAATAAACCCTTCAGATTTGGTCTTCGGGGTCCTCGTAAAGGTCAATTTACTGCAAAATATTTATAATGAAATTTATAAAGGTATAGATACTGACACTTTCTGTTATTTACAGAGTTTAAGTGGAAACAGAACTCAAATCTATACAGGCAACATGTTTGATTTGAATATAGTATTAGTTATGATGAAATTAAATCTACAAATGTAATATTCATATCTAGCAACTGTATTACAGTGAAACCAAGCTTAATAGTAAACGACTGCATTTAAACTTATGGTGTAGATATTTCTGACGTTATTTCATCAATCGATGTTTTTTTTTGTAAATGCAGCCATAAACTGTATAACATACCTTTGTATTGATAGTGTCATGTTGTGTAAATGTATTTACTAATGGCTGAGGTAATTAAACGGAATAAAACTTTAAAACAACCTTATTTTTGTACTACTAAAAAAATACTAATTTAAAACATTTAGAAATCAATTTTGATTATGTAACTTGATGTAAAAGAGTTTTTTAGAGAATTTATCATGTTTAGTTAAATATATATAGTTACATTATATTGATTTTATCAAACCATTTTAATTAGTTAGTAATAAGAATTTATCATTTGGTTTTATAAGTATTTTTTTTAGCGGATGACGAAATACAAAAGCGGAAAACATTTAACGCTGCAAATTCTTGGGTAAAACTGCTAGTAAATGGGTGAAATACTACCTAAAAACTTTAAAATATTTGAGTACCCTATTATTTGATATTTTTAAATTAAAGGATTTTTATGAAAATACTAGATACATTTTAAATCTATCAATGACTCATTCGAATCCATTGTTTAAAAAATACACACACACACACATACAACATCCAACTGACAAACTTCTCAGGTGGTTTCCTCCTATCCAAATAATCAACAAAGTTCCTAGAAAGGACGGATATAATTAACGTGAAAGGAATTCCACCCTATTTTACCAAATTGGTTACACAGATACTAAAATGATAGGTACAGGGAATATGAAGAATATATAAAATATAAGTTGTTATATGTATTTGTTATATTGTATTTGTTATATTGTAAACATATAACGATATATATATATTCGTTTTATATATTACAATAAGTTATATAAATTTTTCCTGTTATTGTAAACAACATAAGAGTTCTTGTATTGTAAAACAAAACTAATGGAATGCACAATAACGGATTGTGAGTAACTGGTACATGTACGTAAAAGCACGACATGCCAGGGTCACACGTGAATACCAGTTGTTTACATGTCTCCAGCCTAACAATAGTGGGGTAGTTTAATACAAGACCGCTGTTCACCGCAACACGCGTAGCATATTAAGGTTTGCTGCGATTGCTTGGAAAGTTCAAAGTTTACAACTGAATTCATTAGGTTAAATCATAAGTTAAATTGCCATATTGTATAAGGTTGTACTGAGTTTACAAATGTTTTTTTTTCAGCTATTTTTTCTCTGCCATCGTGGTTACCCAGAAAACCAACATAACAGCTGTGTTAACACTCAGAGTATGCACTTTCATCAAAGCCAACAATGCTTATTTAAAAATTAAGTTTTGCTCACTGACTAGTTTATAAATGTAATTAACTGACTTAAATACTGCATACAAAATGCACTTTGGTTCAAAGGGCTATAGCAAACTGATTTAAATGAAATTCATATTGCATGGTTTGAAATAACCTTGTAATCCCACATTGAGCCAGCAATTACGTTGATTAAATGTCTGTTAAGTCAATAGTTGAACATCCTGTACATAGTTCATTACAGAACAGATGGCCAGAGATCATGGGAAGTAAATGACTACATAATGGTCTCTTCTTAATAATGTGGTCGATGAACTACTATTAGTGAATAGGGCGATACATTGTGAAGTAAATGCTATTAAAAACGTGCGAAAGCCAAAAAAATGTGTTTAGTGTTTATTAAATAGTATATACCGAAAGTTAAGTCAGGCCACACGACTATCTGTATTTTTGTAGGTGGAATATATTACGGCAGTTTTTGAATTGTTTTGCTTCAATGAAAGAATTTTTAATGAGCGATTATTATATATGCAGAATTCAAAACATGGAAATAATTTATAAGAAATCCTATAACTAATTGTTTTAACTCACGGTCTTATTGCCTGAGCGTTAGGAAATCGTATCACTCGAGGGGCTGGAAACATTTCATGTATGTCTGTCCACATGAATATATCGAGAGAAACCGTTCTATAGACTTGAACATTTGCGTGAAGCTTCATTTCTATATGAGGAATCCTTAGTAGGTTGGTAGTGCACAAGAGAGAATAAAGCCCAACACCTTGATATGAGTCTTAAAAATATAACCAGACCATATCTCCAGAACGGCTCCCTTTACGGTTATTTCGAAGACATATGATAAGATATTCTAATTTTTTTCTAATCCAAGTATTTAATACAATACATTTTTATAGATGGAAAACTTTCTTTACTTTGCAAAGACAGTTTATACATAAATACAAGAAGAATTGTATATGGTTGTTTAAATGATAATGTCAAGATTTGAAATATGAATTGTATAAGTAGATTATATATTCCAGAAAAAACTAAAAACTAGAAATCTATAAACTTTAAGCAATTTGCATGCAACCCTAAGAAGAAGCATTTGTTACTCAGTTTGCTGGAATGAGACAAATCGGTCTGACGCTGAACCAAAGCCTGTTTCGTCCCGAGAGGTTTTCCTGGCAATCTCCTCTTTTATTGGGAACGTCTAATGAATACAAAGTCTGATCCGAAGCTTTATCAAATCTGTGTTTACATTGGCATTAGAATATTAGAAACACTTAATTCATATATGAAATGGACTTTTAATATTTTATAAATATAACAATGCGTGTATTTGCTACAATTGCTTAAAAGAAAAACGTATCCCAAAATAATTTATAATATTATTCATACGTATTAACTTACAGTAGAAAATTCATTCCAACAAAAAAAGTAAAATAACCTTATAATATTACTTTAAAAAACAGGTAACAAAATATTGTCGTCATATTTTTTTACAATTTCAGCATTAAGAATTAATATGGTATAAACGTTAAATTTATTGATGCAACAATAAAAAACTGTTTCTGGTTGGATAAGGAATCTGTATCCATCAAAGATTTTTTTTATATCAAATATTTGAGATGAAAAAAAATTGGAAATACTGAATATTTTCTTTTGTTAACAATTTATATTCCAAATAAATTGTTCCAAAAATACCTGTCTGTTCTAATTCTTCATATAAATTTGTCTCTAATTTTAAAGAATATACTAACGTGTATATCTAAATATTTCTAACAGTTCTCGAGATTAGTGCTAAGACACACTCTTAGCTATACACATATATACATACGAAGTATATATATATATATATATATATATATATATATATATATATATATATAGATTTGATTTTGAATTTAGAGAAACTTACAATCGGGTAAAATATTAAAAATAGTTCTGTTTAACAAATAAAATTCTATTGTTACTGAACAGCTTTTGACACTAAAACCTGAACTTAGTTCGTTAAAGAAGCTGTTATGAGTTTATTTATATTGCATAGAAAAGTTAGTATCTATATATTACACTAACTTAATGAAAACTTAGTATATATCAACAAATTTAATGAAAACTTAGTAAGGTCATTGCAACTGTTTAATTCGTTAACGTTATTCAGGGAAACAAGACGATAAACACAAATGTAGCGTTGGATATATAATTCATTAGAACGGGAAATGTTCTTACTCGTCCAAAACATAATATAAAATTCTCAGTGACAATTTCCCTTAAGACCTGGTAATCTTAATCATGAACATTGAAATAATATTTACTTGATGTATGTCTACTTACGCGTAACAATATCGTAGGTCTTCACTATACGAGTATTTCACCATAATTACTTTTAATGAGTAGGCTACGGACAAAATTGCGTACTGCGAAAGGCAGCTAGTCTTATGAATACAAATTATTGCTAAATGTGTGGCTAAGCTCTCACATCGAGAACACCAGGACTTATTCGGCAAAGTCTTTTCTCTTAAAATTCTTTGAAGTCCGAGGAAGTTATTGGTGTAGAGAAAAATTTTAAAAGTTATATGAAATATTTTGTAATTTACAAAAATAATAATATTTACGAAATCTAATCAAAACTTCACCGTTACTAAACAGCAGTTGACACATTCAGCTAAAGTTCACCTAAGAGACTTTGATTTTTTTTAGAAAATAACAAATATATATATATATATATATATATATATATATATATATATATATATATATATATATATATATATATATATATTGTTTATGTTGTACGCAATTCATAAATATAAAAGACAAAGTTGGTAATTAATTTGTATAACATAATGCACCAGTATTCCAGTATTAACCATCTAACGAAGTGAAAATACGAGATTATTATTTAATCTCATAAAATAAACACTGTTATAAAATCCAGCTTAATAAACAAAGCTGCGAATGTTTGCGCATAACGTACTCGAACATGCTTCACTCCCTCCACATTGTGATATTAAACTTTGCTGCCGCTCTACACGAACATGTCACAACGAACCGCTCTTTTCAAGACACTACAGTCTGTACCAAAAATATTTTCTATCATACGCACTGATGATAAATGATTACTTAGAAATATAAAATGAATTCGATTTCAATGATTTCCCACTCTTCACTGTATTGAAACAGAATGCACTTGCCGAAAGTAGATGCTTTATTACAAAAATTGTGATACAAGCTTACGTGTGTATATATTTCTGAATCGAGATTAAATAACGAAATTAAGTATATTACGAGAAATCTAGACAATCTAATCCTGAGGTCTATTACATATATTCTTGGTTGCGTCAATTAAGTAAACTATTAGAATAAAACTGCCAATGGCCCTAACGTACTAAATCTAGACACGGAAGCAGAAACATGACCAAGGAACGAGAGAAGGGATGCGGAAAATCCGGTTGCTCTTGTCAACAGTAGGCTAATGTAATGGCTTAGCTAGCAATATTTAAAACGCAGACAATGACAAATTCTAGTTAGTCTAAGCTCGTTACAATTGTCCGGAAAAAGAAAGAATTCTACGTATCCATTAAAGAAATGAGCACATACATTGAATACGTTTTTTAAATTTAGTATTAGTACTTAAAATATCATAAGTCGGAAAGGTACTTATGATTAAGATGGTTAAAGATAAGATTAATAAAAAACTACCAAGATTTGAAAATTTAATTATTATCTGAATACTTTATCCAAAAAGTGCCTAATTTATGAACGACACTGTACTGGTCGTCACGTTGTGGTTTTACAGTACGATCTAAGAACAGTGGTAAGAAAGATTCATGTTATGGATAAGATTAATGATATTTGGAAGCGCCATCTCAGGAGAATTGGATTTCTTCACCGAATACTTTACCATCAATTAACACGGAACTGATCTTCCTTGTGTTCTGTGGTTCATATTGAATGTGAGTCTACGAACCGTTCTTACTTCCACAATCAGTCTCAGTGTTGTTGGGTGAAACCACACAACCAGGTAGTAAATGCAGATATGCTGTGTAGATTATTGTAATGTCTATTTAAATAGACGTGTCACTTGTAATAATTAGATTGTTTAGAGATCACTCTGCATAATATTATAACGCTAGCGATCTTTTATATAAAGGAAACACCCGTGTTGCTTTTTTTGTGTAACAAGAATAAAAAATATGTGTAATTTGTAATTGGTTAGAAATTTTTCAATAGGTTGGAACGAATTTTAAATACAAAACAAACATATCCACGATATTGGACCAAATAAAAACTTAAGCATTAGAAAAGTTTTTGTATGCATGTGAATATTCCACACTTATTATGGATCTTGCTATTTTATTTAATTCTGTATAATGTTACCTTTAAAAATTGTAACTGATTTATAACAGAACTTCAGTCCCTAAGGTTTAACATATGAGGTTCAAGACAGCTACAATACGAACAGGTAGGTTTTACGGTTTCGAGCACCTTAGGTTTCTTATGCAGTAATGACGTTTGCATAATTTACATTGTAAATGCCATGATTAAAACTATAGTATAGTAGTACAAGGACATCTGAACACGCCACTACTATAATAGTGTGTGGCGTTATGTGACAATTACACTGAAGGGTACTGCAGAATCTAAGCTAATCTTGTGCTACACTGCTAAATATTAAAATAACTCTATTATAAGGTATGTAAGAAATATATTTACATATAGTAAGAAGAGTAATACGTTTTGTTCGTTAATATCATACGTGTGTGTGTTAAGTTTTAACTATTTTTATAATATAATTAACTAAATGTTTATATAACATGCGCAACGCATCGTCATAAAATTTTAACAAATGAAGGTGTTAAGCCTTCGGAAATTTTTACTCGTTTGCAGGCATAGTTTGGGGATACTACTCTGTCTCAAAATCGAGTGTATACGTGGGCCAGAGAATTTAGGGATGGCCGAGAACGTGTTGAAAACGAAAGTCACGGTCGACTTTCGCCCAAGGTCAACTCTTATAGATGACAACATTAGTGCGGTTCGATAGCTTATTGAAGGTGATCGCCGGTTAACTGTTCAAGAAATCTCGTCGGAAATTGGTATCAGCTACGGGAGTGTTCATTCTGCAATCACAGACCACCTTGGCTTTAGAAAAATTAGTGCTCGCTGGGTTCCGAGGCTGTTGACCGGAAATCAAAAACAGGTCAGGTCGGAGATTGCTGGGAGACTTCTGCAACGATTTCAAGAAGAAGTTGAAGATTTTTTGAGGCGCATCGTCACATGTGATGAGACGTGGGTCCACCATTACACTCCCGAATCGAAAATGGCAAGTAAGGAGTGGCGAAGGAAGGATGAAGGCTGCCCAGTGAAAGCCAAAACTCGTCTCTCAGCCGGAAAAAGGTCTTGCAACAATTTTTGTTGACTCAAGGGGAGTTCTACTCATTGATTTTCTTCACGATCAACGAACAGTGTATGTGGCTTACTACTGCCAGGTGCTACAGTCAGCACCAGTTACCGGAACAAAAAACGAGGTGTGCCCATTAGAGATGTCATCCTTCTCCATGACAACGCAAGGCCTCACACCGCATTGTTGACAAGGGATAAATTGGAAGAAATGGGCTAGGAAACTCTCGAACACCCTCCTTACAGTCCAGACCTGTCCCCTTGTGACTATTTTTTGTTTGCGACCTTGAAAGAATTACTTGGAGGAAAACGATTTGAAAACAATGAAGACGATGAAAAGCACGTGCGCGATTGGTTAACAACTCGCCCTTGATCTTTTTATGAGCAGGGAATATTCAAGTTACCAAATTGGTGGCAGAAGTGTGTAGATAATGCAGGAGACTACACTGAAAAATGTTGAAGGTATAGTTTCTGTATAATATTATTCAATAAATATAATTTAGAAAATTACCGTTCATATTTTATTTGCCTAGTAAGTTAGATTTAATTATTTATCTTTTGATAAATAATTCAGGTCAAACTATTAAGTTCACTATATAGCCAAATATAATCAATAACACATTTCTACAGACTTTATGAACTGTAGTACATAATGGTAATCATTGTATACTTCTGACATTAGATACACCTACAAATTAAAAACATAGATTTATAAATTGTCATATCGTCTCAGTAGTGTTTATTTCTAACTATTTCAGTCATGCCATCAGAAAAGATACTGTGGCAACAGCAAAGGCTTATGGCTTTCAATGTACAGGTGCTGCACATTTGTGACATCAAATCTTAGTTAAACTCTTTCACGCTTTTTTTAATATATATGAGGAAGTATTATTTTCCCTCTCATATTTGACTGGAAGAGGCTGGAACAGAGCTGGTCTTCCCTTCTTCCATGGTGACATGACTGAGATGATGCCCATTATCTTTCCTAATGGGATCTTCCATGAGAGCATGTTCCACCCCCTCCCTCACCCACAGGTCCTCGTAGAACTATGCGCAACGAGGAAATACTTATAATCCTGTCGTTGGTTAATACAACAAAACTCGTTCTCTTAGTATTCTAAGCTCAGATTTTGGTTTTTTAGATCTTTAATTAAAAATTCACAAACGACAAGTTGTGTACTATATACTTTACCTGTACAATTACTGAAGGAGAATCTTACTTGTATTCTAACGTGAATACCTAATAAACACTTGAGTGAATGGAATTGCTTTATAGTGGAGAACGTTACATCACCGTACGGGATTTGAAAGGCATAGGACCATAGTTTATTAATCAAGTCTATCTTGAGCAGGTTCACAAAGTTAGTATTTTACTTACTACAAATCAGAGTATCTATAACTGCTCAATACATTTAACAATATGTTTTACTGTATATTAGAAATTTATGAACATTTATTTATAAAGTGCATTGAGAGTGTAGATGATACTTAGTGAGATGTCTTTGTAGCTCTTTAATATGTCATATAGTGTTTTTGTTCTTTTAATGGACATCGTTGTAAGATTCAATTTATAAACAAAACTTTTCGTGTAGTAATTAAAATTGACTTCCATTTGTATTGTGCAGTGGAATATTGCTGCTGCTGAACGAATAAAATCGGAGGGATGAAGCACTAACATGACTCAACGAACCGTTCGCTCCGTGACTAGAAATCTAAGAATCCAGTGAGTTAAGTGATACCGTGTTTATTGCAAATTAAATCACAAATAAATTACTAGAACATGTTTTATGACAGCAAAATCTATTTAGAACGCATTGAGTGTGTGTTTAAACGGATGAGGAATGAGATCAGGATAAGGTACATACCAAATTACGAGGGTCGTCCATAAAGTAACCTCCGTTTGGGCGTGGCGCGATAAGTAGTGGGGGAAGCGCCGCCATTCTTACATCGGTGTGCGCAGCCGTTCAGTGCGCTTCTAGCTGTGCAAAGGAGAGCATCGTGCGATCGCGCGTTCTCTTGTTACAACGTAAAAACATGAGCGCTATGATAGAAAATCCCGCCAAGTGCGAAGTACGTGGTGTAATAAGATTTCTGTGGTCGAAAAAATTACACAGCAGCTGAAATTCATCGTGAATTGAGTGCGGTGTATGGCCCAAACATTATGAGGGAAGGTGTAGTCCGTCAATGGTTTAGTTTTTTTAAAAATGGAAGAACGAACGTTCACGATGAAGACCGGAGTGGTAGGCCATCTCTCGTCAGTGATGACTTGGTGAACAAAGTGGATGAGAAAATTCGCAAGAACCGTCGCTTCACAATCTCGAAACTTTCGGATCATTTTCCTGAAACCTTTTACTGTGAAACCTTAAAATGGCTACGACGAGCGATTCAAAACAAGCGCCATGGTCTTCTGACATCTGGTGTTGTGTTTGTCCATGACAACTCCCGCCTTCATACAGCTCAAAGAACAACAGAACTTTTGGAAAAGTTCAAATGGGACGTTTTTGACCCACCCCCCCTACAGTCCGGACCTGGTTCCCAGTGATTTCTATCTTTTCCCGTACATGAAGCGGTGGCTTGCATCGCAGAGGTTTGCGAGTGATGAAGAGCTTCAAAACGCTGTGACAGGTTGGCTACGTTCTCAGGCGGCAGATTTTTTTAA
Organism: Homalodisca vitripennis; assembly: GCF_021130785.1. NCBI lineage: Eukaryota > Metazoa > Arthropoda > Insecta > Hemiptera > Cicadellidae > Homalodisca > Homalodisca vitripennis. The sequence continues at coordinate 199,081,755 of NC_060208.1, forward strand.
AGACGGAATTTCAAAAACTGTTAAAAGATATGATAAGTGCTTGAATTTGTATGGTGAATATGTAGAAAAGTAGAGAAAAGCTATAGTTTTAACATTTATATAATAAACTTTTTGTATCTCAACTGGTTTATTTTTTATTTCAAAACGGAGTTTACTTTGTGGACGACCCTCGTATATAATTTATTGAATGAATGAGGCATAGAATAGATAAAGCCAGGATGGATTGGAAAGGGAGAATTACACTGTATTAATGTTTTCCAATATGTATAATTTAAAAGAGTGTACAAAATTGTACAGTATTTGGACGGCTCGTGAAGTAGATACATGTTCCATTTTAGGGTTTCTAAACTTAATTGGAAACTTTATTTAAGTAATTGATTGATGTCTGTGCCTTTTAAAAGCAAAATCGAATATGTTCGATTATATTTAAACGTTGCACGATCATTGAATAGTATGTAACTAAAACATGCATACTTCCGTGGAAACATTATCACATGTGTCTATCGTATCACATGATAGGTCTTTTCGCTAACAAAACTATTTCCACATTTGGGTAACAATACTCAGTGATTTAAATTATCCTGAAATGGATTAAGAGGTTAAGCATCTTCCGTTTACCATAACTAATCTCTTCTTTTGTATGTAATTTTTGCATTCATACATATTCCCTGTTATTGAGTAAGAAATTTCATTCGGAAATTCTGGTCCTACTATGTCTATGCATATTCTACTACTGTACATACAATGTTCAAATTTATGAGCTATTTGTAGAGTAAGAAAAGACTAAATACAAATAATATCATAATAATATATTTTGTAATTAAAATTAGGTAATTTAATAATTTAACAATTTTTATAGTTCGTAAGTACTGTTTGTTTGTCCTATGCCCCACCTGCATTAAAGTTTTAAAGGTTTAATAATAATACTAGCATTTAATACGGTTACAAATTTACAATTATATTTAGTCTATAAAATAGATAAATCACAGATCATTACGTTTTATAATTCTTTATAAGTTTTACTTCCACGAGATTTAAAGAATATTTATAATCATAAAGGAAGGGGGAAAAGCTTATCTCTAGTATGAATGGATTTAATTATCATAATTTTGCAGTTTCTTAAAAAAATAATAACTTTCAATGAGCATAAGTATGTCTGAGAAAATTTTTAAGATTTTAAATATTGTTCTAGTATGCCTACGTATTAAAATTCCATAGTATGTGTTTTTGAGGACCATGCTAGCTATACTGATTAGACAGCTAAGAAACTATTAATTTTCTTTTTTAGCATACATTATCTTTAAAAAGTTGTGGAGTTGATTTTTGAAGTCTCTTTATTTGATTGAACCGAGAAGCAGTAAACTGTTCACTTAAAGTTAAACAAATATTCCATTAGAGAATGTGATTTAAACTTATGATTACTGTTCAGGAGGAACTTACATTAGTTTTCGTGAAGTGTGCTGTTAACGACGGAGTTCTCTCTGGCAGTATGCAAACTGCTAGCAGTTGGCACTTGCTCTTCAGGTTTATGAATATGAATGTAGTGCGCCCAGTGACACATTCACATAATTAGTACACACCTCCCTATTTATCACAGTTTCGTATCACAATATATACGCATCTTTATTCTTTCGAAAATACGTTTTACATTTAGCATACCCTTACTAAAAACCCCTAATTTACGTTACTTGCTTAGTACAGTTACTTACCTTACAGTACTTACGATAGTCATACCCATTGTATCTCTATCTGAACAGTAAGAAAAGTATAACATAATTAGGATAACGAATAAACTATTTACTAGTTTATTAGATAAAATAAACTTAAGAATATTAAATTGGAAGTGCATAATGTATTTTCCGTTTTACAATAAAGTAATACACCATTTTCTAACTCAGTTAATTATATACTAACGAAACTTGAACCATTATATAATATTACGTTTTAGGCTCTGAAAAGAATCATTTAAGGTAATCGCTGAATAGATTTTGAATTTAATATTGTAAAAGATATATTAACGCACATCAGTAAATATAAATAGCAGAGCTATACCGCACCACGTATGACATAGCAAGTTTGAGAGTACGACAGATATATCGTGTGGACAGAGGAAGATACAGGAATAATTATTTCGAGCTTTTAGAATCAGGCTTAATTAACACGGATAATATGCCCATGTTATCCGTACACTGCGTTCAGCTGTATTAGTCTTCACTCGGTGTAGACAGGTACTGGTGTCAGCCAATAACAGAAACTGTCCATGTAATTTGTACACTGATCGTTCAGTTGTATTAGTCTTCACTCAATGTAGACAGGTACTGGTGTCAGCCAATAACAGAAACTGTCCATGTAATCCGTACACTGATCGTTCAGTTGTATTAGTCTTCACTCAATGGAGACAGGTACTGGTGTCAGCCAATAACAGAAACTGTCCATGTAATCCGTACACTGATCGTTCAGTTGTATTAGTCTTCACTCACTGTAGACAGGTACTGGTGTCAGGCAATAACAGAAACAGCCCATGTAATTTGTACACTGATCGTTCTGTTGTATTAGTCTTCACTCATTGTACACAGGTACTGGTGTCAGGCAATAACAGAAACAGCCCATGTAATTTGTACACTGATCGTTCAGTTGTATTAGTCTTCACTCATTGTAGACATTTACTGGTGTCAGCTACAGATATAAAACTGTCCATGTAATCCACAAACTGATAGTTCAGTTGCATTAGTCTTCCCTCAGTGTAGATAGACATTTATTGGTGTCAGCCAATAATAAAAAACTGCCCATGTAATCCACAAACTGATCGTTCAGTTTTATTAGTGTTCAATAAGTGTAGACCTTTACTGGTGTTAGCTACAAATAGAAAACTGCCCATATACCCGTACACTGATCGTTCAATTGTATTAGTCTTCACTAAGTGTAGACATGTACTGGTGTCGGCCAATAATATAAATCTGCCCATTTTAATCCACACACTGATCGTTCAGTTGTATTAGTCTTCACTCAGTGTAGACATGTAATGGTGTCAATGTTGTATTGCTTTGCTCCAGGTATTTATCAGTCTAATTTATTAAAACAGTAAGTTTTAATAAAATGTATTTAATTTAATGTTCTTAGTTGTGTATTCATCATAATAACTCATAAAGTGACATAAATACCGTGCTTGTTAAAAAAATTCATTATAAACATATTTTTGTATTTTAGTAATAAAAATTAAATCTTTTACTAAACAGAAGTCCTCTGAATTAGATATAGTATTTTTATTTTCCATTTATATTTGAATTAAAGTGTTTTTGACGTTTTGCGACTTCTGAATTATTAACAGTCTATCTGATTACTTTTCTAAGTATATAGAAATACGATCACCTGTTAAGTGACGAAAACCTCACTTGGGATTTGTTGGAAAATATTATATAAATGTTAGAAAATGTATTTTAAACTACATATTATTTGTAACATCCACTAATCATCTAGCTGTTATGTTTTAATAACAGCTATGGTCTCACAGTCCATGTGATATTTTACATTGTTATTACGTACTCATGGTTGGTCCATTACGAACAGCTGCCAGCTGTATATCTTCATTGTTCTGGCTTCATCATTACTGCAGCGCTTCTGCTTTCCCTCATACTCGTTCAGTATTATGAGTCTAAATTTTATTAAAATATGCAGAGTGAACAGTTAGACATTAAAGCGTTTTCCACTTAAAAGTAGTGTAGTTTATAAGTATGTTGTGGATCTTAAGTAGTGGTTTTGTAAACATTTGCTTATCGTTTTTTTAAAATGGTTACATATATTTTAAATGCAATGATAATATTTATATTCAATTTATCTAGTTGATCAAGTGTATTGAAGCTAAATCTAATAAATAAAAAATCCTCCAGGTTTTTTTTATACCTTTTGATATAGCAATAAATTATAAAATAAATTAGTTATTCATTTTCTTTCCTCCATATTCAGACTGGAATCCTAATTTATTTTACATTGCATACATTTTCTATACAATATTACATACTGACCAATGTACTCAATTTGGGCATTAATGTATTGTAAAGTATTAGTAGTAATAGTGTTCTGTGGGAAGTGAGTATTTGTACACATACAACTAATAATTTGGAAAACCTTTGTTCATATCTTATTTAAGTGGCTAGTGAAATGAAAAATCTTAAAACACTATTAACTAACGTGTTCAGCACACACAAGAACTTAACATGAACACGTTCTTAGTAAGTGACGTGTTGTGTAACAGGTACACGATCACGTGTAAAGTAACAGACTTCACTGAGTTTGCAGGCAACATGTGACAATCTGTCATAGGCCTATGTAAAAAATTTAAAATGATCGTACTCAATATTGTTATTAATGTATACGACCAATGAGAAAATTTTTGCAAACGCAGAGGTAAATCCCATGAAGTGAGACTATTATGAAACACGATGTAGCTTATATAGGAAATAATGAATTCTGATAAAAATGTCAAGTCAATATGCTAGTTTGTCAGACTACTGTCTTGTGGACAGTCATACAGGCAGACAAACAGAAATGAAATCTTTCCATACCCTTCAAAATAAACAAGTTATTCGGTTTATACACGGGTGTGATCATAGAGAGGTTTTCTCGTTGTGGTTTATACAGAACAATACCCTAATCACTAGGTCTGTTTTATATATACAGTTTTATATATATATATATATATATATATATATATATATATATATATATATATATATATATATTCTGAGTGCTCAGAATATGAATTCAAATCCAAAATCACGTTAAATATAACATAAAAATACATAAGTCACATTCATTTTACGTTCATGGTGTAAATTTTGTTGTCAACTTTATGTTCATGTTGTCAATAAATGAAGAACTCTTTAAAAAAAAATGTTCTACTTGCAGCATGGTAAAAGATATTGCAGGATTTGGAAAACAACTCGAAAAATCAATTCTTTTTAAAAAATTTATAAATAAAAAACGTTTAAATCGATATTATAAAATAAAATATGATAATTTTTTTACAAGAATTGATTTTTTCGAGTTGTTTTCCAAATCCTGCAATAACTTTTACCATGCTGCAATTAGAACATTTTTTTAAAGATTTCTTCATTTATTGACAACAAAATTACTTTTGTATATATATATACAAAAGTAATTTTGTAATACACCGTTATCGAGTTTAATTGAATACGGGCCAAGCTTACTAGGGTACAAATTCAAAGCTGAAAGAGGAGATGAAATCAACAATGTGTATACATATATATATATAATATATATATATATATATATATATATATATATATATATATATATATATATATATGTATATAGTTATTGTAATTGTAATTGTAATAATATCCTCTAGAATTGTTGTATTTTACTGATCGTTATAAATAACATACAATAAAATACAACAATTGGATACTCGTTTTGTTGGAGTTTTATATTGTGATAGATTTAGCTCTCTCAAGCATTAGTGTTAAGGATCTTGTATATTTTTACAATTGAATGATTGCTCCTATCAGGAGACATTTCTGCCAGTCCTTTCTACGACTAATTCATCGAAAATTTGTCATAGAATATGTTTCATCTGGTAATATGCATCCTGACATTATTTAAAATACATATTGTAAAATGTACATCCTTACGCTGATTGCATACTTTTTGGTCTGAGGTCTTCGTTAGTCATGGATTTTAGTAGTGGAAATGTGCTTTGTTACAATTCATGATAACATATAATAAATATTAAAAAACCTCTAAAGGCATTTACGTTTTCTAAGTAAATGCGCTCCTTTATGTATTCATGAAATTACCAGAGTATAAAGGAAGCCTAGAGAATGTTAGTTGATGCGTGCTCTCTTATTTACACGGCTTTCTTCGACGCTTGTCTTTTCTAACAAAATATAAAACTACAAAAGACCCCTAAAGTCTGAAGTTACAAATGAGTTGTATGTAATTTTACTAGTTTGGTAAACCTTGATTGGTTAAAGTTAAAACGTTCACTTGGTGGAATTGATGAATTAGATTTTTGTTGTTATTTAAATTTAATTGGAAAACTGCAAAAAACCAGTGTTATAAGTTCTTTTTATCACGATTCAAATTGTAAAACAAATGTGTTTATCCAGAAATTAAATCAACAATCACCGCAATTTAAACTCTATATCTGATGATATTATTTATTGAAGAGGAAAATAATTATTAAGACCAAATATTACTAGATTAATAGTTCATGTTTAAACAAAAATATTCAATACGTAGTTTTTGTACAATGAAACATGGGTTTATGATTATGATTTGTATAATCGCTTTAAAATACAGCCAGATTTATATACTAGGCACGTATGACTACCGAATACAGAGTCAACATACCTCTTTCTTTGTTATACGTAAAACTAAATATTACTTTACCCTTCTGCTTGTGTATGCAAAGAGTTATCCACCTTACAATCCTTTATCCTTTAAAATGTTGACAACACAATAACAAGTTTACATCCTTCAGTTGTGGTGTAAGCATAATAAAAATAACGCTATAATAATTGAATAATTTAGTGGTAAATATCCAGATGTCGCGATACCCACTCGGAAGTTACATAAGAAATTTGAAAACACAGGAAGCGTTTTATAAATACCCCGAAGTGTGGTCGTCCACGATCAATTTGCAAAAAAGAAAATCTGCAGACAGTTGCTCAAGCTTATCCAGCCAGTCCCGATAAACCCAATTTTAAGGCATCTGCTAGACTTGAAATATCAAGAAGAAGCGTGCAAAGAATGTTTAAGTAATTAAAATGTAAGCCATATCGTAAATCATTACTCCAAGTGCTTCACGAGGATGATTCAGAGAGGCGATTGGAATTCTGTGATACAGTAATTATTCGCTGAGAGGCTGGTCCAAACTTCTTGCGATCAATTTTGTTTTGTGATAGGGCATCTTTCAAACTAAATATACGCGTTAATCGGAACTGCGTGTACAGGTCGGATGTAAATCCTCATAAAGTAATCCAAGCAGAAATCACTGTGCCTGGTGTTATGGTATGGGGTGGTATTTCGAGTACTGCACTGATTGGTCCTTATTTTCTTCTAGGAAATGTTAACTTAGAAAGTTATTTACGGTTGCTGCAAGAATTCGTAATTCCCCAGTTTAGAAACAATCCCGTTTTTAATATTCATTCCATCATCTGGCAACGAGATGGCACCCCAGCACATTTCTTTATCCATTTTCGAGATTTTTTAAATAACACATTTATGAATGGAATGGTCGCCATGGTACAATCGATTGGCACTCCCCAGACTTGACCCCATGTGATTTTTCACTGTGGGGTATTATAAAGGATACTGTGTATTATTCAGAACCGCAAAATATTGCGAACGCAGAAGTAGCATAATTAGAGATACATTTGAACTTGTTCATAACGATAAACATTTATTGCTAAAAGTGTTTGATTCATTTCTCAGTCTTTGAAGGAAGTGTATAAAAAATCAAGGTGGACGTTTCTAACAACTGCTGTAACTTGTACTGTAATATGTGAGTAATGTCATATGATGAGTTTGTTATTTTAACTAAAAGATTTTTATTAAATTAACCTATAGCGCCTTTAAATTAAATTTATCTCCTGGGGGAACTGACATGTGCGCCAACCTGTATTCACAAACAGTGTCCTGGTATGTGGTAATCGTAGTCACCATAGGTGAACCCAGATGTACAAGTCCCTACACAACTGTAATTGTAATGATTATCAGACATCGTGTAAAACGCGTTTTATCCCTTGGATAACGAGTCTAGAGAACATGAGACTTAGTATTTATAAACTTTAATTAATTTTTCTTGTCTATATGTTTTAAAGTAATAATTCTTGTGATCCATTTTAAAGTATATTCGAAAACTCTTGAAATATAACTTACGTAAGAACTGAATTACAACACAACAAGTTACAGTGATAAATATGCATATTCTAAAACAAGAAAAAAATAATTAAAAATAGTATATCGCTTTGACAGGTAGCTATTATGGTAACAATAAATACGTATAGTATACATATCAGATCATATGGAGAATGTAAACAAATTACATTTTCAGAAAGTTACTAACACGTGTGACAATGTCACTACATGGGTTAGGCTACTTGATTCGTGAAATAGTTGACCACGATAATTTAACCAGTTATGTGCTTCTTATAGTAAAGTAAAAGGCAAAGGCCTACAATTTTTTCAACGTGGATTGTTGGCTGGGATTAGTGATAAAAGCAGGCCGGGTTGGAGCATGGTTCTGTCCATGTGCAGTTCTTCTATAAATAGTTCATCAATATAAAATTAACTCAATATCAGGTATATCTATTGCATAACATTTTGAAAGCTTACTGTGAACTAACTTGTAGAAGAATTTTATAGTTTAAATTTGAACGATGCTTAAAACTAGTTGCTATTAAAATTATATGCAGTTAAAATACTAATAGTAAATTATATCATAATAATAAAGTTAATCCTACATGACAAATTAGGTTGGAAAATATTAAATTATATGAAATAATAAAATTATTTCCAGTTTATTATTTACATTTTTTTATCATTAAAATGTTATCTCCTATTTAGAAAAAGGGGAAGGGAAAAAGATTGTTAATTATATAAACTAATAATCACGTAATAATTATATAAGTATTTATGAATGGTGTGATGAATATAAATTTTGGAATATATAAACATTAAAAGTACATATATACTGAATATAAAAACTAAAATAGTATTAATTATAATGTAGCTAAGATATTGAATAGAAAAGAAATCGCGATTAAGTGGAACAGTTAAAAAGCTAATTTAAATCTAATCGGATTTACAGAAGCAGTCAAGTCTATCACCATTTATTCATAAATTGTTGTCTTTGCAGCCTACAATTTAGTATAATACCATGTTAAAGTGAACAAACTAGAATTAACCATTTATCTTTTCACAATTAACATTATTTTATATATTTAAATTTTACCGTTCGATATGACGAAAGTCAAGATTTATGTCAGCTTCGGCTATCTAAAATCAAAATAAAAATTATTATTTGTATCCCTGCATCCTGAAGCTCAAAACAGTACTTTCAGATTCACTCTTAATTCAAAGTTTTCGAATAAATCAATCAATCTTTGTCCATTTTATATTTAAGTCTTATAGGCTTATTCCAATTAAATAATTTAGACTGCTCAACTGACTATATTTAAAGAATGTATTTAAATTATGTAAAGAATTTAAATAGTGCAAATTTACGACCTAAAGAAAAAGCCACTCATTTCAATACATTCGTGAAATAAAACTAGCTTAGATTTTTTCGTTTTTTTCCTATTTATTTATTTCAATATATTTTTCAAATAAAGGAAACAACCTTTTTTTTTCCAGAGTGACAAATATAATCCAGTAGATAAATGTTCTCCGAAGCGGCGCGGAGCCAGAGACAAACACAATTTATGGCCAGATAACGAAAGACTTAAGGCTTAAAAGATCGTCCGTCAGTAATCAATCTTTCTTAAAAAAATAAAAAGTAAATTTTAGAATAATATAAAATAATATTATTTGCTTTAAATATTAACGAACAGTGATTAAAGATTAATTTACTATGAATTCAATCCTATATACAGACATTTGATACTCCAGTATAAAGTGTGATAATGTCAATTTGGTTTTAAACATTTGATTATATAAGTGGTGAATGACTGTAGAATTCCTTTTATTTCGTACTTGACAATTTATCAAAAATTATCAATAAATCTGGATACTTCCTAAGTAATGTCGGAAAGTTCATAGAGTTCCCAATATGTAACCTAATTTGTTATATTTACTACCAGTACAATAATTGCTTTACCTGAAAGTTTACTGCCTATCGACTGACCAAGGATAAGATCAAAAAGTCCTATCTGTCACATCTTAGATTGGTCAAAACGAAATACTGAACTTTGTACTTTGGTGGCTATTAAAGTACAAGGAAGTACTGGAAACGTCTGTATTCCTACGTGACAGTACAGATACCATCCAACTGTATGAACATGTTCTTACCTTATAATGGTAAAATATTTGTTAGAGATGTGACGTATAGTAAAATACCGTTGTTTGTTTTCGAGGAGAGGCAGTGTTAATAATTAACTTTATCCGTAATTTTTGTTACTTTTGGACTAATATATTTTAAATGACGTCTAATGGCACGGGGAAAATTATCTTTATTTAGAGTATTATTCTGCCTTGGGGATAGAGAAGAAAAGAAGTATAGGGTTTTCGAGAAGAACTGAGCTATGGAATCGAAATATTATATAACGTTTCATTTTATATAAGCAATATAGAGTTTAGTGTAGAATCTTCGAGCATTGGAAAAAAGGTTGGTTGTACTATCACTAGTATAAACGAATTCGAGTGAAGTGCTTGATGATGGAATCTTTGATTCAGAAAGGCCTTGTACAAAATAAAAAGTAATATTGGAAAATGTTGAATTCGTTTATACTAGTGATAGTACAATAAATATTGAGTTTGATGATTATGCATGTCTAAGGGATTTTGCTAAGGGCGAGCGAACAATTTCACATTAGTTTTAAGGGTAACTATAATAGTAATTAGAAATTTACAAAAAATAAATTTGTACACAACCTGAGTAAAATCATATGCATTTGACAAAGTAAAATAGACGACGTAATGAAATAGACTTAAATGTTTGTGACATAGACTCAAGACTTGAGCCATAGACTTGAATGTTTATGAGCAACCTCGGCCAAGTCTGTTACGCAACAGGTGGTGTGGTGTTCTCCTTAATTGCCTAAGTGGTGTGAAAAACCGTAGAATAACGGTTAATTAGTAACAACTTGAACGGATTGTTCATTGTACCAATACTCGTATACTATGTAGTGGCTATTTACCTTATCTGACATGGTCCATAGCAGATCTGTATTCAATTAATATGGCAGAGTGTTTGCAAGTCAGTTCAATGCAGTGTCAATAATATATAGAATACCCGTTTCTCAAGCATTATGGAAATCATATTTGTTATATGTATAATTTATTGCAATATACAGAAAAGTAACTAAAAAAAATTAAAAGTTAAATGCTATATATTACAGCCGGGTATATAATTGGTCAATTATATGTACATTACAATATCAACCGTCTGAAGGACAATAATTGAACTCTGAGCACATAAAATGTTTTAATATTCACTTTTCAGAATCCATGAATTACATAATAAAAATTATTGATACTCGTTGTATTAATATTTGAATGAAATGTTAAGTAATAACTCACTCCAGAATAAAGGTCGAGAACAGTAGAGTAACCCGGAGGATAGCCCCGCGTTCTGATTGGTCGAGAGCAGGTCACGTGATCCAAGATGGCGGCTAAGCCCCGCCCCCACGGGAAAAATCCCTCAATTGCGGGAAAAATCCCTCACGCGCGGGAAAAAATCCCTAACCTCAAAAATGGCGGGAACCAAAAAAAAAGTGGCGGGAAAAATCAAATACTTACATAGAAAAAAAAACTTGTTTATTTTGTACTATAAGAGTATACTGCACTACAAGAGTCAGCCGTCAGCTGTACCCATAGCCACCTGAAACAAAATACAGTAATCAGTAAAGCAGTCGCGTCCGGCTCGAGCCCACCACATCCGCGAAGGTCAACAGCACTCCCGTCTGGGAATGCCGCCTGTCTGGGAATGCGGCCTGTCTTGGAATGCCGCCCACCCAGGGTCACCCGCGTCCGGGAAAGCGCAGTCGCTAATCAAATTCGCAACCAACGCCTCATCCTGCTCCGGCTCCGCTTGGCAAGATTACCCGTCCGGCCCAGGGTCAACGAGGCCATTGCCATAACCTGGATTCTTGTGACCGGGGCTTTATAAGAGACCGAAAATTATTCCCTTCCAGTCAGTTGCGGTAGAGGCACGCTAGATTGCAGCACACCACAGCAACACATCCAAGTAATAGTCGATAGTATCGAAATCTAACCGACTAACCCACTAACTAGGTAGTACTAAGCATTCCTAACACTATACTATACTTATACAGTTACTACAGTTATACAGTTACTATACTTATACAGTTATATACAGAGATGGAGCCCGTACATGTAGTATGTACCGACGAGACCTATGTTACAAGGTTTCGAGTCGGTGGTACTAAAGTGACTTTTAAATTTAATTCTGTCCCTGAAGGGGTTACGGAACTCGACTGGGTAAGACGGGGGTTCGCCGAAATCATGGACCGAATGAAGGCCGATGCCGAAGACACAGACCAACTCGGTTTCACTCTGAGGTCCCTAAATTTAAAATTCAAAGAGCCGGGGTACGTAGCATTCCGACCCGCCAGTGAGCTGGACAGTGACGTGTTGTGGACCATATTCGGAGGGATCGTCCAGAGCAATGCCGAAGCCCTCACCTCCAGCGATACATTCCAAGTAGAATGCACTAGAGTAAATATTCCGGTAGGAACGGGTAGAGTGAGACCTGGCTTGTACAATACTTTTTACGAAGAGTGTAAGTCCCGTAAGGGTATCGTAGTTATTAATAATAGCGACAACCTATGTTTACCGCGGGCGTTGGTTGTGGCCGAAGCCTACGCCAAGAAAGATCCTCAAATTAAAGCAATAAGGCAGGATAAGGGTAAGCGACAAACTTGTAGAGCCCAAAAACTGATGACCAAAGCCGGTGTCCAAATTCCAGAACTGGGAGCGGGGATCCCCGAACTTTCAAAATTCCAAGACCACCTGAAAAATTACAACATTACAGTCTACAGCTATGGAAACAAAGGCCGGATTGTGTACTTTAATGGTAACAACTCTGATGCTCAGTACAAAATCAACCTGCTTTATCACGATGGACACTAGAATGTGATTACATCTCTCACTGCGGCTTTTGTATGCACCTACTTCTGCGAGCCTTGCCATACCCCTTATGACCACAAGGGTGAACACAGGTGTTCCAATATCTGCCCTGCGTGTCAGACTGTATCTCCACCATGTAAAGAGGAGCATGGAGGAATAGTTTGTCCAAATTGTAACATCAAATTCAAAAACCAAATTTGCTTCGCAGCCCTTAAGGGTGAGCGTTGCAAGTCAGTAAAGAAATGTAAAGACTGCCAAAAACTCGTATATTTCAAAAATCCTAAGTCAAAACACGTGTGCGGTGAAGAGTTTTGCAAAACTTGTAACGATTATATGCTACCAAACCATCAATGTTACATGCGGGTTGACACAAACAAACCCCAAAACTAAAGATTTCCTGTTCATTTTCTTCGACCTTGAGACCCGCCAAGATGAAATTTTAACCGAAAATTCAAAAATTCATAAAGTCAATCTCTGTGTATCGCAGCAATTTTGTTGGAAATGCATCGATAAGGGAAATTGCCAAAATTGCAACAACCGCACCAGGGTCTTTAGACAAGACCCGACCAATCATTTTATGGAGTACGTAATGGAGGAGAGAAAAAAAAGTCAAAAATGTATGCGTCATTGCTCATAATGGCCAAGGTTTCGATTTTCAATTTCTGCTAAAGTACGTTCTCGAAAAAACCAAATTCACTCCAGAGCTAATTATGCGTGGCACTAAAGTCATACTTATGGAGTTGGACAATGTGCGATTTATCGATTCGCTAAACTATTTCCCCATGGCCCTCTCTGCATTACCCAAAGCCTTTGACCTTCCCCCGAGAAGAAGAAGGGCTACTTCCCTCACCTCTTCAACACATTGGCAAACCAAAATTATGTAGGCCCCATACCATCCAAGGAGTACTACAGCCCTGAAACCATGTTTCGAAAAAACCCACAAAGACTTTGAAAATTGGTATAACGAAACAAGTCGCTAACAATGTATTTTTTCATTTTCAAAAAGAGTTGGTCGAGTACTGTATTTCAGATGTAGACATACTGGCGCAGGCGTGCATTAGATTCAGAGACATTTTCTTGAAAGAGTGCAATGTTGACCCCTTCATGGAAGCCGTTACCATTGCAAGCGCATGCAATCTGGCTTTCAGACGCAACTTCCTAAAACCAAACACCATCGGTCTGATCCCTAAGAACGGATACCGCATGGTCGACTACCAATCGTCTATCGCTCTGCAGTGGCTGTCTTGGGAGGAAGAAAAGCGCGGTGTTCAAATTCAGCACGCGGGGCGGGGGAGAGAAATCAAAATTGAGGGGCTAAAAGCTGATGGGTTCGACGGAGAGCGTGTATACGAGTTCCAGGGCTGTTACTTCCACGGGTGTCCTAAATGTTTTCCTTTTAAAAGGGAAGAGCCCCTTACAGATGACCCTTCCGATACTCTGCATTTAAGGTTCGAGAGAACCAAATCAAAAATTTCTCGACTTGAGAATGCAGGGTATGAAGTAGTTGAAATGTGGGAGTGTCAGTTTCAAAAACTGAAGAAAGAACAACAATTGTATTATCTAAGTTTTCTCCCCATTCTAAACACACTCCCACAAAAACCCCAGAGATGCCTTCTTCGGGGGAAGGACAGGAAATGCAAAATCATATCACAAGTGCGAGGACAGGGAAACTATCCAGTACGTGGACGTATGCTCACTCTACCCGTACGTCTGTAACGTGGAATGTATCCTCGGGGGCACCCAAAAATCTGTGTAGGGGACAAGGAGTGTAGAGAAAGAAGCTTGAAGGCCGAAGGCCTCCTCAAGTGTAAAGTCCTGCCTTCTCTAAATTTGTATCATCCCGTCCTTCCAGCACGTATAAACAACAAATTAATGTTTGTTTTATGCCGTACATGTGGTCTAGAAATGTCAAACACAGAGTGTAATCACAACATCGAGGAAAGAGCATTGACAGGGACATGGACAATGCAGGAAATACGCAAGGCTGTTGTGGAAAAGGGATACGAAATTGTAGAAATGTACGAGCTCTGGGAGTACGAGGTGGCAAGATACGAGACAGGGGGTCTATTCACAGACTTCATAAACAAATTTTTTTAAAATCAAACAAGAGGCATCAGGTTACCCCTCCTGGTGCCTAACTGAAGAAGACAAGGCCAAGTACATTCATAGTTACCACGAACACGAAGGTATTCACCTGGACCCGATCAAAAATTGAGAAGGACGGGGGTCTCCGCTCCCTAGCTAAATTAATGTTAAATTCTTTCTGGGGTAAATTTCGGCCAAAGAGAGAACCAAACAAAGACATCAATTGTTAGAGAACCATGCGACCTGTACAAATTACTTACAAGTCCGGGGGTCCAAGTAAACACGTTACAAGAAATAAATGAAAATGTACTCCTTGTTAATTGGCAACATATTGACGAAGTCGGGGAATCCATGAGAACAGTTAACGTCGTACTAGCTGCCTACACCACCTCCCAAGCAAGACTCAAGCTGTACGAACATCTGGAAGCTCTGGAGAACCAGGTCCTCTATTACGACACAGACAGTGTCCTCTACGTACAAAGGGAAGGTATGTACAAGGTCCCCACAGGGGATTACTTGGGCGAGATGACCGATGAACTGGTTGACTATGGCCCCGGCTCTCACATCGTTAAATTTGTTTCAGGCGGCCCCAAGACTTACGCCTATCTTGTCTGGTCAACAAATAAAAACGCACTAGTTGAAGTTTGTAAAATAAAAGGCCTTACTCTAAATTTAAAAACTAGCCAAAACATTATACTTTTCCAAATTAAAAGAAATGGTGCTGAGTGAGACCAATGTAAGCTTGGAGATAGTTGAAAACAGAATAAGGACGTACTAAAGAAAAGAACATTGTTACCGTGGAGGAGCACAAATTATTTAAAATTACTGGACCCAAAAGGAAACTCGAAGGACCCTATGACACTTTACCTTTTGGCTTTAAAAAGCATAAAAACTAACACATTACATACAGCAAGACTTACCTGACTCGTCCCACACACCCTTGAGGATCGGTAGCAAGCCACGTGGTTCCCGACTCTTCAAAATGATGAAGCAACCCCTCTCTACTCTCGAATCTTCTGCATACCTGAAGAGCGGGCTAGGGCTTGGAGAGTAGGGACCTCGTCCCACGGGAGCCAGGCCGGGATGACACAGGGGTCAGGTAGGGGCTTCCACAACTCAGAAACGGTGAAGTCGTACTCCACTACCTGACGGGTGCGCGAGCGGTTACCTCGACGTGACCTCCCAAAATAAAGTCGCCGCTCGCGCCGTGCATCCCGCTCCAGCTGACGGTGAGCCCGACTCCATGCCCAGGCAGAGATGGATGGCTGATGTGGCGGCGGGTCTGTCCATGCCAGGAGCTTAGACAATTTTACAATCACTTGCAGAATCGTTAGAAGTGAGGTCAACATTGTAACTAACTGTGTTTCAAAGCACGGGAGCTCAGCGTCCAAGTGGAGGGGAGGTCACATGACCGGTTCATGTCGCCGGGGAGGAGCGAGTGTTTCAGTCTAACTCAAATCATGGCACAGATACCCTCGCTTGTGGACCTATGTGCGGTGGAAGTATTGTGAATCCTTTGATAGTAAACAACATTTGCTCCAGAACACTGTATCCCTTCCTCGCAAAATTACCGGCATTTTGACTAACGTTCACACCTCAAATTGTATAACCGTACGCACCGAGTCCTACCTCCAGAGTGGTGAAGAGTATTCCAAGGAGTGTTGGAGGAATACGTTTACTCATGGCGTTTTCCGGGACTTACGGTGCCTTTACACTCGCCCTTCCGTAGATAGACGTATATACACCCAAAAGGGAGTATGGGAACAGATCCGATCTAAATTTATCTGTAAATCGTGTAACAACCCGTTTAAAACAACCGTACGCTGTATGTGTTGTTGCGACTACCGGTTTGATTGTAGGGTACCTCCAATCGGTGTAATCGATAGAGGTATAGTACCACCCCTCGCCAATTTGAGCGGAGCAAAAATACTGTGAGCAGTTTGAAATGGGGGAAGCGCTAATTTCACATTTGCGACAATACTATACATACGAAATAGAATCCAAGCTAGAAGTAATTCATCGTGAAAACTGCCGAACAATAACAGCGGTATACCACTTCAACCAGGGAGAGAATTGTTACTGTATAAAATGCTGGTATATTCTCAGTTCGGGTAAGAACCCTAACGTGAAGGTAGATGTGGTACTTCAAAAAGGAAACGTGCGTAGGATCCAAACTGTATTTTCTTGTTCTCTTTGCAACAGCACCTGTATACACATGGTACAACCAATGTCCACGTGCGATACGTGTGACGTAGGGTGGTAGACCGCGTCACTTGGACTACACAATGTAGTCTTGTTAAACCGTCCCTGTGCAAATGGGTATGTATGAATGTGGGAGCTCAGTAAGGGGTTTGGACTTGGGCATGGAGATGAACAAGACTAGGCCCTCGAACGGTTCGGTACGAATGTGGTCCTTCGGGGTGGGCTAAACCCATAAGTTCCCTGAGACCGTGAATGTATGTGTAATGTCTAAGAATAAGGGATGGGGCATTATTGGGTCCAAGGAGTATCAACCAGTCACTTCTGGACGGACTTCCAAAACCCAATAATGTTTTAACCTGGTCGTCAGACACTCGCGTGCCTGACGTGGATGTTTCCAAAACCACACCACTTAGACATTTATAAATTACACTTGTATTACCACCTAAGGATCACTTCCCAACATGGACGCTATAGCGAGAGAACTGCACAAACCGGCTAGACGAAATTATCCTAGACGCAAGGTCACGCTGAAAGGACTTAACGATCTCTATCAGGCCGACCTTGTAGAGATGATTCCGCATTGCAAGAGCGAACAAAGGGTACAAGTATATATTAACGATGCTCAACTGTTTCACAAAATTCGCATTCGCCATACCCATAAAAAACAAAATCCGGTGCAGGAGGTCGCAGCCACACTAGGGTCCATACTAGCTAAACATAAGATGAAAAACTTACAAAACGGACCAAGGTAAAGAGTGGTACAAACATTCACGTCAACAAACTCGTACGGAAACACAACATTTACCTGTTACTCCACCCAATCACATTTGAAAAGTTCCATTGTAGAACGACTAAACAGAACTCTTAAAGAAAAAATGTATAAAATGTTTACGGCACCGCGGTAGCTTACGAATGGTTAAGCATCCTACCTATTATAGTTAATGAGTACAAACAGTACCGTACACAGGACGACCGGCATGAAACCAAAAGACGTTAGACGGAAAACATGTAAAACAGATTCTCGACCGAATAAACAAAAGTAGACCCATCAAGCCGACCAAAACCTAAATACAATGTAAACGATCGGGTTAGGATAAGCAGACACAAAGGAGATTTCAAAAAGGGTTATTTACCCAATTGGTCAAAACGAGACGTTTACAATCTTTGCAATAAAACCTACAAAACCTGTAACATATATTTTACAAGATATACGAGGCAACATTTTCCAAGGCGGATTCTATGAGCAGGAACTGATAAGAAACCGCAACAGGAAACGTCTATCTCGTCGATAAAGTTCTTAGGCGGAAAGGCCTCAAGGCCTTGGTGCGGTGGCGTGGCTTTTGACCATACCCACGATAGCTGGGTAAACTCCAAAGACATTATTCGCCCAAACACAGTAAAATATAAAAGGTGACGCGGTGTCTTGGAAACTCCATTACCAAAATGAAGGTCGTAAAAGCAAGGTATAATGTTTAAAGTCTGCAATATGGACGAGTTTATAGGTAGCGGATTAGGTCGCAAAAACAAGAAACGGTCCGCTCCTACCCGACACTATAAGGAGCCTGATTGTAGGCCCCTGGAAACTGTGGCCAAGACAAACGTACTATTCAATCTACTTGTAGATCCGAACGGATTACGGTTCGAGAATGTGTACGTATTTTCAAAATCTCTGTATCAGCCAAAAGTACCAACTACTGTCAAAGGTAATGCCGACGAAAGAAGTTGGATATTTCGCCTTTGATGATAACTCGCAGGTCATTACGACGGACGAGGCCAAAGAGAACTCAGTTATGGTTTTTGACGATATAGCTTGCGAAAAACACGATAACATCCGTAATTACTTCACTATGGGCAGACACAAGAACATAGACACGTTTTATCTCGGGCAAACGTACACGCACATACCTAAACAGCTTATCAGGGACAATGCCAACTTTAATAATTACTGTTCAAACAAGACGACATAAACCTGCGTTACGCCTATAGCGATCACGTAAATTACCGACATGGACCTGGAAAAATTCAAGCAGTTGTTGCAGTATGGCTTGGAAGGACAGACACGGGTTTATAGTAATAAGCAAGGACGATGACATTGATAATGGAAGGTACCGCGTAGGTCTCGACGGTTTTGTTCAAGATCTATAATGGTTAGGATTTTACACTTATAACGACATTAGAGGGTTCTCGAACCAGAGACTCCACAAAGTCAATTCAAATCTGTGTACATGGTACTACCCAAACAAGAAAAAATTTTGCGGTAATTACTGTAGCAGACGAACACCACACGGCTTTCTATTCAATAGCAGGTGTTGGAGACACAAACGCCAAGGACAGTACAGTGCAACCATTCCTCCTGTAATTCTGCTAATGATCTCGTCCAGCGAACGCTTTTATAACCGCGATATCTGGATAGAATTTTGAAAAAGAGCCAAGAGAAAGGTGTACCATTTGAACTAGTTGTGTATCACGAAGACATGTTAAAGTGTACTGTGCGGGGAATCACAGAACCTCTTGTCCAGATTCAGACCATTTCCAGATCAATTCGGAAAGCTTGTACCGCTGAGAAACGCGCACGGTGGTATACACTTTGCCCAAGTCTGTATAAAAATGTTAGAGTACGGTTGTAAAATCACACACGCCTCACGTTGCATCATTCTCACGGAGCGAACTATACCTATTAGGAAACCTGTTACAATCTACAGACACGTACTGGCATCAAAGTGTTACAGTGACATCAGCTACAACGTAGCGTACGGCCCGGTCCCTGACGGACTGCCGAGAGGCGAGAGGAACAAAGTGTTTGCAGGCGTAAACAATCTGTGTCAGAGCCTCTTTAACAACCGAATTTCTCAAGGCGGCTCTACCAAACGGTGCCCATGTATTGCGACAGATTCGGAATAAGTTCCTGCGGGAACGGGGTGTATAGTATTACAGACCGTAAGCAGTTTGAAGGCGTGGAGGGCGGTTCACAGGAGCCAATCCGAGTGAGTTCTGGGGTACTCAACTCTTACCTAATTCACATACACGGTACAGTGAGAAACCCCATCGCACAGTTTAAAAGGGTTTATGGATAAGACTGTGGAGTACGACAAGTATACAGTGGCCGAGATCCCCCAGTGGAGGGACGGGCTGGAAGAGACCTTTGTGTTCAGATCACGGGCACGAGTACAGATACCGAGATCGGAATACTTCAAGAAACTGGGGTACGGAAGCGTCACTTTGTGAAATCATTCACTTTCCTTCGTTAAAACCAAAAAAAAGGGCAATGTTCTTCATGACAAGTCAAACTACCTTGAAAAATTGAGTGTATATAAGTGTTAAAACGGACAGATGGTGTCATCATTGAATAAAAATGGAGCGGAACGAGAAACAGCTAAAGGCCGAGATATCAAATTTAAAGAACGGCTATTAAACGAAAGTACAAAGAGTTCAAACAAGGAAACCTGTCCTCCGAAGTCCGTCTGGAAAAACAGTACAAACCCCCTCCTCTCGGAACTGCGAAAGCAAACCAAGGACCCCGATATTAAAGGGGAACCAAAAGAAGAGCATGACGGAGGACGGTTTATAAAGACGAACCAACCAAGTTTTCTCCACCCGTAACGTCTTCTCCGACAGTACCAGCTGTACACAATAAAGTGCTGGAAACCACGGTACCCGATGTAAGCACGGGCCCTCTCCACGGCCGAAGGTCAGCTGGAGGCCTCACAGTGGGTCAAAGATTCATTCCAGAACGCGTTGACTGTCAAGTACATGAAGGCACTAATGAAGGATATCCCAGCAATAGAAAGATTGAATTCCATATTACGGTCCCACGCTACGAAAACAGTACACTAATGGTCGGGAACAAACCGTAACTTTCGATAATGACGGCAGTAATAGTCATTAGATGACTTACACTACACGCGCTACAAAGGGTCTTTATGAATTGCTCTTCAAACGTGCACCACTCAAGGAAGAGTACGACGAAAACGATATACAGGGATATAATGAAGCGGACACAGGCGCACAAAAGAGGTTACAATTATAAAAGCAACATAAACCGTAACAACTCCCAAAAATTATGAGCTCGTAATTTCAAAGTTATTCCCAAAAACACACACTGGTAAGGGATTCAAGGACCTGTCACGTCCTGACCCTGTGTACTATGACGACCCGAATGAATTGTGTGAGAGGCTAAGAGTGTTGGTAAGCTCCGCTGAGGCTGGTAATACGGGGCATAAAACGAGAATTATTAACATCGTAGAAGAGCTGAGGGAGCTAAAACTCTTAAGCGGTAGTGGTAACGCCAAGATACAGAGCTCTGGTATAAATTATAGACAAAACCCCTTAATGTACAGTTTTCGAAATGAGCGTGGACAAGTTTGGTCGCACCGGTAGTGAGGCCGGGAATGAGAGGTCCGCCTGGGACAAGGATTCAGTCTCACAGTCGACGGCAACTACGAAAAATCAAAGGCAAAGGTTATGTAACGTGGCCGATGCGCAGCAGAGTCTAGACGTTGTAAACTTCAGACCTTGAAAAATAATGTGGATAGCGCAGTCCTCAAGACTGTGTCTGACGTTTCGCTTGTATCCAAAAAAATGTGATGGACGCTAAAAAAAGGATTAAAAAAAAAAAAAACCGATGCTCTGACTCTTTCAAAATTGCTAGTCAGGTGCCCTATAAGGACACGACAGCAAATATTACAGGTTTTTGACAACTACAGATTGCGCATGATAGGGATCCCGCTGGGGATAACAGATGCAGTAGACGCTAAAATATATCTTTAAAACGAACCACTCTAAAAAGAAGTAGTGATGGTAACGTCTGGGAATGTGATAACAAAAGACTCGGACAGATGGCTGATCCTTTCTCGCTGGCGACGGGGTAAACCTGCAGACCTTTGACAAGAAATTAAAAGGCACCAAAACAGACATGACCTGGTCTATGCTCAAGACACTAAATGCGAATAAACTCGATGCCAAAAAATAATAGACTACCTAACGTAGCTGACCCCACGAACGAAGCGGACGCCGTCAACCTGAGAACGCTAAACAAAAGAACACTAAACTTCGATACTGAGATAATAGACGCTAAAAAGAGAAGAAATAACCAACTTGAAGCGATGGTGAGGGATGGGTGATGCTGTGACTCTGTCACAACTACGTACCCTTACACCTATCAAGAGTATTACAGATTCTACCGTTACATTCGATTAATTTCAGACTCTGCATGGTTTGGATGGCCAGTCGAGCCTACGGACGCTACGACTAAACGATATGTAGATAGGGCACAATCACTTCTACCTCAGATGAAAGACGGCTATCTGGAGGTTTTGGACGTATGCGTCCTCTGAGCGAGATTGAAGAGCCTCTATACGAGGGTGAAGCTGTTAATCTGAAATAATTTCAAAAACACGCATGAACAGAGCGGGGTGAAATTGGAACGCACAAACCGGTAAAGTCACTAATCTGGGAGATCCCTACCGAAATGATGACGCGGTGTCCATGAATTACCTAGTGAGAGTACTGAGCGAAGTCTATTACGGTATGTACAAACTACTGGCTCCGACGCTGGACGCCTATACACTTAACCGATAAAGACGAGTGGATCAGCTTCAACAAT
The DNA here is from genome assembly GCF_021130785.1 of Homalodisca vitripennis. NCBI lineage: Eukaryota > Metazoa > Arthropoda > Insecta > Hemiptera > Cicadellidae > Homalodisca > Homalodisca vitripennis. Next base: position 199,104,475 of record NC_060208.1, read on the forward strand.
TGTCAACCCATACTTTAGTAGATCCAGTGAGCAGGGTTAGATCGAAACCGTGATGGTTTTAATTTATATGTGAGTTGCTGACATTTTTACCGTCAGTTTACTTTAGAACCTGGCGAGATGCGGGTCTTGGAATTTTTCTTTGTGTACTCCTCTGATTGCTGCTAATAAAACTTTGCTGTACTTGGAGAGAATATGGCTATCTCGATACTAATACCTCAGAGCTATCCACAGAGATTACAACAGGCGATCGTTAGGTTTTCAAGAGACGTTCGGCTTGAATGTGACCGGATATGTAAATGAGGAGACGACCTAACTTAATGAACCAGGCCCAGAGCGACAATTCAGACGAGCTCTAAAAGAGTCTTTCACTGCAACCCAAAATACGGATGGCGGAAAAACGATATTACCTGGTTTATGTACGGTAGTAATTATCAGTATGACCAACTATGTCGGGATGCGTTTCGCCCTATTCTCAAGACATTCCAACCTGGACCTTCCGGGGGTCCCTATAAGTCCCACAATCATTTTAAGTATCACTCCCAGGAAACATCTTTTGTATTATCTACGGAAAAATTGCAGTAGAGTGTTTGTTGGTAGGGGTGGTTTTAGTGGGTCACGCCTTTCTTCCCTATATTGGGGATGAACCCAAAAGCAGATGTTCATAATGGACGGTGACGAAGATTGGGATTATACAATGGATCTACCTGCGCCCCGAAAAGTTTCCTTCTTTTTGGTTCTATTACACGAAATTGGACACGCTCTAGGCCTTGCAACATTCATCACTTTCGTCGTCTATAATGTAATCCTTTTCATTTTGTACCACTTGGTATTTCAAATCTTTACCAATATGATTTAGACAGAGTTGATCAAATGGCAATACAGGATATTTTACGGACCCACCGACCCCCTCCACCTCAACATCCACTACAACATCTACAACACCATCCACAACCAACAACATCAACTACGACGACAAAAATCGGCTACCAATAGCCAATAGAGGTCACGCCTACGCCTACACCTAAAGATTTGGACATTTGTAATTTAAGACACAAATCAACACGTTCTTAGTAGTGAGAAACAGATAATACGCGTTTTAACGGGTAAATACGTTTTGGATACTAAGCCTGAACGAAGCCCATAGAACGCGTGAAGAGTTTACCAATCCTATGATAATTACAGAGGTTTGACTTTCTTACCGTCAGACTTTACTAACGTTTCGGCCGTGTACCAGAGACCGAACGGGGACGTAGTCATGATCGTAGACAGAACTCTATTACGTTATAGATTACCCGTCACTTAGACTGTCCAATCAAAAGACCCATTAGCAGAATCTTACATACCAGAGAGTTAAGAAAGTCAAATGCAGCGTTAAACAGTAATATGGGTAAAACCTACGTCTTCGTCGATGACAAGTTTGTTGTAGAGTTAAACGAATGCACCCTCACAGGCACCATGTTGGGGATGACTTCAAGCGTACTCCCCGGTGTTCCGGGTCCATAAAGGGAGGTTTCAGATATAAAAACGGTCGTATTCGTATTTATTTTATAACAGACAAGTTACGTGCTGGAGTTTTGACGAGTTTACCGGTTACTGTCACAAAATCCGAGGCGGACATCTTCGACGTACAGCAGATTTACTTGTTGTTGCGTGAATCGCTTAACTCAAACAGTTGTATAAAGTGATACGGTATATAAATGGCGAACCACAAACGTAATTCAAACAGAGTGAAACGAGCTGTCAAGCGGGGTAGAGGTATAGTGACAGCGTACTGAACAACGCACTGGCCCGCTGTAGGCACCATAATAAACCGTGCTTTTGACGCGTTACCTGTCGATTTACACCTTCCCGGCGGGCTATCAGTACTGTGGGCCAGCTACGTGATTTAGGGGTGAGATTGGCAGGGGTGATAGGGGTTATTAACAAACTCGATTCTGCCTGTAAGCTCCACGATATAGCGTACTCGAAATACACGGATTTAGAACACCCGGGCGAGAGGCCGATAAGGAATTGGCCGAAAGAGCTTGGCAAAGGGTGAAATCGGGAGCGCTAGTGTGGGAGAAAGGGCCCGCGGCCTTAGCAGTGACGGCAGCAATGAAAGCTAAACAGCGTTTGGGGGTGGGAGAAAGAAAAAACCAAAGACAAAGCGAGGGAGGGGTAAACCTAAGGGCAGAGGGCTCTACCTGAAACCGTATCCAAAGAGGGGAGGTGGTGGGGTGAGAAAAAAGAAGAGGTATTGTAAAAAAACAACAATCTCGATACCGATAAAACCTCTAACAAACCACGAATTGATCCGTTATGCGAGGTTACTCAATATTCCAAACTTTCGAGGTGTCTACATGAGGGACCACACTGCCCAAGAACCCCGCGGCAGTACGAGTCGGCCATAGTTAACCTGGACAGTTTCCCCGTTGAAGGTACGCACTGGGTCTGTTATAAGAAACTCGGAGACAGAGTGTACTACTTTGACAGCTTTGGAAATCTGAGACCGCCGATAGAACTCGTATCCTACTTTGGATCAGGGGTGAGCGTACAGTATAACTATGAGCGTAAAATCTGAGGACTCAGTAGTCTGCGGTCACTTGTGTTTAAAGTTTCTGGCGCGCGTAATGATTTTCACTTAACGGAGCTGCTCCGCACGTATCTTGCGAGGTCTTTCCACCAATGGATTTGAGCGATGGAGAGTACGAGATTGGTCTAATTGATCTCTCGACGTACTATACGATACCAAACATTGAAAGAGGTGTGAATGACAGTTCCACTACGGAGTCGACAAAGAAATAGTGATAGACGAGGGGTCGTATGAAATTGAAAACATATAGAAGAATATATCAAGTCGCACATTGACGGAAGTGTGACGTTCAGTCTTAAGGCAAACAATAGCACTCTAAAGTCCGAAGTATCGTGCAGTGAGCGATACATTTTGAAAAGCGAATTCGGTAGCCCACATACTTGGTTTCACGCTAAGGAACTGGAGCCTCATAAGACCCACATGTCCGACCTCCCCGTCAGTATTATGGCGGTAAACACGATACGTGTCGAGTGCAACATTGCACGTGGTTTCCTTTCAAAACGGTATGGAAGGACACGTGTTGCACGAGTTCTACCCCGATGTGGCTCCCGGGTATAAAATAGTTGGAAGAAACCGTCGAAGCACTGTCATCTATTTACCGGTGAACGTCCGCATAGTGAACAATATAGAGGTCTCTCTCAGAGACCAAAACGGCGATTTGATCAACTTTAGAAACGAAACCGTCTCGTTACGCTTGCACATTAGGAAGCGGCAATGGGTCTTCTAGTATTTAGAGAAGTGTCTGCTCAGGCATTGGCCAGTAAACACCGGAAGACGGTAGTGTTAACATCGCGAAACATTCGGTTTCTAGCGTCACTGGGGTTCAAATATGGCGCTACTAGCAATAGAGTCGGCCGCAGAGTATGATGAAGTTGTTACAGGTTGGGAGTTTCACTCTCATAAGCCTTACGCCTCGTCAACTCTGAAAAACAACGACGAAATCAGAATTCCGATAAGTCAACAGGATATAATTACGGGCGCCGTTGGAAAGCAGTAATACACATCACTGGTAAAGTGAGTGCCAAGAAAGCTGACGGGAGTGAGGCCAGTATCTCACTAATAAACAATGCCATCCGCATTTTTTATTCGACGATGTAAGGTACGAGATAGGAGGAATAGAGGTTGACAGGACGAAAAATGTAGGTATAACGAGTACTATAAAAGGATACTCTCCATTAGGGATGAAGAGCAAAAGTGTCTCGTAAACGCGTGCTGGCTCGGTCCCAATAAGACCGGTGAGGCCGGTGAATTTTCGTATTCGGTGCCTCTGAAACTTTTGATGGGTTTTGCCGAGGCTTACAATGAGAATTGTTGCCGGAGTGTAAGCAAGAGGCTTGTTCTCTTGAGGTTCAGCTTACGGATGTCAACCGCGCCGTTAGTCTCACCGGAACGCGTCAAACCTTCGACTATTCAAGGTTACCGTCGCCTCGAGTGGCGTGTACCCACATGTTAACAGTGTCAGATAGTTTACAAATTAAAATTATTTGCGCGTGATTGAGAGAAAAGACACTTTGATTTCACTTTACCGTTTTCGGTCACTGGGAACGCTTCTCTGAATATCCTTCACTACCGCAGAACACAACTCCGACAGAGTGGGACAATTAAAAAACGAGTTTCCGCAAATTGAAAAGCCTCGGTACGTGGTGCTGGCCTTTCAGCCGGTTAGAAAGAACGACCTAAGGAAAGGAAGCCCTCTACTTTTTGAAGTTTTGACCGTTGTTCCCTTACGAAATGTTAAATACTTTTATCTGAAATTCACCAGTACTTACCCTTACGACAATGTCCACGGCGATTGTCTCTGTTATATTTTTAACGACATGTACACACGATTCCAAAGTTCGTACTTATCAAAAACCAGGGTCTCCCGTGGTTGACTTTTAAAAACATTCCACGTCTCATGTGCCTCTGTACGTGATTGATTTGTTCCAAGCAGAACGATTCGATCAAGTCGGGACCTGTAGATGTTAGGTTGGAATTTGAAGCTAAGGAGAGATTTCCCTGCCCAACACACAGCTGCATACTGTCTCCTACTGCAGGACTCCCACACTGGCGTACACAGTGACTCACCGTGTTTCGGTACAACGTATAATGTAGGAGCGGTGGTGGTGGGGTGGTGGGGGAACTTCTTATAAATAGCTGAATTTTGTACGTGTGTCTCATTCTGTGGTCATGGAGGAGCTAAACAGTTTTCTATAACGAGCCTGACTCGCTCGATGCGATCCGATACCTAAGATTAAAGACAACGAACTAACTCTGCAAGGTCGAGTGGGTATGCGAAGGACTCTTTGACTCTCAATTTAGACCTACAGTTAGAGTACCCAGTGACCCTTATAATTTACGACCATTTCAAGGAATGCGTGGTGGGCACGACCCGAGGCTACGTCAGGTCCTGACACTTGTACAGTGCTAACTAATACATGGATTCATAACATTGGGGGTTTCGATTTACGATTTTGGATCAGTATAGTTGGTTATGTAACGACCCCGTTTCTTTCGAGATTTACAGGCTCTACTTGAACCCTCTCCGTGATAACGCAAACAAAGGGGCTGTATTTGTGTTAGGGTGGGGGTAATTTGTAATAAATTGAGGGTTCCTGATGCTAGGTAGACTTCATTAGCTCAATCTATGTCTGACCGGGAGTGGCTCTAAACAGTGTACCGTAACTATTCGACTGCTTAAAGATAAACGAAACTGTTTTGCACTAATAAGTTAGATGTAGAAGAGGGTGAGTCTGATTACGGAGATGTTACCATGTAAGCAAACTCCCGGGAGTTTGTTAACATTTAGGGTCACATTTGAGAGATATGAAACCTGTTAGCGAAGGAGTACAACGAGAACTTTTTCCTGAGGATTTTGGCTAATGTAATATTCAAGAAAGAGGGTTGCTCTGTTGGGCCAACTACTCATTAATGTGAAAGAGGTGGAGATCTGTTCCACTTCTAAAATAGTTTACGTCAAGGATTTTCCCCCGCTTTGGTCACGGTTTCGTGTTGGCGTATCTACAACCACACTATTGATGAGTTGTTTGGAGTATATTGCATGTATTGGCTAGCGATTACACATACGAGGTCCGTTACAATTAGAAAATTTAAATCTAAACCCGTATTCCTAAGCCCCTCTTAGTGGTCAAAAATAAGCACGTCGTCGCTTGATTGGTCTAAATTGGTGGTATATAAGGGGGTAGTGATGAGGGGTTACAGGTCAGACGGGACCATTGCAGGCTTCAGTGAATGGACGTGGAACCTGCGAAGGTTCCCTGCGTAAGGAACGCATAAATTCGTTAAAGGGGTATTTTCCTAAAGTCGGTTTACTTTTTAGGTAGCGATATTCTATCAAATTGTGTAATTGTGGGGGTTGTTAAAGACAGAGGCGATTCTCTCTCGGGGTGCTATTCCAATGGTAAGAAGGGGAGCGTTGTTTACCTGGTCGCACGATGTATTTAAAATCAGTTTGCTCACCGAACTTCCAACTGTATCACTCAGTTAGCTTTTGAGACCTTCTCAGAGGTTTGAATATCAAGTGTGTACAGTGGGAGGATGTCCAGGGGTTTCGACAACGCATCTTTTCGCGTCAAATTCGATCTCTTAGCGGATATGCGTGATCTTGGGTCAGAGTACGTGATATGACAGCAGAGGTAATACGTTCTTTAAACGCTTAAGCGGAAGAGACAGACGATCTCGTGGCGCTGTTCATCGCACTCGTGTATCGTAACAACACTCCCCTTCGGCCCCTATTCATGCGCACTAGGACGTCTGATCTCTTTTACCATCGATGGTTGTCAGCTAAAAGTACGTTATCTCGCGCGTGTTGCACGCGACTCGCGCGGATTTGTCTCGTGGTGTCTGTGTCCTCTGGCTGATATGCGAGAAGCTGCGAGCCGAGCGTGCATGTGAGGAAACGTGAGACGTAATAACCGATCAGATCCCTAATCCCGTAGTTTGCAAGATGAGCCGAGATGCGCGCCTGGCATCCAGGCAATCGTTCCCCGCAGAGAAATCTTTTATAAAACGCTGGCCATTAATGGAAGCGATTAACACTCCCATATAACAAAGCTCTATGTCTACAGTTGGAGTTTCGATGCATCTCAAGGATAAAATGAAGGAACTCTGGTTTTATTCGCCGCGTGAAGGAGTGTTCCGATCTTGCTGGCTCAGTCATCTGTTATCTGTCTCAACATCATCAGTAGAGTTTTAAAAAACGCCCCCTTGAGAGTAACATCGTTAACTTAAATCGAAATTAAGATTCAAAGATTAGCGCGCTTAGAAACAACTGACGCCCCAATACCACGATTACCTTTATAATTATCAGTTCCAGCGGTGGGCGATCCGGGTCATCCACAGGAAAGAAAAAACAAGTTAGCCCTCTCACTCAGCTCCGCCGACGTTGGTTGGTGCGTCCACTCTTCCAGTGCAATATTAATTGGAATGACGGAGCGGATACCCTCCTCATGTTTATATTTTTGATTTCTCCGAGACATACGAACTCGTCCGCCAACCGGCTTAGTCTCTGCTACTTAAACCCTCGCTACTGTATAATATACTACGTGGTTGTTAGAAAAAGTTTTCGCGTGTAAACTTGTGTTGTTCTGCTGCCGTCGTGTGTTTATCTCACGCTGCTATGATGTACATCAGTTCGAAAGGAACTAGATTGTAGTAGCCCAAAGTAAGGAGGCTATTGTTTCGGCGAATGCTCACTGTATTTAGAACCTCACTGTACATAATAGTCGACTGTACATAAGCTTGTGCCCATTTTATGAAACATTAGTCTTGCTCTAGGGGCGGCTCGGTGAGTGAGTGCTGTAGCGCGAAAGGGCCCTCGAAGGCTCTGCCTCCCACTTAGGGTAGGCGTGCTAAGAGATATTGTAACTCGCCTGCTGACATCGTGCGAGTGGGGTTGGTCAGGCAAGTGCCTCTTATCGCATCGTAATATCGTGCCTCCATCACAAGTCTCGGTCGTAAAAAACCTGTTGCAATCGCCGCACTTGGATAGAATCGCGTTTTCAGTGACAATGCTGCTTTACGGCGAATAGGCCTAAACTCCGTAAGTGCCGGGGGCGGTTGTTAGTGTGTGTTTTGGGATACCTCTAATGCCCGCAGCACACTCTCTCCTAACCTGCGACGCGTAAGTCCAGGGGTGTATACGCCACCAGCACTCGCTCTAGTTGCTAAAAAAGAGATCGTAAAAAAATAATCATACTAAAAAACAAAATGTTTCTGCGATTGCACACGAGAGTGCCTTTTAAAACGCTATGTGTTTCAGCGATATGCAAGAGCTCCTTCCGTCCGAATTGAAAAGTCGCTTTGTAATACACAAGCAAGGATTACAAAAAAAATACAAAAGATTTAGAAAATTGATCAACAAAAATTTTTATGTTGGGAGATGTAAGCAAGTTGTGTTATGGGAGTGGACTACCACACGTAAAGAGCGAATGGTTTGGGCTCACTTTACACACACGCATGGAATAGGGCCTACTCAGGGGAAGGTGGGAAAGGAAAAAAGCCACGGTAAAAAATCTTCTCCCTAACGCGCCGGGACCCTACCCCGCTTGTGGGTGTGTTGGAGGAAACTTGGGTCAACGTATGCACAACAAGGACACCAAACGCACGGTGTGGTGGGGGTGGGGGTAACGCGTGCGCTCTGTCATTATAAGTGACTGCTGCGAATGTATCCAGCTATTGTGCAAAACATGTTTAACAGTTTGTGCAGGCATCCCTGAGTTTGGCGTTTTATCCGTGGGAGAGTTTATGGAACCTGTGGGTCCTACGGCCTTGATTATCGAATTACTCCTGCTGGAGCAGGCCTGCATGCCTCCCCCGGAGTCGGCTTACACATGCCTTCCTGCTGCTACTGGTGGTCCTTCCTTGTCGTATGCAGGTTCGTTGCACAAGCACCCCCTCGTTGGCTGGTGAACGTACGGGCAGACGAACCGCCGCCTCCTCCACGGAAAGCCCCCTCTCGGATTGGTGGTACTGTTATTATTACAATTATAGAATTAATAATACTTATATTACCGTTTATTTTTTCCGATTGGGTACAATTTGTGTTTTTTTTTGAAGGGGCAACGACGATGACCCCCCGGCCCGATCCCCCACCCCGATGTCCATGACTCCTGCCATTGTCGCCTTGCTCTGTCCCCCTAATGACAGTGATTGAGGTACGTATGTGCGCTTTTGTTTTGGGTTTTGTGTTTGTATGCCCGTGTTTTGTTTGCGTTTACGGGCTGAATTAGTTTTTTCTTTCCAGGAGTATGACTTCGGTATGCCACCGTGGAGAAACCTGATGACCCGGTGTTTGTAAGTACAATTGGCTTCCTTGTTTTGTCCGACCTCGTGTTTTTTTGCTATTTTCCTACGGGTTTTTGGTTTGTTTTTTTTCTGTCAGTCCTCCTTGACCCGTGGGCTTTTGGACCGAGTGCCGAGAGCAGAGGCCTCTCAATGACACAGCGGTTTGAGGACCTTTCTGCTGGGGACCCTGGAAGTGTTGGAGGCTGCCATCACGTGGGTTTTATGACCTCAACCCACCCGTTCTCCCCAACATCACCGCCCCGGGCGCGGCGCCCGCAGGCTCCCTCTCCTCACATATGATGCCGCTTCCTCAGCCCCGCCCTGCGACTTCCGAGGATAAGTAATCGTCCACGGTCCCAGGGCCCCCCTCGACGTCCCCGGTCCTCTGGTGGGTCCAATGTTTAGCATGACCGTCGCCCCGGCCCTCTCGACGTCCCGGTTCCCTCTGCTGGGTCCTATGTCGAACTCGACCCAACCCTCATACCTCAAAACGGGTCGAACCGGCGCTTGTAGAAGGGTAAGTTGTCCACCGGTAGTAGTGGTAGTAGTTAGTAGTAAGTAGTATTAGGTAGTGAGTGGTGATCACCCTTACTTGCTTTTCAGCCATCCATACCTCGTCTGCAATCAGGAGAGTAGATGTGGCACGGCAGTAGGGTACGGGAAAACTAGTGCTTGAACCATTTCCATTCAGGTATTCTTGTTTCGCCGGCGCACTCTCCCGTGGCGTGCACTGATGGGGGCGTTGGTTGCGGATGCTCCACCCTGAGGGCCGAGCTCCGGTGATAAACTTCTGGCCGTCGACCATCTTCTCGACGAGACGCCCCGAGACCACCCCCCCTGAGCCTCGTGATGGCGTACGCGCTGTGGAGGTGGAAGTGCGCTCGTCGTTGGGAGGGTTCTGCTCATCGTACATTCGGCGAGAGGCATGATGTGCTGGCCGGCCTCGAGGGATCTCCTACGACACGACCCTGATGAGGAACCAGGAACCGTCCCCCCCTGCTAGGCACGTTTCGCTTCTTCGTGTCTGTTATGGGACAGATATACCGACGGGTAGGAGGTTGAAGGCCTTGTGGACAACACTCTTGTGCCCACAATGTGCCCATCAGGCTTCTTGACGTTACCAATCTGTCGGGTGATCATCCAACGGAGGATGCCACATTGTTTTTTTTTCCCTCTTAAAATTTTTAAAATAAACCAAAATTTTTTCTATGTAAGTATTTGATTTTTCCCGCCACTTTTTTTTTGGTTTCCCGCCAATTTTTTTCGAGGTTAGGGATTTTTCTTCCGCGCGTGAGGGATTTTTCCCGCATTTGAGGGATATTTCCCGTGGGGCTGGGCTTAGCCGCCATCTTGGATCACGTGACCTGCTCTCTCGACCAAATTCAGAACTGCGTGGCTATGCTCCCGGGTTACTCTACTGAGAACATACTTTAACCTTGTTGCCATTTTCTACTTATTACAAACTCGTTACAAGAATAAAAATCCTTGAGTCACAGTAATCCAAAGCTCAAAAGGACAAAAGGGGTTTAAGATCATTGGATATCCGTTAGTAAAACAAAGAAGGTAAAAACCTGCGAGTACACAAGAATTGTGTGTGATCTTTGTCCCAACCTGGCGTTTTTAGGAAGTAGTGATCGCAAATATTAAGGGAGAAGTACTAATGGTCTGGTCCTGGAAAACATACAAGCATTTTTGATAAAAAAAATTATGAAGATCAATTAGTTATAACCTTAAATAGTAAACATTAGCCTGTATTGTACAATTTTAAGGGTATTAAGGCACTAAATCATATATTTATTTAGAATTTCATATATAAAACGCTATTTTTATTATTTATTTCACAGTTTTACAGTTAAATAAATATTAAAATTGGAAGAAAATTTATGTTTTAATAACTGTATACCCTTGTGTAGTCATGTTAAATAATATTTGAATAGAATTAAGGTTCAAGTGCTTCCTGCGTATACCTCACATTTTGATTTGTCCAATTCATTTAATAGAGTAATTTATTTTGGCATCAAGGGTGTTTAGTATAAAAAACTTCAGTAATAAATTTTAATGAAAGAAGTAATGCATTAAAATATTGAATTCCTTGAAATTTGAGATACACCTTTTAAAATTAGATAATTTTTATGATTTGAACAAAATGTCTTCTTTCTAAAGTTTCCAGATTTAAAATAGGTATTGTATTTTTGAAAATAAGGAGGACATAATTTGCTCAAGCTGACACCAATGTTAAAATTAATTGCTCAGGCCCCCAGACCACTCCAAAGTGGATAGGAAGAAGGAAGCTTTGATGAGGAAAACTATTTGAGATCAAATAAAAGTTTATAAACCAAAAGTTTAGGAAATTGTTAAAAGTATTACGGTGTCAGTATTTTAATTTTATTCGTCACAGGTTCATAAAATAAATGGATTTTGTAATGTTTTTTAAAACCTTTAAAAAAAGGTGGACCGCCAAATATTTAAAACGAAATTCTGTACTTTAAAGCGCCCCAACTAACTTACCAGACAGATGTGTCAGATATATTTGGTGTGACAATTTTTAGACCCTAATTGTTTCATTTTAAGTTAGCCAAATTAATTATTAAATACAAACGATACCGAATATGGTTATATAACCAAACCCGGTTTATCAATAAGGGAAAAGTTAGTGGGTTACCTACAGGAAGGTAACCCGCTCGTGGTTTTCAAACCATCATTAGACTTGAAAAATTTATAAATAAGTATTATAACATCGTAATACATAATTGTATATTTTAATTCAAAGATCAATCGTCCGCTGGTGATTAACTTTATCTTGGGAAATTGAACAAAACGAGGGTTCTAAAACTTGTCACCACCATTTTCAATAAACATCTTGAACCGTGCCAATAATTAAATAACCCCAAATAAATTTTCTATTCTGCAAAAAAACGAATTAAAAATCCTATAAAATTATCAAGGTTTTTTTCAAATTTTAATAAAGGAACATTTTTAACTTCCGTTAATTACAAGGATGGTGAATGTATTAGCCTGATTCCTTTGTAAAAGAAAATAGTACCAAAATAACATTTTAGTATTTTAATTCAGCCTAAAAATGATTAGACAAAAAAGTATGTTGTAAAATATGTGAATTTTAAAAACGATCGCAAACAAGTCAAAAATTTCTCAAAAAGTCATTTATGTCCCGAGTCTAAGTTATAACGAAACAATCCGGTCCAGCCTATAGACGTTAATACCTATTGGACAACTCTGGGAGGACAGCTATTGTGTCTCCCTTGGAGAAAGGTACAGTAACCACAGGGACAATTGTGAATTACTAGGGGCTCTCGGCAATTTTACTCGATTGTCCCTTTTTTTTCTATTAGGAATTCATCTGTTATTCATAGTATTTAAAGAAATATTTCTTTAATATGTAAAATATTACCTTTGTCTTCAAAAGTTTACGTCCTTCAGGTGAAATTATAAACAAATATATGGCTGCTACTGCCTAAAGTCTAATTGGCGAAAAAGCATTCCTTTAACGACTACAGTAAGGCGATCCTATCTTGTAAGGCAAACCCAAAAATTTATTTGTTAATTATCTCAAAATGCGAAAATTTGATGTTCAAGGGAAGTCTCGTTAAAAAAAAAAGCTTTCAACACAAATTAAATCTTTATTTCCATTAATTCCTTTATGACTTGAAGAAAGACGCAGTGTTACTGCTTTTCATGTTATACGTTTTAAAACAAAGTTTTATGAGATATAGGCATATTGGTAAATAGAGCAATGGTTTATTATACTAATTTAAAGCCAGCTAATATACCAAACAATATTACTTACCGTTTAAGAAGAGGTATATGATAAAATTTTTCCCTTCAATATGTTTAGAATTTAAATCCATTGGGGGGAACAACAAAAATAGTATTTTATAACTATGATATGGTAGGTGCCTAACATACATACTGAAATAAATGTATTATATTTTGATTTGTCCTACCCATGCTGTAAAAAAGGGACACACTTAAAGTTTATAATACATAATAATAAAACAAAAATAGTTTTTTACGATGATTGTTATTCCTAACATCATACGGGACATAAATCGTATTATATTTTTATTATGTACTACCAGTTCATCAACAACTAGACACAAAATAAAATTTAAAAAAAAGTAACATACAAACCACAAACACCAATAATAAATAGTTTGCTTACGTTGATTGTATTACCAAACATTCCATAACGGAAATAAGCGTATTTTTAATTTATTGTACTACCAGTCAAATTACCAATAAGATGACTCTATAATTAAAAATACATGAGCTACAAAAGAAAAATCATTATTAAAAATGATATACTTATTTTATTGTATTGGGAAAAACCCTTGTCCGGTTAAAAGGACTCCAAGATAAAACTGCGCCCGCGTATCTTGTCCCGTGTAAATTGCACATCTAGATACTATCCTCTGTGGACATACAGGACAAATGTTATTTAATTTATTATGAGTAGCCCCTTTATTTATTTCATTTATTATCTATAAGGACAATTACATTATAGAATTATATTTTCACATTAAACGTTATAAAATCATATAAACCATACATTTACTAATTTATACGGGAAATAGTTTTTATTTTGTTTATTTTGAAATTTGTCTTTCATGATATAAACAATTTATTCCTACAACACATGTTTACACAGACGAAACAATCGAAAAAAAATATAACAATGACAACGCGTAAAAATGCAAAATACTAGCATTGTGTTTTATTATAACATGACAACACAGCAGAAACAATAGAAAATAAATTAACAATACGTAATTTTAAATATACAACAAATATAAACCAAATACCTGAAAAAAAACTTGATCCCTCTGATTACTACTATTAATAAAAATACATTTGTACTTAATTTAAAAATATCATCAGAATACAGTTACCTGTATTCACCACCAAGAACACCAATTTCACCGTGGAAACGTGATGTACGCAAATGGTGAATGGTAACCAAGGTTAATGTAAGGGGGGGAGTAACGAAGTACTAGACGAAGAAATGGGCCGCGAGTTTGGTCGTGAAACATAGGAGTCCAGCTGACAGAGCCAAGTTCGCTAACTTCGCACCAGCACCGCATACCCACTTTGTGTAGAAAAAGACGTTGACGTTACAAACACCTAACCCCAAAACTTTCAGTTTTAAAAGATGGTTAAGCAGTTTGCTAAAGGGTTGTGTATAGAAAGAGTAATAACAAAAGTATTTGTCTTAAAGAAACCTTTTTTGAACAAATACAACTGTAATTGGCAAAGATATGATTGATTCGTACCATAACAAGAGCACGCAATTAAATAAACTTGATCTAACTAATGTACATTACAGCAATTTTGACTTGGAATTTGTATTTTTATATAACATATTTGAATCTGTAAACAAACGGCCATAACTGAATAAGGCTTTGCCTTACAAATTTATGCACCCTGATTTAAATATTATAATTGAGAATCACCCAAATTATCCCAAGATCTTTAAATTCTGTTTCTCTACCTAAAACAACACCATTCATTGCATGTGTGAGAGTACATTCAATAGGTAATATTACACTGTAATTACTTTAGCATTTTATTCCCCCCATTTCATTTAAACGATCATAATTGATTCCCATTAAAAAAGAAATATAGAATTATTTATAATCCATATTTTAAATAAACCCTTACTGTGCCTTGTTTAAATTCCGCCCGTAATCTGAGCTAAAATGTCTTGTTGTCACTTTTAATGTGAAGCTAAGTCGGCTAGTAGTTAAGTCCACGTTCCACCTAGCAGGGTTGTTCCGTGTGCAAATCGGTTTGGCGCCATCTCAGAACGCGTGGGAAGAACACCCGTAAGCTAATCAACGCAATACGAGAACTTGAACCTACTCCCGATAACTGATTATAACCTATTGACCCGATTATACAATATTACTGTTTTTGGGTGTTAGCCTGATAAATTCCCACGTTGCAGAACTTTACAATAAATAATCAAATATCACAGTCACCTTTTTGCACACGAAATATTAACTCGAGTTAAACAACTATCATTAGTAGTAAGACTGAATAATAACTGCACTGTGTACCTCATCCCGGTACAAATTTTAAACACGATACGATCTGTGAAACCCCGCCCACCCCCCCCCCCCCCCACCCCCCCCCCCCCCCACCCCCCCCCCCCCCCACCCCCCCCCCCCCCCACCCCCCCCCCCCCCCACCCCCCCCCCCCCCCACATCTCCGGGAGGATTCACTTTGTACAATGTGTGACGAACAAGAGAGGGGACTGCTGAACATCTGCTCTTTTGACTGTCCTGCAATAACAAGGGAGCAGTATGCCATCCTTGGTAGTTTGAACAAGGGTGGAAGATTTTTCCAGCATGACCTGACCAGTTGTTGTTCTACAAACTGCTGAAATTGTAAACTGGTTGGCCTCATGATATACATCCAAAAGGCCCTTGAGGCTTAAGTGCATGGCAATAGGCCACCCCTTAGAAAAAAAGAGATACTTAAAAAGTATAAAATTAAAATAAATATAAGAGAAATAAAGAAATTGTTCCAAGAAATCACATTTTACCATAATTGCTTATTAATTTTAAGTACATGTGTCAATTACTAAAAATAAATTAATTTTGTTTTGAATTTTTAAATAGGTTTCTGGTTTGTCACTAATCGCTAAAGAGGCTGCTAAAAGAGCAACAAAACAACATATGAGGTGTGGTCTAAAAATCTTCCGCATTCAACGTGAAAATGGTAGCACTCATAAATGAAAACAACTGAATTTTGTTTGTTCATCAATGAACTTGTGGCTGTTAAGGGGAGCACTTCGCCCTATCTTCGTAATGTTAACATAGGTACACTTATCTCAAGAACTACTTGAGGTATCTTCATAATTCTTTTTTTCATTTAAAGAGGGCTTCTAGGGGAACACGTGGAACCAAAAAAAAAATTTTTTTTGGCATATACCCTAAAAGTTATATATTTTTGTTTTAACGCTTGTCAAAAACCTATATAAATATGTGTATATGTATGTATATAAATATTGAAACTCAGTGAAAATGTGATGTTTTTAGTGGTTCCACATATGTAAAACAGTGCTACAAACATACAAAAAAAATTTTCATATTCCCTACCATATTGTAGTTTTTGAGAAACATGTACTTTTTGTATTGAAAACCGCAACTTTTCGGAAAAACACAAAAAACGGAAAAAATACTGCTTTATTACCTTTTTCAGTACATTCCAGTGTGCATAGGCTGGCCTGATCTCCTTCCTGGCTCCTCATATTCATCCTCCAGACTTTCTTTTTAGTAAGTTTTTCTTCTGTCTAATTTTTTTCTCTATATCTTCTTGAGCTTTCTCTGCCTTCCAAATTCGCCGCTCCAGGTCAAGCTTTTTCATTGCTGTAATAATAAAATGCTTGCCCTGGTGACACTCCTATTTCTTTGAAATAACTTTGCATTTGCCAATGTAGCCATCATTAAAAGCTGTAACAGCTTCATATATGCCAAATTTCAAAGTTTTAATCTCCACAAATGTTCTTTTTAGGTATGTAGGGTCCAAATGACATTGTTGAGGGGATCTCATTGGGATTTTGAGTTTTTCCCTTAGTACATTTGCCCAGTAGAAGTTGGATTGGCTAGATCTTGAAAAATAGGTTTAATAAATGTCATTAGGTTTTCAGGCAAGTGAAAATGGCTGCCATGATCATAGTTTTCATTGGATTTTACGGCTTTGCGGTACTTACACCAGGTTTCTTCATCATTGGACATAGTCCATGTTGAGGCCTTTCATTAGAAGACATCACATGGAAAAACTCTGCCCAAATGGCTTTTTTCATGTCTTCAACAGAGTTTGTGTTGCGTCTAATTGCCAATCCGTAGTATTTTTGGAGCTGAATAATGGCAGAATCTGTTAGCTTGTTCTTGCCGCCAAGTCGTGAGCCGTCAGGGAGTGTTTTAGTCTTAGCTTTTAGATTTTTTAATCTCGATCCCATCCGTTTCTGGACATGGCCTATGCATTCTATCTTTGTTATGGCAGTATCACCATAGGGCTTGGCTTCGCATACACTGGAGTACGCCTTGCTGTCTCCATCACCAAGGTATTCAAGGTAACGAGCCTCATACAATGCCTGCGAGCGCTGAAAAATTGCGACTGCTCCAGCAACTTCCATGGCTCCACTAGAACCTTCAAAGTTTGCGATACAGCCATCACCATGCGTGTTGTTTAGTCTATTAGTGCATCTGCAATATTTAGATAAAATCTCGATGTCTAGGACCTTACCGGTTGATAAAGATGTCACTGATACCACTCCATTTAGTGAAAGGTGACCCCGCTTCTGCCATGAGCCATCAGCAGCTATAGCGAGGTCTCTGCAACCATCATTATCCGATACAGCTTCTTCTTGCACAGCACTTTGCATTGACTTCTTACACACTAACTCAGCAATTGAACCCAAGTAATGCTCATGTTCATGATATCTCAAAGGCGGAGGTGTAAGATTCATAAAAGCGCAAATTTTCTCCGCAGCCACTCTACCTTTGCCTATGTTACGCATAGCATAAACCAAACGAAGATTTAGGTCATAAAATGTGTTAGGCCTATCAGACTTTGCTTCATTCTGATTAGTGTTAGGCCTGACTAATTCAGAGTTTGTCACAGTATAATAGTGTTTTCACAATCAGAACAGCTGACTATAATTTTTTGATGCTAGGCCTACAATGTGTTTTACTTTGTAAACAAAGTTGGCCATGGCAATTTTTTACACACTGAAACGTTACTAAGAGCCTCATTCAACAATCCTATATTAACTATACAGTTTTCAGACTCATCATTTTCATTCAATTGGTACTGTTTCAAAAAAGGACTGACCTTCTTAGAAGATGCACTTTGAGGTCTTGGCCTATCCACATTTGGAGTAGTATTGGTTACCTCGATTGTTACTTGATCCTGAGAAACTAGGCCTAGGAACTAGTTGGAGGGTTATGTTGATTTCCTTTGAAAACGCGTTTCTTGAAAGCAGGCTTTTGAACGTGGCATTATAAAAATTCACTACACTTATAACAAAAAAAATACTCAGAACTCTCCACTAAACTCACAAAAAACCATAATCATTTACGTAATTTTCACTCTCTAAAACAGAAATGTCAGTAACCAAAACATGTATGCTACCTAGGTTATAAGCAAAGGTTATAAAAACAGATGTTTTGTTGGTTAGTGTAAGTTGTTGACATAACAAACTGTCACTGCCAACCAAATCATGAACATGACTGCAACGAAGTAGTACTATAAACAGCACCATTCAAAGTGTGACTGCTACAGGCCCGAAACTGCCTGCAGGCCTATTTAAAAAAAAATATTTCGGACACTTCTAGTCATCATAAAAAAAATTTAATACCACCATTGTTATCGGGAAATTCCAAACTTTAATAAAAAAAAAAAAAAAAAAAATTTGTAATTTTTGAGATTTTTTACGAAGTGCTCCCCTTAAGAGCAACAAAGATTTTCATCAAATGAAGAGGCAATCGCTTTTGCGAGCAATAATTTTGCAGAGAAAAATGCTGAGTATTATTTGGATAGGTGTTTCAGAGATGGAAGCATTACTTGGAGAAATTTTTTAGAGTTTTTTTTCCTTTTATTTTCCTTTCCTGAGGGAAAAGGACAGTTTGTCCCTTGCTTACTCCTAAAAGGACCTTTGCGCCTCCCTTACTTTAATTTTGTGTCCTCAAGGTCCAAGGCTTTTGCAAAAACCAATCAGATTTGCGGGCTCCTGTTCTCTGATATCCTTGGGGCTGAGGAGATATGCTCCCAGGTATTTTTTCCGAGTTTCTAAGATGGCAGGACAATCTAACCAAATAGGCTCTACTGATTCCTCCACTTCTCCGCAGAGTCTACTAAGAAGTCTAGCTAAGGCCTACCTTCATAAGATGTTTCCTTAGGGGGCCATGTCCTGTCAACATTCCTAATATTAGTCTTATATCTTCCTTATTCTGATCACCTGATTCTCAAGAGAGCTGTCCACCCTTTAAAGTAAGGAGAGATAAACATTTTGGATAGTCTTAATCCTGAGACTTAATGTTTCTTATCCCCTTTTCCCAATCTTTGATGTTGGAGAAGGCTATCCCGCAACCTGGCTCAGGCCCCACCATCGTGGATTCCGCTCCCTTTTTGGCGAGGATGTCTGTTTTTTCATTTATGTTTAGAGTTAGAGTTACAAGGAGACTTTGTTAAAAAAATATTTTCAGAATAAGTCATGTATCTTGGTTAGGCCGGAAACTTTTCAGACCACCCTCATATCTAATAGCGATATCACCAACACTAGGTCCTAATAAAAGGTGTCTTGAGTTATACTGCTGAAGAACTCATTTCATAAGGTGAGAACATACTACTTTACAAACTACTGCTCATTTATGTTCAAAAATGCATTGAAAAGTTTTTCATCATCCATTTACACAATTTGCAGCTCCACTTTGAGGACTACTCTCAAAAGATGAAATTTTATTACTACAATCGGTAAGTACCATGTGGAAGCAGAAACACCCGAGGTATTCACAAACAAGGAAGCAAAACAGCTCATTTCTAAAGACTATCTAGTAAGTAAGAAGGCACTTTATGGTTAATACCATTTGCCATTATTTTTTAATTGAGAAGTTGCTGTTAAACAAATCTAAATATAGAGTATACATCTCCCCATAGATAATGGCTGTGACTGTCTACAATTACTGAGCACACTGTACATGACTTTTCTGAAAATATGGTTTTTTTCTTTGATCGGGTAACTGCCAATAATATACAGGGTGAGTTAAAAGTATGTATACACTCTGTTTAGTTTTTGATGGATAAAGATGGAGGGATGGAACTCGCGGGACGCCCTTTCAAGGAAATCGAAGTGAACTTTTTTAGTCACTGTTACAACTTTGCCCATTTTCCCAAAATGGAATTAAGTTAAATAACATTTGTAAGGTCTTGATAAAAGAAGAAGAACAATTGGAACTGGAACTATCTCAACCTAGTACAAAATGGCAGCTCATTGAAATTAACTAAATTAAAAGCATGGATGGATTCTGCTCAACCTTCAATTGACAAAGATAGAAAAATGAAAACTCAGGACATCCTTCTACGAAACAAAAGTGAACCATTTCTCTAAAACGGGCTTTTTGGGAAGCAGTTTAAAAATTTTAAATGTAAAGTTATGTAGCACTAGTAATTACAATTACTTAAGCAATAAAACGGCTAAAACTTACTAACCTACAGTGTTTTTTAATATCAAATGTTCAAACTGCTGTCCCAGGACAGTTTTCCAATGTCCAAGCCTGTTGTAGAAACTTGAAATGGTACGCTGTGTGGATTCACAAGGGATTTTCTGAATTTTCGATATTACTCTGTCCCTAACCTCATTAATGCATTGGGGTTTTTGTTTTATAGACCTTTTTAATGTGACCCCACACAAAGTAATCACGTGGAGATATATCTGGTGATCTTGGTGACCATTCGATAATTTCTTTTCTGCCTATCCAACAATTTGGATAAATATTGTTTATAAATACTCACAGACATGCAGGCCATAGTGGGGAGGTGTTCCATCCTGCTGAAAGCAAACTTCATTACAATTGTTGGTTACTACTAGGATAGCTGGATAAACCTGATTTTGTAACATTTCCTAAGAAACCTCGGCATTAAGGTTTCCACCAATAAAAGAGGGCCAACAATCTGATCCCCCACAATGCCAAGCCAATTGTTTCATTATTCAGGGTGCTGGATATGTTGTTCTCTGATACAATGAGGGTTAACACCAGCCCAATAACGAGCATTGTGTCTGTTAACGTTGCTGTTTAACATGAAAGTTGCTTCATCTGAGAAAGCAATATTGTTTAATCTAATTATATTATAACCAATGCTTCGCATCATTATTTCACCAAATTTTACTCAACGATCAAGATTGTTCTCACTTAGCTCATGAACTAAAAAAGTTTTGTATGCTTTATAACCACAGTCAAGTAAAAACTTTACAGATTTGAGACGTACCTAATATTTCTACAATAGACTGTAAAACGTCAACTGACAATGCTTCGTTTGTAGGTGTTTTTGGTCGTCCAGTTTGGGGCTGTCTTTAACGCTGCCTGTTTCCTGGAAATGTTGGATTGTTTTTTGAACTCCTGATTTAGAGACACATGATTTCGATTGGGATGTCATTAAATAAATTCCTAACTTCATCATAAGGTCTCACCCGGTCTTCGTAGCCTCGCATCATCAGGATCATAATACGCTCTTGTTCACTTAAACACTTCATTTCAACGTAAAGTATCACAAAAACACATCTTAACATTGTTAATTCCAATCAGAAACTGAACATGATACTGGACTTCCTCAAAAATGATAAGATAAGAGAGGCCTGGCCTGCTGCAGCAGGTAATAACTGTAAAACATGTTTGAGTTTATAAGAAAAGTGGTTGTCTATTAAAGTTATTTCCCTTCTGAACGTGAATGTTCATATGTTGTGTAAATTCATGTTTAATTAATCTCAATGAGCTACCATTTTATACTGGGTTGAGATAGAAAGCTCTAGTATCCACTGTTCCTCTTCTTTTTATCAAGACCTATAAAATGTTACTTAATGGGTCTTTATATTTAAAAATGTTGGGCCAACCCCCAAAATCCCATTTTGGGGAAATGGGCAAAGTTGTAACAGTGACTAAAAAGTTCACTTCTATTTTCTAGAAAAATGTCCCGAGTTCAATCTCTCTATCTTTATACATCAAAAACTAAACAGAGCGTATCTATAATTTTAACTCACAAAAATATATAAATAAAAATATAAAAATATATATAAATAATGTATGTATATATATACATAATATTATATACATTTATTTATATATAGTTCTAATATTTCTAGGATTACTAACATTAGAGGTTGTAACCTCTGTTGAAAAGTTTGATTTCCTGTAGATGTTTGTGTCAGACATTCGAATTTGGTAATGTACATTACAAAACTTTTGAGCTACACTAAACTTAATCTTCACAACTAAGATCAAGCTGGATTTTCAGTTATGCAGCCATGAAAAATTAAAATTCAATAGTTTAAACTCTAAAATATTGTGAACAATAACATTTTAAACTTAATATTTCAATCCAATCTCTTCTTCAGGTAAATGATGACTACAACCTAGATTAAACTACACAAAACATACTAGAGCATTGTGCTACGTAGTCTTTTGATCAGAACAATTGCTACCACAAATCCCAATTTGACAATAGAGGAGAAAAAGGCTTCGTCGATCCTTGGAAAAGACAACACAGTCAAAATCTTACCAGCCAATAAAGGCAACACTACTGTTGTACTTGATTCAGTAGCGTATAAAGAAAAATAACGGAAACTTTAGATACTGGCAAATATACAGTTTTAAACAAAGACCCAACTGATTCATGTAAACAAAAAGTGGTTAATACCTTTAGCAAACACAAAGCACACTTTTTAAGATAAATAAGATCTAAATTAACTCCTCACCATCCCAAACTCACCCATATGTATGACCTTCCTAAAAACCTACCATCACTCTCCAGCCTATAATCAGCTCTTGTGATTTACCTTACAGTGAATTGTAAAGTCTTTTTGGATATTTTAATGTTATTGGTAGGAAAAACTGACACACTTATCAAAAATTCTAGGAATTTTTGTAGATAAGTCAAAATCCCATAA
This sequence comes from Homalodisca vitripennis, assembly GCF_021130785.1. Taxonomy (NCBI): domain Eukaryota; kingdom Metazoa; phylum Arthropoda; class Insecta; order Hemiptera; family Cicadellidae; genus Homalodisca; species Homalodisca vitripennis. The sequence goes on from NC_060208.1 coordinate 199,127,017, forward strand.
GTTGACTGAAACTAATAAACTAGCAAATTGCAACGTTGAAAGTCTATTCACAAATGTACCATTTCCAGGAACTCTTAAAATCATTGAATCATGTTTCAAAGAAGACAAAACATTAAGTGAAAAGACTAAACTTCCCGTGCCAATAATTATGGAACTTCCCCAGGAGGGTTCACTTTTGGCTGGTTTATAACTTCCAGTTGAACCCACAATAGGTACAGCAAAAACCGATGTGGTCACTTAAATCAAGGCAGCCTTATGGATGTCCAGGAGTGGACATCCGCAAATGTCAGGATTCTGAGGCGCAAGGATAATTCGATAGGTATAGTCTACTGCGAGAGATGACTGTTGGAGTTAGTGGGGTTTGTTCCTTAAGAGTCAAAGGTTCTTGCCAGGCTAGACATAAGGGTGAGCCACCCCCTGCCTGCTTTGACTGGGAGGCTGGTTCAGAGCTGGCTTCTCCTTCTTCCAAGGAGACATGACTTGAGATTAGTGTCCTAAACTTTTCTTCATGAATCTTGACAGGAAGCCCCTACTCCCAACCTTACCCATTCAAAATATCCTGTCACTCCGAAAGCAGCACAAAGATCCTTTTATAGGACAAAGTATATTTTTCTAAGCTTCTTGTCCCAAGAGAACCAAACAAAATTATAAAATAGAATTATGCACTCAATGTAATTATTTTGAGTTAGAGGGTAAAATTTACCGTCAAGATAAAGGCATGCAATGGGTTCTCCACTGTGCGATGTTATTTTCGGGGCAAGCGAAAATATTCGCAACTTGCCAGATAGCCAGTTGAGCTGGGTTAGAAATTTCCAGGGTTCGAGAATTTAATATAACTATTATTTATTGTTAGGAGTCGAATCAAAGGGCCCTGCGGAAGAAACCGATACTTCCAAAATAATGTTGGGCCAACAACCATTTGAAATTACTCCCATCCATCATTTTTCCCCCATCTTGTTTCTGCCGTGATAATTGCCATTTACTATTGGCCTCTGGTCAATTCTATTTGGTTGGTAGACGAATGCAGACGTATTGTGACCTGTATTCTGTAATTCAGTTTTTAATAATTATTAGTGTTCAGTTTTTATTAAGTGCATGTATTAGAGTTAAAGTGCATAGAATAGACACATCGTAGCTGTTACAGTTCATGACGTATGCGTATCACAAACCTCTGGTATGTTTGGTTCACTTTAACCTAGGTTGTAGTCATTTACCTGAAGAAGGGATCAGATTGTAGTGAAATCTTGAAAACAATCCTTCCATCGTCAGAAACTAACTTCAAACAAGGAACATAAACGCGCTTTAGCATTTGGTCATTTGCGCACTGGCGATCTGCTGCCCCCACGAATATACGCAGCAGAGGTGCGGTGATGCATGTACATAAATACAGAACTGCAAGCAAGCAAAATATTATTGGCTGAGCTTTAGCGAACTAACTGCAAGAAAAATGTATGTAGTAAATTACAACAATTTGGTAGTTGTTATTGTTACGATTTTATTTCAATTAAAAAGTAAGACAAAAACACGTTTTAGCAATCGCTTATTTGCGTAATACGATCAGCTGTCTTCTGTGACAAAAGGTAGAAACTTGCAGCGCAGCGCAGTCCTAAATGTATAAAATACTAACTGCAAGCAAATTAGTATTTACGAAAGCATGTTAATGTGTCAATAAAGTTAAAAACCATAATCATTTTTATGGTTTTTAAACAATTTAATAAAATGTATTTTAACGATCGGTAATTTGTGTACTGTCGATCAGCCAATAACCATTGACACAGCTGATCTCCGTAGATTCGGTTATGGAATCCCGCCGATTGATTCTCGAATCAGAATCTTTGTACAAGTCTATCTACATCATATAAGGTAAGAAACTGACAAAACAATCAATATCAGCACAGCCGTATAGTCATGTTTAGCAGAGGCAGCCTCATTCAGCCCCAGGTTTTTGTTATAAATCTCTTTAAGTTATAGTGTGGTTCGAATTTTTACTATGAGGTTTCTTCATTGATAATTCTAACACAAAACGGGAGGCATTTAAAAAGTAAGACAAAAACTTTGCGTGACATCTAAGGTCTTGGAGCCTATGAAAACCTCAGATAAGTACTTGGCAGAAAATAGTAAACAACAGTTTCAATCTTATTTTAAATATAACATGAAAAGAAATTAATCTCAAATAGTACTTACATCACCAGGTGCTTAACCACATGTTTTTTTCGCTCGTTGATGAACTGGCCTGATCTGAAAATACTTAGGCAAGCAGAACACAGCAAAGCTAAACTCTATTTTTTCTGTACACAAGACTTTTACAATAAAATGAGAAGTTTCTCTCGGAATTAATAAATTTGTGAAAAATAGGTAGTTCATGAACAGGAAATAAGAAGCCTAATTTGACAACCGCAGTGTTTCCTGTAGCAGACCTCAACCAATCAGGACAAACCACCCACCACTACAGCTTAATCCCACAGCTGATCCCCAGCTGCCAGACAACCAATATTCAATGGATATGTAGAACCACCTGTCATAACATGTCAAGGTTAAACTGGTTGATAAACTGATTGGGTGGGCTGCCTTATCAACTGCCTTATCAACTGCTTGTTTTCATTGATGCTTTGACTGTCACTGGCTGCTGAAATTATCTTCTGCACTTGCTTACTCTACCAAGCCAATATTAGCTGACACAGCTGCACTGTAATAATTGTGAGATTGCGTTCTAAATTTGAAGGCTGACTGAAATGCATTATTCTATGTCACATTTCATTACTCTGCACCATAACTGAAACACTATTTATAAAAAGTGTTTTATATAATTAGCTTACCACTAACTGCCAATTGCGATACTAACATAGAGACATTTTATTTAAAAGACTGACCAGTCTATTATTTAGCAAAACATCTTCACAAATACCAAATTTCTACACATTGAGACTGATCTATGACTGACTAATATATATTAGTGCAATTTTATTTTTGACACTGACTGTATAACATTTACCATTTAAACCATCTGCATAATTGTCTCAACTGCACAACATGTACAACAAGGGCGACTTGGTCTTTGCAAAACTAAAAGGTCATCGCTTTTGGCCAGCAGAAGTAAAAGAGTCTATCTTGAACAAAGAGGAAAACAGTCCTTTACAATGTCATGTTTTTTGGAGACTACAAAACAGCAAAGGTGAAAGAAAGTGATATTTGCCCGTACACTCTGAAAACAAAAAATTGCATGTGAACCTATAACAGATAACCACAGAAATAGACCTTTTAATGAAGCCCTAATTCAAGCGAAGCTGCCTTCACAAAAAGACCAACTCATTTTCAAGATGAGGACGAAGCTCCACAGAACACTAACGAGCAGGGTTAAGAGCCAGAACCAAACATAAGCCTGACTTGTAAATGACATCCAAGAAAGGGTACAAAAATTTTAATAGAGAGGAAATCAATTTAACAAGATTCCCTAACTCTAGCAGCCGAAGTTGGAAACGCACTCCTAGCTGAAAACAGTAAACTGAAGTATGACCTTCACAACTTGAGCCTAGAAAACACTAAGTTAGCTTCTCAAATGACTGAAGCCAACAACAAAAATGAAGCAGCCTACGAGGAAAGAAATCAATGACCTGATAAACAAAAAACGAACTCCTGTTAACTAGAAACAACTCATTAGTGGAAACCATAGACAGTCTTGAAAAACCGCTCGAAAACGAGAAAACTACTTCGTATTAAGCTGGGAATTCATTTGAAGAAATAGACAGAGAAAAAAAAAGAAGAAACTTTTAAAACAATATGAACAGGTAAACCGGCAAACTCAAACAAGAATAAAAGACCCTGAAACAAAACCTGTACGCTAGATTTGACAACAAAGTGAGAACACTTCTCCGAGGGAAAAGAGGATGCTAGAAACGCAGACGCATCGACTTGAGACTGGGAAACAACCCCTTTCTTGTGGCTGAAATTGCTCAGATTCAAATAAAACAAGAAAAAGATTAGAACTACTCATCAAGGACTATACAAGAACAGATGAACATAAAGAGTGATAGCATCCCAAAACCTCCAATTTCAATTGTGTCAAATAACCACTACCCGCTAACCCCAACAACACGACCGATAAAGAATTTTAGGACTCAAATAAATGGGGAAAAGAAAAAATATTTTTAGTGTATCCCTGCAAAATGCAAAATACAGACGCAAAGACAAACAAACAACACTGACTATACAGAGGAAACCAACAGAACCCTCACAAACATAATGGAGGGAAGAAGACAAATCCAGATGAATAAGCCGGACTACAATTCAACTGGGAGAAGCAGACAAACTCCGAAGAAAAACTGAGGTCTACAACCAAAACTGGAAGGGACATGCAAACTCCACCCGTAAACCGTCACTAAAGAGATCAAAAGGAAAATTACTGGCCCCAACTACTCGTAAAATCCAGCCAGGCCCACCCATGACAGCCATAACCACGTGCTGCAGATGAAACAATAGAAGAGTTCTATAACAACCACATTGAGCTCTATAAAAAACTAATGAATGATAATCCCTCAATACAACCAATAACCAACCAATTTGACCCTGCCAAACATTTTTTAGAGGCATGCCGTTTAATAAAGTTCAGGGAAAAAACAGGGACAAGAGCTTCAAAAGGAGCCGCAAACCCAGAGCCACTAAAAGACAAAACCACCTCCAGTTCTCCATCAAAATGTTGCAGTAAACACAGAAAAACCAACAGCCACTCAAGTTTAACACAAATCCTTTAAATAAACTCTCCATCCTGCACCAAAACATGCAAGAAAATGAGCAACAAAACGAATAGGCCTAAACCACCTACTTGATGAAATAAACCCAGGACATTATCATTCTTAGTGAACACGGGCTAAAAAAGGACCAAAATAGAAAACACCAGAGTGCCAAACTATTGCTTAACAACACACTTCAGGTCGCAAGACTCACAAAAAAGGAGGCATTGCCATTTTTGTTAAAGATGAACTGCAAACATCAGTACAGGCTATAAATATCAATAGCCATAGCCAAGAACTGACACTTGAAATGGCAATGGATCAAACTAACCATGGGGAAAAGGCAACAGTACATTTCTTGGCGTGGTATAGAACTCCCAGCAGGACGGCTGGAAGAAGCACTGAGTCTACTTTCGGCAGCAATTGAGGAGACAAAAAGCAGAAAATCACCCACTTCTAGTAATGGGGGACATTAATGTTGATGGTTTGACAACAAACAGGGACAACCAATGCTAAAATAACACTTTAAGCAGCCACATCATCTCAAGACTGCCACTCCCCCCAACCCGGGTCACCCCCACGTCTAGCACATCAATAGACTTTATCTGCACGAACCAACACAAGGAACAAACAACCTCAACTGTAATTCATGCCGGAGTCTCAGACCACACTGCTCAACTCTGCGAAATAAACCACGGCAACATCAGTACCAACCCCAAAAGAAGACAATCTGCAGAATACTAAATCAAGAAAACCTAAATCTTCTGAAGGTTCAGCTGGAGCAAGAAGACTGTGGGAAAATGTACTTAACTCGGACTCAGCGGAAATAGCCTACAACAACTTTCTATCAACCATTATCGGAACCATGAACATGATATGCCCCTAGGAAGACCGTGAGACAAAAGAAAAAGGAAGGCACAAATATATTTGGATGAGGAAACCAATCGTCTTAAAGCAACATATCTGACATGGCTCCGAACGTACGAGCTCACAGGTGCACAAACAGATAAAAATGAAATGAGCAAGGCAAAAAAGAATATGATTCTCAGGCTAAAAATTAAATAAACGGGAAAGCAGCAGCAAATCACATAGCTAACTCCGAAAACAAATCAAAAGCCTTATGGCAGGTTATAAATAGTGAGAGAGGAATCAAATGTTCTAAACTATCCCAACCACACGACTTAACATTGGAGGAGACGTCATCACCAACCCTCTTCAAATAGCTAACCACCTTAATGAATACTTTGCAAATATAGCAGATCACACCCTAAGTCACCAGCCAAGAATAGAAAACAGATGCAAGCCAACCCCAAACCACAAACCACGATTTAACCCAGCTGCCCCTCACTAATGAACATGAAGTCGAGGCCATAATAAAGAGTCTTAAACCTAAAACCTCAGCAGGGATTGATGAAATTTCAGCAAGAATGCTAAAAACACTGCAGTAAACCACTGATACAACCTCTAGTTAAAAAATAATAAACCTATCCCTTGCTTCATGGCCATTTTTTCCATCAGCCCTTAAACAAAGTAAAGTATACCCAAAGCTCAAAGGTGTGAAGCCACACAGAAGCCACTAACTACAGGCCCCATTTCTCTGATCCCAACATGCTCTAAGGTGATCGAGAAAGTAGTTCTGAAAAGACTAATTGGACCACTGTGAGCTACACCACCTCTTAACAGACAATCAACACGGCTTTATTAAAGGAAGGTCCACAACATCGGCCATTATTAAACTTGCGGAATTTATCATCGACAACCTAGAAGAGAAAAAACATAGTCACAAGTATCATGCTGGACTTCAGCAAGGCATTTGACTGCCTGGGGCACGAGCTGATCCTCTACAAACTCGAACAACTTGGAATTAAAGGACATGCTAAAGAGTGGTTCAAGAGCTACCTGGAGGGAGAGAAGCCAGACAGTTGAGATTCAATGCAGACACAAAAATCTCTCACAAACACTGAGATCAAACCCCCTGCCTGTCAAGAGAGGCGTGCCTCAGGGCTCAGTGCTCGGACCAGTCCCTATTCATCCTCATGACTAATGACATGCCGCAGTACTTAGGCACATACTGTGCGCCACTGATGTTACGCCGACGACACAACACACTTTTAATGTCTGAGTCAACACCTAACAATATGGCAGTCAACTCCTATACTGCGCTAAACTTAGCATACCAATACTGCCCACGAAAACGATCTGGTTGTCAACACTGAAAAGACCAAACAACTGGCTTTTGGAAGGAGAACGAGAGGACGTTCCCGCACTGCCTGATGTATCAATGGAAAAGCCAAAACCAAAATTCCTCGGGATGACCATTGATGATAACAACCTATCATAGAACAATCACCATTGACCACACTCTCAAAAAACTGAACACATGTTTTATACATCTTAAAAAGAGTAAAAAGTGCCAGTGATGACGCAACTACAAGGATCGCCTACTATGCTCTGATCGAGTCACACCTGAGATACGGTCTCGAGTGGTCTGGGAGGCACAACAGCAGGAAACGTAAAAAAAGAATCCTACTGTTACAGAAAAGAGCAGGTCAGAATTATGTCAGGTCTCGGTCCAAGGGAAAGCAGCAGAGACGGCCTTCATTCATGAAGGTGTCTTAACGATCATTAGCCTTTACATTAGAGAGGTTCATAATGCATGCTGTCAAAGAGGAGTTACAACGAGGCCACAACCTTCACAACTATAACACGCGCCAAGCTTTAAACTTCCACCTGCCACAACACCGCACTGCTCTGTTCTACGAGGAAACCATCCTACATTGGCAGGAGACTATTCAACCACCTTCCGGAGGACATAAAAATGCTACACAGGAAATACATTGAAGACCAAACTAACCAGATGGCTGGCCGGCCGACCCATTCTACTCCATGGATGAGTTCATGAACTGGAAAGGAGAAGAACAGGATGGCAGATAAAGAACCAACTTTGTAAAACTTGACGCCATTGCAATTCTTGATGTTTTGTTAATAAAGAGTTTGTCTATTGTCTATTGTCTATTTAAAAAAACACAGAAAAAAGAGAATCTCTCACTGGTTGCCAAAAAGTCCAATGGACACAAAATGTCACCTTTTTGTGTGTTTTTTAAAATTTATCTATGAAGAGAGGAGAACTATTTTTCCAATCTGGTAATACCATACAAATAAGCTTACCCTTTATCCTTTCAAAATTCTCATGTTAATTTTCTTAAATTTGGAAAAAACTTATCGCCATATATTTATGTCTGGTTTCTTAACATTGTTTTTTTAGAACTGAACGAAAGAGATACCAATACTCAAAACATTCTGTTCTATCCTGATGGCAAATTCCCAAAACCCTATTTTCCTTTCAAGTCCTAGTACACTTAAAAGTGTCCCATTTCATTGCTTGCAGTAACTTTTTGAGAAGTATTAACAGGAATTAAGAAAGTTCTGCTGCTTTATATTTTATCATAAAGTAAATTTATTGTTTAATTAGCATTGCAAATAATTGCCTGAGTAATAGTATGATTCATGGGGGATGAATAATCTACTTGATTGGAGATAAAGCCAAAGTAAACGTGTCAGTTAATGTGATAACCAGCTATCAATTGTTAGAGGAGATCAATTCACTTAGTCAAGTTAGCCTAGTTACGATTTTCAAATTCAGATTTTAACATTTAGTTTTCTTCATTTAGACTCTTCAAGTCAGAAATAAGCTTTTCAACATGCCCATCCTTTTTCTCTGTGTAATATTATGTTTGGAGTACATATTCTTTTTTGTGCAATTTAGTTTATATTGTAAAATTTTGTATTACAATGATTCTCTTCTAATTCATTGTAAATACTATATCATAATACACAGTAGATTATATTTTCATACATACAGCGTGTTTACTGAAATACACTAACAAACTTCAGAAGGTTGTTCCTGGGTTCAAAAGAAACCAAAAAGTTCCCATAAATATATGTCCTAAAATGCATTGTTTTCTGTCTGTCCCTCTGTTTGTGTTTTTTTACATCAACACTTTTTCCAAACAACCATTAAAGGTAGAAAGTTAAAATTTTCAACATATGCTAATTTAGTAAAGATCGTAAATTTAAAAAATTTGAAATTTTTAGTCAACAAAATTCAAAACGGCGTCTTGTTAAAATCTTTGATGATAAATTTCTTAAAATTCTTCCTGTATCTTCTTAAAAATGTACTAGAATGAAAAATGTTTATGCATTTTATTCTAAATCAAATGGTACCTCATTTATTGAAATCGCTCAAGAGATAAAAAAGTTGTGGCATTTTTCTTAACCTAATAACATATCATATTTGCAAGTTTTTCCAAGTTCCAGAAAATTAAAGTATTTTTCTTGTTTCAAAAGTTGATGTAAGTATTTAGGCAGTATAAACATAAAAAGTTATTTTGGGTTAAAAACATTGAGCAAGATAATTATTACTAAATTTGAAAAACAATACTGTAACAAACAATCTGCTTGACCCAACTTTCATGGTTTAAACAGATGAATCTGCTTTCATGTTAAGACACAGCTGATTAGAAGAAAAATGAAGTCAGATAAATAAGTTATTTCCTTGTTTATATTTGAAAAGTTATCATCTGTTACTTTCACTTATACAAATTAGTCAATAGTGCTCTTATTCTACTTAAGATAGTGTTGTTCTTTGTTGTTCTAATCTTAACATGAAAGCAGATTCATCTGTTTAAACCATGAAAGTCACCATGCAAATAGCAATATAATCAACCATTTACTAAACATATGATTTTCAGTTTTAATTGCCTTATCACGTTTTAATTTGTAACTGTAATACACCTCTACAATATAGAAACATGTTTTTAGATACTATAGAACATTTACTGGCCTATGGTTATCCAATATTTTTATTTTCTCAAAGTGTGATTACATTTTCAAAGTACAGTCCCTCAATTTTTTTTCAACGACTTTATAAACAAACTGAGTAAGAAAGTAAAAATGTTCATATAATCTACTTCACAATTCAGTATGTAAAATCTGTTTTTGGAAACGGATGAAAAAAATATGTGAGGTGTATGACTTCTAATTTTAGTTAACTAATTATTTTGATTATATGCATATTTTATACTTTTTGATTTAGGTCAAACACAGGAAGTAAATTTTCTGACCAAAACGAAGCGAACTATTATAGCTAAGGTTTTATTAAAAAAATATTCAACTGGTGATAAATAACTTATATAAATAACTACCAATTACATGGTAATAATCACAGGTTTTATGACATTTATTGCAGAAATAACTCTTACAATATAAATGATTTATAACACAATATGATCCTCAAGAAACAAAAAAAAGGTGTATATTTAAAATAAGTCCAAAAATAATTACAAGTCCGATGAATCAGTGCTTTCATGCTCATGCCTGCCTCTGATTGAGAGGGTTCTCAGGTGACTTCATCCATTCTTTCCGGAGAATCTGCTTGAGTTGCGAGAGTCGCAGCGTAGGATTCTCTTCCTTGATACGAGGCATTGCCACTTCTTCAAACGCAGCGTACGCAGCCTTTAGCCTCTTCTCGGGATGTTTGTCCACTTCCGCATCTTTGGAACTAAGAATAAATACCATTAAGTAGATTTTGCACAAAAGGTTGGATCCATACAAAAAAAGTTTCTTACAATATATACTCCAGTTACTTATCAAAATTTTGGGAGCCGATACTCAAAATCAACTTCAACAACTCAAAAAAATATATTACTTCATGGTTTTGGACTTACCTGTCTCAACTTTGTGTATACCTTAACTCTTTCAGTGCCAGACATTTTACAGGTTACTTTGCAAAAGTGCCAAGGTACATGCCTGTGCTGTATGAAGAAGAGCCCATGCCAAACTTTACTTTTTTTACAACCACCCACATTATATGTTATCACTTTGTTAATTTTAGATTAAAATACTTGAGTTTAAATTTTTTTGTTTAAATATACTTTAAAATAATTATGAACCTATTTTATTGTGCATGAATTAAAAAATTATATAATTATTAGTAATAAATAATAACTTACGTTGAATTATTTTCTTTTTTTTAAATATTGCTCCTATAAATGCATAGTTAAAAAGTTCGTCACACAGTAGATGGCGTTAAAGTTCTCATCCACAGGTACAATAGTGCATAACCTCAAAAATCCACTGAACTATCTTGACAAATAAACTTTTTAAACTTGTTTATATAAAAAAAAGTTGAGTTACAATATTTCATGATTTTGTTATAACTCATAAACAAATACAAATACAAATGTTTACATAAAAAAGCTCTTTTAATACAAAAATAAAACATTTAGGCCTATAAAAAACAAGAATATGAAAACACAATTTTTCACATTCACATTGAAAACATGGATTTTTTGTTCTTATACAAATTTAGTAAAGTTTTACTGCATTCCACATTTTAGTACATTTGTATTATTCGGAAGCCACTTGACCACTACGTTTAGATGAGTTTTCTTACCAGGGTCCTAAAAAATAGTAAATTTTTACAAACTGCAGACTTTATTTGAAGTACTGGGAAATTTACATGACATTATGACGATCGGTTCTTATTTTCTACCTCCCAAAAAAAAGTGATATCAGCAAGGAGGTGGCCACTCTGTTCCTATCTACTATTTGTATTAGGTAGGTACAAGTGGGTAAAAAACCTATGTACATACTAGAAATATAAATAGTTAAATTGCGCTCACATCCAACATGATCTGACGTAGAAAAAGTTTGACCATCTAGGACATGATCTGAGGTCAGGGAAGTACCTATCTGGTATTACCCGGAGGCCACTATTTTTGGAGGAATTTTCTTTATAGGGGACCGAAATAAATTACAGTACTAAAAAGGACAGATTTTATTTAACCTATTTTATAATTTACACGTCATTACGACAAATGGTTATCGTACTCCCATCGATGTTGGAGAGAATTGAGTTGAATGCATTGCCACCAATCGCCGCTACTACCGATCGCCACATGTATTCTGCCATTAAAAGATTTTCCTCTTCAGTTTGAGGTAAATCCCAGAGGTGAAAATAATCATTCGTGATGAAATTATAAATTAATCAAGCGCACGACAATCAATGAAAATAAAAACTAAAAGAACAATATTAATAACAGGTGATTTGTGCATCTAGGACTATTAAGGGTTGCTCGTCTATGCCTATTTGGAGGCAGTTTGGCAACAGGATTTATGACTCATGGGGTATTTATGATTCATTATGAAACAAGGAAAGTACTAGTAACAACATATAATGAAGTTTATTTTGGTCCCCGATAAGGAAATCTCCTCCAAAAATAGATAATACCAAAGTACCACAGTAAACAGCCTTATATGTTGTGTTTGTTTGGTCAATATTTAGTTCAAGAACATTACATAATGGTTTTTAAAATATTATTTTATAGTGAATACAAAAACAACAATATTGAAAACATTTAACTTTATTTTAATCTTCGGGTATTACTTTTATAGAACGTCCCTAAAAACGAACGTTTGCACTGAAAGGGTTTTTAAGTGAACCTTTGAAGAAGTATTCAGAAAAATACTTGTTAAAATGTATCAAAACATTCCACTTCTTCATATCCAATATTGTAAACTACTTATGTACTGATCAGATTGTACAAGACCAAACCTTGTCATCATAATTCTGCACATCGAAATTGACTGGGAATGGTACATGAGCATAGATCATCAATTTTATCATCTTAAAAACGTCTCAAAAACGTAAACAGAGAACAACTGAACAGCAGCACCATATGCTACCCACCTGAGAATGCTGATGGCCTCATCGACAGTCCTGGCTTCATCACCCTCTATCTGCAGCCTGTTGATGTTCTCTTCTAGAGGCTGCTCTATGTGCGTCTCCGGAGCCTTCTTGACAGTTCCTGTCGCAGCCTGGTTCCTGCGCTCTGTCTCCGCCTGGCACAAAATAAACTGAATACCTCATGTGATTCTATCAAAGGTTTGCTTTTAGATTATAATACAACACAGCACATTCAATTTCATTGGGTATGAGTAACAAAAATGAACATTTTACATCAAATTCTTCCTGTACCATTCAAATCATATGGTTGCCTGCTGAATAAAAAGTGAGATATCAATAATGATACTGCACTCTGTGTTTATTAAAACTATTAAACCTTTATCAATTAAGTATTTCATATTTTCACTTGGAAGACATTGTCAACAGATGTTAAACCAAATGACAATGTGCTAAACCAAAAATGCTCTACAGAGCATTTTTTTAAATATTGTATTGTGTAAGCAATGTTTTGACATGGTCCGTGTGAACTGCAAAACTTAAATTTTAGTTATGAGACTGCCTATGTTTAGAAATGAAGATTATTAAATCCATGTTTTATAAGCAGTAAAAGTTCTCTAGATTCAATCATAACAACTGCAAGCCTTTTATTAAATACAAGATTTCTTGGAATTACTCTATTTTTTGGACATTATAGACATTATCCTGGAAGAGAGAAGAGCATAGTTAAATCCTCACTTAAGCACAACATTTTTAGAGCAACACACGTCTAGAACACCAATTACTTAGCAGATCATATTTTAACAAGCCAATGCCTTATTACGATCCTTGAGTAAATTATCAAAATATTTTTTATACAAGAGCTCTTTAATCAATTATTAATTTAATTATTAATTAATTATTTAATTAATTTTTTTTTTATAAAGCTCTTTAAGATGTTCACCTATAGTATGAGAAATCCAAAATATTGTGTCTTACAAAGCACACTCTCAGTGAGATGCACTATGAGGGTACATTCAATCTCCGTACAATTAACAACACTACAATTCCAAAACATAAAACCACTATCTATGAGAGTCATAAAGTGTGCAATGTTTCTAGGCCCTTCTACTATACGCTGAATTCAAGAAAAATTTAAGGTAGTTTGCATGAGTTTTAGAGGTGGATAAAAGTTGTTGCAGAGTTACCATTATAGCGTTGAGGAACTTTTATATCAACAACGTTAGGTTTGTGGCCATCTGTATAAAAAGGTTTTCATTTCTTTACTAATTTTAAGTAGGCTCTCAAAACTAATATAAATGTTTAATCGACAAGATATATGACACTATTATGTAGTTTTGTGGCATCTTTTTTTCAATGCATTCAAATGGCCCACTCAAAAAAGAACTAAGTATTTGCTCTGCACGTTACCAAAGCTAACAGAACAATCTATAATACTATAGAGCAGAAGACAAAGTTAACTATTGTAACTTGTATCTTACATACCACAATTTGAGCTCGGGTAATCTTGGATATCGGTTGTTTTCCTGCTGTTTTGATCGAACTCACTTCCTCCTCCATCAGAGCTTTGGTTTCCGCTTTCTTTTTGAGCAGTTCCATTTTCTTTCGCTCTTGTTCTTCCTGAAAATTACAGGGCAGTAAGGCTATTATTCGTACTCACCAAAAAACCTTTACTACGAATTAGAACATCTGTAGCCAAACAAACCTTACTATATTTAAACCAAATCAACTACATCAGCTTATACTATTATACTTACAGTAAAACCCCAGATAACAGAACTCGGTTCAACCGAAATAGTTCCATGAATGTTAATGTGTATATTAATAGTTTATATTCAACAGCAGAGTGCGCCAACCCACCACCTCTAGGCAGAAGAGTGGGTGCTTGTGTGGCGCATCACTGTAGCGCCCACCATTGCGCTGCACCTCACCCAGCCAGCTCTTGCCGCTGCTATTACTCACCTTCCTCCATTTCAAAAGTGTAACTTAAAGATATCGTTTGTACATAAGTCTTTGCACCTACGCACCCATACTAATAGGTTATTTTTAGACGTAATTGGGCTAACCAAAAAATTGGTTATCCGAAATGGCTGCCTTCCCTTTAGTTCGGTTAATCAGGGTTTTACTGTACTAATATTTTGCTTCTTACAAGAACTTATTGTCTATTTAAGGATTTTCTAATTTTTTTTTTTTTAATTACCTTTCTTGCTTGCTTTTTAGCCAAGTTCTTATCATCGTCCTTCCAATATTCATCTTCAATTTGTTTCTGCTTCCTGATAGCTTGTTCCTCCTGGGCGGCTGCTTTCCGTGCTTTAGCTGCGACAGCTTTGCTGTTCTCGCCTACAAACTTCTTTGGCATCCCAACCCACAGAGCACTGCTGAAAAAGAATGCTTTAGGTTAATGAAACACCTAGGCCTACAAATCAAGATTTCCATATTATTTTTAAGACAATTGGGTATTATGGTATTATCCGGAGGCCTATTTGTTCTTATTTATTGGCCGGTGATTGCAGACCTATTGTGACCTGTATTCTGTAGTTCAGTTTTAATAATTAGTGTTTAGTTTTAGTAAGTGCATGTAATAGACGCTGTAGTGGTACCCAACTTATGCGTGTCACAACGCTCTGGTATGTTTTGTTTACTTTAACCTAGGTTTTAGTCATGCATTAATTCAGTAATTTACCTGAAGAAGAGACCAGATTGCAGATCTCAAAACGTAGGTTACTGACTGTATTGTATGACTTAACAATGGCAAATGTTTGGAAAAATCATGCTTCCTAAACAATCCTTCTACTGTTCTATTCCAACAAACTTCAAACATTATTGATTAAGTTATTTCTGTTAAGTGCCACCTTTGTCAATATTTCTGTTAAGTACCACCTTTGTCTCTTAAATACTTCTTGTGTCTTGTTCATATTAATTTGTATTTTGATTAAGTTATTTCTGTCAAATACCACTTTTATCCATCACTGTCAACCAGATATCTCAGTTTGCACTTGAGTTAGGCCTGTTTGTCTCTTTCATTTTGCATTTTCTTCTGCTTGAAGAATAAGAAACTATCTAGGTTAGGCCTATGTATATTTATAAAATGAAAGAAACAAAACGGTGTAAAATGTACTTTTTACTCTTTTGAAGGATACATGACTGACACCTTGTGATAAATAACTCATGTAGATCGCCATTGTATTTGCTGCCAATGGCTATTACTCAAATACCATGCTTATGATTTTACTTTATTGAATTAATTTGGAATAACAATGTTGAACCGAATAGCGTTATAGACTTTTAAGATTGTATTAACCCTTTGACCGCCAACGTCCGATTGATCGGACAGTGTAGGTTTATGCAAAACCGCCAACGCCCGACTGATCGGACAGCCTAGGTTCGTTCCAAAACCGCCAACGTCCGACCGATCGGACGTTCAGGAAAAAATATTTTTTTAAATATACATATGAACTTTAAAAGTTTGTGTCGACACTGTTCGACTTCCTTTTGACTAAATAAGATGATATGTGAACAATTTTAATGTTGGCAGTCCTGGAGACCTTGACTCAGCTGTTTGTTTACTTCTCTAACTCGCCGAGCGTGCGCTAGTGTTTACGACTAACCTATTTGCCAAGTTTCCCGCCTTTCTCATAGATGCCTACTTGGTTTTTTGTTTAGTTTTTCTCTGAAGTTAGTGATCTGTATTATTTGTGCAAGATGAGTCGTTCGCCGGTGAGTGACAACACAATCCACAATATTATTGTTGAGGACGAATTTCTTAGTGATAGTGAAATAAACAATTTGCAAAACAGTTCGTCATCTGAAGTAAGTGAAAGTGAAGCTGATGATACTGACTTGGATCCTAGTTATACTCCTACCCCTAGTACAAGTTGTAATTTTCAAGGAACTTTAGCTAGCAATAGGCCTGTAAATAGGTCAGTAATATTTCGTCATCTGAGGATGAAGATCGAAGTGCAGCAACTACAACTACGCCGCGGCCACGTGGCCGGCCCCCGCCTTCCTGAAAACATCTCAAGCAGTGAGTCTAATAGCGACGATGATCAGTGGGATAATATAGAGGGAAAACAATGACCCTGGGTATAACCATTCTTTTCAGTTCAATGAAATTCCTGGCTGTAAACATTGTCCTCCTCGAAATTCAGCCCCCATAACTTATTTTGATCTTTATTTCCCTATGACTTTTTTTGAACATATTAGTGACCTACACTAACTTGTATGCTAGAAATTTTATTCAACAAAACCTCCATAAATTAGGAAATCACAGCAGAAGTCGAGCTTGGAGGCCTGTCAGCTTTGTTGAGATAAAAGCTTTCCTAGCTGTTGTAATAAATATGGGTTTGAATAAAAAGCCTACGATTGAGTCATATTGGAGTACAAAGTCATCCCAGAATTCACCTTGGTTCGGGAAAATGTTTTCTAGAAATAGATTCGAATCAATTCTGAAATTTTTCCATATGCTAGATACGCGACACTTGCCTTCACCAAAGGAGCCTGGATATGACCCATGTGCTCGATTTGCTCCTATTGTTGATCATGCTAACAATGTATTCAAGCATTACTATGCACCAAATAAACAGCTGTCTATTGACGAAAGTTTAGTGGGCACTAAAAATCACACACAGCTGCTACAGTACCTGCCCAACAAGCACCATCATAAGTGGGGAGTAAAATTGTGGTTGTTATGCGACAGTGTTACTCACTACTGTTTATCTTTTTTTTTGCTACAAGGGTAAAAGAGATACAGAACAAAGCAATGGACGTGTCAAACATGGACTTGGGTATACTGTTGTAATGAAATTGTTAGAAATGGGAAACTACTTGAACAAAGGGTTTCATGTATTTGTCGACAACTTTTTCACCTCATTTCCGTTGGGCCAATGATTTGTACGCAAAACTTACTCATCTGACAGGCACTTTACGAATAAACAGGCAAGGAATACCCCCTACCCTTACACAAAAATTTGGTGTAGGGCAAACTAAATATTGTCGCAAAGGAAAAATGCTTTTGGTTGCTGCCCGATTGAAAAAATCGCAAAAAAAGCAAGTACTTCTCTTGTCAACTAATGCTGAGGCAAAAAGTGAGTTGAAAAGTAAAAAACGGGGAAATAAAGTATTTATTACCAGCAAGCCTTCTGTCATTCGTCAGTATAACTCCTATATGGGTGGCGTAGACACGTCAGACCAAATGTTGTATTGTTACCTGGACGAACGACGTACGCTTAAATATTGGCTAAAGCTAACATTCCACATTTTTGGACGGATGATTGTCAACCTATATGTCCTATACAAAAATAACACAGACAATCCGATATCGAGACTAGATTTTACTGTGGCACTAGTCGAAGGACTTGCTGCCGAGTGGCTCGGTGACCAAGCGCCAGTTCAAGCACAACGTGCTGGCAATGAACCTCTTGACCTATTACCTGGTGGAAAAGAAAGAAATTGCTCTGTGTGTAGTAGGTTGAGCACAGCCCAAGGTGGCAAAAGGAAGAAAAGTAGGTACATTTGCAAAAACTGCAAGAAAAGTGTTCACCCTTTGTGCTTGCCGAAACATACATGCTAAAGGAATGTGAACTGATTGTATATATTTGTAAATATGCTTCTTTACTAATATTTGATAATGTTATTTGTGTATTTTCCTGTGTTCTTTGAAGAAACACTTTTAAATTGACAATTATCAGTACCTATAAAACTTCCATTACTATAACACGTAAGTATTTTTAAGCTTATTTAATATAAGTAGCTCTTGAAATATTAGATTATTTTCAAATGTTAACATTTCAAATTTACTTTTGTAAACACACTAATTTTCTAGATAGAGTTCTAAAAATTTGTAAATAGTTAGATATGTAACAAGTGCACAAAATACAAATGTTTGCGATGTATAAAAATATTTTTTTACCACTGATTTTTTAGTCTAAAGTTAATTTTTTTAAATAAAAATATTTTTACTTTAGGCGTTATCACATTATAGAAAACTTTTTTTTATATGTAGTGTTATTTAATCAACACTATTCGATAGCGTATACAATATGCTAGAAAACAAACAAAAAATCGTTCCATTTGCATAAAAAATAAGGATAGCACAGAGCGGAACGTAAAAGGTTGTTAAAACGTCAATTATGCCTTGGCGGTATTGGGTAGTACAGCGGCTGAGACGCCTGGCGGCGACGGGTAAGGCCGCGGTCTCGGGCGCTGGCGTTCAAAGGGTTTTAAACAATATTGTTATTCTGTAAAATGAAAACAGCTGGCAACTACTAATTATTAATTTCTATAGGTCAAATTAATATTCGATTATTTATGATCGATAGTTGATTTGATTGTCCTGTGGCCACTTATTATACTGCAGCCCTACCCCTAAAAAGAGGTTAAAGTTGAAATTTGTATATCAATAATATACAACTTTCATTCCTTCCACAAAAGCATTGTTTTCAATCTATAAATATTATTGTATATATTAGTACTGTAATCTACATTTCCTTACAAAAACCCAAGTATAAAAATTAATATAAGTGACTATTCTATTACTGGTAGATTAATAAAAAATTGCTTGCAGCATGACCATTTTTAACTTCAAACATGTTACGAGATATAGATGTTTTTAGGTCCTTCATCGCTTTTATTTAATTAGTATTGATATCCTAGTAGAGTATTTTTAACTCGAAAAATCAGCTGCAGTATAATAAGCGGCCACTATCACAATCAAATCAACTATCGATTAGAAATATTGGAACTATCAAATGTAAAAACATTTCACCTATAAATGTTCATAATTGATAATTAGTTTATTTTACAGAATAGTAATATTGTTTAATACCAAAAGCCTCTAACACAATTCAGATAAGACGTTGTTCCAAAATAATTCAAACCAAGTTAAATCATGTATATATTATTTGGGTAATGGCCGCTAAGGATGGAAAATACTATTGTCAATAACATATTACCAAAATAATACCCAATACCAAAATATTGTGTTGAAAAAGTTGTCCTATCTGAGACATGATCTGAAGTTGGGAAAGTACCGATCGGAAATGCCCCTGACCATCAGTGTGGGCTTCGGTGGTACCTTTTCACCCCGAACTTCTAATGAAGACAGAAAAGCATCTCTTGAGATAGAAAATAGTACCCGAATTCAAGCACAGATGACAAGAACGCTTGTTAGGTTATCTTTAACTTTGATACTACTATTAACGTATTTATGAAAACCTAATCCAAATCTACTTATATTGCATAATAACAATCCACAGCGTAATATTTCCACTTCTAACCTCATTACTTGCATAAAAAAGCCTCGGCTCTTACAGGTTACTGAGTAACCTAACACTAGCCTATAGATGTTATGAGAATGCCAAATCATTCAGTCCAGCTGTTACTGAAATAACACGTTACTAGTAGTTACCTCATGGTAATAGGTTACCACTGAGTAACCCTATTATTGACACTAATGCTTTATAAACTGCCCATCTCTAATGGCCACAAGTATAATAGTGATGTACATGTGTTATTTATGTCACAAGGTATCGAACATGTTTGTTCTTTAAAATAGTAAAAAAGTAGTTAAATCTTACAGCGTTTTTTTTTGTTACATTTTATAAATACACATAGCCAAGATATCTTTTTTCATAATTATTAAATTATTATTTTTTAGAAATAAATACAGCCTTACTATACTGTAATTTTAAATATAGGCTACATAACATAATTTGGTCTCAGTACTATAGTTATATTGAGGCTTCAATTACTCATGAATATCGATGGTTAGATTGTCATGGTGGCCGCTTATTATACTGCAACTGATAAATAATCAAAAAGTTCAGTGGATAAATCATTTCTAACTATTCTGAATGTTTAATTGTTAATTCCTTGGGCTATGCAAATATTAGATATTGATCACGATTGAGCTTAAACTTAATGTAAGCTTACACTATATGGCTATACAATAGAAAAATATAATAAAATTAACCAACACACTTACCTAAAATCTGAATAGGCTAGAGAGGTCAATACAGTACAGGCTACTCTTTCGAAAATTTTAAGTACCCTATAGTCTTATGATATAAATATGATAACGACAAAGATTAACGATGTGACGTTACAACATTAAATAGACTTTATAAAACCTACGTCAACTCTCCATTTACCCAGATTGTAGCAACAAGAAATTAGATAGGTTAGAACTTAGAATACTACTAGAAACTAAACAATCACGAACAGCTGCGCAAAACACTTAACATCTATAGTAAGTTTTTTTCTGTTTATTTATTAGAGGCTCGGGTTTTTCCCATGCAGCCTCGTAGTTCACTGTTTTGTTAAATTTTTGTCATACTCTTGAGATTAATTGTTTAGTTTAACTGGTTTTAATGGTTAGTGGTATGAACATATATGTTTTATAGCATCTACTCTGTAAGTATATGTTAATTAATAGTGGGATCGTTACAGGATTCTATTGTTGAAATTTAGGAATTATAGGAATCTTCTCGCAAGGGGTCCTTCAGGCATTCCTAATCCGAAATATTGGCCACGGAAATAAATCCCAAAAACCAGAATACATCAATGTTTTATGTTAAGCTAATTTTAATTTTAATGTGTTTGTTTATAGTCATAAGATATTTGCTTATTTCTTTGTATACTCTTATTTCTTCTAATGTCATTAAATATATTACATTAACATTAGATAATTTTATTAAATCTTTAATTACCTTGAAACACTGATCTCATGCAAACTCGTAAAGCTGGGCATTGTAGCATTATGTGATCGAGTGTTTCCCGTTGGCCTTGCGTGCATCTTATACATAAAGGTGTGAAATATTTTTTTTTTTTAATTTCATATAGTCTAAAGTTTACCCTGGCATGTCCAAATCTTAATCTGATAATATTTACCACTTCCCATCTCTTGAAGTCTGCAGTGTCTATAGTAAGTTTTTTTTTTTTTTTTTTTTTTGACTTTAATTTATTTACAATCTGTTTATATACACAACAAACAATAAGTAAATTTGATGATAAATCTTAAGGACATGGTTAATCAAAGTTCATTAACCTTAATTAACATAAACATTTAAGAGATTGTTCATCTTTAAAATCGATCAGCTAAGTTTAAGAAATCATGTCTTTTTAGCCGAAATTGATGGTCACTGTTGTCCAGCAGATTAATAGCCAAGTAGTTAGGATGAGAGTTTAATTTGTTTTGATACTTGATGCAGAACTTTGGAATTTCTTCAGTAACAAAAGGGATATTCGTGTCTCTCTGTGAATGACTTCATTACGAACATACCATGGGGCCTGTAATATCTTTCGGAGAACTTTAGATTGGAAACGCTGTATAATTTCAATATTTGATGTAGAAGCAACTCCCCACAGTTGAATTCCGTACGTCCAGATGGGCTTTAGAACAGTCTTGTACAACAACAGTTTGCTTTCTATTGATAAATGGGATTTGTTCCCAAAAAGCCAATTTAGTTTTGAGAATTTTGAATTTAATTGGAGCCTTTTGTTCCATATGTGTGGTTTCCAAGTCAGCTTCCTATCGAGATGTACACCCAGATACTTAGCTTCATTTCTTTGAGGAATTTGAATGTTGTTTAAAAACACTGGTGGACAGGTGTCATGTTTCAACGTAAATGTGACGTGAACAGATTTAGTTTCATTCACTTTAATTCTCCAAGTTTTAAGCCAAACTGTGATAGAATTTAAGTTAGTTTGTAGAATTTGTGACGCTACAACATGGTTGGAGTGGGATGCCAGTACGGCAGTGTCATCGGCGAATGTTGCTGTCAAAGAATTTTGATTAGTTGGAATGTCTGCAGTGAAAATTAAGTACAGCACTGGTCCTAGTACACTTCCCTGAGGTACACCAGAGTTTATTTCTTTCAGATCTGAAAGACAATCATCAAACTTGATTTGAAAATACCTTCGTTCTAAATAAGATTTTGTAATGTTGTAAACAGTGTGAGGTAGATGACTTTTTATTTTAAATAGAAGCCCTTCATGCCACACTTTGTCAAAGGCTTGACTCACATCGAGAAATGCTGCAGAACAAAATTTTTTTGATTCCAAATCTTGCCTTATTATTATTAGCTACTCTATGGACTTGTTCGATAGTGGAGTTGTGCACTCTGAAACCAAACTGATGATTGGGAATTAAATTGCATTCAGTTATAAAAACCTGAAGTCGTTTTAAAAAATAACTTTTCGAATAATTTAGAAGGTATAGGTAGTAGACTGATTGGCCTGTACGACATTACTTCGTTTTGAGGTTTTCCTGGCTTAGGAACAACAATAACTTGAGCCACTTTCCATTGTGATGGGAAGTATTCAAGCCTCAAAATAGCATTAAATACGAAGGTAAGAAAGAGTATGGCTTTCCTAGGAAGCTCTTGTAGTATCTTACCTGTTATTAACTCATAACCAGGGGCCTTTTTGGGATTAAGATTTTTAATCTCATCATATATTTCAGATGGTTTAAAGGAGCCAATAGGTAGTGACAGTTGGTTAGGTGAATCAAGAAACTCCCTTACAACATGTCTATTATCAAAGTTGTTATCTACAGGGTATGGTTTGAAAACATTACTAAAATATGCAGCAAACAAATCAGTTTTCTCTCTGTTACTTTTCGCCCAAGAACCATCTGGTTTAGATATTGGAGGAATGGGCACTTGCGGTTTCTTTGTGCTTTTTGTTACTTTCCATAAAGAATAGTCTGTTGCTTCAGTTGGGGAGAGATTTGAAGTGAATTCTTGAAACCATATGTTTTTTAAGTTTTTAAGCAAAATCTTTAACTGTCTTGATGCTCTGTTAAACATTGTTTTATCTCTTACATTTCTAGAATTTTGCCATATTCTTCGTAAGCAACGTTTTTGAGCAATGTGCTGCTTAATATATATTGGGTAATTGATATTGCCACACGTTGTATTATTAAGTTCAGGCGTTGCACTCCAAGCAGATTTCTGAACAGTATAATTTAAAAATTTCCACAGCGTTGTCTATTTCCTCTCTTGTTTTAAGTGATATATTAAGACTTAAACTGTCATTTAACGTTTCACGAAACTTCACCCAGTTTGTGCCTTTATTCGATAAGGACGGTGCCTTTTTCTTTCAATACAAATGATGAACTTATTGATAGGATGACCGGAGAGTGATCGGACGACAAATCAAGAGATGAAAACAGCCTCCATATAGTTAGGAGAAATACCTCCCGTAACAAAGAAATCAAGAAGATCTGGAATTTTGTTGGGATCTGAAGGCCAATAGGTTGGTTCCCCTGTAGATACGTAACTCAAGTGATTGTCATTCATGCAATTTAACAAATTTCTACCTCTAGGGTTAATCAACCTTGAACCCCACATGACATGTTTGGCATTAAAGTCACCACCTGCTACAAAACGAGGCCCTAAAGTTTCGAAAAATTCGTTGAATTGAAGTTTGGTAATATTGTGCCTCGGGGGACAGTAAACACCAGAAAATGTAAGTGGTCCCATCCAGTCCTCAACCACTATGCTTGTAGCTTGAATATGATCTTCTTGAAATCTAGGTAATTCATAATGTTTTTATTTGTTTTCTGATTAGCACAGCGCTACCTCCATGCGCCGTATTGTCAGGGTGGTTTGTAGAATAAAAAGTAAAATTTGGGATTTTGAAAAAATTTAAGTTTGTAAAGTGGGTCTCAGAAATTAACATAATATCTATTTTGTGTATTGAAATAAAAAAGTTGAATATCTTGGCCATGTCGGGCCAAGCCATTGGCATTCCAGAGTCCAATCCTATAAAATCTATTCATTTTAGTTTTGATATGACAGTTGTCAATAGGTTAATCAATGTACCTATTTGCTGGGCTTGTTGAGACATCATCATTTCGAACTTATTTAAAAATCCATCAATTATTTGATTCAGATTGTGATTTGCTTCTAAATTTGATTGACCTGATGCCACTCTAGCATAAGATAAGGTTGGTGATACTGGTTGAGACTGATTACCTGTTGAATTTTGAGTACGAACAGATATAGGTCTACCTACTTCTCGATCTTGCACTGGAGGAGGAGTGTCTTTTTTTTAACGCTGGTCTTAGAGGTGGAAAAGCCTTTTTCTTAATATCTTTGTAAATAGAGCAACCTTTATAGTTGGCTGGGTGCTCACCACCACATAATACACATTTGGGAGGAACATTTACAGATTTATTACAGCTGCTAGTATCATGATCTGAGCCGCATTTTACACAGCGGTTTTGGTACCAGCAGTAAGCCTTTGTGTGCCCATATCTTTGACACTTTTTGCACTGCACCACATCATTACGTTTGTAAGGGGGCTCAAACACAATTTTGGCATTTAGTAGGAATTCAATTTTAAAAATGTCTTTGTTGTTTGATGCTGGCTCTAAGTCTACACAAAAAAAATCGACAGTGGATCTTTAGATTTGCTACTTCTAAGGTTCGACACATTCCTAACTTTGTGGTTATAAGCTTCTATAGCTGTTTTAATTTCCTGGGGTTCCGTAGAGAAGTGCATATTCTTAAGCACTACTCTATAAGCTCTGTCACCCTTTATTTGGTATGTATGGAAGTTTACTTTCATGTTAGTTAAATGTTTGACTAATGCGCGGTAGGCTTCAATAGTATCAGTGTTAATTTTTACTTTATCTCTAGCTATGCATTTAAATGAATATGACTCTTTTTTAATTACTTGTTCAATGTTTACCATCATTTTACTTATGTTGACAATGTTGGGGACAAATATAGGTGGAGGCCTCACCTTCGTCCTACATTTGTCGTCATTCATCGTTTCTTCTTCAGAGCCTAGGTTGGCGTTACTCAGCATTTCAAATCTGTTGTGCAATTCAATAGGTCTAGCAGTTTTTGCAACGTACTCTGTAGGTCTACAAGGTTTCTTAACATCTGAAACGTTGGCTGTTGACAAATGTCTTTTGTTTCTAGTTGTTTCGATTTGCCACTCGTTTTGATTATTGACATCGTCATTAGAAATAGTTTTTCCTGAAATGATGTTCATTGTTTGCTTATTAGAACAATAATTGTGATCATTAGTTATGGCATCAAAATCCAAACAGTTTGAGTTGTTTGAAGGGGCAAATTTTAAGTTGTCCATTACCTTCTCACTTGAAAAACTACTAATAGTAAACAAACACTGAAAACAATTAAAGTTAACGGGTAAGGTTAGTTGTAGGAAAAGTACTGGAAAAAAAAGATTACGAAAAAAATCTAAACATTTTTATGTAAATTATGAACAAAAATGTTTTTAAGAACTGTTTTTATATAGTTTTAAACCACTAATTGGGTAAAAAAACTACATTTTAAATTAAAATAAAGGACACAACACTGAAACAGCACAGCTGGGGTTCACACTAAAATTAAAAGCAATACTGTCAAAAATAACAACAATTTTTTGTCGCATTATATATTATAGTAAGTTCACGTTCATGATATTCTTACTTTTTTCTTCTAATTTTACCAATTTACATCAGCTGGTATTTTACTTATAAAAGGCTGGCTTCATAAAATACTATTGGTTTCTTTTCCAAATAAGTTTATTCTGATTTTATTAAGGTGTTCCCCATAGAGTTTCGTCTACATTTAGTTTCATTAATAATATTATAAATCATACTTTTACCACTTTTATATTCTTTAATTTCAAACTGGGTAAATATTAAATTTTTAGACCACAACTCCGATTTCTAAATTTGTAAAAAATTAATTCTCTGGACAATTTGAAATGATGCATGTATTTTTTGTATTTAGTGGTAACGTATATTTCATTTTTTGCATTTTTGTAAGAATAATCGCCCAAGTACAGGAAAAATGGATTTCTCAAGGTTTCAGTTAAAATTCTGGAAGTCTTTTGTCCCATACGGTTCTGTTCACGAATGATTAAAGTTATGAGAATTTTAATTTCAAACACTAAATGGTTTGTTATTCCCTTATTTTGACAACCGATTCTTTTTTACGGATGATAATTTTCCTAAATTATGTAGGTAACGGAACAATTAAAAATGTGCTTCTGCCGAAAATATAAACACCTAGCTTTTAACATTGACACAAAGAGGACATAAAAATAGTTTTTAAAACTGAAGTGGTAATTGGTAATTTGATATTAATTTAAACCTGTACAGTTTACGGTATCAAACTAAAATGTCAATGTCAATCTTTCTCAGAGGTCTCACTTAACATCATACGGTTGGATCACCAGGTAATGTACATATATTGACAGTTTTTATAATACTTTTAAAAGCTCCAGGGACTTGGTAAGGCTTCAAGATGTTGAAGTTAATGTTGATATGCCAGTCTTGAGAGTTTTCATTTCATAAGAGTTGTGTAATTTAAATGTTTCAACTAACAATGCATATTTAGTTTAACATTACGAGCCACACATGAAATTTACCTTATTCAGACAAAGCCGGAAGGGATATTACTTTTAATGTTAGCTTTGAATTTCAAAATTACTATAAATAAGTCTTTCCGGCTATCAGAAGTAATAAGTAGATTGTATGACAACTCGACCGAGGGATATTAATTTATTACACATAAGAGTTGCTTATACTCTATAACTTAAAAAGAACAGTTTTGAAATATCTCAGAACAGTTTTGCATTTTTGTATCTAAGTTTATAAATAACTGTTCGAATGTTTTTGCAAATTAAAACGGCCTTCACATTGAAATTAATGGTGTACCAAGCTGTCCAACGAACTCAGTCGAGATCATTTTAAAATTAAATTGTTGTGCCAAATTCCAACTCGTTTGAGCTTTTGGGACATTTATCGTTTCTACAAGCTGCGTTATATAGCACATTATAGTGTTATATATAAACTTTGGAACATAGGGTGATTTTGGCTCTGGGGATCATGTTCATGAAGGTATGTAGTATGTTCGATAAGGTGCTAAAGACAATTACTTAGGCTAAATTTGTATACAAAATCTGTAATTTATTTACCGACACCTGCTTCTGTAGCTGTTGTGTGATTATTTTATGTGACATCAATTAAAATATAAACAAATAAATTGAAACAAAATAAAGTCGTACAAATATACTAGATATATTAGTTTTGTGGGAATAAACTAAGTTATCAGTCTCTCGTGGCAAAGTCTTTATATTTTAAGATTATACTTTTAATTTGTAAATTCATTTATATATTTGATTTTTTATATTAATTTACATGCTGTTTATTACATTTTCGGATCTCTTGTTATTTAAATATTTGTGTAGTTATTCATATTGAAAAGATGTATTTTTAAATACTGCTATAATTATCACAAGTTATTTTATTTCATTAGTCTCCACACGAATCTTCAATATTATGAAATAACCAAGAGCCTCTTATCGTTTCCAGCAAGGCATTATCGACATTACTATAGCAACAGTACACGCACACACGCAGGTCATTCACTACAAATTAGGGACTTTTAATGTAGTAGACATGGGTTTACAGGAGGCTTTTTTCTTCGTCAGAGTATGCAAACTTTTACACCAGTTGTGTGGTATTCCGATTGCCCCAAGAGAGAATTTGACAACGAAACAGATATTGTTCTCAATGAGCTGCATAACTTGTCATTTTCTCAACTTTTCAAAAGTGGCATATCAAAAATTATTTCATGTAAAAATTCTAGGAGTTGAAACTGTTTACGATTTCTATAGTACCTTGGATGATCCATAGTCCGATGAAAGCTTTAGTGTATTTCAGGATGATACTCGAATGGAGAAAGGTTACAATATTATTTCAAAGTCTGGAAATTCTTCAAAAATCCCTTAAAGCTATCAATTTCCAAACAAATAAAAGAACACTGCCATATTTTGTAAAGGGGTCTATTACGGTTCTTCAAGTTACAAGAACTCTGATTAACGTAGCTATTGGATATTCCGAAAATATGCACATGTTTGAAAAAAATGGTTACCCAACTTACGTAACAGTAGCACTATCCACAGTTGCTGTGATAGCACAGTTCACTGAACGCCTTTTTTACGTGGCTGTAATTAATGGATTCATTTCAGGCTCTCTATTTATCTCTGAAATATCCCAGGGTGTAATGCAGCGAATGCATTCTGAGTACGAACCAGAAAATCTGAACTCGATATTGCCGGCAGTTGTGCCTGGCTCCTCAAGACCTTTTCAACTCAGTTTTCAGCCGTTATTTGACGATGATAAAACTCCATTCAGAAGTCAAGAGTATACGTCTCATACATAACCGTTGGTACCATATTCCACTGACGTGGTTGAGTTTTAGCATTGCTCAAGTCTTTCCAGCCATTTTAGTCAGAAATAGCTCCATTCAGACAAGTGAGTTAGGGAACATCTTGAGAGTTGGAGCCTCATTTTCAATGATTACAAATGTCGTGGAAGCTCTTGTTTTGATGTTTTTCAGTGACTTTTTAATCTTTAGTGGCAGCTGGAGGAGAGTGGCAAAAATCTCAAGAGAAATATTTACTTCTGAAGAAAAGCAGAAGAAGAAAATCCTCAGCAGGTTTCTCCTCAGCTCTAAGGACAAATACCCAGAAAGGCCGTGCATGTTACACGATTCACTCTCTTCAATCTTTCCTTTCTTCATTGACATAACAGTATTGATAGCTACTACGTTTTTGATACCTGTAAAACTCTAGTGAGATTTTTTGTAGAATAATACGATTCAGTGCAAGAAAATAAACTGTTTTAATTAAATATTTGCATATTTTTAAACTGCGTAGTGAATATTAATGTAATTTATATTAAGCATTATATTTAAACAAGTAAAGTTCTGTACATACAAATAATATCTTGAAAAATAATTTAGTTATTATTATATCACAAAGTTATTACACTAAAAATGACTCCAATCCATTTAAAATATTAAAATTTCGGTTTCAACAAAAAATTTGTTTTGAATATTTTAATTCACAATAAAACGCTGTTTTAAACCATTATTTCAATACAACATATTCTTTACCTGACTTTGGAGGCACGTCAAGTATTTTCAAAATTTATTGAATTTTAAATGGATTTTGAATAAAGTCGACCTAGTGCAATCCGGACAAACGTTACCTTGGATAAAGTTCTTTATTATTCTTAAATACTTCATTTTTGTTAACACTATAGGCCACCTTTTTTCTTAGTGAAATCTAAGCTTACTTAATTAAGTATTTAATTACAACCAAGACAACAAGGTGGAATATATCTATCCAATACATATATTTTTATTTTAACCTAGATTGTAGTTATGTGTTAGGTTAAGTAAAATCCTGAGGAACTGATCAGATTGCAGATCTTGAAACTTAGTGTTACAGATTATTTTTTTTTTATAACTGAACTATGGTAAAATGTTCGGAAAAATCAGTTTCCTGTTTAAATATTCGTTTATTCTTTGATTTTCTCCTGTCCATCATGGTTACCCTTAGACTAATGTAAAAAATGTTTACTAAAACTCTACTATAATCAAATGCTCATCATAAAGAAATGAAGCTTCTATATAGCTCAAATATAGTTCTATATTTCAGTATTTTCATGTGTGGCATCGTGTGATAGACAGACAAAAAATATGACATTTCCAGCTCCTTTGACAGGCTTTGCTGATGCTTATCCATTAAAATCTTAAAACTAAACATCCAAGATAAAACTTTTTGTCGTTCTGAGTGGGAAGAAACATGCGGTAAGGCATCCTCTTATTTTGGTCTGAATACTTCGTTTGACAATAACAGTTTAACTTTAACCCGTCATAACCCAGATTAACATAGTCCTTGATCGTGTTATGAGTACATGAGCGTACAAATGTGTTCACATGGCTAAGGTTTAAGTATAAGTACGGTAATACAAAATAGCTTCCAAAGATCTTGATCTTCACTAGAATGATGATTCGCAGTCTATGTAGCCTGTGGTTGTGGTTTAGTTTATCGTATTGATGCTCAGGAAAACTATCTTCGCTTTTGCTCAGTTGCTATCTTCCGAGTACTGCAGGATTGTACGTATACGAGCACTTAGCCTGTATACAGCTAGTGTTGCAGTGAGGTTGCACGGTATAGAGAATTAAACTTGGATAACAATAAAATGTTTGGGGAGAGAAATTTAAATTATAATTTAATTTTATAAATTATAATTTCACTCCGTTAAGCGATGCAAACCACCTTGTTTTATAACAATGACCAATTTACATAATTTATCTTTGAATACAACAATAAACATTAAGTAACCAGTTTTTGATAGGAAGGGGGAGGCGTACTTAGAGAGAAAAGGGTTAAATAAAAGGATGATGTCACTCGCAGAAGTTGTCTTCATTTGCCACACACATCACGATAAAGTTCAGGGATGTACTGCCACAGGGTCGACACATTGTCTATAGGCACATTTACAGATGAGAGCAGAGATGGAGTACATACACAGTTCACTCTCGAGTCACTTGTGGTCGGGGGGAACGTGGATACTTACAAAAGAAAACCACAACTAACAATGGTCACGAAAGACAAACCCCATAAACTACTCGTACATCAAAAGCAGATCAAGATTGTTCTAGAAATAACCCTCACCTTGGTTTAATGTGAGTTGAAATGACATGCTCTCGCACCCAAAACGAGCAACATCTAAAGAGACTCCTCGCTCACACCATGATTCATAGTTTAGATTCTCGGGCGTACGAGCCCCCGTGATATAAAGCCATACTCTCTAGAGGGGTCGTCCATTTATCAGTTGATATATTACACACAGTTCAGAGGAATTTACCGAATTACTTGTATATTGTGCAGGCAGTGTCTCGTGCAGGATTGGATGCAGTAGGTAGGCTACGTTGTTACACTCACAATATACATGAAACACTAGATTTAGTAAACGTGTTAATTTTATACACCTACGCCTAAATGCAGTATGGTCCACAGTTTTTGTGTGTATATATATAAATTGTTTTTGTTATAAAATAATTAAGAGAATATTATATAAACGCTAATATTGTTTGCAGTTATGAAAGATGAGCTTCCTACCATAGTGCCACTTTCAAAAACGATTTAACTCTTTTCGTTTATTTGACGTAGTAGCATCGAGTTTCGAGCGTTATCATTAATCCTATGAAATGAGGAGCTCTTTCTTTTTCTTATACGATTCGCTCAGTTCCAGCTCTTTGTGATAATTTCACGCCTGTTATTATTTTTACAACGCATTGGTGCAAATATCCATTATGGATAACGTTCACTAATAACGAATCTTTGATTTTTTCAATATGTATCCTTTTCTTTACTTATAAAGCTATATGTTATACTGTTGTAAATTATATTTTTACAGCTAATTGTTATAAAAGCATATAAAACACTGAAAAATATTATCACAAAATATATTAGTCACAGCAGCTGTTTTCCAATAAATACGGAGAGCATTCAGGAGAAATTATATCAAATAAAAACGATCAGAAGAAATGTTTATCGTGTACATAAGTTCTTTTCCTACATTAGTTGTAACAATTATAGTTATACACAACTAATTACAAACAATATTGTATAGTTATACATAAAGTAGTATTTTCTTGCACTGAAATAAGGGTTTAACAAAGCCGGATATTGTGTTTGTACAGTAATACATAAAATGATCTGCAACGTTGGTTGTCACTTGAACGTCATTGTCAACATTTCAAGAGTACCCTGCATCATTAATAGAGTCGCAACTATGTTCAATTTTACGAATAAATAAGAGATCATATATTCGTGGTGAACCATAATAAGTAGGCTATTATTACTTTCGAAATAATGGTAACAAATTAGACAAACCGGTTATCTTACAATAAATAGCAAACTGGTCTTCACCAACCACCTTTATACGATTCAATAGCGTAAATCAATTAAAACGCTAAATTTAATTAAAGGCTAAATTCATTTTAGTCTCCAGTTTAGTGGGTTTCAACAATTCCCAAAATAATGTTTATACCTAACAGTGTTGCACGTCATTCAGTATATAAACACTTTTTATTTACGTTGTTAAACAAAACAGGGATTGTTATTTTAAAAATATACCTATAATTAGAATTTATTAACAGGTTCTCACACAATTACATTCTCGAAATATATATGCTGTGGAGAGCCATGTGCATTAAACATGTGTTAAGAGCAGCTTGTAATGAAACGACCTTGATTTTTTTCCAGCAATTTTAAACCTCATGGACCTTTATGATGTTATTTTAATTATAGAATTATGGGATATGTCTTATTTTAGTTTTCGTTTAAATGTTATATATTGGTAATACTTAAACAATAAAGAACAACAGTTTTGAGATTTTATCTGAATAACCAATAAAAATAACGAAAAAAACCAAAAAAGCGATTGGTTGAGTATTTATTAGATCTTTAAAATAAGAAGTCATCCACAACTCTATAACTAAAAATAACGTCATGCCATAAAAGTAAACGAGGCGTAACATTGTTCTCATTGGGCAAGAAATCTAAACAGCCACTACTGCAACCCGCTTTTAAAGCGAAACTACTACTAATACAAATTCGGCTGTACAGGTGAGTTGAAGGGGAGGAGGTGTATCGTCATTGGCTGAAGCTTCACCAACTAAAGACCTAATCAATAATTTATTGTCATTAGACAGGCCAGGCTGTAATACTCATAGTCAAAGGAATTACTCTACAAATTACTCTTTTATAGTAGCCTGTTTTAAGAGTGCTCACAATAATAAGACTATCTAGGTGTACAGTATGTACTACACACATACATTGATGTTGTAGAGTTAAAAATTAAATATAACTCACTCAAGATTATACTTACCTGTAGTAGTCTGAAACATACAGTAATCTTCTTAGATATTTCTACATAGAACATATTAATAAAACATTTAAATATGACAAAAACAATAAATCTAAAAAAAAAAACAAGGACACCAGTAAGTTGCATTAAAATCTAAGATATATACGGCATTAAGTTTAAAAACAGGTTATACAGTACATTCATAAAAGTTACACATATTTATTTCCTCTATATACACAGTTGAAAAACATAAATCAGTCGTATTGGTTATATTGGCCAAATAGCTAATAGTAATCAATATGGCTTCTGTATCGCAACCTGCCACCTTTTTGACAATTTGATGCTATCTTCTTTGTTTAGGCCCACATTTTCAAGAAACATCTTTTGTATATCTTATTCAAAGTCTTGATATTGATTATATGTGTGTACCATTCAACGCTAACAACTAAAAGGCGAAATCGAACATCTACACGAAAATTTATTCGAAGGATATTAAAAACTGTTTTCGTATAATTAATCGTAATATGTTTTTATATTTGCTGTTTATCTGGACAGATCCATATATACGATAATAACTCCCTTTAAATCCACTGTAAGACGTATGTGGCGAAACGTTTAGTAAGTCTGGCCACCCAGGCTAGACAGACACTGGGAGGTAAAACTAGATTGAGGTACCTATTACGTATAACCTGTTACGACAAAGTCACCGCTACCGCTATGGTCACGGGTAAACCCTGGTATTGCACTGGTCGACCTTCAATAGGCGCGGACCCGCTCACCTTCACGCGGACTCTGTTATTTTTAAATATCCCTTGTAATTCAATAACAAGTGGCCTGGGGGGCAGACATTTGGCGGGGTCTGCCCAGAGACAGGGAAGTCGGGAATAATGTAGACAAGTCTGAAAACAGCAACCGTTCATCGGACAGCTATTTTAGAAACGGGAAGAACAGTTACGAGGTTGTGAAAAAATACGTGTTATTATACAGATTTTTTATATCAATACTTTTCAAAAATGGCTTCTGCCTCAAAATGAGAGTATTTCCAAACGATGGGGATTTTCTTTTGTTAGAAGTACTAGCCTTAATTTCTGGTCTTGAATTTCATTCTTAAATACTTGAATTAACGATATTCAAACAAATAAATACTAAAATAAATAAACTCTAGTAACGTAACGTAAATAATGTAGCGGATGTAACTTGGAACCTCTCTCTAGTTTTACATAGGTCTCTCTCTCTCTCTCTCTCTCTCTCTCTCTCTCTCCTCTCTCTCCTCTCTCTCTCTCTCTCTCTCTCTCTCGTCCCTCTTTCAATCTCACTATCCTCTCTATCTCTCGCACTCTCACTCTCTCTACCCCCCCCCCCACCCAACTTGCTTAGTCACAAAATACCCTCTAATGAATCTATATATAACACGTTCTTTAACTGAACCTTACGAATTAAAGAAAATTAAAGAATTTAAATTACAAAAGTGATTTTATTGCTTGAATGGGCTGCTAGGTTCTATTTTATACGCTCTCGTGGGAGGATTTCAGTGGAAGCACTTATGTGTCGTAAGTAACACCCGCTGACATATTGCCGAGTACAGTCGTTACTTCTGACTAAACTCCAGACTAAACTAAGAACTGAGATTTATAGTTCCAACAGAAGGGCGGACATTTTATAGGTTAAATTATTTATGAGGGGGCACTTGTTCTAAACCAAAGACTAATACAACCAGCCTTAAAACCCAGTAAAAATTTAGTTAAGATTTGCAAACTTAATTTTGGTTTTAATTTCTTTGTTTGTTGAACCGTTAAAGGTACAAACACCGTTCATTATTTTTTGAAACAGCAAACAAAAGGAATAAATTACATATTCAACAGGTAAGATATACTCACTCAGTCCTCAGCAGGTGCAGTCTATGTGCATACTTCAAGGATCACCTCAGCGACAGACCACCACCCCTCGCTCTCAGCAGGTGCAGCTGTGGTCATACTCCACAGACCACCTCAGCGACAGACAAGCATCCCTCGCTCTCAGCAGGTGCAGCTGTGTGTTCATACTCCACGGACCACCTCAGCGACAGTCAAGCATCCCTCGGTCTCAGCAGGTGCAGCTGTGTTCATACTTCACGGACCACCTCAGCGACAGACAAGCATCCCTCGCTCTCAGCAGGTGCAGCTGTGTTCATACTCCACGGACCACCTCAGCGACAGACAAGCATCCCTCGCTCTCAGCAGGTGCAGTCTGTGTTCATACTCCACGGACCACCTTAGCGACAGACCAGCATCCCTCGATCTCACAAGGTGCTGTCTAGGTGCATACTCCACGGACCACCTCAGCGACAGATAAGCATCCCTCGCTCTCAGCAGGTGCTGTCTATGTGCATACTCCACGGGCCACCTCAGCGACAGACCAGCACACTCGATCTCAGCAGTGTTGCAGTCTGTGTTCATTACTCCACGGACCACCTCAGCGACAGACCAGCATCCCTCGATCTCACCAGGTGCTGTCTATGTGCATACTCCACGGGCCACCTCAGCGTCAGACAAGCACCACTCGATCTCAGCAGGTGCAGTCTGTGTTCATACTCCACGGGCCACCTCAGCGACAGACAAGCATCCCTCGCTCTCAGCAGGTGCAGTCTGTGTTCATACTCCACGGACCACCTCAGCGACAGACCAGCATCCCTCGATCTCACCAGGTGCTGTCTATGTGCATACTCCACGGGCCACCTCAGCGTCAGACAAGCACCACTTGCTCTCAGCAGGTGCAGTCTATGTGCATATTCCAAGGAACATCTCAGCGTTAAAAATACTATTGAATATCTATATTGCCTACATGCTAATAGTGTTTAAGCGAATGAAATAAACTTGTTCGATGAGTTTTTATTAATAATAAATAACTAGGTTACTTGATTGAGTATGCCCCTACATGTCTACAGGGTTTTAGGCCACATGTAGAGTATGTATAACAATGAAATAGAGGTACATAATTATTTGAACTTTATCGTATATTTTGGTTCTTAAACAATTTAGATATAACCCTACCAATTCCCAACATGCAACTAATTATAACGTCTTAGGATGATTCTTTAAACCTTTTTGTTCAACGACCATTATTTAGTTCCTGAATATTTTATTTAGTTAAACTGAAGAAATGTCACTTTAAAATATTGAACCAGATTAATAGATTTAACCAGGATCAATTGAATTTCTTCGAACATTTCACATTTTGAATTCCAGGAGCATTCGAGCACACAGACTTTCTACCCGAATTATAATGAAAAATTATGATTTTCTCTTGAAGGCACACTATATAATTCATATCTAAAAGAAAAAATTATTACTTTTATTAGAAAGACTAAGTTCCTTGGCTAATATCAAATTCATTCAAAGTATCTTGGCAATGTATTGTTAATGTGTTAACTTTGATGCTGGTGCCCTCTCTCAAGTACTTGTTTGACACATGAAGATTCTTGGAGCACTGGAAATATTTTTGTTTAATACCGTTAGTAAATTATTTCATTTAAGTGTTAAAAATATAAAATAACTTTTATTTAGCTTATGAATGGTGCCATTACTGCCCTTGACTTATCAGCTTCATCCAAGCAACTTTTCAAAACGTTGTCTTTCTTCCAAGTAGGCTAGATCATGAGTTATTTGAAACAAGAGTATTTATGTGTTGCTGAGCGTAGCTTTGCCTTTCTTGCCTACAACAAGATGGCGGACATGGCTTCAGCTGTTGTAATGCATTAATAGGCATAGTCACTTATTGGTCTTATGTAGTCTATGGTTAGTACCTAAAGACTGAAAAAATGCTTTTCTATCAGTCTTAGGGGCGCAAAGAATTACAAGCCCCGCATGGATGAATTTAAATATATCTATTTAAAATGAAGGAGTCCTTGCTAACTAAATTCAAAGCTTTATAAACTGATATGGGTAACTTTGTACAAGGAGTTTCATAAAACATGAGAAATATCTCGTAATTAATTCAGGTTATCAAACAATTAATTAACTCAATGGAACATATGGCTGAAAACAGTTTTGTGTTTACCTGCCCGTGATCAGTACCTTGAGAGAGAGCGCTCAAATGTGAGACGTGTTCAGTCAGGTTAGTTACCTATATTATTAGCTGAGCATTAGCGAAGCCTAACACTCGTGGGGCTGGAAAAAAAATTTTGTCTGCCTGTCTGCAAATTCTGAGTAAAAGCAGTGAAATTTTAATATGTGACATATTAGCATATGTAACATTCACGTAGTAAAAAAAATAATAGAGTGAAAAGTCCATGTTAAATGTTGGTGGAAAGATTTTGTTTCAGCGCACTCTCGCGTTGTAGTACTTTCCCTATCTCATCGGAAAGTTTACCATTTAAACACTGCTATAAGACCCAACTCAATGAACAAAAATGTGACTGTTATCATTTGGCAAGGTATCTAGGGAAAGATGATCTGTATCATTTAAAAACGCCTGAAACTTTATTTCTACCTAGACAGGAATGGGATTTATAACTTACATGTTATTTGTTTAAGGGGGCAACGTACTCAAAAAATTTATTTTTTCTAAAAAAAATTTTTATTTTATTTTTTAGTTTCTAAAATGTTTGGAAACAATAATCAATTATTGGTTTTTGCATTATCATTGCCAAAAGTGTGTTTTTTTTAAATAAAATCTATTAGCGTGTAGAGCTGATTTTGTCTCCTCCAGGCGGCCATTATAAGTGAAAAGCTTTATATCATATATATATATATATATATATATATATATATATATATATATATATTCATAATATATCATATAACTATTCATTACTAATGTATTTTATTGCTGTATTCAGTATATTAGAATGTCATAGTTTCAGAACTAAAATCCCAGCTTTTTTATGTGTGGTAATCACTCAGTAGATCAGCTGTTGTCAGTGATCAGCTGTTAGTTCCAGTTACTTTACTCTAACCTCACTTTGTGAATGACATGTGTTTTTTTGTGTTTTTGTTGAACAATTTAGTGATTTAGACTTATTAGATTTGATTTAGTCATGAAGCAATCAACTAAAAATCAATACTAAGAAGAGTGTTGCAGTCAAAGAAAAGACTGAGCTTGAAGTATAAAAAATACCATCAGGAAGTTAAATTGAAAAAGATGAAAAAGGAAGAAAAGATATTAAAAAAAGAAAGGTGTTACCTATGGGGCTGGACTCTTTTAAGTGTAAAATATATTTACACTAAACACAAAAACAATGATTATG
Source organism: Homalodisca vitripennis (assembly GCF_021130785.1). NCBI lineage: Eukaryota > Metazoa > Arthropoda > Insecta > Hemiptera > Cicadellidae > Homalodisca > Homalodisca vitripennis. The sequence continues at coordinate 199,165,404 of NC_060208.1, forward strand.
TAAATAGTCTTACTTTTCATGGTATAATAAACATATGAAGTTTTTTGCCTTTTCCCGTAAGTTTGTTTTTTTCCGTGTTTTTCAACACGTTTTACAACGTAACTTCTTTATTTATTGACCTAGAGACCTCATATTTTGTACATATGATCTTCAATATATAGTGCACAAAGTGTAGTATGGGATCAAGTATATTTTAAATTATACTCCTAATATAATTTTTTCCATTTATATAAAATTACAATTTTTTGAAAAAGTTAAAATAAAATGTTACTTACCTATTTTGATAACTACACAAAATTCGATACTACACTTTGTAAGGCTATTTATTAGCTTTAAAAAAATATCTAAAAATTTGGAATAGGTGCAATACAAAAGCAGCTATGGTGTAAAACAAGAATTCTAATTTTCTTGAAAAACCCCCTCCCTTTCCCCTGAAGAGGGGTGGGAGGGGGTTAATAATATATTTTCTTTAAAACCCTGTCCTAGAGAGACACTTTAATGAATAAAAAGATTAATTCGTGGCAGAAATTAAAAAACATATGTTTTTGGGTACATTGCCCCCTTAACGAGAAAATAAATCATTTGTTTATTTCTTGTTTAACCATAAAGTGGGGCTGAGCGTTATTGAAGCCTATCACTCAGTAGACTGACAAAATTTCTTTCTTGTCTGCCAACGGATGTAGACAATTCTTTTCTGTATGATGTCCACCCGTATATCTGTCCACAGGACATTTCTAGAACTAAGTGAACTATAGAATTGAAACTGTGCATGCAGCCTCAGTAAGGCCTGTTACGCGAGTGTTGTGGATTTCAAATTCGTTAACTCGAAATTCATGAAAACTAGATGCAGGATCATTATGCATTTAGGACAGAAAATTGCATGATTCTATTATGATAATACGATACCAATATTATGAACATCTGGTTAGGTTTATCCATGAAATTTTTGCTTAATTTGCTCAATATTGCACCGACACTAATGTATAACCAATGTGATGTTACAGAGACTGAGCGTTAGCGTTTACTACACCTGTCATTATCACATGTTTTCGACAAGACTGAAAGCATGAAATTATGTTTCTTTCAACTGATATAAGCTAGGAACATGTGTGGTTTCTCCACGGGAGTACGCAAACATAGTGTTAGGTTATATATGTTGCTAGAATTCTTTAGCAGATAATGCAGAATACACATCATAGATTTAATACATCAACACATCTTCGGATTTTCACTTAACATTTTTTCATATTCAAAGCAGTGCACAAGAGGTTGGACACAGCTGTTGATACAGTTTCCTCCAATCTTTTAAGTGTTTGATCAACTGTTGGTTGATGACTCTCTGAATATTTTGCTCTGTATATTGTAGTATCAGCCGAAGCATTGTTGGTTGAAGTAAAGTAAAGATATATTGTTTTACCAGGCGAAGTTAGGGCTAAGAAGCCTCTCTAACACTTAACACTTGGGGACCAACGGCTTAAAGGTGACTTCCGAACCACCACCAATGGCCGGGCAAACGGGCTGCTTGCAAGGACGGGATCGCTCAGCGGTCACCCATCCAAGCAGCAGCCACGTTTCGGCGTTGCTTGATCCGGTTATCTTGCTATAACAGCCGTACACGCTATACTGCACCATTGTATTATATATGTATTTTTTGTCATTACTTCAATAATTCAGATAGAAAATTATCTCAACTTATTAAATAAAGAGGGATGATTTTTGCCATGAGTTATTTTTATGTTTCAATTAAACATATTTCGTGTGTATTCTGATGAATTAGAACAAAATGCAAGGAGTACATACTTAGATAGGGAAACTAAACTAATACAGTACAACTACTCGTAGAATCGATTGCAATATATACACATATACAACTTTTGGCATGACTGTGACGTCTACCAGGTAACCAGTAATGCAGGTCATTTTATTTCGTTAGAAATAATTCAATTCTAATAAGTGACTTGACAAACCTCTTGAAAATAGGTCTCGCTCTGAATCATTCCTTCTTTTGCGGAAGTTTTTATTTTTTATTAGCGATGTTTTCGTCTTCTGTGTCAGCTACTTCCCTAAGAGTTCCTTGCCAGTCTAGGTATAAGGGTGAGCCACCTCCTGCCTGCTCTGACTGGAGAGGCCGCTACAGAGCTGGCTTTCCCTTCTTCCGAGGTGACATGACTTTTGTCCTCATGAATCTCGACGGCAGGCAGCCCCTACCCCCGACCTTACCTATCCTGAGTATCCTGTCACTCTGGAAGCAGCGCAAAGGTCCTTTTAGGATTTGGTGCATTTTATAAGCTTTTTGTCCTAAGAGAACATAAAAAATTCAGGGTTGGCCTATGGTCAGGGTGGTGGCATTTCATAGTAAAAATTGTTTTTATAAAACTTATACTCTATTTTTATCACATTTTTCTATTCTTATAGGATGTATTTGGGAATTATACGCCCAGTACCATTATAACTAAAACGGATGACTAGGTTCTTTCCTACAAGATAAAAGGCGGCGAATTTCAAAGCTGCCGACGCCTCACCCTTGACCTTCACCCAAGTACCACTGAGTAGTCAAGGTCACGGAACGCTGAAAGTTCAGTGCCCACTTGTCGAATATACCGCTACATGTTTACCGATCATAACCTCTACTACACGTGGTCAGTCAAAACTATACTTATCTTGTATTATATGTATGAAGATATATTATATACTGATTGTCCACAAAGTCCTATCCCCACTTTTAATCTCGATGGTTAGAAGTCATAAATCTCGTGTAGGTTAATATAAAAAAATCACTGGAGATTTTGTTGGGTGGATTTCAAAACTACCCACATCATCCCTAGACCACATTTTAATGGATGTCCAAAAGAGTGATACCTCGAAGGGATGTGACAAAACACACTAGACTAAGAAAACTATTTTCTGAAACTTTGTCCAAAATGAGTACTACTATTTGAACAGAAGTACAATTCTTACCTCAACTGGACACCATGTTGTATGGAGGTTATTTAGACTTTTAATTTTTATTATTATTATTTAATCAATACGTTGAAATCGAGTGAGTTATGACAGGATTGCTGTTAAAATGTGTTTACTTGCCCTTAAACATCCCTTTTTTTGTAAGGTACCCATTTTTGGGAAGAGTACTCACACACAGATCTCTTGTTGGCATTGGTTTGTTTTTTTCTTTAATATAAGATGTTACTCGACAAGTCATCCCATTTATTACCATATATTATATTTGTTATTTATTATTATTATTCATTTTCACCCACCTCGTATTTTGTTAGAGAGAAGGGTAGTTTTCAAACTTATGAAGCACGTTTTTGAATGCATAGATAGAATTGACAATAGGCATTACAGATAGCATTCTTTTACACAATACTGATTACATATTGTCAGAGTACATAACGTATATATTAGCGTATTACATGAATGACAGTAACAGTGTAACATTATACAATTATTTTCACCAACTAGATTAGAAAAAAGCGTAAGAAATAACATTCTTTGTATAGTGTAATAATAAATGGTACGTTTTTTTATAACATGCCATCCGAGTTGGAAATCCACCTTTAATGCATGAACTTCGTCAGTAGTGCCATCAATATACTCCAAGACCATTAATTTACTTAAGAAATTGTTGTAATTACTAGTTATCATTGTTCACTCACTGTATTTATCCTATCTAGAATGAAAATTATTTACTTAGCGGATCAAAATACAATAAAAATAGGCGTAAGCTCTGTGAATCCCCTTAATAGGCTGTAGGAAGTACAGGTCCATTAAATAAACCTTTAAAATAGAATGTCACAAGATAGGGATTGCAATTTGAAAATTTTAAAGTTATCCCCCCATAGCCCCTCCTAGAATAGGGGGTGAAATGTTTTATACTCAAAAAAGTAACTTAATAAGTATGGTTAAGATTGTACATCGATATCTCAATCCGTTTGCAATATATCCAGGCGTATCAGGACTTAATCTACACCTTTAGATGTAAGGAGTTGTTTGCCCATAATGTTTGCTAGGTTCTTCGTAGAGATGTTTTGTTCATGTCATTGTGTTTCTTTTTGAATTTACCTTTCAAATGACATGACACAAGGTAGGGGTTGACCCAGCAGGGATCACTTCTGGATGGTTTATACCTACCAGTTGAACCCACCACTGGGCACAGCAAAAACCGATGTGTCACTTCAATCTGGGCAACCTTATGGACGTCCAGTAGCGGCACATCACTAACCGCAAATGTTGAGATCCTGGGGTTCATGGGCAATTCGATAGGTCTAGTCTACTGTGGGAGATGACTGTTGGAGTTGGTGGGGTTTGTTTCCTAACCTCAGAGGTTCCTGTTAACCTCAACTAGGGTGTGCCACCCCCTGCCTACTTTGACTGGAGAGCCTGGTTCAGAGCTGGCCTCCCCTTCTTCCGGGGAGACATGACTTTGTGATGTAGTGCCCTAATTCTTCCTCATGGATCTCAACAGGAGGCGGCCCCTACTCCCTAACCTTGCCTATCCTGAATATCCTGTCACTCCGGAAGCATCGCAAAGGTTCTTACAGGACTAAGTGCAATTTATAAGCTTCTTGTCCTAAGAGAACAAAAAAAAGGTAGGGGTTGCAATTTGAAAATTTAAAGTATTTTCAAACTGCAACCCCAATTATTTTTTTAAAGTATGGCGGTCACCTCAACCGCCATTTGAAAAAGGGGGGTGACATTCTTACCCTCAAAAAAGTTCATACAAGTATTTTAATAGGCATGGTGAAGATTTCACAACGATATCTCAATCCGTTTGGAATATACCCTGGAGTATTAGGACTTAATTTACAGCCTGTATTTAAACAAATTATATAAATAAAAAATATCTGCTATAACATACTATGTAACAATTTTTAAAGAACTCAGAAACGAAGTACCCACAACGGGGTTTAATGAGCATGATTCATCCAGAGATGATACCTCCTTTAGCTTCAAGCATTTTCATTACTACACCTAAGCTAACACACAAGACATACAATATACATGACATATATGTATTTTTCCGCCCAGAATAAGACTCCCAGACCAGTCGTTTAATTCACTGAGTCTTTATAGGTTCTCAGCTTCAGGTAGTATTCACTGAGATCTTTTTTATTTGCCGGTTTTGTAAAATCCCTTTCACAAAACAAGGTCCCAGAACAGTGTCAGGGAATTGTTTCCCCCCGTGCGGCGTGCACTTGTTCCAAACTTGTTTAGTATAAATTCTTGGTACATTAGTCATCCGTATCCATTTAAAATGTTGATTAGATCCGCCTAACAAAAATGTACCCGAACCAGTTGGTTGGGTCTTCGATTTTAGTAGGGGTTTTGTCACCTCAGGTCTCCCAACCCGCAAATATATCTGTAAATGATGAATGATTTTGATTTCAACCGAATTGTAGAATGCTCGATAAGAATTACCCGATAACCTAATAATCTTTATTAGAAGCCGTGATTATTATTCTATTGCGGGCCTTTGGACTTTGGATTAACCGATTATTGCTTGCATGAGTTAAAAAATTATATAAGTAAGATCGCTTGGGAGTTCAAGATTTGAAGATTGAAAAGAAAATTCGAAGTTCAATATAGAAATTATATCACATTTATATCACATATCATCAATTTAAAATTTCTTTTAATGGGGGTTTCATGATAAGCTAAATAACAGTGTAGTAGTTCCAATATTTTAAAGGGGCTCAGCTATAGAAATAGTTAATCTAAGATCTACTAGCTTGTTAACAGTCTTCTGTAAACTTTTTGAGATGTTAATGAAATGTATATGTAATTCTAATTTATATAATGTAATTTTTTAATTATAAACATTATGAATTTAGAAAGGTACATCTACTGTAAATGCGCCTATAAAACGTGCTTTATTCCATTTATAAAATTAGTAGATTAGGTTGTTTATAGATTACAAACAAAGTATGAAAATTTGCTTCTGAAGATGGCATTCGCAGGTGTGAGGGGAAATCGGTTCCTATCCTAAGTTCCTTCTGTCTAGCCAGGAACAGCGGATGCGGACAGCGAGAGCCTCAGCGAGCTCCTACCTGTACCACCCACTAGACGTGTTTTTTTTTGTTGGTGTGCCTCAAGGATCTGTCATTTCCGCGACCTATTTTTATAAATGTTTTATTTTTATAAATTATGTGTTAAAGTTGGAGGTAAAATAAAACCGAGTGCGTTTGTGGCAAAGTTAAAGTTTTCAGGAATCCTACATTTTATTTCTGGTGTGATTAGAGATTGTTAAAGAGAAGATCTAAGATGTGATGAATTAATTAAAGAAGTGAATTTCAAGATTAGAAAGACAACCATCACTAGGTCCCTGCCCTCAGACATTGGCCCTCCTCTAGAGTACAAACACCCCACCATGTTCAACTGTGTTTCGGAGCTTTGCTCAATTGAACCCTGTTGGTTTGCATATAATGGTGCATATCCGATGGATGTAGACTCTGCGCTGTGAACAGGCCAAGTAATATGTTTTGACATATGCCTAGAGTTCATTAAATTCAGAGCCAATTAATTTCAAACTATTTTTAAAAATCCTATTTTATGACTAGTGGTTTTGTTTCGTTGGTGGTTCATCTTCTCTCTGATTTAAATCGAGCTTTCTTCTGGATAAATATCAAATTTATTCCACATCCACAGGCTTGAAGACAAAAACGGGTCCTCTGGTTTATAAATATTAGTAGTGAAGGATTATTTAAAAGAATCGAAACAAATTAAGTACATTTTCATTGGAGATTAATATAAGTTTAAAGGTTTCCAGAACAACAATCTTGAGTATCTTCTTCAGGTGAAGTTTTCCCGCCCAGTTATGAAACGCCTATTTCTGTTTATTTTCGACTAAACGATGACATTTTTTGACAAATGTTGGAAACTTCTGATATCCAACCAATAGGAAGTCACCATGGGGCGACTCCCCTGCTTAGCAGTTCGCGCTCCGCTGGGCCTCGCCTCGCAAGCCAGGAAGACTTATGACCTTGCTGACTTGGGCGTGGTGTCGTGTCGATGGGCAGAGTTTTTGTGTATCAAGAGTCATCTTGCTCGTTTTTCCGAGCATTCCTCCCACTGGACTCTGCCCCCCCCGTATATAAGCCTTCTGTCCGGCCTCAGAGGTATTGTCCACTCCTCTCTCAGACATGAAGGTAAGTCAGGACTCGTTACTGCTTTCCACTTAATCTATTATCGTACATCTTCCACTTAATTGTAACATGACTTCTACTTAATTTCATAAAAAGGTTTTTATACTTGGTTTAAAACTCTCATTTTAATTGCGTAAATATTTTAAAGCGTATTTTGTGTATACATTATTATTTCAAATATTAAATACACTATTGATTTAACAGAAAACTGTAAACTATACTATTCAAATATGTCAGTTTATAATCTCTTTATAAACATTAAATATTATCTTTAATTTTATAACAAAATTATTTTCTAACGAAACTTTTTGTTCACAATAACATCGGATAAACCCTACTATAACATGCTTCATTCCGATAATTTAAGCTTCACATTCATCATCAAAGTTAAATCCTATAAAACTAGTACTAATATCAGTATGACAATGTTTATGATTTTTAAGCAATACAGTTTTTTAAATTTTGTGTTTTGATATTAATTAAGTAGTGATTACTATTAAAATAACCTGAAATCATTTACGTTAAATAATATTATCAACCTCTGTTCTTAGATTAATAATGCTTATTTTAATCTTTATTTAATAATTTTGTTTATCAATAAGATGAGTATATGCCATACAACCTTACTACTTCTTTCGATAAATTAAAATATTTCATGGCAGTGCTCCAAACATGTTTATATGGCATACATAAACATATTTTTAAAACTTAAATATTTGCCGTTTCACCGTGCAAAAACATTTATATTGCAGAATTTTTAAATTTGTTTTTGGTTATCTAAATAAATTTAATATATAGTATGTTATTGAAAAATAATTGACTCTCCGGCCAAATTGTATTAGTATCACCTCAAAACAAACCAAATTGCACTTGCTTGAAGTATATTTATTTACACCCTTCTTTTAATCTATTTGTTTACATGTCTTGCGCATTTAGTATTGTTACCTAAAAGGAACATCTTTTTGTAGAGTAATCACTTTCGGTTTCACATAACTTCAAAAATTTACGTGGTATTTTGGAAGTATTGTCCTTCAAGTAAGTTGTTTTGGAAGTCATTTAGTTACAAATTAGGAACTATTGATCTCCGTATTATTCTGAACAAGATCTGAATTTTTCGATTAGTAATATTTATAAAACTGTATTATTGTAAAAACACAATTAGTTTTGTGCTATACAGTTTAAGGTTGTAAACAATCAATTCGTACATGCTGCTCACATGTTGTTTTATGAACTAGTCTTCAACAATGATACAGTATGTATTATCATTACTAATAACTAAAATGTAAATTCGCGTCTTCTCTCTGCCGTGAGATCATCTCCTCAATGAAGAGTTGTCACTTTACGAACATCGCCTGTTCCTCTCCAGTTTTGTCTCAGACTTGTGTATTCAGTACTTCCTCTGTCACCTCTGACTTCACAGCCTTTTGCCCTGCAGGTCGCCCTGGTCCTCTGTGCCGTCCTGGCCTACGCCCGAGGGGCTGCCATCTACCCAGCCACCCACTACGTCCACACCCCTCAGTACGACTCCGCCGTCATCAAGTCCGACAGGCTCGGAGGTAACTTCGCCTACAGTTCTGTGGAGGCCCACGCCTACGCCGCTGTCCAGCCCGTGGTACAGAACGTCCTGTCCCCAGTAGGAGTGTCCTACACCGCCCACCGCCACCCCGTCTCGGTAAGTACCGACTTGGCCTCCGAGTAACATGTGCTGGAAACGTAGGGAATCAAAACCATAATTTACGCGCCTACAGTAGACCACTGTAGAAATGGCTGCAGCATAGTCCATCTGTCGTTATTCCATAATCATTCTTGAAAATTACAAACAAAATCATTATCTCCCCCTTTTTAAGTGTCCTCCCCTGATTCGGTCAACAATAAAAATTTATAATATTGCAGAGCATATTCTAACATATTTACAAACATTAAACATACTTGGAAAACATGTTTAAAACAAACGGATGGTGAATTCAAGGTAAAGAAAATAAAAACCAACCCATAGTGCATCCGTAACACTTCCTCCAGTTTTATATGTTAGCGTTATCTAACATGTTTTCCAGTTATTGGTATGTTGAAATTTGAAATCGCTTTAAATTTGTTTTTTACGCGTTCAACTATATCCTTGCTGTATAATACTGCTACTACTATTACTCAAACAAAATGTACGTGTTTAAAATTTAAGTTTGTATTGGAATGAGGACAACAGTAAAAATAATTATTTAGTGATAAGAGAAACTACGCAGTCGTAATATGGCTTTCTGTAATATCTCCTTCTGGACTTGACTTTATAACGTAACTCCTAAGAGATTAAATACTTTGAATCGTTCGTATGAAATGTAAACACTTTGTGTTTATGACAACAACAAATTTGGGTTTCATTGGAAACCATAATTTTGGGACTGTTCCCCATATGAATGGGATGAAACAAATTTTAAAATACACTTAAATTTATTTTCGAGTCTCATTGATTACTCAGAAATAAGAAGGAATACACGGCAAAAAGCGAACTGAACCCACTAAAAATCGAAAACTAATAACGGATAGAACAATTATTGCAGCCTTTAAAGATTTCATAAAGAACTGTGTGTCAGTTTGTATCCTCATATGTTTTCCTAATTGCCTGTATTTCCTGTAACCAATGAGTAAAGTAAAACAGCTGTTTGACTGTTATTACTGGTAGAGCATTACTGTCATAACCATTAGGAACTATTGATGTCATTAATTATTGGTATTCATTGAGATTACAGACATAGATATAGGGTATTTAAATAAAGTTTAAATGAAGGGAGGGCAGTTAGTATATTTACCACAGGAGGGAAATTCGTGGTTACTTTAAAAATTGACACTAACTGATCCGCTCGTGCTGTCAAACTTCTACAAAAACTGACACTTTACTCCCGTCATCACAAACACCATGAAAGTATTCCCTTAAACATCATTCTACGATGATTTTACGTCGGACTGTTAGTCTATTATAATTGAAAACCGTTCTTTTTTGTAAAAAGTATAAATATTTTTAAGTCACTTATTTTTTAATATACGTTATTTTTATTCAGTCACGACTTTTAAAATTCATATTCTACATAAGAGCTTTTATAAAGAGTATTTTTGAATTGTTTTGAGATTTTCAGGAAGAGTACTATAGGGCTAAAGTATCATATTACATTAAAAGAATGGACATGTTGTCTTGTTTGTGATTTTCTCAAATATTATTAACTAAAACAAATGTATGTGTGTTTAATCCAACAATATAAGCTGCTACTATTCAAACTTACAAATTTTGTCGTATTTTTAATTTACTTAGTAAATATCCAAACGATAGTTTAAATTTTTTCACAGATTTTAATAGGAATCATGGAACAAGAATCTTTATCTTAAGATGTGAACATTTTATTCCTCAAAATGCTCTTTAAATGGCTTAAATGTTACATTTTGCCTAGATTGTTTTTATTTACGAAATTATTATCCATTAAATTTTAGAATTTTGTGGTTTATTTGACAGTTTTTAGAACGGCTACTTAATATTAATAAATTTAACATTTTGGCATGGAAATTCCCTAGTTCAGGCCTAGTATTAGGCCTACATTTAAAAATATATATGTACTCATTTTATTCATTAAAAGTGTCTAGAACTTGCTGTGTTCTATTCAACTTATATATGATTTTCTGTTACTTTCAGTACCCGGTGGTCCCTGCTATCGTGCCTGCCTACGCTCCTACTGTTGTGGCCAGCGCTCCCTACGCTCCTTTCTACCCTGCCGCTGCTCCCATCGCCCCTATTGCCCCAATCATCCCCGGCGCCACCCCCATCAGTGAGGAAGCCCCAGCCCCCGAAGCTCCCCAGGCCCCCGAAGACTCCGCCCCTGAAGCCCCCGAAGCACCCGCATCCGATTCCATCGAGACCGCCTCCTCTGATGACTCCGTCACCATCGAGGCCGCATAGACTGATAGCCACGTCTCGTGGTTTAGGGCATTATTATTTTAATTTTTAGGTTAATAAATAAAATTAAAACCCACTGAGTTACTTTATTACGATGGCGATATTCATTCTTATCGATGTAGGCTAATTTTCAGATACAATTAGGTATCACATTACAATTTTCTTACAAATGGGTACGACAAACCCATATAGCTAAGAAAGTAAGAAGGAGTCTATGTAATATAGATCTGTCTTTTTACTTCTGCTAGATGGATAAGTTTATATAACATAATATATGATCAGATACGGATATCCAACACTACGGATTATGACGTAAGGGACGTCTGTGACGTCCACGGAAAGGGCGGGACCGCGGTAAACCGATGCGTTTAGTGGAAGGACGCTACCTTTACTACCGGGTGTTCAAGTCACCGCCGCGGAGCACCAGTAAATGTATTTGGTCACTCAATTAAGTCATTATTGTTAACAGTGTCCAATATTCAAACTAGTTTACTATGTTATAACATTTCAGTGATTATGGCAATACACTTTAGAAACTTAAAAACTTGAGCCTATTTAAAAAAAAGTAAATATTTATTGAGTTCCGCCTCACTGGTTACAAATTGGTAATCATTCTTTATGTGATAATCTACTAGATGGTTACCAACCCCTTCAAAGAGGTGTGTTACTTAAACAGCGTTGTTTTTTTAATTATACGATTTTATTTGGATATAAAGAATTTTATTTGATTTCTTAGGTGCTTAATCGTGGATTAAATCTTAGCTGTAATAAGCGTTTCCACGAATTTAATTTAAAAAGCATTTCTAGAATTATTTTTGAAAATCCTGTGTAACCAATACAATGTAATGGTATTGTTGCTCTATTTTTGAAAAAAATTCAATATATGTCATGCAAAAATAACCCGGTGGACAAAATTCGTTACTTATTTAAAAATGGGTTGGGGTGGATAAATTTCATTTTCGCCATAATCGGAGAGGAAGTAGTCATTACGTTGATACATAACACGAATATACATTGAAGCACTTTCATTGAGCTTATTTAATATTACTAACAAGTTGTTAAAAATTAAATATTTGTTCGTTTGAATAGAAATTTAACTTAGGCTTATAAAGTAACTTTTCACGTCAAACCTCATGGAACAGTACAACACATTTGTGAGGGAATTCCTTACTATATTTACACCAAATTATTTTATTATTTGGCCCTAGATACACATTTCCTTATCTGGTACATATTAATAACAGCAATGCTGTCAATAATTTATTTTCTATGTGGAGATTTACTCACACAAGTACAACATATTATCTTTTGTGCAAAAACCAGTTCAGTGGGAAATCTGAAATTCTAACCATCGATTTTAATCATAAAAGTAGTTAGACGTATTATTCAATAATTATTGGTGTATTATGGACATTCAAGACACGTATTTGGGTGAACATACCACACTAAAATTTATACAACATAAGTGGGAACGAGTGGGAAATTTTGGATTGCAAATATTCCAATAATAATGACGGGCACTGGCGTCAACACGGGTCTCTACCTACTTTAGGTTGAGTGGTAGAGAGGGCTTGATAGCCTCTTTAATGTTGTTTTACATTTTACAATATGCAGTAAACTTTAAATTTGCATATCTCCAGCTCTGGCAATTACTTTACTTCGACCTAATAAATTTCACAAGGCTATTGTGCGAAATCCTAGTCATGATTTCCTTATGTAGTCGAGCATTTTTGCTCAAACTTTTATAAAGAGTTCGGTAGTCTGCAGTGATCAAATGATTTTGTAGGCTATGATGAAAATGCGATGTTATGCAATTTTAACTATCTCGTACTCCATAGGACAGTGCCAGCTGTTTTATCCCCACATTTGGCCCGTTTTGTGGCATGTAAACCACTCGACATAGGAATTCAACTCCGTGCCAACTACATAAGTATCCTGCTTTGCATACCTTAATTTACGCTGGTGATATCGTCAGTCGCCAACATCAGAATTTGACATTTAAATTTGAGATTTATAATTTGAGGACTCCAGTTCGAAATTTACAATTTCAATTTGAATTAGCTCTTTTTAGTGTTTTGGAACGTAGGCTATCTTCTCGATTACTACTCGAGTTAAAAGTACTGTAACATTAAATTAATTTATTCTTCATTCTTTATTTGAAAAGTCATACCATATTACTTCAGGTTCTAGCATAACATCACAAAAAAAGCAAACTACAAGTTAACAATGCAATTATCAGTTATTAAACAAATGTATTATTCTTCGGCATGGTTGTTATAAATTTATCGACACGACAACAGCACAGGCAATTAAGATAGGATACTATCCTTGACAGTGGCGCACCCAGGAATCTTCTCTAGGAGGTGTCCGGGACACCGTGGAGTTGGGAATATGGAACTCCCCCCTCCCCCCCGAATTCATTAGTGGTCGGGGGTACTCTTGCGGGAAATTTGTGAAATATTTAACGTTATTATTTGACGTGTGCTTCTGATCATATCATAGTGTTTAAAATTTACAGTAAAAACATTCTACCCACCCTATTTCCCCTTGAAATGGTCAAGAGGGCCAGGAAGCTTATACAAGGATAATTACAATTTTCTCCAAAAATACTGTTTATAAAACTAAACAAAATTGTATCATAACATAAACGATATAGTTAACTTTTAATCACAAATCAAGGCTAAAGCTAAACTACTGTCAGATTAAAAAGTATAGATTTTGAAAGTTTACCATAAACTACGAATGGTAGTTACGAATGGTTTTGTAGCTGTAACAACGGTGCTATATTAAAATTTAACTTGTTTATACCTGCGTTTCGGCATACAAACTGTCTACTAACAATAACTTCCAATTTTTATATCGTTAACAACAACAAAATACTCGGTTTGGGCGCTTTTCAACCAAACTGCATTTTTTGAAAATTCGTAACTCGGAAATTTATGACTGATTAAGACCAAAAGTGTATACAAGTGTACTGCAGTTGAGCATGTTAGAATAGTATGAAAAAAATGTTATTAAACTACCATCTTATCTTTTTATTCTTAACTGGGTGTTCAACGGAATTCGGCATTGGGCATGTTATGACTCCAATCATAATTAACTTGAGCTTAACCACTATTTAAAAATGTTTAATTTTTTTACACAAATTTAATTGAGCAAGTTTTTATTAATTGATGCTCATTTTAAAGCGCATATCGCCAGACTACCCAGGGCGGCGTTGCCTCGTAGTGACATCGATGGTAACAAACTAATACAACACAGAACTGTACAGAGCTCGGCAACTCACTACAGTGACAACTGATCACGTCGGGACTGTTGCAAAAGATACTTTTTATACCGGTTACTCGTTCTGTCCCGAGAGTACAAGTTACGCAAACCTAAAAAGTACCCGGTTCAGGTTTACCGCCCGTTTCCTGGTACAAAGTAATTAAAACTCGTTTAGCAGTAACACTAACTTGAACGTGTACCTGTACCATTATAGGAGTACTCGGCCTTCGGCTCGCTGGGGGCTACGCCCCCAGGCCCCCAAAGTTAAGTGCCTTAAATTCGGGGATAAGAGGGATTTGGTGATTAGTAAAATTCGGACATGAGGTCATGGCAGGAAATTCCCTGGGGGGGGGGGTTTAATGCTACCGGGGGTTAATACATCAGGGGGTTTTAATTTACTCCAGTTGGTTATTTGGTCATAACAGGAAATTGCGCGGGGGGGTTAATTGTTACCGGGGGTTAACGACACAACCCAGGCTCCCTTTTGGGTGTTGGCCAAATTCGGGGATAAGCGGAATTCGGAATTATCTCTTGAACCTATTTTATTTAATTTTTCAGTTTTAATCAAAGTTTTGACTTTAATGGCGTTTTACAAACGGGTTAACCGTTAGAGATACGAGAAAAAGTAACTGGACCTTTCCTGTCGGAAATTTAATTTTGTCTTTCGATTGTGCCGTCAGATTTGATCTACGACCTATGGTTTAGTCGGTACAACGCTTGGGATAAAAGTCTGCACTGGTCAGCTATCGTGAATTGTTTAGTACATAACATAATAAAAACCGACCTTAAGGCAGTGTTTTAAGTCGAACAGGGGGTTTAATATCATCAGGAGCTTATCTAGTCAAGCCAGGAAATTCCCGGGGGGGAGATGTTACCAGGGGGGAACACATCAGGGGGTTTAATTTAGTCAGGATATTGTCTGGTCATACGAGGAAATTCCCGGTGGGGGGGGGGTTAATGTTACAATGGAGTTAATGACAACACGTGGGCCTATTTTAGAGAGTGTTGTGTCTGTGAACATAATAAAAAACACTCTGTCCCTATCTACTATTGAAGCTTCATTAACGCTCAGCCAACTCCCGATGTGGAGGGGTGTTAGTCACTCGTTAACGTAGAAATACAAGGTCAATCTCTAACCAACATGAATCGCACTAATTATAGTTGCATACATCTAAAACACCTAAAAATGATTACAAAGAATTTGTCATTTAGTGCATTTATCAGGCTTACGGATAGATAAACGATAGAATGCTACTGAACCTTTTTTTAGATCTCTAGATTGGTCTAGTTATTGAACATGTAGGATTTAAGTTATGACCAACGGTTCGGCTGCTACCGCCTCCAGAAACAAAGTTTTCACCTAAAAAGTATAAAATATTTCCTTTTAAACAGGTTTTTTGGCCAGACCATTTAGGATAGGGCCAAAAGTTACTAGACGTTTTTTGTAGAACACGTCGTTTAACTAAAACTTATTAAATGACATGTTTTTGAACTACGACCAACCGTTTAGCCGCTATCAAGCCCGGAATGTAAATTTGTAGGCGAAAATTTCCAAATATTTCCACTTAACCGCGTTTTGCGGTCAAACTAATGGAGATATAGTAAAAAGTCACTTAACCTTTTTTGTAGAACATATTATTTCCTAAATCTAACCTTTGTTTTATTTTGACCTCCGACCAATTGTTTCGCCGCTATCGACCCCAAAAACAAAGTTTTCACGTGAAAATTACAAAAAAATTGCACATAATCACGGTTTTCGGCCAAACCAATGGAGATAGGGCAAAAAGTCACTGGACCTTTTCTGTAGATCGCGCAATTTGCTAATTTAATGGGTCAATCAGATTTGAGCTACGACCAACGGTTCGGCCGCTATCGGGCTCTAAACATTATTTTCATCGAAAAAATCTCTGGAATGTCAAATGTTCGAGCGTTTTGTCGCTTAACCATGGAAGATAGAGCAAAAAGTCACTGGACCTTTTTTGTAGTTCAAACTTCATTCCTGATTATGAATTTTCCGTCAGATCCGAGCTAGCTCGAAGGGTTCGCTCGCTATCGGGCTTACAAAAAATGCCTGCAAGGGTGAAGAATGCGCGATTTTTTAGAAATTTTTTTGAGGGGTTGAAAATGAAAAATTCTCACTATTTCGGGATTTTCCTGGTGGTTACACGTGGAAAGCTATCTGTGTACCAAATTTCAAGTCTCTAACTCATCTGGAAGTAGGTTAGAATTAGTATACGTGAGTGAGTGAGTCAGTCAGTCAGTCAGTTACACATGCGGTTGTATATACAGGGTGTACATAAAGTCCTGCACTGGTATAATATTTTCTAAACGATAACAGATAAATGAACAAGATTTGGTACATCAATACTACACCTAAAATCTACTTTTTGAAGGAAACTATCAGATTTCTGTAATATCATGGGGACGTCCCGCAAGGAGTCGGAAGGAAATCTTAAATAGGAGCATAGGTCAATATGCCACATCATTTTAAAGGGCTTATCTAGCAGAGTTTAATGCCGCAAACCGCACTCAAAAAGATTGATCCAGTACAAAATGGCGGCTGTTCAAAGGTTTTTACTTGGTTACATTTCATTAGTAGCCATAACCCCGGTAAAGCAAAACTGCAACCAAACGAATACTGCAGATAAATACTACATTATGATTGTCAGTTGTACAGAAGTGAATTATGACGTAGGTTATCCTCAAGGGTTACAAATTTGGTCCTAATATATTGGTAACAGTGTTTAAATAGGCCTCTTACGTCAATGCCGTAGTGTGGGGGTGCTCCGTCCTGTTGAAACCAGATATTCTGGTAATGTTCTCCAAACATGTTTCGAAGTGCTGGTGTAATTTCATTTCTAGCAAACGTTAATATGATATTGCACTTAAATTTCCTTCAATAAAGAAAGGACCTACCAACTGGGTACCTATCACACCAAGCCAGACATTCACCTTTAGTGAATACTGCGTATGTGCTTCCCGCATCCAGTGAGGATTTTCGCTACTCTAGTACGTAACGGCAATTGTGCCTGTTTACACTTCCATTCAGCATAAATGAACAATCGTCTGAAAACACAATATTGTTTGCATCAATTTCGTTGCAATCTATTTTGGCCATCATAGTATCACAAAATTCTATACGTCGATCGAAATCAACCTTCGTTGAGTTCGTGCACCAAATGAACTTTATAAGGCTTAAAATTAGACCCTTTCAGAATCTTTTTAACTAGACGTAACAGAGATGTCATGAGTTTTTGTGTTGCTGAGCGTAGGGACCTCTTGCGTATTCTCAATAAATGAGAGTTCAATACATCTAAAGAGTTGCCTTCAGTTGTCGCAGTAGCGGGCCTTCCTGTCCTATGACGATCGGAAACACTTCCTGTTTCCATAAAGCGTTGAACAGTTCTCCCTACAGTTGTTCTAGAAATTGGCTGCCTCTCGTGAAAGTAGTCATGAAATAAATGGCAATGCATTCCTCGTGTGATCGTCCGTTGTTTTCCCCAACCAACCATCATAAGAAGTGTTATACGTTCACGTTCGTCAAGCAACATAGTGTAGTTGAAGAACTACAAGCAATACGACAAACTCTTTTGTACTAAAGTGCACTGATAGAAAGGTTGGACAGCACTAACTAAAACAAGAAAACTAGAATAGCCTACTATGAATAGACTGGCTAATTGGAAAGTCCAAACTGCGACCCAAAGATAAGAGCTTTTTAATTGTTACTGTTATCAGGTTTTCCCCGTTATCAATATATTAGGACCATATTTGTACCCCCTTGAGGATAACCTACGTCATAATTCACTTCTGTACAACTGACAATCATAATGTAGTATTTATCTGCAGTATTCGTTTGGTTGCAGTTTTGCTTTACCGGGGTTATGGCTACTAATGAAATGTAACCAAGTAAAACCTTTGAACAGCCGCCATTTTGTACTGGATCAATCTTTTTGAGTGCGGTTTGCGGCATTAAACTCTGCTAGATAAGCCCTTTAAAATGATGTGCATATTGACCTATGCTCCTATTTAAGATTTCCTTCCGACTCCTTGCGGGACGTCCCCATGATATTACAGAAAACTGATAGTTCCTTCAAAAAGTAGATTTTTAGGTGTAGTATTGATGTACCAAATCTTGTTCATTTTATCTGTTATCGTTTAGAAAATATTATACCAGTGCAGGACTTTATGTACACCCTGTATATTAGACTCTGTCACGTATGATTCTAAATCAGTTACTAAAAGTACCAAGTAACCGCAAGAAATAGTAAGAACTAACCTCACTTTCGTAGTTGGCTGCGTGAACGGTAAAATTCAAATATTTAGCGTTTTGAGTCAAAACTGAAATTATTATATGCGCAGTGCCGTGTATTTTTTAAGTTAAACACCTGAAAGGATTTTCAGAAGAACAAGTGGTTTCTTGAGATACAGTAAGTAGACTTTTTCAGAATGGAATAGTTGGTCCTGTGCGAAATTTTAAACTAACCATGAGATCAATTCAAAAATTATCATGGAAGATATTACATTAGTATTAATAAACAGTGATAAAACTATATAAAAGTCAAATTTGTTTTTAATTACAAAAGTAGTTTGTTATAATTTATATTTATGCATTTAACTTCAAGTAGTAAACTACGTAACTGTGAGTTCTCTAAAAATATCTTTTAAATTACCAATCATCCAGTGTAATTATTATTATATACCACATAGCCGCGGCTTGGCCCGCAATTTATGTGCAGCAATTCCGTGTAATTTGATTGAATAGCTCTCAAGATTTAAGTAACTCTTGAACTTGATCTAAGGCAACCAATTTAGTTGAACTCCAAAGCCCAAGTTCATTGCTATCTTAGTGAAAGAACTTGCGATTAATATGATAGGGTCCTGTGATACAGCCATCATTAAGAGGATCAGAGGTTAAGAAACATTGAGAGTAATTCTTATTGTATTATTATAAGGTTGGAGTTGGTATTTTTCTCCCAAGAAACAATATATAGACCTACGTATAATAATTATGTAATTGTAATAAT
Organism: Homalodisca vitripennis; assembly: GCF_021130785.1. Classification (NCBI taxonomy): domain Eukaryota; kingdom Metazoa; phylum Arthropoda; class Insecta; order Hemiptera; family Cicadellidae; genus Homalodisca; species Homalodisca vitripennis. The sequence goes on from NC_060208.1 coordinate 199,184,771, forward strand.
TTATAATAATAATTAATTATGTATTGAGGTTGGATTCAAAAACAGTACAGTATTCTAAATATGGTTATAGATATTGTTACTGAAATTAAAAACTAAATAAACATCAGTAATGCTTGTATTATGACAGTTGCTATACATATATAAAGATGATACACAATACTGTAAAGTACATATAGCTTTCCAATTCATGTTCGTTATATCATACTATTTTCTTGGTTCAATCTAGGAATTATATCAGTATTTATACAACCAATCAGTATCGTATAACTCATCAATGAGAAATGGATTCGGTGTCCCCTCGACGATTTTCTGTCCGAAAAAATTTTCATTTAGTGTTTCGTTTATTGATTTGTGCTTCTACTTTCTAACAGTCACGGACTCTGCGCTCGCTTTGATTCCTCGAATTGTAGTCACGGAGCGAATAGTTTGTTGAATCATGCTAATGCCCAGTCCCTCCCTATATTGTTCCTTCAGCTAATGTAAATATGCCGTCCCACAATGTCTAAGGAAACCAAATTCAATACTTTACATCTACACATTCACAATTTATTTCATGAAAATCTATAATAAATTAATTAATTTACCTTGTTCTACGATATTGAAACATTATCTTTTTACTTTTGTTATGTTTTCACCCAAAAATGTAAACAAATTGAAAATAGCTGGTAAATTAATAAAATAAATAATTAGTTGGTCGTGCTGTCTTAATATGATATCTACACAGAACAGTTGATTACCTTTATCAAGCTCTTGCAATTAATATTTCGCAAATATAGAGACCAAATTGGGATTCCTAACTGCTTGAGAGACAATTGAGACGTAGCAAGGAATATTTTTAGAAACTAAGAATCCCCCCCACCCCCCCCCCCCCCCACCCCCCCCCCCCCCCACCCCCCCCCCCCCCCACCCCCCCCCCCCCCCACCCCCCCCCCCCCCCACCCCCCCCCCCAATATGTATAATGTATGTATATATATATATATATATATATATATATATATATATATATACATAATATTATATACATTTATTTATATATAGTTCTAATATTTCTAGGATTACTAACATTAGAGGTTGTAACCTCTGTTGAAAAGTTTGATTTCCTGTAGATGTTTGTGTCAGACATTCGAATTTGGTAATGTACATTACAAAACTTTTGAGCTACACTAAACTTAATCTTCAGAACTAAGATCAAGCTGGATTTTCAGTTATGCAGCCATGAAAAATTAAAATTCAATAGTTTAAACTCTAAAATATTGTGAACAATAAACATTTTAAACTTAATATTTCAATCCAATCTCTTCTTCAGGTAAATGACTAATGCATGACTACAACCTAGATTAAAGTACACAAAACATACTAGAGCATTGTCCTACGTAGTCTTTTGATCAGAACAATTGCTACCACAAATCCCAATTTGACAATAGAGGAGAAAAAGGCTTCGTCGATCCTTGGAAAAGACAACACTGTCAAAATCTTACCAGCCAATAAAGGCAACACTACTGTTGTACTTGATTCAGTAGCGTATAAAGAAAAATAACGGAAACTTTAGATACTGGCAAATATACAGTTTTTAAACAAAGACCCAACTGATTCATGTAAACAAAAAGTGGTGAATACCTTTAGCAAACACAAAGCACACTTTTTAAGATAAATAAGATCTAAATTAACTCCTCACCATCCCAAAACTCACCCCATATGTATGACCTTCCTAAAAACCTACCATACACTCTCCAGCCATCAGCTCTTGTGATTTACCTTACAGTGAATTGTAAAGTCTTTTTGGATATTTTAATGTTATTGGTAGGAAAAAACTGACACACTTATCAAAAATTCTAGGAAATTTTGTAGATAAGTCAAAATCCATAAGTTGACTGAAACTAATAAACTAGCAAATTGCAATGTTGAAAGTCTATTCACAAATGTACCATTTCCAGGAACTCTTAAAATCATTGAATTCATGTTTCAAAGAAGACAAAACATTAAGTGAAAAGACTAAACTTCCCGTGCCAATAATTATGGAACTTCCCCAGGAGGGTTCACTTTTGGCTGGTTTATAACTTCCAGTTGAACCCACAATAGGTACAGCAAAAACCGACTTAAATCAAGGCAGCCTTATGGATGTCCAGGAGTGGACATCCGCAAATGTCAGGATTCTGAGGCGCAAGGATAATTCGATAGGTATAGTCTACTGCGAGAGATGACTGTTGGAGTTAGTGGGGTTTGTTCCTTAAGAGTCAAAGGTTCTTGCCAGGCTAGACATAAGGGTGAGCCACCCCCCGCCTGCTTTGACTGGGAGGCTGGTTCAGAGCTGGCTTCTCCTTCTTCCAAGGAGACATGACTTGAGATTAGTGTCCTAAACTTTTCTTCATGAATCTTGACAGGAAGCCCCTACTCCCAACCTTAACCCATTCAAAATATCCTGTCACTCCGAAAGCAGCACAAAGATCCTTTTATAGGACAAAGTATATTTTTCTAAGCTTCTTGTCCCAAGAGAACCAACAAAAATTATAAAATAGAATTATGCACTCAATGTAATTATTTTTTTGAGTTAGAGGGGTAAAATTTTACCGGTCAAGATAAAGGCATGCAATGGGTTCTCCACTGTGCGATGTTATTTTCGGGGCAAGCGAAAATATTCGCAACTTGCCAGATAGCCAGTTGAGCTGGGTTAGAAATTTCCAGGGTTCGAGAATTTAATATAACTATTATTTATTGTTAGGAGTCGAATCAAAGGGCCCTGCGGAAGAAAACCGATACTTCCAAAATAATGTTGGCCCAACAACCATTTGAAATTACTCCCATCCATCATTTTTCCCCCATCTTGTTTCTGCCATGATAATTGCCATTTCCTATTGGCCTCTGTTCAATTCTATTTGGTTGGTCGACAAATGCAGACGTATTGTGACCTATATTCTGTACTTCAGTTTTAATAATTATTAGTGTTTAGTTTTTATTAAGTGCATGTTTTAGAGTTAAAGTGCATAGAATAGACACACAACATAGCTGTTACAGTTCCTGACTTATGCGTGTCACAAACCTCTGGTATGTTTTGTTTACTTTAACCTACGTTGTAGTCATGCATTAGTTTTGTCATTTACCTGAAGAAGTGATCAGATTGCAAATCTCGAAACATAGTGTTACTGACTGTATTGAATCACTGAACAACCGCAAATGTCCGGAAAATCCTGTTTCCTACACAATCCTTCCATTGTCAAAAACAAACCTCAAACAAAGAACTTAAACCCGTTTTAGCGTTTGGTCATTTGCGCACTGGCGATCTGCTGCCCCCACGAATATACGCAGCAGAGGTGCGGTGATGCAGTACATAAATACAGAACTGCAAGCAAGCAAAATATTATTGGCTGAGCTTTAGCGAACTAACTGCAAGAAAAATTTATGTAGTAAATTACAACAATTTGGTAGTTAGTTATTGTAACGATTTTTATTTCAATGAAAAAGTAAGACAAAACACGTTTTAGCAATTGTTTGTTGCATAATCCGATCAGCTATCTTCTGCGATAAAAGGCAGCAACTTGCAGCGCAGCGCAGTCCTAAATGTTTAAAACACTAACTACAAACAAAATAGTATTTACGAAAGCACATTAATTTGTCAATACAGTTTTTTTATGGTTTTAAAACAATGTACAATAAAATGTATTTTAACGATCGGTAATTTGTGTATCGATCAGCCAATGACCATTGACACAGCTGATCTCCGTAGATTCGGTTATTGAATCCCACCGATCGATTCTCGAATCCGAATCTTTGCCTATCTGTGTCAGTCTATCTATATTATATAAGGTAAGAAACTGACAAAACAATCAATATCTGCAAAGCCGGATGGTCATGGTTAGCAGAGGCAGCCTCATTCAGCCCCAGGTTTTTGTTATAAATCTCTTTAAGTTATAGTGTGGTTCGAATTTTTACTATGAGGTTTCTTCATTGATAATTCTAACACAAAAACGGGATGGCATTTAAAAGAACACAGAAAAAAAGAGAATCTTTCACTGGTTGACTAAAAAGTCCAATGGACACAAAATGTCACCTTTTTGTGTGTTTTTTAAAATTTATCTATGAAGAGAGGAGAAATATTTTTCCAATCTGGTAAAGATAAGCTTACTCTTTATCCTTTCAAAATTCTCATGTTAATTTTCTTGAATTTGGAAAACTTATCGCCATATATTTATTTCTGCTTTCTTAACATTGTTTTTTTACAACTGAAGGAAACAGATACCAACACTGGAAACATTGTGTTCTATCCTGATGGCAAATTCCCAAAACCCTGTTTTCCTTTCAAGTCCTAGTACATTTAAAAGTGTCCCATTTCATTGATTGTAGTAACTTTTTGAGAATTATTAACAGGAATTAAGAAAGTTCTGCTGCTTTATATTTTATCATAAAGTAAATTTATTGTTTAATTAATATTGCAAATAATTGCCTGAGTAATAGTATGATTCATGAGGGATGAATAATCTACTTGATTGGAGATAAAGCCAAAGTAAACTGTCAGTTAATATGATAACCAGCTATCAATTGTTAGAGAAGATCAAACTTATGTAGTCAAGTTAGCCTAGTTACGATTTTCAAATTCAGATTTTAACATTTAGTTTTCTTTATTTAGACTCTTCAAGTCAGAAATAAGCTTTTCAACATGTCCATCCTTTTTTTCGGTGTAATATTATGTTTGGAGTACAAGCCATATTCTCTTTTGTGCGATTTAGTTTTTATTGTAGAATTTTGTATTAAAATGATTCTCTTCTAATTCATTTTAATACTATATCATAATATACAGTAGATTATATTTTCATACTGTGTTATATTTTCATAAATTAGTTTTAGTTTTAGATTTTTATAGATATTGACGCTATTCATGTACACTTGATGTTTACATTTAATGTAGCTCAATGTATGTTTTGGAATAAAGAAAATTCTCTCTCTCTCTCATACATACAGGGTGTTACTGAAATACACCAACAAACTTCAGGAGGTTGTTCCTGAGTTCAAAAGAAACCAAAAAGTTCCCATAAATGTATGTCCTAAAATGCATTGTTTTCTGTCTGTCCCTCCGTTTGTGTTTTTTACATTAAATTTTTTTTCTAAACAACCATTCAATTAGAAAGTTAAAATTTTCAACATATGCTAATTTAGTAAAGATCGTAAATTTAAAAAATTTGAAATTTTTAGTCAACAAAATTCAAAACGGCGGCGTCTTGTTAAAATCTTTGATGATAAATTTCTTAAAATTCTTCCTGTATCTTCTTAAAATGTACTAGAATCAAAAATGTTTATACATTTTATTCTAAATCAAACGGTACCCTCATTTATTGAAATCGCTCAAGAGATAAAAAAGTTGTGGCATTTTTCTTAACCTAATAACATATCATATTTGCAAGTTTTTCCAAGTTCCAGAAAATTAAAGTATTTTTCTTGTTTCAAAAGTTGATGTAAGTATTTAGGCAGTATAAACATAAAAAGTTATTTTGGGTTAAAAACATTGAGCAAGATAATTATTACTAAATTTGAAAAACAATACTGTAACAAACAATCTGCTTGACCCAACTTTCATGGTTTAAACAGATGAATCTGCTTTCATGTTAAGACACAGCTGATTAGAAGAAAAATGAAGTCAGATAAATAAGTTATTTCCTTGTTTATTTTTGAAAAGTTATCATCTGTTACTTTCACTTATACAAATTAGTCAATAGTGCTCTTATTCTACTTAAGATAGTGTTGTTCTTTGTTGTTGTTCTAATCAGCTGTATCTTAACATGAAAGCAGATTCATCTGTTTAAACCATGAAAGTCACCATGCAAATAGCAATATAATCAACCATTTACTAAACATATGATTTTCAGTTTTAATTGCCTTATCACGTTTTAATTTGTAACTGTAATACACCTCTACAATATACAAACATGTTTTTAGATACTACAGAACATTTACTGGCCTATGGTTATCTAATATTTTTATTTTCTCAAAGTGTGATACATTTTCAAAGTACAGTCCCTCCATTTTTTTTTTTTCAACGACTTTATAAACAAACTGAGTAAGAAAGTAAAAATGTTCATATAATCTACTTCAGTATGTAAAATCTGTTTTTGGAAACGGATGAAAAAAATATGTGAGGTGTATGACTTCTAATTTTAGTTAACTAATTATTTTGATTATATGCATATTTTATACTTTTTGATTTAGGTCAAACACAGGAAGTAAATTTTTTGACCAAAACGAAGCGAACTATTATAGCTAAGGTTTTATTAAAAAATATTCAACTGGTGATAAATAACTTATATAAATAACTACCAATTACATGGTAATAATCACAGGTTTTATGACATTTATTGCAGAAATAACTCTTACAATATAAATGATTTATAACACAATATGATCCTCAAGAAACAAAAAAAGGTGTATATTTAAAATAAGTCCAAAAATAATTACAAGTCCGACGATTCAGTGCTTTCATGCTCATGCCTGCCTCTGATTGAGAGGGTTCTCAGGTGACTTCATCCATTCTTTCCGGAGAATCTGCTTGAGTTGCGAGAGTCGCAGCGTAGGATTCTCTTCCTTGATACGAGGCATTGCCACTTCTTCAAACGCAGCGTACGCAGCCTTTAGCCTCTTCTCGGGATGTTTGTCCACTTCCGCATCTTTGGAACTAAGAATAAATACCATTAAGTAGATTTTGCACAAAAGGTTGGATCCATACAAAAAAAGTTTCTTACAATATATACTCCAGTTTACTTGTCAACATTTTGGGAGTCAATACTCAAAATCAACTTCAACAGCTCAAAAAATATATTACTTCATGGTTTTGGACTTACCTGTCTCAACTTTGTGTATACCTTAACTCTTTCAGTGCCAGACATTTTACAGGTTATTTTGCAAAAGTGCCAAGGTAGGCTATATGCCCTGTGCTGTATGAAGTTTGCCCAGGCCAAACTTTAGTATTTTTACAGCCACCCACATTATATGTTATCAATTTGTTAATTTTGGATTAAAACACTTGAGTTTAAAATTTTTTTCAAAAGATATACTTTAAAATAATTATGAACCTATTTTATTGTGCATGCATTAAAAAATTATATAATTATTAGTAATAAATACTAACTTACGTTGAATTATTTTCTTTTTTTTTTTAATATTGCTCCTATAAATGCATAGTTAAAAAGTTCGTCACACAGTAGATGGCGTTAAAGTTCTCATCCACAGGTACAATAGTGCATAACCTCAAAAATCCACTGAACTATCTTGACAGATAAACTTTTTATACTTGTTTATATAAAAAAAGTTGAGTTACAAATTGTTGACGCTATTTTGCAGTGTTCTACTGTCTGACAATAAAGAATTTCTGATTTCTGAATATTTCATGATTTTGTTATAACTCATAAACAAATACAAATATTTACATAAAAAAGCTCTTTTAATACAAAAATAAAACATTTAGGCCTATCAAAAACAAGAATATGAAAACACAATTTTTCACATTCACATTGAAAACATGGATTTTTTGTTCTTATACAAATTTAGTAAAGTTTTACTGCATTTGACATTTCAGTACTTTGGTATTATTCGGAAGCCACCCACTACGTTTAGATGAGTTTTCTTACCAGGGTCCTAAAAATAGTAAATTTTTACAAACTGCAGACTTTATTTGAAGTACTGGGAAATTTACATGACATTATGATGATCGGTTCTTATTTTCTACCTCCCAAAAGAAAGTGATATCAGCAAGGAGGAGGCCATTCTGTCCCTATCTACTATTTGTATTAGGTAGGTACAAGTGGGTAAAAACCTACGAACATACTAGAAATATAAATAGTTAAATTGCGCTCACATCCAACATGATCTGACATAGAAAAAGTTTGACCATCTAGGACATGATCTGAGGTCAGGGAAGTACCTATCAGGTATTACCCGGAGGCCACTATTTTTGGAGGAATTTTCTTTATAGGGGACCGAAATAAATTACAGTACTAAAAAGAACAGATTTTATTTAACCTATTTTATAATTTACACGTTATTACGACAAATGGTTATCGTACTCCCATCGATGTTGGAGAGAATTGAGTTGAATGCATTGCCACCAATCGCCGCTACTACCGATCGCCACATGTATTCTGCCATTAAAAGATTTTCCTCTTCAGTTTGAGGTAAATCCCAGAGGTGAAAATAATCATTCGTGATGAAATTATAAATTAATCAAGCGCACGACAATCAATGAAAATAAAAACTAAAAGAACAATAATTAATAACAGGTGATTTGTGCATCTAGGACTATTAAGGGTTGCTCGTCTAGGCCTATTTGGAGGCAGTTTGGCAACAGGATTTATGACTCATGGGGTATTTATCGATTCATTATGAAACAAGGAAAGTACTAGTAACAACATATAATGAAGTTTATTTTGGTCCCCGATAAGGAAATCTCCTCCAAAAATAGATAATACCAAAGTACCACAGTGAAGAGCCGACACCTAATGTCACTTATATGTTGTCTTTGTTTGGTCAATATTTAGTTCAAGAACATTACATAAAGTGATTTTTAAAATATTATTTTATAGTGAATACAAAAACAACAATATTGAAAACATTTAACTTTATTTTAATCTTCGGGTATTACTTTTATAGAACGTCCCTAAAAACGAACGTTGGCACTGAAAGGGTTAAGTGAACCTTTGAAGAAGTATTCAGAAAAATACTTGTTAAAATGTATCAAAACATTCCACTTCTTCATATCCAATATTGTAAACTACTTATGTACTGGTCAGATTGTACAAGACCAAACCTTGTCATCAGAATTCTGCACATCGAAATTGACTGGGAATGGTACATGAGCATAGATCATCAATTTTATCATCTTAAATGTCTCAAAAACGTAAACAGAGAACAACTGAACAGCAGCACCATGTGCTACCCACCTGAGAATGCTGATGGCCTCATCGACAGTCCTGGCTTCATCACCCTCTATCTGCAGCCTATTGATGTTCTCTTCTAGAGGCTGCTCTATGTGCGTCTCCGGAGCCTTCTTGACAGTTTCCTGTTGCAGCCTGGTTCCTGCGCTCTGTCTCCGCCTGGCACAAAATCAACTGAATACCTCATGTGATTCTATCAAAGGTTTGCTTTTAGATTATAATACAACACAGCACATTCAATTTCATTGGGTATGAGTAACAAAAATGAACATTTTACATGAAATTCTTCCTGTACCATTGAAATCATATGGTTGCCTGCTGAATAAAAAGTAAGATATCAATAATGATACTGCACTCTGTGTTTATTAAAACTATTTAACCTCTATCAATTAAGTATCATATTTTCACTTGGAAGACATTCAGTCAACAGATGCTAAACCAAATGCTCTCTACAGAGAGGCCAAAATATTTAAAAAATTATATTGTAAAATGTGTAAAGCTATGCTTCGACATGGTGTGAACTGGAAACTTAAATTTTAGTTAAGAGACTGCCTATCTTTAGAAATGAAGATTATTAAATACTTTTTATGTATGTTTTATAAGCAGTAAAGGTTCTCTAGATTCAATCATAACAACTGCATAGCCTTTGATTAAATACAAGATTTCTTGGAATTACTCTATTTTTTGGACATTATAGACATTATTCTGGAAGAGAGAAAAGCATAGTTAAATCCTCATATAAGCACAAAATTTTAGAGCAACACAGGTCTGGACACCAATTACGTAACAGATCATATTTTAACGAACCAATGCCCTATAACGATTCCTGAGTAAATTATCAAAATACTTTTTATACAAGGGCTAATAAAGCTCTTCTAGATGTCCACCTATAGTATGAGAAATCCAACATTTTGTGTCTTACAAAGCATACTCTCGGTGAGATGCACTATGAGGGTACATACAATCTTCGTACAATTAACAATATTACAATTCCAAAACATAAAGCCACTATCTATGAGAGACATATAGTGTACAATGTTTCTAGGCCCATCTACTATCCACTGAATTCACGGAAAATTTAAGGTAGTTTGCATTAGTTTTAGAGGTAGATAAAAGTTGTTGCAGAGTTACCATTATAGCGTTGAGGAACTTTTATATCAACAACGTTAGGTTTGTGGCCATCTGTATAAAAAGGTTTTCATTTCTTTACTAATTTTAAGTAGGCTCTCAAAACTAATATAAATGTTTAATCGATAAGATATATGACACTATTATGTAGTTTTGTGGCATCTTTTTTTCAATCCTTTCAAATGGCCCACTCAAAAAAGAACTAAGCATTTGCTCTGCACGTTACAAAAGCTAACAGAACAATCTATAATACAATAGAGCAGAAGACAAAGTTAACTATTGTAACTTTTATCTTACATACCACAATTTGAGCTCGGGTAATCTTGGATATCGGTTGTTTTCCTGCTGTTTTGATCGAACTCACTTCCTCCTCCATCAGAGCTTTGGTTTCCGCTTTCTTTTTGAGCAGTTCCATTTTCTTTCGCTCTTGTTCTTCCTGAAAATTACAGGGCAGTAAGGCTATTATTCATACTCACCAAAAAACCTTTGCTACGAATTAGAACATCTGTAGCCAAACAAACCTTACAGCTATACTTAAACCAAATCAACTACATCAGCTTACACTATTATACTTACATTAAAACCCCAGATAACCGAACTCGGGTCAACCGAAATGTGGAACATTAACTCAGTTCTATGAATGTTAATGTGTATATTAATAGTTAATATTCAACAGCAGAATGCGCCAACCCACCACCTCTAGGCAGAAGAGTAGGTGCTTGTGTGGCGCATCACTGTAGCGCCCACCATTGCGCTGCACCTCACCCAGCCAGCTCTTGCCGCTGCTATTACTCACCTTCCTCCATTTCAAAAGTGTAACTTAAAGATATCGTTTGTACATAAGTCTTTGCACCTACGCACCCATACTAATAGGTTATTTTTAGACGTAAGTGGGCTAACCAAAAAATTGTTTATCCGAAATGGCTGCCTTCCCTTTAGTTCGGTTAATCAGGGTTTTACTGTACTAATATTTTGCTTCTTACAAGAACTTATTGTCTATTTAAGGATTTTCTAATTTTTAAAAAAATTACCTTTCTTGCTTGCTTTTTAGCCAAGTTCTTATCATCGTCCTTCCAATATTCATCTTCAATTTGTTTCTGCTTCCTGATAGCTTGTTCCTCCTGGGCGGCTGCTTTCCGTGCTTTAGCTGCGACAGCTTTGCTGTTCTCGCCTACAAACTTCTTTGGCATCCCAACCCACAGAGCACTGCTGAAAAAGAATGCTTTAGGTTAATGAGTGACCTAGGCCTACAAATCAAGATTTCCATATTATTTTTAAGAGAATTGGGTATTTTGGTATTATCCGGAGGCCTATTTGTTCTTATTTATTGGCCAGTGATTGCAGACCTATTGTGACCTGTATTCTGTAGTTCAGTTTTAATAATTAGTGTTTAGTTTTAGTAAGTGCATGTAATAGACGCTGTAGTGGTACCAAACTTATGCGTGTCACAACGCTCTGGTATGTTTTGTTTACTTTAACCTAGGTTTTAGTCATGCATTAATTTAGTCATTTACCTGAAGAAGAGACCAGATTGCAGATCTCAAAACGTAGGTTACTGACTGTATTGTATGACTTAACAATGGCAAATGTTTGGAAAAATCATGCTTCCTAAACAATCCTTCTACTGTTCTATTCCAACAAACTTCAAACATTATTGATTAAGTTATTTCTGTTAAGTACCACCTTTGTCAATATTTCTGTTAAGTACCACCTTTATCTCTTAAATACTTCTTGTGTCTTGTTCATATTAATTTGTATTTTGATTAAGTTATTTCTGTCAAATACCACTTTTATCCATCACTGTCAACCAGATATCTCAGTTTGCACTTGAGTTAGGCCTGTTTGTCTCTTTCATTTTGCATTTTCTTCTGTTTGAAGAATAAGAAACTATCTAGGTTATGTATATTTATAAAATGAAAGAAACAAAACGGTGTAAAATGTACTTTTTACTCTTTTGAAGGATACATGACTGACACCTTGTGATAAATAACACATGTACATCGCCATTGTATTTGCTGCCAATGGCTATTACTCAAATACCATGCATATGATTTTACTTTATTGAATTAATTTGGAATAATAATGTTGAACCGAATGGCGTTATAGACTTTCAAGATTGTATTAAACAATATTGTTATTCTGTAAAATAAAAACAGCTGGCAACTACTAATTATTAATTTCTATAGGTCAAATTAATATTCGATAATTTAGATATTTATGATCGATAGTTGATTTGATTGTCCTGTGGCCACTTATTATACTGCAGCCCTACCCCTAAAAAGAGGTTAAAGTTGAAATTTGTATATCAATAATATACAACTTTCATTCCTTTCACAAAAGCATTGTTTTCAATCTATAAATATTATTGTATATATTAGTACTGTAATCTACATTTCCTTACAAAAACCCAAGTATAAAAATTAATATAAGTGACTATTCTATTACTGGTAGATTAATAAAAAATTGCTTGCAAAGTGCTAAAAACAGCATGACCATTTTTAACTTCAAACATGTTACCAGATATAGATGTTTTTAGGTCCTTCATCGCTTTTATTTAATTAGTATTGATATCCTAGTAGAGTATTTTTAACTCGAAAAATCGGCTGCAGTATAATAAGCGGCCACTACCACAATCAAATCAACTATCGATTAGAAATATTGGAACTATCAAATGTAAAAACATTTCACCTATAAATGTTCATAATTGATAATTAGTTTATTTTACAGAATAGTAATATTGTTTAATACCAAAAGCCTCTAACACAATTCAGATAAGACGTTGTTCCAAAATAATTCAAACCAAGTTAAATCATGTATATATTATTTGGGTAATGGCCGCTAAGGATGGAAAATACTATTGTCAATAACATATTACCAAAATAATACCCAATACCAAAATATTGTGTTGAAAAAGTTGTCCTATCTGAGACATGATCTGAAGTTGGGAAAGTACCGATCGGAAATGCCCCTGACCATCAGTGTGGGCTTCGGTGGTACCTTTTCACCCCGAACTTCTAATGAAGACAGAAAAGCATCTCTTGAGATAGAAAATAGTACCCGAATTCAAGCACAGATGACAAGAACGCTTGTTAGGTTATCTTTAACTTTGATACTACTATTAACGTATTTATGAAAACCTAATCCAAATCTACTTATATTGCATAATAACAATCCATAGCGTAATATTTCCACTTCTAACCTCATTACTTGCATAAGTAGGTGGTACCAGTAAGATTAAACGCCGGGGCGGCAAATCACGAATTTGACGTTACCAACGTATTCTGCTCACCCTCCTGAACAAAAAATATATATAGTACTAGGGGGTGCAAATGACAAATAACATGATTTTAGGGGGTATATTGATAAGTGGTAAAGTTTCTAATGTTTTAATGTTCAGTTTGTGTGCTGTGTCTGGATAATCTGTTTACTTGAATATTATCTGCGGCCGGGACTGATAGCAGCCTGATAGCAGCCTGATAGCATACCTGTTATCTGAGTTGTCCGGGGCATAGGTCAGTTCTACACAAGATATCGTGTTCAGTAGGTCGGATTGAGTGAGTGAGTTTACAATGATGAATCAACCATCCACTAGTTCAACCAACCCTAGTGAATTGTGTGTGTCGGAGTGTTTCGTAGGGCACGTAAAGAGCTTACGTTTTAACCGAAACGAAATTATCTCTTTTTTAATAGAACAGGGCATTTTTAAAAAATGAGTGTATTTGTTCGTCGTGCGGTCGAGTGGTGTTTTTAAACCGGGAGACTGTGTCGTTTCGTTGTAAATAGACCACTTTTTTGTTGCTGCTGTTTTAGCTATATCCGCCAACACACTAATGGTAAGTGTTCTCTGTTAATATCCATCTATATATTTGAGTTTTTCATGATTTATTTAGTTTTTAAACTTTACATAATTGCCTTTGCATTACATTTCAATTTATATTTTTGATCAGCCCCTCTAGAATTTTATATTTTACTGATAGGTACTATCTCGAGGGATGTTTTTCTTTTATTGACATCAGCGCGGGGCAGCACCGAAGGTGCTGCCGAAGCCCGCGCTGATGGCCGGAGGCACTCGTAATTAATTTTTTTCTCGAAATTAAGAAAAACATTATTAATTTTGATCAAAATTCTGCTCATTTCTGTAATTTCTCATTTACGTTTGCAAAGATGGCGGCGCAACCGATGACGTCATCACGAGGTTCAATCATTGGCCACAAAAGGTCACGTGACGCTAGACGTGGATGTAGAACATGGAGATATTACTGGAAAGTTATTTAATTTTTTATTTTCTAGAACTTCGTTATTTCTCATTTCCACCCCATCAAACCTTATACTTTTTTTTATATAGGACGATTCCAATAAGTTAAGAACGCAAAACTCGTATTTTTCCGCCCCGGCGGTTAATATGATAATTACCAAGTAGGTTACTGAGTAACCTAACACTAGCCTATAGATGTTATGAGAATGCCAAATCATTCAGTCCAGCTGTTACTGAAATAACACGTTACTAGTAGTTACCTCATGGTAATAGGTTACCACTGAGTAACCCTATTATTGACACTAATGCTTTATAAACTGCCCATCTCTAATGGCCACAAGTATAATAGTGATGTACATGTGTTATTTATGTCACAAGGTATCGAACATGTTTGTTCTTTAAAATAGTAAAAAAGTAGTTAAATGTTACAGCGTTTTTTTTTTGTTACATTTTATAAATACACATAGCCAAGATATCTTTTATCATAATTATTAAATTATTATTTTTTAGAAATAAATACAGCCTTACTATACTGTAATTTTAAATATAGGCTACATAACATAATTTGGTCTCAGTACTATAGTTATATTGAGGCTTCAATTACTCATGAATATCGATGGTTAGATTGTCATGGTGGCCGCTTATTATACTGCAACTGATAAATAATCAAAAAGTTCAGTGGATAAATCATTTCTAACTATTCTGAATGTTTAATTGTTAATTCCTTGGGCTATGCAAATATTAGATATTGATCACGATTGAGCTTAAACTTAATGTAAGCTTACACTATATGGCTATACAATAGAAAAATATAATAAAATTAACCAACACACTTACCTAAAATCTGAATAGGCTAGAGAGGTCAATACAGTACAGGCTACTCTTTCGAAAATTATAAGTACCCTATAGTCTTATGATATAAATATGATAACGACAAAGATTAACGATGTGACGTTACAACATTAAATAGACTTTATAAAACCTACGTCAACTCTCCATTTACCCAGATTGTAGCAACAAGAAATTAGATAGGTTAGAACTTAGAATACTACTAGAAACTAAACAATCACGAACAGCTGCGCAAAACACTTAACATCTATAGTAAGTTTTTTTCTGTTTATTTATTAGAGGCTCGGGTTTTCCCATGCAGCCTCGTAGTTCACTGTTTTGTTAAATTTTTGTCATACTCTTGAGATTAATTGTTTAGTTTAACTGGTTTTAATGGTTAGTGGTATGAACATATATGTTTTATAGCATCTACTCTGTAAGTATATGTTAATAAATAGTGGGATCGTTACAGGATTCTATTGTTGAAATTTAGGAATTATAGGAATCTTCTCGCAAGGGGTCCTTCAGGCATTCCTAATCCGAAATATTGACCACGGAAATAAATCCCAAAAACCAGAATACATAAATGTTTTATGTTAAGCTAATTTTAATTTTAATGTGTTTGTTTATAGTCATAAGATATTTGCTTATTTCTTTGTATACTCTTATTTCTTCTAATGTCATTAAATATATTACATTAACATTAGATAATTTTATTAAATCTTTAATTACCTTGAAACACTGATCTCATGCAAACTCGTAAAGCTGGGCATTGTAGCATTATGTGATCGAGTGTTTCCCGTTGGCCTTGCGTGCATCTTATACATAAAGGTGTGAAATATTTTTTTTTTTATTTCATATAGTCTAAAGTTTACCCTGGCATGTCCAAATCTTAATCTGATAATATTTACCACTTCCCATCTCTTGAAGTCTGCAGTGTCTATAGTAAGTTCACGTTCATGATATTCTTACTTTTTTCTTCTAATTTTACCAATTGACATCAGCTGGCATTTTACTTATAAAAGGCTGGCTTCATAAAATACTATTGGTTTCTTTTCCAAATAAGTTTATTCTGATTTTATTAAGATGTTCCCCATAGAGTTTCGTCTACATTTAGTTTCATTAATAATATTATAAATCATACTCTTACCACTTTTATATTCTTTAATTTCAAACTGGGTAAATATTAAATTTTTAGACCACAACTCCGATTTCTAAATTTGTAAAAATTAATTCTCTGGACAATTTGAAATGATGCATGTATTTTTTGTATTTAGTGGTAACGTATATTTCATTTTTTGCATTTTTGTAAGAATAATCGCCCAAGTACAGGAAAAATGGATTTCTCAAGGTTTCAGTTAAAATTCTGGAAGTCTTTTTTTCCATACGGTTCTGTTCACGAATGATTAAAGTTATGAGAATTTTAATTTCAAACACTAAATGGTTTGTTATTCCCTTATTTTGACAACCGATTCTTTTTTACGGATGATAATTTTCCTAAATTATGTAGGTAACGGAACAATTAAAAATGTGCTTCTGCCGAAAATATAAACACCTAGCTTTTAACATTGACACAAAGAGGACATAAAAATAGTTTTTAAAACTGAAGTGGTAATTGGTAATTTGATATTAATTTAAACCTGTACAGTTTACGGTATCAAACTAAAATGTCAATGTCAATCTTTCTCAGAGGTCTCACTTAACATCATACGGTTGGATCACCAGGTAATGTACATATATTGACAGTTTTTATAATACTTTTAAAAGCTCCAGGGACTTGGTAAGGCTTCAAGATGTTGAAGTTAATGTTGATATGCCAGTCTTGAGAGTTTTCATTTCATAAGAGTTGTGTAATTTAAATGTTTCAACTAACAATGCATATTTGAGGGGGCTAGAATCAAAACTCGCCATGTCCAATTTTTTGAGAAATTGATTTAGGAGTGTGATCTTATTCTTCTATGCATGCCTCTATTCAGATGTGTAGATAGTTTGAATCAAAACTTGCCAAAACCTGTTTAAATATATAGTTAAATATCAGGGTTAGAAACATAACTGGTCTTGTCCAAACACGCTGTTGGAATCAAAACCGGCCTTGTCCACTTGGTAACAAAACTCGCCATGTCCCTTAGAAACAGATGGCTGATTAAGTTGACAGAATCATAACTGACCATTTTAACATTACTACACTTTTTCCTTTTCTTTCCCTTTTAATTTGGAAACAGTTTCCTAGTTTTTAATTACTATGGAAACTACATGGTGGAAATTGAAAAAAATACTAACAGCTGGCAATGCTGGCAATGGCATTTTTATTGTTGTTCTTTGGAATGAAGATGTATTTGTAGTAGGTTCTAAATCTAACCTATACACTGTTATTCATTTTTAATTACCTTGCTAGGAACATTATATTAGTTTATAACTTCTAGGTGAAAGTTTTAAACATTATAATGAATAATACAAAATTACGAGCTACTCCAGGAAGAGGGTCAAAGTCTGTGATGATAGAGTTGTTTATTTTCTTATATGATTACCAAAAAAAATCTTGTCTTACTCAAGGTTCCTGACCAGGCAGCATACTATTCCCGCCAGTTATATTATAACAACTTTACTATGTGTAAAGGATGATCAAAAGATTCCTCAGTCAAAAGAAAATGTTTTTCTTTATGTTTGGAAAGAAAATGAAGGCTCGAATGATATTGCATCCGCAATTTATCACAGTCTTTGTCATACAGAATTTACAAACGATCGTGAAGAGGTAAGGCTGATATCAGATGGGTGTGGTGGCCAAAATAAGAACACTTCGGTGGTAGCAATGTTATCCTATTGGCTTGCACATTATGCTCCAAATCATGTTAATAAAGTGCAGATTTTTCCCAGTAGTCGGGCATTCATATATTCCTCCAGATCGTGTTTTTGGACGAATAGAGAAGGTGTTGAGGAAGAAAGATACCATCGTTCTTCCAGAGGATTATTTGCAAGTTTTTAAAGATCATGGAACTACAATCGAACATGGTAAGGACAGTGAAATTTTTGATTGGAAGCATAGCAAGGATGACGTGCTTAAGCGCACAACAAATTGGCATTTCCAATTTAAATAAATCGAAAAGGATTTTTATTAAAAGATCAAGAAATGGTGGCGTCGTTGTTAGAGGCGAAGAGCATTATAGGAGGGATTTTGGTAAATAAAAGGGTGTTTGTAAGAAAGGGAAGTCCATTAATTTTATGTCTAAAGTGTTTGTTTCTTCCAATGTTAAAGTAAAAACCCGAAAAACTCAATGATGTGGATAATTTATTAAAAAACATTTCAGTGAAGATTGGCAAAATGAACCTTCACTATAAACAAGTTTTTGACATCAGCTGATCATGTTGTGAATAATAATAATGGCAATGATGAAGATTGGTGTGAACCACGAAATTTTATTGAGGAAGCTAAGGTATAGTTTCATTTTCAAGCCTAGTTAAGCCTTTTGTTTAGCTTTTAAATAAAATTTATTACTTTTTTAGCAAAACAACTAGTTTAGATTTTGTAACACTGTACAGTTTTGTAACAATAAAAGTGTGTTTTTTCTCAAACCTGTAAACGTTTCATTATTATTACTAGCAATAAAACCAATTGTTTCTCTATTTTCTCTATTTGAAGATAAGAAACCAAAACTAGTTATGTCCAACAGTTTTGTAACAACAAACTTGGCCATGTCCAAACTATTTTATGCTATAAAGTCCTTTTATTCAACCTTTTAGGCTTGAAATGGATCTTATTAGACATTACTTTCATCCTTTAACACATTAATTACCATAAAAACTATGTTGCAAAAGATAAAATATCCCAAACAGTGTTTTTGGATTTGTGAACATTTACCCATAATGGACATGACGAGTTTTGATTCTAGCCCCCTCATTTAGTTTTAACATTACGAGCCACACATGAAATTTACCTTATTCAGACAAAGCCGGAAGGGATATTACTTTTAATGTTAGCTTTGAATTTCAAAATTACTATAAATAAGTCTTTCCGGCTATCAGAAGTAATAAGTAGATTGTATGACAACTCGACCGAGGGATATTAATTTATTACACATAAGAGTTGCTTATACTCTATAACTTAAAAAGAACAGTTTTGAAATATCTCAGAACAGTTTTGCATTTTTGTATCTAAGTTTATAAATAACTGTTCGAATGTTTTTGCAAATTAAAACGGCCTTCACATTAAAATTAATGGTGTACCAAGCTGTCCAACGAACTCAGTCGAGATCATTTTAAAATTAAATTGTTGTGCCAAATTCCAACTCGTTTGAGCTTTTGGGACATTTATCGTTTCTACAAGCTGCGTTATATAGCACATTATAGTGTTATATATAAACTTTGGAACATAGGGTGATTTTGGCTCTGGGGATCATGTTCATGAAGGTATGTAGTATGTTCGATAAGGTGCTAAAGACAATTACTTAGGCTAAATTTGTATACAAAATCTGTAATTTATTTACCGACACCTGCTTCTGTAGCTGTTGTGTGATTATTTTATGTGACATCAATTAAAATATAAACAAATAAATTGAAACAAAATAAAGTCGTACAAATATACTAGATATATTAGTTTTGTGGGAATAAACTAAGTTATCAGTCTCTCGTGGCAAAGTCTTTATATTTTAAGATTATACTTTTAATTTGTAAATTCATTTATATATTTGATTTTTTATATTAATTTACATGCTGTTTATTACATTTTCGGATCTCTTGTTATTTAAATATTTGTGTAGTTATTCATATTGAAAAGATGTATTTTTAAATACTGCTATAATTATCACAAGTTATTTTATTTCATTAGTCTCCACACGAATCTTCAATATTATGAAATAACCAAGAGCCTCTTATCGTTTCCAGCAAGGCATTATCGACATTACTATAGCAACAGTACACGCACACACGCAGGTCATTCACTACAAATTAGGGACTTTTAATGTAGTAGACATGGGTTTACAGGAGGCTTTTTTCTTCGTCAGAGTATGCAAACTTTTACACCAGTTGTGTGGTATTCCGATTGCCCCAAGAGAGAATTTGACAACGAAACAGATATTGTTCTCAGTGAGCTGCATAACTTGTCATTTTCTCAACTTTTCAAAAGTGGCATATCAAAAATTATTTCATGTAAAAATTCTAGGAGTTGAAACTGTTACGATTTCTATAGTACCTTGGATGATCCATAGTCCGATGAAAGCTTTAGTGTATTTCAGGATGATACTCGAATGGAGAAAGGTTACAATATTATTTCAAAGTCTGGAAATTCTTCAAAAATCCCTTAAAGCTATCAATTTCCAAACAAATAAAAGAACACTGCCATATTTTGTAAAGGGGTCTATTACGGTTCTTCAAGTTACAAGAACTCTGATTAACGTAGCTATTGGATATTCCGAAAATATGCACATGTTTGAAAAAAATGGTTACCCAACTTACGTAACAGTAGCACTATCCACAGTTGCTGTGATAGCACAGTTCACTGAACGCCTTTTTTACGTGGCTGTAATTAATGGATTCATTTCAGGCTCTCTATTTATCTCTGAAATATCCCAGGGTGTAATGCAGCGAATGCATTCTGAGTACGAACCAGAAAATCTGAACTCGATATTGCCGGCAGTTGTGCCTGGCTCCTCAAGACCTTTTCAACTCAGTTTCAGCCGTTATTTGACGATGATAAAACTCCATTCAGAAGTCAAGAGTATACGTCTCATACATAACCGTTGGTACCATATTCCACTGACGTGGTTGAGTTTTAGCATTGCTCAAGTCTTTCCAGCCATTTTAGTCAGAAATAGCTCCATTCAGACAAGTGAGTTAGGGAACATCTTGAGAGTTGGAGCCTCATTTTCAATGATTACAAATGTCGTGGAAGCTCTTGTTTTGATGTTTTTCAGTGACTTTTTAATCTTTAGTGGCAGCTGGAGGAGAGTGGCAAAAATCTCAAGAGAAATATTTACTTCTGAAGAAAAGCAGAAGAAGAAAATCCTCAGCAGGTTTCTCCTCAGCTCTAAGGACAAATACCCAGAAAGGCCGTGCATGTTACACGATTCACTCTCTTCAATCTTTCCTTTCCTCATTGACATAACAGTGTTGATAGCTACTACGTTTTTGATACCTGTAAAACTCTAGTGAGATTTTTTGTAGAATAATACGATTCAGTGCAAGAAAATAAACTGTTTTAATTAAATATTTGCATATTTTTAAACTGCGTAGTGAATGTTAATGTAATTTATATTAAGCATTATATTTAAACAAGTAAAGTTCTGTACATACAAATAATATCTTGAAAAATAATTTAGTTATTATTATATCACAAAGTTATTACACTAAAAATGACTCCAATCCATTTAAAATATTAAAATTTCGGTTTCAACAAAAAATTTGTTTTGAATATTTTAATTCACAATAAAACGCTGTTTTAAACCATTATTTCAATACAACATATTTTTTACCTGACTTTGGAGGCACGTCAAGTAGATTCAAAATTTATTGAATTTTAAATGGATTTTGAATAAAGTCGACCTAGTGCAATCCGGACAAACGTTACCTTGGATAAAGTTCTTTATTATTCTTAAGTTTCTTAAATACTTCATTTTTGTTAACACTATAGGCCACCTTTTTTCTTAGTGAAATCTAAGCTTACTTAATTAAGTATTTAATTACAACCAAGACAACAAGGTGGAATATATCTATCCAATAGATATATTTTTATTTTAACCTAGATTGTAGTTATGTGTTAGGTTAAGTAAAATCCTGAGGAACTGATCAGATTGCAGATCTTGAAACTTAGTGTTACAGATTATTTTTTTTTATATAACTGAACTATGGCAAAATGTATATATTGTTTGATTGCCGGCCATCAAAACTGTGTAGGATGGTCGAGTATATTCCTACCATTACATGATGCATGAAGAACACTGCAGAATATATTGCAGAAGGAATAAAGATATTTTCATTTCATTTCATTTCATGTTCGGAAAAATCAGTTTCCTGTTTAAATATTCGTTTATTCTTTGATTTTCTCCTGTCCATCATGGTTACCCTTAGACTAATGTAAAAATGTTTACTAAAACTCTACTATAATCAAATGCTCATCATAAAGAAATGAAGCTTCTATATAGCTCAAATATAGTTCTATAGTTCAGTATTTTCATGTGTGGTATAGTGTGGTAGACAGACAAAAAATATGACATTTCCAGCTCCTTTGACAGGCTTTGCTGATGCTTATCCATTAAAATCTTAAAACTAAACATCCAAGATAAAACTTTTGTCGTTCTGAGTGGGAAGAAACATGCGGTAAGGCATCCTCTTATTTGGTCTGAATACTTCGTTTGACAATAACACTTTAACTTTAACCCGTCATAGCCCAGATTAAAATAGTCCTTGATCGTGTTATGAGTACATGAGCGTACAAATGTGTCCACATGGCTAAGGTTTAAGTATAAGTACGGTAATACAAAATATCTTCCAAAGATCTTGATCTTCACTAGAATGATGATTCGCAGTCTATGTAGCCTGTGGTTGTGGTATCGTTTATCGTATTGATGCTCAGGAAAACCATCTTCGCTTTTGCTCAGTTGCTATCTTCCGAGTACTGCAGGATTGTACGTATACGAGCACTTAGCCTGTATACAGCTAGTGCTGCAGTGAGGTTGCACGGTATAGAGAATTAAACTTGGATAACAATAAAATGTTTGGGGAGAGAAATTTAAATTATAATTTAATTTTATAAATTATAATTTCACTCCGTTAAGCGATGCAAACCGCCTTGTTTTAGAACAATGACCAATTTAACATAATTTATCTTTGAATACAACAATAAACATTAAGTAACCAGTTGTTGATAGGAAGGGGGAGGTGTACTTAGAGAGAAAAGGGTTAAATAAAAGGATGATGTCACTCGCAGAAGTTGTCTTCATTTGCCACACACATCACGATAAAGTTCAGGGAGGTCTCGTCGTTCCAAAGGACTGCCACAGGGTCGACACATTGTCTATAGGCACATTTACAGATGAGAGCAGAGATGGAGTACAAACACAGTTCACACTCGAGTCACTTGTCGTCGAGGGGAACG
The DNA here is from genome assembly GCF_021130785.1 of Homalodisca vitripennis. Taxonomy (NCBI): domain Eukaryota; kingdom Metazoa; phylum Arthropoda; class Insecta; order Hemiptera; family Cicadellidae; genus Homalodisca; species Homalodisca vitripennis. Next base: position 199,207,981 of record NC_060208.1, read on the forward strand.
TGGATACTTACACGAGAAAACCACAACTAACAATGGTCACGAAAGACAAACCCCATAAACTACTCGTACATCAAAAGCAGATCAAGATTGTTCTAGAAATAACCCTCACCTTGGTTTAATGTGAGTTGAAATGACATGCTCTCGCCCCCAAAACGAGCAACATCTACAGAGACTCGCTCACTCATGATTCACAGTTTAGATTCTCGGGCGTACGAGCCCTCGTGATATAAAGTCATACTCTCTAGAGGGTTCGTTCATTTATCAGTTGATATATTACACACAGTTCAGAGGAATTTACCGAATTACTCGTATATTGTGCAGGCAGTGTCTCGTGCAGGATTGGATACAGTAGGTAGGCTACGTTGTTACACTCACAATATACATGAAACACTAGATTTAGTAAACATTCATTGAATGAATGTACTTTAACAGTGCTAATTATTAAATGAACGTTTGAAACTGCAATTTGTGTAACAACATCGTAGTACAGATATATTAATGTTTCGTGTTAATTTTATACACCTACGCCTAAATGCAGTATGGTCCACAGTTTGTGTGTATATATATATATATATATATATATATATATATATATATATATATATAATTTGTTTTTTTGTTATAAAATAATTAAGAGAATATTATATAAACGCTAATATTGTTTGCAGTTATGAAAGATGAGCTTCCTACCATAGTGCCACTTTCAAAAACGATTTAACTCTTTTCGTTTATTTGACGTAGTAGCATCGAGTTTCGAGCGTTATCATTAATCCTATGAAATGAGGAGCTCTTTCTTTTTCTTATACGATTCACTCAATTCCAGCTCTTTGTGATAATTTCACGCATGTTATTATTTTTACAATGCATTTTAGCAAATATCCATTACGGATAACGTTCACTAATAATGAATCTTTGATTTTCTTTCAATATGTATCCTTTTCTTTACTTATAAAACTATTATTTTATACTGTTTTAAATTGTATTTTGTACAGCTAATTGTTATAAAAGCATATAAAACACCGAAAAATATTATCCCAAAATATATTAGTCACAGCAGCTGTTTTCCAATAAATACGGAGAGCATTCAGGAGAAATTATATCAAATAAGAACGATCAGAAGAAATGTTTATCGTGTACATAAGTTCTTTTCCTACATTAGTTGTAACAATTATAGTTATACACAACTAATTACAAACAATATTGTATAGTTATACATAAAGTAGAATTTTCTTGCACTGAAATAAGGGTTTAACAAAGCCGGATATTGTGTTTGTACAGTAATACATAAAATGATCTGCAACGTTGGTTGTCACTTGAACGTCATTGTCAACATTTCAAGAGTACCCTGCACCATTAATAGAGTCGCAACTATGTTCAATTTTACGAATAAATAACGAGATCATATATTCGTGGTGAACCATAATAAGTGCTATTATTACTTTCGAAATAATGGTAACAAATTAGACAAACCGGTTATCTTACAATAAATAGCAAACTGGTCTTCACCAACCACCTTTATACGATTCAATAGCGTAAATCAATTAAAACGCTAAATTTAATTAAAGGCTAAATTCATTTTAGTCTCCAGTTTAGTGGGTTTCAACAATTCCCAAAATAATGTTTATACCTAACAGTGTTGCACGTCATTCAGTATATAAACACTTTTTATTTACGTTGTTAAACAAAACAGGGATTGTTATTTTAAAAATATACCTATAATTAGAATTTATTAACAGGTTCTCACACAATTACATTCTCGAAATATATCAGCCTTGCTGTGGAGAGCCATGTGCATTAAACATGTGTTAAGAGCAGCTTGTAATGAAACGACCTTGATTTTTTTTCCCCCATCAATTTTAAACCTCATGCACCTTTATGATGTTATTTTAATTATAGAATTATGGGATATGTCTTATTTTAGTTTTCGTTTAAATGTTATATATTGGTAATACTTAAACAATAAAGAACAACAGTTTTGAGATTTTGTCTGAATAACCAATAAAAATAACGAAAAAAACCAAAAAAGCGATTGGTTGAGTATTTATTAGATCTTTAAAATAAGAAGTCATCCACAACTCTATAACTAAAAATAACGTCATGCCATAAAAGTAAACGAGGTGTAACATTGTTCTCATTGGGCAAGAAATCTAAACAGCCACTACTGCAACCCGCTTTTAAAGCGAAACTACTACTAATACAAATTCGGCTGTACAGGTGAGTTGAAGGGGAGGAGGTGTATCGTCATTGGCTGAAGCTTCACCAACTAAAGACCTAATCAATAATTTATTGTCATTAGACAGGACAGGCTGTAATACTCATAGTCAAAGGAATTACTCTACAAATTACTCTTTTATAGTAGCCTGTTTTAAGAGTGCTCACAATAATAAGACTATCTAGGTATACAGTATGTACTACACACATACATTGATGTTGTAGAGTTAAAAATTAAATATAACCCACTCAAGATTATACTTACCTGTAGTAGTTTGAAACATACAGTAATATTCTTAGACATTTCTACATAGAACATATTAATAAAACATTTAAAATATGGCAAAAACAATAAATCTAAAAAAAACGAGGACACCAGTTAAGGTGCATTAAAATCTAAGATATATACGGCATTGAGTTTAAAAACAGGTTATACAGTACATTTTTAAAAGTTACACATATTTATTTCCTCTATATACACAGTTGAAAAACATAAATCAGTCGTATTGGTTATATTGGCCAAATAGCTAATAGTAATCAATATGGCTTCTGTATCGCAACCTGCCACCTTTTTGACAATTTGATGCTATCTTCTTTGTTTTGGCCCACATTTTCAAGAAACATCTTTTGTATATTTTATTCAAAGTCTTGATATTGATTATATTTGTATACCATTCAACGCTAACAACACTAAAAGGCGAAATCGAACATCTACACGAAAATTTATTCGAAGGATATTAAAAACTGTTTTCGTATAATTAATCGTAATATGTTTTTATATTTGCTGTTTATCTGGACAGATCCATATATACGATAATAATAACCCCCTTTAAATCCACTGTAAGACGTATGTGGCGAAACGTTTAGTAAGTCTGGCCACCCAGGCTAGACAGACACTGGGAGGTAAAACTAGATTGAGGTACCTATTACGTATAACCTGTTACGACAAAGTCACCGCTACCGCTATGGTCACGGGTAAACCCTGGTATTGCACTGGTCGACCTTCAATAGGCGCGGACCCGCTCACCTTCACGCGGACTCTGTTATTTTTAAATATCCCTTGTAATTCAATAACAAGTGGCCTGGGGGGCAGACATTTGGCGGGGTCTGCCCAGAGACAGGGAAGTCGGGAGTAATGTAGACAAGTCTGAAAACAGCAACCGTTCATCGGACAGCTATTTTAGAAACGGGAAGAACAGTTACGAAGTTATGAAAAAATACGTGTTATTATACAGATTTTTTATATCAATACTTTTCAAAAATGCCTTCTACCTCAAAATGAGAGTATTTCCAACCGATGGGGATTTTCTTTAGTTAGAACTACTAGCCTTAATTTCTGGTCTTGAATTTCATTCTTAAATACTTGAATTAACGATATTCAAACAAATAAATACTCAAATAAATAAAAACTAGTAACGTAACGTAAATAATGTAGCGGATGTAACTTGGAACCTCTCTCTAGGTTTTACATAGGTCTCTCTCTCTCTCTCTCTCTCTCTCTCTCTCTCTCTCTCTCTCTCTCTCTCTCTCTCTCTCTCTCACTCTCTCTCCCCTCTTTCAATCTCACTATCCTCTCTATCTCTCGCACTCTCACTCTCTCTAACCCCCCCCCCCCACCAACAAACTTACTTAGTGACAAAATACCCTCTAATGAATCTATATATAACACGTTCTTTAACTGAACCTTACGAATTAAAGAATTTAAATTACAAAAGTGATTTTATTGCTTGAATGGGCTGCTAGGTTCTATTTTATACGCTCTCGTGGGAGGATTTCAGTGGAAGCACTTGTGTGTCGTAAGTAACACCCGCTGAAATATTGCCGAGTACAGTCGTTACTTCTGACTAAACTCCAGACTAAACTAAGAACTGAGATTTATAGTTCCAACAGAAGGGCGGACATTTTGTAGGTTAAATTATTTATGAGGGGGCACTTGTTCTAAAACGAGAGACTAATCCAACCAGCCTTAAAACCCAGTAAAAATTTAGTTAAGATTTGCAAACATAATTTTGGTTTTAATATCTTTGTTAGTTGAACCATTAAAGGTACAAACACCGTTCATTATTTTTTGAAACAGCAAACAAAAGGAATAAATTACATATTCAACAGGTAAGATATACTCACTCAGTCTCAGCAGGTGCAGTCTATGTGCATACTTCACGGACCACCTCAGCGACAGACAAACATCCCTCGCTCTCAGCAGGTGCAGTCTGTGTTCATACTTCACGGACCACCTCAGCGACAGACAAGCATCCCTCGCTCTCAGCAGGTGCAGTCGGTGTTCATACTAAACGGACCACCTCAGCGACAGACAAGCATCCCTCGCTCTCAGCAGGTGCAGTCTGTGTTCATACTCCACGGACCACCTCAGCGACAGACCAGCATCCCTCGCTCTCAGCAGGTGCAGTCTATGTGCATACTCCACGGACCACCTCAGCGACAGACAAGCATCACTCGCTCTCTGCAGGTGCAGTCTGTGTTCATACTCCACGGACCACCTCAGCGACAGACAAGCATCACTCGCTCTCTGCAGGTGCTGTCTATGTGCATACTCCACGGGCCACCTCAGCGTCAGACAAGCATCCCTCGCTCTCTGCAGGTGCAATCTGTGTTCATACTCCACGGGACCACCTCAGCGATAGACAAGCATCCCTCGCTCTCTGCAGGTGCAGTCTAATGTGCATACTCCACGGGCCACCTCAGTGTCAGACAAGCATCCCTCGCTCTCTGCAGGTGCAGTCTGTGCATACTCACCTCACTGGCTCTCTGCAGGTGCTCGTGCAAACTCCACGGGCCACCTCAGCGTCAGACAAGCATCACTCGCTCTCTGCAGGTGCAGTCTATGTGCATACTCCAAGGAACAACTCAGCTGCAAAAATACTATTGCATATCTATATTGCCTACATGCTAATAGTGTTTAAGCGAACGAAATAAACTTGTTCGATGAGTCTTTATTAATAACAAATAACTAGGTTACTTGATTGAGTATACCCCTACATGCCTACAGGGTTTTAGGCCACATGTAGAGTATGCATAACAATGAAATAGAGGTACATAATTATTTGAACTTAATCGTATATTTTGGTTCTTAAACAATTTAGATATAACCCTACCAATTCCCAACATGCAACTAATTATAACATTTTAGGATGATTCATTAAACATTTTTGTTCGACGACCATTAATTAGTTCCTGAATATTTTATTTAGATAAACTGGAGTAATGTCACTTTAAAATATTGATTCAGATTAATAGATTTAACCCGGATCAATTGAATTTCTTCGAACATTTCACATTTTGTATTCCAGGAGCATTCGAGCACACAGACTTTCTACCCGGATGATTATGAAAAATTATGATTTTCTCTTGAAGGCACAATATATAATTCATATCTAAAAGAAAAATCTTTACTTTTATTAGAAAGACAAACTAGGTTCCTTGGCTAATATCAAATTCATTCAAAGTATCTTGGCAATGTATTGTTAATGTGTCAACTTTGTTGATGGTGCCCTCTCTCAAGTACTTGTTTACACATGAAGATTCTTGGAGCACTGGAAATATTTTTGTTTAATACCGTTAGTAAATTATTTTATTTAAGTGTTAAAAATATAAAATAACTTTTATTTAGCTTATGAATGGTGCCATTACTGCCCTTGACTTATCAGCTTCATTCAAGCAACTTTTCAAAACGTTGTCTTTCTTCCAAGTAGGCTAGATCATGAGTTATTTGAAACAAGAGCATTTACGTGTTGCACCATATTGAGCGTAGCTTTGCGTTTCTTGCCTACAACAAGATGGCGGACATGATGGCTTCAGCTGTTGTAATGCATTAATAGGCATAGTCACTTATTGGTCTTATGTAGTCTATGGTTAGTACCTAAAGACTGAAAAATAAAATTGCTTTTCCACCAGTTTTAGGGGCGCAAAGAATTACAAGCCCCGCATGGATGAATTTAAATATATCTATTTAAAATGAAGGAGTCCTTGCCAACTAAATTCAAAGCTTTATAAACTAATATGGGTAACTTTGTACAAGGAGTTTCATAAAACATGAGAAATATCTCAGTAGTTAATTCAGGTTATCAAAAAATAAATTAACTCAATGGAACATATGGCTGAAAACAGTTTTCTGTTAACCTGCCCGTGATCAGTACCTTGAGAGAGAGCGCTCAAATGTGAGACATGTTCAGTCAGGTTAGTTACCTATTTTATTAGCTGAGCATTAGCGAAGCCTAACACTCGTGGGGCTGGATAATTTATTTCTGTCTGTCTGTCTGCAAATTCTGAGTAAAAGCATGTGAAATTTTAATATGTGACATATTAACATATGTAACATTCAAGTAGTAAAAACATAATAGAGTGAAAAGTCCCTGTTAAATGTTGGTGGCAAGATTTGGTTTCAGCGCACTCTCGCGTTGTAGTACTTTCCCTATCTCATCGGAATGTTTACCATTTAAACACTGCTATAAGACCCAACTCAATGAACAAAAATGTGACTGTTATCATTTGGCAAGGTATCTAGGGAAAGATGATCTGTATCATTTAAAAACGCCTGAAACTTTAGTTCTACCTAGACAGGAATGGGATTTATAACTGTGCATATTATTTGTTTTATGAGAAAATAAATCATTTGTTTATTTCTTGTTTAACCATAAAGTGGGGCTGAGCGTTATTGAAGCCTATCACTCAGTAGACTGACAAAATTTCTTTCTTGTCTGCCGAAGGATTTAAACAATTCTTTTCTGTATGATGTCCATCCGTATATCTGTCCACAGGACATTTCAAAAAGTAAGTGAACTATAGAATTGAAACTGTGCATGCAGCCTCAGTAAGGCCTGTTACGCGAGTGTTGTGGATTTCAAATTCGTTAAATCCAAATTCATGAAAACTAGATGTAGGATCATTATACATTTAGGACAGAAAATTGCATGATTCTATTATAATAATACGATACCAATATTATGAACATCTGGTTAGGTTTATCCATGAAAGTTTTGCTTAATTTGCTCAGTACTGCACCGATACTAATGTATAACCAATGTGCCAATGTGATGTTACAGAGACTGGGCTTTAGCGTTTGCTACACCTGTCATTATCGCATGTTTTCGACAAGACTGAAAGCATGAAATTATGTTTCTTTCAACTGATATAAGCTAGGAACATGTATGGTTTCTCCACGGGAGTACGCAAACATAGTGTTATGTTATATATATGTTGCTAGAATTCTTTAGCAGATAATGCAGAATACACATCATAGACTTAATACATCAACACATCTTCGGATTTTCACTTTACATTTTTTTCATATTCAAAGCAGTGTACATGAGGTTGGGCCATAGCTGCTACAGCTGTTGGTATAGTTTCCTCCAGTCTTTGAAATGTTTTATTAACTTGCTTGGTTGATGACTCTCTGAATATTTTGCTCTGTATATTGTAGTATCAGCCGAAGCATTGTTGGTTGAAGTAAAGTAAAGATATATTGTTTTACCTGGCGAAGTTAGGGCTAAGAAGCCTCTCTAACACTTAACACTTGGGGACCAACGGCTTAAAGGTGACTTCCGAACCACCACCAATGGCCGGGCAGGCGGGCTGCTTGTAAGGACAGGATTGCTCAGCGGCCACCCATCCAAGCAGCAGCCACGCTAGACGTTCCTTGATCCGGTTATCTCGCTATAACAGCCGTACACGCTATACTGCACCATTGTATTATATATGTATTTTTTGTCATTACCTCAATAATTCAGATAGAAAATCTATCTCAACTTCTTAAATGAAGAGGGATGATTTTTGCCATGAGTTATTTTCATGTCTCAATCAAACATATTTCGTGTGTATTCTGATGAATTAGAACAAAATGCAAGGAGTACATACTTAAATAGGGAAACTACACTAATACAGTACAACTACTCGTAGAAGCGATTGCAATATATACACATATACAACTTTTGGCATGACTACACATGACGTCCACCAGGTAACCAGTAATGCAGGTCATTTTATTTCGTTAGAAATAATTCAATTCTAATAAGTGACTTGACAAACCTCTTGAAAATAGGTCTCGCTCTGAATCATTCCTTCTTTTGCGGAAGTTTTTATTTTTTATTAGCGATGTTTTCGTCTTCTGTGACAGCTACTTCCCTAAGAGTTCCTTGCCAGTCTAGGTATAAGGGTGAGCCACCTCCTGCCTGCTCTGACTGGAGAGGCCGCTACAGAGCTGGCTTTCCCTTCTTCCGAGGGGACATGATTTTTTTTCCTCATGAATCTCGACAGCAGGCGGCCCCTACCCCCGACCTTACCTATCCTGAGTATCCTGTCATTCTGGAAGCAGCGCAAAGGTCCTTTTAGGATTTGGTGCATTTTATAAGCTTGTTGTCCTAAGAGAACATAAAAAATTCAGGGTTGGCCTATGGTCAGGGTGGTGGCATTTCATAGTAAAAATTGTTTTTATAAAACTTATACTCTATTTTTATCATATTTTCTATTCTTATAGGATGTATTTGGGAATTATACGCCCAGTACCATTATAACTAAAACGGATGATTAGGTTCTTTCCTACAAGATAAAAGGCGGCGAATTTCAAAGCTGCCGACGCCTCACCCTTGACCTTCACCCAAGTACCACTGAGTAGTCAAGGTCACGGAACGCTGAAAGTTCAGTGCCCACTTGTCGAATATACCGCTACATGTTTACCGATCATAACCTCTACTACACGTGGTCAGTCAAAACTATACTTATCTTGTATTATATGTATGAAGATATATGTTATACTCCTATACTGATTGTCCACAAAGTACTATCCCCACTTTTAATCTCGATGGTTAGAAATTATAAATCTCGTGTAGGTTAATGTGAAAAGGTCACTGGAGATTTTGTTGGGTGGATTTCAAAACTACCCTCATCACCCCTAAACCATATTTAATGGATGTCCAGAAGAGTGATACCTCGAAGGGATGTGACAAAACACACTACACTAAGAAACTATTTTCTGAAACTTTGTCCAAAATGAGTACTACTATTTGAACAAAGATACAATCCTTACCCAAATAGGACACCACGTTGGATGGAGGTTATTTAAGGACTTTTAAATTTTATTATTATTATTTAATCGATACGTTGAAAATTTAGTGAGTTACGAAGGGTTGCTGTTAAAATATGTTTACTTTCCCTTAAACATCTCTTTTTGTATGGTACCCATTTTCGGAAGAGTACTCAGACACTGGTCTCTTGGTGACGTTGGTTTTGTCTCCTTTAATTTAAGATGTTACTCAATACGTCATCCCATTTATTACCATATATTATTATTGTTATTTATTATTATTCATTTTCACCCACCTCGTATTTTGTTAGAGAGAAAGGTAGTTCTCAAACAGGTTTTGAATGCTTAGACAGAAATGAGAATATACATTACAAATAATATTCTTTTACACAATACTGATTACATATTGTCAGAGTACATAACGTATCTATTAGCGTATTACATGAATGACAGTAACAGTGTAACATTATACAATTATTTTCACCAACTAGATTAGAAAAAAAGCGTAAGAAATAACATTCTTTGTATAGTGTAATAATAAATGGTACGTTTTTTATAACATGCCATCCAAGTAGGAAATCCACCTTTAACATATGAATTTCGTTTGTAGTGCCATCAATATACTCCAAGACCTTTAATTTACTTAAGAAATTGTTGTAATTTATTACTAGTTACCATTGTTCACTCACTGTATTTATCCTATCTAGAATGAAAATTATTTACTTAGCGGATCAAAGTACGATAAAAATAGGCGTAAGCTCTTTGGATCGCTTAATAGGCTGTACGAAGTATAAAGACTTAGTGACTATTCCATTGAATAGAACCTTAAAATAGAATATCACAAGATAGGGGTTGCAATTTGAAAATTTAAAGTTATCCCCCCATAGCCCCTCCTAGAATAGGGGGTGAAATGTTTTATCCTCAAAAGATTCAAAACAGTAATTTAATAAGTATGGTTAAGATTGTACATCGGTATCTTAATCCGTTTGGAATATATCCAGGTGTATCAGGACTTGATTTACACCTTTAGATGTAAGGGGTTCTTTGCCCATAACTTTTCCTAGGTTAGTCGTAGAGATGTTTTGTTCATGTCATTGTCGTTTCTTTTTGAATTTACCTTTCAAATGACATGACACAAGGTAGGGGTTGCAATTTGAACATCTAAAGTGGCCCCCCTCAACCACCATTTGAAAAAGATGGGTGACATTTTTACCCTCAAAAAAGTTCATACAAGTATTTTAATAGGCATGGTGAAGATTGTACATCGATATCTCGATATCCGTTTGGAATATACCCAGGAGTATTAGGACTTAATTTACACCCTGTATTTAAATATTATATAAATAAAGAATATCTACTATATATCAGACTATATAAAAGTTTATAAAGAACTAACATACCAAGTACCCATAACGGGGTTATTGGGCATGATTCATCCAGAGATGGTACCTCCTTTAGCTTCAAGCATTTTCATTACTACACCCAAGCTAACACACAAGACATACAATGTACATGACATACATGTATTTTTCCGACCAGAATAAGACTCCCAGACCAGTCGTTTAATTCACTGAGTCTTTATAGGTTCTCAGCGTCAGTTAGTATTCACTGAGATCTTTTTTCTTTGTCCCCGTCCATAAAACGGTCCGGTTTTGTAAAATCCCCTTCACAAAACAAGGTCCCAGAACAGTGTCAGGGAATTGTTCCCCCCTGTGCAGTGTGCACCTGTTCCAAAGTTGTTTAATATAAATTCTTGGTCAATTAGTCATCCGTATCCATGTTGATTAGATCCGCCTAACAAAAATGTATCCAAACCAGTTAGTTGGGTCTTCGATTTTAGTAGCGGTTTAATCAGCTCAGGTCTCCAAATAATACGCAAAATTATCTGTAAATGATGAATGGTTTTGATTTCAACCGAATTATAGAATGCTCGATAAGAATTACCCGATAATCTAATAACCTTTTTTTAGAAGCCGTAATTATTATTCTTTTGCGGGGCTTTGGACATTGGATTAACTGATTATTGCTTGCTTCAGTTAAAAAATTATATAAGTAAGATCGCTTGACAGTTCAAGATTTGAAGATTGAAAAGAAAATTCGAAGTTCAATATAGAAATTATATCACATTTTTATCACATATCATCAATTTAAAATTTCTTTTAATGGGGGTTTCCTGATAAGCTAAAGAACAGCGTAGTAGTTCCAATATTTTAAAGGGGCTCAGCTATAGAAATAGTTAATCTAAGATCTACTAGCTTATTAACAGTCTTCTGTAAACTTTTTGAGATGTTAATGAAATGTATATGTAATTTTAATTTAAATAATGTAATTTTTTAATTATAAACATTATGAATTAAGAAAGGTACATCTACTGTAAATGCACCTATAAACGTGCTTTATTCCATTTATAAAATTAGTAGATTAGGTTGTTTATAGATTACAAACAAAGTATGAAAATTTGCTTCTGAAGATGGAATTCGCAGTTGTGAGGGGAAATCAATCCCTATCCTAGGTTCCTTCTTTCTAGCCAGGAACAGCGGATGCGGACAGCGAGAGCCTCAGCGAGCCCCTACCTGTCACAGCTGGTGTGCCTCAAGGATCTGTCATATCCGCGACCTTTTTTATTTTTATAAATGATGTGTTAAAATTGGAGCTAAAATAAAACCCAGTGCGTTTGCGGCAAAGTTAAAGTTTTCAGGAATCCTACATTTTATTTCGGGTGTTGTTAGAGATTTTTAAAGAAAAGATCTAAGATGTGATGAATTAATTAAAGAAGTGAATTTCAAGATTCGAAAGACAACCATCACTAGGTCCCTGCCCCCAGTCATTGGCCCTCCTCTACAGTACAAACACTCCACCATGTTCATCTGTGTTTGGAGCTTTGCTTAATTGAACCCTGTTGGTTTGCATATAACGGTGCAAACTCCGATGGATGTAGACTCTGCGCTGTGAACAGGCCAAGTAATATGTTTTGCCATATGCCAATTGGCTGAATGTAATGACATTGTAATGAATGTATGTAATAAATTACATTGTAATGTAATGAAATGTAATGACATTCAGCCAATTAATTTCATCCTATTTTATGACTAGTGGTTTTGTTTCGTTGGTGGTTCTTCTTCTCTCTAATGTAAATCGAGCTTTCTTCTGGATAAATATCAAATTTATTCCACCTCCACAGGCTTGAAGACAAAAACGGGTCCTTTGGTTTATAAATATTAGTAGTGAAGGATTATTTAAAAGAATCGAAACAAATTAAGTACATTTTCATTGGAGATGAATATAAGTTTAAAGGTTTCCAGAACAACAATCTTGAGGATCTTCTTCAGATGAAGTTTTCCCGCCCAGTTATGAAACGCCTATTTCTGTTTATTATTGACTAAACGATGACATTTTTTGACAAATGTTGGAAACTTCTGATATCCAGCCAATAGGAAGTCACCATGGGGCGACTCCCCTGCCTAGCAGTTCGCGCTCCGCTGGGCCTCGCCTCGCAAGCCAGGAAGACTTATGACCTTGCTGACTTGGGCGTGGTGTCGTGTCGATGGGCAGAGTTTTTGTGTATCAAGAGTCATCTTGCTCGTTTTTCCGAGCATTCCTCCCACTGGACTCTGCCCCCGTATATAAGCCTTCTGTCCGGCCTCAGAGGTATTGTCCACTCCTCTCTCAGACATGAAGGTAAGTCAGGACTCGTTACTGCTTTCCACTTAATCTATTATCGTATAACTTCCACTTAATTGTAACATGACTTCTACTTAATTTCATAAAAAGGTTTTTATACTTGGTTTAAAACTCTCATTTTAATTGTAATTCCGTAGATATTTTAAAGCGTATTTTGTGTATACATTATTATTTCAAATATTAAATACACTATTGATTTAACAGAAAACTGTAAACTATACTATTCAAATATGTCAGTTTATAATCTCTTTATAAACATTAAATATTATCTTTAATTTTATAACAAAATTATTTTCTAACAAAACTTTTTGTTCACAATAACATCGGATAAACCCTACTCTAATATGCTTCATTCCGATAATTTGAGCTTCACATTCATCATCAAAGTTAATTCCTATGAAACTAGTACTAGTATCAGTATGACAATGTTTATGATTTTTGAGCACTACAGTTTTGTAAATTTTGTTTTTTGATATTAATTAAGTAGTGATTACTATTAAAATAATCTGAAATCTTTTACGTTAAATAATATTATCAACCTCTGTTCTTAGATTAATAATGCTTATTTTAATCTTTATTTAGTAATTTTGTTTATCAATAAGATGAGTAAATGCCATACAACCTTACTACTTCTTTCGATAAATTAAAATATTTCATGGCAGTGCCCCAAACATTTTTATATGGCATACATAAACATATTTTAAAACTTAAATATTTACCGTTTCACCGTGCAAAAGCATTAATATTGCAGACTTTTTAAATTTGTTTTTTGGTTATCTAAATAAATTTAATATATAGTATGTTATTGAAAAATAATTGACTCTCCGGCCAAATTGTATTAGCATCATCTCAAACAAACCAAATTGCACTTGCTTGAAATAATATATTTATTTACACCCTTCTTTTAATCTATTTGTTTACATGTCTTGCTCATTTAGTATTGTTACCTAAAAGGAACATCTTTTGTAGAGTATCACTTTCGGTTTCACATAACTTCCAAAATTTACGTGGTATTTGGAAGTATTATCCTTCAAGTAAGTTGTTTTGGAAGTCATTCAAATTACAAATTAGGGACTATTGCTCTCTGGATTATTCTGAACAAGATCTGAATTTTTCGATTAGTAATATTTAAAACTGTATTATTGTAAAAACACAATTAGTTTTGTGCTATACAGTTTAAGGTTGTAAACAATCAATTCGTACATGCTGCTCACATGTTGTTTTATGAACTTGTCTTCAACAATGATACAGTATGTATTATAAGTTACTAATAACTAAAATGTAAATTCGCGTCTTCTCTCTGCCGTGAGATCATCTCCTCAATGAAGAGTTGTCACTTTACGAACATCGCCTGTTCCTCTCCAGTTTTGTCTCAGACTTGTGTATTGTGCACTTCTTCTGTCACCTCTGACTTCACACCCTTGTGCCCTGCAGGTCGCCCTGGTTCTCTGTGCCGTCCTGGCCTACGCCCGAGGGGCTGCCATCTACCCAGCCACCCACTACGTCCACACCCCTCAGTACGACTCCGCCGTCATCAAGTCCGACAGGCTCGGAGGTAACTTCGCCTACAGTTCTGTGGAGGCCCACGCCTACGCCGCTGTCCAGCCCGTGGTACAGAACGTCCTGTCCCCAGTAGGAGTGTCCTACACTGCCCACCCCGTCTCGGTAAGTGCCGACTTGGCCTCCGAGTAAGATGTGCTGGAAACGTAGGGAATCTAAAACCATAATTTACGCGTCTACAGTAGACCACTGTAGAAATGGCTGCAGCATAGTCATCCGTCGTTATTCCATAATCATTCTTGAAAATTACAAACAAAATAATTATTTCCCCTTTTTGTTGTCCTCCCCTAATTCGGTCAACAATAAAAATTTACTTTATTGCAGAGCATATTCTAACATCTTTACAAACATTAAACATACTTGGAAAACATGTTTAAAACAAACGGATGGTGAATTCAAGGTAAAGAAAATAAAACCAACCCATAGTGCATCCGTAACACTTCCTCCAGTTTTATATGTTAAGCGTTATCTAACATGTTTCCAGTTATTGGTATGTTGAAATTTGAAATCGCTTTAAATTTGTTTTTTACGTATTCAACTATTCTAGAAGATATGATATCCTTGCTGTATAATACTGCTGCTACTATTACTCAAACAAAATGTAGTTTTTTAATGCATACGTTTAAATTTTAAGTTTGTATTGGAATGAGGACAACAGTAAAAAATAATTATTTAGTGATAAGAGAACTACGCAGTCGTAATATGGCTTTCTGTATTATCTCCTTCTGGACTTGACTTTATAACGTAACTCCTAAGAGATTAAATACTTTGAATCGTTCGTATAAAATGTAAACACTTTTTGTTTATGACAACAACAAATTTGGGTTTCATTGGAACCATAATTTTGGGACTGTCCCCATATGAATGGGATGAAACAAATTTTAAATACACTTAAATTTATTTTCGAGTCTCATTGATTACTCAGAAATAAGAAGGAATACACGGCAAAAAGCGAACTGAACCCACTAAAATCTAAAACTAATTTAACATAATATATAGCACAATAATTGCAGCCTTTAAAGATTTCATAAAGAACTGTGGTGTCAGTTTGTATCCTCATATGTTTTCCTAATTGCCTGTATTTCCTGTAACCAATAAGTAAAGTAAAACAGCTGTTTGACTGTTATTACTGGTAGAGCATTACAGTCAAAACCATTAGGAACTATTAATGTTATGATAGATTCTGTGTTATTAATTATTGGTATTCATTGAGATTACAGACATAGATATGGGGTATTTAAATAAAGTTTAAATGAAGGGAGGGCAGTTAGTATATTTACCACAGGAGGGAAATTCGTGGTTACTTTAAAAATTGACACTAACTGATCCGCTCGTGCTGTCAAACTTCTACAAAAACTGACACTTTACTCCCGTCATCACAAACACCATGAAAGTATTCCCTTAAACATCATTCTACGATGATTTTACGTCGGACTGTTAGTCTATTATAATTGAAAACCGTTCTTTTTTGTAAAAAGTATAAATATTTTTAAGTCACTTATTTTTTAATATGCGTTATTTTTATTCAGTCACGACTTTAAAATTCATATTGTATATAAGAGCTTTTATAAAGAGTATTTTTGAATTGTTTTGAGATTTTCAGGAGGAGTAGCCCTACTATAGGGCTAAAGTATCATATTACATTACAAGAATGGACATGTTGTCTTGTTTGTGATTTTCTCAAATATTATTAACTAAAACAAATGTATGTGTGTTTAATCCAGCAATACAAGTTGCTAGTATTCAGAAAACCGCTACAAATTTCCGTCGTATTTTTAATTTACTTAGTAAATATCCAAACGATTGGTTTTCATTTTTTATTTTCACAGATTTTAATAGGAATCATGGGACAAGAATCTTTATCTTAAGATGTGAACATTTTATTCCTCAAAATGCTCTTTAAATGGCTTAACTGTTACTTTTTACTTAGATTGTTTTTATTCATGAAATTATTATCCGGTAAATTTTAGAATTTTGTGGTTTATTTGCGAGTTTAGAACGGATATTTAATATTAATAAATTTAACATTTTGGCATGGAAATTCCCTATTTCAGGCCTGGTATTACATTTAAAAATATATATGTACTCATTTTATTCATTAAAAGTGTCTAGAACTTGCTGTGTTCTATTCAACTTATTTATGATTTTCTGTTTACTTTCAGTACCCGGTGGTCCCTGCTATCGTGCCTGCCTACGCTCCTACTGTTGTGGCCAGCGCTCCCTACGCTCCTTTCTACCCTGCCGCTGCTCCCATCGCCCCTATTGCCCCAATCATCCCCGGCGCCACCCCCATCAGTGAGGACGCCCCAGCCCCCGAAGCTCCCCAGGCCCCCGAAGACTCCGCCCCTGAAGCCCCCGAAGCACCCGCATCCGATTCCATCGAGACCGCCTCCTCTGATGACTCCGTCACCATCGAGGCCGCATAGACTGATAGCCACGTCTCGTGGTTTAGGGCATTATTATTTTAATTTTTAGGTTAATAAATAAAATTAAAACCCAGTGAGTTACTTTATTACGATGGCGATATTCCATTCTTCTCAATGTAATTCTCAGATACAGTTAGGTATCACATTACAATTTTCTTACAAATGGGTACGACAAACCCATATAGGTAAGGAAGTAAGAAGGAGTCTATGTAATATAGATCTATCTTTTTACTTATCCTAGATGGATAAGTTTATATAACATAATATATGATCAGATACGGATATCCAACACTACGGATTATGACGTAAGGGACTTCTGTGACGTCCGCGGAAAGGGCGGGACCGCGGTAAACCGATGCGTTTAGTGAAGGACGCTACCTTTACTACCGGGCGTTCAAGTCACCGCCGCGGAGCACCAGCACATGTATTTGGTCACTCAATTAAGTCATTATTGTTAACAGTGTCCAATATTCAAACTAGTTTACTATGTTATAACATTTCAGTGATTATGGCAATACACTTTAGAAACTTAAAACTTGAGCCTATTTAAAAAAAAGTAAATATTTATTGAGTTCCGCCTCACTGGTTACAAATTGGTAATCATTCTTTATGTGATAATTTCCTAGATTGTTACCAACCCCTTCAAAGAGGTGTGTTACTTAAAAAGCGTTGTTCTTTTAATTATACGATTTTATTTGGATATAAAGAATTTTATTTGATTTCTTAGGTGCTTATGTCGTGGACTAAATCTTAGCTGTAATAAGCGTTCCCGCGAATTAAATTTAAAAAGCATTTCTAGAATTATTTTTGAAAATCCTGTGTAACCAATACAATGTATTGGTATTGTTGCTCTATTTTTGTAAAGCTCAATATATGTCATGCAAAAATAACCCGGTGACAAAATTCGTTACTTATTTAAAAATGGGTTGGGGTGGATAAATTTCATTTCGCCATAATCGGAGAGGAAGTAGTCATTACGTTGATACATAACACGAATATTATACATTGAAGCACTTTCATTGAGCTTATTTAATATTACTAACAAGTTGTTAAAAATTAAATATTTGTTCGTTTGAATAGAAATTAACTTAGGCTTATAAAGTAACTTTTCATGTCAAACCTTATGGAACAGTACAAACATTTGTGAGGGAATTCCTTACTATATTTACACCAAATTATTTATTATTTGGCCCTAGATACACATTTCCTTATCTGGTTCATATTAATAACAGCAATGCTGTCAATAATTTATTTTCTATGTGGAGATTTACTCACACAAGTACAACATATTATCTTTTGTGCAAAAACCAGTTCAGTGGGAAATCTGAAATTCTAAGCATTGATTTAATCATAAAAGTAGTTAGACGTATTATTCAATAATTATTGGTGTATTATGGACATTCAAGACACGCAGTTGGGTGTACATACCACACTAAATTTTATACAACATAAGTGGGAACGAGTGGGAAATTTTGGATTGCAAATATGCCAATAATAATGACAGGCACTGGCGTCAACAACACGGGTCTCTACCTACTTTAGGTTGAGTGGTAGAGAGGGCTTGATAGCCTCTTTAATGAAGCAAGCAAATCTCTCGCAGCCTTTCGGTGTTCACATTTTACAATATACAGTAAACTTTAAATTTGCATATCTCCAGCTCTGGCAATTACTTTACTCGACCTAATAAATTTCACAAGGCTATATTGTGCAAAATCCTAGTCATGATTTCCTTAAGTAGTCGAGCATTTTGCCCAAACTTATTATAAAGACCTCGGTAGTCTGGGATGATCAAATGATTTTGTAGGCTATGATGAAAATGCGATGTTATGCAATTTTAACTATCTCGTACTTCTGGGACAGTGTCAGCCTATATAACTGTTTATCCCCACATTTGGCCCCTTTTGTGGCATGTAAACCACTCGACATAGGAATTCAACTCCGTGCCAACTACATAAGTATCCTGCTTTGCATACCTTAATTTACGCTGGTGATATCGTCAGTCGCCAACATCAGAACTTGACATTTAAATTTGAGATTTATAATTTGAGGACTCCAGTTCGAAATTTACAATTTCAATTTGAATTAGCTCTTTTTAGGGTTTTGGAACGTATCTTCTCGCTTACTACTCGAGTTAAAAGTACTGTAATGTAACATTAAATTAATTTATTCTTCATTCTTTATTTGAAAAGTCATACCACATTACTTCAGGTTCTAGCATAACATCACATAAAAGCAAACTACAAGTTAACAATGCAATTATCAGTTATGAAACAAAGGTATTATTCTTCGGCATGGTTGTTATAAACTGATCGACACGACAACAGCACAGGCAATTAAGATAGGATACTATCCTTGACAGAGGCGCTCCCAGGAATCTTCTCTAGGAGGTGGAGTCACCGGGACACCGTGGAGTTGGGAATATGGAACAACCCCCCCCCCCCCCCCCTGGTTCAGTAGGGAGTTCAGGGATCCTCCGCCAAGACATTTATGAAATATTTAACGTTATTATTTGACGTACTTCTGAACATATCATAGTGTTTAAATTTTACAGTAAAACATTCTACCACTCTATTTGCCCTTATAATGGCAATGAGAGTCACCAGGAAGCTTATACAAGGATAATTTCAATGTTCTCCAAAAATATTGTTTATTTAACTAAAACAAAATTTAATCATAACATAAGCAATATAGTTAAGTTGTAACCAAAAGTCAAAGACTAAAGCTAAATCTTTATGTCTACTATCAAATAAAAAAGTATAGAGTTTGAAAGTTTACCATAAATTAAGTAATAAAACTACAATAACGAGAGTTATATTAAAATTTAGTTTGTTTACTTCTGCGTTTCGACATACAAATTGTTTACTAACAATAACTTCCAGTTTGTATATCGGTAACAACGAAAAATACCTGTTTTGGGCGCTTTTCAACCAAACTGTGATCAAAGAAATTCGGCATAGGCCTCGTTATGGACTCTTAGTCATTATCTTGAGCTTAACCACCATTTAAAATGTTTAATTTTGTTATACAGATTAAATTGAGCAGGTTTTTTTTAATTTATGCTCGTTTTAACGCGCATATCGCCAGAGTACCCAGGGCGGTGTTGCCTCGTAGTGACATCGATGGTAACAAACTAATACAACACAGAACTGCTCAGAGCTCGGCAACTCACTACAGTGACAACTGATCACGTCGGGACTGTTGCAAAAGATACTTTTTATACCGGTTACTCGTCTGTCCCGAGAGTACAAGTTACGCAAACCTAAAAAGTACCCGGTTCAGGTTTACCGCCGTTCCTGGTACAAAGTAATTAAACTCGTTTAGCAGTAACACTAACTTGAACGTGTACCTGTACCATTATAGGAGTACTCTGTCACGTATGATTCTAAATCAGTTACTAAAAGTACCAAGTAACCGCAAGAAATAGTAAGAACTAACCTCACTTTCGTAGTTGCTGCGTGAACGGTAAAATTCAAATATTTAGCGTTTTGAGCAAAACTGAATTATTATATGTACAGTGCCGTGTATTTTTTAAGTTAAACACCTGAAAAGATTTTCAGAAGAACAAGTGGTTTCTTGAGATACAGTAAGTAGACTTTTTCAGAATGGAATAGTTGGTCCTATGCGAAATTTTAAACTAACATGAGATCAATTCAAAAATTATCATGGAAGATATTAAATTAGTATTAATAAACAGTGAGAAAACTATATAAAAGTCAAATTTGTTTTTAATTACAAAAGTAGTTTGTTATAATTTCTATTTATGCATTTAACTTCAAGTAGTAAACTACGTAACTGTGAGTTCTCTAAAAATATCTTTTTAATTACCAATCATCCAGTGTAATTATTATTATATACCACATACCCGCGGCTTGGCCCGCAATTTATGTGCAACATTCCGTGTATTTGATTGAATAGCTCCCACGATTTAAGTAACACTTGAACTTGATCTAAGGCAACCAATTTAGATGAACTCAAAAGCCCAAGTTCATTGCTATCTTAGTGAAAGAACTTGCGATTAATATGATAGGGTCCTATGATACAGCCATCATTAAGAGGATCAGAGGTTAAGAAACATTGAGAGTAATTCTTATTGTATTATTATAAGGTTGGAGTTTGGTATTTTTCTCCTAAGAAACAATATATAGACCTACATATAATAATTATGTATTGTAATAATTTATAATAATAATTAATTATACAGGGTGTTTGAAAAGTATGGGTACAGCTTAATATTTTAAAAACCATAGGAGATAACATCTATAAACTTTGCACAGTGTCGTATGGCTATGTAAACTATTTTCCCTTGCTATTACCATGACATGCCAACCATGGGGGGACGGCCCACAGAGGAAAACATGGAAATCTTAAATTGAAGCATGGGTAGAGAGATACCTCATTTGAAAGAGCTCACTTAGTAGAGTTGAATTCCGCAAACCGCATCTCAAAAGGTTTATCCAATCAGAAATGGCGGGTTGTTTTAGGTACACATTGTGAAGTACATTATGCGCTGCCATTTCTGACTGGATCGTCGTATTCTGATGCGGTAGGCGGCGTTTCACTCTACTAACCAATGTGTTTTCACTGACTTTTTTTAATTAGAAAATTATGTCATAAATTTATAACACAATAAATAAAACTAAAAAACATCGGTATTTATTGTGTTTTATTTACTAACACATTGGTTAGTAGAGTGAAACGCCGCCTACCGCATCAGAATACGACGATCCAGTCAGAAATGGCAGCGCATAATGTACTTCACAATGTGTACCTAAAACAACCCGCCATTTCTGATTGGATAAACCTTTTGAGATGCGGTTTGCGGAATTCAACTCTACTAAGTGAGCTCTTTCAAATGAGGTATCACTTGACCCATGCTTCAATTTAAGATTTCCATGTTTTCCTCTGTGGGCCGTCCCCCCCATGGTTGGCATGTTATGATAATAGCAAGGGAAAATAGTTTACATAGCCATACGACACTGTGCAAAGTTTATAGATGTTATCTCCTATGGTTTTTAAAATATTAAGCCGTACCCATACTTTTCAAACACCCTGTATATTGAGGTTGGATTCAAAACAGTACAGTATTCTAAATACGGTTATAGATATTGTTACTGAAATTAAAAACTAAATAAACATCAATAATGCTTGCATTATGACAGTTGCTATACATATGTGAAGATGATACACAATACTGTAAAGTACATATAGCTTTCCAATTCATGTTCGTTATATCATACTATTTTCTTGGTTCAATCTAGGAATTATATCAGTATTTATACACCCAATCAGTATCGTATAACTCATCAATGAGAAATGGATTCGGTGTCCCCTCGACGATTTTCTGTCGAAAAAATTTCATTTAGTGTTTCGTTTATTGATTTGTGCTTCTACTTTCTATAGTCACGGACTCTGCGCTCGCTTTGATTCCTCGAATTGTAGTCACGGAGCGAATAGTTTGTTGAATCATGCTAATGCCCAGTCCCTCCCTATATTGTTCCTTCAGCTAATGTAAATATGCCGTCCCACAATGTCTAAGGAAACGAAATTCAACACTTTACATGCACACATTCACAATTTATTTCATTAACAAAAATCTATAATAAATTACTTGATTTACTTTGTTGCCACGATATTGAAATAAGAGGTCTTGTTACTTTTGTAATGTTTCCACACTAAAAATGTAAACAAATTGAAAATAGTTGGTAAATTAATAAAAATATATGGTCGTGCTGTCATAATATAACATTTACACAGAACAGTTGATTACATTTAATTAATATTACGTAACTTTAGAGACCAAAATGGGATTTTAAACTGCTTTAGAGACAATTGGGGCGTAGTCAGGAAGGATTTTTGAACTAAAAATATGACCAATATTTGTCCCAGGGACCTAAGAATGTCCATGTAAAATTTAAGTACAATCGGTTGAATAGTTTATGCATGAAAGCAAAACAAATAAACAAAAGGCACTTTCGTCGTATTATTAGGACGTACATGTTGTTACTTATGTACGTTTTAAATTTTAACCCTTTCTAATGTGATTTTTAATAATATGTTTTTACATGTAAAGTAAATGGTGGTAAAACCACTTCTGAATCTATTAGGGCGTTACCACCATATTTTGAACATCCCTATTTTACATAATTATGCTATAATATATAGTTCTAAGTAATTGAAAAGGTAAAAAGAGAAAAAAAAGACCGCCTACAAAATATTGGAACAATCTCCAGAAACAAAGGATTTTTTTAATAGACCTCCTAGAATTATTTTCAAAAGACCACCAAATTTGAAAAATCTATTAGTTCATCTAAAATATATTTTATATAAAGATGAAGACAACAGTCCAAATTTCAAACACAAATGGCATCCATGCAATAAACCACGCTGTGGAATATGCAGTATGATGCAATCTACAAACTGTTACAAAAGCTGTGTTACGCACAAAAAATATTCTATAGCAGAAGACATCACATGTAACAGTGAAAATGTAGTCAATAAATTATCCTGCCAACATTGCCCTAAAGACTGCATTGGAGAAACATCTAGGTCACTTAAGCTGAGGATGAACAATCATCGTGCCGATGTTCGACATCAAAATTTACTTAGACCCGTATCTGCACACGCTGTCCAACACAATAAAACCTTTGAAAATTGTTTTTCTCTAATTGGCATCAAGAAGTTTCAAAATTATGACAATAAAGAATACACAACATTATTACTAAGAAGATATGAACAAGCAAACATAATGGCCCTTCAATCAAAATCACCAGTTGGATTAAATTTGAGACACAGTTAATTTAAATTTATTATTCAAACATTTTATCTATCTCTGTGTTTAGGAAAGGTTACATGTTGAATTGACTTTGATACCATATGTTTTTGTTGTTTGAAATGTTTTTATAACCTTCATTCTTTTGTTTGTTTATATTTTATTTTATACATGCTTTTGATAATGTTACTGAAAAGTAACGAAATATTAAGCATTTCGAGTTAAAGAAACGTGTTTTGTTTTCTTTTACACACACACACACACACACACACACACACACACACACACACACACACACACACACACACACACACACACACACACACACACACACACACACACACACATATATATATATATATATATATATATATATATATATATAGAAGAGAGAGAGATCAAAAACAAACCAGGTAGCAAAAAACATGTACTGCTGTTATTGTACTTATTAGGTAACAAACTTACCTGATAAGACCACGTCAGATTTTCAATTTTTGAGCAAAAAATTTAATTGCTTCAACGCTATTCTAAACGGATGGTTATGAGTTAATATGTCAAAAAGGCTGGCTTCGTCTCAAACATATCGTCTTCTTTTTACTCGCACACATAGCGAACTCACTCGAATCTCAACGAACAGCGATTCATGTTTCGTTGCTCTACAGTGGCAGTTTTTAATTTGTATTTCTACCGGATATAACCCCGTTATCTCTTGCAATATTAAAATAATTCCAAAGCAATTACACTTCAAAATTTTAAAGAAACACACACTCATACATTCCTTTAACAATTTGTTATAAAATGTAGTACTTACCAAATGGAATGATAGAGAACAATTTACTAAAATAATTTTAACTATCCTAAAGAATGAAGTTTGTTAAGTGTTTTGATTTTCTTACCTAATTATTTACTTATGAAACCGAGGGAATACATAAATTTAAGAATGTGCTAAATTAAATATAATTTTATAGACCTTAATAATATAATAAAGGGTTATCCGAAAAATAAATTTTTTTCTGTCATAGTGACAAAGAAACATGTACGATTTATAGTGGTGTGTGTGTGTGTGTGTGTGTGTGTGTGTGTGTGTGTGTGTGTGTGTGTGTGTGTGTGTGTGTGTGTGTGTGTGTGTGTGTGTGTGTGTGTGTGTGTGTGTGTGTGTGTGTGTGTGTGTGTGTGTGTGTGTGTGTGTGTGTGTGTGTGTGTGTGTGTGTGTGTGTGTGTGTGTGTGTGTGTGATATATATAGTGAATAATCGGAGGTTTCGGGGAAAGTTTCATCCATTTACAATTTGGACTCCATTATGCATGTATAATACATTGTCCATGAAAGGTTAACACTTCAAACTTTCCATCGTCATTAACTAACTTTTGACAAAGGACATTGTACATACATTAATATAAGAAGATTGCCATCATAATTATTAATATTATAATTATATCTTATGTAAATATTGGCTCTGCAGGTGCCGTATAGCTGGAATAAAGATGAACTCAGACTTCACCATGGGAAATCACCCATATTTGTCTGTCCAGGTGACAAACACTATCCTCAGTAAAAATATGTTACTAAACGAATTCAGTGTTGCTTTGAAGACTCAGAGTTAAACAGTAAATTATTTGGTTGTTCTCCTACTATTTTTTTAATAGCTAGGCGTAGTTTCGAACTTTAGTTCAATGGAGAAACCCTATAGGCTCGGGACCGTAGGAGGATGGCTCACTACAGTTGGCTGGGCTGCTTTCGTTCACACTTGCTTTTGATTAGAGATTAACCAACAACAAAATAACAGGTTTTCAGAAATTGCAAATCATAATTTTAAAACTTTTAATCGTTTTTAGATTGTTTATAAAACTAACCTTAATCTTAAAGGAAACGGTAAACTACTCACTAATCTGGTACAAATTATACAATGTATGCTCACTTAACGTAGTACAATCGATCCTGGGCTTGAAAAATATGTTAAATATAATGTTTGTATGTTAAATTTATATCCCTTTATGATACCTTTCCTTAATATAGAGAAAGTAGAACATTTTTATATCCCTCCTCGTGAAATGACGAGAATTTAAAGTAAGAAACAAACCAATTAGGCCAAAATAAGTAATTGTAAGTGGAATACATTTTTTATTTGTATTTGTATTTGAGGTTAGTGTAAATAAGTTAAGTTATGTTAAAGTGATATTTTTTTAAGCATTAGCAATAATACCTCGTAATAATTTGTTTGTTATATACAGTTTGTTATTTTGGGCAAATAAATGATTTATTATTATTTTTATTATAAAAACTGCTAGGGATAACAATATAAAAATTTGCAATACAATTTCAAAAATTGCAAGTTTATAATGTTGTTTTCGAAACGAGATTATAGTTTGTTATAAATATAAAAAAAACATGTCAGTTCCTGAAGCTTTACTCGACTGCAACCTTTCATATTTTTATCTACATTCGTTTTTATTTCGGCATGATTACAAAATTGACTATATTTTCAACTTAAAATGCCTGCAATTATTCACAAAAAAAGTCTGCATCTTAGTTATATTAAAGGGCTATGAACCTAGCATAACAAAATAGTTTCCAAACCCAAAATCGATGGCACCGCCTTGCTATCTGTAACCACTCTAAGTAACTAACTTAGTTACAGAACACATGTTTGGCGTTCTTGACAAAAATACGAACACAACCACACTATTACTAAACATCACAGATACACGAGAGTTCTGGCAGGTGGCTTACTAGTAGACTGTTATCGTTGATTACTAGTAATTTACTACATTTTGGGTAATATGAAGTATCATTTTGAGCAGAAGTAGCGCACCAGATTATATAACATTACTCTACGAAGTTATGAATAGAAGAATAGCTTACAAAAACGATCTACAGTAAGAAAAACGACGTGACGTTGTTTTGAACATTTGCCAACGACCTTCATATATCAATGCTATAAAGGAAGTTGTCCATTGAAAGCACCTGTTTTATGTAATCAGTTGTAATGGCGTCATTACCATATGTTTAATTATTCATTGTTGACCGACAGTCTATCTCTAGCCTTGGCATTTCTAAACGTTCCCTTGCCGCCCTAAGGCTCGAACCCGAGACCCACGTGCGGACTCAGGAAATCTCATCCTACTTGCTAACAACAGTTTCGATAGATGGATTCAACCTGGTTACCAGATGTACGATTCCGAATAGAAGATGTTACCCAGTATAAGTAATGTTTTTAACTTAGTGTACATCTAGTTCTAGATTATAATTTTTGTCTCATCCTATATGTGATCTGGTCAATTTGAACTTGACTAGTTTCTTGGATTATTTTAAATTCTTTTAAATCATATTTATGTGTGCGAACCGCGAGCACAATGTTAGCTCCATGAAACCTATAGTTCTGCTTTTATTTATTTATAAATTTACATTAATTTCGTTCTGTATATTATATCAACTAGATGTAATTTTTATTGTTACTAGTAATTTTTTTAATTTCTGACTTGTTTATATATCGTTTTAAATTAAACCTTTAATCAAGTAGTATGAGAACCGAGTGTATTAAATAGTATATTAGTATATATATATATATATATATATATATATATATATATATATATATATATATATATATATATATCTCAACTCTGTTTTGTGTATAATTTTGGTGGAATAAAACTTATTTATAATATAATTGATAACAAAATGAATTCATTACCAATAATTTAATTTTAATTGATGAATTGATTGAGGATTTTAGAAGTCCCTCTTAACTTAACAAATAATCCCGAATGAAACATACCTTAAAATAGGGATATGAAATTGAACTCTTGTATAACAAGTTAATATTGAAAAAATTCATTCCCTCTGTTATAGTTAAAGAACCGTGTCATCATAACCTCGATATACTTTTTTAGTTAGTTAAAATTAATACAATGCCCTGTCCATTTGGTTATTTCGGAACAGTTTAGTTTTATGTGATTTATTTTGAACCTTTTCATAAATTTAGGCTTGATATTCAAAACAAACTTAGCGGCCTACAAAACTATACACGTTAGATAAAGAATTATTTCTTCAGAAATCTATATATAAGGAAAATTAGTAAAAAATGCCTAACTTTTCAACAGTTGAATTGTTTGCTTGAAAATGTATAAAATGAAAGCAAAGTAAATTCTTTAAATTCTACATAAAATTTGTGAAATTTTCAGAATTAAATAAATGTTGTTAAAAATTACTAGAAAATATTTGTACAGTTCAGAACTAGAATCAGTTACATTGTTACAAAACAGGCTTAAGTCAACACATTTACAACTCAAAATTATCTCTTTGTAGTATTAAAATTGGATGACACCTAATGTACATTACTGCGTATACAGGGACATAATTACATATAGCACGTAGCTATTTTGTAATTACATAATTACATAAAAAGCATGCTTAGCTATTTTTATACAAATTTTTAAATCATTAAAACTTTGGTAGCAGAACTGTACATTCTCTTATATTATTCTTGTTTTCTAAAATTATTAGCTTTGTAAGAAAAATGTTGAAAAGGAAACAGGTGTAGCTTATCATGAAAAACACACATGGTAAATAGAACGAATTATCCGATCTAGTGCAGCACCTGAATCTCTGCTTGTTCAACTTACTGACACTGGTAGTACTTATTCCTGCCAGACTCTTATTATAATGACTTAGCTCATAGTTAAAAATGCAAAAACTTATCTAGGAGAATTTTGTTATATTGTTTTTAACTAATTTGCAGTAAGGACTTTATGCTTTAAAAACATAATAGTCCGCAGTAGAATTGACGCAATATTGTTGATCACTGGTTTGTCAATCTGTGGAGGAGATCCTTGCAACTGTCTAGAAGGGTAGCCCCTGGGGAGGAGCCGGAGGGTACTCTTCTGGCTTCCTCTCTGGAGTCTTGTCGTCCCTGTCCCGGGGAGGGCTGAGGGGCAAAGGGGGAGGCGGCACGTCTGGGATGTCTCTGTTACTTGGCCGGTTATTCTTTATTTGATCCGTAATCTGAAAACACGCACAATTAAACTACGTATAGACGTAACAAATTATATTCATTGATATTAAAACTAATATTTTCGTTATGAAGGAAACAGTATCTTTCCGGACATTTGTCATCGTTCAGTGATACAAAAAATCAGTAACGCTACGTTTCGAGATCTGCAATCTGATCCCTTCTTCAGGTAAATAACTAACCTAACACATAATTACAAATTAGGTTAAAATAAACTAATCATACCAGAGCGTTGTGACACGCGTAAGTAAGGAATCACAACCACCATGTTGTGTGTCAACTTCACTAAATCTAAAACCTTCACTTAATAAAAAACTAAACACAATACTAATTATAAAAACTGAACTACAGGATACAGGTTAAAATGGGTCTGCATTCATCGACCAACCACGTACGACTGACTGATTTGTGTTATGACTATTCAATTTGTAAGTATTACGGTGTGTATATCATGAAAGGACGCAGTTTCGTCAAGTTTTTAGTTTATTTGGAATTCCTCTCCGTACAGCACTACAAAATCGTATTAACTAATATATCATCCTTTCTGCATAAGTACAATTTGATGCAAATTATTAGTAGGTTCATGGAAATGACAAGTCACTTGATTCACTCCATCTATGGAAAGACTTCGTCAATGTAGTCACATTCGACTTAAGTTTAGTAATCCTTTTTACACTAATAAAACATCCAAAATAGTGTTGTTAAATTGTTCTGGACTCTAGGCTTTTGCGCTCTTGACTTAAAACATATTCACTTATCAATTCTTCACTAAGAATAAACCATGTAATACATTTGCTAAATTTGAGTAAAATCTGCTCGAGAATAAGAGGTTCTAACTCAGTGTTTTCATCTTAGGGCTTCGCTCCTTTTAAGCACGTTTGATTGAAAACGTGTCATCATTTGGGATGAATTGATAAAATACAATGTCAAGTTTTGTGAGGGAAATAGCACTAACGAAGATCCACAAAGAACAGCTTCGTTTGATCATTGCTTTTACCACAGACCTGACCCCCCTAGTACTCCGCTACCTTGACTGATTTCAAGCCTTGATCTCATGATCAATCTACTCATTAAAAATGTCAAATTTCGTTATAATAATTAGAAATCAAGGTTCCTTTGGGTTCTATTAGTCTGTGTAACGAATCAAAATTTCGAATTTACAGCGTAAAAGTTTGTACGGAATTAGGGAAAACTCTTAACAATATCCGGTGGTTTCGATCCACTCTTCTATATGGATGAAAGACCCTCACTCATTTTGGACATACGCGATTAGTACACATTATCAAAACATATCTTGCTGTGGTTTGGCTAAATTGATAATATAACCCTGAACAACAGAATATTTTCTAGAGTAATGCCCAATTAACATAATCTTGATCTCACCTGAGGGATCGTCTGCTGAGGTTGTAAACTGAAGACTGGTGCAGACTGGGGACTTTTGGGGTGCGTCGGGGTCCACCAAAGTATCATTGAACCCGGGGAGCCTACTGTAGGACTGGGGACTGTAGGGGTCGGGGGCGTACAGCTGGTACTGCTCCTGCACGGGAGGGAGGCCGTAGGGTCCGTAGGGTGTGAGGGCCGCGGGTCGGAGAACGGGGGCGACCGCTGGATAGGCCTGGCTCGGCAGCAGTTGTTCTTCAGAGGTAATCAGAGCGTTGTAGATGCGGGGGATTCGCCTCAGCTTGGCCGGGTCAGGGTCTGCGAATGGGAAAGCCACTGCTCCCACTGCCACCATCACCAAGATTGCCTGAAGAGATTTTCAGATTAAACAATTTAATTAGTCTTAATGTATTTAGGATCGCAAATGAAGGAAAATGTTATAACAATGTTATGGTGAATATGTTAGATATCAACAATTCCTTATTTTGTAATTAACCTTCAAATCTTAGAATTTAGCTAACAGTATCAATATGTTAGGACTAAAATAATTTTAATGTTTCAGGAATTTCAATTACTATTGTTTTGTTGTACTTCCTTAGAAAATCGTAAGCATATAGAGGGGGGGGGGGGTAAATTGGATCAGGGTGACAGAAGCAGTGTCCCAGCACTGGACATGCGTGCTGTAATCTCAGAAAGAATGCAGCACATTCAGGCCACCGTATTGCGAAACAAGTGTAAGTAATGGGTTGTAAGAATGAATGAATAATGAGAACATAGTAACTGTTCAGCCCTCAGGGCCGTCTCTCTGTCTCTCTCGGTCTGTGTGTCTGTGTGTCGACACTCGAGCTGGGTTTGGCCGTTGAGCTTGCTGCATTCACAAACATTGCGTTTGTCCGTATTGTTTCCGGTAATACATTATGTAATATTAGCTAGGTAATAGCCATTTAAGTAATGAATGTTTAAATAATGTAACCCAGTGTTCAAGTTGGTTTTTTGCAAACAATTTTATTTATTTAAGCAATTAAATTCATTATAAAGAACAAACACAATCACATTACCTCACAATCGCCTTGGTGAGTGAAGCTATCTCAATATCCAACATCGGTCATTTCAGTACGTTGTTAAGAAAACAAAACAGGAGTACGCTACACCACGTGTCCGTAACAGGCTTCCCTGATGTTGCTTTAAAAACTACAAATCTAAAGCTCATTTCATTCTTGAGCTATCCTGCTGGCAGACAGGCATACGGACAATCACAAAGAAACGAAATGTTTTAATCTCCCAGACAGACAAAAGAGAAATTGTGTCAGCCTTCTGAGTGCAGGATTCCATAACGCTCAGCCAAATTCCATGGAGACGTACACCATGATAGAACTCATTCTCATTCTTGTCTATGTAGAAATGAATTTATATACAGATTTAAAAGTGTACAGTTCAAAGCTTTCTCGAGATACCTTGCCACATGATACATTCACATTTTTTATCATTGCGTTAGGTTTCAGAGTGTTCAAATAATGAAAGATCGGTAAGTTAGGTACTACAAGGCAAGAGTGCACTGAAATAAAATCTTGTAAAAAATTTTTAATATTAAATGTTCACTCTATTATTTTTCCTTGACCTCTGTGAATAAAATGTGTCATGTTAAAACCTCATATGATTGTACTCATTTTGTTTACAAATTTATTTATTTTGCTATTTTTTCGTTGCCATTAAAGTTACTCTTAAGAGGAAGGTAATAATGTCACAAAAATGATAATACGCCCATCTTAATCCTATACCCTGACATGTACCACCATCGAACTCACTGTTATTTATATATAAATTAAGCTTCGTGCAAACTTTCAGTCTAAATATCAGTTCGTTTTCGAAATATTGAGCGGATAGACAGACAGACAGTCAGAAATGAAATTTGTTCAGCCTCTTGAGTGATAAGCTTCAATACCGCTCAGCCAACAAAACCACTGGCTGTATTTGTACATAAACAAATCTATTATTTAACACAATCCTCCTGAAATTTAAGTAAATATTTGTGCAAAAAACAATTTTTTCGATAAGAAAAATCTAATTAAAGCAATTGAAACCATACGGATAATTTTACTTTGATGAATTTTGTAAACTTAATTAAATATTTTACGTAATTAATTACATCATTGTTATAAACACTTTAGTTATAGGCGTTTTTATGTTTTAATTCTTTCATCTTCCATTTCTAAATAGCTATCGATATAATTTGATCAAGTTTAAGGTTTTTCATAAAACTAATATGAAAGAACAAATTTGTTGTTTAACGATCTTTACATTGTTCAAGTTATTATTATTGCTATGTACTACTATAATACAATACAAAACGTGATTGTGAAGAAACATTCCATATTTAAATTTTTATTTTGAATTCATACGTAGTCTAAGAAGTGAAGAAAAAGAAAGGAATGAGAAATGCCAAAGCTAACAAGCTAGATCTTTATCTAAAGACATGTGTACTCGTATCGTGTTTAAATAAGTAAAGAGGGTCACAACACAAAAAGATGTCGAGCAAAATATTAATGGCTTAATAGATTTTTCCTGCCTTTAGGGTGAAAGTATATTTACTCCTTGCTCTTATGGTTACGACAGCGCATTTCAGTCATACCCAAGTTGTTTTTTGTCAGATGTGTGAACAATAACCTTGTGGAATGCTACGAGAAGTCCTTAAACTAGGACGAGGTAATAATTGTGTTTTCAGAAAGTAATAATGTACAGTATTTCATGCAACTGTCACGTTATGACGTACATAACGTATGAGGAGAATTACGTCAAGAGTCCTACAGTAGTGTTGTAAACTGCAACGGGGCGTGTTGTAATATGTACGTATATACCTATGTGACACTATGTGATCACTTGTGTATTTGTACTATCACTGCACTACGCACGATATTCCAAGCACTACCCACATATTAATAATCAATATTTACAGAAACTTTAGAGATGTCAACTATTTTAGATCAATCTCATCTAAAGGGATAGAGCGTTTACTCGTAGTTTGATAGTCTATCAGAAAATCATAAGCGAAGCAGTTGTAAATAAATAAAATGTACATAAACATTGTATACAGTATTGGATTGTATTTTAACACTTAAAGTTCGTATATACGATGTTAAATTTGTATGTTGTTTATGCCAGTTAATAGAATGGGAAGGTAGGCAATTCTTCCATCTCTAGAACAAATACCAGCCTTCCGATATCCTGCAAGTTGCTTATACTGACTTTTCACAACCATTAATTAAGGAGTAGGTTGCAATATACAGTAACATATGTTTTAGAGATTGCTTAAACACTTCTACTCCAACAAACATTCAGATGTATAACCTCTTGAGGGAAGGCCCTGGTTTGGAAACCTGGCTTCAAGTGAAGAGACTCCCCTAAAGGGCGGATACGGGAATAAATGTTCTACCAAATCTATCTCAAATAGAAATACACGTAGGTACAGCTAAAACGATAGTATTTACTCAGAGATGTGTACTCACCGAGACCAGACGAGGAGACATGGTGCAGGCGAGACCCTCTCTCTCAGGCGACTCAGCTCGGTCAGCAGCCAGTGCCAGTCTCCGCTCGGCGGCCTTGGGCACCTGCGCCGGGGTCAAGGTTCACCCTACACTCGCGTCTCACTCAATGGGCTTTGGTAACTGCTCATATATGTGTTACATTTTTATTGTTACGCGACCTCCCACTGTTCTGAAGGCTCTGAGCTACACGAATTATCTTCGACGTGATCTATTAATAATTTGTATAGCCATATGCCATTATCACGTGGAAGGTATATGTGCAATTATACTGTACATGAAAGATGAGTATTATTATAGCATAATACAATGAACAGTCACAGACAGTGAAAAATCTAAAGTATACCGAATAAAGAGGAGGAACGTTCTTTGATATCTTTCTCCAAAACTAGAATGGTAGCTAACTATCATGTACGGCTGGCATTTTCATATTTTACCATTAATAAGCAAGTACTGAATTATAATTTATCTTAACGGTTTGGATCAAAACAAACCGAATATGAAACAATTTTAAGATTTATTTTAGGGAGACTGACTTTTGTCACAGACTGTACTGACATTTTACATGGCCACTCTTAGGGTCCATGGTTAAAATATCGGCCTATTCCTTTTCCCTCCGAGGGAAAATCCATCCGGGCTACGCCCCTCTGGTTTATAAAGTTGCATTACAGTTAATAAATGCTATTAATTATTAAATGGTCACCTAAATGTAATCAATTGTTCTGTGTGAACATTGCTTTATAACAGCACAACGATATGTTTAATTAATTTATAAGTTTGTTTATATTTATAGTTTTGAAAGTATAGAGTAAGCTGAGTAGTAAGATCAGCCGTTACTTCTACATTTTCTGTAACTACTGTTGAACATAGAGTAAGAAAATATCCAAATAAGAAAATTATAAATTTTAGTAAACGTATACTTTTAACTATACATTTTATCAAATATTAATCATGCAGTGCTTTGTCAGTCTTGTAATGCAGATATCAAAGACAAAGGTACTGTCTAAGTTAAACTACAAATTTAAGGACTGTTATAAAACCCATCTTACTTATTTTTTGACAGAAGTAGGCTCCTTAGACCTATTATCTTCTTGATCAACGCAACAAAGCAAACTCAATTGTGGCACCAGAAATATCTTAGACTGGAAGTAGCCTAAATACAATGGCCGAAAGTAAACGCTTTAAGAGTGAATAAGGCTTCTAAAATCTGCATATATAATTTTCTTCTTGACCGGGGAAACAAGGCAAAATCGTATATGGCACACAGCAATGCTAAAACTGGAGCAAATTACAAATGTCATCTATGGTCTTCCTGTTTATCAACACGAAATTGTGTGTGACGCCGCGGGTAACTGCTAGTATTAAGATAAATTAGTTTTTTAATGTTATTCATTGACGAAACTGTAATTAGCAATTAATTGTTAATAACAATAACAACAACGACAGATGAGATTAGTTAATATATACTTAACAATCAAGAGTTGTGCAAAATATAAATTAATAATACATAAAATAAATGAAAAATCAATAATATTACTAATATAATGTAAAATAACATATAATATACAAATGTAACCATTGACGGCAACACATCAGTGAAAGAATGAATCACAACTCATCAAAATACTCTTGCTCTTAATACTTCTGTTTAGGGCAGACTGGCCGTCATAATGAAGTTGAAGTGACGTAATATTCGGTTTCCAAGTAAATTCAGAGTTAGGCGAGGAGCGTCTATCACACAATTTATAGGATGGAATGGCAGAGGTAATTGTGGGGACGGATTTACCTTGGAGCACGAAGATCTACAAGGCTGAGAATGTCTGGTCAGTTGGCAGTGCCATTAAGAATCCTCTAGATGTCTTGAAATAACAAATAGGAAAGATATAATAAAATATGTGTTATATCAATCAATTAAGAATGTTACAGATGGAGGCGTGTAACATCCCTTGGTGTCCATCGAGATGGAATTGAGTGCAGAAATTATTCAATTCTAAGATGCGCAGGCATATCTTACTATCGCTTAATTGTTGTCGATACAAATTGAATCCATGCTGAAGAAGAGATCAGATTGCAGATCTCGAAACGTAGTGTAACTGATTTTTTGTATCACTGAACAATGGCAAATTTCATGAAAAATCCTGTTTCCTTCACCATGCTGGATGTCGCGATAGGTTGGATATTATTAACTGTGATAATGATATATTATGTCAACAACAAAAGACTTATTGACTGGAAGCTCCAAACTTCCCATCTAGCTCATCGAGAAGGAATTTATATCGCTTGTTTAGTAATCTGTTATATATGGCCATTACTAACCTCAGGTTTGACAAGGTCAACATAGTATTAAGCGGATACTTCCCGGTCTATAACCAATAAAGATGTGTTTATAAAAGAAGGCCACACCATGTGTCATAATTCTCCGTAATACAAGAAAGTTATAATATCAAGGTGAACGTCTATTTGTAATCAAATAATGTACCAGAACATACAACGTTTTATCATTGTAAAAGCAATAAAAGTCATTATAACTTTTACTTTTATGTGACACATTGTGCGTTTTTATAACCTAGAGAACGTGAAATGGAAATAAAACACGTAAATGGAATAAAGTAAACTTAACGCGTGAATAACAATTAAACTGCAGTTTAATTCGCTTTTTGCGGACATGAGTGAGTTTTGAATTTTTGTAAGTTGTATAACAGACGAACACGATAATTCAACAATGTCAACTTACTGTTAAATTTATTATTTTTTTCATTCCTAATAACGGCCATGTTGGTGTGTCTAATAGGACATACTCTAACTTGCTTCCTGAATCCAATCTTAAGACGAGCGCGAGAAGACACGAAAGTGGATATCATTATCAGTACAACTGGTATCAGAGGGCGCAGCTAGAAAAAAAATTTGGGGCATTGGATAGCTTTGAAATCTCAGTCTTATGAAACCCAACCATTCCTATGCCAACCACGGTCTTGCTTGGAACTCACATTGAATTACTACATTTTTTAATCAAAATTCACCGATCTCTTAAAATAGCCTAAAGACACATGATCCCTTCCAAAGAGTTGTAAATATTCAAAATGTTTAATACAGATTGTAATATTGATTTTTAATATGGGTCACAATTAACGAAGACTTCTTTACCTATCAAAATAAACAATCTAGATAATTAACTATTCAAATATACCCATGTTTCGGATACATCGCATACTTTATTTGATTGAGTTTGAGCATTAGCGGAATAAGCATTATTATCCACTAAATATAAAATAAATGATAGATAATGCTTTTTCTGTACAGTAATGTAATCATACAGAAATAAATACAATGTTGAATTCTCAATTGTCTGCACTACAATGACCAAAAATCGAAACTGATTTGATTTTGAATTGTGCTGAGAACTGTATCAGCTTTTAACGCCCCTTTTGTGTCTTCCTTTCTTTTCCCCTCCCCAAGGAGCTGCACTGGCAACTATTTTTATTATAACAAATTTTACTAAATATTGCTATAAATTGTTTTTGACAAAGTGGTTCGCAATTATGTGGCTAGTTAATAGGTAGGACAAAACAATGATAATATTTTTACCTCTTAACGAAGCGTACATGGCAAATAGGTTAAAATTCATTACTGGCAATATATATGTACAAAGAAATTATTTACTAAAATACAACTTTTTACGAGAAATATATTTAAGTTTTTACTATCTAATTCTTTATAGACTCGAGTTGCGAAACAATAGATAAGATCCGAGTCTATGCAAAATGTGCACTTTCCTCTTTAGGCCACATATCCTACATTTCAATTAAGTGATACTTGAAGGCATCAAGAAATGTAAAGTGCCTGTTGAAGCATGTTATCAGTTTACTGTTTATATTAACCTTTTGATCTCTGATGAGTTTCGAAAGAAAATACTAGCTGAAAGTAACAATAGTTTATTTACATTTTGACATATTTGCACTTTACAGAATTGCACTGTTCTCTCTTAAAAAATAATATGGACCATGGGCCAAAGATAAAACTACATTCTGAAAATATTTGTACATAGATGATAATTATTTGATTAGTTTACCGTAAAGAACACTCAAAAATATAAATATTATAATGACATAACTTTATTCTACACAATTGAGCACAAAACTAATTTAATGTTCAGTTATTGAATAACTAGAAATGTAGTGCAGTCATTGAAGCATTATTGCTCCGAATTTTTTTACTGTGAACCGAATTGCATACAATTTTGGAATTAGGTTCATCTTACCCTTAACTTCAAAAGTGACAATGATTTGTACTCCGCAACCACCCTGGGGGTGGTTGCCACCCCTCCTCGGGGTGATTTTTTGTTTTTCAAAATAACCTTGGATATCGATAGAAGGCTTAATTTTAAGCAAAAAATCATCTATAAAGTTTTTCTAAAAATCCAATACTTTTTAAAATTATTGGCAATTGAAAATTCGCAATTTTTTCACGGTTTGCATCGGTTTTTTTGCAAATATCCTCCAAAAATATACGTTTTATCGAAAATTGTATAAAGATCAAAATTGTAGCAGGTAAAAAAATGAACAATTTGGTTTTTTATAAAGTATCTAAGTGCAAAATATTAAACTAGATATTAAAGATCAAAGCCGTTTTTTTTTTATTTTTGTCTGAAATTTAATCGATGTGGTCAATGCCATCTAGCGGCGAACAGATGCATTTTAGGCATTCTAAATAAAAAAATGGTTTTGTAGTGCTTGAAATAAGCTTTAAAATGAGCACTATTAAAAGTCTTTTACACGTAAAATAAGTGAGCTGTATTGCAAATAAAAGGAGCATCTAAAGTTTTTTTTCTTTTAAATCAATGGGTTTTCATCAGTGCCATTTCCACCAAAATTAAAATTAATCGTATTCCGCCTAGAATTAACTTTATTATGAAGAGTTTTCATAGGTTTTATCAGTTTGGCTGCTTCAGGACACATATGTTTTCAAAAAAGTCACGATTAAAAACAAAATCAAATTTTAAAAAAAACAACCTTTTTTCATAATATCTCAAAAATGAGGACAGGTACGTATAAAAGTATAGGAATGAAAAATTTAGGTATTTGTCTGAAAAACAATTTGGTTTTTTTGTTTTTTTCTTTCAAACAAAAATTGGACGGAGATATTATTGTTTTTAAGAGCGCGTTGCAGCGCAATCACAGCCTCTCTTAAGCCCTTTAAACCCTTCCCCGTTTGAGAAAAAGGTTTTTTACTATATTATTGCAATAAAGGATGTTGTAGCTCTCTTAAGTACCTTTACAATGGTTTTTTATAAATTGCGATAGCATGAAAATTGAAGGAGTTATGGTCCAAAAAACTTATCATATTTTGTTCTACTTAGTAACTGAAAGTTTCGGAGTGTGAATATTTGGAGCATTGTGAAAGTACGCAGTATAATAGAGATCCAAAACCATTGTAATGTGTGTATATATATATATATATATACATAATATGGCTAATATATTTTGGAAACGTAGGCATGAATACACACCAACGTTCTTATATGTATAATTTTTATAATTTGTAAATATTTTATTCAATAAATGGCAATTTTTTACTCTAAATTAAAATGTAATCATATATATTTACGGTTATAATTTAGGGGTAGTTTTAAAGGTAGAAAACTTAAGAATATGATAATCATTTTCTAGAGTGTGGAATAATATTTAAATCCTTTTCATTTTATAAAAAAAATTTTAACAATTTTTTATCAAGGGGTAGTTTTCAAGGGTTAAAAGTGGGTTAATAATTTGATAATTATCATAGAGAATATAAAAAATATTTCTTACTCTATACTTACATCCTTTTATGTCGTACCAAAGTATTTTTTGTGATTTTTTTCAATTTAGGGGTTGTTTGCAATGGTTGTAAACATTTTCAAAGGGGTTGAAAATGATTTTAATATGAGGTAATTGTGTTAGAAAACACTTTACAATTTCACCACTTACTATTAGACATGTTTTCTAGCGATAAAATGGCTCAATGTCAAATTTTTTCCATTAAGGGGTTGTTTACACCCCTTAAAAATAATAGGCGGAGTTCACATCATTTTCAGTTTTGAAGTTAAGGGTAAGATGAGCCTAATTCCAAAATGTTATGCAAATCGGTTCACAGTAAAAAAATTCGGAGGTAAGACCGTATTTTTTCGCTTCAATGACTGCACTAATGTTCCAACTGGCAGAGTTGGTCTTCTTAAAAATATCTCAAAACTATTTATCAACTATATAATACTTCTTAAATATTAGACTTTATATACACTAATCCAGACTTTGGTTAACGGTTTCATTACAATGTTCACTATCTTGCTTGAACATTTTAAATATTTTATAAAGCTGGTATTTCATCGTAACCTCGTTCAACTGTTTCGAGAAATTGGTCGCCTTGAACCCTTACAGTTGCTGTGGAATGTATTTACACTCCTCTCTAACATACACAACAATCCATGTTTCTTGAACAACGTGAGATTTTTACAGATTTAATAGCATTTTCAAGTTGTAAAGAAACCTTGAAATAGAAATATCAATCTTCAACGGAGTTAATTTGTAAAGGGATTTCTAAATCTTTTCCACAAATTCAGCAACTCCTTCCAAACGTACTCCTAGGAGGTTATTGAGTAGTGTCACATATCGCAATGCTGAACACTACGTCAGTCTAGGAGGTTGAATCTTCCGGATGAGGCAAGATCCAAGATTCCATAGTTTGCACCGTCCTCCAGGCGCTAGATGCTATGGAGGTCTACAAGCTCCTGGAGCTAGAGAGAGATTCTCTTGGAGACCCCGAGGACTAGATGGGCTCGACCGGAATGGATGTGACTCTACGCAGCATGAGCAACGGCAGTTGTGGCTTCAGCGCCAGCACAACTACCAGCAGCGGACTAAGAATCAGCAGCAGGGCAGCGTACGCCAGCAGCAGCAGCCACACCGGGATACTCAGCATAGCCAACATCTTCTGCAACACGATAGAGTAATATATACACATTGTATTTGCAACAGGCACAAGTGGATGACTATACCAGGGCAATTCAGTTTTACCTTTATAAATTGCACTCTAAATAAAACAGACTAGAAAATTCACTTCAAAAATAACTAATACAAAATAAAAATGCAGATTAAGACAGTATCCAGGGAATAACACTGTTAATTAATCTTTTAGCAAAGACTTACTTTAATTTCTTATGTAAAAATATTTCCTAGCATTTTACTGTTATTCTAATTACATTTTTTACGGAAATATTAAAAAAAGGTTTACTTGAAAACTGAAAATAAATAAATCAACACAGAGTGTTCACAAAGGGGTGTCACAAACTTCTGTGGGCCATGTGTTGTCACAGTAAAACTGCTCTAAATCATTTATTTATTATTCGATTTAAATAATTTTTGTGTCATTAGATTTGTGATAAAATGATGTAGAAGCTATTCGTATAATTCTTGAGAAATATTTTTTAGTTTTATGATATTCAAAGTTTAAAATTTTTAATGGCTACCATTTTGAAAATACGAGTACTACAAATAATTTCATCATTTTTTCAGTAACTAGTCTTGTTATTGTCTTATAAAGTGTTGTTGTAAACTAAATCTGGTATAATTTAATTCATTATTTTTGAAGATATTAATTTTTTTATAAAAAGCACATACAGACAGACAGATGAGAAACAGCATCGGAGACCCATGTTCAGATGGTGAAATATGTTTGTATTGACCTGAGCAATAACGTGGTATACCTTTGTCCAGAGAGTTACAGGACACTCTGTAGATTACAGTCCTATTTCCTGCCACAGATTTCTTCTATTAGACATTTTAAAAACTTGTTCCATCAGATAAGTTTTAGTAGAGACTACTTGTAGTACTGTAATACTTCCTAGCACTATCAGTTTAATCACTACTCGCTGATAGTTGAATTGTTATGAAATAGGCGCGAGCTCACGGTCTTCTCTCCCGCAACCAATTACTATTACATCAGTGATTCTTTCATCGCTGCAGCAAGAATCTTGCAGACAAACGTTGACGGGTATTATACAATGTCA
This sequence comes from Homalodisca vitripennis, assembly GCF_021130785.1. Lineage (NCBI taxonomy): Eukaryota > Metazoa > Arthropoda > Insecta > Hemiptera > Cicadellidae > Homalodisca > Homalodisca vitripennis. The sequence goes on from NC_060208.1 coordinate 199,249,631, forward strand.
CGCTGACACGATTTACTACAGAAGTAGAGTTTTGTTATTCTCGAGTACAACATAATCACGTTTCGCCTCTTCCTCTAGCTGATTTGTAATTGATCTTTATTTTATACTATAACTATTACATCAGTGATTCTTTCATCGCTGCAGCAAGAATCTTGCAGACAGAAGTTGACGGGTATTATACAATGTCACGCTGACACGATTTACTACAGAAGTAGAGTCTTGTTATTCTCGAGTACAACATAATCACGTTTCGCCTCTTCCTCTAGCCGATTTGTAATTGATCTTTATTTATACTATAACTATTACATCAGTCATTCTTTCATCGCTGCAGCAAGAATCTTGCAGACAGAAGTTGACGGGTATTATACAATGTCACGCTGACACGATTTACTACAGAAGTAGAGTCTTGTTATTCTCGAGTACAACATAATCACGTTTCGCCTCTTCCTCTAGCTGATTTGTAATTGATCTTTATTTATACTATAACTATTACATCAGTCATTCTTTCATCGCTGCAGCAAGACTCTTGCAGACAAACGTTGACGGGTATTATACAATGTCACGCTGACACGATTTACTACAGAAGTAGAGTTTTGTTATTCTCGAGTACAACATAATCACGTTTCGCCTCTTCCTCTAGCTGATTTGTAATTGATCTTTATTTATACTATAACTATTACATCAGTCATTCTTTCATCGCTGCAGCAAGACTCTTGCAGACAAACGTTGACGGGTATTATACAATGTCACGCTGACACGATTTACTACAGAAGTAGAGTTTTGTTATTCTCGAGTACAACATAATCACGTTTCGCCTCTTCCTCTAGCTGATTTGTAATTGATCTTTATTTATACTATAACTATTACATCAGTCATTCTTTCATCGCTGCAGCAAGAATCTTGCAGACAAACGTTGACGGGTATTATACAATGTCACGCTGACACGATTTACTACAGAAGTAGAGTTTTGTTATTCTCGAGTACAACATAATCACGTTTCGCCTCTTCCTCTAGCTGATTTGTAATTGATCTTTATTTATACTATAACTATTACATCAGTCATTCTTTCATCGCTGCAGCAAGACTCTTGCAGACAAACGTTGACGGGTATTATACAATGTCACGCTGACACGATTTACTACAGAAGTAGAGTTTTGTTATTCTCGAGTACAACATAATCACGTTTCGCCTCTTCCTCTAGCTGATTTGTAATTGATCATTATTTATACTATAACTATTACATCAGTCATTCTTTCATCGCTGCAGCAAGACTCTTGCAGACAAACGTTGACGGGTATTATACAATGTCACGCTGACACGATTTACTACAGAAGTAGAGTTTTGTTATTCTCGAGTACAACATAATCACGTTTCGCCTCTTCCTCTAGCTGATTTGTAATTGATCTTTATTTATACTATAACTATTACATCAGTCATTCTTTCATCGCTGCAGCAAGAATCTTGCAGACAAACGTTGACGGGTATTATACAATGTCACGCTGACACGATTTACTACAGAAGTAGAGTTTTGTTATTCTCGAGTACAACATAATCACGTTTCGCCTCTTCCTCTAGCTGATTTGTAATTGATCTTTATTTATACTATAACTATTACATCAGTCATTCTTTCATCGCTGCAGCAAGACTCTTGCAGACAAACGTTGACGGGTATTATACAATGTCACGCTGACACGATTTACTACAGAAGTAGAGTTTTGTTATTCTCGAGTACAACATAATCACGTTTCGCCTCTTCCTCTAGCTGATTTGTAATTGATCTTTATTTATACTATAACTATTACATCAGTCATTCTTTCATCGCTGCAGCAAGAATCTTGCAGACAAACGTTGACGGGTATTATACAATGTCACGCTGACACGATTTACTACAGAAGTAGAGTCTTGTTATTCTCGAGTACAACATAATCACGTTTCGCCTCTTCCTCTAGCTGATTTGTAATTGATCTTTATTTATACTATAACTATTACACATTTTTAAAAGCAGCTTAATTTTACAGTATGATTACACTAATATAATATGTCTCGAAACTCAAAAACTCTGATATGACAAGTGAATATCCAAAAACAAAGTCTGTAATGCCTCTTCAGGGGAAAAAAGCAGTTGTCCAAAGACTACTGCAATTATGTTTTAATTTTACAACGATTTTTCCAAATTTAAATAAATAATATGCATGCCAAATTTCACTTTTAGCAGCTAAACAATTAATTTATCTAGAAATATTTAAGTCAAAAAGACATCTTTACGGGCTAGACATTGATTATTTTCTTTTTTTCTGGTTCTGAGAAGTGAATCTAATTTTCTCCGACTATCAGTCTTCAGAATTTTAGCACTTATCTATCCGAACCCATTGAGCGGGTAAGGTTATGCAAATATGTTATACTAACTTTTCCTTACTCCGTGATTTTTTTAAGGAACGAATTAACCAATTTTGAAATCTTAATAAAATATGATTAACCGTGGGTTTGGAAATTTGCAGAAGACTAGAAACTAAATAACCGAATCCTAAGACATCTTGCACATTTCACGTGTGTACTAATACACATGTGGCAGAGCAACCTACTAGCTGCATACAAGAATTACTTTTTGGAAGCCAAATCGAAACCGTCTACAGCCCTAATACACCTCAATGAAAATATAATTTACATACTTACCGCTCTCAAGAAAGAAACTTAGTAGAAATCTAACCACATGGCTGGAAAATAGATCCTTCTACTCAGAAAAGGTATTCATGGAGAGAGCCCCAAAAGCAACATAACACGAAGAGCCTTTTCAGACGATTGCGCTTTTTTACTTTTGATCTGTTCCCTTAGAATCTGAATCATTCGTATTTCCTCTTAGGTATTCACTGAGGAACGGTCTTCCGAAATGAGTCTTAATGTTAACGTAGTATTAAAATTTTTAACGTTATTTATATCTCTAAAACCTTACCTTGAAATTTTGATATTCACGCAGGTTCACTCGAAACCCCACAGATTTCAGCGGATTCACCTCAGTAATAACATACTACTATTTCTTTGTTCCTAATGAAATACCGTCAACATTGCCATTGATTAATACGTCTCTATGAACTAGATTGAGTTTTTAGCCTCAAGGTTTCGTGCCACTGGCACTTAAAACTTTAATATATTGGAAATAACGAAATTTCAGAGTTCTTCTCATCTTGAGTTTTCTTTCTTATTCATGCAACCTCAAAGATAGTATGAAGTGGAAATGCTCCCTGATCTCAGAACTTCTCTCAGGTGACAACAGCATGAATACAGTTTTTCCACTTGACATCTGTGTCTTTCAATTATTCCTGACTTGCAAATCGTTATTACGGATAATTCGAATTAGGTGTAAAATAAACGTGTCGCTGATAGCCTGATCTATTTCAGGCGAGAAGGATATGCTACTGAGTTGGGAAATTTTACTAACGGCCATTAATGACTCATGGACGATTGTGGACGGATGGGCGCGTCCTGTGATATTATTCCTGGTGGTGGTCACTGGTTCCTGGACCTGTTGCAGTGGTGAGAGGGGGAGTGGAAGTGGGAATTCCTCCACGACCGTAACTGACTGAGTGATACTTTGAGATATCCCTCCATCAAAGCAAGGATCTCAAAGTTCACGTTGAAGGTCATTTGGTTCCGCACACGGTGCATAGGATAAGGAAATGGGAATGTCCCCCGAATTCAGTCATTGATTTCTTCTATTTTCAAGGAGATTACAGTTTCTAGTGTGCCAGAGCAGACCCTATCGGAATTTGTCGGAACGACAATAAACCTTTTTAATAGACTATATTATTAGGTAAAACTAATAAATTATCGCAGTGTACTATAGATCAAATCAACCGTTCGCAAAGAAATCTGCGAAGAAGCAAATATCTGGGCAGCCCCTCCAGTATTGGGGAGTGAGACAAGCATCTCACCTCTGTTTTATCAGTTGCGGATCGTGTCTCTCTTACGCCGTTTTGTTTACACTTTTGTACACTCGTATTTTTGTATATAGGTCTATGCAAGTATCGCAGTCCAAGCGCAAAATATTAATTTAACAATATGACTAATGTATCTATAGACGTATCCAGGCAGCTTGCGTTTTGGTGTGAGATAAGTGGCAGTGGTCACAGGTCAGGGGATTGAGCAAGCGGGCGAGTGCCGAGCAGTGGTGGGGATACTGGGAGAGGGCGGCATCACAGCGGCGGAGGGGTATTTACCCCACTAAAATCACCCAGTGTCTTTTTGTATGCAGTTTACCTGTAGTAAATTTCGTTTTATATCACATTTTCGTCAAATATTATTCAATTAAAAATTAAATACAAACTGGTTCTAAAACTTTGGAAAACTACAAACGTAAACTCTATTCAAACAGTGTTTTTATACTTTGCTTACTGATGGTATTCTGGATCATCGTATAGAAACTATTCGAGAAATTGTAAAATTAAATTCAGATTTTGAAAAAATTATAAATTTTTGAAACTCTGTAACTTATAGCTCTTAGCCTTATACTTTCACTTTGTCCGGCATGGTCGACAAAACATTAGCAAAACTGTAAACCCGGACATTTACGTTATGAATGAAGCGCTTTCATGAAAAGCATTTTCATTCTACTTTTTTAAAGTTTTTTAAGCTGAATGCCATGTATTCTGGACGCTAAAACCGCATCTGTATAAGATTTTTATATGCTTCTAACACAAATTTGTGATAACTCATAAAATATTTCATAATATTTAGGTTTTCAAGATATTCAAACACTTATTGAAGATGGCCTGAGTAACAACTGTTTAACTTCGGTTCAGAAGAAATACTTTTCCTCGTGTATCAAACTATGTCTTAAATAAGGGCATTATTTTTGTGCATACTTAGCCTTACGCCTTAAATATTTTGCCACCTGATTAACAAGATAGACTCCAATCATCGAAACGTGTTCTCTATCTTTGTGACATTTAAAGATGGCAAATGTTGAAAATTCTATTATTATTTCAAATTATCCATCGTCAATAGCAATCTTTAAACAAAACATAGGGCAAGGTAATTGATTTGTCACAGTTCCTCATTTATTCGTAACTACTCTCATCTCATGTTATGTATATATATATATATATGTGTGTGTGTGTGTGTGTGTGTGTGTGTGTGTGTGTGTGTGTGTGTGTGTGTGTGTGTGTGTGTGTGTGTGTGTGTGTGTGTGTGTGTGTGTGTGTGTGTGTGTGTGTGTGTGTGTGTGTGTGTGTGTGTGTGTGTGTGTGTGTGTGTGTGTGTGTGTGTGTGTGTGTGTGTGTGTGTGTGTGTGTGTGTGTGTGTGTGTGTGTGTGTGTGTGTGTGTGTGTGTGTGTGTGTGTGTGTGTGTGTGTGTGTGTGTGTGTGTGTGTGTGTGTGTGTGTGTGTGTGTGTGTGTGTGTGTGTGTGTGTGTGTGTGTGTGTGTGTGTGTGTGTGTGTGTGTGTGTGTGTGTGTGTGTGTGTGTGTGTGTGTGTGTGTGTTATTCATTTATTGTTAGTCACAAATTTTTGTGTTACAGTCTGCTTAAGGTTCGACAGAAAAACTATCATCTTAATTGTTGATTTTATTATCTTCATCTACAACAAAAGTTTTTACAGCTACATACAATAGTAATAGGATATATCCGTAGTAAAACTATAACGTAGATGGCGCAGCAGTCAGTAGGCCACCGGGCATGTTACAACCTGTATTGCATCAGGTTGGCTCACTCACCTCACTAGCCTACTTACGACCGGTTTCTAACCTCAAACTGGAAACGAGTCGGTTAGTAAACAATTCCACACAGTATTTTCTGTGCTCTTATTTTCTATAAACTAATTACTGAAATTTTATCGATTTTGTTTGCAATTACCAAGACCAGTCTTAATCAGATGGAATCTCTCACACATGTAATATCAATATAAACACATACCTAATATTAAGAAGAATAACAAATACATTGATTATCCCAAAAGTGTTACTTAAATTTTCGTCATTATTTAATTTTAGGAAAGTGGTCGGACTGTACCTTGTAAAGTAGGACTTAACAAAGAATCTCTTAGAATCTAAGATAGCCAATGTATTCTTCATTATATCCAGTTTCAGAAAATATATAATGGTATCTAGGTTCTCTTGAAGAAAAATTAAATATGTTGTAAAAAACCTGGCAGAACAGAATATCCGGAAACAGTACAATTATAAATACATATAAGATATAGTTAGGAGATAATTCTGAGTTAACGTTAACTACTCTAGGAGTACGGTACGGAAATAATCTGGGGAGTTGTTTCAAGAAAGAAGGACATCCTCCCCCCCCCCCCCCCCAAAAAAAAAACCAAAACTTGCCTAGTGACAAACACGTTTAGGAATATTAAAATTAAAACTTCAACAATTATAAAATATGATGGTACTTGAGTACATTACCTTTATTTATTTCTATATATTCTAGTTCAAAAGTTTAATTGGTAGTATCAGTTGATATTTTATGGTCAAGATGAAGGAGAGTGATTTTGAATTGTGTAATGCAAGAATTAATATGAAAGTGTAAATATAATTATGTTTATTTTAATGTATATTAATATTTTTCAACGTGATATACTAGAAATAAATAGATCCAAACATTCGACGTGCATCATGGCGAAATTTGCTTTATGAAATATTGATGTTTTAAATTTTAAGTTTTAGCCCTAATTAAGTAACCTCTACATATCATGGTAAGAAAGTGGTTTTAAATAATGCTTGAATTTTACATTAAAACATTATAGCCAATTTTATTAACTATAATAATAATTGTTTTTGAAACTGTAAAACTCCATAAAACATCTTATCGGCAATTAATTATAACGTAAGCAAATGACTGACTTCTTGTATCATATTATTTGTAGCTTTGATATTTTCTACCATAATTTTACGACCAGTAAAATGATTTTATATAAGCATCACCATTCGTGATGCTTATATAAAAAGCATCACGAATTTCATTTTTAAATTAATGGTATTTTTTAATAAATTCACTGTACTTCTTAAGAAGGTTGAGAGCAAACTCCCCAGCAAGCCGAAGGCAAGTATAAATTAGAGTAAATATCAAAAGTAAACAATCCTTTTGAAAGTGACATACAGGCGGAGTTTAATATATGCTATTATTAAGCTACACAATTTCTTAAGAGAACTAACAATCTGAAATGTTGCTTGTCAATGTGAATAATTTGTGTTGCGTATATATACAATTTAATTTAAAAAATGAACTTTTCTGTTTTACATTACGAAAATGCAAATCAAAATGCTGATTTCCAAACCTTTATACCAAATCACTAATATTGTCGGATCTGACTATTTACGTAGACGAGAAATAGCCTATATCAGTGATTATTGTTATCGTATTACGATGTCTAATGTTAAGAACTGCATTACGACCTCAAGCGTTTCAAATTGTATGTTACTAAGCTTTATTAGTACATTAGGGTTTAATTACTTGCGTAGAACAGTTCAGTCATCTAATCGAAATATGATCGAGGAATATAAATAAACTTGGTGGAAGTACCTTGGTCAGCAAATGCCTGACAAGAGAAGGTTACAGGAACATTACACTGGCGCCTAGTGACAGATTGCAGACCTTGCACGCAGGCGGTAGGAAGTGAGTTGCAATTTGTCATGGCGCTGATATTGCAAGGTCTTCCTAGTAAATGTACACAAGTAGCGTCACACTATTGTTGACGGCAGATCTTGGGAACGGGGGAAATGTTAATCGAGTGGGAAGGTCAAGTTTAAGGTTTGCGTAGACGCTGTATGTGGCCTTACTTTGTTATGCACATTATGTACTTCAAATTGTGTGAAATCTTTTGCACACTTCCTGCTATATGTATTTGTTTTGCCGATTTTTGTATGAACCTTTCTTGTAAAAAAATACATATTCACATGTTTAAATAAGCATTTTAAGTACAATAGTGCGAAATCGTACAACAGTATCCTCACGGATACTACTAGTATCCGTGAGTATCCTAGTGTTAAATTTAAAGAGTTGTTTATACGGGGTGTGTAAGATGTCTTGAAACACCTTAACATGTTTTAAACTACAATTTACAAACTTTGCACAATGTTATAGGCCTACGGCTATTTTAACATCGTTTTGTGCTATAATCATCACACGCCTATAACGGCCCGTGTAGATATGTCAGAGATATCTTAAATTGTAAGCCTAGCTCAATATGTCCATAATTTTAAAGGTCTTTATTACTAGAACATAATGACGCAAATCACATTTAATAAGCTTTATTGTTCACAAAATGGTGCCTGCTGAAAGAGATCAATATTGTACCTTGTAAGTGGCATTTTTTCCCCAGTTGGCGGCAATTTTTTAATGTTTTTCACCCGTAAGTTACTTTAAAAATAAAAGCAATGTAAACCTAAAACGTGTGATACATTATTTATTTGGGGAATGTGGCATGGTATAAAAAATTATCCATAAATAATTAGACAAAAAATGCTAACTATAAGTTTTGTCATTTTGTTATTTTGAAAAGTGGTGGGACTGCCACCTTGTAAAGTATGATGTTATAACAAATATTAGAATCTAAGATACCTAATTTATTCTTCATTTTACCCAGTTTAAGAAAAAATATATTGGTATCCAGGCTTTCTTGAAGAAAAATTAAATTTAATTTATTGTGAAAACCGCAACTAGTACACGATAGACTAAATTTGTTTTGGCTACGATTATATTCAACAATTTTAAAAATATATAATTCTTACATTAAATATTTCCAAAATATACCAAAATTTCAAGAAAGATATACATTGCACAACAATAAATAAAGTAATAACCCATATTTATATTTTTTTAAGTGGTGGGACGAACTTAAATTTGTTATTATTGGTACGATTATTGTCCAAAATTAGTAAAATTTTAATTTTTGCACTAATTGTTTCTAAAACTTTACCAAAAGTTAGAGAATAATGTACATTGCAAAATAATAGTTTAAACCTCATTATCTAGTATCCAGCAAATGTACACTCGTAGGTGCATAGGCATAAAGTGGTGAGAGCGACAAATTTCGAAAAAACTAAAGTTTCTTATGTAAATTTTGGTATGGAAATATTTCACTGATTATATTAATTTTACAATTAAAAAATAGTAATTTTGAACTTTTGCATAAAAATTAGCTTAGTTTGGGGGGTTTCCAGAAATCATAGAGGGAAACCTACTTGTCACTGCCAAGTCCTAGGTTGTTTGAGTCTGATAGGTCAACAAGTTCTCCAACCTATAACTTTTGGGACATTATTGAAATGAGAGCCTAAACAAAGCTATAAACCTATAGGCGCATAATAAACCATACCCATGATATATCGCTAATATTTTAACTCCCAAGCACTTTCTTTGCACTGCACAATAGCCTATAGAACCTATATTTGCTAATTACAAAGTTTCATATATAAAACCATGAAATTACTAACAAAAACTACATCAAAAATCCATAATAAACTCTGTTATAAGTCATTCAAATTAATTCGTGAAATAAATACCTGTTTAAACTACTGTACATCTAAAGACTAAAGCTGATAGCTTAAAAATGGCTAGATGAAGACGAACTTACTGGCAAGTTTTCTGACATCGCTGTTACACAAAAACAAAATAAGTGTGACCTTTGAAATCAGCAAATCTTTATGTTTGAAATGGTATATAAATAGTGGTGGTAGTGTTGACTTATGGACTACATGAATGAGCGGTCAAAACAGGCGCGTGTCAGATCAACATATAATGTCGACTGCTACTACCGAACTTATTCTGATCGACATTAAAATGTCGATTGCCAGTTCCAGAGAAAGGGCTTCCATTTCGCATAAGATAAACATTTTAGGAATCACAATATCAGAAAATAGAGCACCGTTAGTAGGCCTACGTACCTAGATTTGAGGCCGTTTGCATACAAATTACCCCAGGGTGACAAACTAAACAATATTAACGAAATAATAGCGGCGTCAAAAATCCGGAATCACAAAACAACTAATCATCTTAAGTTGTTGACTAATCGATATTTTCCATTATGAATGATTAAATTTGATTTGTGACCTTTCATTTAAATTGTAGAAGTAAGGGAAGTATAGTGTAGGAAAACATAATCTATTGCCTTTGTGATATAACTACCTCCATATGACTCAAACGCCAACATCCCTGCTTAAAGAGTAAAGAGCCAATTTGCACAAAGTACTCAGCGGATTGTTCTTGAAATTGATAGTGGAATGTTTCTGTGGAATGGACTGTTCTTGACTTTAAATCAGCTGTTCAGAGTAAAACAGTTTAGAAAACTATACTTCCTGTTGTGTAATGTTGTAAAACATGGTATTGTGTTTGGTAGTACTAATCAGTTGTTTTTTATTCCATTTTAATGAAACAACCACTGTTAGATTTAGAATAAAGTTTACAACATTTTAATATTCTTGTAAAATTTTCATACAGGGTATCGATTTTGCGAAATTTAACATCAAAATTTATGATTGACTGCCATTTTGAAACGGGTAAAGATAATTTGTTCATATCTTTTTCTCAAATGGGCATACAAAATTTCAACACAACTGCAAAGTTTCATAACTTTATCTTTACTGGTATAAAAATATATAACTTTTGTGGTAAAAATCACATACAGACAGATAGACGGAAAACTAAAAGTTTTAGGACATACCTCCATATGAAATTTTTAGCTCATTTTCATGTCTAGAACAAAATACCACAATATTAGAACACCTTTAGTAAGTAAACACCTGTGTATATGAAGACTCGTGATGTGGTATAGAAAAGTAACTTAAATATAGCCATACGTAACATTATATGCTTTTTCTTATTTGCATTCTCACTTTTAATTAGGCTAATCAATATATTCTTACTTTTTCTTAAATCTATTTTAGGTTAAACTTATTTGTTCAAACATCCATTTCACAACTACACGACTATCGTCACCTAAATCTCTTGACTTTTCAATGAAATACTCTCTCCAACTTGATATAGTGACAAAACTACAACCAGTGTATCAACATCAAAGTTAAGTTAATTTTGAATAGTTTGAAAAAACGGAACCTAAATATTGTTACGTATCAATATTAATTTCGCAGGCTATCAAACGGAACTATGACCGTTACGTATTTTAATTAGGTAGTGTTGTAACTAAATTAAGCAATGCTGCTATCTTTAAAACCAAAGACTAGCGGAATCGGGATTTGCTGTCTCCTGGGCTAATGGACAGTTTTGAAAGAGTTGGCGCAATTTTAACCGTTCGGAACGGTATCAATTTTGAACATGTTAGTCTATTTATTATGCAGGAACTGGGCTTTTTGTCACTACAATGCTGTTGAAACAGTTGCTCTTGAACAATAGAAATATGAGAACTTCCCTTTAGAATATTATTCTCCTTTATAAAATATGATATAGTGTAATACCAAGTTTCTTCATCGTCTTCGTAAATGAATACATACATCTTATTTTATTAACGCAATAGAGATCTCCTTTATTCTGCCAATCGACCGGTTCCATATCTGAACAACTCCCATTGAAACAGAGTTTATCGCAAGTATCGCACCCGGTACCGGTTTTAGAGAACGACTCCGGAAACAGGACCAGATCACGTCTAAGATGTAAATGATGACTGTGAAGGTTACTCACTGGTACGAGTGGTGAAGGGTCGGCAGCCTGACGTCTGTGCGCACTGCTACACTGTGCTGGTCTGCAGTCTGCAGTCTCAGTCACACTGAGGCGCTGTGACCTCTCGGCTGTGCGACACGTGATGCTCATCCCACCTGGGGTCACCTTGGCCTCGACATCAACACTGGAAGCTACTAATTGTGAAACACGTGATCACTGTCGTCAAGAGGCCACAGTCTTCGTGCACGAGTGAATCTGAATTATCCTCATTTGTCTGGTCGATTTATCTTGAACCGATTATCAAGTTGCTGTTGTTATACGTTTTCAGACATTTGGACAAAGAAACAATCCCAACGTCTCAAAACTTCACTGGCTGATTTAACAGCTCTTATGTGTGTGTTCCTGTTTTTCGTTGAGGTTGACCTTCTTCGCTGCTAAATTAAAAGCGATGCAATGGTCCAAGATGAAATTTCCATTTCCAAAACGTAGAACGTTCTTCAAAAGCCTAGTTTTTCAGAACTGCTTTTTCAGGAGATTGTGGTCAATCTATTAAACGTATGAAACGTGTGTTTGGTATTCATGCAGGAAACAATTTCTACATTAGTACGGCTGTGTGACTTTGAAACGCAAAATCTGAAAGGAATATGCAAGTTCAGTTTTATAATCAGTCTACTTGTAGGTAAAACCCCAATTTTTAAATAACAGTTTATAAAAAATAATTAGTACCACTTGATCGAAAGTACTCCGGAATAAAATGGTAATCAGCCAAAGCTAGATGGGTTTTTAGGGAATGAAGATTCATTTTCGAGCCCTAATTTCTATTAAAGATACTGATATACATACATGTATATATCAACCCTAAACACAGTCAGCATTTGGCTTGATAGCGAGTACGGTAGTGAGAAAATCAAATTATTATTCGATTATTTCAATTATTCATTCTTTTTGAGCTCTAAAAACAAATTTATTTGACTGTGATCAATAGTGCATAAATTAAAATTCTTCATGAACAATAAAAGATTTTATGCTGAAGATCAAATAGAACAAACGAACTGATTTTAAAGTTTCCTAATTTTTTATGATGGGTTGACTTTCAAAATATTTTTTCTTATTATATCTTCTGCCTAGTTATAATATATTATAACTATATTATGTGTTGGCTCACGGTATTTTTGACCAAAGATCGCTGTTTAGGAAGAGAAGCCGAGCAAGAGAGAGCAGTTGAAAGGGAGAGTGGGGTGAGCCAAGGACGCCCAGGATCAGCTCTGGGCAAGGACATCTGCCATCTTTTGTTGACCAAGCGCGAGAATTCTAACTGTATTCACGTGCAAGAATTAGGTTGAAATAACACTGGAGTCTGACATATTGAGTAATACTATATTTTAAAAAGTTTCTTTTGAACAAGTCACTACAAATTATATCAACGTTTATGCTCTAATCCTACAGTTATTTATCAAACCGTTTTGTTTGGTCTCTTCATAGGGACAATAGAGTCAACAATTTGGCTTACTTCAATATTAATTGAATATCTTTGATCAAACTAGTTAGTCTGCATCCAGACGAAGACGACGACAAAGCGGGTTTTCCTAGTTGCAGTTCAACAAAAAAATTGCAAAGTGAGTGGAATTGGAAAGTAAATTGCTCGTGGATTAAAAATCAGGTTTAGCATCCAGCTCAGGTTAAGGGAAACTCAAGACACCTTTCCAATAGATTGTATTTATGACTTGCTTCGAAAGATTACTAGCAATACCAAGTGGTATTTTGACGAAAAATAGATCTTTATAATTATACACGTATTTACGTATCTCTGCCACCTAAAAAACTGTCCAAGTGATACAAATAATTATGACAAAATATAACTTTTTATTTTTTCCTTCCACGGTTAGACCAAGACTATAAGACCCTTTATTTCACTCAGTCCTAAAATGTCATTTGAGCTGCTTCCTCAGTGACAGTATTTTCAGATGGGTAACATTGGGGATAGAGACCTCCTCCTGTTAAAATCCTATAAGGAGAGATAAAGGACATTATCTCAGTCGTGTGACCTCGGGAGAAAAGGGAGACTAGCTACTATTCCACACCCTTCCAGTCAAAAAGGGCAAGGGAAGCCATGACCTCTCACGCTTAGGCTTGTACCGTAAATTAGTTAATTAAATTTCATACAATGTAAATTTCGCAACCTAATCAGCCAGTATAATATATTATTATTTTACATCCAATGTTCCGGAACTAAATTATTGGGCGGAGTAACTAACCTAATTGGCACGCGTATGAATTTTTTCTTCTAACCCTTTGTAGCAGCCCAACTACGTAACCGATCAGATCTCGCGCGCTCTGTCCGTAAGTAAAATTTATCTTTTCGTATTATTAAATTAGCCCTTTGATGCCAAACGTATAAAATGAATGTAACGTAAAGTAAAGAAGTGAATAGTAAAGTAAACTTACCCTTGAAGATCTTTTATTTGCTTGATGGAGATAGATAAAGGTTGTGGCGTCGTCCTTATGGCGACGAGCACAATGTTATAAATAGTAATTTGTATCATTAAATGGCTAATACCGTCGCGAATTTGTTTTAGGCGAGTTTACGTAGCTGATGTATCTCACGTGTTGTTTGAATAGATGGCTACCACTTCCCAACTCTACTCCTCTTCTAGAAGTAACCGTTCTTAGACTACAGCTTCAATGTCTCGTGCCAAGACGCCGATACCCGGGTTGTGAGTCTACCTATTGTGAAGGGAAGTGAAATATTATTGTTTTGTAAAGTAAAACGTCGTACGCATAATTCAATAGAACATTGGATATTTTAGGCCCCACCTAGAAGATATACTTTTAGTTATTACATTCTAATTGGCAGCAAACGTGGCAATACATATTTTTCATTTACCATCTAAAAAAGTGGTGCTTGTAAGTTTAGTAAATTAAATTGAACTTATAAGTAAACTTTGCATTTCTAGTATTTATTACTACGACCTCAGAATAAGTCACCACCCCCATGTGTTATCGTCATACGGTACACATAATTTTATTGCGCGACTCTGCTATTGATGTGCCTACTCTGCCATCAACTGGGTGAAACTGAGTGAAAAACGCCAAAATGCCTGCCATTAAAATAGAATATTTGTCTAAAGATGAGTTGGTATTTGAACTGATATCTAGAGGTATTAAATTAAATAGTGACTGTACAGTAAATGAACTCAGAAAGTCCTTAAGACAGTGTTTGAGAAACAATATTTTACCTACTCCTAGTAGCCTATTAAAATAGACCACAAATCAGGAAGTAAAACTTCTCAGTGAAAAAAGTGATATTATTAGAACATGGGGTGCAGTGAATTGAAACAGTGCTAGTTCACCTTTAGAAATCACCAAAATTCCAAGAAAAGTGTAAACATTTAATAAACCGTTTTATTTTTAGACAACCAGCTAGAACTAAGTTCTGTACATAGTGAAACTTTATCAGCTTTAAAGTGTAGGCTAGTAAATTTTGAACAACAATTAGCTAAAAACTTGCTACCTACAGTGAACCTAGAACAGCTTAAAGTGTTAGAAGCCAATTTAAATGAAATCATTAGAACAAGATGAGGCTATGGAAACAGGCAGTGAAAGAACAAATAGGCCCTATTTCTGTACAACCACCAACAAATATCACAGCCTACTGCCCAGTACCCCCACTTTGGCCTATAATGCCTATTTATAATGCAAACAATGATTGTATTAGTCAACCTATGTCTGGTTTAAATATGTTTAATAAGTTAAACAACCCTGTAGAATGTTATTTTACAAAATTTTACAGTAACAAAATGGCTTAGTAGTACCTGAGCTAATAAATTTTTTGAAAACTTTGTTTAAAGTCTGGCATTTTTCAAACAAACTAAAAAAAAGTGCCCGGCAGTAAAAGGGTTTGTTAGAAGCCAATTTAAATGAATCATTAGAACAAGATGAGGCTATGGAACAGGCAGTGAAAGAACAAATAGGCCCTATTTCTGTACAACCACCAACAATATCACAGCCTACTGCCAGTACCCCCACTTTGCCTATAATGCCTATTTATAATGCAAACAATGATTGTATTAGTCAACCTATGTCTGGTTTAAATATGTTTTAATAAGTTAAACAACCCTGTAGAATGTTATTTACAAAATTTTACAGTAACAAATGGCTTAGTAGTACCTGAGCTAATAAAATTTTTTGAAAACTTTTTGTTAAAACTAAACTAAAATGTGAAACTAGCCTATCAGAAAATGAAATTTTAGCATTGTTACCATGTTATGCAAAAGGTCCACTTTTAGCCAAAATAATACAGTGTAAGTCTGTCATGCCAAAATGTCAACTATCTACACAGGGAATTTAATTAGTGCTTTTATCCCTGTAGGCCTAATTGAAAGACTGAGACTAGATTTAGTTTATAGGCCACAAAGGTTTGATGAGCCACTGTATGAATACATCTATGACATCAAAGAGCTCAGTCAAGTTTTATTGTGTAACATAAGTGAACAGGAACTTGGTAACTTGTATAAAAAGAGGTATTAAGCCTACAGATAGAAATAAGTTAATTTTTGAAAACAATCCCTTTTGTTTTAACAGATTTGGAAAATGTTTGTATAGCTAGTAACAATATAAACCTTTAATGATAACTTAAGGGACAATTTAAGTAAGACATATGTTAACCAACATGTATCCACCACATGTTGAACTTAGAAAAAGTAGGCCTACTGTCAAAAAACCCAAAGTTATGTTTCAATTGTAATAGGCCTGGCCACTTAGCAAAAAACTGTTTTTAGGAATCCAAAAAACTAGTTGGCAGGGGAGTGGTATTACACACAACAACACCCTAAAAATATCCCTCCCCGGTTTCATAAGTTAAAAGAATAATAATTTTATAAATAGTAATTACAGTAAGAAAAGAAAAACACTATATTTTATGAGAGTCTTATGGTAAGGTAATTAAAAATTGGAGTAAATTAAACTATAGAAAACCTAATTTAAGACTAAATGTTAGACAGTGTAACAATATGCCTTTAATTGAAGCTATAGTGGGTAAAAAATGTAAAAACAAACTGCTTTATTAGATACTGGTGCTTACACAGAGACCTATAATTAGTAAAGAATTTTATGATAGCCTATTGTTGAATAAAAATGTTTCTAAATTAATGAAGTCAGATGATAGAATGTTTGCTGCAAATAACACTGAAATAAAATGTTTTGGTTACTGTTATGCTAAGATAAAAATTTCTAAATTTTGTTGGAAAGTAAAATTTATTGTATTGGATAATTTAAAAATGGGACATTGTATTGGGAAACCCCATTTATAATCTAATAGCAAATTAATTTTAGATCTTGATGGAGATTCATGTTATTTTTAAATTTCAATTGTAATGAGAAAATAACTATTGTCAGACAACCAGCCTTTTTGAACATGAAGTAAACAGCATTGATGTAAAAATAGGGGTGCACTAGAGCTGAGGCTGAGATACAAAACCTTATAGGGGATTTTTCCAAATGTTTTTAATCCAAAAATTTAGGAGAGGCTCTAGATTTGGAAGTGGAGATTAGTTCTAAATGACCCCACACCTGTAAATATTAGGCCTTATTTTATGAGCCCTCCTACTGTAAATAAGATGAAAACAATAATACAGGATTGGGTTGGACCAAGGAATAATTGAACCCAGTACTTCAGCCTACTCCCCCCAGCCCTTTTTAAAACCAAAAAAGGACAGACTTGTAGTCAATTTATACCGAATTAAATAAAATAGTTACAGAAAATTGATTTTCCCCATTGGTGATTTAAATAATTATTATCAACATCTTAGTGGAGCCAAATATTTTTCAATAATAGATTTAAGAAAAAGTTTTTTGCAATGTCCATTATCACCTGATAGTCAAGATCTTACCTCATTTTAGCACTATATTTGGTAAATATAAATTTAAACGAGTACCCTTTGGTTTTACATGTTGGTAGTGCTGTATTGTCCGTCCTATCTGGATAAAGTCCTTAGACAATATAAAAATTTTTAAATATGTTGATAAATTTTTTGTGATGATATCTTAGTGGTACAGTACAAGTAAGACCTTGATTCGCATTTAGTACATGTCAGAGAGATTGTAAATAGACTAAGCAAACATGGCCTTAACGGCAAACCTAGAGAAAGGCAAAGTTTTGTTTTGAGGAAATCTCCTTTTTGGGGAACTTAATAAAAAATAATACAGTAACTATAGATCCCGAGCGAACAAGGATGTATAAGAGAAATTTATGCCGCCTAAGAAACGCCAAACAAATTTCACAGTTTTTAGGTATGGACCAATTTCTTTTCAAAATTTATAAATAATTATGCCGAATTATTAATGTAATCCTTTAAATCGTTTAAGAAGAAAAAAAACGCTAAATTTATTTGGGACAAGTGAATGTCAAGATTCGTTTGTAAAGTTTAAAAAGAAGCTATAATGAAATCTCCTCCTGTACTCCAGTTAGCCGATTTTTCAAAGCAATTTTATAGTAAATTGACAGATGCTAGTGGAATAGCCGCAGGTGGTTTGTTTGTTACAGGAAAACGACCAAAATGAATTAATGCCAATAGCCTATTACTCTAGGAAATTTACTGATGCCGAATTAAAATATACTGTTTATGAAA
The DNA here is from genome assembly GCF_021130785.1 of Homalodisca vitripennis. NCBI lineage: Eukaryota > Metazoa > Arthropoda > Insecta > Hemiptera > Cicadellidae > Homalodisca > Homalodisca vitripennis. Next base: position 199,267,861 of record NC_060208.1, read on the forward strand.
AGAAGAAGCTCTGAGTGCACTAATTTGCATAGAAAAATGGCACGAATTTTTAGAAGTAAGAACCTTTAAATTAATAACTGATAACCAAGCTTTATCCTATGTCCTCAATCCACAAAAGGAAGGTAGAGAAACTTGCCCGATGGATCGAGAAGGATTTTGGAATTTGGCCATTTGAGGTGGAATTTAAAAGTTCCACCGATAATGCGCTGGCAGACGCCCTTTCACGTATGTTTGAGGGCGAGTCGACAGGGAACAGCTGATCCGAGGCCCCAGTGATTGCCGGAACGGTCCTGAACCAGGGATTAAAAAAATAGATTATCGATTTCCTTCTGCCATTCTAAACTCCTCCCGAAGGCAAACATGTAAACGAACATCTAATGTAAAGCCTAAAATGCAGATAAATAATAAGTGCAATAACAAGGATAATTTGTGGTTGTTAATTAAATGATTTGCCATTAGCGTTTTTTAAAAGATTTAGAAAAATATCAACTTCAAGATAAAGAAACTCAGCGAATTCATTCAATCTGTAAAAAAGCAATAGTAACAAATATTTATGTTATTTTTTATAAAAAACAATTTACTGATGTACAAAAGGAATGTAAAAAGTAAGAGTAAGATATTTTTGCCTGTACAGTTAGTTTGATTTAGTATATGATTCTTCCACAGTTCTTTAAATAGGAGGTCATTTAGGCATTGCTAGAACGCAAAGAAAAATTAATCAGTATTTTTATAGACCTGATTTAGAACGAAATTATTAGAAGGCAAAAGTGAAAGCATGTAATGTTTGTAAAATGAGTAAAGTGTGCCAAAGAAAAAATTGAAGGCGAATTAGTATCTGTGCCATTTAAGAACAATATGGATTGTTTTTATTCATAGATCTTTTAGGTTCCCTTAGTGAGAACTAGAAACAGCAATGTATATTTACTTGTTATGTTGTAGATGCCGCCAGTAAATTTCTATGGCTAATTCCCTTTGAGGGAAATGTAAAGAGTGCTGAAATATGTAATAAATTAGACCGCATAATTTTTAAACAACTTTTCTGTACCTAAAATAATAGTGTCAGACAATGCCGCATATTTTACATCACTGTATTTTAAGAAGTTTCTTATTTAAGAATTTTATTGAACACCGTAGACTAGCGCCGTTACAGGGCTAATGGAAATCAATCAGAAAGGCATATTAGAAAACATATCTACCATTATTACGTAGTTTTCTATCACAACTGTCATTAGTAATTGGGATAATGACCTAGGCTATATACAATTAAGTTTCAAAACCACCGCCCCAGATAATGAAAAGCACAGCAGCAGTTTTGCTGGCCTTTGATTTAATGTTTAATCATTCCTGTAATAATGCTTTAATCTAATTTATGGAAGCTAAATGATCTAATTGGTGAGAATTTGTCCAAGGAAACTGTTGTAAAACAATTTAAAGAGAGCTGTGGTGAATGTAAAAAGGAGTATAGCACATAACAGTAATAGACAAAAGTACTCAGAGCAAAATGTAAAACATCCCTTTAAGTTGCATTCCTTAGTATGGATTAGAACACCCCTATTTAAGCAATTAAGGTAGAAAAGTTTTGTGCAAAATTAGCACCAAAATATGTAGGAAATTTTAATAGAAATTTAATATTTTTTTAAAGCCCTGTAAATTTTGTATTGTACAACACACTGAAAAATGTTTTGAATGTAAAAAAGGTTCATATTGTAGATTTAAAATTAAATTAAACCTGTTTCTGTATAAAAAATTTAAAAAAAAAAAAAAAAATTGGTAGCAATCCCTAGCTTAAGGAACCGCTTGCTGCCCAAATTTAAAAGATAAGATAAAATCCAGGAAGTTAACTGTTTGGTGAATTCTTAACGAATGTGTCAATGGAAATAAAATATAGAAAGAGAATTTGTAATATATAACTTAGTATAAAGAAATGAGACAAAAGTTGATCCTGACTGTTTTGTAATGAGGGAATCAAATATGAAAAATTGTTCTGTGTTTTGTAGGTATGCCGAAATGTTGAATTTTGAAATTTTGTAGATATATTTGAAGTGTTAAAATTCATGTAGATGTAAGATGTATAGGATTTTGTATTTGTAAATATATATATTAAGAATGATGCAGTATTAATACGAGATGTGAGACTTAGCTTCTCGTGAGGGGACGTACGTTTCATTCCAAAGTATTCGATCCATATTGGTAACTTGTCCGCAAGTCTCAGGGTATTTAATGGCACAACACACTATACACAAAACACTGGTATGAATGCAAAAAAGAAGTATGAATGTGGCGCCTATATAACAAAAACACTACAACACTACACTTTGTTTACGATTTAATCGCCTTAAATGCCCTTATTCTTGCAACGACCCGCAAATTCTAAAACGCTGCAACGTGCACTGCTTGAAAAATAGTTTGCCTAAATTGATTTTCTATTTTTGGGTCCCTAAGCGAGCAGTCATAGAACTGCAATTGGCATGCGATCTAGCGGATTTCATAGGAAACTTTATTAAACCCCGCGCTATCGTATTGTTATGGTTGAATTTGAATTTATGTAATGAATAAAAGGTTGAATTAAGTTTGTTATTTAGAATATGTTTAAAGTAAAGCGACTAACTAGGTTGAGAAAATCAAAACAGGGGGGATATTCTGTACCGTAAATTAGTTAATTAAATTTCATACAATGTAAATTTTCGCAACCCTAATCAGCCTATATAATAATATTATTTATTTTACATCCAATGTTCCCGGAACTAAATTATTGGGCGGAGTAACTACCTAAATTGGCACGCGTATGAATTTTTTCTTCTAACCCTTTGTAAGCAGCCCAACTACGTAACCGATCAGATCTCGCGCGCTCTGTCCGTAAGTAAAATTTAATCTTTTCGTATTATTAAATTTAGCCCTTTGATGCCAAAACGTATAAAATGAATGTAACGTAAAGTAAAGAAGTGAATAGTAAAGTAACTTACCCTTGAAGATCTTTTATTTGCTTGATGGAGATAGATTGATAAAGGTGTTGTGCGGCGTCGTCCTTATGGCGACGAGCACATTGTTTATAAATAGTAATTTGTATCATTAAATGGCTAATACCGTCGCGAATTTGTTTTAGGCGAGTTTACGTAGCTGATGTATCTCACGTGTTGTTTGAATAGATGGGCTACCACTTCCCAAACTCTACTCCTCTTCTAGAAGTAACCGTTCTTAGACTACAGCTTCAATGTCTCGTGCCAAGACGCCGATACCCGGGTTTGTGAGTCTACCTATTGTGAAGGGAAGTGAAAATATTATTGTTTTGTAAAGTAAAACGTCGTACGCATAATTCAATAGAACAATTGGATATTTTAGGCCCACCTAGAAGATATACTTTTAGTTTATTACATTCTAATTGGCAGCAACGTGGCAATACATATTTTTCATTTACCATTCTAAAAAATGTGGTGCTTGTAAGTTTAGTAAATTAAATTGAACTTATAAGTAAAACTTTGTGCATTTCTTAGTATTTATTACTACGACCTCAGAAGTCACCACCCCCGCATGTGTTATCGTCATATACGGTACAGGCTTTAAAAACAACTAAGGACATCAGGGGCGTACCGACGGAGGGAGCGAACGGGAACCTGTCCCCCCTCCCTCACCAAGAGCATTTTTTCAAAATACTATATTTTTTGACTAAAATTAACATCTATACTGTAACTTTTTAATCAATCATCACCTAATATGATTAATTCAACTTATTAACAATTGTAATTTTATTAATTACAAGGCCCTGCACATTTAATAAACTCAATTAGTTTTCAATGCGTTAAATAATATAATTTTTACAGCCACAACTGTAACTACGAAAGTGAGGTTCTTACTATTTCTTGCGGTTTCTTGGTACTTTCAAATAGCTGAGTACATTTCCAGAGTACTCCCTAGAATGGTTCGGTTACAAGTTCCAGTTACTGTTTACTGCTAAACGAGTCTGAGAACTATGTACCAGGAACTCCTGCGGTAACGTGAAAAATATCTGTATCGTATAAGTACGTTGTAACAAAATCTCCTGTACCGGGTACTTAAGGTTTGCGGTAAACTCGGTCTCTCGGGTCAGATGGGGTATTTCGGTAAAAAGTGTGTTTTGCAGTAGTCCTGACGTGACCAGTTGTCACATTAGTGAGTGAGTTTTCCACGAGCTCTGAGAAGTTCTAAAATGACTAAGAGCTCCATAATGGTGACCAATGGAAGAATTTTTTTGGACCACCCAGGTCAAGAATAAAAATTAAAGGTGGTAATTAAATAAAGAACTCTCTACTAATTCTAAAAATTCGATACTCAATTACATTACACTTGCATTAATCTTGTATAAAACATTTGGTAATTTACCCTTTGGCTGTTTCGCCAATTTTTTTAATTTTTCCTGGAACAGATATGCGTTTTTTAGCATGGATCATATCCAAAACTATTCGGCTCAGAATGATATTTTTTTAGGGTTTTCCCTAAAATTGTAATAACTTAAAAAATCCTGGACAACCATAGGGTTGCATGATTCTCCTGAGGAGACGACGTACGTTGCTTAAACTTCGTTCCGGTTATCAAAATTTTATTAACTGTGTAAAAAATCACTTGGTAAATTCAAAATATTAAAATACATTATGACAAAAATTATTGTTTGGCTATAGAACCAAAATTATATAACACGAATGAAAAGACATCATTAATTTTATTAATTATATAATAATTAATAATAATTAAATAATAATTAATTATTTTTTAATTATTTAATTTCATTACATCCTGACCTGTAATTTCTTCTTCAAAATTCATCTGAAAGTTGCTGGATTACGTTCCAGCCTCATAAGAGTCTTTGATGATGGTTAAATAAACGCAACAGATATTCAAGATTATGTTAGACTAGGTCAGTGGCTTAGTAACGGCAATGTCCAACCACTTTTCAACAGCTTGCTCAACTGCAATACAGGATCTGCGGGACCGCGGGCGGCTATCTATCTCGGGCGAAGTGATGGGTATTAATAGAAAATAATCGGATTTGAAACTGTTAATTACGCTTTACACCCTCTTTCATTTTCTCATGATATTTATTATTGCCACGTCGTCCATTCAGGAGAGAATTATCGTATTTCGGTGCACGTGTGATCATTTTTTTACCTCTTCTCAAAATATTTTTCCACGCACAGGGTCTTTGAAAATAAGAAAATTAACATTGCTGTAACTATAGAACAGGAATTTTTTCAGAGGTGCATGTTTGAGTTGTTTTGTAATGGCATAATAATACAGAATAATACATCATTATGTCGGAATTTTGTTTCCATTTATAACGTAACATTGTAACGGTACACAAAAGTACGGCGAAAATCAAATGTTTAGACGCCTTCTACTTTGAAATGAGAAAAGTACCAGAGTCGAAGTTCGGCTTTGCTTGGTTTGGTGGGGCGGTATTTGCCAATCGAACAGCTAACCTTTGGTAATAGTATGCAGGAGCCGAGTCCCCACCCCCCCCCCCCCCCACCCCCCCCCCCCCCCACCCCCCCCCCCCCCCACCCCCCCCCCCCCCCACCCCCCCCCCCCCCCACCCCCCCCCCCCCCAGCTTTTCTAAAAACACCCTTCAATCTGTCACTATTCTACACAATGTAAAACATGGTCTTTTATAAATATTTGGCTAAACCTCCAGATAATAGGTGCAAAAGTTATTATTATCAACTACTGCCCTTTACTTTTGGAAGAATTTTGTTTTAAGAAGATATAACTAAATTAGCAAGCTTAATGTTTTTATGCATAATAGTTACTGTTTGCTAATTGTACTTAGTTTTTTTCTGTTTAGAATTAAGCTACTGGTTTTTTTCCTGAAATTTGTAGTAGTGTGTGAACAAGTTAATGCTCTTAATTGACATTGATTATGATTAGATAAAACAAGTAACCACTATTTCACCGTGTATTGTTTCACTATATAATATTTATTGCTTGATAGTCATCATAGTCATAGTCATCAATCTTTATTTACATATTCATTACGAACAGTCATTGTGTCTTATACAATATTAGTGAAAAACATTGTTGATATATTAAAATATATAATTCTTTATACAGTTAAAAAGTAATCAATGAAAAAAAAAGGATTATTGTCTAATTCTTGTATAACACTAAAGACCTTTTGTTTTACTTGTACTATTGTAAACAATATTCAATTCAATTGTTAAATAAAAATCAAGGTGTTATACAATATTTTATCAAGGTTTTAATACTATTTTCTAGAGATCCTAGAGCTAAAGCAAATAATACATGTTGAATCCCATATACAGGGTGTTCTGAAAAAAGGTGCCCATAAGTCCAGGGCGTGATTCCTCACATCAAAATAAGAAAAAAAGGTCTAATTAACATAGGTCCGAAAATGCTTAGTTACCAAGTTATACAGGGTGAAAGATTTCGTCTGAATTTCAGTTCCCCTGCTGCAACGAAGCCCTACGGGTATTTGTTGGCTGTTAATTAAGATGTACAATTTAGCGTACTTTATGTAAAATGAACTGAAAAATTGAATAAAACCGTTTCCAGACCTGTAGCTACAGTAATCTTTAAGATATGTGACGAAATACGCGAAACTTGGTCCCGAAAAACAAAGTTACATTTAGGTTTGAAGCAGATTTACTATGTTAAATGTACAATAAACACAAAATATTTTTTCACGGTACTTGTAGAAAAATTTAATTTCGCAAGAGAAAGATGTAAAATAAGTCTATAATAGACAAACGCAAACTTTAAAAAATAATCCTTAATTACATACAAAACGCATGAAAAATAGACAAAATCTGTTAAGCTCTCTACAAATAATATTGAAATTAAAACAGCTGTTTTATTAAAATATTTGATTTGAGAAACAAAATAATTTCTATTTTAAAACATATGTTTTAACAATGTAACATTGTTTATAATAATTTAAATAAACACAAGCAGCTATTTTTCCATTGCTCATTAAGTGCGTGTGTTGATCTGTACTTTTAATACAAGTTAGTGCGAGTGCCGTTGAAGTTAATTTTTGATAGCTAATAATAGCTTATTCATCATGGCAGGTAATATGAATATTATGTACACTAATGGTGAAATGGCAGACATGCATTTAATGTACGGTCTTGCACATTGCAACAGTCGTCAGGCAACGTTAACCCCCCCTGGGAATTTGTTCATATGACCAGACCAATATCCTGACGAAATTAAACCCCCTCTTGTCTTAACCTCCTTAACATTAATCACCCACCCAGGGAATTTCTCGCCTTGACTAGATAGTCTCCTGGTGATATTAAACCCCCTGTTCGACTTAAAATACTGCCTTGAGGTCGGTTTTTATTATGTTTATACTAAACAATTCAAGATAGCTGACCCGTGCAGACTTTTCTCCCGAGCTCATTTCTGGCTAAAACCATAGGTCGTAGATCAGATCTGAGGGCACAAATCGAAAGACAAAATTAATTTCCAACAAGAAAGGTCCAGTCACTTTTTGTCGTATCTCTAACGGTTTAACCGCAAAAATGCCCTCAAAGTCAAAAGTTTTTACGAATCCGGAAAAAAATCTATGAAAAAGGTCAATTTCTAAATCCCTTGTCATTTACTTAATGTCCGGACTTAACCAGTCACCGAATTCCGCTTATCCTGAATTTGCAAGCGTTTACTTTGGGGGCCTGGGGGCGTAGCCCCCAGCGAGCCGAAGGCGAGTCAAAACTTATAAATGTTCATGGACACTTTTGAACCAAGTCAAAGAATTCTGCCGTGTCGTGTGGAAGGTGGTCTGCAAGCCGGTCTTCTTAGGTTCTTCAGTCTGTTGCCTGTGAGACATTAAGCGATTCTGTGTAGTTTACGTCCAATGTTGGATGGTTTCTTTTTAATGCTGTGCGATGAAGAGGTAGGGATGTGTTGTGATTGCATGTCTTGTGTTGTGTGTACGTACGTATACTACTTCCTGTAGGTAGCTCCATCTCATCGATATGCAGAACAGCATCTATTATATAGAAGTGCAATGGCTGTTAGTATCCCGAGATATTTAAAATGACTCTCTGTAGCTGTCCATAGAATTTGAGATCAGCCAGCACCCTTATGGACAAGAAATTTCAAGGACAAGAATTCGCCGTAGGTTACCTTCAGTTGTTTTCTCCCCGAGACTACTAGGCCATGCTAAGATGGGACACCACAAGTGAGTAATAGACTGTCTTCGCTGCATTCAGATCATCAATTACCACTCCATTTATTTCTTCTCATAACATAAATCCCAGCACTTATTGGCCAGATTGTTTATGTGGTCGGGGAAGTAGGTTCATACTTTTGTTAAACACTTTACATTTCTCTTAGATCAAAGCGCACTTGCTCATTTATTGGCAATTCTTTCACACGGTTCTTACAAATAGTTGTTGTTCTCAACCATCGTGGGTATTCTGAAGGAAGCAATACATTTCTTAACAGGGATAGAACCTCCCAGAAATAGTGACATACAATTTTTTTTTTTTCACTGAACATCAAATCAGAATACACAACCAGACAAGAGGCCACCTTGTATTCAGTAGCATGGTGATTCTGACTATGTTCCCAAAGCAGATAACACTGAAGCTCAGCACAGGCAATGACAAGATAACGCACATAAAAAAATAGATTACATTTTACATCTCGAAGGCTCTGAACCAAGAACAATATGATTCCAACATGTCGAACAGCCAACTGGATTACAGATCCGGCTGGTAAATTAAATAATTATTTTGCTATCAAAATTGTTCAACTAACAACGAGATTGATTATAAAACTTTTAAAACCAAGGTCAAAGCAAAAGAAACAAAACTACTCCAACAGATGATGGGATTGCATTCCACTACCTGGAGGAAGGGCATCACAACCAGATGCTAAGCAAATAGGAATCTTTAGCGGCAAGAACATTCTATGAAACTGATTTATTTGGCTTTGTTTGTAAAAATAAGGAAAGACCATTGTCAAAAAACACTCATTAGACTAGTAATGACGCTAACACAGTCTACAAGACATTATTTTAATAACTAGGAGGTATAATTACAAGCAATCGCTTTCCCCCCCCGACCTGACCATGCCACTTTGCTTTTAGACCTAGATACTGCATGATCAGATATTTCATCAGTGATAAGCCATGCGTTAAGTTATAAATCCCACACAAAAAACAAACCACACATGTGAAGAATGGATATAACTGTTGGAACAAAAAAAGAAACTTGAAATGAGTTAGTAACTTTACAGTTTAATACATATAGAACATGAGAATATGTAAATGAATAGTCGAGTTTTAAAATCAGATAAAATATTTACATACATTTTTTTTACAGCAAAACTCAGTATAGCCTTAGCACCAAACACTACCGCCTGTGTAGTTAGATTAGTGGGATAAATATTTTGAAACTATGGATATACATCATATCTATAAGCCTTGCCCATCAGCTAAACAAATACAAATTATCTAGAAATGTCTAACTAGAGTCTCAAAATTGCTATAACTCAATAAAACCATTCGTCTTAAAACTATGAAGCTAATTTAGTACTCGGGGAGACTTTGGTAAGCAGCCTACACTCGTTATTTGATTGTTATAACTCTAGAGTTCACCACCGCTCTAACCAACTGAGCAATTGAAGAATAATATAATGTTATAAATTATATTGTTACATTATATAATTATAATATGGTAAGTATAATTTTTAATTCAATAAATTTAACAATAACATTAAAACCATAAAACTATCTTAGACATATATGTAAATATCAGAAAAACTACAATATTCACAGCTTGACCGGATAGCTGTGAGTAACCACTTTTGTGAAAGGGACGTGTAAGGATTATCCCCATGGGTACAAAAACTAAACATGGGGGGAAACAAATCTAATCACTTTTTAAATATATCTCACATAATTTCCTCACATTAATCGCCATTTTCAAATTCTCCAAAAATTGGTTACGTCTAGTTGCTTAAAATAATTTTAATTAGGCTAATAAGTTGAAATCAATATGTTAGTTAAATAAATTGTAATAAGCTATAATCATTCATTATAAAATCAAACATTATAACATTAGATAAAAACAAATCAAAACATCCAATAATAAAGGATAAATAACCAGTGTAGGCCACTTATTAAAGTCTACTTACATACAGACCAGGTCCTATACAATTAATTGCTTACCTTTCTAGGTTGTTATGGCAACAGAACCATTTTGAATAAAACAGATAGCTAAACCAATTATACATTAAGTTTGATCTAAAATAGTGAGTTTTTCACAGATTGCTAGATCTAATAGGCCTAAGTCTTAATCTAAATAGCTTACTAGGATCTTTAGGCACTTAGCAATTTCAGAATTTCCCTTATATAAGAAGCAAACAACAGGCAGTTCAACTAAGTTACCTAGGAAAGGCATCGAAGAACCACGTCCTTTTCGTATTAGGAAAGGCCACTCTCATGCCTGACATCAGCGGTGAATGTAGAACAACTGCACCAACCTCATATCTTGATGCCAAGTCCACTGTGGGTACAGTTCCGATGCTTTGTCCATATAATATTATATTTTCAGGACTTATCCCATACCTTGTCCTTAATGTTTGCCAGGCCGCATCAATATCAGCATACAGGTTCTTTTCAGAGGGTTTGCCTGTACTTACTCCATATCCTGAATAATCGTAACTAAATATGTTACAGTTGATTCTAGTTCCTAAGCCTAGATAAAAACTACTCATCTGCCCCAAGTCAACTGCATTAACCGTGTGAAAACAATATTGTAAACCGAGCATTAGCACTGCACCTAACAAAAAGACATGCAATTCTATTGCCTCTTGAAGTCCTTGCAAAGAAGCCTTCTATATTTTCCTTCTCACGTTCTGAATATTGCCATTCCGCTCTGTCTGAGAGACTGATTTGAAACTTGGATCCAGATTCATCAGACTGAAAGCTGTATGTGGGATCAGGTGGTAAGAAAGCTAATTTTGCTGCGATTCTTGATGGACAAGGTGGACAACAAAATAAGCAACACAATTCACTCAAACTTAACCCGTTCATTGCTACCGATAAGTTCTAAAACGTCTAATTACACTCATGAATGTAGTGAGTTTTACAAACTAAACTCAATTACTATAACTTAAATAACCAACAAAAAAGAACTGTTGTTATTAAATTAACAAATAGGCCTCGCGCCTGACACTACGACAGTGCATCGTTTCCGCCATTGTAGTCTGTAGATTCTTCAATGCCACCTGTACTAAATTTTGAAAAATATACTTTGAGACCATCCCAACCACTTATGATAAGTATCTTCTGTATGTAGCATTAAGACAAATTTGTTGCATATACTGTAATATAAGTGAATATTACTGGGAATCTTTATTATAAATAACAATACTTGAGCCAGATTATCACAAAAACGTTTACAATTTGTGTTATAAAATGGAGTAAGGTTTGAACCGAACTGAAATGGTTTTATTCAATTTAAAACAAAGCTACATTTAGATAAATGTGTTTACAGAAAGTAAACATAAATATTGAGAATTAATAAGCAGCTGTTTTAAGACATAAAAGACATAAGATAATGCTACATTCACCCCCTCCTTTATATAAACATAGTCTCTGAGATATGTAGGGGCTTTTCTTACTCTTAACTAATGTAGTTTTGTAATAGAACGTTGGCTTGTTTTCTACGCATACGGAGCATGTAGCAGTCGTCCTACGCACATCCTCTATAGAGTAGGGAAGATTCTTGCGTTTCAATAAGTGAAAAGTTCGCACAATACCCGGATGTCCAATATCTACGTGCATCTGATAAAGTTTTTTCAGATTTTTTAGTTGAAAGAGAAGGGGAAACACGATAAAAGGCATCTGTTTAGTACTATGAATGTAACATTTATTCAGGGGCGGGCGTCCTCCACCATATTTTTAACTCAACAGTTGAATGTTGGTGAAGAAAATCATGTCCTATCACATCAGCGCTTAACTCAGGTAAAATTATGAGTTTTGCTTGCGAATATTTATGTCTGTTATATTTCATATCAATATACAAATAGCCAAGTGCATAAGACACAAATATTTGACGCCTGATTGACGCCATGGGATAGTTGTTGCTTTATTGGATATTTTACGAGTGTTGTATCTTCTAACAGCAGTCTCAGATATAAAATTATCAGAGCTCCATGTGTTGATTAAGACTTCGACATAATATCCATTAATAGTCAGGGGAACTAGTGCTTTGGAAAGACATTTTTGAGATGCAGGCAATGTGGATGATGTCATATAGTTTACTCTCTGTCCTTTTGTTTTGAAAGTGTTTGTCCCTTTACACAATTTTTTTGTAAAATTACACACTTAGGCCCAATGTCCCCTTTGCTCACAAATATTGCAAATCGAATCCTTAGCGGGATATCTGTTTCGTGGGTGCCTACGCCGTCCACAGAAACATTCATTCTTCTTAAGAGAGGAGACTTGATGAGAAGATGAATCAGTCAACGATTCGCGACGATTAAATATTGATTATTTCTTTATATGATATAATTGCCTTGGTAGAAAGTAAACTTTCTCAGGAAGTTAAGAAATCTGGTTTCAGGCTTTAATATCTACTCATGTGATCGATCGTATAATAATCGTACGACTACTAATTTTACCACAACAACAACTACTAATACTAATACTGCTGCTGCTGCTGCTATTGCTTCTGCTTCTACTGCTGCTGCTGCTACTACTACTACTACGTCTATTACTACTACTACTAGAACTAAATTTAGTGAGGGGCTGCGTGTTTGTTTCTGTTTACAACCCAGACGCTTATTGGATAATTCTTATATGATCCTACCGAATGGTATTATTTCCTGGACTTTATTATCATGATGCATTTTCTTGGTTTTGCATATAGCATTTCTCCATAACCTGCCAACCTTCTATGAAATTTGTAATTCTCGATAAGGTTATTGTTTGCACTTTTCCCCCTGAGAATATTTTACTGATGAGTGATTTCAATATTCCGAGTTTTAACATATCTGCATCGCATTATATGATCCGGAAGCCTGCAACAGATTTACTCCATGCAAAACCTCAGATGTTTTTATCTCGACATAGTTTTTCTTCTATCTCTGATTCTAAATTAATTCTGGTCCAAGATAAACTTTTAAGGAGGATATTCATCACGCTGCGCGCACCCTCCATCTTCTTTTGCCTTGGGAAAATTCCCTATACTAAAAATGCAAGATATGTATACAATTTACGTCAATTTAATTTATATGCAATTTCTCAAGGTCTACAAGTATTGCCTATCCAATTCTAAACACTTTATACAACTCTAAAACTGAAAATAATAACAATGATATCCTCGGACCGACAAACAATTTCAAACTCATCAAACTGCCCATATTAGAGTAGAATCACTAATTACCTTAGTGGAGATAATAAATAAAGATAGATGAAACAAAACTAAGCCGCAATAAATGTAACCAAGACAAGAAAGGGTAAGAAAACTTCTTGTAAATTCCATAACTTTTATTGAAATTTAAAACGTCATGTATATAATTTTATACCTCACTCTAAAATAACAACAACCAGCAGACGGAAAACTTTATTTGACGTCCATGACCTATTAATGGAAAATTTGAATCGTCACCAATGTGACTATTAGTCACAACATAGGTCTAGTCAGTAATTTCTTTTTACGGTTCGTACTCTATTTTTTATTTTTATGAGATAAAACATTAACGCTGAGACTTTTTCATACATTGTCATTTTAACATTGTGACATAAATGTCAAACATGGTTCTATTGAGGTTATGTTTTTATGAATGGTAAGTTTTAATTTTTTATGAATTTAGTAGAATTATGGATTTATTACTAAATTAGACTCTCTTCAAGATAAATCAATATTTACACAAAATGTTCAGCTAATGAAAACCTTACAGTGGTTAATAAAATTATGAATGTAGTCTAGGAATATGGTTTTTAGTTTGCAACCTTATATTTTACATATACATTTATTGTAACATTTCCTTATAGCCTACATGTTCTGAATAGAAGTACAGGGACACAAATTTAGTTCACTTGTGCCTTCAAAACTGTGCAAATAAATATAAATTACATCGTAGAGCGATAAGATAAATGTCTTGGCTAATGATTTTTAGGTATTACCCCTGTTCCCTCTGGGTAAGTTACTGATTATATTCACCTGTAGTGATACACAGTTTTTTAGGAGTTTTGCAAGCATATGCTGAAAATAAATAATTAGTAAGCTACACAAAATTTAAAGTTCATTAGGCTATATATTATATATCTGTCTTATAAAAAGTTACAGAATAATAAAATAATCATTGCAATAAGGCCTCTTACTATTACATATTGAAAAATATAAACTGTTTTTTTAGAGAAGAATAAGCAGGGACTTTAATAAGTAGCCTACACTCGTTCAATTGTTCTATCACACTATTTGATATATTATCCAAATTCAATATTTTATGTAAATCGTACGAAACAAGAATAATAATAAATTAACAACAAGAATAATACATTACAATTTTTAATAACATAAATTTAACAATAACATTATAAAATAACAAAACCAACTATGGCCTAGACCTGCACATCAGAAATATGTTACAATATTTATAGATTGCGTGGATAGCAGTGAGCAACGGCTTTTGTAAAGGCAGTAGCCAAACCCACAATTATATCTAGAAATCTATCATACGATTTCCTCATATTCATCGTCATATTCAAATTCACAATAAATTAGTTACTTCTTGCTGTTTCTTATTTACATGACAAATGACTAACTAATAAGTAGGAATTATATGTTTTGTTAAATACATTTAATATTGAATTATTCATTCGGTTAAAAACAATTTGACAAACCATTTGAAAAAACAACCGAATAAAGAGTGTAGGCCGCTTATTAAAGTTACCCAAGAATAACAGTTATTATGTACTTTTTGACCTGTAGCATAGCATAGTACTTCAATTCCCTCAAATAAAAATCCAAAATATATAAAATATAAAAAAATGTTACAAATCAAAAATATTTACAACTCGCCTCATTTATTTTTATATAAAGGCACAAAAACACCAATTGAGTTGTTTTGTACCCACTGAAAAACTAAAAATCTGAGAAAGTTAAATTACTTTAATACGTTTTATTGCATCAAGAAAGAGACCATGTTAGTATATCACATATGTTTTTAATTGAATGTGTAGAAAGAACAGAAAATTTCAAATAAAACACTAAAGAAAACTTGAAATTACTTTAGTTATCAAACAACAACAAATTAATCGCATAAGTAAGGGCGATTCTAACTAGCTCCAACAATGCTAGCATCTTATGGTGCTGCCCATCACTGTACTAGTGATAAACAAAACACATATTTTAAGATAGTATGTATCACGTACCAGGTATATTTATATTCCTTGAGTGGTTCTATGAACTGACGTTCTAGAATTCAATAGGTGGTAGTCAAAGTGGACATACTGCTTTGCAGAAAAACAACAAGATTTTACATACACTTGTTTTGAATGTTGTATAAAACACTGTTAGATGTGCTAATTTTGTTTCTTCAGATGAAGCATTACAATCTAAATTTAACACGTAACAATATCTATTATGTAATAAATAATTGGTTTTAGGCATATAATCATGTATGCACATAATAACTGTAAATCTTACAGATGGTCCATATTGTCAATAAAGAAATGAAATCTACTCTGGTTATAAGCTATACAATGTCTGAACACTTATCTATCGGGTTTACTGAAATGGTAGCTAGAACAAAATTAACAGGATTGTAAGGGCTGTGTGTGTTAGGCAGTAGTATGCTCTTAGCAGTGCGTAAGGAATTTTATAATTGTTGGAAAAAATTCTCTAAAGTATTGGAGCAAGTATAAAAATCATGTTTTCTTCTGCAGAGTTGCGCAAAACAAGTTTTACTTAAGTTATATTGTTTTTAACGTTTGTTTTATCCTTAATATAAATGTTGATTATATAATATTAAGGTAGAAACTAGGCTATTGGTGTGGTAGTCTAATTTATGAATAATATAAGTTACTACATTTCCAATGCTGCCAGATAATTTTACACAACAATTATTATGGGATTTTCAGATATAATAATTCTGTATTTGAGTTTTAAAAATTGTCAGTATAAATTATTAACACCAAGACACACAAGTTTAGTAAAAACAAATCCAGTTCCAAAACATTTTTTAACAAACCTATTTTTTTTCAGAAAATGAATATTTTTTAAGAAAGAAAATCTCTAAATAGGAAGGAAAGAATCTGAAGTTCTATCAAGCACCTCACTTTAGTAAACCAGGTAAGTAAGGAATCATTTTCCATAAAATATATTGTGTTCTTTTAAGAATCTAAAAGAATACACAAAAGTGTTTAAAAACAGCAAAAGTTCATTCTTTTTACAAGACATACTGTTTTATTTCCACTGATGAGATAATCTGGTTATACTGAAGTTATTTGAGAACTACTCATCATACTTGGCCAGGAGATAAGATTTAAAAACAAAACACACAAACAGATGAAGATCCTATTATACATTTATGTACAAGACACTAAAATAAACCACCTTTTCCAATATTCGTGATGTTTTGCAAAAGAGCAAATGATTCAAATACATGTTATAGTTACACAAGGCTAAGGAGGCCTTATGTGCACGGGATGTATTTATTGTTACGTGAAACATTGGCAGAATCAATGAAGATAGCTTCTGTTTATATTGTACATGTTAATTTAATGACAAGACTTCTGTTGCTTATCTATGTATTTTGTATTTATTTAAATATGACTTCTTGTGTGCCAACAAAATAAATTAATATCGCCTAAATAATCCAGTATAAGTGTTTTTAGATATGCGCCATCATTAAAAGTGTTAGTCCACTGAGCACCAGCAAATGTCTGAAAAGATCAGTGTTACCATGACAATACTTTTATCATCAAAAGCAACCTTAAAAAAATGCTTGTTTTTAAACATAACACAACTACATTTTTCTTCTTACTTTTAAATTACATACTTAAAGTAACTGTTGAGACATGTCTTTAAATGTCCTGTCTACATTTTTCAATAAAATCTATAGATATTTAAGATTCTTACCAAGACAATAGTAAATGCAAAACATGTTTATACAGCATATTTCCAAGTGTTGACCATTACGGTACTCCTTATAATTGAATAGATTTATTGTAAAAAAAATAGTTTTCATTAGTGTATGATGTTTTAAACCAACTATTACATGGTGTTTACATGGTGAAATATCTGGATAAGCCACATTTCAAATATACTTACTCCACTGATGGCTTTGTATTTATTTTGTTTATAAGCATATGATGGTTGACTAAATTAATAACTTTAGTCAAACAAAAACTATTTGTTGCAGCATATGTTTTGTATATAGACTATTTATTATTTGTTTCAAAAGAAACCTAAGTATGTCGGATCAAAATTTCATAACAAACTTCCTATAGAAATTAAATTAGAGGTTATGTATAAAAATTTTAAGATAAAATTAAAAAATGTTTCTCTTTGACAAGGTCATATAATCCACTGATTGATTGTAATGTAATAATTCGGTAACCTTAATAATTGATTGTTTTATGCCAAAAACTGTTTTAATTGTAATAATTTTATTTTAAATTTGTTTCTGTTTTCTGTAATATGTATATACCTTGTTTTTCGTGTATATATAAATAATTTTTTAATTTATATTATAGACATGAATTAATTATAATCCTGACACTCACTATTCATGTATATTTGTGTGTCTACTAATAAACTTGTTTTGAGTCTTAATTAGAATTTATGTGTTAAATTATTTATTTATAGTAACTATTTTTTATTTGTTTTTGTATAACCGTACGAATTTTGACATCTTTCTAAGCACATATCCAGAGAAAATACTGGATAAGTCACTCCAAGTCATAATGGGACAATTTAAAAATATGGTTTTTTTTGAACTTATATTTTAAACATTTTGTTTAAAAATCAGGTAATTCAAGTCAGTTCTCATGCTTGAAAATGTAGTTATTATTCTCTGTAACACCAGAGAATAATAACTCTGTAATACAATGATGTACTTTTATTGCCAGTAACGTACATATCATAAATCTGTCATGGCCATAAACTTGTAGGAAATTGAACTGTGAAATTAACTATTGAATCATCATTGTTTCTTTTATCAGTTCCCGAATGCTGGTGCACACACTGTTGTATGAAACTAAACCATACATCCATTATTATTATTATATATGGATATTATAACCAATTAACATATGTTTGTCAGATTTCATACTGTTTATAAACACTGAAATTTAAAAATTAGAATTTCATAAAAATATTCTTAAATCAGAATATTGTTTTCCATACTTAACACATTCACGACGGATTTTTATGTGAATTTTTAATAATATTAGCAAAAAAAAACCATAGTCCTTTAATTATGGTAAATGTCTTAAATATAACGATAAACGTATGTAGCCTTCGCATTTTTGCACAAAGAAATGTATTTCAATATGTTTTTTTCCATTTTTTTTTTCCGTATACCCCAATTGCATCCTAAAAAAAATTAATTTACCTTAAAAATTAAGTATAACGTCCTAAGTATAATGAGAAATGTATGTAGGCTTCACATTTTTGCACAAAAAAAAATGTATTTTCAATATGTTATTTTCAATGTTTTACCCCAATTGGTACCTAAAAAATTAATTTATCTTAAAAATTAACCAATCGTCGGGCGCCTAAAGGAGTACCGTACACGATACTGTAAAGGTAATTTATTTAAGCGTGAGATTAAATTTGACCAAATCACCAAGACAGGAAAATAATAAAAACGCAATAATAAAATGCATAGCAATGTGTACCCTAACGGGCGCACGACAATTTTATGAAAGCCCAGTGTGTACCCCATCGGGTACATGACGGCACTTGTGAAAGATTCACACGTTGTTGTGAACATGTTAATTAGATTCAAGTTTCATATTGGTTCATACAAGTTAGTTATATTTCAGAATAAAATATAGACTTTTTAAAGTAACATTACATAACATCATATTGCATCTGACTTATTACCTGTTTTTGCTTACTATAAAAAATGATACAATAGATATATTTTAGTCATTATATATGGGGATATACTTATTACGGCAAAGTTATACTGTCCGTACTTTCCAAAGGTTGTGTTTTGACTCGTTCTCAGACAGAAATTTGATTTTTACCTAAAACCTTTTTGGTCACATAAGCTTCATATTTCTTTATATGTTTCTGTACAATATTTTATGAAGGTTCTTACACGAATATGGCTTACTAATTATTTGTTTCAATATTAATGAAAGTAAATCAATAAAATTAGATTTTTAGTATAGAGCATAAATATGTATAGCTTATGTAACTTCGCTTCTTGGATATATTTTAAAATATTTATTCAGTTCCAAAAAACCCATAAGGAGCTCAATACATATTTTTAGTCTAATACTAGAAAAAGATTGTAGGTTTTATAAAATACATTTTAAAAAGTTGCTCGATTTAAGATATATACATATTAATTGTATAAACAGCAATAGCCTCATTTAGTGTTAACAGAATCGTAAAAAGTTTCTTGCTCCATAAATACACCGGAACCCGAATTGTCACCTGTTCAACAAGCATGCTTCTATTACATGACAGATCTGTAACTCTTTGTGATTCCATTATATTTTGTTGTTTCTTTCACACTTGCTTAAATAAGCGAACTAATTTAATTCCAATGAAGATTGATTCACAAAATGTACTTGTTTCCGCAGGACCCGGATCTCTCACGTCCTGAAACATACTGGTCTTGTCACTTGCAACGTTATTTTACGCTTGTAACTGATGTGTAAATAGTGTTTACATCAACCTTTAGTAATATTCCAACTAATAAGATTAGTTTGAGACCAGTGTTAAAAACACGTGATATTTTACCAAAATAAAAAAATAATCAAATTAAATAAAGTATATCTGTTGAATCTGAACACGAAATTGGCTCATTGGTAAGCTGAACCCATTGTGGTTCAACAATTCAAAATTCTGAATAGGTGTACAAGTTCAGTTTTAAAATGCAAACTTTTCCTTTGCCTAGCTGTGCCTGTATATTATTTACAAATCTAATAAATACAATAGCTATATCCAACAAGGTTTCTGATTGTAGAGATTGGCTCATTGGTAAGCTGAACCCATTGTGGTTTCAACAATTCAAAATTCTGAATAGGTGTACAAGTTCAGTTTTAAAATGCAAACTTTTCCTTTGCCTAGCTGTGCTGTATATTATTTACAAATCTAATAAATACATTAGCTATATCCAACAAGGTTCTGATTGTAGAAATTGGCTCATTGGTAAGCTGAACCCATTGTGGTTCAACAATTCCAAATTCTGAATAGGTGTACAAGTTCAGTTTTAAAATGCAAACTTTTCCTTTGCCTAGCTGTGCTGTATATTATTTACAAAATCTAATAAATACATTAGCTATATCAAACAAGGTTCTGATTGTAGAGATTGGCTCATTGGTAAGCTGAACCCATTGTGGTTAAACAATTCCAAAATCTAAATAGGTGTACAAGTTCAGTTTTTAAAATGCAAACTTTTCCTTTGCCTAGCTGTGCTGTATATTATTTACAAATCTAATAAATACATTAGCTATATCCAACAAGGTTCTGATTGTAGAGATTGGCTCATTGGTAAGCTGAACCCATTGTGGTTCAACAATTCAAAATTCTGAATAGGTGTACAAGTTCAGTTTTAAAATGCAAACTTTTCCTTTGCCTAGCTGTGCTGTATATTATTTACAAATCTAATAAATACATTAGCTATATCCAACAAGGTTTCTGATTGTAGAAATTGGCTCATTGGTAAGCTGAACCCATTGTGGTTCAACAATTCAAAATTCTGAATAGGTGTACAAGTTCAGTTTTAAAATGCAAAACTTTTCCTTTGCCTAGCTGTGCTGTATATTATTTACAAATCTAATAAATACATTAGCTATATCCAACAAGGTTCTGATTGTAGAGATTGGCTCATTGGTAAGCTGAAACCCATTGTGGTTCAACAATTCCAAAATCTAAATAGGTGTACAAGTTCAGTTTTAAAATGCAAACTTTTCCTTTGCCTAGCTGTGCTGTATATTATTTACAAATCTAATAAATACATTAGCTATATCCAACAAGGTTCTGATTGTAGAGATTGGCTCATTGGTAAGCTGAACCCATTGTGGTTCAACAATTCCAAAATCTAAATAGGTGTACAAGTTCAGTTTTAAAATGCAAACTTTTCCTTTGCCTAGCTGTGCTGTATATTATTTACAAATCTAATAAATACATTAGCTATATCCAACAAGGTTCTGATTGTAGAAATTGGCTCATTGGTAAGCTGAACCCATTGTGGTTCAACAATTCCAAATTCTGAATAGGTGTACAAGTTCAGTTTTAAAATGCAAACTTTTCCTTTGCCTAGCTGTGCTGTATATTATTTACAAATCTAATAAATACATTAGCTATATCAAACAAGGTTCTGATTGTAGAGATTGGCTCATTGGTAAGCTGAACCCATTGTGGTTCAACAATTCCAAATTCTGAATAGGTGTACAAGTTCAGTTTTAAAATGCAAACTTTTCCTTTGCCTAGCTGTGCTGTATATTATTTACAAATCTAATAAATACATTAGCTATATCAAACAAGGTTCTGATTGTAGAGATTGGCTCATTGGTAAGCTGAACCCATTGTGGTTCAAACAATTCCAAATTCTGAATAGGTGTACAAGTTCAGTTTTAAAATGCAAACTTTTCCTTTGCCTAGCTGTGCTGTATATTATTTACAAATCTAATAAATACATTAGCTATATCCAACAAGGTTCTGATTGTAGAAATTGGCTCATTGGTAAGCTGAACCCATTGTGGTTCAACAATTCCAAATTCTGAATAGGTGTACAAGTTCAGTTTTAAAATGCAAACTTTTCCTTTGCCTAGCTGTGCTGTATATTATTTACAAATCTAATAAATACATTAGCTATATCAAACAAGGTTCTGATTGTAGAGATTGGCTCATTGGTAAGCTGAACCCATTGTGGTTCAACAATTCCAAATTCTGAATAGGTGTACAAGTTCAGTTTTAAAATGCAAACTTTTCCTTTGCCTAGCTGTGCTGTATATTATTTACAAATCTAATAAATACATTAGCTATATCAAACAAGGTTCTGATTGTAGAGATTGGCTCATTGGTAAGCTGAACCCATTGTGGTTCAACAATTCAAAATTCTGAATAGGTGTACAAGTTCAGTTTTAAAATGCAAACTTTTCCTTTGCCTAGCTGTGCTGTATATTATTTACAAATCTAATAAATACATTAGCTATATCCAACAAGGCAACAAGCTGATTGTAGAGATTGGCTCAGTACAAATCTAGAAATAGCAATACAGCTAACTTTTTATATTAAAAAGAAGTCATAATTTTGGGTTAAAAATTGTTCAGTTTTTATAACCAATGTATTTCTAGAAAATGATACCAAAAATAAATAGAAATTGAGGACAAAGTATCTAACTCACAGTACTGCTCTCTATAGCTTTAGATACAAAGCCATACACATGTGCAACTGCCTGCCTATAATATTAAGAATATTTAGATTGTAATAGTTTTTAGTCTAGACTAAGAAGAGAATTCTTTTTACAATGTTGTTTTTACAAAGCAGGTGAATATAAATCTAACTTAGAATACCTTAACTATATATTTGAACTTAACTTTTTGACACAGCCTATACACATTTTTTGTATTTGTCTTTAGGCAATGCAGATTATTGATTCTATAGTTCTAACTTACACTTTACTGTACATTTGATGTACTTGAAAGATTATTTTAAGTAAGGTCTACTACTAAGTAAGTTACTAAGTAAGATACTAGTAAGTTTTTTATGCAGTATTTTACTATTTAATACATAATTATCATCAAACAGCAATTTAGATTTTTTTAAGATTGTTTTATAATGGTTTTATAATTTTATCAACTTACTTTAACCAAATTATTTGTTTAGTTTTCTTGCTGGCAAGAAACTTGAATATTTTATGTAAATTACAGGTTTTATTATACCTTTAAAAACTTTGTATTTTCGAAATATTCATATAAATGTCATCTGGAAAATTTTGTTGTTTACTAAAAGTTGATCAAATCGTATTGTAAAGTAAAAATACTGTGAGATTACTTGCTATTGGCTCATCATCCATTTATAACACAGAGCAGACCATGTTTTTGATAACAGTGTTTTAGTAAATATCTAGTTTGGTATACAACAAGCACTGATTTATTTCTAAGAATGTGCTCTATAATAGAATACAAGCATTTCTAGCAACTCTCCTAGAGATAATTTATTCTATGAAATACTCGACATTGTGCCAGTCATGGAGTGTGGTCTTTCACAAGGGGGAAGGGGGATAAGTGGGGAGATGATGTAACATGTCATTTTTACGGGGGGTTTATATAAGGCATTTTTTTTGAGAGGAGAATATTTTTTAGTTAATGACATGTTATGATTTTTATTTCTTCCACCTACAATTATACTCCAGTAGCTCAACACTATCGCGGGAGACGTCAGCTGGCGGGGTCCGGCTCGACCGGGTAAGACGCGGAGTTTCAGGATACATCCGCCGGAGTTCGCTTCAAGGGCTGAAGCGCCTTACAGCGGACGACTCCAGTACTACAGTACGTAAGTACGCTGTGCCTGGCTTCCTCGCTCTCTCGGTCGCTGTCTCTCGGTCGCTGTCTCTCGGTCGCTGTCTTTCGGTCGGTGATTGCAGTCGAAGTCGTCGAGACGGAGTCGCCGCCCCCACACACGCCACGATAAGGTGCAAGTAAGTAGGTACTTATTTACCTGCCAAAACACGCTTTTACCTGAACTTGCCTAGTCACTAACGATAGGATAAGTACGCGACATTACGTACTTAAGCTGCTAACGGAATATAATTATAGATATAAAGTGTAGCAAGAAAATAGATCAGTACGAATAGGATTAGATTCTACTACTAGTAAAGAAGAGTTTGAATTTAGTTTTACTTAATTTATCGTTTCTTTTCGAGGTCGCTGGGTCGCTTGACGTACGTTGGCACCAGCACTCCTGAGCTTCAGGCTAAGCGTAATTTAATTTAGTTTTACTTAATTATCGTTTCTTTTCGAGGTCGCTGGGTCGCTTGACGTACGTACGTTGGCACCAGCGCTCCTGAGCTTCAGGCTAAGCGTAATTTAATTTAGTTTTACTTAATTATCGTTTCTTTTCGAGGTCGCTGGGTCGCTTGACGTACGTACGTTGGCACCAGCGTTCCTGAATTTTGGACTAGGATTGAACGTAGTTTAGTGTTTATATTTAATTTAATTTAGTTTATCGTTTCTTTTCGAGGCCACTGGGTTGCTTGACGTACGTTGGCACCAGTGTTCCTGAACTTCGGGCTAGGCGTAATTTAATTTAGTTTTACTTAGTTTATTGTTTCTTTTCGAGGCCGCTGGGTCACTTGACGTACGTTGGCACCAGCGTTCCTTAGTTTCGAGCTCGAGTCGAACTAGGCGCGAATTTGAGTGAACTAGTGTTCGCATTCAATTTTTATTTAGTTTATCGTTTCTGTTCGAGGCCGCTGGGTCGCTTGACGTACGTTGGCACCAGCGTTCCTTAGTTTCGAGCTCCAGGCGAGCTAGGCGCGATTTCGAGCGAGCAAGTGTTTACATTTAGCCTTTATTTAGTTTATCGTTTCTTTTCGAGGCCGCTGGGTCGCTTGACGTACGTTGGCACCAGTGTTCCTTAGTTTCGAGCTCGAGTCGAGCTAGGTGCGAATTTGAGTGAATTAGTGTTCGCATTTAGTTTTTATTTAGTTCATCGATTCTTTTCGAGGCCGCTGGGTCGCTTGATGTACGTTGGCACCAGCGTTCCTTACTTTCGAGCACTAGTCGAGCTATGTGTGATTTCGAGCGAACTGGTGTTCGCATTTAGATTTATTTAGCTGTCATTTCTTTTGTTTTGGCCGCTGGGTCGCTTGACGTAAGTTGGCTCCAGCGTTCCTCGTTTTCGAGCTTCAGTTGAACTAACAACTGTTCGTATTAGGGGACGTTTAGATGGTGGAACAGTCATCCTAAAGCAAATGCTGACGCCTTCCCTTTATTCCCTTTCGTTTCCGAGTCTGCGATGATGAAAGCATGTTGATCCGTTGATCATCGGTGCTGTATTTGCTTCGGCTTTTGGTTTTACATTAATTCGGTTCTGAGCTGAACTTGGAAACTACCTCTCCCTTTCGAACCCTGGATTTTACCCCTCTCGACTGTTCTATCCGGTGTCTTAGGGTTATATAATTTTATAAACTATCCCTGACCCGATTAAACGTTATAAATTTGGCGCCCGAACAATTGGACGAAATTAAACGATTAAATTTTCTTAAAATACTGTTATATTTAAGGAAATTAGTTTAAAATGTTTGAAAACGTTATATTTCGCAAGTTCTTTGCAGTTTTACGCTGGCTGTTGGGAATATTGTATATTTTGCCTACCTCAAACAAAAGGGTCGATTTAGATAAGACTAACGGTACTAAGGGTGATAAAGATACTCCTGTACCATTGTCAACAGAAACTCGACCTTCGGTGACACTTAATATTCCCACTAGGCAACCGGAAACAATAAAAGATAAATCCCCAATGGAAAATGACCCATATGTTGGATGGGTCTATCGCTTAGACAAAAACCAACTACGTAACGAATTATTAAAATACAATCTTGATAGTGAGGGAAAAGTCGACGAATTAAGGAAACGATACGTAGCATATTTACGGTCGGATAAATTAACGACTTCAGAGCATGAGGTCGAGAACGAAAATAATAGGATGGACTATGCGGGCGTATTAGGAGGCAATTCCGTATCTCACACCCACAGGGTACTGAGCAGCAATGAGCAAAACGAAAGCATGGCTCTTCGTGAAATTCTTGGACTCCCTCCTAACGCTGACAGCAGAACTCTAAGGGAAATGATTTTATCGTTAAAAACCACTAGAGAATCCCAGCCTTCAGCTAATGGCACGATACAAACTCCACACACAAACGTAGTACATAGCCACCAATCGATGTTACCGAACTATTCACTTCCGACGTATACACAAACGAATCCGGTCGGACTAGAAAAACGACCAGGTTGTTTCGATCTGCAGAATGACTCGCCTAACTTATGCAACCTAGTAAGGAAATGGAATCTTCGTTTTGACGGAGTGAAAGGACCGATCTCGTTCCTAGAGAGATTGGATGAGCTACTCGACGCGTACGGCATTGAACGAAACGACATCCTTACAGCCTTGCCAGAGATTTTCCAAAACTCTGCACTCCTGTGGTATAGGAACAACAAGGACTTATGGGACAATTATGTGGATTTTCGGAGGGACTTTGAAACACAGTTTCTTCCTCCTGGATACAAACAAAATCTTGATGACGAGATCCGGAAGCGTACACAAGGTCAAGAGGAGCAATTTAAAGACTTTGTCGTGGCTTTAATGACATTAATGCGCAGAAGAGGTTCGTTAACACTAGATGAAAAACTCAATATTTTATATTCAAACATGCGTCCCGAGTATAAACTTACGATGAAACGACAAGAATGTAGGACCATATCGGATATGATTCACCAGGCTAAGCAGTATGAAGAATATTTGAGTGCCCGAAACACTTACCGGCCTCCTCCACTGCCATCACTCGCCCTAGTGCCAGAGACGGCATACTATGCAAAGAAGAAGTGTGATAAATCTCACGAAGCGTCTGCGGTTAGCAAGAACGGCGTTACAAAGACAAAACCCGCTCAAGTAGAAAATGAAATGAGTTTGCACCATTCATGGCGAGGCGAACCACACGCAAAGACGGACGACAGAAACCAAAATTGTCAAACCTAACGTTCAAAAAGATAAACGTGAGCTTAACGTGAGGTTCCAAACCCCAGTTAACACGGTGAGGCGTATACGCGACGACACCATATGTTGGAACTGCGAAAAAAGGGGGCATTTTTTTCGAGAATGCCAAAGGCCCAAGACCTTGAGGTGTTTTTATTGTAAGCGACAAGGTATAGCAGCAACTACCGCTTGCGATTGCCAGACGGGAAACGGTCGGTGGACTCAGCCGAGAAGGGGTCACCTGAGTCCCAACCGAAGAAATTAAGAACGACCCCAGAAGACTGGCAGAGTTGGCTTCGCACAATAGCGAATTTTTCTGGATCAGTACAGAGCAGCAGAAACATGGACAGCAGACCACACATCGAAATAGAAATCTACGGTAGCATATTTTCTGCTCTAATAGATACTGGGGCAACGATTTCGATGGTGGGAAAGAGACTAGCTGAGCTTTTGAGAAGAAACGGAAATGTACCAATTAAACGCCCGATGAAAATCCGGATGGCTGATGGCTCACAGACATCGTTTAGAAGAATATTATACGTTCGAAGGCTTGATCTCCTATAGAGATACGACGCATAAGTTCGAGGCACTTTGCGTGCCGTCACTTACTTCGGACCTAATAGTTGGTGTCGATTCGATTGAATCGTTGGGGTTGCTGACATATGATTTTCCCTCCCCAGACGCGACACGAACGTAATATCTTCTTACAGAAGAGTGATGTAGGGGATGTTAGCGGATTGAATCAGCTATCAGAAGATGAACAAGAGGTCTTAGAAAAATTTCTAACAGAGGAGTTGCCTAAATTCGATGATGTTACGGGTAAAACAACACTAGTTGAACACAAGATTCGCCTGATCGATAATACACCTATTAAACAAAGGTACTATACGAGAAATCCGGCAATGCAGGCTGTACTAGAAAAAGAGTTAGAGCGTATGATCGAAGCTGAAGTGATCGAACCGTCTTCGAGCCCGTGGAGCTCACCGATTGTACTTACCAAAAAACCATCTGGTGCATACAGAGTATGTATCGATTTTCGGCGTCTAAATACAGTCACGGTGAAGGATGCTTACCCCTTGCCACAAATCAACCCAATTCTAGAAAAACTCAAGGAAGCCCGCTATATTTCGACCATCGACCTCAAAGACGGATATTGGCAGGTCCCTTTATCAGAGGAAAGTCGGCCGCTGACAGCATTCACTGTACCTGGAAAAGGATTGTTCCAATTTCGCGTCATGCCATTTGGTTTGCATTCGGCTGGGGCTACCTTCCAGCGCCTCTTGGACACCGTTATAGGACCAGAATTGGAACCTAAAGTGTTTGCCTATCTGGATGACTTGGTTATCGTGAGCCCTAACTTCGAGGCTCATCTACAGCTTCTTCAAGAGGTTTTTCAACGACTAAGAAGAGCAGGTCTGAAACTTAACCCTGCCAAATGTCACTTCTGCAAAAACTGAACTGAAGTATTTGGGTCACGTTGTGAACGACAGGGGCATTAAGACAGATCCAGAGAAAGTTCGAGCCATTGTAGAATTTCCTAGGCCGTCCAATTTGAAAACTCTAAGAGGCTTCCTTGGTATGGCCTCGTGGTATCGGAGGTTCGTCCCCAACTTCGCATCTCTGACCACCCCCCTCACGAGACTGTTGAAGAAAGATACTAGATGGCAATGGACGGAAGAACAGGAGAGTTCATTCAAGACTCTTAAGGAAAAATTAACGACTACGCCTATCCTAGCCTGTCCTGATTTTGGACAAACGTTTGTTTTAAGAGTGGACGCCTCGGGCGACGGCCTTGGAGCATCGTTAACACAAACACAGAACGGAAAAGAAGTTGTGATTGCGTACGGTAGCAGATTGTTGACGGGAAATGAACGCAAATTCTCAGTCACAGAAAAAGAATGTTTAGCGCTAGTCTGGGCCGTAAAAAAATTTCGCCCATACCTAGAGGGATATCACTTTATCGCAGAATCGGACCATCAGGCTTTGAGATGGTTACAAAAGTTAGAGACTCCTTCTGGTCGGCTGGCCCGCTGGGTGTTGGAACTCCAGCAACACGATATGGAGATACGATACCGAAAAGGAGCCCTAAACAAAGTGGCTGACGCTCTGTCTCGGAACCCGGTATATGAGCAACAAATTGAGCATATAGGATCATTTACGGCTGAAAATTGTTCAGCTCAGAAAAGAAGGCAGGTAAACAGAAGACCACGTCAGGAAGAAATTACTGATGAATCCAATGATGTAGTGATGGTTGATAGGAACCTATGGTATAAAAGGCTATACAAAATGGCCACAAAGGGTGACTCAAATCTAATTATAAAAGATGGGAACCTCTATCGTCGAATAGTAGTAAAAGGAAATAACGGACGCAGACAAGCCCACTGGAAAATGTGTGTTCGCGAAGAAGACCGCCCGAAAGTACTGCAAGAAAATCACGATAAAGAAACTGCAGGTCATTTGGGTGTTAGAAAAACTGCCTTAAAGCTCTCCCAGTGTTATTACTGGCCAAGTTGGTTTCGTGACGTAAAGGCATACGTAAAAAAAATGTCTGATATGTCAGCGATATAAAGTTGAACAAACGAAGCCCGCCGGGAAGATGTATTTTCGTAAGCCACAAGGTCCGTGGTACACGGTTACCGCAGATATAGTGGGCCCCTTGCCACGATCGAAGAGTGGAAATCGGTTTGTACTAGTATGTCAAGATTACTAAAGCAAGTGGTTAGAACTTAGTCCACTTAGATCGGCCACGGCAGCTAATGTGGTAAAGAATTTCAAAGAGATGATTTTGTTCAGATACGGTGCACCCAGCGTTTTAATAACCGATAATGGGTCACAATTTGTTTCGAGAATTTTTCGGGATCTTTGTAGGGACTGGAACGTCGACTGTCAACTGACGGCCCCTTATAGTCCTCAGAGCAATCCAGTAGAACGTTCTAACCGCGTCATCAAAACCTTGATATCGCAATTCGTTGGTGAAGACCACCGATCGTGGGATGCTAAACTAAGTGAGTTTAGGTATGCTTTAAATACAGCGAACCATGAATCGACAAAATTCACGCCTGCCATGCTTAACTTTGGACGCGAGCTGAGACTGCCTAAAGCAATATGTGGACCTGCATTTGAGTACTCCCTCGACCAGGAAACGACTACACGAGAAGAACGACACGAGCAACGAATGGAAGAATTTAAAAAGATGTATCAAAGCTGTCATCGCAACTTAGCCCGTGCCTTCCAGAGGCAGTCTCGATATTATGACCTCAGACGACGAGATCATAACCTCCGTGTTGGACAGTTGGTCTGGAAAAGACATCACACCCCTGTCTTCAGCTCCTGACGCGTATGCATCGAAGCTAGCGCCCCGTTTTGTAGGCCCTTTCGAAGTAATTAGGTTTAAAGGCCCAAATATCGTCGAGTTGAAAGACCGTTCAACAAAAAAAAACTCAAACGGCCCACGTAAAAGACGTGAAAACGTATACAGGATCCAACTGATAGAAATCGAAAGTTTAACTTTTTTCTCATTTTGTTTCCCCGAAGTGGGTGGGGGATGTAACATGTCATTTTTACGGGGGGTTTATATAAGGCATTTTTTATTTTTTTGAGAGGAGAATATTTTTTAGTTAATGACATGTTATGATTTTTATTTCTTCCACCTACAATTATACTCCAGTAGCTCAACACTATCGCGGGAGACGTCAGCTGGCGGGGTCCGGCTCGACCGGGTAAGACGCGGAGTTTCAGGATACATTCGCCGGAGTTCGCTTCAAGGGCTGAAGCGCCTTACAGCGGACGACTCCAGTACTACAGTACGTAAGTACGCTGTGCCTGGCTTCCTCGCTCTCTCGGTCGCTGTCTCTCGGTCGCTGTCTTTCGGTCGGTGATTGCAGTCGAAGTCGTCGAGTCGGAGTCGCCGCCCCCACACACGCCGCGATAAGGTGCAAGTAAGTAGGTACTTATTTACCTGCCAAAACACGCTTTTACCTGAACTTGCCTAGTCACTAACGATAGGATAAGTACGCGACATTACGTACTTAAGCTGCTAACGGAATATAATTATAGATATAAAGTGTAGCAAGAAAATAGATCAGTACGAATAGGATTAGATTCTACTACTAGTAAAGAAGAGTTTGAATTTAGTTTTACTTAATTTATCGTTTCTTTTCGAGGTCGCTGGGTCGCTTGACGTACGTTGGCACCAGCACTCCTGAGCTTCAGGCTAAGCGTAATTTAATTTAGTTTTACTTAATTATCGTTTCTTTTCGAGGTCGCTGGGTCGCTTGACGTACGTACGTTGGCACCAGCGCTCCTGAGCTTCAGGCTAAGCGTAATTTAATTTAGTTTTACTTAATTATCGTTTCTTTTCGAGGTCGCTGGGTCGCTTGACGTACGTACGTTGGCACCAGCGTTCCTGAATTTTGGACTAGGATTGAACGTAGTTTAGTGTTTATATTTAATTTAATTTAGTTTATCGTTTCTTTTCGAGGCCACTGGGTTGCTTGACGTACGTTGGCACCAGTGTTCCTGAACTTCGGGCTAGGCGTAATTTAATTTAGTTTTACTTAGTTTATCGTTTCTTTTCGAGGCCGCTGGGTCACTTGACGTACGTTGGCACCAGCGTTCCTTAGTTTCGAGCTCGAGTCGAACTAGGCGCGAATTTGAGTGAACTAGTGTTCGCATTCAATTTTTATTTAGTTTATCGTTTCTGTTCGAGGCCGCTGGGTCGCTTGACGTACGTTGGCACCAGCGTTCCTTAGTTTCGAGCTCCAGGCGAGCTAGGCGCGATTTCGAGCGAGCAAGTGTTTACATTTAGCCTTTATTTAGTTTATCGTTTCTTTTCGAGGCCGCTGGGTCGCTTGACGTACGTTGGCACCAGTGTTCCTTAGTTTCGAGCTCGAGTCGAGCTAGGTGCGAATTTGAGTGAATTAGTGTTCGCATTTAGTTTTTATTTAGTTCATCGATTCTTTTCGAGGCCGCTGGGTCGCTTGACGTACGTTGGCACCAGCGTTCCTTACTTTCGAGCACTAGTCGAGCTATGTGTGATTTCGAGCGAAACTGGTGTTCGCATTTAGATTTATTTAGCTGTCATTTCTTTTGTTTGGCCGCTGGGTCGCTTGACGTAAGTTGGCTCCAGCGTTCCTCGTTTTCGAGCTTCAGTTGAACTAACAACTGTCGTATTAGGGGACGTTTAGATGGTGGAACAGTCATCCTAAAGCAAATGCTGACGCCTTCCCTTTATTCCCTTTCGTTTCCGAGTCTGCGATGATGAAAGCATGTTGATCCGTTGATCATCGGTGCTGTATTTGCTTCGGCTTTTGGTTTTACATTAATTCGGTTCTGAGCTGAACTTGGAAACTACCTCTCCCTTTCGAACCCTGGATTTTACCCCTCTCGACTGTTCTATCCGGTGTCTTAGGGTTATATAATTTTATAAACTATCCCTGACCCGATTAAACGTTATAATGAATTTTATTTTTCATCGAAATATATTTCACAACACAATACAGTATATACTTATATTCAATGTTATATTGTATATTTATATTCAACTAGCTTAAGTTACCTGAAGTGTTACACATAATTTTCAAAACTGAAGAGTGTATCCTTCTTATTGAAATAATTTGTAATGTAATATGATGGAGCCTTGTGAAATTTTTCAAACAGAAATAGGCATATATCTGGTCCTTATCATTGTTTTAAAAATTCAAGAAATTCAAAAGTTAAATAACATTTTTACTGGTTCATGGTTAAGAAGATTAGAGGTTAAGCAAAATTGCACCTGACATTCATTTCAGGTTTTGCACATGTGACAACATGCATTTCTGGTTTGAGTCAATTACATGTCTGACCCCACAGTTGAGTTGCCTGAGCCGATGCAAGAATATATATACATATAAATGTCTCTGAATCCTACTTTGGTCAATAAGTGTTAACTTTTGGCCATTTAAATTATTTTCCTGTCTAAGATATTTCTAATGCCATAATTAACCCAGTTACCCTGATCAAGAAAATATATACCAACAAAAAACAACTTCGATCCAAAGGCATTAATTTTCAGCCTTCTAATATTCTTCCGGTCTCCGTCATTTGTTCAATCTGTAGTAAAAAGTAGACAGTAACATCGCCTTAGTAATCTGAACAATACTACTGATCAAGGATTGCATGTTTAATGTTTTCTAACATTTAAATATCAAATAATGTTCATGCCCCTTTGGCGAACATTTCATATCTATGAGATTCAATTCAATTCAATTCAATTCAATTCAATTCAATTCAATAATATCTTTATTCACACATTCATCGAGAATGGTTACAGAGTCAACACATGCAGTAAAAATTGATGTCATCAAGAAGTAGGTAAACTAGTTTAAAACTATTATAAATGCAAAGAGAAAATATCTTTAAAATTTGATATCAACTAACATTTCTGTAAAATAAAATATATATGAGGAGAAAATATATGAATGCATATACATACACATACATGTCTTAAATAATAGCATTAACAGAATTAAAAAAACTCATTCAAACTATAAATTGTAGAGTTTATCAACAGGCTGTGCAGTCTTTTCTTCAGAGTTTTAGAGTCACATGTTTTGAAGTTTTCTGGAAGCATGTTAAAGAGTCTTGCACCGCTATAGGAAGGCTTCTTGGTGTAAAGGGTTGTTCTATGCGCTGGAAGGGATATATCATTTGCCCGTCTTGTTGTGTAGCTGTTGACGTCACCAACCCTTGGTAATCTTTCTCTTGAGGCGTGGGTGATTACCTCGATGATGTATATGGACACTACGGTGAGTATCTCAAAAGATTTAAAAGCCTCTCTACAAGATTCTTGTGGCTGTAGTCCTGCTATGATCCGCATAACCCGCTTCTGTAATACCAGGACACGATGAAGGTTGCCGGCAGATGAACTTCCCCACAGAGTTATTCCATATCGAACATGTGATTCGAACAGAGCGTGATATGCGGCTTTCAAAGCGATAGAGGTACCAATGGATTTAATCCTCTTCATTGCAAAGATTGCAGAGCTAAGCCTTGAACACAGTTGGTCGGTGTGATTGCTCCAGGAAAGGCCTTGATCCAGAGTTAGGCCTAAGTGTTTTGTGTTGTCAACTCTCTGAAGATCTGGGGGCTCAGTCAAGCATTCTTTTAATCGTCCAGAAGTGAGATATTTTGTCTTTGCAGCGTTAAAAACTAGGTCGTTATTTGAGCAATATTGTTGTGCCATACTGACTGATATGAAGGTACGAATGTCCAGGTCTTCAATGGCATTGCCACTCGTTACAAGAACGGTGTCATCAGCAAACATGACTGGGTAGCTTATATTACCCAAATACTTAGGTAGGTCTGCAGTAAAAAGAACAAACAGAACCGGGCCCAACACTGAACCCTGGGGAACACCTCTTGTAACAGCCAAGGGCCCAGATCTTGCAGTCCTCTCTGTTCCATCCAGGTTTTGTTTTATTTCAACGACCTGTTCTCTTCCCGTTAAGTAACTCTCAAACCACTTGACTGTAGTCCCTCCAAAACCAAGAGATTTAATTTTGTTGATAATTAAACTATGGCCCAAACAGTCAAACGCCTTACTTAAATCAAGGAAAACACTTGTAACTGTGTTTCCTTCCTCCAAGTTGTCAATGATGTGTTCTATTAAATCGGTATAAGCACTTGTGGTTGATCTTCCAGGGATAAACCCATGTTGTCTATCAGGCAGGAGATTGTTGAGTTTAAGGTGGTTTTGAATTCTGGTTAAAATTATTTTTTCTATGATTTTTGAAATAGTTGGGATTAGGGATATCGGCCTGAAATTTTGTAGCTCCTTTTTGCTTCCCTGCTTATGAAGGGGATAAACTTTAGATATTTTGAGTTTGCTAGGAAAAATGCCTTGAGACAAAGACTTGTTGATTATATCTGTAATGGGTAAAAATACTTCACCAATGCAAAACTTTAGCAGCTTAGAGCTCACGTCATCGATACCTGAAGAAGATGTTGACTTCAGTGACATTATAGTGTTAAAAACTTCACTGAAGGAAGTGAGTCTCCATTCCATAAGTGAAGTTCCAAGAAAAGAAGTATCACTCATAACAATGGCTCTTGATTGATTGTTTTGCAGTAGAGTTTGCTCGGCTATATTGGAAAAAAAGATATTAAAGTGTTCACACAATTTGTCTGGGTCTTCTTCTACCTTTCCTCCAACATCAATCTGCCATCTTGCCCCTGCACTGTCTTTTCTTAAAATTCTCTCACTATTGATGACATTCCAGATGGCTTTAGATTTATTACTTGACTCAGCAATAAGGCTTTCATTTTCTTCCCGTCTTAGAGTTTTTAGTTTTATATCATACATTTTTTTCTTGTTAAACGCATCCACTTTGTCTTGCTCACTTCCAGTTTTTTTATATTTGTCAAGCGCCAGGATGAACTCTTTTCTAAGGCTGTTAGCTTCTGGGTTGTGTAGGGCTAGAATTTTTCCTCTATTTTTTTTCCGTATGCAAATTTTACGTGGACAAGTGATGTCAAGGGCTATTGTCAGGGTATCAATAAAGTTCATGTAAGCCTCGTCTGCTGTAGCTGCCTGATAGACTCTGTCCCATGATTGAAGTGACAGGATGTCCTTGAAGTGCTGGAGGTTGTCAGGATTAAATTGTCTGTGAGTAGTTCTAAAAGCTTCATTTTTCTTTATTGGGGCGTCAACGTAGCAAAGCTGTCCCATATGATCTGAAAGGCCCGTATTTTCCACTATGACTTTTTTTTACTCTGTCAGTGTTAAGATTGGTGCAGACAATGTCAATGGAAGTAGCAGAGGTATTAGTGACTCTTGTAGGAGGCAACGGTATTCTGGTTACATCGAAGGTGGCGAGTGCTTCGCATAATGCTACATTTTCTCTTGATGGAAGCAAGCAATTTACATTGATATCACCAACAATACAAATTCCACTGTTGTCACAAGGAAGCAAGCTGAGGGTATCAGTTAACAGGGCCAAGGCATTGTCAAGAGGAGCACTGGGTGGTCGATATATCCCAAGAATGTATAAACATGATTTCCTGTCGAATGTTATCCTGATTGAAGACATTTCACATACGAGTTCTTCTGAATGGTCAGCAATATTAACACTCTCCACCTCATTAGCCATGTCAGTGTGCTTGTAGATGGCAACACCACCTTTCCTGTGACTCTCTCTGCAAAATGCAGTTACCAGACAGTAGTCCACCAAGCATACATTTTTCAAAGTTAATTCACTTAGTCCATGTTCTGTGAGGACAACTAAATCGGGCTTGTGGATGTGTAAAAAGTGATTTAATCTATCGATTTTATTGCACAGCCAATCTATGTTCTGATGGAAGATTTGAATCTTGTCTTTAAATTTGAATTCAGGAAGATTCTGCATCGAGTTTTGCTTCTTTGAGTTGGGTCTAAAAAAGTCTGGGTTTCTGAAGAGTTTGAAATTTGGAGTGGTGATTTAATTGTTAGTACGGGTTGACGGCATAATTTTGGATCCACCGTGACATTCAGTTTTTTTGACAGGGTTTGGCTGGCTTCCCTCAGTGGCGGTTTGATTCAGTTTTTTGGACAGGGTTTGGCTGGCTCCCTCAGTGGCAGTTTGATTCAGTTTTTTGGACAGGGTTTGGCTGGCTCCCTCAGTGGCAGTTTGATTCAGTTTTTTGGACAGGGTTTGGCTGGCTCCCTCAGTGGCAGTTTGATTCAGTTTTTTGGACAGGGTTTGGCTGGCTCCCTCAGTGTCGGTTTGATTCAGTTTTTTAGACAGGGTTTGGCTGGCTCCCTCAGTGGCGGTTTGGTTAAGATTATCATATGTAGTCTGGTTGGATAAAACATGAAGCTTGTCGATATAATCATTAAAAAACTCCTCGTAAGTTTCTCCCTCTCTAAGCACCTGTGCAGTAAATGGAGGTGACTTCATTTCCTTGCCATGCGCTTCCGACAGATGAGTTTTGTGTTTGTTCTCTGTAGGTTTGTCTAACTCTATTAAATCATAAAGTGTGTTCACAGGATGCTTTATTTTCTCACTACCTGAGTGGGAATTTTGGGATTTTTTTATTTCAAAGTTTTTTCCACGTGACTTTTTTTTTATTTGAATCGGAAAGGTTCCATCTTCATAAGTGTGTATAATGGGAGCTACTAAGTGAGTTGTTGGTTTATCACCATCATCATCAGTTGACTCCATTGCATCATGAGATATCTTGTTGATGTCAAGCGTCTGACACTTAAGTCTGGCTTCCCGATTTTTTGCTGCCTGAAGGGATATACTAAACAGATTCTTTCTTTTGGTTTTATTTTTTGAATCTGTGCTAGATTTTTTCACATGGAAGTTCTTGCCAGAAGAACTGTCCCTGTGACCACTTCGGGGAATGCAAGGTGAAGAGTGTTTTGTAGGCATAATGTTTTCAAAGTTGTTACAACATTGATGGTGAATACCGTCTGACAGTTTCTGAATTGTTTGCTCCATTTGGTCTTGTCGTTTCTTTAGAAGCAGAATTTCCAAGTACACTGATGAGGATTGTGCTACTAAAGGGGAGTTGCTATCATCAGAAGTTTGTGTGAAAGCAGATTTAGTTGACTCAGGATCGTTATTTTCAAATTTAGTACTCTTCTGAAGTGTCAAAATAGTCATTTCCAAATTTTTAATTTTTGTTAAATTCAAATCAATAAGTTTTTGAGATTTTATGTCTTGTTCTTCAAAAAGGTTCTGCAGTTCCAGTTGAAATTCCTTTTCTTTATTAAGTTGGAGTTCAGAGTCTCTCAGTTCTTGGCTGAGTGATTCTATCTTGTTAATGTGGTTCTTTTCATTTTCCTCCAATTCTTCTAACTTTTCTTCTGTCCTAGCTATTGTGGCAACCAATCTAAGATTTTTTTCCTCCAAAAGCTTAACACTCCTCCAAGATAATAACACTGCTTTAAGTGTATAATATACAGTATCAAGTGCATATAGAATCAGTTAATACAAAAATTGTAGTAAAAAATTAAGCAATAAACAAACTGTCTCATACAGGTGTTGTTTTATTATTCTACGTCAATAAGACATAGTTCTCAGCGTTTTCCTCGCGATATTGCCAATTTTTGTTTGTATTTTCTGTAAGGAAAAAGATATTCCAATAATAATTGATGTCAGAATTATGACGGTAGACAAACAACAAAACGTAATAAACAGGTAAACCGTTATTATTATGTTGTTCAGAAAAATACAATATTCAAATTTATTAGAAATTTACCTAATAAACGTTACTAAGGATTTGATCATCTTTTAAACAAGAAAGGAGATTGTTTACAATTATCTAATTAATCACAAATATCTAATCTAAATATCTAAGTAATAAACACAGAAGACGAACAAAAACCAACATCAGTAAGATAAATATTTAATTAACAAAATGAATGTTATATGAGAAAATCATTCTTTCACAACCACTACTATCACCATGGTGGAAAGAGATGGGTGGGCCAGTCGGGCATCCTAAATTTGTCTGCCGCCGTGCTCAACCTCACGCATTGCAGCTACATCTGTTTGGTTGGGGAGCATTACAGTTTGTGCTAATTGTAGACATCAGTTATATAAATAATATGACAAAATATGCCTGTGTGTATGTGCTTTATAAAGTATTGTTCATAAACAAAAACTATAGCATCAAACAATAATATCAGTAACAATAAACAAGACATCAAGCAAGGGACAGCTCGGGAATTGAGCTGCTCTATGCTTTGTGAATGACGTCACATACCTGAAACTAATCAGCTATAACACCACAGTAAATGTGCAGTGGTATACCTAGTTCTATTTCCTTCATGACCATCACCACCATTAATCGTCCTGATGTCTCTCGACTGGTAAATCTTCTCAGACCCCAGTAGCCTAACAGTGGTTCCGTTAGTTTACATCAGTACCTTTCCACCCCTCTACTCTGCCTGTAGTTGTTTATAGACATTTTGTAAACGTATGTAATGTAATGACAGACTGATAATTTTCAACCTGAAGATGTTGTTCCTTGCCTAAAATGGACATGATGTGCACCGTACATCATCAAGACCACTAACTAAGCTTATAAGGCACATTCCTAACAGATTTTAGGTCTTGAAGCTACAAAAAGCTAAATGTAATAATTAAATTGGTTCATGGATGCCAATATGATAATGGAAGTTACTGCTAAAGTTAAACATTTGACAGTTAATCATGAATCAGAGAAATTGTTTATTCTGAAATCTTATAATCCTCATTCCATTACATACACTTTGGAGTTAACTTGATTGTTTCTTTAAGTACTTTTTTGCAAGTTAATGTTCGTGGTCAGAGAGAAAGGATGCAGCAATTATTTGCAAACATAAAATAAAATCAACATGTGATGGTTTTAAGGTTATTGCTTATAATTGGCTGTCAGCAAAGCCTATCACTTGAGGAACTGGAAAAATTTCATTTCTTTGTCTATCAGTCCGTGTCAGTATAAATCTAGAAAATTAACTGACCAGTAGGCTAGAAATTTTGCATGAACCTTAATTTATGTATGAAAAACACTGAGTTCGATGATGATGCATGTTGCTCAAAGGGATTTGGCTGAGTGTTAGCGGATATTTTTATATTGGTCTTTTGGGTAACCATGATGGTCATGAGAAAATAGCAGAATAAATAAATTTGCAAACAAACTCAGTACACTTTTAAGAGATTTTACCATGTGACATTTCGACACTGATGTAACCTAACTATCCTAACACACAACATCATTTTATGTTAACTTGTGTAAACTTTTATTATTTAAACACTTAAGTGAAACTAACAAATTAATGAACAATAATGTAAATGTATCATGTGGCAACATATCTCAAGATCATCTGTAGACTTCAAATTTGGCATGAAACTT
The DNA here is from genome assembly GCF_021130785.1 of Homalodisca vitripennis. Lineage (NCBI taxonomy): Eukaryota > Metazoa > Arthropoda > Insecta > Hemiptera > Cicadellidae > Homalodisca > Homalodisca vitripennis. The sequence goes on from NC_060208.1 coordinate 199,307,617, forward strand.
TATTTGTACATGGACCAGAATGAGTTCAATAATAGTGCATGTCCAACGATTTGGAATTTGGTTGAGCTTCATCGAAGCTTATCACTCAGTATCCTAACACAATTCCTTTTTGTTTGCTAGGATAACATTTTTCTGTATAATTATCTGTTATTCTATCTGTATAATAAAATTTATAGACTTGAAATTTTGCATTTAACGTCAGCGAAGCCTGTTGCTTGTCACATGGTTGGGAAAGAGATAAGTATTTTTGGAGTTTATTGAAAGGCATATAGTCAAATCTACAACAGAATAGAGCATTAGTTTAGAAGAATGTCCTAGCCAGTTAGACATTATTTTGTGACAGATTATATCCTGACTAGTCCATGAGGTAACGGTCAGAAAATATCTTTGTATCATCTCAGGACATAGTCACAGATAATTTGGAAACATCCTCTGTATAATCTTGGATGGATGCTGGAAAGGATGTAGTTATGATTTCTTCTCTTGTTTATAAATGACTTGTACAACCAGGTTTCATGGGTTATGTTAGTGTTTCACATGGTATAGATATCAATCTTTACCATTGTGTTTTGAAATCTAGTATATACCATAATATTTGATCACTGACTTATAATACTCCTTTGACGTTTTTTGTTAGGAAAAAATAATATGAATCTTTTTCTCCCCAACGAATTGTGACAAAGTGACATTGTTATTCAATGCCGGTACAGGTAGTAGCCCTCAGAATAGTTGTTTCTGTTATCTCCAACTCTCATCTTACACGATATCTTGTATACATATTCTCCTGATAAGTTCCCAGTGTGGAAAAACCGGAGTTGGTTTGCATTGTTATAACTGGTGGAATTCAGCCCACATTTAAATGAGCAGTGTAATGTCTCCATCGTAAGTTGGAATTGCAGAAAATTAATAAATTTGAGCATAAACCGTAGTCATCAAAACCAAAAGCATCTAGGTGGTATAATAGATGATCGGGAATGAAAACTCATTAGAAGATGGAATGGTCATCTGTTTTGGAATTCAGATGACCCTTTCAATTACTGCTAAGGATTAGGGTTTGAAGGCATCGAGTATGCCTATCTATCTATCTATTCATCAGATTTTGCAGGAAGACACTGGACAAACTTGTATACTTCATGGAAATCTGAATGTTCTCTTGAGGTATCAAGAACTGGTAAGTTCTTGTCTGCCTTACCATCTGCCTTCACATACGACTTTCCATCATTTATTTCCCTCCTGTCCTGAAGCTATACAAACATCCTTTGATAAAGAAGTGAAATGGGAGTTTCCTACTTCCAATTTCTTGGAAACAACACAGTACCACTCTTGTGATTATCTCGGATTTATCCACATATTCTCATCTTATCAATAGTTGACCGTATAAATAAGAAAAATAGTTATATCATTTTAAAATATTTTTTAAGTGTGAAGAATTGGGGGCAGGGGTTCTCCCCTTCAGTGTACACCACTGGCAGACACTTGTACAAATCTACAGTCTAGTGCGGAGATTAAGTCACCCTCAACCTTAGCGTGTGAGCACTGTTGAGCTCATGACAAGATTAGAACCACTAGACACTCGGTGACGACACAGGCTGTGGAGTGGCAGACTAATACTTAAGTTGTGATTTGAATCAGTGCTCAGATAATTTCCATTGTCACTCAGTTGTTAGTGTTGACAGTACCGAGCTACAGCGTGTAATTCCGTTGACATCTATAAAATGTTACCAACAGCTGGAAATCTGAAAAAGAGTAAGTTTTTATTACAGCAGTGGTAGAAACACACAAACATGTCCATTAAATTTTTCTCATCACACGTAGTATGATATGATATTAATGCGTGATATAAATATAGCTGAACGGTCAAGTTTTATACTTGATATAAATGATTCTCAAATACACTGCTCCTCAATACGCTAATGGTATTTTTTCAAATTAATTTTTTTGCAAAATAATTTTGCTTATTTGAGGTTTTTTATTAGTGTATTTTTTAGTCAGTTTATGTAATGGTTCAGGCATTAAGCAGATTATAATATTGTTTTTATACATTAAATTTGTTCTGTAACAGCCAGTTTAGGACAGTAAATATTTTGTTGTTATTTATTTATTTGGTTGGGTTCAGTTTTGTTAAAACGTAAGGTTGATGTCCATTGTAAATAAGAATTTAAGTTCTCTTAATTTTTTTGTTCAGTAATGAAAGTAATTATCTAAGGGATGAACTGTATACCTGAAATTTTGTATGGAACTTATGCAAAGTCTGTTATGTGACATATGGTCTTATGTTTCTAACTTTGTGGTTAATTAAGATAGTGTGGTTAATGCACAATGGAGCTTCTGATGTGTAAAACCTCCAACACCCTAAAGTCATTTTGGATAGAGATAATTAAACAAAACTAAATTGTGAAATGAAGCTTGGAGTATATTGAAGATCTTTTATAAGTATATTAAAGAACTGTTTAGTTCTATATTTTTATGCCAGCAATCAGTCAGTTTCTCATTCTGTTTGGGGAAAACAATCAGCATCTTTGAGCCAGTTTACCGCTGCAGATTTGGTTTCATTGGCTGATTCTTATCAAACTCATTTCAGGTTCGTTTTTATTAGTGGGATGAGCCAGAAGACATATGGTGCTAAATCTGGACTGGTGAGTGGGTGAGGGGTACGGGGGTACGTATAAAGATTTGTCCAGCAATTTTCAAGAGTTTTTACGTCAGGAGTAAACCTTCTCAATTCCCATTAAGCACACCCGTTATGGTACTGTAAATTGTGAATCATATGATTGACTCGTTCTTTAGTGATATCAAGAAGAGAAGTGATTTTTGTTATTTCATTTGTCTGTTTTCCCGAATAAGCATATCAACATGAGACTGGTTTTCATCTGTTGTCACACTCACTAGATGGCTGGAATGAGAAGAATTCACCACATTTAATTTCCCACGTTTATAACTTTAACTCTTAAAAACCACTCTCTAACTTGATTAATATCAATAGTTTTGTCGTCATAAACACTTGTCATTCATTGATAAATTTCAATGGGCATATGGGACAATCTTCTGCAACAAAGAACTTAATTATTGCCCTTTTTTTCAACCTGACGGAAAACTTGTCTTATTCATCTTGTACGAGAACATTAGATCGAAGTGACCGATCAAAATAATATGTGGCTCGCTTCGAACTGACCTTCATTCTACTGAGAATAAGTCTAATAAGCTATCTTGATACTCACTGTGGTGATGACCTCGGAGGCACTACTTCTCAGCCGCACCTCGTATTTGATGTATAAATTAAATATTTAGTGTAGCTTTATTAAAACGTAGAATAATGTTCAGTAATTTTATTGGCAATATATTCATCTTGTTATCTTTTTATATAATGACATACCTAAAAAGAACTTTAGACATTTTTCAATTTGCAAATATTTCTTCAGTTTTAATTTTAGTTTACTCGCAATTCAGTGTCAGAGATTATTACAGTTCTGTCCTATTGTTAACTACTCTTCATATCAACTGAACATTTCGCTTTTGCTATCGCTACGATAACCATTATTTTTATAGCATGCTTGGCAGTAAACAGCTGTTAAACATATAAGTTAGTTGTTGTCAAGCGTATAATTAACAACAATAACTTTACAAGCTGTTAAAATTAGTTTTTTTATGGATTCAATGCAATACCTCTAGTTTAAATCACTTTTACCGATCATTCCTAAACATTTGTATTGCTCTTATTAATTTTCTAGACCGGATTAATTTCACGATGTTAGGCACATTGTCACAAAACATGATAAAATAATTATATAAATAGGAATTATTTTCTAACAAACCCGATTTCACATGGTTTAGTTTCCAAAAACCAGTTTAGAAACGCATGTAATTATCATACATATTATGAAATACTGTACATAATATATTATTCTTCAGTACAAAGTATTTTTGTTGGAGCAAAATAAAAATAAAACCCACATCACTATTACATTGATAATTATTTTATCAGTCATGACATTTTGAGTTTTTGTATTATAGTGGGGGATAAAAATATTTTAACTTGTACATAATAGTTTTGCTGTACTGAAGATGAATTTGTGTTTATGTAAGTTAGAGAGAGTAAGTCATCACTCAATCTCAAGTGGGGTTTACCTGAGAGATCAGTTCCAAGTGGTCCTTGAAATATGAACAGATTTTTAATGCTCATTGTTATTTAAAATGTGATTAGAAATTTGTGTCTGTATATTTTTAGTACTGAAATTCCCTTCTTTCTTTATGTTTCTTGTCTGTAAAAGATTGCTGTTCCATACTCCAGATATTGAAAATCTACTCTTTAAAACACAAACAATCCATATGTTAGTATTCTTCAAGTCGTGTAGATTGGATCAGAAAATGTAAAAAACTCAAAATTTTGCTTACTATTACCCATTATCAATACATTTTCATTTTTATTATTACTATATTTTGTTATATTGATGAGGTAAAGTTATAAGAGGACTGGCTCAAGAGTTATTTTAAGTATTTTAATTACAAATATGGTTTATTTTCAGTCATGCCTGGTACCATTTCACATAGCTGTCATGTTTTATTTGTAAATAACTAAATATTTTGGACGAACTACTATGTATTTTCTTAATAATTCAAGTAAAATTACCTTATTTCAGAATTTGATTGTTTAATTTCGGAGCTATCAGACAAAAAGAATTTATGGCATTAATTTTTTTCATGCATTTACTAACTTTATTTGCGAATTATAATAATCCAATTGATAAATGCAATTTACTAAAAAAAATATATACCTTCATAATTGTGTTTCACTTCTTTTTACATACATTATTTTCACTTTCTCATATGTCCAGACACAAATATTGCTAATGAATAGAAAATGATTTTGATACAGATATTTAAAGAAATTACTACTAAAACTAATTGTTTTATGTTGGTTTTCTGGTAATATGTGGAAATGTCAATTTTAGGATATTCTTAGTTAGAAAAATGGCTTTTATGAAACATATATGTGTGTCTTGGATGAAAAAAACTAAAACTTTTGCACATTAATTAGCTGTAGCATTTTTATTTAAATTTTCAATATTGATACTCAATTATTGACTTTAAAAAATGGCATAGATATATGACTTTTAAAAAAATCACTTAATATAGACCAGTACTGAAGGTGTTAACTTCATGTATTGTAATTAGATAGTTATTGTAGAATACATTAACTGTGGCAGACACACTAGTATGTCACGGCTCGATATTATCATTCGTTATAGACCAGTAGTGAAGGTGTTAACTTCATGTATTGTAATTAGATAGTTATTGTAGAATACATTAACTGTGGCAGACACACTAATATGTCACGCTCGATATTATCATTCAGTATAGACCATTAGTGAAGGAGTGTTAACTTCATGTATTGTAAATTAGATAGTTATTGTAGAATACATTAACTGTGGCAGACACACTAATATGTCACGCTCGATATTATCATTCGGTATAGACCAGTAGTGAAGGTGTTAACTTCATGTATTGTAATTAGATAGTTATTGTAGAATACATTAACTGTGGGCAGACACACTAATATGTCACGCTCGATATTATCATTCGGTATAGACCAGCAGTGAAGGTGTTAACTTCATGTATTGTAATTAGATAGTTATTGTAAAATACATTAACTGTGGCAGACACACTAATATGTCACGCTCGATATTATCATTCAGTATAGACCAGCAGTGAAGGTGTTAACTTCATGTATTGTAATTAGATAGTTATTGTAGAATACATTAACTGTGGCAGACACACTAATATGTCACGCTCGATATTATCATTCAGTATAGACCAGCAGTGAAGATGTTAACTTCATGTGTTGTAATTAGATAGTTATTGTAGAATACATTAACTGTGGCAGACACACTAATATGTCACGCTCGATATTATCATTCGGTATAGACCAGCAGTGAAGGTGTTAACTTCATGTATTGTAATTAGATAGTTATTGTAGAATACATTAACTGTGGCAGACACACTAATATGTCACGCTCGATATTATCATTCAGTATAGACCAGTAGTGAAGGTGTTAACTTCATGTATTGTAATTAGATAGTTATTGTAGAATACATTAACTGTGGCAGACACACTAATATGTCACGCTCAATATTATCATTCAGTATAGACCAGTAGTGAAGGTGTTAATTCATGTATTGTAATTAGATAGTTATTGTAGAATACATAATTGTGGCAGACACACTAATATGTCACGCTCGATATTATCATTCGGTATAGACCAGCAGTGGAGGTGTTTCCTACACATATTATAGTCACTGTACAGTAGTTTGTCATTTTGTGGCGGTGGCACTGATGTGTCATGCTTCTTACTACTTATAGTATGACTCACTATAGTACAGTGTTAAGGGAACGTTCTGTGAGTAGTCCATTAATATTTAGTACAGGACTACAATCTTGGATTATTGTCTGCCTGAAAACATAGGTTACATATAGTTTTAAAGGTCTTGGTGAAACAAACCCAACTACACAACACTTTTTAAAATGGAAAAATGGCTTGATACATGAGGTTTATTAACAATCTGACTCAAAAGATAAGTTTAGTATAATCAGCTAAAAAATTAACTGTAACAAATTGTTATACTCTAAAAAAATATATCAGCCCCCATTTTAAGGATGGTGGCTCAAAAAATATTTATAGTTTAATAGTTAAATAAACTAGATTTGTAACACGTGACTTTTTAATTCTCATTTTTCTCAATTAATTTGATGATATAAAATTATATGGACCATTTTTAGTGTGCAGTTTAAAAAAAACTAAGTGTTCACTATTTTTTCTGGGTTGACCAAACCTATTTTTTTTTATTGTTCCTGATGTATCAATATCATTAGAAATATAATCTATTCTTACATTATAAACTTTTCACATTCCCCTCTCAAGCTGAATCTCTGATTACCTGTAAAAAAAAATTGCTGATTGCTGATGGTACAAAAAATAAGTCTGTAATTGAAATATTTAGTTCAGATTAAAAATTTTTTAAGATAAAGTTAAAATTTGTCAAGCCATCCCAGTACAATTGAGCTATTCTGAATACATATATATATGAGTTAAGTTACTTTTTCAGAGATATGATGCTGGAATTAATAATGGGTTTTACTTAAACGTTGTGTAGGATTAGATTGAATTGAATATTGGCATCAAGCTCTGTATTCCATTCTGATTTCCTATTAAACCCTTACTATTCTCTCCCTGTTACTGTAGCAAACTGTCCAACATTTTATCTATTTTCTATAATAAATTTACTTTCTAAACTCTTAAATATGATCTAAATTCAAATTGTTATATTAACTGCATGCACCAAATGAACATTATCAACGTTTTTGTCAACGAAACAAAATACTATTTCTAAAATATAATAGTTTACAAAAGACATCTTGTAGTATATTTTAAAGAAGTTGGAAGTTAAACGATTTATTGGACATAACAATGATATTGTTGAACCAGTAAAGTTGGGTCGTAAAACATGGTGGCAGTAAAATGAGCAGTTAACAGTTTTGGTATAGATCGAAGTCAGTATTTAAGGACTGTTTTGAGCACAGCAGACATATACTGAATGTGCCGATAGCATCAGTGTGTATTAGTAGTTCGGGAGATAACCCATTATTGAAGCTAATATTCGTGAAGCCAGTCAGATTATATGTACCAGAGAACATGACTTCATCAAGCTTTGTAATTAAAGGTACTGTCTTTATCGAGAATTACATTAGAGCTTTCCAGTAGAAACTTACAGTTCAATTTTTGTTTTTATGGTAGTTTATTTGTATTTACATTTGTCTTTATCAGATTATTGCCTCTGATTTCTTTTAACAGATTACAGTACTATTACAGTTTATGTAATGCAATTTATAAAATTATTGATTCCTAATAATAGTTTTGAGCCACAGACCAAATTCATTATTCGTTTATTTTTACAACTAATAGGATATTTCGAAGATTACAATAATAATATCTGGCTTGCCTATATTTATGATAAACTTTTAATACTGTCATCTTTTACGTATGAAACAATAATGACAGCACATTGGCAGATATGGCAATTTTTAATAACTGTAAAATATTATTATTAATTTTTATTGAATGTTTTTTAAATTTGAAAAAACAGTAAAACTAGTATGCAAACATGTTTTGAAGAGTATTGAAGTTTCAAATCAGATATTTTGTATTGCAGAAAAGGATTTTGTTTACTAGCAAAAGATTTTGTGAAATCCTGATAATTAAAAATAGTGACTATACAGAAAACAATACTTGCCATTTCAAGTCAATTTTAAATTGCAAACTCTATTAATACAACATTTTAATTATTGTCTCTTTCAAAATATTTTCCCTTTTTTTAATGCAATAGGTTGCAAGGAGGTTCCAGTTTGACAAACTCTATTGCAGTTTGTTTCAGATCGTTCCAATTTTTATCCTGTATTTTTTCTTATTGTCATTTACACAATAAGGCAGAAAATATTGCATCGATCAAACATAAGGTTCTGGTTACTGTTAGAAATACTCGTATTTGGTTTTGGATCTCTCCACTCAAAAGTCTATTGAGCTGTATGTGTGTGTGTGCATGAAGCCACAACAATGTTGGACACTCATACTGTACAGTCATGTTTATTTTATTTTGTACAATTTTTTATTTAAAAACACCAAAAAAAACAATGTTACTGAAAAAAATTTATAAAAATGGATAAAAGATGTTGGTCTTAAGTTGCAATTCAAAACCATGATAGGAACCAAATTAATGATTCAATGTTAATTTAAAATTTTTTAATAAATAACTTCTAGCATATGTTGTGATGGTTGCACATAGTATTTTTGCCCTACAAACAATTAATAATTAATTATAAATTCTGAATTATTAAGTAAATTCCTGTAAAAACACATAACTATATAAAAAGACATTTTTTTATTACTGCAAAACTCCTATTCTATTTATTTCTAATTAGTTTAATACAAATTTATACAAAAAGTCCATTGCATATTATTGAATAGCCTTTTTTTTAGGAAATCATTAAAACTATTGAATTAACTGTGTTTAATCACTAACATTTTTCTTTTTTTTTCTATAAAACAAAATTTAGAAAGTTAAATATTTTTGACTTAGCAAATTAATTATACTTTTCACGTGCTTGAAACTATGTGTAATTATGAAACGTTTATGATTTTCACGTATTCAATTTACTTTTTAAATTTCTCACTACTGACGTCAAAAATTTTTATAGTATGTCGTACTAGTTTTATCAGAGTTATTTTACAGTCCTTTAATTTTTATCAGATTTGCCTAATGACAAGCTAAATAAACGTCTGATGAAAACAAGAATATAATCAGATTCTATAATTTGTTAAGCTTTATTTTATTTTAGAACGAAGAGAGCCAATAAAATAATTGGCTGAGAGTTCCAAAACCTATTATTAATTAAGGGGCTGAAAAATATGTAATTTCTGTCAGCACAGTATCTCAAAAGGAACTAACCTAAAAAGTTGAAAGTGCCCATGTAACGACATTTTTATAAGAAACACTGAGTTCGATGATGGTGCATGTCACTATATAGGATTTGGTCAAGCATTAGGTTTATTGGGTCACCATGATGACAATGAGAAAATAGCAGAATATATTTTATAAACAAACTGAGTACAATCATTTGACGTTTCGGCATGTGACATTTTTATTATTAGAGGTAAAATAAAAATAATACAGTGGAAAGTCAGTGTTAGAAATTGGTGACAAGGTTTGATTTCAGTACTCTTGTGTTGTAGTACCCTTCGTAGCTCACCAAAACTTCTATTATTTGAACACTGCTAATGAAAAGAAATATAAAGAAATATTTCGTCTGTAAGCTTTTAATTTGCATGAAACTTCATTTCTACTTGAATAAGAATAAGTTCTTTGATGGTGCAATTTCTCTTTTGTCTGCTGGAGGATGTACAAATTTCTTTACTGTAAGACTGTCTGTATGTCTATCCATGTATCTGTCTGCAGGACATTTCACGCATGAAATTATCTATAGATTTGAAATTTTGCAAATAACCTCAGAAAGCCTTTTACATGACACTTGGCTTTCGCATGTAATAAATAATAGTATAACATTTCACAAATCATCACTACCATTGTGTATATTTTTACAAAATGTTATTTTTAGTAAAATTGTGTAACTAGAAGCCTCAGTGGCTTTCAAATCATAACCGTATTTATCACATTACAAAAAATAACTAGAGACTATAATGTGAAATTTTTTTAAATCAACTTAACTTACAGAACATTCTAATTTTGTTTATTGGATATTATATTTTCAATTAAGTAAACCTGATTTTCACTTCCCAAAAAAGTAACAATTTTAAAACGTCTATAATGCAAAGAGTGTTGTAAAATACTCTTAGTTGTCCAAATAACATCTTTCATCTCTGGTTGCTTGATGAATCTTATAGTCCAAGTTGGGGTTTCAGATAACACTGTTATTAATATTAACCTAATATAGTATTTTTTTTAGTTTTTGAAAATAAATAACATAAGAGAAGTAATAGTAAATTCTCAATCTGTTTGGCAGGAATTTTCAAACTGATTGGCATTTTTTACAGATGGGAAGGGTAAGATGAGGTTTGTCATTGTTACAGACGGGATGGGTAAAATGAGGCTTGTCATTGTTACAGACGGGAAGGGTAAAAATGAGGTTTGTCATTTTTTTACAGATGGGAAGGGTAAGATGAGGCTTGTCATTGTTACAGACGGGAAGGGTAAAATGAGGTTTGTCATTGTTACAGACGGGAAGGGTAAGATGAGGCTTGTCATTGTTACAGACGGGAAGGGTAAGATGAGGTTTGTCATTGTTACAGATGGGAAGGGTAAAATGAGGTTTGTCATTGTTACAGATGGGAAGGGTAAGATGAGGCTTGTTATTGTTACAGACGGGAAGGGTAAAATGAGGTTTGTCATTGTTACAGACGGGAAGGGTAAGATGAGGCTTGTCATTGTTACAGACGGGAAGGGTAAGATGAGGCTTGTCATTGTTACAGACGGGAAGGGTAAGATGAGGCTTGTCATTGTTACAGACGGGAAGGGTAAGATGAGGCTTGTCATTGTTACAGACGGGAAGGGTAAGATGAGGTTTGTCATTGTTACAGACGGGAAGGGTAAGATGAGGTTTGTCATTGTTACAGACGGGAAGGGTAAGATGAGGTTTGTCATTGTTACAGACGGGAAGGGTAAGATGAGGTTTGTCATTGTTACAGATGGGAAGGGTAAGATGAGGCTTGTCATTGTTACAGACAGGAAGGGTAAGATGAGGTTTGTCATTGTTACAGATGGGAAAGGTAAGATGAGGCTTGTCATTGTTACAGATGGGAAGGGTAAGATGAGGCTGTCTCTTGTCACCAAATTCAGCTATGGCGTCGGCCATGTGTTCAACGACTTCTGCGCCTCCATGTGGTTCACGTACATGCTCATCTACTTCAACAAGGTGGTGCTGTTCAGCTCGCAACTCTCGGGGAGCGTTGTGCTTGTTGGTCAGATCGCTGATGGACTTGCCACACCCTTTGTTGGCCTCATGTCGGACAGAGGCGAGGGCTGCCGTTATGGCCGACGGAAAACTTGGCATTTGTTTGGTTAGTATGAATTTCCACTGTTTGGATAAGTAAAATGAAACGATACAACGTTTTAGTATCGATACAAACATCCACACATTTTAAGATAAAATTATCTTAGGCTACAAATTTATGAAAATTTACTCTTACAGTTTGGAGTTTGAGTTTTAAACTCTAAAAATATGTCTAATATATCAATTTTGAATCGTTTAAATATAATTAAATATTATTTAATGATTCTTTTATGACTTGTAGTTATTGTAAATAAAAATTACACTTTAAAATGGTCCTCATATGTTTAAACAAATTTGTTATTATTTTGTCTTGTTTATGTTTTTGATCAGTGTTTTCCATTTCTAATGTAGTTAAAGGAAATAGGTAACATTTAGAGAACAATTTTTTTTTTTAAACAGTAGTTAGCTTATTCTATTTAAATAGTTTATATTGTTAAAATGAGTAATAACTCTTATTATCTTTAAGAAACATTTAAATTTCCAGATTTAATTTTATTCATACAGCCTCTGTTTTTAAAGTTGTGTTTAAAGTTTTTTTGTACAGTATTAACTCTTCAGCCACTAATCTGCAGGTAAGCAATTTTTGAATGAGTAAAAAGAATTTCATTAGTATTGTTTAAGAATAAGTGTAGCCTGTAGAAGAATGTTGAAATTATTGTCAGGTGGAACAAGGCTTTTAATAAAATGAGCCAACACATTGCACACTATTTTCGGTGAATAAAAAACAATATTTTTCACAGGCACAATTATTATCATGTGTACATATCCGTTCATCTTTTCCCCGGCGGTGGGCCTTCAGGACAGCGAGACGTGGGCCAAGATGCTCTACTACTGTATCTTCATCGTATTCTTCCAGTTCGCTTGGGCGTCCGTCCAGATCTCTCATCTCTCATTGGTTCCTGACCTCACACCCGATGAGCACGAGAGGACAGCTCTCCTTGCTATCAGGTCAGTTAAGTGTAGAAATACAGGGTGGCACATATGTCAGTTTCCCCATAAATTGGGATATTTTGTTTCGATATGTTGGTAACAATGTTAAGTTGACATCAACACGGAGTAAGTTCATTGTTGTCTCTTCCAGTGGCTAGTGTAAAGTGACGCTCTTTGTGTCTGTTATTTGTTTGTGTATGTTTTTAAAATGTTTACAACCCAACAACGAGTTTACATCCTTCAGTTGTGGTGGAAGCATAATAGAAATGCTGCTATAATAATTGAAGAATTTAGTGGTAAATATCCAGAATACTCAGAAAGTTACTTACGGTTGCTGGAAGAAAGTAGTAGTTCCCCGAGCTCAGAAACAATCCTGTTTTCAATATTCATTCGCTCATCTAGAGACAAGATGGTGCCCCAGCACATTTTGGTATCCGAGTTCGAGATTTTTTTTAAATAACACATTTAATGAATAGGTTGGTCACCGTGGTACAATCGATTGGCCTGCGGCTCTCCAGTCCTGACTCCATGTGATTTTTCACTGGGGGTATTATAAAGGAGACTATGTATGCTTCAAAACCGCAAAATCTTGATGAACTCAGAAACCTAATTAGAAATGCATTTGAACTTGTTAATAACGATAAACCTTTATTGCTAAAAATTTGTGATTCTGTTCTCAGTCGTTGTATGAAGTGTATACAAAATTAAGGATGTTAGAAGGTGTACATTTCTAACAACTGCTGTAACATTGTATGGTAATATGTAAGTAATTTCATATAATGAATTTGTTTTCTTGCCTAAAAGTGTTTTAATTAATTAACCTGTAACGCCTTTAAATTTCTCTTCTGGGGAAACTGACATATGCACCACCCTGTACACTTGTCTGTGTTTCTATAGTACGTTTAAGCAACACCTTGTTTCTTAGAGTTTAAAAGATCTTCTGTTTAATTCAACTTAGTCATAGCTAGTTTTATTTAAATTTGTGTGTCATTTTATTTATAAATCAAAGTTTATGAATCAGCATCTGCAAATGAAAATGTTACATTGTTTTAAACAACTAATTTTGCAGGTCTTTTTTTTTGTAATTTATTTAAATAGAGGGACAAATATATATTAGCAATTCATTCAGTATATAACTTCAAAATATATTGGTAATTTTTGAAGAGTAAAAAAAGAATATGTTATATTGTTCACTATTTTAACCCTTTGTACGCTGAAAGCAAGTAGTATCAAATTGCTCTAATGCTCAAAAAAAAAATAATAATTTTTTTCGAAGTTATATATTTTTTTTATGTTTATTGGTCTTGTAACTGATGAAAACATATGATAGTTTTTGTATTGCTTTTATTTTATTTACATATGAGTACATATACAGTTAAATATAACACGGCAGTATATAAAGTACAATAAAACGTTCCTGAAAGTAGCAAAAGTTATCACAACAGTAAATATATATTATTTATACAAAATTAGTAGATAATGAAGGGAACAAATCCATGACAAATCTAATATATAAAGAACACAAAAAAGGCACACTAGTATTGGACTTGTGTGTGGAAAATCTCAAAACACTCATCTGGATGGAGGAGCAGGCTTGGCCTCACATGTTTTACATAGATATATAGTTTATCACATTATCGATATGAATAACCTCGCACAATAGGTAGCTAAAGCAGTATAGCAGGTTATAAACAATAAACAATACACAGCGGCCGCCGGCAGCTGACTGTCATGCGCAAGTATTTTCCGCTTAGAGCGTACAGCTTGCTCACTGGCGATGGCGCAGACTGCCAAAGCAAACCAAAGTTTCCGTTGTGATTGGTCTCAGCTGTTTTGATGAGTCACGCTTCACATTGTGTCATATTAAAACACCAAATATTTACTCTCAAGCATTCTGGCGGCAATTTGTTGAACTAACGTAAATATATATTGCGTTGTCAGGGGATTCCGCGATCTATTCCGCTTAGAAGGTTTCGAGTTAGATTTACTCAGCGGAATATTCCGCTTACAGCGTACGAAGGGTTAATACCACTTATGTTCTGTAAGTCCAGACAATAGTTACAAACATATCTAATAATTATTGTAATTAGCAGATTTCTAAGCACATGTTTCTTTGGGAAAAGTTCGTATTTCTACCCTTTTAGTTTCTTTTTTATTTTTTGTCATCGGTGCATCTAGCTGTTTTTTTTTTACTATTCAACGTTTCACCATCACAATTGAAAATAAATATAATATACAGCTATTAGACAGTGCCGCCAACCTAAAATACTACCAAACTAAAATTCCCATATTAAGGATCATCAGATTTATTCCAGTAGAATCATTGTTAAGAATGGTTCTTAAAACTTAGCTCTTAGCACTGTGTAACTACTTGATAAGATGTAAGTTAAGTTTAGAAAGTCTCAGACACATAAAAGTAAATTTGTTTGAACAGAAACAGTTTCACCGTGATCGCCAACATGACTGTGTATGTATTGCTGTGGACAGTCCTCCAAGTGGAGAGTAACGGCATAGATCAAGATCAACCCATCACTCCCAGTGACTCAGGGAAGTTCCAGGTACCTTACTTTGGTGTTCTTTTTATTGATCATTTTTAAATTTATGTTAAAGTTTGTAACTGACAATGTTGTTTGGAAAATATAATAGGATTATAGACATTTGCCTATGTAATGTAGAGTTTAGCTCCATTTCACCTTCTGCTTATAGTGCAGTGTCGGAAATCTGACATAACTGTGTTATATTTAGAAATTATTTTTTGAAAACCAGCATCTGTTCTCTTCATCTGGTGTTAAATCCTTAAAAATACTTGGTTAAATATGTAAAAACGTGAACAATTTAAACATATTGCAAATGAATACACTATAGTCAAAGTTGACGGCAAAGAGTTTTTATTTAAAAACGATTTACCAGAAATACAGTGCTTAGTTAGATTAAACTAAAACATTATGTTAGTTTCATTTCATTATCATGTTTTAAAATAACATGAAAATCATAAAAACACCTGATGATAAATTATGAACTGCCCGTAAATTACATCATCTAAAAATAAGGAAGAGGACGTTGGGATAAAATGTTACGGTTAATGATGTTAAACAATGGCTTCTAGCGAACACAATTTCTTTTAACCAGATTACATATGGGTTCCAGATTCCTCCTTCATTCACACTGGCATAGATCAAAGGCTTCATGTCACGACATGTAGATCTCATCCATCCTTGCTTTAACCACCCCTTCCATAATTTCTCTCTATGAAACCTGTACATTGTAATATGAGATTTGATTTGATTCACTATCCCATCCTTCAGTAGAAGTTACAGCACATTGATAAAATGGATAGGCTGTGCTTACTGTATTCTTTCCACTACCTAGTTCCCTACACTGTCCTGTTTCGAGTGATGTTTACAAAACAAAATCCGGAAGCACTTGTTTTCCATAACGTTTTTCCCTCACGCTATCCTGGGAGTAACTTTGACCTCAGACGGACCTGAACTTTAGACGGATGTTCCAGATCGTGACGTACACGACAGCAGTGATAGGCACCATAATGTCCATCCTATTCCATGTTGGTGTGAAGGAGGGGCGGCAGGAGAGTTTGTTGCCGGGAGATGACAGTCTCAATGTTCTCCCAGAGACTGGCAACACCACCATGAGTCTCTTCTGTAAGATTCGGCTCTATCAGGTCAGTATTGTCAAATTCAAATTCAAATTTTCTTTATTACAGTAGACAATTGTTTAAAATTGTATTGCGTGTGTCTAACTTATTGTAATACAATTATTCTATAAGTTAAAGTTTAAAACATCAATTTTGACCAATGTTACATTAATTAAAACATTTTTGTACAATCGTCAACACAAAAATTTTATTCATTTCAGTAACAGAGTTAACAAAATAGTTTTATTCGTTCCCAGCGATTTGTCATGAACTCATCAAGAGAATAAAACGGTTTCGCTCATTTGTAAGTAGAGCCTTATCGGCCATTAGCAACACAATATTAATCTAAAATCCATGTTTTAATTATCTCTTAGATAAATTTTTACTTAAATTTCTTATTAATTCATCAAAATTTATATATTTTGGATTATTCATGGCTTTACTCTGATTTTATACCTGTGAGTGTGTCTGCCTGATACAGGAATTTGCCTTAATTCTGGAGTCGTAACCTTTAAATCTTTTATAACTATTTTGGTGCTTGATTACATCTCCAAAAATAATGAAATAAAAATCCTCAACTTTTAAAAACGTAGTCTTTCAGTTAGATACACTAAAGATAACAAAACTGTTATTGTATGATTTTCTTAAACCAGTTTTAGATTAATCTTAGTAATAACAATATCTTTGTGATTTCAATTTTTACAAATTGTTGAAAATTTCAAAAATTACAGCACACAGTATCTTAATAACTTAAAACTTACAACTAAGAGCTAACTGAAAAATCAGTGTGAAATAATCTGACACAAAACAATAAATATTGAACACAAATTTATGTTCCAATATTATATAAGTTTTAACACATTAAATGTTTTCAGAGACAAATCAATGTGGTTATTCAAGGTTGTTTGGCATCAAATATGGGATGATTTTAATCAAAATAGGCTATATGAGACTGACTTACATACATACATTACACATAGCTTAAAATTTATAGTGCAATATATATTACATCACCACAACACTAAACTATACTTGGGTTTTAAATCAACTAGTATCTTTATTATCTTTAATATACAACCTCATACATTATTGGGATAAGTACTGGTAATGACTGTCTTTAGTTAGGTGTCACCTGAGTGATTGTTAACAAAGATTACACAGTACTTAACACCCCCCCCCCCCACCCCCCCCCCCCCCCACCCCCCCCCCCCCCCACCCCCCCCCCCCCCCACCCCCCCCCCCCCCCACCCCCCCCCCCCCCCACCCCCCCATCTTAAAGATAATAAGAGTTTATTACTCATTTATCAATATAAACTATTTCAATAGAATAAGCTAACTACTGTTTAAAAAAAAATTGTTCTCTAAAATGTTACCTATTTCCTATTAACTACATTAGAAATGGAAAACACTGATCAAAAACATAAACAAGACAAAATAATAACAAATTTGTTTAAACATATGAGGACCATTTTAAAGTGTAATTTTTATTTACAATAACTACAAGTCATAAAAGAATCATTAAATAATATTTAATTATATTTAAACGATTCAAAATTGATATATTAGACATATTTTTAGAGTTTAAAACTCAAACTCCAAACTGGTTGTACACTTTAAAATGGTCCTCATATGTTTAAACAAATTTGTTATTATTTTGTCTTGTTTATGTTTTTTGATCAGTGTTTTCCATTTCTAATGTAGTTAAAGGAAATAGGTAACATTTAGAGAACAATTTTTTTTAAACAGTAGATTTTTTTAAACGTTTATATATTGGATAGATTATGAAATAACTTGCAAACAAAAAGAACTTATAAATAAACATAATTTATATAGGAAGAGTAAAAATAACAAACAAATAAAACTTTCTTTGAAGGAACAAAAAAATAAATATAAAAAATTGATTCAAAAATAGAAAAGAGATTACATTAATAATAAAGTGGTGAATACAACAAATATCAATAAAACTATATGGCAAGTGGTAAATAATGAAATTAGAAACAGTAAGGAAATGTCATTTAAAAATATAGAGCTTAACGATGGTGGTAAAATAATCTGTGACCCTGTTTTGTGTAGCTGATTTATTAAACATAAGTTTTGTCGAAATGGTAAAAAAGCATGTTGCTCCAAATTTAAACAAAAAGTCAATTTCTATTAATCGAAATTCAAATTATAAAAGTAAATTTAAATGCAACACTATTGACTGTGATCAACTAATTAAAATAATTGATTCTATTAAGCCAAAATGGTCGGCAGGGTATGATGACATACCTATAAAGATTATTAAAGAGGCAAAACATGCACTTTTAAATCCTCTTTTACATGTGGTGAATGTTTCTATAATAACAGGAAACTTCCCAACTCAATTAAAAATATCAAAAGTTGTTCCTGTGTTAAAAAAAGGAGACAGCAAAAATCCTCTAAATTATAGACCATTGGCAATACAACCTGCTTTATCAAAAATATTTGAAAAGACTATGATGATTCAATTAGTAGACTATTTTGAGAAGGGTAAATTGCTGGATTTGGAGCAGCATGGCTATAGAAAAAATAGATCAACGGTAACAGCATTAATTGATTATATTGAGAATGTGCTAGAAAATTTGGATGAAGGGAATCATACTGTTGGAGCCTTTCTGGATCTGACAAAGGCATTTGATAGTGTCTGCCATAAAACCTTGCTAGAAAAATTAGAATCATATGGTATTGAGGATAAAGAATTAAGCTGGCATCAGTCATATCTGGAAGGGCGACAGCAGTATGTTAGTATTAAATATCTAGGTAATAATGAAATAAGAAATATTAATTCAAGAATAGAAAAAATACAATATTCTGTACCACAAGGTTCAGTATTGGGCCCATTTTTGTTCTTATGCTACTTGGGAGGTATGCCACAGATTTTAACAAATTTATCAAATAAAAATCATTTATGTTTGTTTGCAGATGATATAAGTATGTCAGTTTCTGGAAAAGATTTACAAAGTGTAATAAATACAACAGAATATTCAATGTCACAACTAAAATGTTACTTGAATGATAGAAATTTATTACTAAATTCTGATAAAACAATTCTAATGAAATTTAAATGTAAACAATCAAATGAGATAAATACAATTGGAAATAAATTTGTAAAAGATACAAAATTCTTGGGTCTGGCTCTAAGTAATACATTAAGTTGGACAAAACAAGTAGAAAAAATTTGTCATAAAATGAGTTCTGGAATATTTTCAATCAGGCGGTTATCCTTCTTCCTAG
The DNA here is from genome assembly GCF_021130785.1 of Homalodisca vitripennis. Classification (NCBI taxonomy): domain Eukaryota; kingdom Metazoa; phylum Arthropoda; class Insecta; order Hemiptera; family Cicadellidae; genus Homalodisca; species Homalodisca vitripennis. The sequence continues at coordinate 199,327,068 of NC_060208.1, forward strand.
AAATAAATGCACTGAAATCTGTTTACTATGCCTTGATACATCCACACATTTCATATGGCATTGAAATTTATGGTGGAACCAGTGCAAATAACTTAAACAAAATATTACATTTACAAAAAGTGGCAATAAGACATATTCTACACCTTAAAAATAATGATAGTTGTAAAGACCACTTTATTAACCTAAGAATAATGACAGTATATAGTTTATATATTTATAAAACTATATTACATGTCAAGACAAATGCAGAGTCTATACCAAGGCAACAAGATTATCATAATTATAATACAAGAAATAGAGAAAATTTTGTAGTAAAGAAACATAATAAAGAAAAAATATAAACAGTGTCCGACATACATAGGAATAAAATTTATAAATGACCTTCCAGGCTGTATTAAGAATGAGAAATTCTTTTAATAATTTTAAGAAAATGTTGAAACAATTTTGTACAGATCATTCATTCTACTCTCTTGAAGAGTTTTTTTACACTGTGACTTGAAAGTAATTTTGTTTGTATTTGCCTACCATTACAAAACATATTAACACTATGGACATAAATATTTAAAATATTATATGTATTATTATACTGTATTAAATATAAAGTATGAATACTCTAACCTGAGTCTTATGTTTTATATTGTAGTAAAGGTAATTGAGGCAATTCAGGTACATTATGTATAAAAAGAATAAAGGAATTTTGAATTTGAATTTGAATTTGAACTGTAAGAGTAAATTTTCATAAATTTGTAGCCTAAAATAATTTTATCTTAAAATGTGTGGATGTTTTGTATCGATACTAAAATGTTGTATCGTTTCATTTTACTTATCCAAACAGTGGAAATTCATACTAACCAAACAAATGCCAAGTTTTCCGTCGGCCATAACGGCAGCCCTCGCCTCTGTCCGACATGAGGCCGACAAAGGGTGTGGCAAGTCCATCAGCGATCTGACCAACAAGCACGACGCTCCCCGAGAGTTCCGAGCTGAACAGCACCACCTTGTTGAAGTAGATGAGCATGTAAGTGAACCACATGGAGGCGCAGAAGTCGTTGAACACATGGCCGACGCCATAGCTGAATTTGGTGACAAGAGACAGCCTCATCTTACCCTTCCCATCTGTAACAATGACAAGCCTCATCTTACCTTTCCCATCTGTAACAATGACAAGCCTCATCTTACCCTTCCCATCTGTAACAATGACAAGCCTCATCTTACCTTTCCCATCTGTAACAATGACAAGCCTCATCTTACCCTTCCCGTCTGTAACAATGACAAGCCTCATCTTACCCTTCCCATCTGTAACAATGACAAGCCTCATCTTACCCTTCCCGTCTGTAACAATGACAAACCTCATCTTACCCTTCCTGTCTGTAACAATGACAAGCCTCATCTTACCCTTCCCATCTGTAACAATGACAAACCTCATCTTACCCTTCCCGTCTGTAACAATGACAAACCTCATCTTACCCTTCCCGTCTGTAACAATGACAAGCCTCATCTTACCCTTCCCGTCTGTAACAATGACAAGCCTCATCTTACCCTTCCCGTCTGTAACAATGACAAACCTCATCTTACCCTTCCCATCTGTAACAATGACAAGCCTCATCTTACCCTTCCCATCTGTAACAATGACAAACCTCATCTTACCCTTCCTGTCTGTAACAATGACAAGCCTCATCTTACCCTTCCCATCTGTAACAATGACAAACCTCATCTTACCCTTCCCGTCTGTAACAATGACAAACCTCATCTTACCCTTCCCGTCTGTAACAATGACAAGCCTCATCTTACCTTTCCCATCTGTAACAATGACAAGCCTCATCTTACCCTTCCCGTCTGTAACAATGACAAGCCTCATCTTACCCTTCCCATCTGTAACAATGACAAACCTCATCTTACCCTTCCCGTCTGTAACAATGACAAACCTCATCTTACCCTTCCTGTCTGTAACAATGACAAGCCTCATCTTACCCTTCCCATCTGTAACAATGACAAACCTCATCTTACCCTTCCCGTCTGTAACAATGACAAACCTCATCTTACCCTTCCTGTCTGTAACAATGACAAGCCTCATCTTACCCTTCCCATCTGTAACAATGACAAACCTCATCTTACCCTTCCCGTCTGTAACAATGACAAACCTCATCTTACCCTTCCCGTCTGTAACAATGACAAGCCTCATCTTACCCTTCCCGTCTGTAACAATGACAAGCCTCATCTTACCCTTCCCGTCTGTAACAATGACAAACCTCATCTTACCCTTCCCATCTGTAACAATGACAAGCCTCATCTTACCCTTCCCATCTGTAACAATGACAAACCTCATCTTACCCTTCCCATCTGTAACAATGACAAACCTCATCTTACCCTTCCCGTCTGTAACAATGACAAACCTCATCTTACCCTTCCCGTCTGTAACAATGACAAGCCTCATCTTACCCTTCCCGTCTGTAACAATGACAAGCCTCATCTTACCCTTCCCGTCTGTAACAATGACAAACCTCATCTTACCCTTCCCATCTGTAACAATGACAAGCCTCATCTTACCCTTCCCATCTGTAACAATGACAAACCTCATCTTACCCTTCCCATCTGTAACAATGACAAACCTCATCTTACCCTTCCCGTCTGTAACAATGACAAACCTCATCTTACCCTTCCCGTCTGTAACAATGACAAGCCTCATCTTACCCTTCCCATCTGTAAAATGCCAATCAGTTTGAAAATTCCTGCCAACCAGATTGAGAATTTACTATTACTTCTCTTATGTTATTTATTTTCAAAAACTAAAAAAAATACTATATTAGGTTAATATTAATAACAGTGTTATCTGAAACCCCAACTTGGACTAAAGATTCATCAAGCAACCAGAGATGAAAGATGTTATTTGGACAACTAAGAGTATTTTACAACACTCTTTGCATTATAGACGTTTTAAAATTGTTACTTTTTTGGGAAGTGAAAATCAGGTTTACTTAATTGAAAATATAATATCCAATAAACAAAATTAGAATGTTCTGTAAGTTAAGTTGATTTAAAAAGATTTCTAGTTATTTTTTGTAATGTGATAAATACGGTTATGATTTGAAAGCCACTGAGGCTTCTAGTTACACAATTTTACTAAAAATAACATTTTGTAAAAATATACACAATGGTATTGATGATTTGTGAAATGTTATACTATTATTCATTACATGCGAAAGCCAAGTGTCATGTAAAAGGCTTTCTGAGGTTATTTGCAAAATTTCAAATCTATAGATAATTTCATACGTGAAATGTCCTGCAGACAGATACATAGATAGACATACAGACAGTCTTACAGTAAAGAAATTTGTACATCCTCCAGCAGACAAAAGAGAAATTGCACCATCAAAGAACTTAATTCTTATTCAAGTAGAAATGAAGTTTCATGCAAATTAAAAGTTTACAGACGAAATATTTCTTTATATATCTTTTCATAGCAGTGTTCAAATAATAGAAGTTTTGGTGAGCTAGAAAGCGTACTACAACACAAGAGTACTGAAATCAAACGTCACCAATTTCTAACAGACTTTCCACTGTATTATTTTTTCTTTTACCTCTAATAATAAAAATGTCACATGCGAAACGTCAAATGATTGTACTCAGTTTGTTTATAAAATATATTCTGCTATTTTCTCATTGTCATCATGGTGACCCAATAAACCTAATGCTCGACCAAATCCTACAGAGTGACATGCACCATCATCGAACTCAGTGTTTCTTATAAAAATGTCACATGCCGAAACGTCAAATTATTGTACTCAGTTTGTTTATAAAATATATTCTGCTATTTTCTCATTGTCATCATGGTGACCCAATAAACCTAATGCTCGACCAAATCCTACAGAGTGACATGCACCATCATCGAACTCAGTGTTTCTTATAAAAATGTCAAGTTAGATGGGCACTTTCAACTTTTTAGGTTAGTTCCTTTTGAGATACTGTGCTGACAGAAATTACATATTTTTCAGCCCCTTAATTAATAATAGGTTTTGGAACTCTCAGCCAATTATTTTATTGGCTCTCTTCGTTCTAAAATTAAATAAAGCTTAACAAATTATAGAATCTGATTATATTCTTGTTTTCATCAGACGTTTATTTAGCTTGTCATTAGGCAAATTTGATAAAAATTAAAGGACTGTAAAATAACTCTGATAAAACTAGTACGACATACTATAAAAAATTTTTGACGTCAGTAGTGAGAAATTTAAAAAGTAAATTTAATACATGAAAATCGTAAACGTTTCATAATTACACATAGTTTCAAGCACGTGAAAAGTATAATTAATTTGCTAAGTCAAAAATATTTAACTTTCTAAATTTTGTTTTATAGAAAAAAAAGAAAAATGTTAGTGATTAAACACAGTTAATTCAATAGTTTTAATGATTGAATTAGCAGTCGTCGTTGGGCCGGGGCGGTGGTCGCTGGCGGTGGCACGGTTCGCGGATGTGGTGCGTCGGTCGTACTGGAACGCGTTTCTCGTCGGGCTGGCTCTCTCGTTAGAGCAGAATTATGTCCATAACCACAACATGCATTTTTTTGTTTATTTTATATTACAGACTTTCCCTTTTTTTATTATTAAATTTTGGACTCCTCTCACCCAATTATTACCAATGAAAAATACTCCATACTCGTCACAATGTACCAGACCAAAAAAATGTCATTTTTAATTTGAACCTCCTCAATATTATATATTATATTATGTTACATTACGGCTCGCACCCACGCACAGGCTTCAGCCTATGTGGGTGTCAATTTCCTTGAATGTTTGTAAAGTTTATTTTGTAAATTTTTGGAAATAAATCTTTTTGAATTGAATTGAATTGATTTCCTAAAAAAAAAGGCTATTCAATAATATGCAATGGACTTTTTGTATAAATTTTTATTAAACTAATTAAAAATAAATAGAATAGGAGTTTTGCAGTAATAAAAAAATGTCTTTTTATATAGTTATGTGTTTTTACAGGAATTTACTTAATAATTCAGAATTTATAATTAATTATTAATTGTTTGTAGGGCAAAATACTATGTGCAACCATCACAACATATGCTAGAAGTTATTTATTAAAAAATTTTTAATTAACATTGAATCATTAATTTGGTTCCTATCATAGTTTGAATTGCAACTTAAGACCAACATCTTTTATCCATTTTTATAAATTTTTTTCAGTAACATTGTTTCTTTTGGTGTTTTTAAATAAAAAATTGTACAAAATAAAATAAACATGACTGTACAGTATGAGTGTCCAACATTGTTGTGGCTTCATGCACACACACACATACAGCTCAATAGACTTTTGAGTGGAGAGATCCAAAACCAAATACGAGTATTTCTAACAGTAACCAGAACCTTATGTTTGATCGATGCAATATTTTCTGCCTTATTGTGTAAATGACAGTAACAAAAAAATACAGGATAAAAATTGGAACGATCTGAAACAAACTGCAACGGAGTTTGTCAAACTTGAACCTCCTTGCAACCTATTGCATTAAAAAAAGGGAAAATATTTTGAAAGAGACAATTAAAATGTTGTATTAATAGAGTTTGTAATTTAAAATTGACTTGAAATGGCTAGTATTGTTTTCTGTATAGTCACTATTTTCAATTATCAGGATTTCACAAAATCTTTTGCTAGTAAACAAAATCCTTTTCTGCAATACAAAATATCTGATTTGAAACTTCAATACTCTTCAAAAATGTTTGCATACTAGTTTTACTGTTATTTCAAATTTAAAAAACATTCAATACAAATTAATAATAATATTTTACAGTTATTAAAAAATTCCCATATCTGCCAATGTGCTGTCATTATTGCTTCATACGTAAAAGATGTCAGTATTAAAAGTTTATCATAAATATAGGCAAGCCAGATATTATTATTGTAATCTTCGAAATATCCTATTAGTTGTAAAAATAAACGAATAATGCATTTGGTCTGTGGCTCAAAACTATTATTAGGAATCAATAATTTTATAAATTGCATTACGTAAACTGTAATAGTACTGTAATCTGTTAAAAGAAATCAGAGGCAATAATCTGATAAAGACAAATGTAAATACAAATAAACTACCATAAAAACAAAAATTGAACTGTAAGTTTCTACTGGAAAGCTCTAATGTAATTCTCGATAAAGACAGTACCTTTAATTACAAAGCTTGATGAAGTCATGTTCTCTGGTACATATAATCTGACTGGCTTCACGAATATTAGCTTCAATAATGGGTTATCTCCCGAACTACTACTGATGCTATCGGTACGTTCAGTATATGTCTGCTGTGCTCAAAACAGTCCTTAAATACTGACTTCGATCTATACCAAAACTGTTAACTGCTCATTTTACTGCCACCATGTTTTACGACCCAACTTTACTGGTTCAACAATATCATTGTTATGTCTAATAAATCGTTTAACTTCCAACTTCTTAAAATATACTACAAGATGTCTTTTGTAAACTATTATATTTTAGAAATAGTATTTTGTTTCGTTGACAAAACGTTGATAATGTTCATTTGGTGCATGCAGTTAATATAACAATTTGAATTTAGATCATATTTAAGAGTTTAGAAAGTAAATCTATTATAGAAAATAGATAAAATGTTGGACAGTTTGCTACAGTAACAGGGAGAGAATAGTAAGGGTTTAATAGGAAATCAGTATGGAATACAGAGCTTGATGCCAATATTCAATTCAATCTAATCCTACACAACGTTTAAGTAAAACCCATTATTAATTCCAGCATCATATCTCTGAAAAAGTAACTTAACTCATATATATGTATTCAGAATAGCTCAATTGTACTGGGATGGCTTGACAAATTTTAACTTTATCTTAAAAAATTTTAAATCTGAACTAAATATTTCAATTACAGACTTATTTTTTGTACCATCAGCAAAGGATTCTACAGGTAATCAGAGATTCAGCTTGAGAGGGGAATGTGAAAAGTTTATAATGTAAGAATAGATTATATTTCTAATGATATTGATACATCAGGAACAATAAAAAAAAATAGGTTTGGTCAACCCAGAAAAAATAGTGAACACTTAGTTTTTTTTAAACTGCACACTAAAAATGGTCCATATAATTTTATATCATCAAATTAATTGAGAAAAATAAGAATTAAAAAGTCACGTGTTACAAATCTAGTTTATTTAACTATTAAACTATAAATATTTTTGAGCCACCATCCTTAAAATGGGGGCTGATATATTTTTTTAGAGTATAACAATTTGTTACAGTTAATTTTTTAGCTGATTATACTAAACTTATCTTTTGAGTCGGATTGTTAATAAACCTCATGTATCAAGCCATTTTTTTTCCATTTTAAAAAGTGTTGTGTAGTTGGGTTTGTTTCACCAAGACCTTTAAAACTATATGTAACCTATGTTTTCAGGCAGACAATAATCCAAGATTGTAGTCCTGTACTAAATATTAATGGACTACTCACAGAACGTTCCCTTAACACTGTACTATAGTGAGTCATACTATAAGTAGTAAGAAGCGTGCCACAGTCAAAAACGACAAACTACTGTACAGTGACTATAATATGTGTAGGAAACACCTTCACTGCTGGTCTATACTGAATGATAATATCGAGCGTGACATATTAGTGTGTCTGCCACAGTTAATGTATTCTACAATAACTATCTAATTACAATACATGAAGTTAACACCTTCACTGCTGGTCTATACTGAATGATAAATATCGAGCGTGACATATTAGTGTGTCTGCCACAGTTAATGTATTCTACAATAACTATCTAATTACAATACATGAAGTTAACACCTTCACTGCTGGTCTATACTGAATGATAATATCGAGCGTGACATATTAGTGTGTCTGCCACAGTTAATGTATTCTACAATAACTATCTAATTACAATACATGAAGTTAACACCTTCACTGCTGGTCTATTACTGAATGATAATATCGAGCGTGACATATTAGTGTGTCTGCCACAGTTAATGTATTCTACAATAACTATCTAATTACAATACATGAAGTTAACTAACACCTTCAGTACTGGTCTATATTAAGTGATTTTTTTAAAGTCATATATCTATGCAATTTTTTTAAGTCAATAATTGAGTATCAATATTGAAATATTTAAATAAAAATGCTACAGCTAATTGTGTGCAAAAGTTTTAGTTTTTTCATCCAAGACACATATATGTTTCATAAAAGCCATTTTTCTAACTAAGAATACCCTAAAATTGACATTTCCACATATTACCAGAAAACCAACATAAAACAATTAGTTTTAGTAGTAATTTCTTTAAATATCTGTATCAAAATCATTTTCTATTCATTAGCAATATTTGTGTCTGGACATATGAGAAAGTGAAAATAATGTATGTAAAAAGAAGTGAAACACAATTATGAAGGTATATATTTTTTTTTAGTAAATTGCATTTATCAATTGGATTATTATAATTCGCAAATAAAAGTTAGTAAATGCATGAAAACATAATGCCATACATTCTTTTTGTCTGATAGCTCTGAAATTAACAATCAAATTCTGAAATAAGGTAATTTTACTTGAATTATTAAGAAAATACATAGTAGTTCGTCCAAAATATTTAGTTATTTACAAATAAAACATGACAGCTATGTGAAATAGTACCAGGCATGACTGAAAATAAACCATATTTGTAATTAAAATACTTAAAATAACTCTTGAGCCAGTCCTCTTATAACTTTACCTCATCAATATAACAAAATATAGTAATAATAAAAATGAAAATGTAGTGATAATGGGTAATAGTAAGCAAAATTTGAGTTTTTTACATTTTCTGATCCAATCTACACGACTTGAAGAATACTAACATATGGATTGTTTGTGTTTTAAAGAGTAGATTTTCAATATCTGGAGTATGGAACAGCAATCTTTTACAGACAAGAAACACAAAGAAAGAAGGGAATTTCAGTACTAAAAATATACAGACACAAATTTCTAATCACATTTTAAATAACAATGAGCATTAAAAATCTGTTCATATTTCAAGGACCACTTGGAACTGATCTCTCAGGTAAACCCCACTTGAGATTGAGTGATGACTTACTCTCTCTAACTTACATAAACACAAATTCATCTTCAGTACAGCAAAACTATTATGTACAAGTTAAAATATTTTATCCCCCACTATAATACAAAAACTCAAAATGTCATGACTGATAAAATAATTATCAATGTAATAGTGATGTGGGTTTTATTTTATTTTGCTCCAACAAAAATACTTTGTACTGAAGAATAATATATTATGTACAGTATTTCATAATATGTTTGATAATTACATGCGTTTCTAAACTGGTTTTTGGAAACTAAACCATGTGAAATCGGGTTTGTTAGAAAATAATTCCTATTTATATAATTATTTTATCACGTTTTGTGACAATGTGCCTAACATCGTGAAATTAATCCGGTCTGGAAAAATTAATGAGAGTTATACAAATGTTTAGGAATGATCGGTAAAAGTGATTTAAACTAGAGGTATTGCATTGAATCCATAAAAAAACTAATTTTAACAGCTTGTAAAGTTATTGTTGTTAATTATACGCTTGACAACAACTAACTTATATGTTTAACAGCTGTTTACTGCCAAGCATGCTATAAAAATAATGGTTATCGTAGCGATAGCAAAAGCGAAATGTTCAGTTGATATGAAGAGTAGTTAACAATTGGACAGAACTGTAATAATCTCTGACACTGAATTGCGAGTAAACTAAAATTAAAACTGAAGAAATATTTGCAAATTGAAAAATGTCTAAAGTTCTTTTTAGGTATGTCATTATATAAAAAGATAACAAGATGAATATACTGTATTGCCAATAAAATTACTGAACATTATTCTACGTTTTAATAAAGCTACACTAAATATTTAATTTATACATCAAATACGAGGTGCGGCTGAGAAGTAGTGCCTCCGAGGTCATCACCACAGTGAGTATCAAGATAGCTTATTAGACTTATTCTCAGTAGAATGAAGGTCAGTTCGAAGCGAGCCCACATATTATTTTGATCGGTCACTTCGATCTAATGTTCTCGTACAAGATGAATAAGACAAGTTTTCCGTTGAAAAAAAGGGCAATAATTAAGTTCTTTGTTGCAGAAGATTGTCCCATATGCCCATTGAAATTTATCAATGAATGACAAGTGTTTACGACGACAAAACTATTGATATTAATCAAGTTAGAGAGTGGTTTTTAAGAGTTAAAGTTATAAACGTGGGAAATTAAATGTGGTGAATTCTTCTCATTCCAGCCATCTAGTGAGTGTGACAACAGATGAAAACCAGTCTCATGTTGATATGCTTATTCGGGAAAACAGACGAGTGAAATAACAAAAATCACTTCTCTTCTTGATATCACTAAAGAACGAGTCAATCACATGATTCACAATTTACAGTACCATAACGGGAGTGCTTAATGGGAATTGAGAATGTTTACTCCTGACGTAAAAACTCTTGAAAATTGCTGGACAAATCTTTATACGTACCCCCGTACCCCTCACCCACTCACCAGTCCAGATTTAGCACCATATGTCTTCTGGCTCATCCCACTAATAAAAACGAACCTGAAATGAGTTTGATAAGAATCAGCCAATGAAACCAAATCTGCAGCGGTAAACTGGCTCAAAGATGCTGATTGTTTTCCCCAAACAGAATGAGAAACTGACTGATTGCTGGCATAAAAATATAGAACTAAACAGTTCTTTAATATACTTATAAAAGATCTTCAATATACTCCAAGCTTCATTTCACAATTTAGTTTTGTTTAATTATCTCTATCCAAAATGACTTTAGGGTGTTGGAGGTTTTACACATCAAAAAGCTCCATTGTGCATTAACCACACTATCTTAATTAACAACAAAGTTGGAAACATGAGACCATATGTCACGTAACAGGTTTTGCATAAGTTCCATACAAAATTTCAGCTATACAGTTCATTCCTTAAATAATTACTTTCATTACTGAACAAAAAAAATTAAGAGAACTTAAACTCTTATTTACAATGGACATCAACCTTAAGTTTTAACAAAATTGAACCCAACCAAATAAATAAATAGCAGCAAAATATTTACTGTCCTAAACTGGCTGTTACAGAACAAATTTAATGTATAAAAACAATATTATAATCTGCTTAATGCCTGAACCATTACATAAACTGACTAAAAAATACACTAATAAAAAACCTCAAATAAGCAAAATTATTTTGCAAAAAAATTAATTTGAAAAAATACCATTAGCGTATTGAGGAGCAGTGTATTTGAGAATCATTTATATCAAGTATAAAACTTGACCGTTCAGCTATATTTATATCACGCATTAATATCATATCATACTACGTGTGATGAGAAAAATTAAATGACATGTCTGTGTGTTTCTACCACTGCTGTAATAAAAACTTACTCTTTTTCAGATTTCCAGCTGTTGGTAACATTTTATAGATGTCAACGGAATCACACGCTGTAGCTCGGTACTGTCAACACTAACAACTGAGTGACAATGGAAATTATCTGAGCACTGATTCAAATCACAACTTAAGTATTAGTCGGACACTCCACGGTCTGTGTCGTCACCGAGTGTCTAGTGGTTCTAATCTTGTCATGAGCTCAACAGTGCTCACACGCTAAGGTTGAGGGTGACTTAATCTCCGCACTAGACTGTAGATTTGTACAAGTGTCTGCCAGTGGTGTACACTGAAGGGGGGAGCCCTCCCCCCAATTCTTCAAACTTAAAAAATATTTTAAAATTATATAACATATTTTTCTTACTATACGGTCAACTATTGATAAGATGAGAATATGTGGATAAACCCGAGATAATCACAAGAGTGGTACTGTGTTGTTCCAAGAAATTGGAAGTAGGAAACTCCCATTTCACTTCTTTATCAAAGGATGTTTGTATTGCTTCAGGACAGGAGGGAAATAAATGATGGAAAGTCGTATGTGAAGGCAGATGGTAAGGCAGACAAGAACTTACCAGTTCTTGATACCTCAAGAGAACATTCAGATTTCCATGAAGTATACAAGTTTGTCCAGTGTCTTCCAGCAAAATCTGATGAATAGATAGATAGATAGGCCATACTCGATGCCTTCAAACCCTAATCCTTAGCAGTAATTGAAAGGGTCATCTGAATTCCAAAACAGATGACCATTCCATCTTCTAATGAGTTTTCATTCCCGATCATCTATTATACCACCTAGATGCTTTTGGTTTTGATGACTAAGGTTTATGCTCAAATTTATTAATTTTCTGCAATTCCAACTTACGATGGAGACATTACACTGCTCATTTAAACGTGGGCTGAATTCCACCAGTTATAACAATGCAAACCAACTCCGGTTTTTCCACACTGGGAACTTATCAGGAGAATATGTATACAAGATATCGTGTAAGATGAGAGTTGGAGATAACAGAAACAACTATTCTGAGGGCTACTACCTGTACCGGCATTGAATAACAATGTCACTTTGTCACAATTCGTTGGGGAGAAAAAGATTCATATTATTTTTTCCTAACGAAAAACGTCAAAGGAGTATTATAAGTCAGTGATCAAATATTATGGTATATACTAGATTTCAAAACACAATGGTAAAGATTGATATCTGTACCATGTGAAACACTAACATAACCCATGAAACCTGGTTGTACAAGTCATTTATAAACAAGAGAAGAAATCATAACTACATCCTTTCCAGCATCCATCCAAGATTATACAGAGGATGTTTCCAAATTATCTGTGACTATGTCCTGAGATGATACAAAGATATTTTCTGACCGTTACCTCATGGACTAGTCAGGATATAATCTGTCACAAAATAATGTCTAACTGGCTAGGACATTCTTCTAAACTAATGCTCTATTCTGTTGTAGATTTGACTATATGCCTTTCAATAAACTCCAAAAATACTTATCTCTTCCCAACCATGTGTCAAGCTACAGGCTTCGCTGACGTTAAATGCAAAATTTCAAGTCTATAAATTTTATTATACAGATAGAATAACAGATAATTATACAGAAAAATTTTATCCTGGCAAACAAAAAGGAATTGTGTTAGGATACTGAGTGATAAGCTTCGATGAAGCTCAACCAAATTCCAAATCGTTGGACATGCACTATTATTGAACTCATTCTTGTCTATGTACAAATAAAGTTTCATGCCAAATTTGAAGTCTACAGATGATCTTGAGATATGTTGCCACATGATACATTTACATTATTGTTCATTAATTTGTTAGTTTCACTTAAGTGTTTAAATAATAAAAGTTTACACAAGTTAACATAAAATGATGTTGTGTGTTAGGATAGTTAGGTTACATCAGTGTCGAAATGTCACATGGTAAAATCTCTTAAAAGTGTACTGAGTTTGTTTGCAAATTTATTTATTCTGCTATTTTCTCATGACCATCATGGTTACCCAAAAGACCAATATAAAAATATCCGCTAACACTCAGCCAAATCCCTTTGAGCAACATGCATCATCATCGAACTCAGTGTTTTTCATACATAAATTAAGGTTCATGCAAAATTTCTAGCCTACTGGTCAGTTAATTTTCTAGATTTATACTGACACGGACTGATAGACAAAGAAATGAAATTTTTCCAGTTCCTCAAGTGATAGGCTTTGCTGACACTCAGCCAATTATAAGCAATAACCTTAAAACCATCACATGTTGATTTTATTTTATGTTTGCAAATAATTGCTGCATCCTTTCTCTCTGACCAGGAACATTAACTTGCAAAAAAGTACTTAAAGAAACAATCAAGTTAACTCCAAAGTGTATGTAATGGAATGAGGATTATAAGATTTCAGAATAAACAATTTCTCTGATTCATGATTAACTGTCAAATGTTTAACTTTAGCAGTAACTTCCATTATCATATTGGCATCCATGAACCAATTTAATTATTACATTTAGCTTTTTGTAGCTTCAAGACCTAAAATCTGTTAGGAATGTGCCTTATAAGCTTAGTTAGTGGTCTTGATGATGTACGGTGCACCTCATGTCCATTTTAGGCGAGGAACAACATCTTCAGGTTGAAAATTATCAGTCTGTCATTACATTACATACGTTTACAAAATGTCTATAAACAACCACAGGCAGAGTAGAGGGGTGAAAAGGTACTGATGTAAACTAACGGAACCACTGTTAGGCTACTGGGGTCTGAGAAGATTTACCAGTCGAGAGACATCAGGACGATTAATGGTGGTGATGGTCATGAAGGAAATAGAACTAGGTATACCACTGCACATTTACTGTGGGGTTATAGCTGATTAGTTTCAGGTGTGTGACGTCATTCACAAAGCATAGAGCAGCTCAATTCCCGAGCTGTCCCTTGCTTGATGTCTTGTTTATTGTTACTGATATTATTGTTTGATGCTATAGTTTTTGTTTATGAACAATACTTTATAAAGCACATACACACAGGCATATTTTGTCATATTATTTATATAACTGATGTCTACAATTAGCATAAACTGTAATGCTCCCCAACCAAACAGATGTAGCTGCAATGCGTGAGGTTGAGCACGGCGGCAGACAAATTTAGGATGCCCGACTGGCCCACCCATCTCTTTCCACCATGGTGATAGTAGTGGTTGTGAAAGAATGATTTTCTCATATAACATTCATTTTGTTAATTAAATATTTATCTTACTGATGTTGGTTTTTGTTCGTCTTCTGTGTTTATTACTTAGATATTTAGATTAGATATTTGTGATTAATTAGATAATTGTAAACAATCTCCTTTCTTGTTTAAAAGATGATCAAATCCTTAGTAACGTTTATTAGGTAAATTTCTAATAAATTTGAATATTGTATTTTTCTGAACAACATAATAATAACGGTTTACCTGTTTATTACGTTTTGTTGTTTGTCTACCGTCATATTTTCTGACATCAATTATTATTGGAATATCTTTTTCCTTACAGAAAATACAAACAAAAATTGGCAATATCGCGAGGAAAACGCTGAGAACTATGTCTTATTGACGTAGAATAATAAAACAACACCTGTATGAGACAGTTTGTTTATTGCTTAATTTTTACTACAATTTTTGTATTAACTGATTCTATATGCACTTGATACTGTATATTATACACTTAAAGCAGTGTTATTATCTCATAGATATGAAATGTTCGCCAAAGGGGCATGAACATTATTTGATATTTAAATGTTAGAAAACATTAAACATGCAATCCTTGATCAGTAGTATTGTTCAGATTACTAAGGCGATGTTACTGTCTACTTTTTACTACAGATTGAACAAATGACGGAGACCGGAAGAATATTAGAAGGCTGAAAATTAACGCCTTTGGATCGAAGTTGTTTTTTGTTGGTATATATTTTCTTGATCAGGGTAACAGGGTTAATTATGGCACTAGAAATATCTTAGACAGGAAAATAATTTAAATGGCCAAAAGTTGACACTTATTGACCAAAGTAGGATTCAGAGACATTTATATGTATATATATTCTTGCATCGGCTCAGGCAACTCAACTGTGGGGTCAGACATGTAATTGACTCAAACCAGAAATGCATGTTGTCACATGTGCAAAACCTGAAATGAATGTCAGGTGCAATTTTGCTTAACCTCTAATCTTCTTAACCATGAACCAGTAAAAATGTTATTTAACTTTTGAATTTCTTGAATTTTAAAACACTGATAAGGACCAGATATATGCCTATTTCTGTTTGAAAAATTTCACAAGGCTCCATCATATTACATCACAAATTATTTCAATAAGAAGGATACACTCTTCAGTTTTGAAAATTATGTGTCAAAGCTGCAGGTAATTTAAGATAGTTGAATATAAATATACAATGTAACATTGAATATAAGTATATACTGTATTGTGTTGTGAAATATATTTCGATGAAAAAATAAAATTCATCTCCCCACTTATCCCCCTTCCCCCTTGTGAAAGACCACACTCCATGACTGGCACATGTCGAGTATTTCATAGAATAAATTATCTCTAGGAGAGTTGCTAGAAATGCTTGTATTCTATTATAGAGCACATTCTTAGAAATAAATCAGTGCTTGTTGTATACCAAACTAGATATTTACTAAAACACTGTTATCAAAACATGGTCTGCTCTGTGTTATAAATGGATGATGAGCCAATAGCAAGTAATCTCACAGTATTTTTACTTTACAATACGATTTGATCAACTTTTAGTAAACAACAAAATTTTCCAGATGACATTTATATGAATATTTCGAAAATACAAAGTTTTTAAAGGTATAATAAAACCTGTGATTTACATAAAATATTCAAGTTTCTTGCCAGCAAGAAAACTAAACAAATAATTTGGTTAAAGTAAGTTGATTAAAATTATAAAACCATTATAAAACAATCTTAAAAAAATCTAAATTGCTGTTTGATGATAATTATGTATTAAATAGTAAAATACTGCATAAAAACTTACTAGTATCTTACTTAGTAACTTACTTAGTAGTAGACCTTACTTGAAATAATCTTTCAAGTACATCAAATGTACAGTAAAGTGTAAGTTAGAACTATAGAATCAATAATCTGCATTGCCTAAAGACAAATACAAAAAATGTGTATAGGCTGTGTCAAAAAGTTAAGTTCAAAAATATAGTTAAGGTATTCTAACTTAGATTTATATTCACCTGCTTTGTAAAAACAACATTGTAAAAAAATTCTTTTAGCCTAGACTAAAAACTGTTACAATCTAAATATTCTTAATATTATAGGCAGGCAGTTGCACATGTGTATGGCTTTGTATCTAAAGCTATAGAGGGCAGTACTGTGAGTTAGATACTTTGTCCTCAACTTCTATTTATTTTTGGTATCATTTTCTAGAAATACATAGGTTATAAAAACTGAACAATTTTTAAACCAAAATTATGACTTCTTTTTAATATTAAAAGTTAGCTGTAATGCTATTTCTAGATTTGTACTGAGCCAATCTCTACAATCAGAACCTTGTTGGATATAGCTAATGTATTTATTAGATTTGTAAATAATATACAGCACAGCTAGGCAAAGGAAAAGTTTGCATTTTAAAACTGAACTTGTACACCTATTCAGAATTTTGAATTGTTGAACCACAATGGGTTCAGCTTACCAATGAGCCAATCTCTACAATCAGAACCTTGTTTGGATATAGCTAATGTATTTATTAGATTTGTAAATAATATACAGCAGCAGCAGCTAGGCAAAGGAAAAGTTTGCATTTTAAAACTGAACTTGTACACCTATTCAGAATTTTGGAAATTGTTGAACCACAATGGGTTCAGCTTACCAATGAGCCAATCTCTACAATCAGAACCTTGTTTGATATAGCTGATGTATTTATTAGATTTGTAAATAATATACAGCACAGCTAGGCAAAGGAAAAGTTTGCAATTTTAAACTGAACTTGTACACCTATTCAGAATTTTGAATTGTTGAACCACAATGGGTTCAGAGCTTACCAATGAGCCAATCTCTACAATCAGAACCTTGTTTGATATAGCTAATGTATTTATTAGATTTGTAAATAATATACAGCACAGCTAGGCAAAGGAAAAGTTTGCATTTTAAAAAACTGAACTTGTACACCTATTCAGAATTTTGAATTGTTGAACCACAATGGGTTCAGCTTACCAATGAGCCAATCTCTACAATCAGAACCTGTTTGATATAGCTAATGTATTTATTAGATTGTAAATAATATACAGCACAGCTAGGCAAAGGAAAAGTTTGCATTTTAAAACTGAACTTGTACACCTATTCAGAATTTTGAATTGTTGAACCACAATGGGTTCAGCTTACCAATGAGCCAATCTCTACAATCAGAACCTTGTTTGATATAGCTAATGTATTTATTAGATTTGTAAATAATATACAGCACAGCTAGGCAAAGGAAAAGTTTGCATTTTAAAACTGAACTTGTACACCTATCAGAATTTTGAATTGTTGAACCACAATGGGTTCAGCTTACCAATGAGCCAATCTCTACAATCAGAACCTTGTTGGATATAGCTGATGTATTTTATTAGATTGTAAACAATATACAGCACAGCTAGGCAAAGGAAAAGTTTGCATTTAAAACTGAACTTGTACACCTATTTCAGAATTTTGAATTGTTGAACCACAATGGGTTCAGCTTACCAATGAGCCAATCTCTACAATCAGAACCTTGTTGGATATAGCTAATGTATTTTTAGATTTGTAAATAATATACAGCACAGCTAGGCAAAGGAAAAGTTTGCATTTTAAAACTGAACTTGTACACCTATTCAGAATTTTGAATTGTTGAACCACAATGGGTTTCAGCTTACCAATGAGCCAATCTCTACAATCAGAACCTTGTTGGATATAGCTAATGTATTTATTAGATTTGTAAATAATATACAGCACAGCTAGGCAAAGGAAAAGTTTGCATTTTTAAAACTGAACTTGTACACCTATTCAGAATTTTGAATTGTTGAACCACAATGGGTTCAGCTTACCAATGAGCCAATTTCTACAATCAGAACCTTGTTGGATATAGCTAATGTATTTATTAGATTTGTAAATAATATACAGCACAGCTAGGCAAAGGAAAAGTTTGCATTTTAAAACTGAACTTGTACACCTATTCAGAATTTTGAATTGTTGAACCACAATGGGTTCAGCTTACCAATGAGCCAATCTCTACAATCAGAACCTTGTTTGATATAGCTAATGTATTTATTAGATTTGTAAATAATATACAGCACAGCTAGGCAAAGGAAAAGTTTGCATTTTAAAACTGAACTTGTACACCTATTCAGAATTTTGAATTGTTGAACCACAATGGGTTCAGCTTACCAATGAGCCAATCTCTACAATCAGAACCTTGTTTGATATAGCTAATGTATTTATTAGATTTGTAAATAATATACAGCACAGCTAGGCAAAGGAAAAGTTTGCATTTTAAAACTGAACTTGTACACCTATTCAGAATTTTGAATTGTTGAACCACAATGGGTTCAGCTTACCAATGAGCCAATCTCTACAATCAGAACCTTGTTGGATATAGCTAATGTATTTATTAGATTTGTAATACATTATACAGCACAGCTAGGCAAAGGAAAAGTTTGCATTTTAAAACTGAACTTGTACACCTATTCAGAATTTTGAATTGTTGAACCACAATGGGTTCAGCTTACCAATGAGCCAATCTCTACAATCAGAACTTTGTTGGATATAGCTAATGTATTTAATTAGATTTGTAATAATATACAGCACAGCTAGGCATAAGGAAAAGTTTGCATTTTAAAACTGAAACTTGTACACCTATTCAGAATTTTGAATTGTTGAACCACAATGGGTTCAGCTTACCAATGAGCCAATTTCGTGTTCAGATTCAACAGATATACTTTATTTAATTTGATTATTTTTTTATTTTTGGTAAAATATCACGTGTTTTTAACACTGGTCTCAAACTAATCTTATTAGTTGGAATATTACTAAAGGTTGATGTAAACACTATTTACACATCAGTTACAAGCGTAATATAACGTGCAAGTGACAAGACCAGTATGTTTCAGGACGTGAGAGATCCGGGTCCTGCGGAACAAGTACATTTTGTGAATCAATCTTCATTGGAATTAAATTAGTTCGCTTATTTAAGCAAGTGTGAAAGAAACAACAAAATATAATGGAATCACAAAGAGTTACAGATCTGTCATGTAATAGAAGCATGCTTGTTGAACAGGTGACAATTCGGGTTCCGGTGTATTTATGGAGCAAGAACTTTTTACGATTCTGTTAACACTAAATGAGGCTATTGCTGTTTATACAATTAATATGTATATATCTTAAATCGAGCAACTTTTAAAATGTATTTTATAAAACTTACAATCTTTTCTAGTATTAGACTAAAAATATGTATTGAGCTCCTTATGGGTTTTTTGGAACTGAATAAATATTTTAAAATATATCCAAGAAGAAGCGAAGTTACATAAGCTATACATATTTATGCTCTATACTAAAAATCTAATTTTATTGATTTACTTTCATTAATATTGAAACAAATAATTAGTAAGCCATATTCGTGTAAGAACCTTCATAAAATATTGTACAGAACATATAAAGAAATATGAAGCTTATGTGACCAAAAAGGTTTTAGGTAAAAATCACATTTCTGTCTGAGAACGTGTCAAAACACAACCTTTGGAAAGTACGGACAGTATAACTTTGCAGTAATAAGTATATCCCCATATATAATGACTAAAATATATCTATTGTATCATTTTTTTATAGTAAGCAAAAACAGGTAATAAGTCAGATGCAATATGATGTTATGTAATGTTACTTTAAAAAGTCTATATTTTATTCTGAAATATAACTAACTTGTATGAACCAATATGAAACTTGAATCTAATTAACATGTTCACAACAACGTGTGAATCTTTCACAAGTGCCGTTGTGTACCCGATGGGGTACACACTGGGCTTTCATAAATTGTCGTGCGCCCGTTGGGGTACACATTGCTATGCATTTTATTATTGCGTTTTTATTATTTTCCTGTCTTGGTGATTTGTCAAATTTAATCTCACGCTTAAATAAATACCTTACAGTATCGTGTACGGTACTCCTTTAGGCGCCCGATTGGTTAATTTTTAAGGTAAATTAATTTTTTAGGTACCAATTGGGGTAAAACATTGAAAATAACATACTGAAATACATTTTTTTGTGCAAAAATGTGAAGCCTACATACGTTTCTCGTAATACTTAGGACGTTATACTTAATTTTTAAGGTAAATTAATTTTTTAGGATGCAATTGGGGTATACGGAAAAAAAAATGGAAAAAACATATTGAAATACATTTGTTTGTGCAAAAATGCGAACGCTACATACGTTTATCGTTATATTTAAGACATTTACCATAATTAAAGATTATGGTTTTTTTTTGCTAATATTATTAAAAATTCACATAAAAATCCGTCGTGAATGTGTTAAGTATGGAAAACAATATTCTGATTTAAGAATATTTTTATGAAATTCTAATTTTTAAATTTCAGTGTTTATAAACAGTATGAAATCTGACAAACATATGTTAATTGTTTATAATATCCATATATAATAATAATAATAATGGATGTATGGTTTTGTTTCATACAACAGTGTGTGCACCAGCATTCGGGAACTGATAAAAGAAACAATGATGATTCAATAGTTAATTTCACAGTTCAATTTCCTACAAGTTTATGGCCATGACAGATTTATGATATGTACGTTACTGGCAATAAAAGTACATCATTGTATTACAGAGTTATTATTCTCTGGTGTTACAGAGAATAATAACTACATTTTCAAGCATGAGAACTGACTTGAATTACCTGATTTTTAAACAAAATGTTTAAAATATAAGTTCAAAAACCATATTTTTAAATTGTCCCATTATGACTTTGGAGTGACTTATCCAGTATTTTCTCTGGATATGTGCTTAGAAAGATGTCAAAATTCGTACGGTTATACAAAAACAAATAAAAAATAGTTACTATAAATAAATAATTTAACACATAAATTCAAATTAAGACTCAAAACAAGTTTATTAGTAGACACACAAATATACATGAATAGTGAGTGTCAGGATTATAATTAATTCATGTCTATAATATAAATTAAAAAATTATTTATACAGGGTGTTCTGAAAAAAGGTGCCCATAAGTCAGGGCGTGATTCCTCACATCAAAATAAGAAAAAAAGGTCTAATTTAACATAGGTCCCGAAAATGCTTAGTTACCAAGTTATACAGGGTGAAAGATTTCGTCTGAATTTCAGTTCCCCTGCTGCAACGAAGCCCTACGGGTATTTGTTGGCTGTTAATTAAGATGTACAATTTAGCGTACTTTATGTAAAATGAACTGAAAAATTGAATAAAACCGTTTCCAGACCTGTAGCTACAGTAAATTTTTTAAGATATGTGACGAAATACGCGAAACTTGGTCCCGAAAAACAAGTTACATTTAGGTTTGAAGCAGATTTACTATGTTAAATGTACAATAAACACAAAATATTTTTCACGGTACTTGTAGAAAATTTAATTTCGAAGAGAAAGATGTAAAATAAGTCTATAATAGACAAACGCAAACTTTAAAAAATAATCCTTAATTACATACAAAAACGCATGAAAAATAGACAAAATCTGTTAAGCTATCTACAAATGTAATATTGAAATTAAAACAGCTGTTTTATTAAAACAAATTAATGAGTTACTATTATTTTTTATCAAGTAAATATTTTTAACAATCATACATTATCATACATAAAAAAGTTATCTGAATTATCATTCAACAAAAAAGTTACACTTGTCCTAAAAAACTAACCAACGTCACAGTAGATGTTCAAAATGTTTCCCCTCATTCAAAATACAAGCATCCAGCCGTCTTCTCATAGACTGCCGAACTCTTCGAAGATCCCAGGTGTCTCACGTATCCTTTGAATCCCGTTAACAATCCTTATTCGCAACTCTTCTATGGTATCCACAGGCGAGTCATAGACAAGCGTCTTTTTAAATGTCCCCATAAGAAAAAGTCTAGAGGATTGAGGTCAGGGTGACCTTGCAGGCCATGCTACTGGGGCTCCTCGACCAATCCATCTGTTTGGATATGCTTCATTTAAAAATTCTCTTACTTGTAATGTGTAATGAGCTGGAGCTCCATCCTGCATGAATCACATGTTGTTGCATGTGTATAGTGGCATATCTTCGAGTAACTCATTCAGATTAGTCGTCAAGAAATGTAAATAATTTTTCACCATTGAGCGTATCAGGTAAAAAACTAATAAAAATTTTATCACCCAGAATAGCAGCCCATACGTTTATAGAAAACTGATATTGGTGACGGTTCTCTGAAATAGCACGTGGATTTTCAATTGCCCACATGTGAGTATTGTGGGTGTTAAGAATAGCCATTCTTGAAAATTTTGCTTCATCAGTAAAGATAATGTAATTTAAAAAATGTGGATTTTTTGCACCTTTGGATAAGCCATTGGCATAGCTGAACACGAGGAAAGTAATCTCGAGGCAAAAGAGCCTGGACCCTTTGATAGTGATAAGAATGCAACTGCTGCTCGTGTAAAAAACTTCCAGACAATTGAATTACTAACACCGAAATCCAAGGCTAGTTCTCTAGTACTTCTTCCAGGATGATTCTCTATTTCGTCCAACACGCCCTCCTCCAATTCAGCTGTACACGTTGTACGTGGCCGTCCTGATCTACCAACTTTTCCAGATTTAAAGGTTCCCGTCTCGCTTAGCCTTCTATGAATGGAAGAAAACATTTTATGAGTCGGTAACTGTCTATGAGGAAAATGTTCCTGATAGAGTCGTCTAGCCTGACGACTGTTGCAATGTGCAAGAACCGTACATTAAATGCATGTCTGCCATTTCACCATTAGTGTACATAATATTCATATTACCTGCCATGATGAATAAGATATTATTAGCTATCAAAAATTAACTTCAACGGCACTCGCACTAACTTGTATTAAAGTACAGATCAACACACGCACTTAATGAGCAATGGAAAATAGCTGTTTGTAATGTTTATTTAAATTATTATAAACAATGTTACATTGTTTTAAAACATATGTTTTAAATAGAAATTATTTTGTTTCTCAAATCAAATATTTTAATAAAACATCTGTTTTAATTTCAATATTACATTTGTAGATAGCTTAACAGATTTTGTCTATTTTTCATGCGTTTTGTATGTAATTAAGGATTATTTTTTAAAGTTTGCGTTTGTCTATTATAGACTTATTTTATATCTTTCTCTTCGAAATTAAATTTTCTACAAGTACCGTGAAAAAATATTTTGTGTTTATTGTACATTTAACATAGTAAATCTGCTTCAAACCTAAATGTAAACTTGTTTTTTTTCGGGACCAAGTTTCGCGTATTTTCGTCACATATCTTAAAAAATTACTGTAGCTACAGGTCTGGAAACGGTTTTTATTCAATTTTTCAGTTCATTTTACATAAAGTACGGCTAAATTGTACATCTTAATTAACAGCCAACAAATACCCGTAGGGCTTCGTTGCAGCAGGGGAACTGAAATTCAGACGAAAATCTTTCACCCTGTATAACTTGGTAACTAAGCATTTTCGGACCTATGTTAATTAGACCTTTTTTTCTTATTTCGATGTGAGGAATCACGCCCTGACTTATGGGCACCTTTTTTCAGAACACCCTGTATACATGAAAAACAAGGTATATACATATTACAGAAAACAGAACAAATTTAAAATAAAATTATTACAATTAAAACAGTTTTTGGCATAAAACAATCAATTATTAAGGTTACCGAATTATTACATTACAATCAATCAGTGGATTATATGACCTTGTCAAAGAGAAACATTTTTTAATTTTATCTTAAAATTTTTATACATAACCTCTAATTTAATTTCTATAGGAAGTTTGTTAT
Source organism: Homalodisca vitripennis (assembly GCF_021130785.1). NCBI lineage: Eukaryota > Metazoa > Arthropoda > Insecta > Hemiptera > Cicadellidae > Homalodisca > Homalodisca vitripennis. Next base: position 199,351,512 of record NC_060208.1, read on the forward strand.
GAAATTTTGATCCGACATACTTAGGTTTCTTTTGAAACAAATAATAATAAATAGTCTATATACAAAACATATGCTGCAACAAATAGTTTTTGTTTGACTAAAGTTATTAATTTAGTCAACCATCATATGCTTATAAACAAAATAAATACAAAGCCATCAGTGGAGTAAGTATATTTGAAATGTGGCTTATCCAGATATTTCACCATGTAAACACCATGTAATAGTTGGTTTAAACATCATACACTAATGAAAACTATTTTTTTTTACAATAAATCTATTCAATTATAAGGAGTACCGTAATGGTCAACACTTGGAAATATGCTGTAACATGTTTTGCATTTACTATTGTCTTGGTAAGAATCTTAAATATCTATAGATTTTATTGAAAAATGTAGACAGGACATTAAAGACATGTCTCAACAGTTACTTTAAGTATGTAATTTAAAAGTAAGAAGAAAAATGTAGTTGTGTTATGTTTAAAAACAAGCATTTTTTAAGGTTGCTTTTGATGATAAAAGTATTGTCATGGTAACACTGATCTTTTCAGACATTTGCTGGTGCTCAGTGGACTAACACTTTTAATGATGGCGCATATCTAAAAACACTTATACTGGATTATTTAGGCGATATTAATTTATTTTGTTGGCACACAAGAAGTCATATTTAAATAAATACAAAATACATAGATAAGCAACAGAAGTCTTGTCATTAAATTAACATGTACAATATAACAGAAGCTATCTTCATTGATTCTGCCAATGTTTCACGTAACAATAAATACATCCCGTGCACATAAGGCCTCCTTAGCCTTGTGTAACTATAACATGTATTTGAATCATTGCTCTTTTGCAAAACATCACGAATATTGGAAAAGGTGGTTATTTTAGTGTCTTGTACATAAATGTATAATAGGATCTTCATCTGTTTGTGTGTTTTGTTTTTAAATCTTATCTCCTGGCCAAGTATGATGAGTAGTTCTCAAATAACTTCAGTATAACCAGATTATCTCATCAGTGGAAATAAAACAGTATGTCTTGTAAAAAGAATGAACTTTTGCTGTTTTTAACACTTTTGTGTATTCTTTTAGATTACTTCTTAAAAGAACACAATATATTTTATGGAAAATGATTCCTTACTTACCTGGTTTACTAAAGTGAGGTGCTGATAGAACTTCAGATTCTTTCCTTCCTATTTAGAGATTTTCTTTCTTAAAAAATATTCATTTTCTGAAAAAAAAAAAAAAAAAATAGGTTTGTTAAAAAATGTTTTGGAACTGGATTTGTTTTACTAAACTTGTGTGTCTTGGTGCTAATAATTTATACTGACAATTTTTATCAGATTTTTAAACTCAAATACAGAATTATTATATCTGAAAATCCCATAATAATTGTTGTGTAAAATTATCTGGCAGCATTGGAAATGTAGTAACTTATATTATTCATAAATTAGACTACCACACCAATAGCCTAGTTTCTACCTTAATATTATATAATCAACATTTATATTAAGGATAAAACAAACGTTAAAAACAATATAACTTAAGTAAAACTTGTTTTGCGCAACTCTGCAGAAGAAAACATGATTTTTATACTTGCTCCAATACTTTAGAGAATTTTTTCCAACAATTATAAAATTCCTTACGCACTGCTAAGAGCATACTACTGCCTAACACACACAGCCCTTACAATCCTGTTAATTTTGTTCTAGCTACCATTTCAGTAAACCCGATAGATAAGTGTTCAGACATTGTATAGCTTATAACCAGAGTAGATTTCATTTCTTTATTGACAATGGACCATCTGTAAGATTTACAGTTATTATGTGCATACATGATTATATGCCTAAAAACAATTATCTGTTACATAATATGTAGCAGATGTGTGATTTATTCGCAAGCTACTTTTCTTCTGTTTTTCTTGCCACCTTCACGTCGTTAGCAACAGTTACAGATTCAAACACTCCTTTCTGCCTTAGTGAGTTCTCCTTCACTATCTCGGAGGTTTTTGATGCCCTGGGTGAACTTGATGTTACCAAGGGATGCAGCCCTGATCTTATTCCATCGAGTGTCCTTCGATACTGTAGGGTACTGCTTTGTAACCCTCTGCAAGCTCTCTTCAATAAGTCACTCCATGATGGAGTCTTTCCAGACGTCCTCAAGCTGAGCTATGTCATACCAATACATAAAGGTGGATCTAAGGAAGATGCTACAAACTATCGTCCCGATAGTAATCCAGTCAGCTGTTGTCAAGATTTTCGAAAAGCTCGTTGTGAAGAAAACTCAACCCTCTCTTTCTTAATGTCATCTCACCAAAACAACATGGTTTCTGCAGAGGAAAATCTACAACTACTACTAATCTGATTGTACTGGAAACGAACATTGTTGAGGCCTTTAGCAACCGCAAACAACTCGGCATCTATCTTGACTTTTCGAAGGCCTTTGACAGAGTTAGTCATTCCCATCTTCTGGCCAAAATTGGAAGTTTACGGTGTTTGTCGGGTACCTTCTTGAATGATTTGGCAGTTATCTGTCTAATCGAAGACTTGTGATAAAATCTTTTGGATCCCTTTCTTCTGAGTTCGTCGTTACATCTGGAGTACCTCAAGGCTCGCATTTGGGACCACCTTTTATTTAATATCTTCATCAATGACATTGTTGACATCATTAAGGTGGACTCTCTTCTTTTCGCCGACGACATTAAGCTATACAGTTTCCGTAGAAAGTGAAGTCGATTGCTTGAATCTTCAGTGTGGCCTGGATGCAGTCAAGAGTTGGTGTCGTCAAAATGATATGACGCTTAATATAAATAAAAGCTCTTGTATCACATTTCATCGAAACCAAGTCTCCCATATATTTCAATTATACGCTTGACGGTGCCCTATTATCAAGAAGCAACATTGTCCGAGATCTTGGCATAGTTCTGAGTGAAGACTTAACCCCCCACGAACATATTAACAACATTTGTGCCAGAGCTGCTAAGGCACTTGGTTTTATAACTCGCTCTTCCAGAGACTTTCATGATCCTACTGTACTCGGGACGCTATACTGCACACTAGTTCGACCTCTGCTTGAGTATAGTTGTGTCATGTGGTCTCCTCATCAAGTAACTTTGGTGCGCCAGATTCAATCTATACAAGACAAATTCATCCGTCTATTTGGTTGTTGTAGGCTGGGATTCGCCTACAGAGACGTACCGCTGGCGGCTTATTGAGGAAGAATTGGGACTTTGTTCTCTGGAAACCAGAAGGAGTATCCAGGGTTATGTTTCTGCACAAACTTATCACTGGCGGCATTGTTTGTCCAGAGAATCTTAAGAGGAGTTTCCTTTCGCTGTCCAATGGGTACGGAGATCTTCAGAATTATTCGGCAGACGGTTCGAACTATGAAGCCAATAGTACCCTCATACGTATCCAATGTCTAGGAAACATAGTATCTCCTCACATGGACTTCTTCGCTGATAGTGTCACTGTGGTCAAGAAGAAAACTGTAAATGCCTTGGTATTATAGAAATTGCAAGCGTCATTTATGGTTATTGATTTTTGTTGAATTATATATTATTAGCGACATTTGTTATAGATATTATTATTGTTATTATTATTTATTATCTATATGTGTGTGTGTGTGTGTGTGTGTGTACGTATGTGTGTGTATGTGTATGTATATATGTAGATGCACTGCTTTGATTCTTTGGAAATGTATTTATTATTTGTTTTTCTATAACTTTTCAGATTTTTATATAAATTGTTATCCTTTTATAGATATTAATTCTGTTATCTTTTTTTTTTCTTCTAAATATTTTATTTTTCATTTGTTGTTGACTGGTAACTTACGGATGTTTTGTTTTTAATATCAATTAATTATGTGCTTGTATGTAAGTAATACGTAGCTCCTAGTCATTCATCAGTTTATGCATGTTAGCCACCACTTGTAAATTTTTCATTGTATATTTTTTGATGTATTGGGTTTCTCCCGTTGAAAAAATAAATAAATAAATAATAGATATTGTTACGTGTTAAATTTAGATTGTAATGCTTCATCTGAAGAAACAAAATTAGCACATCTAACAGTGTTTTATACAACATTCAAAACAAGTGTTATGTAAAATCCTGTTGTTTTTTCTGCAAAGCAGTATGTCCACTTTGACTACCACCTATTGAATTCTAGAACGTCAGTTCATAGAACCACTCAAGGAATATAAATATACCTGGTACGTGATACATACTCTCTTAAAATATGTGTTTTTGTTTATCACTAGTACAGTGATGGGCAGCACCATAAGATGCTAGCATTGTTGGAGCTAGTTAGAATCGCCATTGCTTATGCGATTAATTTGTTGTTGTTGATAACTAAAGTAATTTCAAGTTTTCTTTAGTGTTTTATTTGAAATTTTCTGTTCTTTCTACTCATTCAATTAAAAACATATGTGATATACTAACATGGTTTCTTTCTTTATGCAATAAAACGTATTAAAGTAATTTAACTTTCTCAGATTTTTAGTTTTTCAGTGGGTACAAACAACTCAATTGGTGTTTTTGTGCCTTTATATAAAAATAAATGTGGGAGTTGTAAATATTTTTGATTTGTAACAATTTTTTTCTATTTTATATATTTTGGATTTTTATTTGAGGGAATTGAAGTACTATGCTATGCTACAGGTCAAAAAGTACATAATAATAACTGTTATTCTTGGGTAGACTTTAATAAGCGGCCTACACTCTTTATTCGGTTGTTTTTTCAAATGGTTTGTCAAATTGTTTTTAACCGAATGAATAATTCAATATTAAATGTATTTAACAAAACATTATGATTCCTACTTATTAGTTAGTCATTTGTCATGTAAATAATAAACAGCAAGAAGTAACTAATTTATTGTGAATTTGAATATGACGATGAATATGAGGAAATCGTATGATAGATTTCTAGATATACTTGTGGGTTTGGCTACTGCCTTTACAAAAGCCGTTGCTCACTGCTATCCACGCAATCTATAAATATCGTAACATATTTCTGATGTGCAGGTCTAGGCCATAGTTGGTTTTGTTATTTTATAATGTTATTGTTAAATTTATGTTATTAAAAATTGTAATGTATTATTCTTGTTGTTAATTTATTATTATTCTTGTTTCGTACGATTTACATAAAATATTGAATTTGGATAATATATCAAATAGTGTGATAGAACAATTGAACGAGTGTAGGCTACTTATTAAAGTCCCTGCTTATTCTTCTCTAAAAAAACAGTTTATATTTTTCAATATGTAATGGTAAGAGGCCTTATTGCAATGATTATTTTATTATTCTGTAACTTTTTATAAGACAGATATATAATATATATAATGCACTTTAAATTTTGTGTAGCTTACTAATTATTTATTTTCAGCATATGCTTGCAAAACTCCTAAAAACTGTGTATCACTACAGGTGAATATAATCAGTAACTTACCCAGAGGGAACAGGGGTAATACCTAAAAATCATTAGCCAAGACATTTATCTTATCCCTCTACGATGTAATTTATATTTATTTGCACAGTTTTGAAGGCACAAGTGAACTAAATTTGTGTCCCTGTACTTCTATTCAGAACATGTAGGCTATAAGGAAATGTTACAATAAATGTATATGTAAAATATAAGGTTGCAAACTAAAAACCATATTCCTAGACTACATTCATAATTTATTAACCACTGTAAGGTTTCATTAGCTGAACATTTTGTGTAAATATTGATTTATCTGAAGAGAGTCTAATTTAGTAATAAATCCATAATTCTACTATGTAATTCATAAAAAATTAAAACTTACCATTCATAAAAACATAACCTCAATAGAACCATGTTTGACATTTATGTCACAATGTTAAAATGACAATGTATGAAAAAGTCTCAGCGTTAATGTTTATCTCATAAAAATAAAAAATAGAGTACGAACCGTGAAAAGAAATTACTGACTAGACCTATGTTGTGACTAATAGTCACATTGGTGACGATTCAAATTTTCCATTAATAGGTCATGGACGTCAAATAAAGTTTTCCGTCTGCTGGTTGTTGTTATTTTAGAGTGAGGTATAAAATTATATACATGACGTTTTAAATTTCAATAAAGTTATGGAATTTACAAGAAGTTTTCTTACCCTTTCTTGTCTTGGTTACATTTATTGCGGCTTAGTTTGTTTCATTTATCTTTATTTATTATCTCCACTAAGGTAATTAGTGATTCTACTCTAATATGGGCAGTTTGATGAGTTGAAATTGTTTGTCGGTCCGAGGATATCATTGTTATTATTTTCAGTTTTAGGGTTGTATAAAGTGTTTAGAATTGGATAGGCAATACTTGTAGACCTTGAGAAATTGCATATAAATTAAATTGACGTAAATTGTATACATATCTTGCATTTTTAGTATAGGGAATTTTCCCAAGGCAAAAGAAGATGGAGGGTGCGCGCAGCGTGATGAATATCCTCCTTAAAAGTTTATCTTGGACCAGAATTAATTTAGAATCAGAGATAGAAGAAAAACTATGTCGAGATAAAAACATCTGAGGTTTTGCATGGAGTAAATCTGTTGCAGGCTTCCGGATCATATAATGCTCGCAGGATGCGACAGATATGTTAAACTCGGAATATTGAAATCACTCATCAGTAAAATATTCTCAGGGGGAAAAGTGCAAACAATAACCTTATCGAGAATTACAAATTTCATAGAAGGTTGGCAGGTTATGGAGAATGCTATATGCAAAACCAAGAAAATGCATCATGATAATAAAGTGCAGGAAATAATACCATTCGGTAGGATCATATAAGAATTATCCAATAAGCGTCTGGGTTGTAAACAGAAACAAACACGCAGCCCTCACTAAATTTAGTTCTAGTAGTAGTAGTAATAGACGTAGTAGTAGTAGTAGTAGTAGCAGCAGCAGTAGAAGCAGAAGCAGTAGCAGTAGCAGCAGCAGCAGCAGCAGTATTAGTATTAGTAGTTGTTGTTGTGGTAAAATTAGTAGTCGTACGATTATTATACGATCGATCACATGAGTAGATATTAAAGCCTGAAACCAGATTTCTTAACTTCCTGAGAAAGTTTACTTTCTACCAAGGCAATTATATCATATAAAGAAATATCAATATTTAATCGTCGCGAATCGGTGACTGATTCATCTTCTCATCAAGTCTCCTCTCTTAAGAAGAATGAATGTTTCTGTGGACGGCGTAGGCACCCACGAAACAGATATCCCGCTAAGGATTCGATTTGCAATATTTGTGAGCAAAGGGGACATTGGGCCTAAGTGTGTAATTTTACAAAAAAATTGTGTAAAGGGACAAACACTTTCAAAACAAAAGGACAGAGAGTAAACTATATGACATCATCCACATTGGCTGCATCTCAAAAATGTCTTTCCAAAGCACTAGTTCCCCTGACTATCAATGGATATTATGTCGAAGTCTTAATCAACACATGGAGCTCTGATAATTTTATATCTGAGACTGCTGTTAGAAGATACAACACTCGTAAATATCCAATAAAGCAACAACTATCCATGGCGTCAATCAGGCGTCAAATATATGTGTCTTATGCACTTGGCTATTGTATATTAATATGAAATATAACAGACATAAATATTCGCAAGCAAAACTCATAATTTTACCTGAGTTAAGCGCTGATGTGATAGGACATGATTTTCTTCACCAACATTCAACTGTTGAGTTAAAATATGGTGGAGGACGCCCGCCCCTGAATAAATGTTACATTCATAGTACTAAACAGATGCCTTTTATCGTGTTTCCCCTTCTCTTTCAACTAAAAAATCTGAAAAACTTTATCAGATGCACGTAGATATTGGACATCCGGGTATTGTGCGAACTTTTCACTTATTGAAACGCAAGAATCTTCCCTACTCTATAGAGGATGTGCGTAGGAGGACTGCTACATGCTCCGTATGCGTAGAAAACAAGCCAACGTTCTATTACAAAACTACATTAGTTAAGAGTAAGAAAAGCCCCTACATATCTCAGAGACTATGTTTATATAAAGGAGGGGTGAATGTAGCATTATCTTATGTCTTTTATGTCTTAAAACAGCTGCTTATTAATTCTCAATATTTATGTTTACTTTCTGTAAACACATTTATCTAAATGTAGCTTTGTTTTAAATTGAATAAAACCATTTCAGTTCGGTTCAAACCTTACTCCATTTTATAACACAAATTGTAAACGTTTTTGTGATAATCTGGCTCAAGTATTGTTATTTATAATAAAGATTCCCAGTAATATTCACTTATATTACAGTATATGCAACAAATTTGTCTTAATGCTACATACAGAAGATACTTAGCATAAGTGGTTGGGATGGTCTCAAAGTATATTTTTCAAAATTTAGTACAGGTGGCATTGAAGAATCTACAGACTACAATGGCGGAAACGATGCACTGTCGTAGTGTCAGGCGCGAGGCCTATTTGTTAATTTAATAACAACAGTTCTTTTTTGTTGGTTATTTAAGTTATAGTAATTGAGTTTAGTTTGTAAAACTCACTACATTCATGAGTGTAATTAGACGTTTTAGAACTTATCGGTAGCAATGAACGGGTTAAGTTTGAGTGAATTGTGTTGCTTATTTTGTTGTCCACCTTGTCCATCAAGAATCGCAGCAAAATTAGCTTTCTTACCACCTGATCCCACATACAGCTTTCAGTCTGATGAATCTGGATCCAAGTTTCAAATCAGTCTCTCAGACAGAGCGGAATGGCAATATTCAGAACGTGAGAAGGAAAATATAGAAGGCTTCTTTGCAAGGACTTCAAGAGGCAATAGAATTGCATGTCTTTTTGTTAGGTGCAGTGCTAATGCTCGGTTTACAATATTGTTTTCACACGGTAATGCAGTTGACTTGGGGCAGATGAGTAGTTTTTATCTAGGCTTAGGAACTAGAATCAACTGTAACATATTTAGTTACGATTATTCAGGATATGGAGTAAGTACAGGCAAACCCTCTGAAAAGAACCTGTATGCTGATATTGATGCGGCCTGGCAAACATTAAGGACAAGGTATGGGATAAGTCCTGAAAATATAATATTATATGGACAAAGCATCGGAACTGTACCCACAGTGGACTTGGCATCAAGATATGAGGTTGGTGCAGTTGTTCTACATTCACCGCTGATGTCAGGCATGAGAGTGGCCTTTCCTAATACGAAAAGGACGTGGTTCTTCGATGCCTTTCCTAGGTAACTTAGTTGAACTGCCTGTTGTTTGCTTCTTATATAAGGGAAATTCTGAAATTGCTAAGTGCCTAAAGATCCTAGTAAGCTATTTAGATAAGACTTAGGCCTATTAGATCTAGCAATCTGTGAAAAACTCACTATTTTAGATCAAACTTAATGTATAATTGGTTTAGCTATCTGTTTTATTCAAATGGTTCTGTTGCATAACAACCTAGAAAGGTAAGCAATTAATTGTATAGGACCTGGTCTGTATGTAAGTAGACTTTAATAAGTGGCCTACACTGGTTATTTGTCCTTTATTATTGGATGTTTTGATTTGTTTTTATCTAATGTTATAATGTTTGATTTTATAATGAATGATTATAGCTTATTACAATTTATTTAACTAACATATTGATTTCAACTTATTAGCCTAATTAAAATTATTTTAAGCAACTAGACGTAACCAATTTTTGGAGAATTTGAAAATGGCGATTAATGTGAGGAAATTATGTGAGATATATTTAAAAAGTGATTAGATTTGTTTCCCCCCATGTTTAGTTTTTGTACCCATGGGGATAATCCTTACACGTCCCTTTCACAAAAGTGGTTACTCACAGCTATCCGGTCAAGCTGTGAATATTGTAGTTTTTCTGATATTTACATATATGTCTAAGATAGTTTTATGGTTTTAATGTTATTGTTAAATTTATTGAATTAAAAATTATACTTACCATATTATAATTATATAATGTAACAATATAATTTATAACATTATATTATTCTTCAATTACTCAGTTGGTAGAGCGGTGGTGAACTCTAGAGTATAACAATCAAATAACGAGTGTAGGCTGCTTACCAAAGTCTCCCCGAGTACTAAATTAGCTTCATAGTTTTAAGACGAATGGTTTTATTGAGTTATAGCAATTTTGAGACTCTAGTTAGACATTTCTAGATAATTTGTATTTGTTTAGCTGATGGGCAAGGCTTATAGATATGATGTATATCCATAGTTTCAAAAATATTTATCCCACTAATCTAACTACACAGGCGGTAGTGTTTGGTGCTAAGGCTACTGAGTTTTGCTGTAAAAAAAATGTATGTAAATATTTTATCTGATTTTAAAACTTGACTATTCATTTACATATTCTCATGTTCTATATGTATTAAACTGTAAAGTTACTAACTCATTTCAAGTTTCTTTTTTTGTTCCAACAGTTATATCCATTCTTCACATGTGTGGTTTGTTTTTTGTGTGGGATTTATAACTTAACGCATAGCTGATCACTGATGAAATATCTGATCATGCAGTATCTAGGTCTAAAAGCACAGTGGCATGCTCAGGTCGGGGAAAGCGATTGCTTGTAATTATACCTCCTAGTTATTAAAATAATGTCTTGTAGACTGTGTTAGCGTCATTACTAGTCTAATGAGTGTTTTTGACAATGGTCTTTCTTTATTTTTACAAACACAGCCAAATAAATCAGTTCATAGAATGTTCTTGCCGCTAAAGATTCCTATTTGCTTAGCATCTGGTTGTGATGCCCTTCCTCCAGGTAGTGGAATGCAATCCCATCATCTGTTGGAGTAGTTTGTTTCTTTTGCTTTGACCTTGGTTTTAAAAGTTTTATATCAATCTCGTGGTTAGTTGAACAATTTTGATAGCAAATAATTATTTAATTTACCAGCCGGATCTGTAATCAGTTGGCTGTTCGACATGTTGGAATCATATTGTTCTTGGTTCAGAGCCTTCGAGATGTAAATGTAATCTATTTTTTATGTGCGTTATTTTGTCATTGCCTGTGCTGAGCTTCAGTGTTATCTGCTTGGGAACATAGTCAGAATCACCATGCTACTGAATACAAGGTGCCTCTTGTCTGGTTGTGTATTCTGATTTGATGTTCAGTGAAAAAAAAATTGTATGTCACTATTTCTGGGAGGTTCTATCCCTGTTAAGAAATGTATTGCTTCCTTCAGAATACCCACGATGGTTGAGAACAACAACTATTTGTAAGAACGTGTGAAAGAATTGCCAATAAATGAGCAAGTGCGCTTTGATCTAAGAGAAATGTAAGTGTTTTTAAAACAAAAGTATGAACCTACTTCCCCGACCACATAAACAATCTGGCCAATAAGTGCTGGGATTTATGTTATGAGAAGAAATAAATGGAGTGGTAATTGATGATCTGAATGCAGCGAAGACAGTCTATTACTCACTTGTGGTGTCCCATCTTAGCATGGCCTAGTAGTCTCGGGGAGGAACAACTGAAGGTAACCTACGGCGAATTCTTGTCCTTGAAATTTCTTGTCCATAAGGGTGCTGGCTGATCTCAATTCTATGGACAGCTACAGAGAGTCATTTAAATATCTCGGGATACTAACAGCCATTGCACTCTATATAATAGATGCTGTTCTGCATATCGATGAGATGGAGCTACCTACAGGAAGTAGTATACGTACGTACACACAACACAAGACATGCATCACAACACATCCTACCTCTTCATCGCACAGCATTAAAAAGAAACCATCCAACATTGGACGTAAACTACACAATGCTCTTCCAGAATCGCTTAATGTCTCACAGGCAACAGACTGAAGAACCTAAGAGACCGGCTTGCAGACCACCTTCCACACGACACGGCAGAATTCTTTGACTTGGTTCAACAGTGTCCATGAACATTTATAAGTTTTGATTCAACATGTATTATTTGCTTTAGCTCTAGGATCTCTAGAAAATAGTATTAAAACCTTGATAAAATATTGTATAAACCTTGATTTTATTTAACAATTGAATTGAATATTGTTTACAATAGTACAAGTAAAACAAAAGGTCTTTAGTGCTATACAAGAATTAGACAATAATCCTTTTTTTTCATTGATTACTTTTTAACTGTATAAAGAATTATATATTTTATATATCAACAATGTTTTCACTAATATTGTATAAGACGCAATGACTGTTCGTAATGAATATGTAAATAAAGATTGATGACTATGACTATGATGACTATCAAGCGATAAATATTACATAGTGAAACAATACACGGTGAAATAGTGGTTACTTGTTTTATCTAATCATAATCAATGTCAATTAAGAGCATTAACTTGTTCACACACTACTACAAATTCAGGAAAGAAACCAGTAGCTTAATTCTAAACAGAAAAAAACTAAGCACAATTAGCAAACAGTAACTATTATGCATAAAAACATTAAGCTTGCTAATTTAGTTATATCTTCTTAAAACAAAATTCTTCCAAAAGTAAAGGGCAGTAGTTGATAATAATAACTTTTGCACCTATTATCTGGAGGTTTAGCCAAATATTTATAAAAGACCATGTTTTACATTGTGTAGAATAGTGACAGATGAGGGTGTTTTTAGAAAAGCTTATTTTTGAACATTTTATTGTTATTTCGTATAATATGAACAATTTATAGTAAATATTTCTATTATTAGTTATTTTTGTATTATGTTCTAAGAATAGGTGGAAAAATGGCAATAATAAAATTGATAACAAACTGGCTATGAAAGTTGGTTAATAATATTTTCCCAACATGAATAGTTACATTAGTTACATAAAAAGCTATGTACACCAATGAATATTATTTTAAGTTGCCCAATGGCAAAAACAGAGATGTTTTTATTACATTTGTGTGTTGTGGTAACTGTAGATTATCTGTTTGTAAGGATAACACTGAATTAACATTTTACATATGCTATCTATGTTTTGGCATAGAAACTAAATAAACAATAATACCTTTGCTTTTCAGCATATAACTTTGTACGGTTATGTAACAAAGTTCATTGTTGTTAATATTATCTGTGTAATACATGAATTTACCAGTTTCTTCAACTTTTTGGCATAAAATAGGGTATTTAAATTGTCATAAAAAGTAAAAATCTTGTAATTGTAATTTTATAAATATAGTAAGAACTTTACATCTGGTACTAACACCTGTGGTATGAAACCAGGTATAAATTTAATATATAAAAAAATGTATTTTAGTGAACATCAATGTAGGCATTAAATTAATGATAAAGAGGAACCTAGAAAAAATTATATATAATAAAAAGCATACTACATGATCAAATTTTGTATCTTGAATCTTAAAATCCTAAATTTTATATTCTGTCCCTACACAAGTATGTTGACTGATAATAAAATATTATTACTTTATATTTAAAAATTATTACTAAATTCAAAATTATTGGATCTCTGTTGTCTGGATTAACAGCAGAAATATTCTTTGATCAAATGTAAAATAAATTCATGCTAGATGAGTAGAAGATTGGGCAGTTATTGCATTTCACATATTTACTATTATGAAATTACTTGAAATAAGTAAGTGGTGTAATATACTTACAAATTGCATAACATTATCTTCTGTTTATACATGAAGTAATAAAATTCACTCACATAATTGAAGAATAGATTAGACTGTAACAAATTATCTTATTCTGGTATTTAAAGAAGTATTGACTATAAACACAATTTAAGATTTCAATGAAAACTAATAAATACCAGTTCAGTTAATATTTTTGTATTTAATAATTTTGTACCAAAATCTGGCTGTACTCAAATATATGATTGCAGAATTTTATTAGATACAATAAAAAGTCTTGAGTTTTATTACAAAATATGAAGTACACTGTTGTAACTAAAGGCTACAATATGAGCTTAATTGACATATATTAATGATTAAGGCATATTAAAATGCAGAATTTCAAAACAACTACATTGGTATTATGGGTGTATAATTTAAAATAGGATTTAACAACTAAAATGTTAAATACAGTGAATTCAAAATATTTTGATCATCTACTGACCATACAAAAAACAATCTTAGAACTTTAAATTGTTTAATAAACAGGTAAACCCTTATTTTAATTACAGATCTTTTCATAATTTATGAAATTTTTAATATCAGTCAGTAGTTTATTCTTAAACAATCCAGATTTTCTCTCTCTCTCTCTCTCTCTTTGAGCACAACATACTTAATGTAAAATAGGCACAAATGCAGTCCTTGAGTTCAAGTATTACAACTCCAGTTCTATTATAATCAGATTTATAATCTACATGTGATTTGATTCGCCTGGATTCAAAACCAATTACAAGATTCTAAATTTGCATATTACATTTTGTTGCCCTCTAGATATTTCCAAATCAATATATTATATATGAGTGAACTTTATCAGAATCCTATATATGCATACTGTCTGCCTATTTCATCTCACTTGAATAAGTTGTGCGTAAAAATGAGTACAGTATAACACTAACCAATTTATTTAATTTATATATGATTATAATTTTTATTTAATTTGTTTAGTTAATTTTATTCAAACTCAGATAGACAGGATGTTTACCACAGATATAAGTAAGTAAATATGGTGTTACTTAACCCATATTTAAGTACAGTATGATATTTACAATAGCCAAGACAGGAATGGATGCAGCTCTTTAACCAAAGAGGTCACGAGTTAGATTTTTATTGGGTAGTCAATAAAAATGTTCTAATGTATATTGTAATATATATTTTATTATTTATATATTATGTATTTCCCTTGACAATATTTGATATTGATTACAATGCCATTGATGAAAGTTAAGGAATGATTGATTATCAGAAATTAATACATATTACTACTAATTTGGTCTTTTTTGGTTAAGTATAGTAGTACAGTAATTAATATCCGTACATTGAGTTAGCTCCATTTCACCTTCCGCTTAGTGTAGTGTTTGAAATCTGATAATAAACACTGCACTAAGTGGATGGTGAAAGAATCTGCACTAAACGAAAGGTGAAATGAAGCTAAATTCAAGAAGCCTATTCACATTGAATCAAACCTTCCCACCATAGCATTGTTAGGAGTAATAAGTATGTTTAAGCACTCGTTCTCAAATGTCAAAAAATACCCATACACGTAAATTGTGAAGGCAAAAAATTAACTTTGGAAAACAATTTAACTAGAAGTGAGGTGGGGGTGGGGATGGTTTTACAGTCCCTTAATTTTACTCTGCAATGTGTAGCAATAAAATATATTTCCTAAAAATCTGAAACAGAATTTGATTGTAGACCCGTAGAAGCAAAAAGATCTAACGTTAAAGCTACAAAATACTTTGTTAGAGAATTACATACTGTCACAAGTTTTATTTTATTTTGCTTTGAAGCTTATAATTATAATAAGCTTATAATATAAAATAGAGACATTTTCAATGTGTTAATTACTTATTTCATTGCCTACTAACGTAGCGTATTTTATTTATCATCAACCCCTCACTTATCATACTTAATTCTTGTTGCAGTATTGATAAGGTTCCCAAAGTGACGTCGCCTGTCCTGGTTATCCATGGGACAGAAGATGAAGTGATCGACTTCTCTCACGGGCTGGCCATCTACGAGAGATGCCCGAGGGCCGTGGAGCCTCTGTGGGTCGAGGTATGACAGTAGTAACTGTTAACAAATTTTATAAAGTAACATTTAAAAAAGGAAAAGTTCTAAATTGCACAAGATTTTCTTTTCTCTTTTTTTAGTTTTACAAGAAAATGTATACCTAGAACAATATTTTGACGTAGTTTCCACCAATGTATACAACATTTAGGAATTATAATTTTCTACCCACAATTATATAAATATGGTATCTTTAATCCATTATTCAATTATTTTTTTGTTGATACATATTTGACATTTGTTTAAAATATATGATGTATTTTTATCTCATTCGAAAATGTGTTATTCTGTTCCTCCCTATTCACCCAAGGTGCAAAATACATGTTTCAGCTGGATGCTGATGTCCTCTCCTGAAGAATAAGTTTCTACTTGCTCAAATGTCAGACAATAATAAAGTAAAGTATCATTTTTAAAGCAAGAACCGATAGCGTGATAAGCTCCCACAGCCTGTTACTTTATGTATGTTCAAGGTTAGCCACTCTTGGGTGCCCACCCACTATGGCACCATTGTGTTTCTCTTTCTGCTGGTGTTGATTGTGTGGATATACTATTTGTTTGTTGACATGACCTGCCATCTTCTCAGTTGTGAAATACGCTCTATTATTATTATATATAAAAAAAATCATTTTTATTATTATAGGTCCTCTAATATAATTTATGTAATAAGATGTTAGAACAAGGTGTTTTTCCAAATGCTCTCAAGCTGGTAAAAATAATTCCTGTATATAAGAAAGGAGACAAGTTAAATCCATCTAGATACTGCCCTATATCTTTGGTACCCATCATTGCTAAAATCTTTGAGTATTGTATTAAGAAGCACTGTTTGATTTTTTTCTCGTTTAATTATCTTTTATTATACGTTTAATGGCTGTTGATGACATAATCGTACGTTTTGAAAACATGGCTGTACAGTCTGCCACTTTAAATTGATTTGTCCAAGGCTTTCAATTGTATTTCACATAGTTTGTTCTTGGATAAACTTACTAGTTATGATGTTATGGGAATTGAACTAAATCTTTTATTATATCTTAGCTGTAGGAATCAGATGGTTGTTGTTCAAGGTAACAATAAGTTTAGCTTTAGTGAAGTTAAAAATGGAGTACATTAAAGCTCAGTACTTCACCCGTTTTTTTTAACTATAGCAGTCCAACTACTTTTCCTGTAATGTTCCATGTAATGTTCTTTATGCTGATGACACCTCACTCTTACATAGTAATAATGTAACTGAAAATCTGTTATTAGAGCAAGATGCAATGTTAGAAACAGCTTTTAAGTGATTTTAAGCTAACTTTTTAGTAGTAAATGAAAATAAAACTGAACACATTTGTTTTATAATGAATAGTATGTTTAAACAATTTTAAACTGTTAAACTGCTTGGTATTTGTTTAGATAGTAAGTTAAATTGGGAATGGCATATATAAAACGTTTGTAAAAAGTTAGCTAGAGTTGTATTTTTACTGTGTAAGCTTAAGTTCTCTGTTAGTAACAAAATGCTCATTATATATTATTATGCTTTTTTCCACTCACATTTGATATACAGTGTGGGTAACAGTAGGGTATCTAATAGTTTTTATATGGCAGCAGAAAGTTCTTAAAATAATTAAAGGGATACCATACAGAGAGACGTGTTTGGTGTCCTATTTTAACTATAGGAACATCACAAATTTCAAAACTGTCCTCAAACAACAATCCTGGGAAATTGTGTTCGCTCAGGATAGTACAGAAGATGCATACAAAATATTTAGCCAAACAGTTGCACTGGCAATTTGCGTATAAAGCCCAATAACATTTTTGACTATGAGGTCTCGCAGCTTAAGCAAACATTCCACGAGGCCCAGGAGAGATGCCTTCCGAGTGGTACAGAAGAGTTTAATAAAGACATGACGGATAAGAAAAAAATCTTATGATTAAAGACCTTTTTTACGATAGGAAAATGCATTATGCACCGTCAGGGACAGGTGTTCGCCCTGGTATGTGGGACTCTCACCCACTAAAAACCTACCAGTCCAGGCATTGGAAACCCTCTCGGGAACGCATCTCTGCAACTACTTCAAGAGGGTGCCATCGTTCGCCCAATGGGCATTACTTCATTCTAAAATCCACCAGCATGAACTATTCTGGTGCTTTATAGCTGCTTTCTTCTTTTTTGCCTTAGCACCCTCTTGCAGAACGCAGCGACAGCGTTCCACGATTCGGGACTGGACAACATCTCTTCTATAAGAGTCTCCGGCGAAACATGCCCGATAGCTGCCTCCAGCTCCCTTCTCTCCGTTTCCCACCTTCTACATTTGAAGAAGGTGTGCAAGGCATCATCCGCATCCGAATCCCTGTACTGGCATTCCGGACTCGGGATCTTCCCCATTCTGTTAAGGTAGAAGCCGAAACAACCGTGCCCAGTGAGAAGCTGGGTAAGGTAGAAGTCTACCTCTCCATGCTCTCTTTCGGTCCATCCCCTCAGATCACCTATGAGCCTAAAAGACCAACGTCCTCGACTCTCCGTCTCCCATCGAGTTTGCCACTCATCCATTGTGTGCGAACGGGCAGTAGCACGGCTGACAGTGCCATTTCCATCGTATACATGCTTCCGCTCAAGAGCAAGAAGATCGATGGGAATTACCCCCGCAATCACAAGGACGGCCGGCTCTGAAACGGTACGATAGGCAGATGAAATCCGGAGAGCTCCTCTCCTCTGCACCGCTACGACCTTCTTCCTGTAATGCTTCTGCCGCAAGGCATCCGCGTTAAAGACCCTTATGATTAAAGACCCTTAGACGCCAAGCAACTGCAAGTACTATAGAAGAAGCTAATGACAAAAGTAAAGCTCTGTGGAGAATAATTAATAGTGAGCGGAAATCTTCCAACAATACACTTACTAGTATCACCAGATTGTATCACCAGTACAATGGAGCTGAATATAAATGGAGCCAAAATTCAAGATCCTAATCTAATTGCTAACCACCTTAACCTATTTTTTACTAATACTGCAAATGACCTCCTTGTAAAAAGCCAACATCAAATGCCTCAACAGCCTCCAGTAGATTCTACCCGTACACAACAAATACTGAATATGTTTCTTTATCCAACTAACGAACATGAAGTGCTAAAGGTGATTGAGTGTCTTAAGAACAAGATATCAACTGGCATTGACATCTCTGCTTAGCTACTGAAGACATGTAAAGAAGAACTTACCACACCACTTGTACATCTCATCAATCAGTCACTCAGAAATGGAATTTTTCCGACTGACCTCAACATTTTAATAGTATTTCCTAAATTAAAGAAAGGAGACCGTCTTGATCCCAAAAATTACTGTCCTATATCACTAATATCCACATTCTCCACAAAGTGTTTGAAAAATTAGCGCTTCACAGACTTCTTTAACATTGATCTCTTCATCAATTACTTACCCCATATCAACACGGCTTTCTCAAGGGAAAATGTACCACATCAGCCATCATCACCATTGTTGAGTTTCTCATAGACAATCTCGAAGCCGGCAACACATCAACAGCAATCCTACTTGACTTTAGCAAAGTTTTAGACTGCCTGGACTACACTCAACTGATAAACAAAATGAAGAACTACTGCAAACCAGTTCAAAAGTTTATTAACAGGAAGAACCCAAATAGTTGAACTAAAACACACAGAGAAAGGAGTAACAAAATTAGGGAGATCAAAACCACTACTAGTGACAAGAGGTGTCGCCCCACAAGGCTCTGTGCTGGGTTCTGTACTTTTTATCTTGTTAACAATCGATCTCCCAGATTATCTGGTGGAATATAACGAAACACTGATGTATGCAAACGATACTTTCCTCCTTCTCAGTGAAAAGCTCCCTGACATGCTCGAAGTTCGTTCATCAGTAGCATTAAATATGGCTATACAATACTGCCATAGTAATAGCCTGGTTGTAAATGAAGATAAAACCTAACAACTGGTGTTTGGCAGGAAAAGAGACCAAGTGAACGACTTCCAGATATAGAAATATCCGAAGAGGCCAAGTATTTGGGAATAACTATTGATGAGCAACTGACATGGATCCCTCATATTGACAACCTATGCCTAAATTAAGTAGCAGCCTCCATGTCATCAAGAGGATTAAATCCATAAGTAGTACTAGAGTAGCAAAAATTGCATATCATGCAATCTTTGAATCACACCTGCGGTACGGACTCGGAGTTTGAGGTAACTCATCGGCAACAAACTTGGTGTACAAACAGCCTGGTGCACCAGAAAAAAACTATTAGAGTTCTTGCAGAACTCAACAACAGAGACAGCTGTCGACAGAAATTTAAAGAACTGAAGGTTCTAACAGTGGTTTGCCTGTACATCTTAGAGGTGGCCACTTACGCTAGCACTCTACAGCTACAGAGAGGTACCGATAGACACAAATACAACACTCGACAGGTCTCGAACTTTACTAAAATCTTTAAGAAAATCAATTTTTAATTAAATAAATAACGTACGAAGAATAAACAAAATCGGTTACAGTTTTTTTCTTACTGAACGTACATGTTTTATAAACTTTTATTTTCACTTACTATTGCAAAAAAATAAATGCTAACAAAATAACTAACCTTAGTTTAGTAACTGTTCGAAATTCCCTCCTTCACAATGCACACAGCACTCTCCTCGACGTAAAATATTTGTGGTGGCTCTGCGAATTATGTCTGGATTGTTTCTTATACTGTCAAATGCGTTGCGAATTCTAACGAGTAATTCTTCCTTGGTATCAACTTTACGTTTATACACCATAGCTTTAATATGTCCCCATAAGAAGTAGTCAAGAGGCGATAAGTCAGGCGATCGTGGTGGCCAGTTGATTGGTCCACCACGCCCAATCCAGTTTAAGAAATTAGCATTCAAATAATTTCTAGCTACTAAAGAAAAATGAGGAGTTGCACCATCGTGTTGGAAAATCATTTTTAATCTTTTTTGTAAAAGGATATCTTCCAAAAAAGCCGGTAAATCATTCTTCAGAAATGGTTCGTACATATTTCCTGTAAGGTTTCCTTCAAAAACGAATGGTCCTAGAATTTTGTCATCAATAACGGCACACCAAACATTAATATGAAATCTGTGTTGGAAAAAGGTTTCTACGGTAGAACGTGGATTTTCTTCGCTCCATAAATGACTATTTCTACAATTGAAGGACCCGTTTCTAGTGAAAGTTGCTTTATCAGTAAATAATATTGAATTCACCCTATCAGCATTGTCTAGAAGCCAATGAGAAAAGTTTAACCATAAAGGGTAATCTGTCGGCAGCAAATGTTGTACCTTTTGCAGGTGAAAAGGATGAAGTCTCTCTTTACGCAAGATGCGCCACACTTTGTTTCTCGATAAACCAGTGCGATACGCAATTCGCGTCGTACTAGTACCCGGGCTACGATGAATATGTTGAATCACTTGAAGTTCATCGTTAACGCGATGTGCCTGCCGTTCAACCGAAAACGAAATTGTTGGAAATGATCCATTCGTTCTTAAAAACTGAAACACTGAAGAAAAGGTTTTCGCATTCGGAATCCGCCTTGCAGGAAATCTTTCCTGATATTCATGTCGAGCAGCTTCCGCATTGCCATTAGCATATCCGTAACAGAACATTATGTCGGCATATTCTTCATTAGAAAATTGAAACGGAATATTAACTTTTATACTGTATCAATATTTACACTTAACTAATCTGTATGACACTTCAATATAAAATATTCAAAAAAAGTTCGTAATTGTGATTGTTGAACAGCTGTTAGTACTGCCAACCTATGAAAATAATATTTTTGAAAATTATAATTAACATGTTTTCTCCAAATATTAGGATGTACATTCAGTAAGAAAAAAAGTGTAACCGATTTAGTCTATTCTTCGTACTTATTTATTTAATTAAAAATTGATTTTCTTAAAGTTTACGTATAATTTTTATCGGCTTATTTTACATCATTATCTTAAGAAATTAATTCTTTACAAGTTTTGTAAAAGAACTTTACGTGTTTGTTACACATTTAACAAAGTTAATCTACTTGAAACCTAAATGAAACTTGTTTTTGGACACCGAATTTTGCGTATTTCTTCAGATATCTTAAAAATTACTGCAGCTAGAGATCTGGTACCAATTTTATTCAATTTTTCAGTTCAATTTGCGTAATATACATTAAATTTTACGTCCTGGGTAACGCCCAAAATAATTTAATAGGGCTCCCTTTTAACGGTGGCACTGAAATCTGGGCGAAATCTTTCACCCTGTATAGCTCGCTAACTAAGCGTTTCTGGACCTATGTGTATATGAACTTTTTTCGTTATTTTCACCGTAAGAACAAGTCCTGACAGTTTCTCCGTTTCTTCATGGGACACCCTGTATATATATATATATATAGTATATAATTTCAATAAACATTGAATCGCAAAAAGTACTGGCTCCGCCGGGAGTCGAACCCGGATCTCTCACTTGCCGGGTGAATGTGCTACCATTACACCACAGAGCGCTTACTTTTTCCGATTCAATTATTTTGTATTTGGCCGTATCTGTCACATATGTGTTTAAATAAGCAAACTAACATATGATCAGAAGACCAAATACCTGTCAAATGACTTTTATTTACGTTAAATTGTATAAATGGCAATAGCCTTATTTAATTTCAATAAACTTTTTGCGATTCAATGTTTATTGAAATTAAATAAGGCTATTGCCATTTATACAATTTAACGTATATATAGTATATAATATATATATATATATATATATATATATATATATATACTATGTATATATATATATATATATATATATATATACTATGTTTAAAGACGAATAAAGATCTTGAATCTTTTAGAAAAAGTTATTCCTGCTAAAATTCATTGGCACCCAACTATTGGAGTTTATAGTGATGGTATGATGAATGATGGAAATGTGTGTAAATGGTATGTTATTTAATGAAGGGAGGATGTATTTTCATCATGAAGAATAATCTGGGCAGCCTACTGTTATTGAAAAAGACTTATCATGAAAAGTTGATAAGGAAATTTGTTAAACCAAGTTCTTCACCAAACAGTTCAGTTGTGAAGGAACTTTATCAGAAATTCCCAAAAGTTTCAAGATATGTAGCCTAGTTTATTATATTGTTGTTGACAAACTACTTAAAAAATATGTCAGGAGGGGACAATAAATTATACAGATGAAGACAAAATAAGCATGTTTCTCTAAAGCAAATGGTAAGTTCCATTCAGTGGAGTTTAAATAAGAAGTGTACTAAATAAGTATCTTACCAAATGAGCTGATTAATTTATTTATAATTTAGAATGTAGAAGTAATTTTGGGTCACTATCCACAACAAGTGGCTATCATGAATAATGTGGTCAGTCTGATTTAAGTTCTGAACACGAGATAAAATTAACTCCTTTTCCATTTCATAATTCCATTCTAACTGCCACGGGAAAAGGAAAAGGGCAATAACCAAACTGGTGTTGCAGGGCGCGGGTCACAACGACATAAAGCTGTATAGCCAGTATTTGGAGCAGTTGAAGCAGTTTGCAATGACGTAGAACAGTGTAGCCAGTACTTGGAGCGGTTGAAGCAGTTTGTAACCAAACTGGTGTTGCAGGGTGCAGGTCACAATGACGTAGAGCAGTGTAGCCAGTACTTGGAGCAGTTGAAGCAGTTTGTAACCGAACTGGTGTTGCAGGGCGCAGGTTACAACGACGTAGAGCTTTATGGCCAGTACTTGGAGCGGTTGAAGCAGTTTGTAGCCAAACTGGTGTTGCAGGGCGCAGGTCACAACGACATAGAGCAGTATAGCCAGTACTTGGAGCAGTTGAAGCAGTTTGTAACCAAACTGGTGTTGCAGGGTGCAGGTCACAACGACGTAGAGCTTTATGGCCAGTACTTGGAGCGGTTGAAGCAGTTTGTGTCTGTGGAGCTTCTCAACTGACAGTTGCTGCCGAGTGAACGGGACGACCCTCTCCCTCCATCCACCATGAGCTCAGCCACCAACAGCTCCGTCACCGAGAAACTCCTCTAGCCCCCCATCCACCCACCTGCGCCGACGATGCCAGTGAATTTCAGAGTATTTTGTTGGATATATTTTTATAACCTTGGAAATGCATGAAAAGACAAGGTACCTGGGTGCCGGCTGGACTGTTTGGTTCGCGCAGAAAGTGAGGTTAGGTTCGATGTCGTCTACTGTCGCTGGTCCAGTTGGCACCTCACCACCAGAACATATTGCATTTGACAATTAGCTATAAATATAATATATCACAATATTATGTACTCTCAGTTGTGTACGATGAGAGTTGATTTCTAAATCTGTAGCTGTTCGTAGGCATAAGCGGTTATTTTGTACTCTTTTAGTGCCACTAAATATATAGAACTAATATTCTTTCATTATATATAGTGTTTAAAAAATTTCATTAAGCCGCAGAACCAAAATAGTTAGTACAACTCAATCATTCATTCATCATTACAAAGTAAAGACATTTCTGAAACCTGATAAGTGTTTTAAAGATGCAAATTCAGAAAGTGATTGTATACTTAATTTTTCTGCAAAATTAAACACCAGGGAGATTGTGTCTGTATAAAAAAAATAGCAAGAAAATGGCATTATAAATCTGTTTAGTTTTTTTATAGATAATCCTTAGTAAATTTGTTTTAAATTAAGCTTTTCACATTGTTGCAGTCTATAATGTTTGATGACCTATTCTAATTAATTAAAATGTTGACTTAAAAACTAGAAAAGTGAAATGGCCATGAAGATAAAACAATTACCAAAAAATCTAAATAGAAATATTTTAAATTAAGAATTCATCAAGTCTGTTATTTACCATTCTTCCATTTGGCCCAAGAGAAATCTATTTTAAGAGTTAGAAAAAATGTTACATTTCAGTGTTCTATAAGTTAATTAAATATCTCTGAGAAATAGTCTTGATTAATTAAAAAAGATTATTTGTTATATTAACAAGACACAGAATTAGTTCATTGTAATTTATTGCAGAATGTTAAAAATTAATTATGATGGGACAACACAACTTTTCCCAATCTGTTTTTTGTTATCTAGACACTATCTGGCAAACTTTCTAATTATTTAAACAATTGGTTATTATATTCAATCAATCGTAGTGTATTTACACAAAATGAATGGGGGCGTACTTGTGCCATTGGAAGGTCTTGTATAAATGTTTTAGTGGTACTAAAAGGGTTAGCAATTTTAATGGAAAAACTTCCTAAATTAAACCATTTCAATTTATATATCTGTTAAGTTATACATATTATTATACTCTATATTGTATTTGTTTATCTCGTGGTTTTCGTATGGTTCAATATTGTTTTATGTTTTGTGTAAATTTAAATGTCTCTGGGTAAGATAGAACAAAACGATTTGCTTAACAGTTCCAAAACACTCAGTAAAAGCACAGCAGCCATTACAGTAATCATTCATCGGCGTAATAATATTGTCTTCACTCAGTCTCAGAGGTTTTGTAGGTTCTGTTAAGATCGAGGTAGGTGTTTAGATTAAAGTTTTGGTTTTGGGTGTGTGTAGTAGAAAAAAACCATTGTGAAAATCTTCCATATAAATAAACAGTACGTAAGTAGACATTGTTGATGTAGTTGTAGCTATTCAAGCATTCCAATGTATAATATGGTAATGTAATGTTATTGAAGGAGAAGTTATAAATCTGTAATGAAATCACTTTTAATTTTTGAAATTTATTTTACATAATTTATAATAGTATCTTATTAATTCCTTTCAGTGGATAATAGGTATTTTTTAATACAGGGTGATTCACGAAGATATGCGAAAACTGTGGGAGCTCATTCTATATGTAAAAATAATGAAAAAGTTTACATAAACATGGGTCCGGAAATGCTTCGTTAGCGAGTTACAGCTAGCAAAAGATATTTCATCCAAATTTCAGCTCACCATGTAAAACGAGGTCTTCCTGAAATTCTGGTAAGGTAGATTAAAGGGGCTAATTCAATAATTTTTTATCGTTTTTGACCTGATAAATTGAATAAAACAGGTCCTACAACTGTGAGACAATGACTTTGTTATTTCACCAATAAACATATCAAAATTTTTAATAAAACTTGTAGAATCTTTTATTCTGAGCAAAACTGTTTAAATAAAGTACACAGAAAGTGATGTAATGTCAGTAATTCTTTTTGAAAAAACTAAGTATGTTTGACCTGGTAAGCGCTCTTGAAAAATAAATGGTCCAATCAGCTGATCATGAATAATACCACACCATACGCTGTAACTCACTAGCGTAGCATTACCGGACCCATGTTTATTTACTTACTCTTACTCCCATGGCCATGGATACCCTAGGTGGTATTTGGCCTCAGCCAACCAGCTGCCTCCATCTCTCCCTGTCTTCACAATCCCCCTGACCCGCTCTCAATTTCCGCAAGTCCTTCTCCACCTGGTCCTTCCAGCGATTTTTGGGTCTACCTCGAGGTCTTCTTCCAACTGGATTGTGTTTCCAAACCTCTTTAATCAATTTATCATCCTCCCTCCTCATCACATGGCCTGCCCACCGAAGTCTCTTGCTCTTTGCTTCTCCTACAACGTCTGGAGATTGAAACATCTCTCTGATTTCTTGGTTGTGCCTGATTCTCCATCCATCTCCATCTCTAATAGGTCCAAAAATTTTCCTCAAAATTTTATTCTCGAATGTAACCAATCTCTTTTCTGCCTGTTTATCTATAATCCATGTCTCTGCTCCATAGAGAAGAACTGGTCTTATAACAGTCTTATATATTCTTAATTTTGTTTTGTAAGACAGTAATTTTGATTTTAAAATATTATTTAATGCGTACATGCTTCTATTTGCCAAATTTATTCTATTTTGGATTTCTATTAGTTCATTACTCTTTGAATTAACTATTGCTCCGAGGTATTTGAATCTTTCAACCTGTTCGAATTTATGGTTCAGTATTTCCAAATCTTCTCTACCATTATTTCCTCGCCTAAAATAAATCAACTTTGTCTTAGCGTCGTTAATTTCCAGTCCTATTGACCGGGTTTTGTCTATTAATATTCCTGTCATCTCCATCAGTTCATCTCTGTCATTGGAAACTAACACCACGTCATCCGCAAATGCCAGTGCTCCTATCTTAGTTCCAATGCTTATACCTAGTTTCCTATTTCTTATTTCTTTCAACGCTTCTTCCAGGGCTAAATTGAACAGTAATGGAGAGAGGCTGTCTCCCTGTCTCACCCCTGTTTTTACCTCAAACTCGGGTGAATATTCATTTTCCACTTTAACTTTGCATTTGGAATTTTCTAAGCTAAGTTTTGCCATTTTCGTTAGTTTTGTAGGTATTCCATACTGCTCCATTTTTTCCCATAGTTTATTTCGATTGATACTGTCATAAGCTTTCTGAAAGTCTATGAATAATCCATACAATGCTCTATCAAATTCCAAGTGCTTGGCTATTGATTCTTTTAGAACAAATATTTGATCGATGGTCGACCTTCCTTTTTGAAATCCTGCCTGGTGATCTTCAATTATTTCTTCTGTGTACACTTCTAATCTTTTCTGTATTATTTTTGACAGTATCTTGTATGAAGTATTCAACAATGAAATTCCCCTGTAATTATTTGGCTCTTGTTTGTTCCCCTTTTTGTGTAAAGGCACAATTATGGCTTCCTCCCAGTCCGAAGGCATCTCTTCATGTTTATTTAAACGTTTTTTATTAGTTTTACATGTAAAATGAGCTCCCACAGTTTCTGAATATCTTCGTGAATCACCCTGTATTACAGTAGGTCTATTAACTTTGGTTCATTTATCTTCATGTGCCAATTAGATAGACAAATGAATAATACTCTTATATATAGGGGTGTGCGAATTGTCCTGGTTTTTCTTGATTTTTTATATACATTTGCAAAGACCAGCTCTCGAGCCTGCCCTGAGTTTTTTTTTACAAATAAGCTAGTGATGAGCTAGTTAGTAAATCAAAGTTACTTTTAAGAGTTGAAAATATTGTTTCCCATTTAGTAAGTGGTTTATGATTTCTTGATATATTCTAAAATACTCTGTCCGATGTTGGAGAATACCATCTTTGTATTTAGAGCTGACAGGTAAAATGGCATAATCTAACTTACTTTTTTGGATCTCGTCGAGTGGGTTCATGTAATCAAACCAAAATGGTGAAGTGTTACGCAGTAGGCTATGTTAGCATTTCTCCATAACTCCACTCCGAAGCCAGTAGAGTTCGCTAGTCTGTTTTTATCAAAGATGTAAGGTTTTTGTCCGTCTGCACGATCTCGAGAATTATTGACCTATATTATTTAAATAACATCAAATTCAATTGTTACGATATAAAGAGTGTTCAGGAATTTGGTCAACGCTCAAGAAAATTAAAGCACTGCCTATTTGGTGAGTAAGTAAGAATCGAGATTGATGATACAAACATGTATAAATAGTATTTTACCTCTTTTTGATACTAAATGTTCAACAAATAAAGCCCTCGTCCTGTGGTAGGAATAATGAGTGTACACACATGCAGTGATGAGTTCGTGTGGTAAATTAGCAAGAAACCCCTTTCTTGAGTTTTTATTGTATTTTTTCATACAAGAGATTGTGAAAGTAATTACTTGACAGGTTGTGTAGACTGTTCAATAACTTCAATCTATATCTTAACTTTATTTTTGTAAAGCTCTAACCGGAACCATTTTTACATAAGGCTAAACTCAGATGATACGTTTTCATACACTAACTATTTGTTAGCGTATGAAAATGCTGTGTCCGAACCAGAGTTCAAGTCATGATGAAAACGGAGATTTTGTTGTATTTGTATTTACTACAATGTAATACAGTTTGTATTTGAAATTAAAGTGTGTCTAGATTGTGTTTATTTATTCTGTAATGTTCGTGCTTTAAAAGTTTATGACAACATTTATTATTAAAAAAAATTATGAATAAAAACAATTCAATTTATAAAAACTTTGATATTTTTTGTATAAACCTTGGCTTCATTAAAACTAAATAGCAATTTTCTCACACCCCTAATTTTACTTCTTTAATACAAGTACCAATTAAAAATTAGAAAAAAATATTAAAATTAATTATAGTAAATCCTGAATTGGAACAAACCCCTTATATAAAATATTATTAATTTAACTATCTAAAACTGTTATGTTGTATAAAAAATCTAGGTGAAGATAAATATGTGTGTATAATTTTTTAATCATGAGCAGTATTAAATTGTAAAAAATAGACATACATTTTAATATATCAATTTTATGGTTATCGTCATTGGACTATAGCAAAATCCCACATAACTACTGTGATCCTTTTACTTAATATGCATATAATATACATAATTTACTTATTTAAAATCATTTAAACTTGTAATTTATTGTTGTTCTTGTTATTTTAAAAACAGTATTTACAATTTTGGGTGTAATTCTTTCTGTTATTGTTGTGATACATTATCAGTGTGTAAAAAAGAGTAAGTTAGATATATATTTATTTCCAAATGCGACTCGGTAAACTAGCATTATTTTAGATTAGCCGGTTGGTATGTATTATATCATATGGTGATTATAATATTATGCATTTTATAAACTAATTTAGGCAACACCTTGTAAATTGCATTTTTATATATTATTGTTATAAAATATCTAAACAAACATACAGTGGTTCAAATTAGTATAAAGGAGAAAGTATGGCAACTAAAAAATTTAATCAACCATTCACTCTAATGTACGTATCTTCTTAAACCTGTAAGAATCTTTATTGTTTAATTGTATTTTTATACAAGCAATAACATTTGGTGCCTGAAACGTTAAAAGTAGTCTTTGTTATATTATATTTACCCTTTAGTTTCCGTTGTGCGATTAGTGAAAGAGGGTGCTCGCACTAATATTTATTTATTTTTGAAGATATAAATAACAAAACTATAGACATTTTCCAATGTTTAATGTTTGTATTTAACGATGGCAAAGTCCGTTATCCTGTTATACTTTTCAAATCATTCATTGCTAATAATGAACTTAATACAAAGAAGTTGTTCTTATCAATATACCAATGTTATTTTTTATCATATATTATTTGCGAAAGAGTGCTCTGTCATTCTTCAAGACAAATTTCATATGTACTTCAAGACAAATTTCATATGTACATTTTAGCTAGTTTTTGCATGCAACGAGCTCAAAACTGTTACAGAATTCCTGTTAGTATAAATAATTATAAACATTCATTTAATCCTTTTACTGCCAAAGTCAAAATATCTTGTCTTTTTTTATTCCGGTCTGTTGTGTGTCCAAATATTTGGCGTTTCAATGTTTAGAATCAAAATATGCTAAGCTTTGTTTACGAAGTTTGAAGTAGATAAATCTAATTAATAATAATATCATGTTTGAAGTCTTTTAATATCATATAGACAATAAATATTTTGTGTAAATAATAACAAATTTTAGATAACACTTTTTTAGATAATTATAAATGTTTTATCAATACATCTTTTAAGTTATTACTCACAAAACAAAATTTAAATATTAATAAATGTAAAATCATACCAATGTAATATAGAAAAAAAAATTATTTTCCAGTATTAAGAAAATCTTGTAATGGTCACCTCATTATCTCCTGTATTCTTGTGAGTTTGCAGTAAAAGGATTAAATTGATAATCTTTCTTGTACGAAAAAGCACTACTATTTATGTGCAATAAACGGCACCTGCCTCTCAACTAAGAGTATGGTTGTTAGCCATATTAAACAAGTTGTGTGGTTGAAAAGTGAAAAATATGTGATTAAAAATGCTGTCAGTCTTGTCAAAAAGTGACGAGTACATTGAGTCCAACTTCAACACAGCCTATCTGAAAATAACAAAATCAGATTAAAATAAACTAAAACTTGTCTGAAATAAGTGAAATGGAATAAAGTATTTCAGTATGTTATTAAACTTGAATACGTTCATCTATCAATACAGTTTTATGTGAAATTTACTTTTATCAACTATGCATGTTGTAAATTTTTTTAGAATCTGTTCTAGGTTTTAGCTAAGATTGATTTAATCTTTTATTCGTTCGTTGTTGTTCTTGTTTTTGTTATTTTAGAAGATTGAAATTAATAGATAATAATTATACTCAGGTGTACATAATGTTAAAAAAAAACATTGTTTAGGTTTATTATTCTCAGGCAAAATTGTAATAATACTTCTACCACTATTAGATCTCAAAAAAAGCAAAGAGCAGTCAGTACAAGTAGAAACATTAGCCGAGTAGGTTTGTCCAACAGCTGTTGTTACCGCAGATGTAGTTAACGTATGATGCAGGTTTCATGGGTATTATCAGATATGTGCCTTATCCACTCTGATCAATACATTGTACCTATATGTTCTGTATCACTGTTCTTTTGGGGAATGGAATATTATTGTTTACTATGATGCATATTAACCCTTAGTTAGTAAAGATTCTCCCCTTACAATAGAAACAAGTAAATGAGAGCAAAATATGTTATCACGTTCGTTGAACTGATGCGAGCTAAATTTCACACACAGTATTTATATTGCTGTGTTCTCCAAGCATGTACAGGGTGTAATAAACTTCTGTGGGTTGTAGTAAAATAACTTCAAACAAAAAATGTCATAAACGTAGGATGAAAAATGTTTCGTTTAGCTGCCATTTTGTATTTTTTATAAATTATGATTGTTATCTCTAAAACTAGTTACGCTAAAGAAACCCAATTTGGTACATAGATTTGAATAGGTAAGAGGAAACTAAAAATAGTTATGTTATTTTCTGTAATATTAACAAAATGGTGCCTGTTGAAAAAATTCCAAAAATACCAGTGTAGTTATAAAAATTGTATTAGCTACCAGCTATTTGAAAATTTTTATTAAAATTCTAACAGTACTTGATCAACAAAATCCATCGCTGAAGAAGTACACTGAGCACCGACCACTTTAAAGATACGCTTGGACAAGCCAGTAGTAGCAAATACAAGATAGGCATCAGCTGTTTGTTGCTCTTGGCTTGTCGTGCTCACTTATTCGGATTTTGATATTGTTGGAATTGTTATAAAAGTTGCAAAATAGTTGGTATCTTTTACATTGTTTATAACTGATGTAAAACAGTTGAATACTATCACCCACAGAGGTTTTTGACGTCCATTTTTGAGAACACTCTGTATATGGTGTTTTATGACTATTTTATCATAAAATATTTCTTTTTTTTCAGAGTTTTTTACAGCCATAGAAAATAAGGTGGAAGCACTGATGCCAACCATTGCACATTAAAAACGAAAGATTGAGGTGTACATTATGTAGGAATTAAAATGATGTATGTTGTTTTAAGGTGCAATCCGTATAGATATGAATAACAACTGGTATCAATGCTTTTTTTTATTCATAGTGATGTGTTCCACCGTCAACTAAGGGTTAATACAAAACTCCACTTTTTAAATGACCACTGTAAATGATGTAAAATAACTTTTATTGTATTCGCTAGTGTATGGAGGATAAAGTTTTTTTAGTGATTTGTGGGTTTTTATTTTCATGTTTTTCATATAGTGATATATTTCTAAACTATCATTTAACCATGGGAATTGTGTTGTAGTGTTGACTAGAAAGCTGTGTCTTTACTGATGTGGTTGTTTTTTTTCTTTGGTTTCGGTTGGTTGTTTTTGTTTTGACTGAGGAAGAGTTAGCCATCTATCATCCATGTTGTGATGACACAAAAATCCCAGTTATAATGGGAAAGACTGTGAAAGCTCTGTTTCTTTTTTTTATATCGAACAAGTTGATTGTAATAAAAGTATGTTGTATGTATGTATTTTAGTGTATGATATGGTTATTAAGTTACAATAAGTTCTATATGTTGCCAATATATTAAACACTTGAGTTTTATAATTTTTATCTTATATCAAACTGTGTAAAAATGTCTTGTTGATAATATCTTGTGGGTTTGTAATTTCTATATAAATCATGTACATTACTCAATAACTGTTTGTGTAAATTTAACTTTCCCAGAGTGAAAATCCTAAGAAGCCACATAATTTATTGCCTTAAAACTGAAAATAGTCAAGTCTGTTGAATGGAGAACAAATTTCAGTTGGACCTGATATCAAATTTTTGTTTAACGATTTATGGTTACAGATGTATTTTGGTGCCAAAGGAAATGTAGATTGTATGTTTTTATAAAATATTTTATCTCACGTTTCTTTTATATTCTAATCACTGCCCTAAACTGTACATTAGTTTTACCCTTCATTTCAGCTCTCAATAAAATCTTGTTCAGTTCAATAATGTTCTTTTCCTGTAATAACCTTGCATGCAGTTTCTTTTCTAAATTCATTTTGAGTATGAGGGTAACAGAACAGTTTGGAGTATGTATTAGGATTACAGGACAGTTTGGAGTATTATTAGGATTACAGGACAGTTTGGAGTATTATTAGGATTGCAAGGCAGTTTGGAGTATTAGGGTTAGAAGCAGGCCTGTACTGAGACCGTTTTTTTTTGGACAATTTTACCGGGCCCCGACACATGTCTATTTGAAGGGATCGTGTTGACGGACGAGATAGCTCAATCTAATAACTTTAACGCTATTATAGGCTAGATGTGCAGTATCGATTATTACAATTGCGAAGAAACTGTGACTATTACTTTGAAAATAATAATCTTACTTTTGATTTAACAGTCTCGATCATGTTTATTTATATTGTGCATTCAAGCGGAAAAGTCAATAGTTTCTGCGGTGAAACAAATACTTCATGTGCGTCCGGTCTGATCAGATGAATCATAACTGGAATATCGATACAAAAGACGAATTATCTTCAATTTAGAATAAAAATTAAATTTAAAAAGCACCTCTTTTAAAGATTTTTCTCACAATCATTAGTATCTTAAAATAATTTCAGTTTGAAAACTACTTCGGCAGACTAATTATTATACATTTTTAGAGTTCACTCAATTAAAAACAATGCTTAAAAATGGTTCGATTAACAAGATTTTTTAAGTGCTTATTTTTAGCAATATGTGCTGAAATATTACTATCATAAAAATATTGTCAATAGGATAACGGGAGGGGCGAAGCGGTGTGACAGGGGCATGGTGGTAGGACATGACGGGGCCTGCCAAAGCTGAGTACGGTCCTGGTTACAGGACAGTTTGTAGTACGGCATTATGGTATTGTGGTAACAGGGTAGTTTGGAGTATGTGGGTAAAACGACAGTTACAGATATTACTGTCTTTTTTGTTTTAACACGGAAGGGGTATAAATTTCTCTCCTCTACAAGTGGTCTACAATCTAATCTAGAAATTAAGTAAACATTATGTAATGTCATCTCAAATAGTTCAGTTGCCCATTGAATTTATCTCAGTGGGGAACTACTGGTATAGAGCAAAAATATAAAGAAAACTAGTTTGTAAAGAACGTTATTTCAGACCTTGAGCCATTCAGCCAAGACCAGGAAGCTCATTCTAGGCTCATTGTACACAAGGAGATTCTGCTGCAGTTCAGCATCAAAATATCAGACCAAATATTAAATTAATATTTAGTCTCAAGTTACGGTTGGTAATACTGAAACCTTTACATTACATCCATAACTTGTAGTCTCAATTATTTTAGTACTGTTTATTGTAGTAATAACATTTCAGATATTAAAACTTTATTTACTGTACTGATATAGGTTATACAGTTATAAAAATTGGTTATCAGAGGTGTGTTGAATTCTGATTGCAGAATGGGCTTAAATATGTAAAACCTGAATTTCAGTATTTGTATTTATTCTGATAACAAATTTTAATTAAATATCACATGTTTAAAACAATTACCTGTGAAAGAGATAGAAAAATCATTTTCAAAACCTTTTACTTACTACTTACAAATAACCTAAGATTTTAAATTCTTCACTTTTGAATATGTTTGCCTAATTATTGAGGCTGTTTGCCTAATTTTTGTTTTCTTTTGCTGTGTTAAATGTCTTGGAAAGTTATGCCATGATTTCTAATTAGATGTCAAAATAGTAATTTTTAACTAAGAAGATTAAATGGTGGAATATTGAAATTTTTATTTGTATAGTGAAATATGTCAGTTTCTCGATGGAACTGTGTAAAGGAAGCATCCTGATATTTTATTTTCCAATTATATACACCACAGTAAAATTTTTTCTCTCTCTTAGGACAAGTAGCTTATAAATTGCACCTAGTGCTATATGGACCTTTGTGATGCTTCTGAAGTGACAGAATATTCAGGATAGGTAAGGTTGGGGGTAGGAAATGCCTCCTGTAGAGATCCATGAGGAAGAATTAGGGCACTAATCTCAGTCATGTCTCCCCGGAAGAAGGGGAGGCCAGCTCTAAACCAGCCTCTCCAGTCAAAGCAGGCAGGGGGTGGCTCACCCTTGTTGAGGCTAACAAGAACCTATGACACTTAGGGAATGAACCCCGCAAACTCCAACAGTCATCTCCCGCAGCAGACCAGGCCTATTGAGTTACCCTTTCACCCCAGAATCTCGACAGCGGTTAATGATATGCAGCTCCTGGACATCCAAAAGGTTGCCCAGATTTAAGTGACACATCGGTTTTTACTGTACCCAGTGTGGGTTCAACTGGAAGGTATAAACCAGCCAGAAGTGATCCCTGCTGGGTTCCAGTAACAGTAAAAAATTATCTGGTGAAACCGGATTTGAACTTTGGACTTAAACCTGTTTATTTTTTAATTTTGTTTATTTATTACATGGACATTAAGAACGGTAATTTGTCAAATTACAATAAGTAAACTCAAGGAGTTGTGTTGTTCATAGTGTATACAGAATTCTTGTGATCTCTTCAGTCTGTTTCCAGAGGTAGTCTGGAAGGAGGTTTTTTTCAGTTTTTGGCCTATATATAATGGTTTTTTTCTCCTAGAGGACTGTTCTATGTTGGAATAGGATGATGAATCAGGAGACATGGTGTGTGGGGTAGGTATGAAGGGCCATGTGAGTGCAGGTTAGTCTGTTAACATATAAAATGGCTTCCTAGATAGAGCAGTTTCAGGGTGGCCACCTGAATAAGAATCTTAGAACTTATGAGATTAAGAATGAATTTGACACCTGATTAAATTCAAAACGTATTTTGCATGATGTGGTTCTTAAAACTGCAAATGAAGATTGGCATAGGTTCACGAGCCCCCTCTAACGCCAGTTGCCATCACTACTGCAGTGGAGAATATTGGTTAGTTCTACTGCTGTGTCGCGGTAAGTCTCCAAATACGTAACAAACCATTGGCTAATTAAAGTCGGCCAACCGATCGTCAAGACGATAGTGGCCAAGGCCACTACACGAATGGTAGCTGTAAGCGGCAATGTGGTAGTGGATGCTATACCAACGGTGTTTTTGTGTTTAGGTGTTATTATAGTCACCGAAATGGGTCTCCAAACTAAGTTTTTCACTTATTCTTGAGTGAAAATAATATTTTTTTAAAATAGTTTGTTAGATAGATTGTGTAGGCCTACAATGTACAGTGTTTACCCTATAAACAGGTTTAGCGTTCGGTTCAGTGAAGATTATCATCTGTTAGACGGTCTGATAAGAGATGCAGTCCCGATTTTTAGACACCAGAATGTCTGTTGGATTTTTACAAGACCTGATAAGTCATCTTTTGGAGAAGGAAATTGTGGATTTGCGACAAGTAGAGCCGAGAAGGGTCTGGGTTCGACATGATGCACAAAAATGACAGAATGAACCGAGGGCTGAGAGAGGCAGGAGAAAAATTTTATATCTGGAATTTGGTGGCAGGTCAGTGCACTGCTCACGTCTATGATGGCCAGTGTCGAGTGTTCTCCGTACGTACAATACATGCATTCAACTTTCAAGTCGCCGCACTTTCACCCACCGCTTACCTGTGCAGTTTGGTTGAAAAGTACCAAAAAATAGTACTTTTTTCGTCCTTGCCGACATAAAAATGGGATGTTATTATTTGTTTTATGCCTTAAAGCAGAAATAAACAAGCTAAATTTAAAGTAACTCCCATTATAGTAGCTCTACTAGTTTGGGTGTTAACGTTAAACTCTGGTATCTCTACTTATCGATCTGAGAGTAGTGGAAGAAGTAGAGAAAACCAAAGAAAAAGGAAGTTCTATAGGAAAACTGCTTACAAAGACACTGGACAATTTTAGTTCACTCAGTCTGGAGTAAATACCCCTCCGTCGCTTGATGCCGCCCTCTCCCAGTATCTCCACCACAGCTCGGCACTCGCCCGCTTGCTCTATCCAGTGACCTGGCCACTGCCACTTAGCGGCTTCTTTCACACCAAAAACTAGCTCCCCGGATACGTCTATGGCTACATTAGTCTGTTCAATTAAAATTTAACGCTTGGACTGTGACACTTGTATAGGTCTACACATTGTATGATATAGTTATTTGCTCAGATGTTTGCTTCAGCGCAGATTTCTTTGCGAGCTGTTTATATATAGTTTGTGTATTAATAGATATTACAGGAAATTTTAATAACATAAAGCTTAAGGATGCAGCAGTGAAGAGAGGAGTTCCTTCAGATACTATCAAATGGATAGTAGTCCTCTTAAACAGCAATCAATTTGGAGCAAAACTCCGAAAGGAATTTGTTACAGCTACACTAATGTACTATTGATTTGTTTCATATATGTAAGAAAGGGACCATTTATTTTAATTGATTAAAATCTAGTGTAATCAAACAATTATTTTTCGATATGAATTTACAGTGTCCATTTAACTCTTAACATGTTGCAATAATAATTTGATCGAGGTACAGAACTTTATTAGAGACAGAAATAGAACTTAAAATGATCTCTAGAGCTTGCATTCCAGTTAGTGTCTCTTGCTTTCAAATTAGTTTTTTAAGGTAGATATGGACATTCTGTATACTGGAAAAACCTTATGGCTAATTCTTAACATTATTGTGTAGAAGCATAAATTTCCCTTTTGTTAATGTGTTCTCTATAATTAAATTTATATAGTTTTTCCTTTGTTGCTACAGTTGACAGTGAACAATGAACAATGCATGCATATCGTTTAGATTATCATTTTCAGTGTAACATTCGTTTATTAGTAATATCGACTTATGACTATTGTCGGTTAGCAGCCGGGTCCACTACAGGACTTCAAGCTATGTGAAAACTTTTACTGCATGAAAAATGCACTTGTGGCTGTTGCCGAAAGGTGATGAAGCATATTACCTCGAAAGGATATATGAAAATAAATAAATTTTGTAATGCTAAAATGAATAGAAACATGTCCGAATGCTTCCAGAATATGCCCAAAGGTGCTTATAAGTTTAATTTTATATAAAAGTCAGGATGCTGTACTTTTGAATCAAATGTATTATGGAAATGCAGGAATGCTCTAACTAAACTGAGAACACAAAGGAGTGTTTAGTTGGGTCCTGAGTCATTAAGGCATTCCTGTAAGTGAAGTAGCAGACCTTGGCCGAGAAAGATTGTGATAGCAAATTGATTGGAATTTAGATAGCTGAGCTGTAGAACTTCCTTTTATGTATGTAGAACTCTAATAAATGACTGGGTAAAGAGCCAAGCCTCAGGTCTCAGACAATGAAAAATGTTGAATTATCCCAATTGTAAAAGCTAGACTAGCTGGGCCTAAGTAAGGACGATGACTAGCTGGTACTTGAAATATGAACAGAAATGGTTCTCTTCAGAAACATCTAGTAAGTTAAGGATTTAAGCCAGACTGATAAATGCTGATTCTGAGGAAAAGCAGAAGAATGAGTGAAACACTTAGGGATGGAATGGCCTGCTATTTGTGTAACAAAGAAAAACATGTCAATAGACTTTTTATTACAATCAGAATCTTTTTATTAACACGAACATTGAGAACAGTTATGTCAGAATATACATATGATACATGGTAATAATACATGATTTTCATTTATGGTTGATCGAATTTTATTGTAAATTTTGGCTGATCTCTTCAGTGAATTCTTGAACACTGTAAATAGGATGTTCCAATAACCACGAATCAAGTTTCCTCTTCATTGCCTTTCCAGTTAGTTGTTTGTTGTTATCTCCTAGGAGGTAAAAGAACAGGAACCCCCAAATCCTGGTCTTTGCAGAAGTCATTGGTAAACAGAATAAAAAGAGGTGTAGAGATCCCCTTAGGACTAAGTGCAGAGTCTTTGACTATCCCTCAGAGAAAACAATGAATACATGATTCTAATGGAATAAATACAACAGTTGAAATTACTTTTACTTTTCTTCTTGCCCTTTGCAGACTCACAAACTACAAGTGGCTGTTACGTTCTTTCATATTGAACTGGATTGCATCATGCTAACATTTAATTATAACTTTAGAGAACTAATATTTGAAAGCATATTACTTGCTAAAACACTAAATTCAAAATTAGAAACATCACTAATTTGTTGATTTAAATGGTTTATAAAGAGAAAACAAATTTATAACTACAAATACAATTTCTTTATTACAATATACAACATAAGGAATGAACGGATACAAAGATACACAAAACACTGAGCTAATAAAAAATATTTATTTAACCATATGTTTCAAGAGGCAGCCACTTGGAACTCTCAAGAGCATCCCAGAGGTTGTAGTCCCTCTCCATCACCTCTCGATTCCAGGCCTCCACATCTGTTGTTGTGTTATGGTCTGTAAAATAAGGAGGATATTATGGAAATGGTATAAATTGTTCTCATATATTATAATATAGTACATGAAAGTTGATGAATATTGTATTAATTGTGTATATGAATGTAAGATAAGAAAATGGTTAAAATATGAATGAGTGTCCCTATGAACTCACCTGTATCAGCAATTTTATTACTGAAACTTTTAGTTTAATATGTACTGAATGAAGATGGCTATTTATTCCTATGGCTTTAAACCTTCACAAGCCATTAATAAATTCATTAACTTTCCTAAAACACCAAGACAAACTAAAAAAAATTTTCCCTTAAATTTAAAGCTAATTTTTATTATAATTAAATTATAAAAGATAAAAGCACAAAAATGAAAAAAAAACAGGGCATTTTACTTAAAATTAGCGTATTTATTGATAAAAAAAGAACTATTTACAAAATTGTTTTCTAAGACAATTCTACTATAAAACACACTATAAAACAAGATAACTAATCACAACACTATCACAAAATAAAGAATAATAACAAGATACGTTGTAGCAGACGCGCACTTGTGAAAACTGAGAAAGCAGTCATACACACCACGGATATGTTTGGTTATGGCTCTGTAGGAGACACAGAACTGATGAGCAGGTGGTCGGAGTTAGACAAAGGGCGCTCCCGTCCCCCTGCCTAAGAGTGAAGGTCGTTTATAAATACTTCTTTGGCAACCACAACAAGAATGGAGCATGCACCGGGCATTTCGTAAACTTTTGTGAACTAAAAAGACTCTCCAAGAGACAATGTATAACATCGGATATACCTGTATTTGGTGTTTTGGTCAAAGTTTGCCATTCTAATACGAGGGTCTTCCAGAAAGTAAAGGACGATTGCGCATCACGGGCGGCGCAGTTCCCCCACCACCGCGGTAGATAGCTTGTTCGTTAGCCACACCTTCTGCCTCAGTGTGAGCTGAGTAGCGGTACCGTGAGGTCACGTTTGCGTCTCCTGTGAAAGTTTAAAATGGCGGCGTTAATTGAAAATCCCGCCAAGTGTGAACTGCGTAGTGTGATACGGTTTCTGAATGCACAGAATGTTCGATCAATTGAAATTTATAGGCAAATTAAGGCAGTTTACGGTGACAATGCGATGCGATGAACGAGTCATCAGTGAGAAAATGGTGCATTCAATTTAAGGAAGGTCGAACTAATGTGCACGACGAGGAACGAAGTGGAAGGCCATCAGTCGTTACTGACGAGTTGGCAGCGAAAGTTGATGGAAAAATTCAACAAAACCGTCGTTTCACTTTGAGTGGTCTAGTGGAATTTTTTCCACAAATTTCAAGGTCGCTTTTGCACGAAATAGTGACTGAACGTCTTGGTTATCAGAAAATGTGTGCTCGTTGGGTGCCTAAGATTCTTACTGATGTCCACAAGACTAAACGGATGGGAGCAGCTCTTGAGTTTTTGACTCAGTATGACGAAGAAGGTGATGCGTTTCTTGACCGCATCGTAACGGGTGACGAAACTTGGGTTTCCTATCGAACCCCGGAAACAAAGCTCCAGTCAATGGAATGGCATCACTCGAATTCACCAACAAAAAACAGGAAAGAAAAACCAAATTTGAACACCAGGAAATTGATGGCAACAGTTTTTTGGGACCGAAAAGGCCTAATCCATGTGGAGTTCATGCCGAGAGGCGAAACAATCAACTCAGAGGCCTACATCGAGACCTTGCATCGGCTTCGCCGCGCTATTCAGAACAAACGACGCGGAATGCTGTCGTCGAAAGTGGTGCTGATCCACGACAATGCTCGGCCTCATTGCAGTGCACGAACCAAAGCAGAACTCAATTCTTTCAAATGGCAAATCTTCGGACACCCTCCGTATAGTCCAGATCTGGCTCCGAGTGACTATTACTTGTTTCCAAAGTTGAAAGTGTTTTTAGGCGGAAAAAACTTTTTGGGTGACGAAGACCTCAAAGAAGGAGTAAAAACGTGGCTTCATTCCTTGGCGGCAGAATAGTATAACGTCGGAATAGAAAAACTGGTGCCACGCTACAACAAGTGCCTTGACAGTTCCGGCGATTTTGTAGAAAAATAGAGTAAGTTTATAAGTATTTATAAATAAATTTTCATGCTCTTATCTTTTGTTTTTATTGACTTATAACAAAACGTTCTTTACTTTCTGGAAGACCCTCGTATATCCGTCTATGACTTCGGAAGGGTTAGTTGTATAAACAATTTTTTGTTACAGTGTGGGTGATAGTTATGATACTAAGCAGTATAAGACTGTCATATATTAAAAATTATGAGTCTATATACTATAATTTTAAGTTTTTATCAGTAACGTGGTTTATGATTGACTTATGACTGAGTGAACTTATGACGGGATAGAACAAAGACTACTTTAGGAGTTACCTACATTTAAAAAATGCTACTTACCAATGAGTTCTAATTCGTCCTCCTCTATGGTGATGGTTTCTATGGGCACCTGCTGTACGCTACTGTGGAACGAGTGGTGGCCAGCATTAGCCGAGGGATTCTCGTAGTACGACTGCCAGGCCGAGTAGCTCTGCCAGTAGTTGTCTGGGTCATAATACTGGCTGTAGTCCTGACTGGAGTTGTAGCCGCCTGCCATCACTGACGTGCTGTAACATGTCACACTGTATACTAGAGCAACTTCAGTGCCTCTACTGACAGTAAAGATTGTCATTACTTACGTATTTGATATACGGTGAGCTTTGGGTACGGCACTGCTGATCTTCAGGGGTTTGGTTCCCAGTCCTTTGTAACCGTTCATGGTGGACAAGCAGTGTTTCTGCTCATCTTCGTTGGCAAATCGGATGAAACCGTAGCCCTTGCTGTACCCTACACTGTCCATGACCACTGAAACAATCATTGACATATTTAATTTATATTGTTCTAAGCAAAACTAATGATACAAAAAGACACAGTGATGTAATTTATGACAATAACATTATTTTTAATTAATTATAAACAAATTTTTTTATGAAATGTTCTCATCCTTCAATGAGCTTTTTACCACAAATTTCAAATTTTTACTATGCTTTAGACTATTTTTAAAGACCATATCCAAGTGGAATATTTTATAACCATTACAGGCACATACTTATGCATGTCACTAAAACCTCAATATAAGTGGCACACCTGACTTACAATCAGCGCAGGTTCCATGTTCACAAAACATAATACAGACATGTACTTTTTGCACTCATTCATTAAAGTACATGAAAAACATAAAACCAATATTTAAGACTTTTATTGTTTTGTGAGGCCTTTCGATAGCGAGGCTATCTTCTTCAGACACATCACAAAAGAAAGTGTCACTTTTGTGATGTGTCTGAAGAAGATAGCCTCGCTATCGAAAGGCCTCACAAAACAATAAAAGTCTTAAATATTGGTTTTATGTTTTTCATGTAATTTAACAGTGACCAATATAAGCTCCATCTACGGCACTCATTCATTGTGCCTTGTTTGAGAGGATCGTCTCAACAAAGCCACTTACGCCATTAAATGGTCCTCTACGCAACATTTTATATAGTTTCACCCGCCATTATCCCACTATTTGAGATCATAGAGAGAATTAAAACAAATATTGATATTTACAATCAAATTTTCACTTCCACAAACTGCCCAAAATAAAATTTGAAGAATTTCAATATTTCCCGTCCTAGTCTGATATTTTTCACTTATTTTACTTTCTATATATGTTTGGGGTTTACAAAACCATTTCATAGAGTTTTTCTCAGGTGGCATATGTGATGAAAAATATGTAATTACTTTTATAACACACTGTAATTATTGGTTATTTGCATTACACTGCCTCAAACTTAAAATTTTATATATATATATATATATATATATATATATATATATATATATCATGAAAAAGATTTAAGCTTAAGCCTTATTGTTTATTTTTCAAGGGCCAACAATTTTTGCTCTGAGTAATCCTTTTTATTTGACACTGCATTT
Source organism: Homalodisca vitripennis (assembly GCF_021130785.1). Lineage (NCBI taxonomy): Eukaryota > Metazoa > Arthropoda > Insecta > Hemiptera > Cicadellidae > Homalodisca > Homalodisca vitripennis. The sequence goes on from NC_060208.1 coordinate 199,394,689, forward strand.
ATTAAAATTGGTTGATACTTTTCTTTTGTACGAATAGACACTCATGTAAAGATTTATACTTTGAGCTCAATCTACTCCTATGTTATTCTGTAAGAGACCAAATATGAGATAGGCTTTCACTTATATGCTCAGGCAAGAAAGTATAAAAATAACACGATAAGAATATAATTACATTATCAGGTATATATGCAATAAACATCTGCAATAAAGATATCTTTACAATGGATAACAGTAACATTTTATCATATGACGGAATATTAGTTCTTAAAAACTACATTCAATTAGTTCAACTGTGTGAAAAATACTAACAGAACCTAAGTCTAAGTACTTTGATTTTTTGAGTAAACAATGGAGATACAATTATTAAAAAAAAGAAGAATTGTTAATACAAAAATTTAAATATGCTGTTTCATTTATATAAAAACTATGTATGAAATTGCTGCACTTGGATAAAAAACCATTATCTCTCAATAGAAAACAATATTATCACTTTATACATTTTAAACTGTTCCCTTTTTTGTGTGGAGATAACTACATTTTTGTGATTCTACTACTAAGAGAAATTCACATTACCTTTGGCTGTTCTGATGGACTCGTAGCGAGACGCAAATGTTTTGTACAACTGATAATCGTCTACTTCGGGTGACAAGTCTCCGACCCATAGTGAGTAACCCAGAGATGTTGACATTCGCCCACTGGATGTTGCGTTGTTCAGGCGAAACCGAGACGGCTGGGGAAATAATACATCACAATGACAAATATACAATATTTTCGTATGAAGTGGCCTATTCAATTTTAAAGTCTGACAGTGAAATACTGACTTTTGGTCTTATTTTCTTTAATGATATTACAGAAACAACAAACACCTAAAAGATAAAAAGAATTCAAACTTAAAATTATTCACAAAGCAGATAAAATTAATGTTTTCAATAGAACATTGTAATATTTGGATTAGTTGTTATGTAAACATTGGACGGATTTTGCTTTTATTTTCTAAGAACTCTGATTTACAATCACACAAAATTGTTTCTGCCACATGATTAAATTTGTAAATAGGTTTAATGGAAACATGTGTTAATATTTTTGAAAATTAATCATTAGTTGTGTTACAAATTGAATACTGATTGATTGTATAATTCAGTACAAATGATTAGCTTGTCACATGATATTGTATATTTGACTATGTTATTGCATGAAAGTATAATATAGTAAAAACTATAAATGACTGTGATTTATAAAATAAATATATTTGATATGTCAATTATTAGGCTAAAATTAATTGCAATACAAATCCACTGCATTAAAAAGTTTTTATAGTAATAATTAAATTGAATGTAAAACAAGAGATGAGGAGGTTATTACTTAATTTACTCCTTTTCAGAGATTGATTTTTGAGATTTTGTATATAATATATTGTAATTCAGAATGGATGGATCTGGCATTCTAGAGTTAAAAAGGTAACTAATGGATTTGGTTTGGTTTTTAACAGCAAAAATGTATTATCCTTGTGATAATTTGACTAGATGCAAGTATTCAACTTACCGGATTCGTATTTGGGATAAACTTTCCGTTCAGTTTGTGCATCGCCTTAATAGCTTCATCATCATTCTCGAAGTGGACGAAACAGTAACCACACAGCTCTCCTGTGATCTTGTTCCTCATAACTTTCACGTTCAGAGGGTTTTCACCCATCCTCTGAAACGCTGTCATTATGAACCCCTCTGTCATGTACGGCTCCACCTGTGTTTTGTTAAAATATTAATCCTCAATTAATATACCATGATTATTATTCCTTTTCCCGACACAAATATATACCAATTCATAATACAGTAATTACTAAGATTTTGTACTTATAATACACACGATAAACATAAATAATATTTGCAATGAATGGGAATTTTGACTATGAGAGAAAAAGGATAGAAAGTCACCAGTTTCTTTTTTAACTGTTTGGGTTCTAGACCTCCATTTTATGGTGTGGTTAAGAATGTTGTTGATTGGGATTTGTTTAATTTTAAAAATCTTTTTAGGTTTCCTAGTTAATTCTCATTTTAATATTGGTTCTCAAAGTGGTCTAACCTCAACTAAAGGTTGACGGTTGGTATGCTAACATTATATATGAAGCCTCAATAAGCATGCATTTGAAGCAATTCTCCTCATGGTATATATATACGAGGTGTGATCAAAAAGTTCCAGGACTGAATTTTCATACATTTATTCATACAACATACAGGTTATTCGAATTTGTCTCCTTCAAAGTACTCCCCTTGGGAAGCTAAACACTTTTCCCACCGGTGTTTCCACTGATCAAAGGCCCCAGAAAACTCTTCTTTTGTAATGGTGTTTAGCAGCTCCGTCGTTTTTCCTTTAATTTCGTCAACTGTTTGAAATCTTCGTCCTTTCAGGGGTCTCTTGAGCTTCGGGAATAGAAAAAAGTCTGCTAGAGCCAGGTCAGGTGAGTAGGGGGGCTGAGGAATGACAGTCATTGCGTTTTTTACACAAAAGTCACGGATAACTAATGCAGAGTGAACAGGAGCATTGTCATGGTGAAGGACCCAATCACCACTTTGCCACAGCTCAGGTCTCTTTCTTCTCAAAGCATTACGCAATCTTCTGAGGGTTTCAAGATAAACAAACGATTAATTGTTTGGCCTTGTGGAAGGAATTCATAGTAGACGACACCTTTACAGTCAAAGAAAACCGTAAGCATGACCTTCACATTTGATTTGACTTGACGTGCTTTCTTGGGTCTTGGAAAGCCTTTTGATGTCCATGGTGATGATTGGGCTTTTGTTTCCACATCGTAACCAAAAACCCATGTCTCATCTCCCGTAATGACATGATCCAAGAAGCTTTCGTCGTCATTTGCCTTTTGAAGAAGTTCCTCAGAAACATGAATTCGGTGTTGTTTTTGGTCTTCAGTCAACAGTTTTGGCACAAACTTTGCTGCAACACGACGCATTTGAAGTTTTCAATTAAATGTCCTGACATTACCCAAATGAAATATTACACTCTTCTGCCGTTTCACGGATTGTTAGTCGACGGTCTGATCGTACGAGAGCGTTCACTTTAGCAACATTGTCATCATTGATTGACGTTGAAGGGCGTCCGGAACGAGCATCGCCGTCTGTGGATGTTCGGCCATCTTTAAACCTCCTGAACCACTGATGGCAGCATGATCGGCTTAGACATTCTTCACCAAAAGCCTCTTGTAACATCAAAAAGGTTTCAGAAAACGTTTTGTTCAGTTTCACACAAAACTTCACACAAACACGTTGCTCTTCTTTCACATTCATTTTCATTAAACAAAAATATAGCCAAACTCTATAGAACTAATCTTAAACAAACTGTGCTAATGTTACTTTCAGTGATGTTATGATTGATCTGCAAACACAGCTGTGTTACTGTTGAGTCACGGAATACAATGCTGCCAACCGCATCGCTGTGAGACATTGCATTCCCATAGTATATAAAAAGTCCTGGAACTTTTTGATCACACCTCGTATATATATATATATATATATAATATTATGTTTGCTTTACCCCATTTCATGTGATTATTTTCAGACACAATGTTGATCAATATTAGACTTTTCCATTAAACATTTTTCGTATTTCTTTGTTCTTAAATTCTAGGATTTAAAGCCTCGTCTGGAATATAATATATGCGAAACATAGGGATGGATGGTCTAGGACCAAAACATAGGGCCGGAGGTACGCCCCCCTTCTGACCATCGCCTTTCTGTCTCATTGTTTCAGATGAAATGCTGTGATACAACAGGAAATATATCTACATTAATTTTCTTGCTAATCATCCCCACTGTTGCTTATGTGGTTGTCGTGTGTTTGTGTTTGTGACTTATGTGTGGTCTAGATTAATTTTCTCCTGTCTGGACTTCAAGCTGTTGTCAGGTATAAGTAAACAAATTTTATTGGTAGTCCATTGACACATGTAAGTTTTTAAGTACTCTTTTACCTAAGTATTTAACTGTTGGAATACCATCATGGAAGGGGCTCCCGTAATGTTATCATGTGGCCACTCGTGTCAGGAGCCAATCCGTGATAACATTGTTAAAAAAAAGGTTTCTTATAAGAAATCCTTTGAATGATAACATGTGTTTAATGCTTTTAACAACAATTTTGAATTGAAAAGGTGTATGTTTCCATGTCTTTATACAGTAAATAAAGATACAGCATTTCTCAGTTGTTTTCTTGATTGAATATTCATTGAGCTCGGCTACTTCATTTTTTGTGTTATTGGCAGGCACTTCAAACTTTTCAGAAAAAGGCGAAAACTACTGAAAAATGGATTGGAGGCTTTTGGCCATAAATACGTTTAATGAGTCTATAACTCCTTGGTAAAAGACATGTTACAATACAGCCTTGAAATTTTTAATGTTTTTTTCTTTTTGGTGGCAAAGTTGTTAAGTTTCTACTGAATATTATTAGGCAGCTCAGGAAGCTCATGATTATTTGGGCTTTTGATGTTAGTTAAATATTACCATATCTGTAATTACAATACTTTTTGCTGAAACTGCTAATTTAATAACTCAAGAATTATTTAACCCTAGAAGTGTGTCCATGTTACCAAAGATAAAAACGTCAGTCCATTTTTGACGTGTTGCAAGGGTGTTTTCAAAAATTCGTAAAAAATACTTAATATCAAGAAAACATATATTGTTATATATAGTTTTTCTTCTCAGAAGTTTTACTATTTGAAATAGGAATAAATCTTTTGATATTCTTTGGTTTAGTATATATTTTCATGAAAATAATGAGAAATTGCAAAAAGTTTTATATGAACATTTCAAGTTTGGACCTCTGTAAGGTATTGAAAATATTACAGTAAGGTCAAAATGTTAAATGTATAAAATGTAGATAATTCTATGCCAAATTAGAAAATATATTAAAAATTTCTATTAAACAAAAATTTTAATTTTGCCATTTGTTTTTTTACAAAAGCGAAAATTTACAAAAATGTACAAGGGTTTGGACTTTTCATTTTTTTTTACCACCAAATGTGACTATATATTTATATGAAAAACAGTTTTCAATTGTAAATTATACATGCTATTTGAAAACACTAAAAGTAAACAACAAAAAAAATAAACTATTATTTTATTATAAGCTTACAAAAAAAAATCTTTTGAAAAATGAAAATATTTTGTAAAAAAATTCAGAAACAAGCTAAAAATGTTCACTTATACTTTATGTTTATGTAATTTTTGAATATACCCTTAGTACGTATGTTTGTTTAGCTAAAATAAAACATAAGATATGTTCAAATACTTTGAGAAGGAACTGAGTTATGACATTTTTTGTTAACAGTCGCACGTTGAAGAATTTACTCATAAAAAATAATCTGGTTTGCAATGTAAAAAAATATGAAATCATTTTTTTAAAATTTTTTTTACTTGTGTTATAATTATGTTAGCACATAATGTTTGAAAGAAATACACTCAATAATTTTTGAAATTGAGTAAAAATAATTGTTGTGCGTCAAATATTGTAAAACCTTGCATTGTACAATTTTTGACAATATATAAACAATAGATATTATAGTTCAAACATAACATTGTTTTATAATGTTTTTGTCATTCCATATGCCATTTATGCAGTTGAGTATTTCAACCTGAAAAAAATAGAGACCTAAATTATGAAAATCAGTAAAAAAAATAAGCTCGTGGTGAAATAAAAAATGGTCAACAATGGCCGACAGGGATGGGTTGGGTTGGTCTTGATGCGACGCCGTGATTCATCTCTTTCGTTTCGCACTGCCGGAAACCTACTGAACTAAAATTTACCGTTGAAAGATTTCTACCGGTAGATCATTTCTTTCACTTTACACTGTTGTTTTTTATTTTCTTTATTGACAATAAATAACTGTGTGTGAATGTTATTATACTAACCAGCATAAAATATGCTGGTTTACAACTTTAGAGTTGTCCCTTTTTAGAATATTCATAGTAAATCAACTATTCGTTCTAATGACTTTCTGTTTGCACTGGAAGAAAGAATATTTCATTCCGCGTCTATTGATATATGGCAGCACTGTTTGCAGGCAATACGTAACTTGCTGTGATTGGTTTAAAATGACGTATTTCTTTTGACCCGGCCACCCGCGAAATTCAACTCAAATGATGACTTCTTCAGAGAACATTTCACCACGACCGTAATTATTGAAGTTAGAAAATAAAAGTTTATATGAAAATTGTAAAGTAAAGAATGTCTTATTTTACCAGGCGAAGTTAGGGCTAAGAAGCCCTCTCTAACACTTAACCTGGGGACCAACGGCTTAAAGGTGACTTCCGAACCACCACCAATGGCCGGGCAGGCGGGCCGCTTGTAAGGACAGGATCGCTCAGCGGTCACCTGTCCAAACAGCGGCCACGCTCGGCGTTGCTTGATCCGGTTATCTTGCGATAAAACCGCCGTACCCACTACACTGCGCCATTAGCAATCTCACAATTTCAATGATACCAAAAACATGGTGATTGTTTGAAGATAAATAATTATTTTTAATGAAAAACTGAACCGACATACAATATGCTGGTTCCGCACAACACACATAAATTACAACCGACATAAAATATGCTGGTTCCACACTTCTAGGGTTAAGTTCATTTGTTTTCTTTTTGAGTGGAGAATGGTGATTAGAAATATGTATTAGTATTAGTTTTATAGTAATAATAGAAATAAACCAGTACAAGTGAAAAAAAAAACTCGTTTACTATATCAGATTTTATAACTGATACACCCATTTTACATTGATTAGACAACATTGTACTACTTAGACATTAATCAACCTCATTGCAATAAATTTAGTTTCCATGGTGATAGCAATTTTTGGACCTATTTTTTATCCAAGCCCAAATTTCAGTGGAATCATGACTTGAAGATGAGCCTTTATAATGGCCGCAGTTCATACAGAAGTGGGGCGCACCGATAATAACTCAGCAGAGGAGTCAGAGACAGCGAGTAACGACCAGCAGAAACAGTCTGTTCTAGAGAGTCATGGTTACTCGCTTGGTAAAATCATCGGAACTGGTTCATATGCCACCGTAAAACTGGCAAGATCTGAGAGACACCAGGAATATGTCGCCGTCAAGATAGTTTCAAAATTCCAAGCACCCACCGACTATTTAACTAGATTTCTGCCGAGAGAAATTGAAGTTGTGAAAGGTCTAAGACACCAAAATCTAATCAGATTCCTGCAAGCGGTAGAGACTACACACAGAGTATACATAATCATGGAGTACGCAGAAAATGGAAGCTTGTTGGATATTATACGTAAAGATACTTACATCGAAGAAGAGCCCAGAGCTAAAAACTGGTTTTCACAATTACGGGATGCTCTCGAGTACTGCCACGAACACGGAGTCGTTCACAGGGACGTTAAGTGTGAGAACCTTCTAATGAATAATAAATACGATTTAAAACTGTCAGATTTTGGTTTTGCTCGTGGTCACATGAAGCCGCGTAGTGACGGGATTCCAATACTCAGTGAAACCTTTTGTGGAAGTTACGCCTACGCTTCGCCTGAAATATTGAAAGGCGTCCCGTACGATCCCACGCTCTCCGATGTTTGGTCCATGGGTGTGGTACTCTTCGCCATGGTGTTTGGGAAATTGCCGTTCGACGACACAAACTACAACAAGTTGGTCAGGCAAGTTCAGTCTAAGCTCAAATTTCCATCGGATCCTGCAGTTTCTGAGCAGTGTAAGTCTTTGATAGGGAAGCTCATTGCTCCTTTAAGAATCCGTGCAAAGGTCGCACAGATCGCCAAAGATCCATGGGTATCTTCTAAGCCTCAGGTTACCCGTACGACTGACTCTGCGCCTACAAACACCGCAGCTACCAGCTCTACCTGAGCATTAAAGGTATTAAAACTGGAAGCTACAACACTTGTTGAATTTTGTTATTGGAAATACATATTTTTTACAGAACTCTCTGAAGTTATTAAAATGGATTTAACCATCCATCTTTATGGGAGAAACTTTGGTAGTTACTATTGGATAAAAAAGTTTTAGTTCCTAAGTTTTTTTGAAATTACACAATTTCCACTTGTCTTCTGAATGATTACAGTAGATTTTAGCAGGGCTCGTTACAATTATTCACTTAAAAGTAGCATACAATCACATTTTAAGAAGTGACTTTAATTTAAATTAAGTGAATTTAATCCTTTAGTTTGTCACTTAAAGTTACCTATTTAGCTATGAGTTGTTATTCCATAATTTAGAAAATGGCAATAAATCATGAAATCAACATTTTATACATGTCTGTGATATTACTAAAAATCTTTTATGTGAAATAAATTAAGCATATTCCTTCTATATACATGAGTACAAATAGTTTTAATAATATGAATGTGAGAATTTGTAAGTTTTGTTATACTTTCACACAAAAACAAGGAGATGGATTTAGATAAAATTGGGTATGCACTTGTTTAGATATAAGAATGAAACACATATTTTTATTCTGAAACCCCCAAAAATGCTCTTAAAAGTAATTTAAATACAATTTATTTACTTTAAAGATAGGCAAATTTGTTGACAGCAGAACAGGTCACAGAACACGTGCCACAATGTTTTAGAATTGTATATTTGCTTGATAAAATACCATCTGTTGTAGCAGATAGTCGTGACAGTAATATTGATTCACTTTTACTACATAGATAGAAACAGTGACAAATTCAAACCATTCAGTTTATTCTGAATAATTGGCTGAGCATTTAGTGAAGTTTCTCCCTCTGGTTGCTGATGAAAAAATCTCATTTCGTTCTGTCTGTATGTATGATAAGAACAAGGTCATCTAGAGGGTTGAACTTTGTATAAAACTCCACCTTAAGACACCGTAATTGAAAATGATTTTTTACTATTTCATATTGACTGGGATTACTTATGAAAAATGGGATGGACAGAGATGTATCTCATGTATGGTAGTTAAAAAGTTAAGTACAAATATTTTATTGAATTTCAACTATGGGAAGACCTAGAGCCTTCAAATTTGGAACACATCTCTAAACTGGATACAGTACAATCCATACATAGTCAAATTTTTATAATAAATACTTGATAGATTAAATTTTGTTTTGCCTATTCCTATATCACCCTTAACCCTTTCCGAGCCAATGACGTTACTAGACGTCATGCCTAAACTAGCGCTAAAAGCCAACTATGTCCACTGACGCAAAATCAATTTAAAAAAAATATATTATTTAAAAGCATTTCTGGGTAACAAAATTAGTAAAAACTGTTAAACAAGGTTTATTTAAACAAGAGACAACCGTTTGTGTCTATTTTGAAGGTCATGGCTCTTGTTCGAGCGACAAAATGGCGGGCGGCCGGTTGTTCATAGTCTCCCGCCGAGCCAACGACGTCTACTACTCACGCGCACTCAGTCTGCCTGTAGCCTTCCGTAAGGTAGATGTTTATTCGCCCTTCCATTTTCAATCTGCGTATTTATCTTTTCAATTTTGATGTTAATCAATATTTTTAATCAATGTACAGTGTAGTTTATGTATTATTATCGTGATGTAGGGCTTTATTGTGCACAAGACGTGCGCGTCGAAGCCTGCCTTGCATCCTGACCTGTGTTTTTAAGATGTACCACACACAACAAACCTACGCCTAAGGATCACATATATGAAGCTCATTTTCAATAAGTATCATTTATAAATTTTCTCATGTTATAATATTGTAAAATGTAGTGTGTTCTTTATTTTATATTTGGAAAATTGAAATTTGTTGTAGTTTCATTGCTTTTATTTAATTTGTATATATAAATTTTTACTATATTCTTTATATTTTGTCTTAATAAAAATTACTATATGCTTGTTTTTTGTAAAATATTACAATAATTGTGTTCAACTATCGTTAATTTTATATATGAACACATAGAATGTCGAAATTAAATTTTTTCAGTGAAATTATGATTTTACCATTTTTTGGCTGTAAATTAACAATAAAGAGTAAAAAAAATTTGTCGTTTTTCTTACCTCTTATGTTACAAGAATTATAAAAAAAATTGGTTTTGGTATTTGGGAATTTTTTTATTTTTAAGGTGTATAGCTCTTAGGAGTAGTTTTGGTTATTTATTTGTGGCTCGCTAAGGGTTAAAAGAAAGAGATTACCTACTACCACCTGGAATTCAATTGATGTTTGTCACTGGATAATGCAGATTGTATTTATTTGCATGGTTTTGCAGACATAAGTAAACTCTAATTATTGTGTCTATTTGTTGTGTTGTACAGAAGATGTAGCATTAAAAAAGTTGTGGGATTACCAAAGTTTAAATCGAAGATCAGGGACAATAGATGATTTGTCATACCCAAAATTTTAAAATTACTCTAATGAGCATTTTTCATTGTAATCAATGGTGAAATATCAAGCCATTCATTGTTTGAAGTCTGTTCTTGACAATGGAAGGAATGTGAAGGAAACAGGATTTTTCCAGACATTTGCCATCATTCAGTGGTACAAACAATCATTTGTTGAATATAATTGAATAAAAATGATTTGTTGTGTCACTGATCGATGGCAATTGTCCAGAAAAATCATGTTTCCTTCATCAAGCCATTGCCAAATCCGGGGTTGCCGTGGCTGTAGTCCCTATTTTTAAGTTGCCACCGATTACTGAGCTGCAGTGAATACGTTAACAGCTTAGCTACCCACTACATTGATTTTGGAACATGCTGCACAGTGTAATTTAAAGTGTGGGTCAATGAGTTTAATTGTGGGATATTGGCAGTAGAGCCGTGCAGCAACTTCTCTAGCCTTCATAGTCCATCCTTTATAAACAAATGATACCAGAATTATAGTACCAAAGCGAAATAATGCAAGCTAATAACAGTTGTCAAACAAAACATTTGTTAACCCTAGAACTGGCATGCATTTTAGCCTTAACTGGCACAGCTTTTGAACCTTGTTCAGAGTTAAACAAAAATTAACTTGTAAAATCAGTTACTACGCAAAAAATAAATTGTATATCATTGTATTCAGAATAAAATAAAATATACAATATATTATAAAAGAAATAAAAATTGGGTTTACATTCATGGGTATATGATGCCCTGTTAAAACTTTTATTTTCTAAAAAAAAATTATTTTCTGCAGCCCATACAAGTCACTAAACACCTTTAATTTAAAAATCCAAAATATACATAATATCTGGGTTGTTAGTTGATAAGAAAACGTCTACTTATAACACAGAACGAAAACAATGTAAAACTAAACAGAAAAGAATGCAACTGACTCAAACAGCAACAGCTACTGTAAAAAATCAAAATATCAGAACCAAATTACGTTACATATATATTTCATATTATAATAGCGTTCACCAATATTTTAAAATCTAATATTAAAGTAATAATATAATGATTAATTAGACACTACCTAACATGTATTTATTAAATTTTAAAAACAAAGCAGTGTACAACTTATTTACTTTGTACTTTCTACTTTGAAAGATAAACGTCTCTGACAGCTTGTGACACAAATAACGCATGTTTATCACCACTGTATTTATCATTAGTCAAATACTACACAAATGATTTTACTTTGTATGAATTCAAGGTCTAAGGTAAAATTTGAAACAAGGTTCTGCTCATCCTCCTGAACAAAACTATAATACTATACATGGTTTTAAGGGGTCAAAATCACAAATGAGTAGGTTTTATAATAATTGAAATGGAATGGCAACATTATTTTTGGTTATATTTGTGTACTGAGCTTCTTTTTATCTATGGTCTTCAGTATTACCAGCACCCGATAGCTTATCTATGTGTTCAATTGTCAGAATAGCTTTGTACCGATTGTATTAAATAATAATTCTGGGGTAACTGGATTACCGGTGGAAGGAGTAGGCCCAGATGAATGGTAAGGACTGGACTATACAAAAGAGGCTGCTATCGGCGAGGCGCGCATCTCAGATGGCAGTGTTTGATAACGAAATTGAGAGGTGGGGTGAGGTAGACCTCCATCTCAGTTCATCGGAAGTGATTGTAACGAGTAGAGTTATTAGTGCTTAGAGTAAATCTTTTTGCTAATCGTCATCGAACCTGCAGGTAAGTGAACCTTTTAACTGGAGTCCAGTCAATATTCATTCTTAGTTATTTTGGAATAATTTTGGGGAAAGAAATATTGTAAAAATTAAATTTAATGGGAATTTAGGAACTTGTCCTTTTGATCTGTGCAATATAAAACTTGTTAGTGCAGTGAGCACACGTATATAAAATTTTTATGTAAAAATACTAAAAGAGTTTTGTGGTTGTTCAGATGCTTTCAGCAATTTTTTTATTTTAAATCTAACACTGAAGAATAATTTTTAAAGTAAAGTAAAGAAAATTAGTAACAAAATAAAAATTGAATTTAGAAGATAAATTAAAGTGAAGAATTGCCAGATCAGATTAGAGTGTGAATGTTTGAATTTTGAAAATGGAATAAAAGACAAGCTGTAAGAACTTTGTACATTTTTGGGAGTGAAGAATATTTTACAAGTTTGAATTTAAAAGTCATCAAGAAGTTTTTATTTTAATTTTAATTCCAGTTATTATTTTTAAGAACAAATTTTATTTTAGTTTGAACTTTATTTATTTCAGAAGATTTACTTTTATTTTAAAACCTTTACAAAAGTTTATTTTAAATTTCAAAGCTAACCCCTCATGTGCCAGTAAAACGGTACAGCTTAGTACAGCACCAGCAAACGTTCCATTTAGTAGTCTTCACTGCCTCACAAATAACGATGGCGTCCATTACATGACCGCAGCGCGTTAACTCAAGTACCGTAAATTAGATTTTAAATTTTAATAAATATATAAACATAAATAAATGTATTAATATGTTTTGAGTGTGAATTACGTGAGCAGTTAAAATATGAAATTAATTTATTCCTTTTTAATTGGTCATAGTTTTATCACAGTGAGAGTATAATTCTTCGGGTAATCAATTTTTTAAATCGAGAAAACATATTTTAATGAGGTCAGAAGTTACTAGTTGGTTTGTAAATAAACAGTACATACTTACTAAATTAGGAAGTTATGGTTACGTTAGTTTTGCTTAAATTTCTGTTTGTTTTTTACACTATTTATTAGTTTGCAAAAAGTCTGGTAAAAGTTGTTTGCATTATTTTCAAATTAACTTTTATCCACATGAGTTTTGTGTTATTACCTTTTGCAATCATCCTTTTGAACAAAGCAATATAAGGTTATAGGGGATGAAAACGACAAATAATGAATTTTAGAACATTAAAAGTTAGTAGAATTATGGTTAGGTGAGTTTACGTGAACATTTGTTTGCTCTGTCAAGTTGTGTTTCCTAGATAGCAGCAATGGTGGGAGACATTTCATAATTAGAGGGATGTTTTTCGTTTGTTGCCATCAGCGCAGAGCTGCACCATAGATGCTGCTGTAGCCCCCACTCATGGTCAGAGACACTTATGTCAGGCCGATAACAACTTCTCAGAAGGTCTAAATTAGCAAAATCGTCGTTTATTTGGGTAAAATTCCTCTAATTTCAGAATGGTTAATTTTCAAATCTAAAAATGGGGCTACAGCTGACGTCAGCAGTATCCCATACCAGGTTGGCTCAAGGTTACACTAAAACCACGTTACTTAATAAGTGGTCTACACTTGTTATTCGGTTGTTTTTATGGGTAGGGTACGATAAGCGGACCCCGTTTTTTATATCGAAGAATATAATCATTAATACCTAATAATATTCGCATCTCAAATCCTAGGCTATCAATCGATATAAAGCATCTATAGTCCTCAATAACAATCATAGGTTTTAAATTAAAATATGAATTTAATATTTACAGTGATCAAACAAATTATTATAACCAGAATTAGGAAAACTGAAGACGACCATATTTGCTCCTCTCACAGTTGTTTCTTTCCCACAAATTTCACATAATGGGTTTTTTCGGTACGTGTCCAACATGTTGAAGTCACAAAAACATGGCTTGTCATCTTTCAAAGCAGTTTTCTAAAACTGACTGCCATTTTTAATTAATAATCAAATGTTACTTATAAAATTAAAATATTACATTACGAGTATTATTTGAAAGTGTTTACAGCTAAAGTTACAGATTATTTAAGTTAATTGTTCAAAATAATTAATCAGTATCGATTTATTATATCGATGGTTATTACTAAGTAATATTGTTTGCCAATTTTGATATAAAAAACCGGGTCCGCTTATCGTACCCTGACCGTTTTTATCGAACAATTAAGATACTATCCAACTTTAATATGTAAAAATCGTACACAATAATAGTTATAATAAATTACCGTAACAACAAGAATCTCATACATTACAATTTTAAAAACATACATGTAACACTTAGGCACATTACAAAACTAACTTTGGCCTAGACTTAGAAATCAAAGAAACCTTACAATATTTATAACCTGCCTAGCTTGATATCAATGAGTAATAGCTTTTGTGAAATGGGGGGAAAGGATTCTCCCCATGGGTTACCAGGAGACAGACCAACATGTTTACGCCACTTAAAGAAAACTCGTCACTTGTGAGAAATATCTCATATATTTTCCTCATATTCATTGCCATTTTCAAACTCTTAAAATATTAGTTACTTCTGGTTATTTATTGTCTACATTCAAATTGCTATAACTAATAACTTGAAATCATATGCTAAGTTAAAATATCTAATTATTCCTTCATATAAAAACATTGAACCATTTGATAAAAATAACTGAATAACGATTGTAGGCCGCTTATTAAAGTCTACCCCACCATTAACCCCATTGATAGCCTACTAAATTAATTTTAAGGAACATAATTATTCTGTAAAATAAATACTGCTGGCTATTAATAATATATTATGACTAACTATGAGTACTAGGTCAATGATTTGATTGTCATGGGGCCTGCTTATTAGACTGCAACTGGCTTTCATAATTTTAACCAATGTTGGTTCCACTAAACATGCATTAAAATAATAACTACTTAAGGATAACTTAACGTAATTTAAAATGAACTTACGCCTCCCATCCATAACTGACAATGAATTATGCTTGATGACATAATGAACGATAGATATAAATAATCACTAGAATATTTTTCAGCGTCAAATAAATATACTATTCAGCAGTAAATGTGTGTGTTGTAAATATTGCTAAAATAATTAATAATTGGGTATCGGTAAATACACCGAGAACGTTAGGTTAGGAACGCACTTTACTTCAAACAAACAAACAAGTCAAAACACTCACTCTTTTTTTCTGTCTCGGTTTCTCGCTTTTCATTTTGGGCTTGGTATTCATACCAAGAAGCCCTATTTATTCTGTCGTGATTATTGATTTCAATATTTGCATTTTCACAAAGTCACTTTTATTTCATAGTAAATTATTAAACTATTTTCTGTCCATTTAAGTTTATAAATCTTATATCTATATTTCAAATTTTTAGTTTTGCGTCTGTATGAAATTTCAAGGCGTATTTTCAGAAATGGTAATCCGCGAGAGGTCACGCTCTTAGCACTCCCACGGCAAGTCGCGAATATAGGACAAATCTAACATTTTTGAAACTAAGTATAACTTGCTAAATTGTAATGATGTCATCAAAAAGGGTGTAATATTGTTATTTGAAGTAAATTTATTTCATTGATCACAAATATGATATCTTAATTTTAGAATATATAAATGCCCAAAAATATTCGGGGCGGAAGCAGTCAGCTGTGTCCAAATTAGAATGCTGTACAATGGCAGTGCCAGGAAATGCTACAGATTTTTCAACAGGGAGGGTTTTGCCAGTTGTTCATCCTATCGGCTTATGTATATTTCTACTGGTCCCTGCGTCTAAGGATGAATACAGGTACTCTGAGTGTGGAATGGTACCTCTGCTGAGAAGCCAAGCATCGTAGGGTCAACGACCTAAAGAATTTGCAAGGATGTTTTATATTTTTAGATTCTTCCCAAACAGTCTGTACGTGTTCCTCAAAGTCTGACTGTTCCGTGTTTGTTTCTTCATCTCGATGATCAGAATCATCGTCTGTGTCGGACTTATTCCCTTGCCTATAAAAGTAACATTCACTAGAATGTTCTTCAAATCGCCAACAAACGTTACGGTATCGTCGTTGACGTACATCGTGGAATAAAACTATTTAAAAAGACAATATTCACTCACAAACACAAATAAAAACTAAAATTAATCACCCAAACGAACTATTCATACAATTATGCAGTAGATCGCGCTGTTAGGCGCAAACTAAGTTGGCATTTTACGACCTGCTTGACTTCCCACACGTCACAAATAACCATGTTTACCACTAGTTTTATATAGAAATGATGCTAATTTAACCATACAAATCATAATTAGAAAATCAGGGTCATCAAGCGGGAAAATTAAAACAATTCTTCAGAACGAATGAAAATGTTAGATTTGATCTAATAGCGTGACCTCTCGTGGGGTAATGATCTATTTGAAGAAGGGTTGGTAAATGTTATGGAACTATAAAATTTTCTTTCCTAATTTTTTACAAATATTTTCACATTCCTGGTGTACCCCATACATTGATCGATCAATATTGATTTCTCAAAACAACCCCTACGTTTTCTACATTATCTAATAACTTCATCTCGTGTAAGCTTCATAATGTGCTCCCACGCCCATTTTACTTTTAATTACCAGCTTTTTCCTTGTGTTAGTAATCGAATTAATTTTGTAACGATAAGTCTCTACTTTGATCCTTAAAATAGCGTTTTTAAATACTTTCTTACCATTTTTTGTTCTCAAGTGGTGATGTCACGATGTGTATGATTTCGCTTACCTAAACTGACTGCTACTTCCAACCTTAATTTTTGATAAATCGTTAATAAACTTTACATACGACTACGTTAGAACAGAAAAATTATCGTCATTTGGTTTGACCATTTGCTACCATAAACACTATAGCCCGTATACAGGGTGTCAATTAAGTCTGGAACCTCTTTTTTAATTTTTGAACCACAATAGAAAGAAATACCAAAGTTCACTCGTGCTTACTGGTGATAGTAACGCGTACATCTGCCCAATAACCGACCAGATAATCCCTTTGGGTGACGGTACACAAGGAGTCAGACAAAATTCTTAAATAGCAGCAAAGGTCAAGTTTGGTATCAAATTAAAGGTCTTACTTAGCAGAGTACAATGCCGCAAATCGGACTTCAAAAGGTGGATTCATTCAGTAGTTATTGCTATTTGAATTTTAAACAATTGAACAATGTAAAGTATGAAGTATTACAAGTAAACTCCAATTTTTAAGTACCTGTGATCAAAGTAAGTGTTCAAAATGTTCCCCTCCCATCGTCTGGCAATGTCCTAGGCGGTTGTAAAAGCTATCCACTGCATTTTGAAGGTAGTCACGAGGAATATGTTTGAGCTTCTTGGACTATGAGATTTCTTAGGTGCGCCAAATCTCGAGGCTTAGTACGATAAACTTTATCTTTGAGGTATCCCCAAAGAAAAAAAATCCAGCGGAGATAAATCAGGGGAACGAGCAGGCCACTCTACTGCACCACGTCTTCCAATCCATCTGTGAAGGAATATTGTATCCAAGTATTCTTTAACAAGGAGAGCAAAGTGCGGTGGGGCGCCATCTTGTTGGAAATAAATTCTTTGAAATTGTCGACCAAGAGCAGCTTGTAGTGCAGGAATTATCTCATTTTGGAGCATTGCTAGATACGAGTCACCATTTCAATTACCATTGATAAATAATGGGCCCATAATTTGATTTCCTATAATACCTGCCCAAACGTTAAGTTTCTGTGGATGCTGTGTATGACTCAATCTGCCACTTTCACATTCTAACAGTAGTTGTGTTATTGGTAATAATTATTGATTCCTGGCTTCGATTACTACATTGTCAGATGATGGGAGGGGTACATTTTAAACACTTACTTTGATCACAGGTACTTAAAAATTGGCGTTTACTTGTAATACTTAATAATTTACATTGTTCAATTGTTTTAAAATTCAAATAGCTATAACTACTGAATGAATTCACCTTTTGAAGTCCGGTTTGCGGCATTGTACTCTGCTAAGTAAGACCTTTAATTTGATACCAAACTTGACCTATGCTGCTATTTAAGAATTTTGTCTGACTCCTTGTGGACCGTCCCCCAAAGGTATTATCCGGTCGGTAATCAGGGAGATGTGTTCGTTACTATCACCAGTAAGCACGTGTGAACTTTGGTATTTCTTTCTATTGTAGTTCAAAAATTAAAAAAGAGGTTCCAGACTTAATTGACAACCTGTATAATAATCATTATTTAGCTTTGTTACGTTGAAAGTGTTTTGTCTGTTAGAAAAAAATATCATCCATCTCCTTACAGTTCATTATTCTTAAATTTCCTAGAACTTAAGACATCAAGAATGATAATGATGTATAAATATTATCTTAAACAAAAACTAAAAAGCAAAGAATACTCTGTTATCTTGCTTATTTTCTCTTTCTAAGCTTCCTTTTTATCATTGTGTTGTTTTCTGTTGTTTCTTAGCCTGTATTATCATGATATAATTACTTGTTTATTGTTTGCAGTTTAGTTATAGTTACTTCTTATGATAACTCATAGTTTATTACTTTTGTCATATTTTTGCAATGTAAGAAGTCTTTGCTCACAATATTGTCGTTACTCATAAAACCAATTTTAAAATATTCGCTAACGCTCCGCTTACTCCTATAGAATAACATGCACCACAATCGAGCGTATTGTTACTCATGTATAAATGATGCTTCATGTAAAATTTCAATAGGTAAGTTATCGATATACCGTGCGGGCAGACAGGCAGATAGACATGCAGTTAGACAGAAATACCATTTCCAGCCCCACGAGTGATACACTCCACTAAAGATCAGCCAATAAGCCTATCTTTTACTTTAAATTTGACTTTCCAGAGATTAGATATTGCATTCATATTAGGTTCGTTTGCTAGAAATTTCGTGCATTTCAGTTTATTCTGTCTCGTTAGGCATAGTTAGCGGTACTGTAATAATTATTCTTGCAGCTATAATCCATTTATAATCTTATAACGATTACCTAAATTTTAGTAAACGGATTTAAAACTTTGGGTATTTCTTATTATTGTTATAATCATTTGATCATGTTTAATGCTTTACACTAGAAGCAATATCTTCTCGTGACTCAGGGTCTGATTGTTTTTAGTCCTCCTCCGTACACTAATGGTTATAGTCCCGGCTCTCTAACCGAGAGATCATGGGTTCAAATCCCGTGGAGGTCCAATCACGTACTTTGACAATAAAAACCTGTGAACATCGAAGCCGGCATAGCAATAGCTAAGACGCTGATGTTACGTTTTGTTACCCTTGACTAGCCATAAAACGACGTAGAGTTGACTTGCTTCTGCAAAACCACCTAAATAAATAAAAACTGCATTATTCAATGACACAAATTGATTGATTTTCTGTAAATAAGAACAATACTATCCAGGGATGTGCAGTTTACTATGCAAAACCGAAAATTGAATATAATTGCATTGTTATTAAGTTCCGAGCTCTGTCCCAAATTTTAAGACTCTTTTAGTTTTCGTAAAGTTAGTTAAATTGATATGTACTATTTTAAATAGCAATATTTGGTAGTAGAGATAAAGTTATAGATTATATTTTGTCGGTATAGTAGAAAATTATGCACAATATATCCTCCACTTTCAACATATATATTACATGATTAACCAAGAAAAAAAAGAAGTTGAAATTGACTTTAATAATAATACTTATTGCTGGTTAATCTAAACTACGCAAACGTAAAGGCCTTATTCCAACAGCCTTGAGTGTGATGATAGAGTAGTACTGTATTATATTCACTTACAGATTACAGATTGACGACCAATCATTGCGAAACTAAAGGTACAAACAAGAAAAAAAAGTTTTTTTACACTTCTAACAAGGGATTGATTTTGTTATCATACTGTAAATACAAAAGTAAAGTCAGATTTAGGTTCGAAAGTTAAAGTTCAAACTTCAAAGGTTTTTTTTGTTTTTACTAACTGGCTGCGCGTTGAGTTGACTGGTATTTGGTGACAAAACTCAAATTTCCATTAATTAGAAAACTGTTACATTCCAATTAGCTATTTAGATTAAATTAAGTTCTTGTTCTAATCAATTTGACTGTAACAGACACAGTAGGTCAGTAAGTGTGCAATTATTTTATTTATTTAAACACAAGAGGCATGTTTTCTTCAAAAATTCTGCACAGCAGCCTTTCTCATGGTCTTAAGGTAAGATTTTTCTATTGAAATTGTAATTAAAATAGTTTTATGTAATGATTTGACTGTTTAACCTAGCCTATTTCATATAATTTAACCTATCAGTAATTGTGATTGAAGGTTAATCCTACAGATAGCTCTGTAATTATAAAGTTATAGGCATGTTTCTTCAGAAAAGATAGCGGTTTTGCTATTATAGACTACCATTGAAGCTTTTCAATTTTACAAAATTGGTTCAGAATGGGAAAACTAGGGGTAGTATAAAAAAAAGTAATGGGCCTTCCCCTAACCTAAAATTTGAGAGGCGTAATCCGACAGACATTCTTTAGTGGGCATTTTCTATAAAGGACAATTATTATGGATATTCGAGGGTGTTGCACTTGTGCTTAATGTGCAATACCATTTAACTTGCTATTGATCTTTGACCATATTGATTAGGCTATTTGAAAATGCTTAATATTCAATTTTCAGTAAAAGTACATTCACCAATTCATCATTATCATCAGTTTATATTATTGTAATCTTTCATGTTACCAATGTGTTAATGTTAAAAAATTTTAACACACTAAGCAAAGAGAGTGCTTAACTTGATGTGTTGAAAATGTAGCCTACAACTGGGGTTGAAAATTCAATCCCAACCAAACACAAACTTCAATCTCATCTACTTTGGCAGCATTCACTGTTCAGAACCCCTCTATCAAAACACTGTCTTAAATTAATCATCATTCTGTAGGGAATTAAGAAAGAAATAAATGTTCAACATTTGTAACTTTTAAAATTTGTATCCAGATCTCGTCAAGACTCCAAAGCACCTTGGTTATAGCGGAACACAATAATGACAAACTAGCACCGATAACAAGACATGCCGTCACAGCAGCCAGCAAGCTCGGTGGGGAACTATCAGTACTTGTTGCTGGAACAAAATGTTCACAGGTAATTAATGAAACCTTGTATTTTTGTCACCTACAAATATTTATTGGTTAATAATTTCAAATTGATGGACAATTGAAGCCTTCACTTAAATGAAGTTAAAGTCTAAAAAGTTTGCATTTGTGATATGTTTAGTCTATAATAATACCTTAGATATGCAGTGTAAGCCTAGATAAGGTTTCATGAGGGTTTGAACAGTCTTTGCCACAAAAATTCCACTTGCACTATCACATAAAACAGAGAGCGTTATACTAAAGTACTTTCACTTGAATGGGATGCACTGTTTGAAACTTAGCCATCTTTTCTGTAACGCTAGACTTTCATCAAACACAAAGTTTTAGTTAGGCTGAAAGTGTGAGGAAAATTTACACCTGATTGTTTCAATTACAATATTCTAAATTTAATAGCATATCACTACTATTTTTAGAGCATTCTTAGTAAGAGAAGAAACCAATCCTGACTGCGCATTAAAAAAAATAAATGTTTCAAACAGTGTATCAGTTCTTTAATACTGTTTCAAAGTATTAATTCTGAAATGTGGCATTAGAAACAAAATAGTAAAAAACAATAGAGTTAATATGCATTAGTGTCTCTCCGTAGCTTCAGTTTTGTATATTTCATAACTCCTCTTCCATTTCTAAACACTCCTTGAAAAAATCTGTTTCCGCTGCAATGTGACTTATTACCAAGTCATAATCCAATAGAGTGGAGCACATACACCAATTTCTCTTGTATAGGCCAATCTTTTTCCAAGTCAAAGTTCAGCCCAGAGTTTTAAGAATCAAAATCAAGTTTTTTTTACTTTTTACTGGATGTGCTTATCAGGTAGCAGTAACATGATTTATTATTGTTCTATTTTTGGCTATGTCATTATGTATTACCAGCATAGCTGAATCTTGTAATATGACTGGCTTCTTATATTTCAAAATTGGCTTCAAAATTGGTAATACATTGGCTGGCTTCTTATATTTCAAAAAGACCACAATACGTTGACTTGCCGTTTGTGACTTCAACAAATTTAATCACACATGGAAAATTTTCTTTACAAATAACACGCCACGTGTACCACAGTGTTCCATCTTAGGACCTATTCTTTTCCTGATTTATTTGTTGGGTTTAACAAATGTTTTGACAAGTGATCAGAAAAATGCAAGCTATGTTTATATGCAGATGACTCTAATTTAATAGTTACTGGTAAAAAACTATTAAACTGGTAAAAACATTATTCTTTTTTTGTATAATTTTAAATGTAATTGTACAAATTATATGAATAAAGTTGTTTTGAATTTGAATTTGACGATAAACGTTCTTTCGTTCATTCATTCGTACAGTAAAACATTAACCCTTTGGACGCCGATATAAATTTAGTATTTTTTTAAATTACGCTCATTTAAAGCTAATTTTTTTGATTCATTCCTAATGACTAATAGTCACACAAAAAAATAAATTTTACAATAATGTAATACTTGCATGGAATATTTCAATCAAAATCAAATTCAGGTTACAGAGTAATCAAATGCATGTGATGAAAAATATGAAAACTATGTACAAGGATAAGAAAACAAATAAAGTGTAATATGCTGATCTTGATTAGTTTTATAAGTTCTGATAATAAAGATTTAGGCAGTTGTACGGTAAACTTCAAAACAAAAATCGGGATGAAGCCATAATTACACACCAGAAAAGAAACAATAAAAACTTTATTATAACACCTAAAACATGGTAACAATAACTTTTTACAACTGTTTGTATAAGGAATGACAACGCAAGAACACTTCCCAAAGGCAAAATGCGTGCTCCACTGACAGTTGATAATGGCGGATAGTATCGTCATTGGCGTTCAGGCGGGAGTGGAAGAACAGCTGCCAGCAACAAAACAATTTATTGTTTACCTACTGCGGCCAGCTGATAGCTGCAACTGGATTATTTGGTCAAGCCAGTACATTACTTAGTATTGTGGCTTATGTATTGAGCTTATAAACTTCAAAAACAGTAATAAAATATATTTTTATCAATCGGCGGATTATTTCATCTTTGGCGTTATAAGACCAAACAACATCGCGGATTATTCCGTCTACGGCGTGCTAAGGGTTAAAACATTTTAATTCCAGAAAATATAAAAATAGTTTTTGATTTTGTGAACATTTAACTTTCCAGATCTGCGTTTTTGTTCTACACTTGTATAGAGTGTATACTACTTTTTACATGATAAAATAAAGTTATATGAAATGATATTTCACTCCTTATAAAATTTTTGATTAGTTACGTCCATTTTAATCAGGTAGCTGAGGAGTTGGCCAAGATCCCGGGACTGACCAAGGTCCTGGTTGCGGAGAAACGCAGCGTTTAATGGCTTCTTGCCGGAGACTCTGGCTCCCCTGGTGTTAGCCTCTCAGAAACAGTTTAACTTCACTCATATCGTTGCCGGGGCCACAGCCTTCAGCAAGAGCCTGCTTCCTCGTGTCGCTGCCAAACTGGATGTGTCTCCCATCTCCGACGTGATCGGCATTAAAGCACCAGATACATTCGTGAGGCAGATCTACGCAGGTAAGACGTTGTAGTAGACTTTCAATTAATCCTCTTCATATTTTCACACTTTAGTCCAGATTCTGTAATTTTACAGTGATTGACGTCGTCGTCTCAATTATAGTATGTAATACGTATTGTTACGGGTTTCCGCGTACTCTGGGACATCTATTAATTGGGATGTTAGTTACACAATTCACTGGTAGAATGTACTTGATGTACAGAATTAGGTTATTGGCAAAACAGAAATTGATGACTTGTTTTGCAAAATCCCATTATGTAAAAACATGTTTCAAAGTGTACCACATAAAAACAACTATAAAATGTAATGTGTGATTGTTATGTATTTAAGGACGGAAAATTTTTCATGTTTTAACTTACCACTTATTTAACCCTAGAATGATAGGGTATACGAGGTGGTATCAGAAAGTTCCCAGATTATGTCCGCTAATTTTTGTTTTCTTATCTGGGCTTTTATTGGTTGTTAGCCCATTCGAATTAAGCTCCATTTGAGGTGATACAACGAAACCCAGCGTTTTTCTACAACTGGAAAGTGTAAAAAAAAACTTCCGGAAAGCTGTTGAGAACTTAATGCGTTTTTTTTGTATGTCTTCAACACATAATACCGACATTACTGCATAAGACAGGTTTATTTTCTGATGACGGTCTTCATGAATGAGGTGCCGAATTTTTCCAACAATTTCATCTGTTTGCTTGTGGAAGGCTGTCCTGAACGATGATCATCTTCAATTGATGTTCTGCCAGCCTTGAAACAAGCGTACCACTCAAAAACCTGTTTTCTGCTCAGTGAATGTTCTTCAAAACCTTCTTGAAGCATTGCAAAAGTGTCCATCGGTAATTTCTTAAGTTGAAAGGAAAAACTTGATGCAAGCCCTTTTCTTGAATTTATTAGTCATCACAAAAATTGCTATGTAATGACTTGTAGACATAACCTAGATTCACAACAACGAAAACTCAGTACAATGACTCAGCAGTTATTGCAACAGAGGCTACTGGTGCGCTGGCTTGTACAGTCACATTACAAAAAAAAATGGTGAGTACAGTCCGGGATACCACTGGATGGATTTTGATACCACTTTGTATTTGTATACTGATAGGACGGTTATACAAAAATTACGCAAATTTGCTAAAATGTAGGCTAAACACAAATAAAATTAAAACTACAGTACTTGAAATGGATAATATTAATACAATCA
The DNA here is from genome assembly GCF_021130785.1 of Homalodisca vitripennis. Classification (NCBI taxonomy): domain Eukaryota; kingdom Metazoa; phylum Arthropoda; class Insecta; order Hemiptera; family Cicadellidae; genus Homalodisca; species Homalodisca vitripennis. The sequence continues at coordinate 199,419,584 of NC_060208.1, forward strand.
TTTACATGTTTAACCCTGGAAACTGGCCCATCATTTTTCCCAAAATGGCAGGCACTTTTTGGTGATTTTGTAAGGGTTTTGTATTTTAATCACTGCTCATCTATTATTTAAGATAAAAACATTTTAAAAACATCAATGTCTTTAGAAACAAATGCAGTTTCCCCAAAAAAAATATTAAAGGTTGAATCATTTAATGTATTTTTATTTTTTTACAGATTAACGTAAAAATATTAGTAAAGAATAAATTTTTCTCAAAATTTATAGCACCCTCTCAGGTAATATGAAAGTTTTTAGAATAATTCTAAAATATACAAAAGTTTGCTTATATACCTCAATTACAATTTACAAAAAAATATTTAGGTAAAAGAAGTTTATTGGTACTTTTGAACAATATATCTATAAAAACTACAAAATCTGAAAAAAAGTTTGTATAGCACTATTATGTATACCATTTTGACATTTTGGAATCTATTGGATGAACAAAAATTTTTTTCTAAGAGATGAATATATTTAGAAGAGAAAAATATGACATTTATAGAAGTTTACATTGTATAAGATATTTTTATATGGCAACAAACTTTTTTTAAATTTTTACAAAAGTCAAAAATTGTGAAATAAATGCCTAACTTTTTTAGCTAACAATTTTCTTTTCATCCAAATATTATTTATAAAGATAGTACGTTTATTGAAGTTTACAAAAATGTACAACAATGTATTTTATTTATATTATTTTTTTGTTAAAAAAATAAAACAAGCGATGGTCATAGAAATAAAACGCTAATACCTTCAGAAAAAAGTAAAAAAAAACTTTTCACTTTTATAATAAATACCTTTGCATAAATTTAAATCAAAATTTAATTTTAATTAAAATTAAATTGTCTACAAAATTATAAAACACTGAACCTACGTGAACATAGGCTTATTTTCAGTTTCACAAAAATCCAACCTATTCCCTAAAACTTAACCTAACCTCTACATTTTTCACTTCACTAATTAAAAAAAAAACAATAAAAAACTTTTATTTATACACACTAAATAACGAAATGTCTAAAATATCCTAATAAATAGCAAGCAATACACTAATACCGGCAATGGCGTAATAAACAACAAAGAAATCAACATGGCAACCATGCGATGCGTTGTTCCGTTGTACTGGCTGAGTCGGTGATTGCGCAACAGAACAAAAAATAAAATAACTAGTTCATAGTCTTCGTTGTCTATTATACTGTTGCTTAGAGCAATTCTTCTTCTTTGTTTTGATATGATTTTCACTATTTCCAGACAACGATAAAGTAACAAAAATAACAAAATTTAATGAAGCTATTTTTCGACGCATTAGGCATTTTGGGATTTTACAAAACACGAGCTTTTCAAACGCTTATTTTATAAACATTAATTTTCCTACTGGCTATTGAAAAAGATGTTTTGAAAGCCAAGAATACACTGTTTTCAATGACGACACTTACGATCGTGTAGAACGTAAACTCACGATAGGGAATTTTTACAAAACATACGGTAATTTTAGCGTGTTCGGAAATTACGCAAACAAATGGCAATCGGAAAATGTGAACATATAAGTTTAGAATTTTATAATGAAAGATTTTAACTTAACTATAGAGCGTTTTATGGTATAATATATGAAACCTTGAATCTTTATCTTTAGATTTACGTATGTTTTACTTCAAACAAAGTAAAAATAGACTTGCTGTGAGAGATCATATTACGCAATAGTTAATGCGTCTAAAATAGCTTAGTGCCATTTTGAAACTGTAGTTAATGCGTCGATAATCGCTTAAAAGCCAGTTGCAGGGTTAATGTTGTTTTATAATTAGAAGAAAACAAAATATACAAGAACATATGTAGCATATAAACCAAGTACTGTAGATCATCGCAAATTGTTCTTATTGAGTTATTAGCTTGGCTTATATACAATAAAGTTAATATCTACCTTTTGCAGATTGTAGCACAAGGAAAGCAAAATTTCTTTTGGTTTCCCAAACACAACTCTTTTCCACAAAATATACAGTAAGTTGTATAAGAGCATTCACTACAGAATTTCCTTGTTTCTTTCTATTGTGAGTTTTTATGATGTCTTGAACTCCAAGGATGTATCGGATGGAAGCACTAAAAAGTTTGTTATTTCAGTCATTTGGAGGTCTTGTTTCTGTAAGCTGTATATAAAACATTAACATTAATTGTATTCTATTTGAAGCTGCTTTCCCATCTCTGTTTTGCTTGTATTTTCTCCATACAATGAAGACATCAGTGCTACATTTTTAAGCTTATATGATATTACTGTGACATCATTATGAAACAAGAAGCTATTATGCATTTGGTCCTGGGTCCTGAAACTTCTTATCCTCGAATTCTTCAGGAACTGTGGTTTATTTTATTTTTTTATTGTACCAACAGCAGGCAGGTTATCCCCTCCAAGTTCTTCCGGTAGAGGTCAGAGCAAAACCAATTTTCCATATAACATTGTGATTTTAGCCTTTTATAGGTTTGATCAACTTCTCAAAAAAGTCTGTTACAGGCTGATTCATTGGGGTTGTTCCTTGTCTAAATAAATTACAGTTTTAACTGTATGTTTTGTTCTGTTGTCATACATCATCATCAACTTTAGACCATTCTTAAGTTTAGGAAGAATGTAACTTTCTGAACTAACAATTCCCTCTAAATCCTTCAAGTTGCCACGCATGATCCTGGCTTGTAGAACTTTTCACAATTATTCATTAGGCACCCACAGTTATCTGATACTGAAGCAATCCTAGTTTCTTTATTGTCAAAGTGCAAGCATTCTATAGGAAATTTAAATCCAACTTTGAACGCGTTGCCTTGTAAAGATTGCCGCACTACAACTGGTAGTTCCTATGTAGTTTACTGTACAACTGTTTCTGTGTAATTTACTTTAAAGATTACTAAAGATTTTAAATTTCACCCCAAGACTTTTGGGCATTTATTTTAAAACTGTCATTAAGTTCAATAACAATTCAATTAACAATGATTATAACGATTAAAAAAGTTATACATTAAAGAGAAGGTTGGCATAAGAGTGAGCTATTTTTGCGGGATCACTGCAAACAGTTTTATCTTGATAGGTAATGCGATCCTGACACTGAAGTCGAAGGATCCAGTGAAGATACTGACAGTGCGAGGAACCAGTTTCGAGCCTGCAGCAGAGTCCGGGGGCAGTGCCAAGGCCGAAGCTGCACCGGCTGGTGAATATAACTCCTCTTTGGCAGCCTTTGTGGGTCAGGAGCTGACCAAGAGTGATCGACCTGAGCTGACCGCGGCCAAGGTCATCATCAGCGGAGGTAAGTAGTGCTCATGGAATCTGTAATATTTAAGACAAAGTACAGTAAGGTAGAAAATAGTCTTCCAGGAAATTCGATTCTGCTTCAACTGTTTTATTGCTCATTTGTTTTTGTTCTTTTAGGACAAGAAGCTTGTAAATTGCACTTAGTCCTATAAGAACCTTAGCACTGCTTCCGAAGTGACAGGATATTCAGGATGGGTAGGTTAGGGGGTAGTGGCCACCTCCTATCGAGATACATGAGGAAGAATTAGGGCACTAATCTCAAAGTCATGTCCCCCCAGAAGAAGTGAAGGCCAGCTCTGAACAAGCCTCACCAGTCAAAGCAGGCAGGAGGTGGCATACCCTTGTTGAGGCTAGCAAGAACCTCTGATACTTAGGGAACGAACCCTACCAACTCCAACAGTCATACCCTGCAATAGACTAGACCTATTGAATTACTCTTGTACCCCAGAATCTCGACATTTACGGTTAGTGATGTGCCACTCCTGGACATCCATAAGGTTGCCCAGATTTAAGGGACACATAGGTTTTTGCTGTGCCCAGTGGTAGGTTCAACTGGAAGGTATAAACCAGCCAGAAGTGGGTGTTTTTTTACTCAAGTTTTATTAGAAAATATTTTTGGAACAGAAAAAAAACAAACTACAACATATGTTATCAAATAGAAAATAATGGACAATTGAAATTATTTAATTCCACAAAATTCTGAGGAATATTAATCCAGGATAATGTTTAATGGAATTAACATATTAATGATTTTTACTCTAGACTGAATAATGCTTTATTCGCTATTAGGCATATTACAAGAGTTGTGACTTTTCCTATGACCAAGGCAGTTGTCTATCATGGATATTTTCAGTCGCTTTTATCTTATGGTATTATATTTTAGGAACATAGTAGTTGCAACAAAATCTTTATTCTGCAAAAAAGAGCAGTTCGCACTCTTGACAACATTAATTTTAGGCAGTCATGCAACCCATTTTTCAAACAGTTCAAAATTTTAACACTGTCTGCTCTTTCTTTTTTAGATTTAGCTGTATTTGTAAAAAAACTTTAAATCCAGTTTTTATAAAACTCAACCATTAACATGACTATTGTACAAGATACAAAAACAAGTTCCAGTATCCTTCTCATAGTTTTACTCTTTTAAAAACTGGACCATTTTAAAAAGGAATTAATCTATTGAACAATTTGCCCCCAAATGTGACTTAGAAGAGAATTGCAGAATGTTTAGAAAGCAATTTTTTGAAAAATTGCTCATTGAAGCTTGTCATAAAATTTCAGATTTTTCCCTGATTTCATAGTATAAAACTGTATTTTATTATTTTAATGATCACTGTTATTTTTATTTGTCAAAATTTTGTATTGGGTACAGTAGTGAGAATGACATGCTATATGTTTACAGTTGCACTGCAACATTCTATTGTGAATTTACGTAAAAAATAAGTAATAATGATAATAGAACTAAAATACTTGTTCAAACAATAGTTTTATTTACTTTCTGATATATTAAATAAGTTGCAGGTGAATTCCTAATTCACATAGAAGATTTTTAAAAGTGAAGAAGAAAACAAAAACAGATGCAATTGTACCTTGGTTTGGGGGTTATTGAATGTAGGGGGTTATCATATCTGTACAATGCAAAATAACTTTAATATTTCATAAATATATAAAATAAAAAAATGTAATTTAAACTTCTTTTGGTGTGCACCTAAAAAAACTGAAATTTTTACTTTCAGTGTTTTACCTGATAATTTGGGCTCAGTTAAATGTCTAACCAGAACCTATAAGCTAAGATAGTCAGTTCATAAAATTATTTTATTTAAATAAATTCAAGCACAAGACAGCAACAGTAAATTCGAATATTGAGAGTTTCACTGTTGTGTTGTAGGTAGAGGGATGAAGTCTGGGGACAACTTCAAGTTGTTGTACACCCTCGCTGACAAGTTCCAGAACGCTGCGGTGGGAGCCTCTCGCGCAGCAGTGGACGCAGGCTTCGTGCCCAACGACCTGCAGATCGGACAGACCGGCAAGATTGTGGCACCGGTGAGACTTTGAAATATTGCCACAGTGTGGTTACAAAATAAAATATATAACATTTGGTTCTTTTTTGACAAGTCTAATATAAACAAGTTAAAACTTTAAATATTTGATGCATTGAGTTAAATATTTTCATTGCAACTGATCCACAACAACCTGATTTTTTTTACAGTGAAACAAATATATTTTTTATGTTCCATAAGTTTTTTGTTTTTTTTTTTATTTTGTTCTCTTAGGACAAGAAGCTTATAAATTGCACTTAGTCCTGTAAGAACCTTAGCGCTACTTCTGGAGTGACAGGATATTCAGGATGGGTAAGGTTAAGGGGTAGGGTCCACATCTATTGAGATCCATGAGGAAGAATTAAGGCACTATCTCAAAGTCATTTAGTTCTCTTGTAATAAATTAGTTAAATGTTGCAGGAATTGTACATCGCTGTCGGTATATCAGGAGCTATCCAACATCTCGCCGGAATGAAGGACTCGAAGACTATCGTGGCCATCAACAAGGACCCTGAGGCTCCGATCTTCCAAGTCTCTGACTATGGGCTTGTCGCTGACTTGTTTAAAGCTGTCCCTGAACTTACCGAGAAGTTATAACTGGGCTGAAAACAATTAGATTACTTCGGCCTTCTTGTATCAGATTTTTATACATTTTACCTGTGTTAAGGTGCTGTTATACTTTTGTTTTTGTATTTTTAGTCTTTAGTTTTTAGTGATTTTTCCACTCAGTGTCAAAACGTAGTTTATTTGAAATTATACTCTTGTGAGCTTTACTCTAACTGAAAAACCTCCATGTAAAGTGTTCTGTCTAGCTTTAATTTTTCAGTCAACGCCAAAAGTCGAAGACAGGGAAAATCTGTATGGTTTTGATGACCATGTAAAAGTAATTTGTGCAGGATTGTGAATTATAGATCTATAGCATGTAAAATATTTGTATTGTATTGTGTTTTTGTATTAGCACAAATTTTAAATATATTTTTATATAATATTTCTTCTATTCTAACTTTACAATATTATCTCTTGTCTGCTACGCCATTGTCTACCAGCCATTGGAATTTACCATAAAACAATGATGTATATAAGTACAATATGTGTATAATCTTGTTGTTCTGTAACTAAATACAATGAAGAACTGATATAATATATTTTTATAGTTACATATTTATGTGTTGTTTTAATTCTATGAAACCTTGGTATCCTTAATAATATCCTTAATATAGTATTTTATATGAGTATCTAACTCAACTTTACATTTTTGTTATTTTAACTTTTATTTGTTTCATTATTAAAAAATAAAGACCAGTGACATTAGAAACACGATAAAATAAATTTATTTTGTTTTTTTTTTTATAAATGATGTCCAGAGTGAGTGTGTATATCATGTGTAGTCTTGACCAACTAAGCTTTAATAATACATGAGCCTTAGAAAGAATTTTATATTAGTCCAAAAGCTAGAGAAACTACTATGGCATATATAGTTAAAGGTTGGCTACAGTAAAGCAACCTTTAGTTTTATACCATAAGGACAATATTAAATACTTAAATACTTCTTTATATGCTCTTATTTTTAGGATTATGCGAAGGAATGATTTTATAGATATGATTAATAAAGCCTGGGATTTTTCTTTAATTTACTTGGAATATTTATAGGAAGCAGGAAAAACAATTGTTGAGCACTTTTTTCTGAATAACTGATACAAATGTAAAGAAATTTAGAAAGCATTTTGGTGGGTTGTAGTCATAAACTTTAAAACCATAAATCTCCCATAATTGAGAAATTAGAGTGTATAACTGTGTAAGTTCCTATCTGGCTAAAATCAGAGCTGTCAGCACAGTACAGCTGATATACAATGAGATATCGAATAAGAAGTTTCTCCTAAATTTGTTTTGTTCTGCTAGGACCAAAAGCTGAGAAACCTGTGATGAACTCCTGAAAGTAATATTGCACTTGCTTCCAGAGTGACAGAATATTCAGGATGGGTAAGGTGGGTGTAGGAGCCAACGAGCTCCTCGTGGGCCACCACACGGGCTGATCAGAAACCTCGGCCTGAGAGAAAGAGTGGGGGGCAGTACCGACAAACCCCCGAACATGCGGCTGATTAGAGTCGAGCAGTACCGACAAACCCTGAACATGCGGCTGATTAGAGTCGAGCAGTACCGACAAACCCCGAACATGCGGCTGATAAGAGTCGAGTAGTTCTGCCAAATCCCGAACATACGGCTGATCAGAGTCGAGCAGCACCGTCAAACCCCGAACATGCGGCTGATGAGAGTCGAGCAGTTCCGTCAAATCCCAAACATGCGTCTGATCAGAGTCGAGCAGATCCGTCAAACCCGAACATACGGCTGATAAGAGTCGAGCAGTTCCGTCAAAAATCCCGAAATACGGCTGATTAAGAGTCGAGCAGTACCGACAAACCCCGAACATGCGGCTAATCAGAGCCAAGCAGTTCCGGCAAATCCCGAACATACGGCTGATGAGAGTCGAGCAGTACCGACAAACCCCGAACATGCGGCTGATCAGAGTCGAGCAGTTCCGACAAACCCCGAAAATGCGGCTGATCAGCAACCTCAGTTCGGAACAGTTCTGATTTCTATGATCTATTACGAATTAATGAGTCGTTTTATATCCGAACATATCTGAAAAACATTGAAATTATGTAGAACTTATACCACTTTAATGTTTATTCAATTAAGTATATTAATATTGAACTTTTTTTACCTCCAAAATGTGAGATATTCACAACGAATATTGCTATAAAGTGTCATAATTTCATCATACTTTGCATATAGGCTTAAAAACGATGGTACATATATTTTTTATTTAATTAGAAAAGTTATTAAAATTAACAGTACAAAGCAACACATGCATATGCATAACTGCAACATCTTTTAATATAGAATCTTTAATTGGTAGTACAGAAATAATTAAGCTACAAAAGCTGTAATAAAGAGTTATCACAGTAGATGTGTTAAGAACTAGAGACTAAATGGATTAAACCAGAAAACTTATGAGCAAATGTTCAACAAAAACATAAATATAGAAATATGACAAATCAATCACAATTATTTAACTTAGGTACTTTGACATGAATAAATGATTACAATAAAATATGAGTGAGCAAGCAAATTAAAAAAGTATAATTAGCTTGAGAATACATTTTTAAACAAACAAATTTAAATATTTTCAGAGTAGAGCTCTGTAACCTCTCAGATGTTTAATCCACCCTCGAATTTTTTCGAGCTACGCCACTGAATGTAACGAGATTACTTTGTTATTAGATTTTCTTACGTCTTGTTGGGTCTTTCGATACTCCGTTGTATTGGTTTATTTGTATGTAGACAAGATTAATTGCTCTGTTATTAATTACCTTGTTGTAAAATCAAGGTTCAATGAAATAAACGTAATTGTGCTGCATCCTGCATTTCAGCTAGAAAGTGTAATTTAAATATATGTATACTGTACCGAACTACTAAAAGGTGTTCATCAGAGTATAGGCTGAAAACACATAGGTACATTTTAATAGGTTTGCCAGGTTACTGAACTAAATTAAATCCAGAAGATTATGGAGCGAGAACGCGTGGGACTCCTCATTCCACTATTTCCAATACACAGGCTATCTGTAGTTGGGCAGGAGGGGCCCATCTATCCCCACCTCTTTCTCTCCGAGGTTTACTGATCAGCCCATGTGGGTGGCCCATGAAGGAGCTGGTGTCAGAGCCACCTTGGAAGAAAGGGGAGGCCAGCTCTGTAACAGCTTCTCCAATTAAAGCAGACAGGGCCAGCATGTTCTTATGTTTAGGTTATCAACTGCCTTTAACACATGGGAATATCACCAACTCAACAATCATCCTTTACTGTAGACTAGACCTACTCGATCTACACTTTGTAACCCAATATCTCGATATTTGCGGTTAGTGATGTGTCGCTCTTGGACCCCCACCCCCCCCCCCCCCCACCCCCCCCCCCCCCCACCCCCCCCCCCCCCCACCCCCCCCCCCCCCCACCCCCCCCCCCCCCCACCCCCCCCCCCCCCCAGAATGAGATGTGGGGTCGCAAATATATTAAAAGTCCATTTAAGACAGTTGTCTTTATCTTCAGGGACATTCGGTTCCGGGTGAATAAATATAGGACGAGAGTGTGACCGGGCCAATTGTTTACCCAAGGATAATCTAGAACGGGCACGAGCGAGTGCCGCACTTTTGCTGCCAGAAAGCAGATTGATTCCAGCACTAAGTGGGCAATGAAGGGCAATTTGGCACCGGGACTTCTCCCAGCGCCGACACGCAAGCTGGCGCAGACAGTCCCCGATATCTGCTGTCGGCAGCCAGAATCACGACAAGTCTACTGTACAGTGTTCAGTGACTGTACGGTCGACACTGTACGGTATTTATAGAGCTACTAGCGATTAATTGAACGGTGTAATAGCTGTTTTAACTACTGTACAATAACTGTCTAACTATGTATCACATGTAGTTAATGAGTTTCAGTTTATGAAGATAAAACTAGGTTGTCATCAATATACGACTTTATTAGCTGAGCGTTAGCGAAGTCTATTACTATGAACGTCTGGAAAAAAATTTCATTTTTGTCTGTCAGTATTTCCCCCACGGTATCCCGAGAACGAACGACCTTTAACATGAATTTTTTCAGAAGCTTCATTTCTATCTTTACATTGGGTACGTGATAACAATGAGAAAATAGCGCAATAAATAAATTTCAGTAATAATTTGGGACATTAACATATTATGATATAGTAACACGTGTAGTCCAACAATGCGCAAAGTATCTCGAGAAAGATTTCATATGTAGTCTTTAAATTTTGTATGAAACCTCATTAATAAGAGGTTTCGTACATACAGACAAGAATGACGCTGCGCGTCCATCCATAAGATTTTGCTGAGCGTTATTAAAGCCCTATTACTCAGTAGGCTGCCACGAATTCATAATAGGTATAGTTAACAAAAATCCAAACCTTTTTAGGTTTATCAATACTGTTATTGGTCTATGTATTTTAACGAAATATACTTTGAAGTGTTGGATAAGAAATAAACGAGTCTTATTCCAGAGATATTCTGGACTCCTAGTTCTAAGGCGACAAGTGTACTGGTTCCTACCTCGTCAAAAAACTACTCAAACAATTAAATTCTTGAAATAATTCGGCCTCCGTATGGAAAGATGCTAAAGCGAAACTGTCAATAATACACAGTCGCCTGTGCTGGCGAGTGGAAAGGGGGGGGGGCCTGAATTGTGATTGGCTGAAACTAAACAAACCAACGAGCAAATTATAAACACTGATCAATATGGATTTTTTATCACAGGATGTAAGATTTGAACTATTCTTAGTTTAAATTATTTTCTTCCTCGATTATTTCTGCAGTTGCTCTTGCTGTCTTTGGATAATATTATAGAATTTTTGCTTTTGCTTTGAAGTAATCTATCGCATGTTTGGTTTTGTAACTTTTGACGACAATGTATGATTTTCCTTATTCTGACATTTTGTGTACCGATTTCTTCACTAATTTGCTATGTACTAAACACTTATTTCCTAATGTAGACTGGGCAGTTATGGAGGTGGGAACACTTAGATGTTAGTTATATATTCCATATCTCTGCGACCAGAAGTAACGTGCCTAAAGCGTGTAACAGAGTTATTCTGGAAAAAACTCAAGGTTATTTTAGTACACCCTGCACTTAAATACTAAATATTGTTTTAAGCGGGCAAGCGGTGATACATCAGTTTAAAGCTTGTTTTAAGGGTATGTAAAAAAACGGATACAATGTGAATAAAAAAGGTGAGGCTTAAAATTAGTTCTTGTTCGTGGAAAACAATAATCGTTGAATATATTAATTCATAGCTCCAAATCTGTAAGGGCGTGCGTGGTTCACCAGACCACCGTGTTATTATGAACATTGGAGCGGAAGATGACCAAGGACCCAAGAATTTACTCGCCATCTTAATTATAAAAATATTCGTCACAACTTACTGTATTGCTTTGGTTTAAGTTGTTAAAATATTGATTAAAAATTGGTGGTGGCGGCTGCAATACATTTTTTTTAGAGAGAGGCTTTATCTGAATTATAAAAACATTCGTTACAAATTATTGTATTGCTTAGGTTTAAGTAGTTAAAATATTGATTAAAAAATTGGTGGTGGCGGCTGCAAATACATTTTTTTTTAGAGAGAGGCTTTATCTGAATTATAAAAAACATTCGTTAAAACTTACTGTATTGCTTTGGTTTAAGTAGTTAAAATATTGATTAAAAATTGGTTGTGACGCCTTTAATACATTGTTTAGAGAAACGACGATTCATATTGATTTAAAACTATTCTCTTCACAACTTATTGTATTAATTTGGTTTAAGGAGTAATAATATATATATATTAAAATTCGTGGTGACATCTGCAATAAATGTTTTTAGAAAGTCGATTATACACAAACGCAATATTTGACAGCAAGTATAAATATCGCCGGAAGATTCAAGTCAATACACTAAGTATAACTTCCACAATAATAATGTTAACTGTATCTCCTGAGAGCTTTGGCAGAGCAAGCTCAGCACTGGGTGGGTTATAAATAATTGCATTTCTTAATGTTCTTCAAGACGTAGACGCTATCTTGGAGTTTTTCATATGTTTCTTTCTTTACTTTGAAGTCATTTTTTTCAAAATAAAATATTCATACTAATCCATTTCGTATCTATAATTTCTGGAAGCGTATCTAATCCTGGGCAAAAAGGTCTGTAAAAAACCCATTACCATTGACTTTTTACAATCTGAGAGTATTAAAAAACCCAACGTTTCAATAACGTCATCTTCTTTTCTTCCTCAGGTGTTCAGCTCTAATAAAACATGATAGGACGTTATAAGATCGATAAATACATAAGGAGCCCCATACCACCCGCGAACCCTACATCTAAATAGAACTGTATGAGCTAGAACCAAGAAACAAATTGCAAACTTACTAAATAAGCTATCGGCTATTATATAAAATTGGTTTAACTGTTTCAATATGACAGAGGGTAGTGGGTTCGAATCTCGAAAAGTCAAATGTAGTAGATAGGTATGTGATACATCATCTTAAAAGCGAGTTTTAAGCCAAAGATTCCACAATTTGATTTAATCGTAATCGGTTTCAGAATGACGGAAAAAAATTATACAAAATTATAATATTTATAATTTCCCCATCCCTATAAGTACCGTACCAGTTGTGTACCAACAAAATAAATAGTGGAAACAAATGGTTGTGAAAACTTCAAAGTTTTTGACCACATTTTGACGTACAACTTGCAGTACTCTTAGTAACCTTTTTTCATTTCTGAGCTGTCTTGTATGCTCAACATTATGTTTTAGGATATGACACCTGGAGAAGACAGTAGATATAGTTCTTGAAACGTGGAGTTCCAGTTATTTTAGCACAATACAATGCCAATGATACATAGTCCTTTTATCGATTTGGATTTGAGTCACAAATCGCCAATTAGGCATACAAAGTTTCTTAACAGATAACGGTTTATTTTAATCGTACTAAGCCAAGCAAAGTGAGTCACTGTGTTTCAATAAATTAACTGTTATGAACGCACCAACTACGTCTTGCACGCTTAACCTTATATTTAGGATATAAAACCTGAAGAAGACAGTAGATACCAGTTCTTGAAACCTCGCCTTCCAGTTATTTAGCACAAGACAATACGAAATATCCACAAACATTTTATCGTTTCTAGTCACTAATCGTCAATAATTACGATTTAGATAAAGAATAACGTGTATTTTTCTCGTACTAAGCCAAACAATGTAATTCACAAACTCAATATATGTAGTTTTGTTATACCAGTTAACATTAAGTATCGCACTACGTCGCAGTGTGATTCAGGATGTGTCAGAGTCAACAATATGGAGAGAGAGAGATAGGGAGGGAAAGAGGGAGGGAGGGAGTGAGTGAGGAGGGAGGGAGAGAGAGAGAGAGAGAGATTCTTTAAACAAATCGAGCGCCTAATCTTTGCATTCTTTCGTGCCTGTCCGGGTTCTAGCCAGGGTGGCACGGCGACAAAGCTACAGTCAACAGTGGATACGGACATGCAGAAGTCAGCAAAGTGCAGTGGAAACACGCCAATGTGTGTGATGAAGCCGGTGAAATGGTCAGATCTGTTGTACAAGAAGCCGTTCAAGGCCTCGCATCCGAAGATTCCCCTGTAATCAGATAGATCCTGAGGCAACAAAACCAGTGTTGGAATATACACGAGAACTTGGCATTCTTTCGAAGTGTAAGATTTTTAGCTATCTTATTATAACCATACAGCGTTGCTGTATACGCATTGTAATTAATGTTTTTTTTTAAATGGACCTACGTAATTAATTGTGTATTGATTGCAGCCTATTCCCAATCAATATTGTGGCTATTGATTATTGAGTACATACTCGCCATTGGCCTCTAGTACAAAAGGCGAAACCTTCTTGCGCTTACTAGAACACAAACTACTTTTATTCAATTTACAATTATGACTTTGGCCTCCCTATATATTAATGAAACTCTCTGTATGTACATTCAATATCCAACAAAATGCAATAAACACCAGTATGAACATAACTATGAGCTGAGATACGGAGACCTTCAGTATCCAGTCCACCGGTTAACCTTTTATGAAGCTGGAGTTTACTACTCAGCTCTGAAATTGTATAACAAGGTTCCCTCACCACCTTAAAATTCAAAATTCCCAAAACAAATTCAAAGTTTTCCCTACAACACCATCTACTTGACCAGGCTTATTACACGGTTGATAAATTTTTAAACGAGTAAAAAGAATGTAGTTTAAAGTTTTCATTTACAGCCACAAATATTTTAAGTTAGTAGAGCCTTAGATTTTGTAAATAATTTACTTGTTACAAACGATGTAATGTTGCTAATTTGACGTTTCATGTGTTTACTTGAGCATAGCTCATTTTTGTAGACAAAAATTGAATAAACGTATTTGAATTTTGAATTTGAAACTAGTTTTTATTTAATCGATGGACGAATCTCTCTAAGAAAATAAATGAACACCAGCCACATCAATTTTTGTAAAGTTTATAAACTAAAATGCAGCGAAAGGGTGAAAAATGAATGATAAAATCAGGGTGTGACAAGTCACGGGGTCATATTAATTTCGCTTGACACTTTTCAAACCAACAATCGGATACATAAACAGTGGTTATATCAGCGTCACGCAATCAAATAAAGGGAGTAAAAGTCGCTATGTGCAATCGACCTATCCTTTTGGCTATAACTGATATAACAATTCATTATTTGTGAATCTTACGGTTACTTCTGAGTGAATCTAGGTAAAGTTATGACTTAATTCAATATACAACCCGAGTTTATGTTTTGTAAATAGTATTTTTTTGAACTAAATTTATTTGTGCTTGTGTCCATAATATATTACTACATCTAGTGATTTTATCCCACATGAAAACATATGGTAAGTGCATTTCAGCATCTTATTAGCTAGCCTATACTGTAATACGTTCTTATGCTAAAACAGCAAATTTTCAAAAAAATGTAAGAATTTGGTTTTTTATAATTTGTTTTATGTTTATTCCAATTTGAATAAAACTTGTAAACTTATTGTTACGAGTATTTACATGTTTTTTTAGAAAACATAGTTTCCTACGCTAAAAGTATTTTTAATATTTTGCTACATTGTTGCAAACTTGAAAGTTATAATTTTTTTAATATTTTCGCAACAGATACATCTAAAAATTAAAGATTTATCTGATAGCTATCCCAATGATAACTCCGCCATCAAATAGAGAATTTTAAAAGCAATACTTGAAATAATAGAGATCTAGACTATACATTATACAAAAAATGTAAAGTTTGTTTTGTAAAAGCCAGCAAGACACTCATTTTTAGGCCGGTCTTTTTCGCATATACCTCGAGGAAGATGGTGGCATTAAATTTTTTGAGGTCTAATTTATCGGACGGTCCTCAAAGGGATAAGAAAACAATTATAATTTGGCGTTTTTAACCTTTTATTACTTTACTATTTGTACTTCCACCACAATGCGCGCGGGTGACGATCGGTTACTATCTTAAGGTAAAGAATCGTCTGTGGTTTTCAAAACCACATTGTGTATAGAAACTACTGAATTTACTTTCGCCGATAAGACTACACATTCCACATGAACACAGAGAAAATATAACAGTACAGAAATTGTCTATGGCAGGTTAACACTTAGCGGTTAGACTTCATGTACAAGATGACCATACAAATGAATGCCAAATATTCGGATTTGCCGTTCCTTAGAACAGAAAAATGTATTTATTCAGTATCATATTTGGCATACTGTTGTAAAAATTACTACTACTCTTTTAACAAAACTTGGCTCCACTTTTTAGCATAGGAAGTAGCCCTAAGAAGACTTTAATCTTCGCCTGTTATAAAGTTTCCACAATTCACCTTACAATATGTTCAAATCTTAAAACCCAAAAACAATAGATTGGATTATGATGAGTAATGCATATTAGGAAGTGTGTTAATTCACCGAGTCAGTAATCTTTTCCCTCCAACTTAGCGGTGAAGAAAGAGCGCTTTCTACTTGACTTCCCCACAACTGACGATAGTTTTTTTTTACCACGTGAGCCATGGTTGTCACACTTCTATACATATAAAAATGAATGTTTGTGTGTTTGTCCTTTATGGAATCGCAAAATATTAGACAGACCATTATAAAAATTTGTATGTATACGTATTTTTCCACGGAGAAGGTTTATAAGCTATGCCCATTGATGTAACTCAGCACCAAGCGGCGCTGCAAAAGATAAAAGGTTTCAAAGCGCCTGCACACTATAAACTGCAATTAATTACGAGACAGTTACGTATATTACATAGCCAAACACTATTTGAAGGCGCTAAGTTATTACGTATATTTGTCTTTAAGATACATTTCTGATTGAACTTAAAGTTTGAGTGTTAGGCCACTTTATAATAAAGTACATGTAAGTGCACAATGGCTACAAACATAAACATATTTTCTTGATCGTGGCAAAAAGGCAAACTCTACATCGGCGTTGTAAATATAATTCAATTAAACCAGAAGTTCACATACACGGGCAAAGTTTACGAAAAGCGTGCAACGCCGCGGGAAACAGCTAGTATAGAAATAAAGCTTTATACATTTCAAATTTATAGGTAATTGCTTTTTTGAGATACCGTGTGTACAGAGACAAACAGATAGAAATGAATACTTTTTATTCTAATTATTAGAGTAGTTATCTATGTGTTGGTAGTGGCACAAAACTTACACAATCATTTTTTATTAAACAAATCGTTTACAGTTTTAATACTATTTAAATAACCTTTGTGTTATTTTGAGCAATTTTTTGTTCTAAATTGTTATTACTTATTCAGATAAAGATTTTTTGCACAACCTTTAAATACTTGAAGAGAAAAAATATTATATACATAAACTTAAAAGTGATAGATAAGTGATTATCATGTCTTTAAAACGAGACGTATTCATGTCTCAGTTCTTATGCTTTCGTAACACTACGTTGAAATATTGCTTAAGATTTTCTTGATCGCGGCAACAAGGCAAACTCTACATCGGCGTTGTAAATATAATTCAATTAAAGCAGAAGTTCACATACACGGGCAAAGCTTACGAAAAGCGTGCAAACGCCGTGTAGTGTATGATATTTCTCTGAATATGATCCAATGTCAAGAAAGGAACACAAACGTTGTGACAGTCCACCAGTTAAAAACGCCCTGGGAAGAAGAAGTGAGGAATGCGGAATCCACAATACGCCCCAGAAGGTAGGAATGCCATTCTAGTTTCCGAACACTTTACGAGACTCCGGGTTGCATCCTTTACCTGCCTAATCCCGTCCTGAGGGAGCTCGGCACGTCTGGACCAGGAGACCATGAGTTGTCGCCCATCCAGCGGTGCCGCGATGACACCAGACGTAAAAACTCAAAGGTCCTGCTCACTTAATAGCTAATAACCTTCAGCTAGTTTCGTGGGAAATGTGCTCAACGCATTCTTTGTGCTGAAGACTTCGAGGTATGGCAAATCGTTTCCGGATAACCATAGGCACATCAGCGTTATCACAACACGACCAGCTAAATGGCCACGTGACTTAGTGGGGACGGTCCCTCAACGGTGTCTCTTTGTTGATCCACATGGGATGTTTAATCTACATTCCAACATGGCATCATTGACGTCCCATCAAGCAGTAGAATTTGGGCAATTCCAGACTTTCTAAGAAAGCCATTCGTAATAGATGGATACAGCATTTGCTGAAATGACTAAGGAACAGAATATTTGAGGGCTTTGAGGTTTCAGAATTGGAAAACATATTTGACCACCTAGATTTGCAATGAGAAATGATATTGTATTGCACTAGACAGATGAGATTAATAAAATTTGATAATAAAGTATCATGTAGACAACTTTACTGTAAATTCTCAAGCGTATAAGGTATAAAATTTAATTTTACAAGCATGAAAGACACGTTTCTTCAAATTTTCCATGAATACAGAATATCTTTTTCAAAATTCGTACAGGGTACGTTTAAAATGAACGGACGTACAGGATTTTCCAATTTAGACTTTCAAATGTAAATATTATCTTTATTCAACATTTAGGAGTGCACACAATATCTCCAATCAAAATACCCGAGCATACAGGATATTCTGCTTTGTATCCTTGGTGGAAGTAAGTTGGTTTTAATGGAAAAGACATATTTTGTATACTTCCACATAAAATTTATTAAAATAGCGCTTTCGCCGGTTAAGGCATCATCAGTTTGACATTGTTTACAGAAAAAAACATATGTGTAAAATAGAAGAAACATATGATAAAATAGAATAAAATTTAAAACTAACTGTAAAGACCAAAAACTAATAAATTATAAAAGAATTATGTAGAAAAATATGGTTTGCAATTCATAATTTTGGAATGGATTTCTTTTTTCACTAATGGTATAAAAATATCACTGAAATTTATGGAAGGTTGGGAAATACAATTATCTTTTAAAACTGTCATACACGCACTTTCAATTTTATTTCTTTTAGTCCAGGAAGATTCTTTAAACACAACACTAGACGATTCAAAATTTATATGATGATTTTCTTTTACTGCATGTTCAACTAATTTAGATCTTTCAATATTTTCTTTTTTATAATTATAAATATGTTCTTTTACTCTAATTTCCACAGGTCTTGATGTTTGGCCGATATACGTCTTGTTGCAACCACAGTCAATTTTGTATATCACATTCTTGGTTTCTTGATGTTTGTTTTTCGGTTTTAATTTTGTTAAGTAACTTCTTATATTATTTTGGGACTTAAAAACAGTGCGGATGTTAAATTTATAATTTATTCTACGAATTTTTTCTGATGTTCCTTTTACATAAGGAATAGTTACGGTAGTGAGATATTTAGGATTGTCTGTTTTGGTAATTTGCTTGCAAATTTTGTTTTTAGCCTTAGCTCGTTCAATAATTGATGGAGGGTAGTTGTTTTTAATCAAAAGTTCTGTAGTATAATTTTCTCCTAAAATGTGTTTAAAGAATCTTCCTGGACTAAAAGAAATAAAATTGAAAGTGCGTGTGTGACAGTTTTAAAAGATAATTGTATTTCCCAACCTTCCATAAATTTCAGTGATATTTTTATACCATTAGTGAAAAAAGAAATCCATTCCAAAATTATGAATTGCAAACCATATTTTTCTACATAATTCTTTTATAATTTATTAGTTTTTGGTCTTTACAGTTAGTTTTAAATTTTATTCTATTTTATCATATGTTTCTTCTATTTTACACATATGTTTTTTTCTGTAAACAATGTCAAACTGATGATGCCTTAACCGGCGAAAGCGCTATTTTAATAAATTTTATGTGGAAGTATACAAAATATGTCTTTTCCATTAAAACATACAGGATATCTCAATTTTAAATTTTGGAACATACACGACAAGTCCACAATTTCAAAAGTACCGAATATTCCACCTTTTTCTAAGGTGTAACAGATATATCCATGTAAAATTTCGAATGTATAGGATACCTCAACTTAATCTCCAACATTCAGGGTATCTAAATAGTTTTTAACTTTTAAATACACCCATCTTCTTTATTTACAATTTGAAAAGTATAGAATATTCCAATTTTTTAAGCATGTAGAGGATATCTCCATGTACAATTTCCAGTGTATAGGATACCTCTACATACAGGATAGCTCATTTTTAAACTATTTAACACACAGTATATCTTCTGTATTATACAATTATTATTACAAATTACAAAGTACAGATATTCCAATTTTAATCTCCGGGTGTATAGGATATATCCATATATAATTTAAAATGTACAACACACACCCACTTAAAATTTCAGAGCTTGCAGTAAATTTTCCTTCAAACTTTAAGAACTCACAAAATACATATTTCATTCAAACTTTTTAACTTACAGAGTATCCCCAATCTAAATTTGTAAGTTTTCAGGGTATCTTTATGAAAAGCTTGAGCCTAGTAGAGAATACTTCCACTCAAAACTTCCAAACGTACATGACATTTCCAATAGAGTTCCAACAGAGTTAAAAGGGTATGAACAATATATTTTTTAAAACGTATAATCCTACATTTAAAATTTCTGCAGTAAAGATTTTATTATTGATTTATGGATGCTACAAAACAGAAAATTTCAATTACATTGCAGTATTTTACATATAATTATTACAATATCTTAATAAGTTCGTACACTATTAGTTTAAACAGAAATAACATGTAATAAATAGCATTTACAGATATATTGACAGGGAAATTTAAAAACCTATGTGAGTTTATAATTTTCAGCATAGCTAAAGATAAACATATGAATTATTGTCAATGTTTAAAAATAAACTAATAAACTAAACTAAACTAATCAAGAAATAGCTACATATCTGCAAAGCTTAGTGAGTTTAGTCTAAAAATTCAATAATAAGTACATTCATTAAGGTATTCATCAACTGAATAGTATGCCCGGTTAATGAGGTAGCATTTTAGGGGAGTTTTAAATGCATTTATGGAATTCTCCCATCTTTAGATTTGGAGGTAATTTATTATAGATTTTGAGAGCTGAATAATAAGGATCCTGCTCGAATAGTTTTAATCGATGTATGGGGTATTGTAAAAAAAATCTAAAGTAAAATTGTAAGGGTTGATTTCTGTTGTTATAATGGTGCAATACTTATTTTTTTGAAAAGAGTTGTTGTTTATTATTTTTAAATAGTAATAGGGTTTCTAGAATATATAGAGATGGTAAAGTGAGAATGTTATGATTTTTTTAAAGTGGTAAATAAAACAAATTAAATTAAATATACAAATCGGGTACATAGATTCTAATTTCCCTATTGAAAGAAGACACGGCAGAAGAGAATAAACAATATTATTAAAATAGATATATACATTCCAAAAGAGATCAATAGGGCACAAGGGTAAAAATTAAGTGGTGTGAACTCTGAATCATTACTTAACTAATGTAACACATCTTGTTGTGTCTTCATTGCTTAGACAGGCACAGAATCGCTTAGGGTGCACTAATGGTGGATCCAGTTTCGGTTAAACTGAAGTAAAGTTACTATCAAGATGCCATTGACAAAGGAAGGTTTTAAAGCAGCGCATGAAAAATTCAACTCCTAATGACAAGTAACTTCCGACAGTTTTTCTTTGTCTCTAATTAATACAAACAGGAATATGAAAGTCAGAAGTTATCGGAATAGGCTTCTGTAATAGAGCGTGGGCCACTGTTGTTAGCGGCTGGGGACGGAAATATCCCCGAGTATTTTCGTCTGTCTGCCAGTCTGGTAGCCGAGTGTACGCTGTGGAGGGCCAGGCCAAAACCAATATTCTCCCAGCCCGTGTAAATTGGAGCTCTCATTAGCGCCCAGATCTCCAGGAAAGGGACAGACGAGACGCAATGATAACATACAAGGAAAACAGTCCTGTGTTGACGGATCACAGCCCGTGGAGAGGGAACGCATTCTTCCCAAGCTGCGTGCCAGTGGGGCACATTCTTTATACATGAAACACTGAAGTTTTCAGCAACGGGTGGTCCGAAATACCGGATTCGTGGGATAATCACACACGGGTGCAGATAGTAAAACTACTGTAAAATTGAACGGGGATTGTGCAAGTACGCGTATATCGTAGTGACTATATCGTCCTCCACCAGGAAGTCTATAACTTAGCTTTTGAAATAGCTTCCCTAGTATGTAAAATGTACTCCCCTTAATCTGAAATGCATTAAAATTGCAATGCGAAGAACTTCACAGTTTTTTAATCCAATTTAAAAATCGATTAATGTCACTGTTAGTAACATTTAACATGTTTTTCCATTGAAGAATCTTGGAGCATTAGACAAAAGGTTTAATTTACTATCACAAGTAAATGAATAACAGATTTTCCACTATACATTTTATTATTGCGCAATGCCTTTCGGAATCAATGATTTCCTCATCAGGCACTTCATCAATATTTTCAAAATCATTGATTCCAAAACACCTTGCGCAATAATGAAATTTATATTGGAAAACCTTTTATTCATTTACCACTGATAGTAAATTAAATGTTTCTCTAACTAACAATGTTTTAAGGAAAACAGACAAAGTTTCTGAAAATGTCTTCAAATATTCCACGGTTATAAGTAAGGACAACTTTCTTCAACTCAATTTTAACACGAACAAGTCCAACATAAACTTTGACATAGTTTGTAACATGCATTACAATGCAATGTTGAGTTTAGCCCTATTACCTTCCGCTAAGTGAAACGCCTAACCCAGCAGGGATCACTTCTGGCTGGTTTATACCTTCCAGACCACTGGGCACAGCAAAAACCGATGTGTCACTTAAATATGTGCAAACCTTATGGATGTCCAGGAGCACCACAGCACTAACCGCAAATATTAAAATTCTGAGGGGTAATTTGATAGGTCTATTCTACTGCGGGAGATGACTGTTGGAGTTGGGGTTCGTTCCCTAAATATCAGAGGTTCTTGTTAACCTCAACAAGGGTGTGCCACCCCCTGCCTGCTTTGACTGGAGAGGCTGGTTTAGAGCTGGCCTCCGTTTCTTCCGGGGGGACATGGCTTTGATATTACTGCCCTAATTATTTCTCATGGATCTCGATAGGAGGCGGCCCCTACCCCCTAACCTTAAATATCCTGCCACTCCGGAAGCAGCGCTAAGATGGCAATCTAGGTCAAAATAAACAAATCATACCAGAGCGTTGTGACACGCCTGAGTCAGGAATCACAACCACCATGTTGTGTGTAAACTTCACGACCTCTAAAACATGCACTTAATAAGTAAAAACTAAACACAACACTAATTATTCAAAAGAACTAAAGCTGAGTGTGCCACAACGGTCTGGTATGATTTTTTAAACCTAGTTTGTAAATTGTGTGTTAGGTTAGTTATTTACCTCAAGAAGAAATCAGATTGCAGATCTCGAAACGTAGTGTTACTGATTTTTTGTATCACTGAAGCTCTACATCTTTAGTAACATCTTAAATTTAGTTCTTAGAAATCGTTCACAACAAAAGTCTTTAAAATATCTTTAAATTAAGACAAAACGATGAGTTTCTTTAACCCATTAAGCTACATTATGATATAATTTAACTAAGTATTACAGTAATTACTAATATATTTGCCATGCCAACTACATTAAAAATTGAACAGCTCCAAACCATGACACGCTCTCAGATTGCTTATTTACAGGACAACAATAACAGTATCATCGGCTTATCTCCCGACATTTAACCACTATAAAGGAGGAGGCCGTCGTTGCCCAAGGGACAAAAGCCAATAGACACATTATAACCTGAGAAGAAAGTAGCACTGTTCGCCCTTGTACCACGCGAGACGGCCCGAATAGGCCGCCGCCACTTCTGCCTGTAGCGCCCCGGGCAGGCCACCTCAGATAACTGACATTACCACGTAAACATAGGCACATCTGGGCCCGGGACTGTTGGGTGAATCCTGACTTGCCGGACACGATTGTGTTTCCTTTATGTTGGGCTATTCACCTGAATCACCCATTTCAGAATTGACCCCGCTTTCCCAACTGTGCGAGAAACACAAAACCTTCCGATGGTCGGCATGGACTGACTATTTATCCGGACAAATTGGAAATCCGCCTGTATTTATTTCATCCCACTGTCGCCCGTTCAATGTTTTGATTCTTTGGTTTTGAATCCTTAACATCAATTATTATCTGGATTCATATCCGGGAGTCTGAAATAAGATTTCCGAATTCCAGCGTTTCCAGGTTCTTGGCAAACTCGTGCTTTAACAAATTGCCATCACATTTGAGTCAGTTAAGTGTCATTGTTTCGAGTGAATAATTAACATTTTCAGAGACTAAACTGTTACTTTACTAAAACCTAAAAGACTTTATCTTCCAAATATACATTTGCAATGGATGTCGCCAGTCAATATGAAGTGCTGAAGAACTCTTTAAGTAAATAAGAGATAATCTGCGAAATAAAACTGTCGATTTCAGTTTCAACTAACAAAAATAACATAGCATAGCATTTGTTTACGGTTTTTATGCTAAATTTAAAAAAATCCATATTATTTTTCGCTTTTTATATTATTTTTTCAGACCTTATTTCTTCGGTCAGTTTAACCAAAAATGACACCTTTTCAGAAGCTTTCGATGATGACCATGATATGCTACAAATTTCGTACTCCACCACACCATAAATGTATAATGGAGTGAGAACATACTTAAGTGTACACAAGTCTTAGAAGTATACCGGCTATATAAACGGATTTCACTTGCTATCATTTGATTAGATGCATTTTAGAGTCCCATAAAGCCACCATAAAAAGGGTATGGACTACGTATTTAGCCAAATTGTAAAAATTGCCAAATCTATGGTAGGCATCCAAAAATTGTGTTTATTTTCCTTTTCAGCAAACACGCTAGCCCGCAAAGTAATTTGTTCAGTTGTTTCGACATGAATTAGCAACACAAAAATAACCTTACATAATTTGTGACCTAGGCAACAAGTTATGCGAAATGGGGAGAACAATGTAAACATATGAAATTACGTAATTAGTAGAGAGTTCTATTAACACATAAAAATATAAAGTTATGCTAAAAAACTATTTAAGTTATATATGAAGCAAATTCAATGGTGTATTTAATATCTTCTTTTAATCTGTCTAATCGTTTGCTGAAACAGGATTACAGGGATTTTCCACCATTATGTGCTACGATAACGGAAACGTTTACAGTATCGTTATCTCATCTCTTCTTCGAATTGTAAAACCCTAAAATATAGCGTTCAGCATCAAAAACAACAACAATTCAAACACACGGTGATAGACCAAAATAAAAATCATAAAGATTAAAGATTAACGAAAAGTTCATGGTTTTTGCTATTTTGGTGACTATTTTGTTGTCACCTTTAACTTGGGTGTGTTAATATCCAAGCGTTTCATTGTTTACTTTTTTAAATAGCAAACACTATGTTTCATGATTTGTCACCAGAAGATGAGAGCAGACACGGTTCGCGGAAACGTCACATTTCTGTTATAGTAATTAGGTTTATCCTTTCAAATCACCCACGTCAATAATGAATATTTCTGCTCAATGTGAACAAGATAGTTTAGAAATACCCAATTCTGTATAATTATTTATTTTTTAAACTTACATACACCACAGAGAAAGAATCAAACATAAGGTTGAAGCAAAGTTATCAATGAAAGGCGTCTGTCTAATGCTGTCTGTTGGCATTGG
This sequence comes from Homalodisca vitripennis, assembly GCF_021130785.1. Classification (NCBI taxonomy): domain Eukaryota; kingdom Metazoa; phylum Arthropoda; class Insecta; order Hemiptera; family Cicadellidae; genus Homalodisca; species Homalodisca vitripennis. The sequence goes on from NC_060208.1 coordinate 199,444,703, forward strand.
CAACAAACAGCGCCGTGAGTAAGGTCTAGCGACACTAGAGCTCTCTGATGGTGTCGTCACTAACTACAACTTTTTACACGCGCGCCAACGGTCTGTATGGACACATCTTCAGTTTGTGATTACACTTATGCTCCACAGAAGAGTAGCTCTGCTGGGGAGGAAAGTACAGACCCGAAGCAGTCACTCTCTGCTCCTGGAGATGAACACCCACAGTTCCCACAGGTGTCTCCGTGTTGGCCAATCTATTATACAACAGCCACATTAACATACACTGGATATGAGGGGGGCGGGCCCGATATTATGCACTATTGTACCCTTCCCTCCCCCCCTCCACCACACCGCGGCTCGCCTCCGCGCGATCCCGTATATTGTGCCGGCTCACGGCTCGGAACGGCGAAAGGGTACCTCGGGGATCGCTCTCGCTCTCGGACCTGGAAACGAGATCACTGCGGCTGTACTTAGATTACTGCAGTACGACGCACGATGTGCCACAAACTAACTCGTAAATATACGGTAATTAGGGTTACATTACAATTCAGCTTATTCCTGTGTCTGGACATACGAGATAAACGAATTAAATAAACTTTTCAACCAAACTGCAACTTTGAGAAATCATACCTCGTAAACTTGAGATCCGAATAAGACAACAGTTTTATACAAGATTCATTAACAAAAAGTATGTCATTTTACAATTATATGATATGAGTTGTTGTTAAATTGTCATAGTAACTGTTATTTTTGACCAAGCGAGGGAAGAGAATGTTTTTCATGAACAGTAGTCAGTTATCGACTCCAAACGTCAGTTTGTGCTCCCACCATAAATTTTACTCCATATATTCTTCACTTGATAGAAGGGCTCAAATTCTGCCATTTAACTTATTTAAAGTCTGATAACAAAGAGTTCCAAGTCTTTTTTTCGAAATTTCAAACAAAACCATCGGAAGGAAATAAAAGCCGCCAAAGCTCGGGATATGGAGGGAAAATTAAGAAACTCACAGAGCCTTTTTTAAAAGTGAATGGGAGGTTATAAATAGCTTTACAGAACAAACAGATTCCTCAAAAAATCAAACCCGAAACTCAGAACACAAGGTAAAATAACAGACAATCCATTTCAAGTGGCAAATGAATTCAATTTTTTTTAGACTGTGGCTAGTTGTACAAAGCCCAGCTTTAAAATTGAACAGCGTTAACAAAAATGTATTACAAACACTGGTCTTCTCTATGATTCTGTCTCCTGTGTGTGAGACGGAGGTGGCCATCGTCGTGAGAAATCTCAAGCGGACTGTCTGTGTGGTCAAGCGTTGATTCAAGCACATTTTGAGGCCCTGCTCAATCTTTCTTTCGCCCAAGGCGTATTCCCATCTGCTGAAAGACAACCAAAGCATAAGTGGTTCCAATTTTCAAAAAGGATGATCCTTGCATCGCAAGCAACTATCGCCCTATTTCCATCCTTCCGGTCATGAGCAGAACTTTTGAAAAAGTTTTCTTTGACTATAGGGTTTCCTTATTCCTTATCCGATATTCTTAGTTTTGAACAGTTCGAATTCAGGAAAATCAAATCGATCATTGGTGCTGTCACAAAAATCTAAGATTGTGTTGATGGCTTGGAGAGGCGAGAACAAGTGGTCAGCTCAAAGTCCTTTGCGTGCACTATGCATGCAACACTGTTGCATCAGTTATCGACAAGTGATGTTCGAAGTTTGCTGCATAAATGGCTTTCTTCATACCTTAGTCGGAGAGATCAGTGTGTGTAGATTGCGAACAGTCTGTCAGGAAAAGTGAAAATGCCATATGGTGTTCCACAAGGTTCGATTCCGGCCATCACAACCCCAAACTAGGTTGATCAGGACCTCACCAGCACATCAAAATCAAACACTCAACACAAATTTAAATACTTAACTAATAAACAATTTCGCTAACCCCTAAATAAAAGTATTAATACACTAAAGTTCAATACAATGGACTATATTCTATCAGAACTAAAAATATTTGTAATAGTGATTGTATCTTGGTTTATCTTACCAATCCAATTATATTTTAGGACAGCGATCGATTTCGCCTTATATGCCATCTTTAGATCATTCTCAGATAACAGCATCATTAATCACAATCAATGTAGCCTTGACCTTGAACATTCCACGGACCACAAGTGAAACGACAGTCAACTGCGAACATGTAGGATATTAGGCTATGCCGGCCGCGCGCGCGCGCGTGTGTATGTGTCAGTTTGTGTTTATGAAATTTTACCTGCACAACGAGTGCTTCACGATTATCACATAATGCTATCACACTACTGACGAAATAACAATGGCCCAAATAACAGCCTAGAGGTACCCCAAGGAGCGAAATGTATTGCTGTCCTAAAATATAATTGGATCAGTAAGGCAAAACAGATTAATAATAATAATAATAATATCTTTATTGCATTTAAACAATTTCTGACATTGTATTGCAATCGTCAACTTTAACACATTTTGTAAAAAAAACCATGTACACGTTTTCAATCAGTCAGACATACATTTTAAACATTCATACAGACACATCCATTCCGACATCAGATCCAGCTGTTGAATTTTGATTTTTAAATTTCCCAGCGGCTCATCATGAATTCTTCAACAGAGTAAAACGCTTTAGACACCAGAAGGCGCTTGAAACGAGTTTTAAATTGATTTGTGTCGTTTGAATTTTTTACATTTGCACGGAGCCTGTTGATTAGTATGACACCAACTTGTTGCGGGAGGTGTTGAGACAACGTCAGTCTTTGTTGCTGTGTTCTGAAGTTGTCCCTGCCTCTGGTTTCATATTGGTGAACTTCCCTGCCACGAACCAAGACACACTTGGAGAAGCAGTACATGATCACCTGGAGAAGCAGTAGTTTACTCCAGAAAAAAACAATTATATCCACTAATTTGTGTATTCCTTGACATAAATGCTGTATGCTGTTAGCACACTTTTAAGTAGGCATGTAATTACTTTTACGTTGTAACAAATCAATAAATAAAACTAATATTTTTTTGTTTTATTTCTGATCAGTGAAACTAACTAAAGCGAAATTACATAATCCCATGGGTGCATTATGAAAGAATAATAAACACGTAGCTTATTGTTTGAGAGCCCGCAGTAGGATATAATAGTCCCCTATTCATTACAATATAAACCCTTGTGAGCAATAGACACACTAGGACAGTGTAAGCGGGCTACAGTCACGCCGCATCGTTAGGGTTAACTACCTCGACTACACAGGGCGTGCACATCCATTTTCCACGTCATCAATCTTAATTTTCCTATGACACGATCTTAGGGTGTTTTAAGACTTCTGATCCTCTCTATCACATGGTGATCATACATTTCACTACTGTGTTTAAAAGCTTCTCCAGTTTCATTCAATTCTACTTTAAAATCTATATTGAATAACAATTTTGTGTCGATAAACTGCTAAAATTTCAAATTAAAACTTGTTAAGGAGACGCGATATAAATAGATACTTAACTGTACCAGAAATATAAAAGATTTCACGAACTTTCAATTATTGCGTTGACATAATTATTCACTTTGTTAATTAGCTGAACATTTACGAAGCCTATCACACGATGGTCTGGAAGACAATTCATTTAAAACAATGATGGTTGATGAGGCAATGATATTAGTTTCCAAGTCATTAATAACAACTATAAAAAGGAGAGGCCCCAGCACAGACCCTTGTGTCTATTCACAAGATATTTCGAGAAAAAACTGACGTATAGATTTGAAATATTGCATGGACCTTCATTTCTATATTGGAAATATCGAGTTCGATGATGGTACATGTCGCTCCATGGGATTTGGCTGAGCGTTAATGAAGAGTTTTACATTGGTATCAAAGATCACACAGAGAAAATGCAGAATAAATAAATTTGTAAACAGACTACGTAAAATGTTAATGACATGTTAAGATGTGACATGGTAACAGCTATCAGAATAAAATGAACTATAGAAATGTGTTGCAACACCAGTGAAACCTGTTACGCGACATGTGGTGTAAATCAAAAATTAATTTAACTCATAAACATGATATTTTTCATAAGTATAAACAATGTTTCATATATAATATCTTACTTATTATTGCATTAACTGTTCCGGAGTTGTACCAATTTGATTACAATCATCAAAATTTGCGGAGACGCCTTACAGAGAGAAGGACGCAATCCGAGTACCTGACTGTACGCCAGGTATTGCATATCTTGCGCCTTATTCATTGCATAATATTATTATTGTAAAGTTGTATATATTAACCTTTATAATGCTAGAAGCCCATCTTGATAACGTGTATTACATCAGAAAATAATACGTAATATTGCCATAAGACCGTTCCTTTGAATTGTATTTAGAAGAAAGAATATACCACAGCACGTGTCGCATAAAAAGCTCTGTTAAGGCTGCATGAAAAATTACAAGTATATTGGTCATTACTCTCATTTGACTAGTATGTAATGTTAAAAGTCATATTCTTGTTTACAATGTATTTATTTATTCTGAGATTTTCTCGTTAGCATCATGGCTACCCATAAGAAAATTATAAAAATGTTAGCTAACGCTCAGACAAATCCCATGGAATGAAATGAACCATCATCGAACTCGATGTTGCTTAAGTAGACATGAAGTTCGCTTGCGCTCAGCCAATTTACGACTACAAATTGCTCTTGGCTACTTCACTAAAATCACTTCAACTATGCATAAACCTTTAACTGTATAGTTACACAAGAGATAACTCACCAATGCTATAAATTGAGGCACGGAAAAGTTAGCGTTTGGACTGCCATCTGTGGAGTGGGAGCTGAAGTAATAATCAAAGTTACGTGGCGCAGCCCTAGTGTATGACCTTGGAACTAACTGAAATAATCACTCGGATCCCAGCACACCACGTCCGTATGAATGGGTTATCTCCTGTGTAACAAATACTGTACAATCAACACTAAACTAACGATACGGATAATGAAAACTTACACAGAAATGTCAAAAAAGAGAGTTTGCGATATAATTAATGACAAGAAAGGTCGATTTACGCGGGACTACTGTCGGAAAAGCCGGCAAGAAGAGGTAATTCAGTAAAGACACGCCACAAATTGGAATGCTGCAACATTTGATAGCCGGCTACTGAAAGTGGCTCTCCGAAACAACTGAGGCGCTGCTAAAACCTACAGAATCATCACTGCTCAAGATTGCGTCAACTCATTGCGTACTGTAGTCAATAGTCAAGTATTTATTGCGGAGACAAAAAGTACATTTGTATAGCAAACGTCAAGTATCTAATAATTTTGACACATGTGCCACATCGAACTCTCATTTATGCATACATTTTGACACTCACTCTGCTCCATTCATCGCCAACTTTTTCCCACCTCAATTCGAGAGTAAGTCTTCTGATTGTGCGGTCTCCCAGTAATACGCCATGAACTCGTTCACGCTATAAAACGTGTTCGACACTAGACAACGTTTCAAACGAGTTTTAAATGCTTCATGCGTAGGCGAATTTATAATGATGAGATGAACTCCTGCGTGTGAGGGCAAACGTTCATGAACTACTGTCCTGTCTCTCCTGGTTCGGTAGTTTTCTCTGCCTCTTGTCTCGTACGAGTGAACATCCCGTCCGTTGGTCAAGGTGCATTTAAGCATACAATATGACGTTGTTTCTAAAATGTAGAGACTTGGTAGAGTCAACAGTTGCAATCTTTTGAAAACGGGCTTGCACGAATCTCTTATTTTAATTTTACAATGATGCGAATCGATCATATTTTGAAGCTTGAACGCTCTCAAAAATTGGTTACTTGCACATGCATCCCACATCACTATTCCGTAGGTGAGACGTGGATAGATCAAGCCATAATAAGCTGTCATCATAGCCTGAACAGGGCAGTAAAAGTTGCAAAAATTCTCGAGACACGTGTTTTGTATGTATTTTATAATAACTTTAAAACTTTGCGAGCGGAGGGACAGTTGGCGAAGTGAGTGGGGTGATCGCTGGATGTCGCACCTGTCGGCCAGGTCGGGGCCACGCCCACAGATCTAGTTCAACTTGACCGCTCTCGCCCGACTGGCCTGTCGTCACAGACCAACAAACCTCCGCACACCGCGTTCTACTGCTGGCCCATGTTACAGACGGCCCACTTTATCCTCTAGTCGCGCAATTCGTTACCGATGGCATCAACAGGAATTTGTAAGAGAGGGTGGAACAAAATACAGGATGTTTATGTACCCACACCAAACCTCTTAGGAATTAATTCATCAGCTGGTAACAATACTGTAGACACTTGTACTACAAAATATACCATTGAATATTCACAGAAAAAGGTTGTTCTCTTCAACAAAGTAACCACGGTAGTATGGTTCAAAACGTTTATGAATTTTCGTGTATATAAGTACACTTCTTCAGAAAAATATAAATGGTATGAATATTTACAACAAATATGACAGAAAAAGAAAGTAAGGGGTCAAACAAGAAAAACAAACATTATAATTAAACACAATAGATCAGCAGCTGATGGTCCATGACATGACGTGTGTGAGTGAGTGGCAGAAAAATAAATTTATCTTAAATCAAGACCCCTCGAATGTCTTTTCTGAAGTACCAATTGGTGTGCAGTTTCCCTTTTTCAATTTCAATCTATCAAGGTTTTCGTTTAAATTTTCAGGGACCTTATTTATGCCTTTGATGGTGTAACGATTTTTCTAAATTGTTTGTGTACATTGATAGCGTGACTTGCTGAAGGATTTTCTACGTCGCTATGGATGATGTCAAATCGATAGCCAGTCACTCGCATACGTAAAGGATCCGATGTTTGGCCGACATACTGTTTTTCACAGAAGATACGACCAAATTGATGAATAAGGTTTTTAGTGTCACAGTTGATAGTTCCTGTGATAGTACATGCTTGGTTGGTTATATTACTTTTGAAATTTTAACTTGTAGACATGATCTTACAGGTTCCACAACGAGGTTTTTGGCAAGGTTTACAACTAAAGGACTGTGATTCCTTATTTACATTTTTATAGGATCAATACAGACCAACATCTGTTTAATATTGGTTGACATTTTGAATACATCATATATCAGGCGAAGATTAGTCATATATAATAATGTCATTAGTGGGAAGTGTTGATTAAATGCAAATAGACTTTTACCTCCTCTTCACTTTCTACTAAGTACAGCGTTTTAAATCTGACACTGATACAGATTGACTCCTTGAATCTGGAGTCCACGTCCGTTCAGAAAATTGGGTAGGGTACGATAAGTGGACCAGGTTTTTTATATCTAAGAATGTAATCACCGATACCTAATATTCGCATCTCAAATCCTAGACTATAAATCAATACAAAAGTACTAGCTGTTTTCCCGCGGCTTTGCACGCTTTTCATAAGCTTTGGTCGTGTATGTACACTTCTGGTTCAAGTAAATTATACTTCCAATACCGAAGTAGACTTTGCCTTGTTTCCACGATCAGGAAAATATGTGTATGTTTATAGCCATTGCACACGCACTTTATTATAAAGTGGTCTAACACTCAAGATTTAATTTCAAACATACATATATACATCAAATTATACAGATAAATATAAATCATAACTTAGCGCCTTCAAATAGTGTTTGGTTATTTAATATACTCAACTATTTCGTAATTGCAGTTTATAGTGTGCAGGCGATTTGAAAAAAAATATATATTTATCAGTGCTGCCTGGTGGCTAGTTACATCAATGGACATAGCATATAAACCTTCTCCGTGGAAAAATACACATGCATAACAAATTTTCATAATGATCGGTAAAGTAGATTACGATTCCATAAAGGACAAACACACAAACATTCATTTATATATATGAATGTTACATATATATAAATGCTCCTCTCACAATTACAGTTGTTTCTTTCCCCACAAATTTCACATAATGGGTTTTTTCGGTACGAGTCCAACATGTTGAATTTAACGAAAAAAATTTCGTATCATCTTTCAAAGCAATGTCGTGTAGTTTCTAAAAACTGCCTGCCATTTTTAATAAATCAAATGTTACTTATATAAAATTTAAATATTACATTACGAGTATTATTTTTAAAGTGTTTTACAGACTGTTGATATAGATTATTTAAGTTAATTGTTCAAAATAGTTGATCAGTATCGATTGATTATACAGGGTGATTCATGAAGTTCTCCCCCCACTTCTACAGCACATTGTACTAGTAAAAATAATGAAAAAATGTTATATAAACATAGGTCCAAAAACGCTTCGTTAGCGAGTTACAGCTAGCGAAAGATTTCGCCTGAATTCCTGGGTAAAGAGTAAAATAAAGCCATACTGAACTTTTGGAAAGGTTAATTAAGTAAGAAATATTGTGGATTCTTATGTATTTTTACCTGATAAAGCTAATAAAATAGGTTTCAGAACTGTACCTGTAGTAGTTTTTGAGGGATTCAGGGTTAAATGCAAAAAATTGGGGCACGAAACAATGTTTTTTTAAGTTTGATGTACAATAACTTTGTTTAAATTGGTAATAAATACATAAAATCAACAAACATTAATTGTAGAGAATTTAATTCTGAGAAAATTGATATAATCAAAGTCTAAAATAAAACAGAAATAAAGTACCAAAAAATCGATTTTATTCAGTATAATACATTACTAGTTTTAAAGCCAAAATTAATCAGGTTGGGCCAACCGTACGCACCTTTTTATAATATATGTTCGAAAATGAGGCCAATCATTATCAATACATTTTGCAGCATGTTTATGTATTGCTTTTGTTGCGTTTCTTAATTTTTCAGGACTTCCCTGTATCTGCACAGCCGAATCCATAATACGGGCAATTAATTCATCACGAGAATTCACTTTTGTCTTGTATACAATGTCTTTCATCCATCCCTAGATGCAATAATCCAATGGAGATAGATCTGGTGATCTTCGTGGCCAAGGGTGAGGCCCTCCACGACCAATCCAGTGTCCAGGAAATTGATGACTTAAGTAAGCAGAAACGGCACGTGAAAAGTGGGGAGGTGCTCCGTCAATGCTGGAAGTACAAATTTTGTCTGAGATGTAAAGGAACATTCTCCTAACAGCTGCGGCAACTCTTCTTGAAGGAAAAGCAAATAAAACTCAGCATTTAGGCGTCCAGGTAATATGAAAGGTCCAATCAGCCGATTGTGCAAAAGGCCACACCAGACATTGACGCTAAAATCGGTGTTGAAAGTTCTGTTCCACTACCTTATGTGGATTTTCTTCTGCCCATGAGTGTTCATTGTGCAAGTTATTGACACCATCCCGAGTGAATTGTGCCTCATCCGTAAACAAAGTACGCTTGTAGAGTTGATTATTAATATTCAAAAAGTTGCAAAACTCCAAGTGAAGCGGACCATCCCTAGCTGTAGATGTTGAACCTTTTGTTTATGAAACGGATAAAATTTGTTTCGATTAAGTGAACTCCACACCGTTGACTGCGAAACTCCTATCCGCCTAGAAATACGTCGTGTACTTACACCTGGACTGCGATGAACAGCATTAATAACAATATCATCATCAAGTTGGACAGCTCGTTCATAATTGGTTCTAGTACTTGGTAGTGATCCTGTTTCCCGAAGAGTACGAAAAGTTCCTGAAATTTTTTCGTATCTGGAATCCTCCTATTAGGGTAACGTAGTTCATATTCTTCTACAGCAGCTCTAGCATTACCATTACAGTAACCCAAAATAAATCCATATCAGCGTATTCCTCTGATGTAAATAAGTAAGGCATTTTTTCGCTGAATAAAACAATCGAATTATAACTCACAGAAAAATTGCATTAATAACACGATTCACAGAACCCGATCTCCTGCTGTAGCCTGCAAAACACCACTAATACACAGTTCTAACGTAACAGTACAGAATACCATTGTTGATCAGCTGTTATTTGTGCGTTACAACTTAGAAATTAATAAAACAAAAAACTGCATTTCGATGATTAGTAAACAATAAATGGGAAAATGTTTTGCTTCATTTATTTTTGAACATTTGATGTAAATTTTTATTTAACAAAAAAAAATGCAACGTAATAAAACATTATATTTTTATTTACAAACAAATTTATTTAACAGTTAATCTTGTTTTCCTCAATTTATCTCATCATTAAGGAACAAACATTTTGTTTTTGTTTTATTTTAAACTAAATACTGTACGGTATTTCTTTACAGCTAGTAATTACTAGCTTTACCCAGGAATTCAGGCGAAATCTTTCGCTAGCTGTAACTCGCCAACAAAGCGTTTTCGGACCTATGTTTATATAACATTTTTTTTTCATTATTTTTACTAGTACAATGTGCTGTAGAAGTGGGGGGAGAACTTCATGAATCACCCTGTATCGATGGTTATGATTAAATAATATCGTTTGCCAATTTCGATATAAAAAATCGGGTCCGCTTATCGTACTACACGGGCCCCTAATCCTCGGTGGACCGAAAATCTTTTCCGAGTCCACCAAAACTGAATACGATCCTGCTGCTGGGTAAACTAGACCGAGCTCCTTTGTAGCCTAGATGTCTCTGATGTTGGAACGACTTTTTTTTTGGATCTTTCTGACGGATCCATGGAGTCTTTACCAGTATCAGATTTTAGATGAAGCATTAAGCACAAGGTGAAATGGAGCTAAACTCAATATTTGCACGGAGATTAGCCAATTATCTTAGAAATTGCTTTGCTATTTTTTGTTGTCTGTTGGGAAATTATGTCATACTGTTTTTATAATATACCTAGTTAGCTTAATCGTAAATAATATCTTCTGTAGGAATTCCAATGAATGAGAAATAACTAAATATTAACTGTACAATTCTGAAGAAGGTAACAATGTGGTACTCATAACTTTACACTCGACAGTTCTCTCTACAGAACTGATCTCATGAACTGCTCCTCGAAGGTTTACCTTGTCTCGATCGTTCTTAGTGAACGGTACTATAAAGACCAATAACCACTCAGTTCGTCGTGTATATTGAATTCATTTCCCGCCAAAGGTATTTGTGAAATAACGTTATTGAGATAATTGTTGGACGAGAGTTTCAAAGTAACTCTTAATACATTAGGTACAGAAATAACGGGATCGTCTCGATAACAGATTTACAAAAAAACTGGATACAGTGTTACTTTTCATACTAAGGGGTGACCCAAACCGGAACCGGACAAAGTATCAAACTGGTGTATAAGCGCGCTAGCGAGCCAGTTACCACAGACAAAGGATTATAGGTTAGTTCCTCTGCGTAGTCACTAATCACTAGCTGCTGGTAGCCTGATCACGTGACACACTAGTTTACTCGGTATTGATAAGTCACGGCCGACACTGCAGTGTTCTGGTCAAGCCTTACGAGTCAAAGCTTCATTAGACACATCTTCATGTAAAACATTATAAATCTACCAACGTCCTTTTTAGAGCATTCGGCATTAAATATTCTATTAATTGCAAATACCTGATTTTTAATACTGTTAAACAAATCTACACCACGAGTCTGTGATATATGTGCAAACCTAGTACTATTTCATCTTCAAACACTTTTCTATGATTGTCCATTGACAGGTAGTTGCTTATGACTTGTTTATGCGTGGTCACTTTCTTGAACCACACCGTGCATACAGCAACACTGCACTTCTTTGCCATTTACACATTTTGCAGTTAATTGTTTCTGCTCTTTGCAAGCAATGGGATATACTCAAAAGACTCCATCACCTGAAAGAAACCGAGCTTTGTGTCAACTGACCTCTACTACCTATCCTTCGGCTCCAAGTGTCAACTTACACTTCGTCTAAAGCAAACTTATTTTATCATCACCTGAACAGTTCATATCGTGCCTATTCTCTAGTTATTTATTTTTTACAATCAGCACTTTTTACAAAATTATAGCGTAACGTAAAAGAATTTATTCTACTTTCATCTATAGTTCATCATACAATGTAGAATCTTAATGTTATCCTTTCTTCGATTTGTGAAACATGCACTCCGGGGATTCGAGGCTATGAACCTCACCACAGATGAAAATAAGCTTATTTTGCTACATGCGTACAATTCTTTATAACTTTGTCTACACGGTTTTTAAATTACCTTTTCATATATAGTCAAACACAAAATTATTTCAAAGTCCCTGATGGTTTCTCTTCCACTGTATTATTAATGATTCAACATATCCCATCAATTGTATTCCTTCCAGCAGCTGCAAGTTTAGAAAATCACTGGAGAGACTGGTCCACAGAGTGGGGTTGAACTAGAAGATTTTTTACAACTGTTCCATAACCAAAATACTTTCTGACTCAATAATGACCCTGAAGGAAGTCCTATATCACCATTGCAGGTATATGCTGGTAAGTAGAGGTACTCTTCTTCTTCATAAAACTTCCAGAATGGGATGGCATGCTGCACACTTATCTGTATATCCTTCCTTAATCTTTTCTTATTTTATTACAACCTGCATTACTCCTGAAAGACAACCAGTTTTATACATCTCTTTCTTGAGTCTCCCATTTCGTATGTTGTTGTCAGTATGCCTACACAGAGTAAAGAAATAAATCAGTAATGTTATATCATGAATTTTTAAAATTTGTTATAACATTTCAACAGTATTTAGTGTGGTGATGGAACTATGGTAGAGGGGAATTGAGTATACCATGAACAATCAATAAGTCTTATAAATTTATCAATGCTTATTTGATTTAGTTGAGTTTGCTCTACAGCAATGCACATCAAAGTGAATGCTATTCATGTTTAAAGGATCGTTATGGTAGTTAAATTTTATTAAATTGTCTATTTCGTGTGATAATATGCTGTCTGTTTTATTACTAACCCATAAAACTATTTACATTTCAAAAACAATATATCCCTACTTTTACTTAACAACTCAATGTATTTTGTTTAAACATTTTCTATTAATTAATAATCAATAATGTAATTTGAGACAGGAGTAAATGTATAAGCACCATCATTTGATAAACAATCTATGCAATCCAATTTTATCCAATTAATCTGTAATCTGCAGCCACTGTTGACTCAATACAACTAATTGGAGGATCCAGAGTCCATTAATTAATCAAATTATCAGGCCAAGTCATCTGGCTGGTAGTTATTTCTGTTTATTCTCAACCCTCCATTAAAATTAGTTACACAATTCAGGGGGGTGAAGGGGAGGGAGGGATATATAAAGCTCATTATCCACCCCACAACTTGTTAAGGGTTGTAATTGATAGCAGGATTAATCTTCTTCACAAGGTTATTGATATCACCAGTGGGAAAAAAGGACACTGATGAATATTCAAGTTTTCTTTTAGACAGATGTTGGTTGGAAAATCCTGCTGTAATTACTTTTTTGTTCACATTTCTGCTGATAATGCCCAGATTAAAAGCCACTTTACGAAACAGTATAAATTAAGTTTAACTGTATCTTGTAAAAATATGTGTTAAAAATTGTGGCAAAATGTGGGGTTGTAACAGAAAATCCTTTTTGTTGAAGCAGATAATGCTTTTCGAATACTGAAGAAATGAGTAGTTAAAATTTAGATTGTTATATGTCTCAAATTGTAACAGATTTAATTAATTAAAGGTTTTTGGATTTTAAATATAATTTTTATTTTTGTTAAAATATTTATCTTCCTCGCCTGGTATCAAAATTAAATTTAAACAATAAACACAAAGATTTTACGGACTATACTGTACTGTAACCAGAGTATTAACAATGTGCGCATGTTTAAATGGCTTGATCAAAGACAATGTCAACTCAAAATAAATTAAATTCTTTATTAGTACCCTCAAAAGTATACACTTTTATAGATATATGTACAGTATTTCTCATCATAATTTTAAATGTTTATTTCCTTTCCATTATTTTTATGAATGTATTGTGATGCTCCACAAAATAAAATAAGATATTCTTTCATTAAAAATAAATATTTGAGTACCTGCAAATACTTCAATAAGTTGTAATGACTTGCAAATATATCCTTCCATATGTACATACATAGATACGTCTGGTATCTAGATAGATTGAAATAGATAGATTAAAATAGATTGAATTAAAAAAATATATTAATTAAACAAATGGTAGCTAGAATTTGATAAACTTTTATAGTTAAATGTTAAGGCAAGTAACAAAATTCAATTATATTACGCTAATTATCATAATTTTTACACCAAGATAGTTTTGACAAAAAAGTAAGTATTTTTCATAATACACCGGTTTTCATCATTTATTGCCTATTTGATGGTTTAAGCTTACATAAACCATACCAGCAGTCCCCCAAACAATTAAATGCTTTGGTCTAACACTCTTCCCACAATAAATATTCGTTAGTGTCTACATTCAAGTAAATTATGGTACTTATTTTTCTTGTATTATAGAGCTCTAAATTGGCTAACAGTGGGTAAGCAAATGTGAAACTATAAATAATATAGAAGTAACTTTTTTTAAGTGTTTGACTATATGAAAATAATAAGGTTTATCAGAGAGAATAGATGTTTTTTTTTTTTTTTAATTTTACCTGCATACAGTAGCTTCTAATGTTTAATTATTTTGACTGTACACTATCAACTAAAATATTTTCAGTTGTGAAAAGATGATGACAACACAGTTATTGCAACCTATTTGGCATAAACAATTACAAAATCGCCACCTATGTATGCAAAACTGAAGCCTGAAAATCAAAGTTTGGATGAGTTTTTTGCAATGAATATTCAATTCTACCTTCAGATTATTGACAAAACTCAGGAAAATTCTGCAGTCACTAGGAAACATGATGCCAATGACTTCTTCTTCTGAGGCACTGCTTCAGATCTCACCAGGTCTCTTGGGAAACACTAGGACAGGAGACAGATGAAATAGCCCTGGCAACACCTAATCATCACCTTCCTCTACCGCCACCATCTCCACAGGAACCTGGACATCCGATCCTGGTGCAAGCAGACGTACACCACTCCAATTCTTTTCTAGACCATACCAACATGTCAAGCTGCAATAGTAATATAAAAAAATTCCGCAATGCTCAGAGTCATCTTCAACAGAAACAAAACTGTTTTTTAGGCAGCACTCAGCAGATAAAAATGACTACCTGACAATATGTCATCAAAACATAAGAGGTCTCAATACAAAAAATAAACCGGCTAAAACCAACTACTAAGTGAAGTATGCCCCAGCCTCTTGGTTCTAACAGAACACGGTCTCAAGCAAAGCGATATTGAAACCACAAAACTTCTAGGATACTCTCTCGTATCTGAATACTGCAGAAAAGAACATAGACTGGGGGGGGTTGCTATTTATTGTAGAGACAACTTAATAAACAATATAGAGGCCATAGACATGAGTAACCACACTGCGAAGAAAAAACTATTTGAGGCTGCAATGGCGCATATTATAATCAAAGGGAAGCATCTCTTTCTCCTTGGCGTATACCGCCCTCCCGGGGTAAACATTCAAAATAGCTTGGACATCCTATCAAACATTCTGGACAATAGTCAAGCACATAATAGGTCGTTTATTCTGACAGGAGACATAAACATTGACAGATTAAAACCCAACAACCCGGACAACCTGATGTTTGACAACGAATTGGCAACACACAACATAAGAAGGCTCCCTTTGCCACCAACTCGCATTACAGTTGACACAAGCACTTCAATTGACTGTATATGCACTAATATTCCAGAACATGACCTTAGCGCAACAATTTTACAAACTGGACTATCGGATCATACCGCCCAAATATGTAGCCTGGACTTTTGTAAAAATTACGACAACACGCAAAACTCTTCGGCGACAAATGGGAAGGAGAAACCTTGACCAGCTCAAGTCACTGCTTTCCATAAAAAAACTGGGATACTGTCTATAATGCTGAAGATTGCGGAAACAGCATATAACATATTCGAAGGAGTGCTGCAAACTGCCCTTGACATCTCCCTGCCCTCACAAGAAGAGCAAAAATAAAACTAAGAGTAAACCAATTCACTACTATGACCAAGAATCAGCTGAGATAAAAGCTGCCTACTTAAGAGCCTCAAACACCTATGAAAATTACCGGAAGGGCACAAGATAAAGAAACTACGGTAAACATAAAAAAGAAGTAACGACAGAAAACTAAGGATGTTGCAACAAAATGCAAATACACAGAAAATAATGACATCTGACAAACAAATCCAAAGCTGTATGGGACATAATACATACAGAGACCAATGCCAAACAACTTAGCAAAACGTGTCCTAAGCTAAACAATTGACGATGTAGTGGTAGACAATCCTCTTCAGGTAGCTGAACAACTAAACACTTTCTTTACTCAGATAGCAGAAGTGACATTACAGCAAAACAACCAACAGCCAGGAGACAGCAGATTAGAAGAGGACCTAAACCTCTTAAACCACCCTTTAATACAACCATTTGATCTGACTGCCACAACATGGGAAGAAGTAAGTCAAGTAATACACAACCTAAAAAACAAATCATCGAGTGGTACAGACGAATACTCATCAAAAGTTGTAAAGCATTGCGCAGTGGAATTGATTCATCCCTCTTGCATCAATTATAAATAAATCATTTTCCCTGGGCCAATTCCCAACAAAGCTTAAAGTCTCCAAGGTCTATCCCCAGCACAAAAAAAGGACCAAAAACTGACCCAAAAAACTATAGACCCATTTCCTTAATATCAACGTTTTCAAAAATTATTGAAAAAATAGTATTGAAGAGACTAATGACACATCTTACACAACAGGACTTAATTACTGACTGCCAGCATGGCTTCCAGAAGGGAAAATCTACTTTATCTGCCATCATAAGTCTGGTCGAATCTATAATTGACAGCATAGAGGAGGGACAATTTGTCACTGCCTTATTCCTAGACTACAGTAAGGCCTTTGATTGCTTAGGACACAGCCTCATCTCTAAAAAACTTGCAGCTTTGGGAGTAACAGGTCTGGAAAACAAGTGGTTTGATAGTTATCTCAAAGGGAGGATCCCAAATTGTGTGGAGATTCAGCATACTACTACATCTGGCGTCACTAGCATGTTCAGATCTTGTCCTCAACCAATTACTAGAGGAGTCCCCACAGGGATCTGTGTTGGGACCCATTTTGTTTATTCTGCTGACTAACGACTTCCCAGCTCTAATTCAAAATGAAAGTACGAGCTGCATAATGGTACGCAGATGATTACCACACTCTTCTTCTAAGAAATGACACAGCTGAACAATTGTACAGTAACTCTATCACATCATTAGAAAGCGCCATAATCTACAGTAAATTAAATGACTTAGCAATAAACCCTGACAAAACTACACAGGTACACTTAGCAGGAAGAAAGAAGGTACCAGCAAGCATTCCCAATATACCAGTGGCTAACCAGATCAAGTTTTTGGGAGTAACTCTCGATAGCAGACTCACATGGGCAGATCATGTAAACAACATATGCAATAAAATTAGTACAGGCATCTACGTTGTTTAAACGTATTAAATGGGTAGGCTCTCTGGAAGCGGCAAAAATAGCCTACTATGCGCTAATAGAGTCTCACATTAGGTATGGCCTTATAGTCTGGGGAACCTCCCAAGGAAACCTCAAGAGAGTTCTGGTACTCCAAAAGAAGGCAGTCAGGACCCTTGCAAACCTTGAGCCACTACAAACTTGCCGACAGGCCTACCAGACCCTAGGCATACTTACAGTACCTGCACTTTACATTTATGAAGCCATCTTGCACGTAGATAAACTACATCTGCAGACTCACATGGACCTCCATAATTACCCCACACGCCATGCCTCAAGGCTCACCCTACCTCAACACAGAACAGCTTTATATGAGAAGAAACCTTCATACATTGGCCGGAAATTTAAAAACCTTCTACCAGACTACCTCCGCAGCCTGACAGGAAACAGACTAAAGAACCTACTTCGAGAGTTTTTGCTGAAGAGACCTGTATACACCATTGAAGAGTTCCTGGAATCTGCTAACACTGGAACCCACGTGATTTTTAAAAATTGAAGCATAAACCTCCTAAAACTCACAATGATGACACTATTAAACTGTAATTATCTAACTTTGCATTAATGTATTATATTTTGACAAATTACTATACTTAATGTTCACGTAATAAAGACATTTTGATTTTTGATTTGATTTTTGATAAATAAAAGAGAAAACCAAATCCCAACATTGAAAAGACAGAATCAGGCTCAACCCAGATTTCAGGCCAGGAATGTGCCACATACAGTGAATACTTGGAATATATTACGTGTAAAAAACGATTACGATAAGAATATCTACAAGTTATAGTAGCATACATTCTGTTAACTAGCAAACATTTCAAGGTGGTTCAGAAACGTGCAGTTTTTACAATGTTGAAAAAAGTACCTAGGTGCTCTTTGACGATTCAAGTTCTTTAACTCTTGAAGGTAACACCTGGAGCAGTTACTGAACTTTTCAGAAGTTGGTAATATTTTACGGTTTCCAATATTAGCTGGTTGAGAGCTCGTTTTCTCATGTAACTTAAATTTCTTCACTTTGTTTATAAATAATTTAAAACTTTTGTTTTCCTACACTCAGACATATTTCTTTGCCAAACTTAAAACAATGAATAAAATACTAATATAGTTAATTCAAGTTAAAATACGCATATTGGATACATAATCGATTGAAACAAAACTAAAACTCTTAGTTAAATGCTAAATATATACATGCAGCAATATATTCATGTGGGTCCTTCCGATTTGTATAAATCTTACATCAGATTGTCTAGGTACTTAAATATGTTTTTAACATGCAGAGTGTTATATATAAAAAGAGTACACACTCAACGTTGTCAACCTGTTCAGAATGTCCTACACTATTACGTGTGGCCATATTCAATGTCATGTTAATTAAAAGACGAAAATTATAACAAACAACAGAAATTTACCAGATGCAGATAAAGTTATATTTATGCATAATAACAGCTAATAATAGCTCACATGTCATAGACCTTCAGTCACACCTTTACCTAGTTGCTAAAAGTTTATTTATCGATCAAAAGTTCAGATCATGAGATAATCAACATTCAGTTTTGTGTCTCTCCTACTCCTGTGCAAATAAAAAATATCTCTTTTAGAAAATTCTACGAAATAGTTTGGATTTGTCCAAGTTTATTGCTTGTAATTGATTGCACAAATATGTATCATATATGTCATAGTTCAGTATATGGCATACTAAATAAAAATAATTTAATTTTGAAAATTGATTGAAAAACAGGTAAAAAATAATGTTTACAAAGGCGTACAAAACGGGCAAAAGGACACTAGGATTTTTGGCAAGAACATTGCTTTCGGTAATTGAACGCGATTTCAGGTAGATATTCATTCTCTGCCACAAGTGAAGTCCACGAGGCTAAAATGTTTGTAACTGAGATTCAGAGAGTGACAGAGCTAAAACGCATTACTGACAAGAAAATATCCAAGTTTTAGTTGTCAAGATAATATTTAACATAATATTGTTAATTACACCAACTAGTTAACGTAAAATATTAACCCTTTTAACAGCAATGCCCATATAACTTATATGGACTTCAAAAATATATATGTATAAAATACCAGTATCAGATTATACGAATGTTCACAAATTGTTTTATG
Source organism: Homalodisca vitripennis (assembly GCF_021130785.1). Lineage (NCBI taxonomy): Eukaryota > Metazoa > Arthropoda > Insecta > Hemiptera > Cicadellidae > Homalodisca > Homalodisca vitripennis. Next base: position 199,464,306 of record NC_060208.1, read on the forward strand.
ACATAAAACGCAACAGACCTTTCGCTAGCAATGTTACGCTTTACCAAAATGATCATAAATTATCAATCTTTCTTATACAGTTGTTTTTGAACTAAACTTTATAATGTATTTTATAAATTATACAGAACGTATAACCGGTGTGCAACTTCTATATGTTTATTAGCTGTAAATGAAAACAAATTATAATATTTACTGTTGAGAGCAATTGTTATAGATAAAAACTGATAGAAGTTGTCTTAAGAAATATCACATCTCAGAACATGAGATAATTGACTTTCAGTTCTGTGTCTAAGTTTGATTGACATCCTCTTTTTGGAATGAGTGATACTGAATCTGGTTTTTAATACTTTGTCAATGCTTTATCAATTGTGTATAATTATTATTGCCCAAGAATTCAAAAAGTTGTCAAGCAACAATCAAAACAAGAACATTAAGCACTCACAATATAGTTTAATGAATTATCAATGAAAATGGGAGATATTGTACATATATTGAGGGACATTTTAAAAATGCCTGTGTACAATATTGCTTTAAAAAGTTGTTTTAAACTCGCAAAGGAAAATATACAAAGAAAAAAATGTAATGTAGGCCTGATGATGGATTTATTAGCAATGCTATTAACTGCTTGGAACTGGAATAACTTATAAAACTAGAAGCAGTGAACAATCGTACAGATATTCCTCCCCCAACAATATCGCCACATCAGTTTTATTGACCGCTATATTAGAATTGGAGGAACATTGTGTATCAGTATCAATCCAAAAGTAACAAAAATTTACATCATACATCACTCCTAGCTGATACTAAACGCCAACCTGTAACCTTTGATAGGGACAAGGTAATTAGGAGCAAATAATTAGTGTTATAAAATCCTTGTGTATACATCTAAATGTGATGACATTAAAAAAAAAATAATAGTCAAACTCATCTCTCCTAATAATTGGACCATTGGCATACAAAATTAATCTTAGTCTATCATCCTTAGATTATGCAAACTGTCTAAAAGCTTCCAAATCATTCCCTTATTTAAGAAAGGTGTTAGGTTTTACATTGATAAATGATTAAACAATAACATTTGTCTCGGTCTTTTAAAACATTTTAGAATCCTATGAAAATTTCCAGCTGTTGATTTTTTTTTGGAAAAGTATAAACATTTCTCAAATAGTCAGTTTGCATTTAGGTAAGGTCTTTCAACAATGTTACCATAGGTAATACTGTACAAATATTTTAATGTTTTAAGTTTTGAAGCAAATGAGTTTTGTAGAAGTGACGTTATTACACTTAATTAGACTTAAGCAAGGCCTCTGACAGTTTCTCTCATGAAATTCTACTAAATAAACTATAGTAGTTGTTCTCTTAGAGCAACAAGCTTATAAATTGCACCGAGTCCTATAAGAACATTAGCGCTGCTTCCTGAGTGACAGGATATTCAGGATGGGTAAGGTTAGGGGGTAGGGGCCGCCTCATATTGAGATCCATGAGGAAGAAATAGGGCACTAATATCAAAGTCATGTCCCCCCAGAAGAAGGGGAGGCCAGCTCTGAATCAGCCTCTCCAGTCAAAGCAGGCAGGTGGTGGCACACCCTTGTTGAGGCTAGCAAGAACCTCTCATACTTAGGAAACGAACCCCACCAACTCCAACAGTCACCTCTCGCAGTAGACTAGACCTATTGAATTACCCTTGCATCCCAGAATCTCGACATTTGTGGTTAGTGATGTGCTGCTCCTGGACATCCATAAGATTTCCAGGTTTAAGTAACACATTGATTTTTGCTGTGCCCAGTGGTAGGTTCAACTGGAAGGTATAAACTAGCCAGAAGTGATCCCTTCTGGGTGTTAAACAACAGTTATATGGATCAATCATACTTTTATGGTAGAGTATATAAAGTCAGTGTAGGTGATCGATTTACACCTTTTCAGGAGGTTCTTGCTGAGGTCCGGCAGGGTTCCATCCTGAGCCTTCTTCTTTTTATTCTTTATACTACAAATCTGTCCAATAATTTAAATTGGAACACCATAATGTATGCATATGATATCGCTTTGTTAGTGAACGATAATTGTCTGAGTAATGATATAAACAATGTTAAAAGGGAGGTTTAAATAATGGTTTGAATCTAACTTTTTTTTAATTTAAGAAAACAAAACTGAGCATATAATTTTTTTTTTCCTTTAAGAAATATTGGAAATGTAAGTGGAATTTCAAGAGCAGCAAAACTCTTGGGTGTTGTTTTATATTTAAAAATTATCTGGGAAGAACACACTAACAACATAATTTCAAAGCTATAAAGGTTTTGTTTTTTATTGTGAAAGTTAAAATCTACGGCAGTGGGTAAAGAATGAGGATGGCATATTTTAGCTTTTTCGTGTCCATTTATTATGTTATATAATTAAGTTTGGCTTGGGATGTAAGAATAGAGTTGCTAATTTAATGCTAATATAATGAATGGTTCAAGCATTTTCATTTTTCAAAATTTGAAGTAGCATGTGTGAGAAAATATTGTAGAATTAATTATGAGCCATAAATGCTTGATAATCAAAATATTCAATAAAATACTAGAAACCTTTCAATGTAAGGCATATTTAGTTTTAATTTTACTGTACTAATATTATTGAAAAACATGGAAATTCTGAACTACATACAAATTTAAAAAATCCTAAATGTTACTTATATATCGGCATAAAGTAATGAATTTTGGTTTAGTTGCTCATTTTTAACTATCCTCTTTTATAAAAAGTGATTGGATAAGAGCTTACATTTTTTATATATTGTACTTCTCTCCCGCATTTAAATTAGTAGTTTATTGCTTATAATTGATTGTACAAATATGTTCATAGATGTTATAGTTCAGTATATTTCATACCAAATAAAAATAATTTAATTTTTAAAATTGATTGAAAAACAGGTAAAAAAATAATTTTTACAAAGGCGTTCAAAACGGGTAAAAGGATACTAGGATTTTTGGCAAGTACAGTACATTTTTTGGGTAATTAAATGCGATTTCAGGTAGATATTTTTTTTTCAAAATTGGCTGGGACTGAAAGAGTTATAAACTAGATTGATCTTGATTTGTCGTGAAACTTAACTTAATCCTGTTAGGTTATCATTACAGGGTTATTAAGATAGTTAATCAATTAGTTTAACAACATCATTACTGATGAGCATATCTAATATTTATACATTGTTAGGGTAAAATATTTATTCCAAGTGTATAAATTTAAAAACTGTTTTTTAATACTTACAACTTTTTAACCACAGTAATGATAAGTTAACTTAGAGTTATAAACAACCATTGCCACAATGTTTACATTTTAGGTTAGGATATATGAAATACAAGCAATACTCAAGTTTTACTTACCATATATTACGTACTTGCAAATTTATTACTCCTGCAGCATTTCTTCACTGCATTCAATATTCTAAACTAATTTTTCACAAACTTTAAAAAATAAGCATTAACAGGGTTAATTCAACTACAACGTGTTTACACAATTATCCTTCCAAAAAGTGGAAACTTTGAACATTTAAAACTAAAACACAACTGCATTATTTTCCCTATAATTACAAATTTAGTGTTAAAACGTCATTCACAACAAGAAAGAAATAATACACTTCACTAACACACACAAATCGAATGCACAATTTATTTTGTTTATAACCTCAAAACAAAACAATAACCAATCTTTTTATTTTTATGCAGCTGAGCAAAACGGCAGACGCCGCGATTTCATTGGACAAACTAGAGGCACCTGGCGGGAATATATTGTACTATTAAAGCATTTAGAAAGGCTCAAAAGAGGTTTCAGTGACGTGCTGTATAATACGTATTCATATAATTTTTTTTTTATTACGAATTGTATATTTTGTAGAGTGGGCTAAAATGTATTTCACTAAGCCAATTTTGTTCAAAATTGGTGATTGAATTAATAATTTCACCTCCAATCCCCACCCATCTCATTGTACTAGGCCTATAAGTTCTGGACTTCCAACAAGGCACCTTCATATGAATATTACACCCTAATGCATAATATTCTTTTATAAAATCTATCAATGCTGATTGGAATTTCCAGAAGAAAGACTATTGGGTATTTTCCAGCAGTAAGACTAGAAACAGTGGTACAGTAGGTGCCCTGAACATTAAGAGAGTATAAAGTTAAAAATAAAATACGAAACTCTAAATGAGAGTCTTTCTTAGTACCCGGTTTTAGATTTATTTTTCTATGTCTTGACATACAGAACATTTTTTAACATTTACTGGTTGCTCACCACCATATAGTATGTATTTTGGGAGGGGGAGAATCACATTTTACAAAACGGTTTTGGGTGGCAGGAGTAAGACTCGGAATACCCATACCACTGATACTTTTACACAGCGTGCCACGTTTATAGGGAGGTTCAAATACAATATTGGCATTCAATAGAAATTGGACATTGAAAATGTTCTTATTAGGCGCAAAACTCTAAATCAACAAAAAGAAGTAGTCACTTCAACAAGGAGAGACAGTAATCTCTTACTAGCACGCCTGGATAACCAATGAACGGAGAAAAGAAACACACTGGTATAAAAATGGCAGCGACAGTTCCGCCCCTAGCGGCTACAGAGCGAATATGCGTGATGTTCCGTGATCCGAATCGAAGGTTCAGAACATAACATACATCCATAGTCCGCCAAAAGTAGTCACTTCAAAAATAGATAGGTCTGGTCCTTAGATTTAGCATTTCTTTGATTTGATATATTTCTAACAGTATGATCATAAACTTCTATAGCTGTTATTATTGATTGTTGTTCAGTATAGAAGTGTATGTTTTTAAGAATAACCCTTAGGTCATGTTTTACTTGATTTCGTATTTATAAATGTAAACTTACCTTATGCCAAGTTATGCTTAATGAATACACGGTAGGTATGCCTCAATGGTCACGATCACAGTGTTAATTTTTACCTTGTCTCTAGTAATACATTTGTAGGAATAACAAATTTAATTTAAAATAATTAAATTAAATAAAAAATTAATTAAATTTAATTTAAAAATAGAATTAAAAAATTAATTAATTTAATTTTAATTTTGGAGTCACTCTTAATTACTTCTTCAATGTTTACAACCATATCCTTTGTATTGAAAATGTAGGGGACAAATATAGGTGTAGGTCTTACTTCTGCAGACTTACTATGATGTCCTTCCTATTCAAAGTTTATTTCCTCATCTTAAGTATGTTTTATTTTGTTTAATACTTCAAAACTATTGTGTAAGTTTATAACATGTCTTGTATCAGATACTGCACAAGATTTTTTAACATACAAAGCATTACCTGTAGGCAAATGTCTCTTGTCCCCAATTGGCACCAGTTTGGTTTTTGTAGCCTTCTTGATTTTCACCAGGAGAGTTGTTTTAGGAGTCTCACAATATTTAGCAGTAACACAATAATTTTGATCATCGGATAAACATCTATTTACAAAAGAAGGGTTAACCTTAGATATATCCATTTTGTCACACTTCAGGCCAAGTCAATAGTTTCGTAACAAAATATTATGAATTAATAAATATACCAATGTTCAATACTCTGTTATGATTTGTTTATTTTAACCTAGATTGTAGTCATGTGTTAGGTTAGTTATTTGCCTGAGGAAGAGATCAAATTGCAGATCTCAAAAGATAGTGTTACTGATTTTGTTGTGTCACTGAACAACGGTAAATATCCGGAATAATCCTGTTTCCTTCACAACCCTTCCATCGTCAAAAACAAACATCAAACCCAAAAACAATTTAAAATATAGTTTGAGCAAACAAAATTCCTTGGTAGTTTTAAGCCAGAGAATTAAAATTGTTTGACAATGTATTCCTGGTACAAAATTCTAAAGAAAGGATTCAACACTCAATTGCGGAGGAAATGGGGGAGTCTCTACTCATGAGGTAATCTTCAGTGTAGAGTGTTACCGCAAAAAAGAGGAATTTCCCCTTCAGCAAAGCTCTGCTGAATTAAAGGAACGATTTCAGGAAATATTTGTGATTATGAGTCACATAAACAACAATACATAGAAACAAAATATTGTGTTTTATTATCACAATCAGAATCACAGTATCACAAGTACAAGAATACAATAGAATAATAACACTTCAAATCATAATAATAAGGTGAACACAATACTGTTATTTGTGAAGTTGATTGAATAAAAAAATCTGAACATTAAATAAATATTGTAAACACAAATTAGTAATAAGAAAAAGTGTACGATGTGTAAGTTACACAAGTAAATAAGGCAGTTTTTGTTTTATCATGGATTCTAAAACATCTAGTATTAACATTACAACATTACTATCATCTGGTTAAATAAAAACTTTTCCTGGGATACGTAGTAAATAATTATGTTTTCATTTTATACCGAGACAACATCTAGTCATTACCAAATTCTGTTCACCCGAGACAATGACAATACAATTGATATTTTATTCCTATCCTTTTTTCAGATTGAACACTATACCATAATCGATAGATAATTCAATAAAACAATAAAAATATTATAATTCAAATTTAACATACAAATATAAAATATTCACATTATTTGAAAACAATCAATAAAATCAAACAAAATATAAAATACATAAAAATATAATCAGGTAATCTAAAATGGATTCACACAAAATCTATATTTGGTTGAGCAATAGAATATTAACATCGTCAAAAATATATATCTATATAAAATATTATATTAGTAGACCTCTATATATAAGACTTTATATGATGAATAAAATTTGTATAGGAATAAATTTGAGTCCATTCATAATAGCAGCATATTAAAACATTAATAGGTTAATATTCAAACAATAAATACAGGATATCACATAACGTATACAATCTGTGGGAAAGCCTGAAACATTAATTTTACATTTATATTAATAATAATAGTTATATAAATATTAATGTTATTATTTATTATGTTACAAGTTAATTAAAAAAACTTTTTTTATCAACCAAATAAAAACAAGTATCCAGCATTGTCGAAGATGACCATGCAAAGATAATCTCAATGCTATTATATGTTTCAAGTTTCAGAAAAATGTTCTTACAGTTTAGCTTCCGTTACTATGAAATGGAAATTTCTACATAACGTTACTAAACATGACTCCTCGAACCCAAAACCAGAGTTTATACACATATAAATGTTACTATTATACATATTTTCTATGTAAAACAAATAATGTTTAATATAACAAAGCTGTCCTAACCCCCCCCCACCCCCCCCCCCCCCCCCCCCCCCCCCCCCCCCCCCCCCCCCCCCCCCCCCCCCCCGCCCCCCCGAACCCTCCCCCCCCCCCCCCCCCCCCCCCCCCCCTGGATAAACCAGTTCTCAGGGAAACACCAACAACAACCTCTATCTCGTACAGTGTAATATAACAAGCACCGGGGCACAACAATTAATTAGTGGGTCCCATGCCGTCAGCAGGTGAGTCGGCAGAGCTATCTGCGCAATCTCCGCGACTTGGACTGCACTGCGCAGTCGCAGCGAGTAGACCGCGACAGCGCGCATGACAACTGCCTCGCCCCGCCTCGTTATCTCGACCATCGGCCAATTAGAAATACTCCGCAGTCGACCGTAGGAATTATTTAGATAAATGGAAGACTGTGGTCCGCTGAACCGAGTGTACACGAGAACGTGTGGTTACTGGGTTGAAAATGATTAATTGAACCACACAAGCAGGAAGAGAAGCGACCAATGTTTGGTTGGTACCTCACCGAAATCGGTTTGTTTAGACACGCATTCATTAATAAGTATTAGAAATATTTACACGTTACTTGCATAAAACATATCGACAGTCATTCAAGACACTGTTCAGATATATAACATAGCACAGGTCTGAAAGTTGCATATCGATATTTGTATCAATACTTGACTCTCGTAGTTATTCTGTTTGATTAGAAAGAACTACGTAAGGGGGAATATAATATGAATTATATTCTTTGGTTAATGTTTGTTATTAACGATGGAAGTTTTAACAGGATAACAGGATATCGGACATTTTCCACCGCAATGGTTACAAAAAGTATAACACAACTATAGGTTTCAAGGATTGAAATCTATCCTCTTCGTCAAGTGGATTATTCATTAGTGCCATTATTAGTTTATTTTGCCTTCATAATCTCACATATCCGGATATTCATCCTTGTAGCGAACAAAACAGCTTACAACCTAAGCTGTTTTTTTTTAATAAGCTTAAAACATTTTTTAATGACTCTTAACTATGTCAAAATCCATATGAAACTATTAACCAATTCAAATTACACAGGGTAAATTTAAAACCAACCACGGATACTACGCTGTAAAATCCACACGACCAGCCTCATTACACCTAGGGATTCACTGTTATGGAGAGTTCACGTACTTTTGCAGTAAACATTGCGGAATATTGACGTTAAGTCAACGAGCGCACACCCACTGCTGGTTCCGACCAAACGAGCGGGATTAAGGAAGGGACAAACGAGGTACAATAAAAGTACCACATTCTTCTGAATACATTTCCATTAGAGACGACTTATTAAGGATGAAGACATGGAAAGATCGGATCTTGTAGAATGTTGGCGTCAAACAGTCTGCTGCGCAACCTGTTCTCCCTCAGACGACCGGTTACTCGCGGTCCCGCGCACTACGCATGCGCACTGGGACACGCGCCGCGCCTCTTGCTCAATTCCTTTCCCGCGCATACTTCTCGTATTTCGCAACGTAATATATACCGTTAAAACCTAGCTGCATTACAAAAAACGTGGGTATTTTATCCGACTTGAGATTGAAGAACACTAATTTTTACTGCTGAAACAACTGTTCAAAATGCATGTCATTTTTCACCCCTCAACACCAAATGATTCTACTCTACACCTATGAATATTCAAAATACACCCTACACACACAATGGTATGATGCCAAACGGTGTGCATCTTAACAACATAAAAAATACATTAGGCTACGCAATTTTATTTTTAATCCCTACGACTATAAAAAATCTTTAGTTTACTTTAAATATATTTTATTAATAAGAAATATTCAGTATATAAACGGCTAATAATTTAACTGGGTTTATAATAAAAATATCCCTAATTTTCTACAGATATTGTAATGATTTTGGTTCAAACAGTATTTAATAATTTTATTTTGTATTTGGTCAAAAACATTGCAACAAAACTTGCAATTATAATAAAAGATTAATATTTAGTAATATTTTATATTTTATCAAAACAACTTACTCGTGTTTGTTTTAAAATGTAGGAAAACCCTCAACGTATCAACATTCTTTATTTTATATTATACCCAAGTAGAACTGACATGAACTCTGAAACTCCTTGTGCCATCCTCGCCTAATTTTGGGACGTTTCCAGATTGAAAACTAGAATTTATGAATTTCACAATACAGCCCCTTTGGGGCATTCAAAGTATCAGACAGAATGCTTGCGTGAATCCAGTTTTACGAATCTTGGCAACTTCTCAGTTTATTGTATCCTACAATCAGTATTTCATTTTACACCATTAAACTTTTTAACATTTACATATGGTTTACTAATCAGCACTCCTTTTTACAGTATAAACTCTTGGATCAAATTTTACCAAATAACCCGTACCCCGGAAATCCCTCCACAAAAACATGCACACAGACATTTGACTGAAATCCTTCAAGGATGATGGTGCTGATGAAAGCATACGTCATGGAAAATTTTATTTTGAGACATTTCTTTACAGGTTAGTTGCAGTGTTTTTGTCTATTGCAGATATTTCATTCACTGAACCCTAAAAGAGCGAGGCGCTGCTGCTGGGGTTCTCCTCGCCAGAAGGCAGGCTCAGCAGCGTCAGCAGATCTGCTGCGGTCAGTGGGTAATGGCAGACTCCGCGTTGTTGACAAATAAAAGAGCCAAGTTGTTGGCCTTGTGGACTTCCGGGCCGCACCTTCTCTTCTGCGGCGGCAGCGCCTCTGGCGGTCTTCCCCGCAACTAAATTAAACTGGAGCACACACACGCACACACTCGTACACACGCTCCGGTTGTATATCACAGGTGTACAAGGAACAGGAGGCGAGGACAATGGCGTCGAATTCAAAATAAAACCTACATCACCGAGTCCACAATACCTCTTCATTTTATATGGCCTATCTGGTAGGTACCTCAATGATGAGTTGTATATTTACTACGTCTTTTGTATGGATAGCAGAGTAAACGTGGTCATAACTTTGTCGGTTATCAGCTCTAAAATGTGAATGAAACATTTTAGTAAGGTTTGGCCTCATAATGTACAACAGTGTACGAGTCGCAAACCTAACGCTCTGGATACAGCCATAAGAAAGCACTCATCAGAAATGTATCCAGTTATTTATTAAGAATCCTACAGATATTTCTAAAACGTGTCATTGTTTGTGTGTGCTCTAGGATAACGTCTTTAGATAGACCACAGATATTTTAATGTTTACTGGTATTGGGGTCAAAGGGTGAAAGGGCGACAAAAGTCTTGATCACCAATTGTTGCAAATATGGGAAAAGTTACAGTTAGTTCGAAAAAGATTTTAGTTACGTTCTGTTGAACCTTCAATATTCTATTGTAGGCCTACCAGTTATCGTAGGCACAAAATATTCAACACGCATCATTTATAATGATTTACAGTATGCACATTGATAGTAGTAAATAATACATGATAATATCATGTTTATGTCTCTTGTCTGCCAGTGAAGTTCCATTAGCTTACTTCGACAATAATCTATTTTCCTATAAAAAGATCTACCATACAATACAAATTAGAAAAATTGCAAAATGCAACTGATCACAAATGACTTCAGATGCTGCATACTTCAGCGACAACATGAATAGGATACAATGACTGATGAATTGTTCCATGACGTCGCGGTCAGTGGCAGATCTTCTGGGAAAATGCAGACAATGATTAGTTCAACAAACAAGGCGCGCCATTTTCTACTCAGAAGTTATTACCTCTTCTGGGAGAAAATACTTCTAGTTGGTGTGGGAATTAACAAGTAAAAAAAACTAGAGTCCAATATTCCAATAAAGATATCTGTAAATTAACGACGAAAGATTTGATTGTTGACTGACAACAATGAGATTTGGTGAAACTCGAAACTAAATAGCTCTCGCTGCATTCTCTATACGCTATACTGGGCGACACCGACCATCGATGTTCAGTATGGGCTGCATTATACCTTTACGGCGGTTCTATACTCTATACTGGGCGACACCGACCATCGATGTTCAGTATGGGCTGCATTATACCTTTACGGCGGTTCTATACTCTATACTGGGCGACACCGACCATCGATGTTCAGTATGGGCTGCATTATACCTTTACGGCGGTTCTATACTCTATACTGGGCGACACCGACCATCGATGTTCAGTATGGGCTGCATTATACCTTTACGGCGGTTCTATACTCTATACTGGGCGACACCGACCATCGATGTTCAGTATGGGCTGCATTATACCTTTACGGCGGTTCTATACTCTATACTGGGCGATACCGACCATCGATGTTCAGTATGGGCTGCATTATACCTTTACGGCGGTTCTATACTCTATACTGGGCGACACCGACCATCGATGTTCAGTATGGGCTGCATTATACCTTTACGGCGGTTCTATACTCTATACTGGGCGATACCGACCATCGATGTTCAGTATGGGCTGCATTATACCTTTACGGCGGTTCTATACTCTATACTGGGCGACACCGACCATCGATGTTCAGTATGGGCTGCATTATACCTTGACTGCGGATCTATACTCTATACTGAGCGACACGACCATCGATGTTCAGTATGGGCTGCATTATACCTTTACGGCGGTTCTATACTCTATACTGGGCGACACCGACCATCGATGTTCAGTATGGGCTGCATTATACCTTTACGGCGGTTCTATACTCTATACTGGGCGACACCGACCATCGATGTTCAGTATGGGCTGCATTATACCTTTACGGCGGTTCTATACTCTATACTGGGCGACACCGACCATCGATGTTCCGTATGGGCTGCATTATACCTTTACGGCGGTTCTATACTCTATACTGGGCGACACCGACCATCGATGTTCAGTATGGGCTGCATTATACCTTTACGGCGGTTCTATACTCTATACTGGGCGACACCGACCATCGATGTTCAGTATGGGCTGCATTATACCTTTACGGCGGTTCTATACTCTATACTGGGCGACACCGACCATCGATGTTCAGTATGGGCTGCATTATACCTTTACGGCGGTTCTATACTCTATACTGGGCGACACCGACCATCGATGTTCAGTATGGGCTGCATTATACCTTTACGGCGGTTCTATACGCTATACTGGGCGACACCGACCATCGATGTTCAGTATGGGCTGCATTATACCTTTACGGCGGTTCTATACTCTATACTGGGCGACACCGACCATCGATGTTCAGTATGGGCTGCATTATACCTTTACGGCGGTTCTATACTCTATACTGGGCGATACCGACCATCGATGTTCAGTATGGGCTGCATTATACCTTGACTGCGGTTCTATACTCTATACTGGGCGACACCGACCATCGATGTTCAGTATGGGCTGCATTATACCTTTACGGCGGTTCTATACTCTATACTGGGCGACACCGACCATCGATGTTCAGTATGGGCTGCATTATACCTTTACGGCGGTTCTATACTCTATACTGGGCGACACCGACCATCGATGTTCAGTATGGGCTGCATTATACCTTTACGGCGGTTCTATACGCTATACTGGGCGACACCGACCATCGATGCTCAGTATGGGCTGCATTATACCTTTACGGCGGTTCTATACTCTATACTGGGCGACACCGACTATCGATGTTCAGTACGGGCTGCATTATACCTTTACGGCGGTTCTATACTCTATACTGGGCGACACCGACCATCGATGTTCAGTATGGGCTGCATTATACCTTTACGGCGGTTCTATACGCTATACTGGGCGACACCGACCATCGATGCTCAGTATGGGCTGCATTATACCTTTACGGCGGTTCTATACTCTATACTGGGCGACACCGACCATCGATGTTCAGTATGGGCTGCATTATACCTTTACGGCGGTTCTATACTCTATACTGGGCGACACCGACCATCGATGTTCAGTATGGGCTGCATTATACCTTTACGGCGGTTCTATACTCTATACTGGGCGACACCGACCATCGATGTTCAGTATGGGCTGCATTATACCTTTACGGCGGTTCTATACTCTATACTGGGCGACACCGACCATCGATGTTCAGTATAGAACCTACTTACTACTCGTCGTCTGTCCCAGTCACTATTGTACAATATATGTCTAGCTAAAATACATATAATTTAAAAGGTAACGTCAATTAAAGAGGCTATAAAAACCGTAATATTAATAACTTTCTAAATTTATGGTCCGTGGTAAGCTAGCAAGGGGGTCCAAAGGAGCCCGCACCTCCCAATGTTTTTTTTTTTAATTACTTTTATAGTAAATTAGTATTATTATTAAAATAATTCAGTATTACTGATAAGTACAGCTGAAAAATCGTTATCAAAATTGAAACTTATCAAAATTATCAAAACTTTTTAAGAAACAAAATGGGGAATGAGCGATTTGACTGCACTTGCCTTATTTTCTGTCCACTACGGGAAAATATCAGTCGTCGACCCCCCCCCCCCCAAAAAAAGTTCATTTCTTTCTGGCTACGTTCTTTGTCCAAGCTTCTAATGAATTTTAAAATATCTAATAGTTATTGATTGAAAATGATGTTTCTAAATCTTCCCACGGAATACCTATGTTTGAAACACATAGTCTCTTCTTGAACCCTAATAACCACAACACATTTATATTTATTTGACGGTAATCAATAAAACATTAATGCAAGAACGATCAATTTTACGCTTCTGACATATTTTACCGCTTCCACAAAACTGCATTGGTCTATAATCATTATTTCTACAGACATTTTTACAGACGTCAATAATGTATAGTTAGTTATTTTAAGATGTTGCGATTGGTGCCATTACTTAATCCACCAAATATGACATTATATGACGAAAACATAATCTTATAAATAATTTATAAGGGAAGTTTTTAATAAACTTAGTAAATAAACATTTTATAAAATAATTCGGCTTTGTTAGCCTACACCAAACCATTTTACCTTTTCTACAGATCTGTATGCATTCCAGTATTTGATTGCTGACTGAAGCATTTGCGATCACACTCTAGAATTGTATTCTATTACGTAATGGCCACTATCTCGAGGGTTGTTTTATACTGTCACAGGTGCACAGATGTTCCGCGGCATTAGCAAATAAGATAAGATAAAAATGAAAGTTACTCGACTCCCATTGTTGTTAAACAAGGTAAACAAACAATCCTGCAGAATATAAAATCTCGACGATTACCGTGATTGTTTCTTACATTAAGACTTTGGTAAGGTTTGGTGTGGGCAACATAACGTACCGGCAGAACAAAATATCCCTATAACCACTAACATGGGTTCACATGTTCACGAATAGAGCTTTTAAAAAAGGGAATGTGCTATAATTTAAAAATTTATAGTACCTCAGAACCTGAAGTTTAAGGGATATGTAAGTTATAGAATCTTGAAAACATTTAAAAATTTAATCAAAATTATAATATGTTATTTATTACCTGGTTTACGAAGGAAACAACTTTTTTTAGAAAAAATCAAATGTATTGCATTACTAGTTTAGAAGATAAAGTTTTACAGCACTGATTGTACAATAACTGAAATTGTTGGCATGTTTATAAAGTCAGAACATTTCCAAAAACGTTTGTTTGGTTGCAATCAGTGGTGCATTATGTTTTAAATGGTTCTTTGCAATAATTCAATACTCATCAAGACTTTTTGTACTGTCAATATCTGGAATAGTTACGAGATGCCAGAACAATTTGTTTTGTACATATCTGAGAATTTTAAAACATTCTTTGATTTTGGTCTAGTATATATATTAAATTAGATATAACCGGTTCTATTTTAAACTTTGAATAGCCATTTTTGAATTGTAAAAGGTATAAAAAAATGCAAAAGTATTAAAATTGTTAGGAACTTTTGTATATATCGTGGGAAAGAAATCGTGGACAAATTCGAACGGTCCCTTCTTGTTGAAGCTAATTAATGGTTGAGACTGGCTAACGAATTTATTCAAGCCAAGAGCAAGTTTTGTTTAACTCAAGCCACTTTCTCTATACTGTACCAAGTTTAGTTTGAATTAATTAAAGATTACGGCAGTTATGGTGTCCATAAGCCCTAGTTTGCATAAGCTCATACATACATACATTTGTGGACTATAGCAGTTTCTGGTTCTGGGAACCAAGATCGGTAATCTCGGAATTCCTTCTTTGTAAAATAAATGCTTTCCTTGAGTGTGCTTGCTATAGACAGATTACTATAAAGTTTACTTGAAACAATAAAAGGATCTAGGATTACTAGCAGACTTTAGGTATCCCAAATTTGGGAAAATTGGCTCAGTATTTTAGCCCGTAATTCTAATATCATCCTAATCCTAAATCCTAATAATATTATAAACGTGAAAGTGCCTTTGTTTCTTTATTTTGTTTTCACGCATAAACTACTCAACCGATTGTACTGAAATTTTACATGGACATTCTTACAGTTTCTGGGCTGAATCTAAGCCTATTCTTATTTCAAAAATTCTTCTGGGCTACGCCCCACTGGTCTTTAAGATAGCAAAAAAACACATGGTCTCTAAAGTTGGGTAACATTAATTGAATGAGTCTGTCAAATGTAATCAAGTGTTCTGTGTAAACATTGTTTATTATTTTAAATTTGTTTATATTTATAGTGAATAAATTCTCGGATAAGTAAACATAATTTTTAACACCGTTTCAGATTTCAGCAATTAGGTAAGTACTGATCTGTGTCACATATTTTGTTGATCGGGAAACAAAACAAAATCAATTATGGGACAGCACTTACTAAGATCGAAATAAATTACAATGGCCATATTATGAACGTTTGACGTATTTCCTTGAACGAGGCAATAAGACAAACTCAAAATTGGTGTCGGAAATATAATACACTCGAATCAGCAGTAGTCATAAACGTGCAACGCCTCCTAAAACTGCGTGCAAAGCAGCGGATAACTGCTAGCAGTGCTGATAAAATAGACAACGAAGTTAAACTTTTACTATACATTTAAAGACTGTCATGAAACATATCTAAGTTGTCTTTTTACAAAAATAGGCTTTTCAAAGATGTGTGTGTGTGTGTGTGTGTGTGTGTGTGTGTGTGTGTGTGTGTGTGTGTGTGTGTGTGTGTGTGTGTGTGTGTGTGTGTGTGTGTGTGTGTGTGTTTACAGAGTTTACAAAAACCTTTATTTCAAAAGTGTACATACATTTACAGAGTCAGGTGCTTGGAAGCACGTGTGAATTATTTACAATATAATGCAATACCTTAGGCTAAATATACATGCAGTTGGCAATTCAAGGTTTTTTCTTATTTTTATGTTTTCTTCCACCATGGTGCACAAATACTATACTGTTACTATCAGTCCATAATATATACTTAATTTACTACTTATACAATCCAGATTTTAACAAGAACCATCTCACAAAAACGAGGTAAAAAAATTTAACAAGCATAAATATATTAAGTTTTAACAAATAAATATATAAATAATAAAATATTAAATATCAAATATCACATTTTTGGCCAGAACACTTTCTATCCCCATGAACAACCTAAAACAGTAAGATCAACAAACAATATTCAAAATATCAACAAGCATAAATATATAAATAGATTTAAAAATAAATAGTTATCAAAACAGCAGTAGAGTAAGTGCAGGTAGAAAAACTAATGCACGGCCAGGTCAGTTTTGAAAAATAGGACAGTTAGTCCACAGGTGTCGGCGTGGACAAACTGTCCTACCCTGCAGAAAAGTGACGTCAGCCACCCTCGTCAAACTAGGCGTGGACCTACAGTCCTACAATCTTTTGTAATAGACTCAAAAATCTTTGCTAGAGTGCTAATCACGGATATAGGTCGGTATGACGAGAATTCTTGCGGATTTCCAGATTTATAAATTGGCACAACAGCTGCGACCTTAAAGGCATTGGGAAACACACCCTGCAATAACGATTTTGAGAATATATGATTCAAAATAGGAACAAAAACAGTTGTATTTTTCTTTATAGTTATTATATTAATGCAATCCAATCCACAACTTTTCTTGTTCTTCATTTTACTTATTATGTCATAAATACAATTTTCTGTAATATGAAAATCCTCAAAATATGAATCTAATTCACTAAAATTTAGATTATTAAATAAGTCATTGCCAAATGACTCTTCTCTCAATTGGGCCGTTACATTTACAAAATATTGATTAAACTGCTCAGCAACCATTACTTCATTACCCTTCACCTCTGTTACAGCCCCGTTGAATATAACTTTATGTATTTTACTTTTTTCTTTATGCGTAATGCTCTTAACGATTTTCCAATATTTTTTTGTGTTTCCATTACTCTTATCCACCAAAGATGAATAGTGACTCAATTTAGCCTGCTTAACCTGTCTGCACACCAATCTAAATAAAGTAATGTACTGTGTCTTAATAAACAAATTATTTCTCTCTGTCGTGTGTGTGTGTGTGTGTGTGTGCTGTATATTCTTGATCGTAAGTGAGACAAAATCAGCTTTGGAACAAAACATCCTAGAGCTGGAGTAAATTCAAATGGCCATAAATATACACTTTCAATATATTGTCTTGGTGGTGGGAAAGAGTCAACCTCAAAATTGTGGTCGGAAATAAAATTTACTCGAACCAGACGTGCTCATACACGTGCAAAACTTTCGAAATTGCGGGCGATGCCGCGGATAACTGCTAGTAAATACATATATTATTACATTACGAAACCCCACTTATGGATATCAAGAAACTCTAAACAGATTCTTTAACACAATTTACTGATTTACTGTTCAAAAACAACAAATCACATTAAAATACTGTAATATGCTGATAATTAAAATACAACAAAATCAAATTGAATCTTATTAGAGAAGTATACTATAACCAATAACTCAAGTGACTTGGAATCGTGCACTGCTCAGCCTCAGTAAATCCGACCGACCGAGAAACTTAGTTTATAATGCGGTGCTGAAATTAACTCGACGATAATTCAGTCAATTCAATTTTGACGTGCAGACCATAATTGGAGTCGTAAATCTGAAAACCAAGACAGTCCGAGACAGCGACTGAAATAGCCGAGAGATATCGGAGGCCAGGGTCAATGGCGGCCAATTGCAATTAATATCTACATAAACGGCACGAGTTCCCCCCTCCCCCTCTCCTACAACTGTACAGAAGCAGTGTTACCAACTCAACGGTACAAGAGTATATCAGTGCGATTGTATGGCCATGTTGGTAAACAATGCGCGATAAGTATACAGTGCTACATCGATAACGTTAGCGATTGTTATCAATTCGGCGATTTTGAGAATATAAACACAGCGCTAATGAACTGAGAGATAGATAAACACTACTCCATGTTAATATAAAAGTACTTTATTCGTACATTATTTGTATACATCAAATCAAATAAATTGTAGTGAGTTAAATTTTAGTATTGGTGTGTGGTTATATAGTTGATTTAGCATTATATCCACAGCACGTTAAAATACCTTTGTTAAATTCTACTAAGAAGTATAATTACTATTTATGGAAATCTTACAATAAGGTACAATTTAAAGGCGATACGTCATATTGTTTTCGAAACATCGTCTTGAGAGAGACATAAATTACATGTTATCCAGACCCTCGAATGAATAGGCTTCGCTAACGCTCATCCAAAAATAAACAAAACACAATAAGTTTCCTAATTGATGAAAGAAAAGTCACAATTATCCAATAATTTTATCCCAATGTCCCTATGAAATGTACGTTAAATATTATCAAGGAATGGTTAATACCAATCGATTTAACAAAGATGAAATTAAGGCATACATAATGTTAACTGATTTATGCATGTCTCAAACTATTTTTCAATTAGAAAATCAGTTTTATGAACAGATAAAAAAAATTGGATAATTTAGACTTTTCTTTTATTAATTAATAGAAAATAGTGTATTCCAATACGAAGAGCTCCTCCTTCAATGAAAACACAATAAGTTTGGAATGATCGTCAAGATATTGAATCGGAAAGTGTTTATTTTTGGCTTTCTTTTATTTATTCCCCTTTAGAGGACGAGACATGCAGTGGACTGGATGAGTAATAGACGTAAGGCGTGCGGTGAAGGTAAAGCGCAGGCTGACATATCAGCCGCTGCGCTGTGTAGTGAAATATTCTATACTATTCTGACCCTTCTTACTGCTTTCTTCGTTTGAATTCTTTCAAAATGGCGACCTGTGATCGAGATACAAACAGTGAGGTATTGTCAGAAACTAGTTTAGATACAATTCCTCATTATCATGAAGAGTTTTGGACATTTGTAGTGGTGTACCAATGGTGAAAAATGCCATCTACATCTGCAGGAAAATTCAAATTGTAGCCATATACTGTTGCAAAACTAGCCAGTAAAAAAGGGTTGACATAATTAAATCTTAAGTATGGAATTTTTTAGTAAAGAATGTGTTTACAAATTTCGATGTAATTTGTAATTTCTTCTTATATAAAATTATTCAAAAACTTATCTAGATACTACACAATTATAAAGATAAATGTTTACTACAGAATAATAATGATGAAGTAAAAATATTTTCGCGGCAACAATGGATTAGTATTGGTAACTTTCCAGAACAAAATTACTTGATTATAAACCAGTATTAGTGTATCATTGATGGTTTGTTTTAAATAAAACATAAAACACTTTCTATAAACTCTTCTCTACATTGCTTCCTCAGTTCTTTAACGCAGATTTTGCGGGTTCTCCTAAACCAACTTAATTCAGAAGTACACAATGGCGGTGTTTTGATATGTTAAATGACCTAGAATTCCCAGAGAAGCGATCCTGAATGTCTTTCTACCAGAGTCCCCCACTAGAGCCACCAATCGTTTATATTCCACTCAGTAGCGTTGTTCAATCTTGCTAACGCCTATGGAGAGTACTGTAGAAATATTCGGCTTCTTGTGTTCCAACATTTTGTAAACAACCCATGAAGCTATAGTAAAGGTGTAAACTACATGTCATAACTAGACAGTGTACAGTAGCTGAATCAGTGCAACCGAACTGGATCGTAAATAATCCACTTCCAGTTAATACCTTTTTTCAGTATTAAGGTATTTATTTTAAAAAAATGTGTCAATTTAAAATTTTGTTACGTTGTAGGAATTTTTCCGGTATCCTTGACAAAGAAGAGTTAGTTACAAATTACTTTCGAGGATTCTTAAGCTGTTAAAAAGAATGGTTTCGAGGGTCTAAAAAGTTGTAATGCCCACATGATATAACCAACCGCATACATTCGTAGACTAGAGCACTGTGAGGTAATGTTCTGATTTTCGGCATAAAACTGCGTGGTGCCCGTTTCAAAAACATCTATATTTCTATTGAACGAAATATTAATTAATCCTGGAGACTTTGAAACTTTAAGATGAAGGGGAAGAAATCCTTAGCACTGACATTGAGTTACTGTATTTATCCACGTTACAACACGGTTTAGGTTGGGACACACATAACCGCACCGCGCCCCGACACGTCAGTCGGCCGTATGCTGGCCGTCATACGGTGAAAGAATTGCAACGCAGTATTCAACCTGCAAGTCCACACATGTCCGCACCGACACCAGAACCGTCGTGGCCGCACCGTGCCCGCACCGTCACCGATATGTTTAGTTTGAATTTTGACGGGCACGGTGTGGTCTACGAGCGGCATCATATGTTGTTTACTGTTGCGTTCTTCTTTTTAAAACTATTTAAGTAGTCTACACGTTCTATTTTATTGAATTATTTAGTATAGCCTACTAACTCTACATCCTGTGTTCGCGTATAAAATCATATTTATTTATAGAAGTATTACATTTTTCTTACCGTAGAGTAAACTAGTCATATTTTGTTATTGTGCTAAAATTACAAACAAATTTGAAAACCATGTTGTACATTAAGTGATTTTAAACAAACTAAATTCGAATTATGAAAAATCTATAAACATTTTTCATTAATTAATAAATAACAAGCATGTAATTATATGCACAAAAATCTATTTTTCTTTGATGTATTGAAGTTACTTGATAAATTTTATTCCGGTATTTTTAAGGGTCATATTTAGAATGTTTCTATGACATTTTTATTTTTTTATTCTTTTCACTTCATTAAATAAAAATATTTTATTTACAATAAGATTTTCAAGCAAGAAAAACCCCATGTTAAAATAAATAATAATAAGAAATAATTTATTTCCCAAAATAACAAACTGAATACTACAAATAAATATTATTGCCAGTGCTTGATACTAAATAATACTATGACATAACGTATTTAACAATAGCAGTAATATAAAAAGTAGGTTACATCCTTATAGGTTTTTCTTTCTTTTTTTAAACTAATAATTAGGCCAATAGATTTACAAAAATAAGGGAAATTTAGGTACCCCAATAAGGCTGTGCCTAGTGTTGGGCATACTATATACAAAAAAGGGTAAAATATAAAAATAGCGGAAACGAGGCAAGAATGAATGATAAAAATGAGTTATTGTAGCTTATGTAGTAAATAATGTAATATTACGTTTCAAAGTTTAAATTTAGTATAACTATTGTGTTGTATTAAATACAAAGGATTTATGCATGATTTACAATTCAAATATCAGGCTTTTATACATGTAACATTAAATATTATATTATAAATAATTATTTTGTAATGCACTAACGTGTCTATTTAAATATTATTATAACTTAGCAGACAAGACTATTATAATACATTAGTGTATGGTTAACACTAATGTATTATCTTAAACAAAATACTCAATAATCATTTTGACCGATCAACCATACTCTAATTTCTTTAGAAAATATATTTATGTTTCTACTATTTTTGACTAATTCTGGCAATATATTATTTGTCCTCGGAGCTATAAAAAAACTTTTGTAAAATCTGTTTTTTGTAAGTTCTCCAGTTTTATATTTTTACAAATATTTACTATGTTTTACAAATTATTATAAAAGGGCTTGCAACATGGCAAACTCTCTGGCATCACACTATAGCTCTTGGGTTTAATACAAAAAACACTAAATATACTGTTTATAGTGTATTTGACCGAAATTCACTGCAATGAAACACAATGAACAAGAATTATAGGGATAAAAATATATAACCAAGATAATGATATTTACAAATTTTACATACTAGCTGATTGTACAAAGCTTTACTGTACCATTACAATGTTTCATTCACCACAGCGATTAATAAAAATAACAACAATGATATTAACAATTTTTCTCAAGCAATACTTAATCTTCCGAATATTTTTTAAGTATCTGTCACTTCGAATTGAAAAGAAACATGCTCTAGTACAAACAGTGAGATTGTTGCGCTCGGACTGCATTACGGACATGTGTGGCCTCACGGTAACCGAGCCGAGCCCGCACCGACAATCGGCCGACTCACGTGTCGGGCACGGTGCGGTTTATGTGTGTCCCAACCTTAGAGATCTTTCAGACGTTTGATTCTCATGTAGCTATCTTTATATAATTGTTTCAGGACGACTGCTAATTTCGTATGTTTTGGATTTTTGATGTTTTGATTTATTATCTGTATTTCATTACAACCTCTGTTCTGAAAAACATCTACAATGTGTTGCAAATAATGCATTAAGGGCTTGCTGTACCCTATGCGCCCTATAAGAACAGTTTTGAATTTGAATATTATTGTCGTCCTAGGTTCAGCTACAGAATAATGAGCAATGTCTCATTTTAAAGGTAAATTTACACGCATGAAAACATTATTAGTTTTTTAGATATTTTTATTTGCTATTCGTAAACGCTCTCAAAACCTTTTGTCTCTAATTCATTAAAATATATTAAAAAAGTATAAGTATTACAGGATAAAAAGAAAGCATTTAGATTGGTTTTGTCTTTCTCTCCCAAAATACTACGGCCAAAAACAGGAGCTTAAAATGTGTTTGAAGTTCAATATTGTTCTTATGGAGTAAATCACTAGGTAATTTCAGTACAGTCGGCTCTTAAACCTAGACCTATGCCGTAAATGGATGTCTCCAACTTTATCTTCATGTTTGCAAATCGTTCACTTACAAATAATTGTTTTCTAAAATTTTCATGTTAGACCTATTTCCAAATCTTTTAACCTAAGTGCTAAATTCCAATTATGTTGATTTTAATAACTTCCTAGTGTATAAACAACTCTAAAAATAACTTCGCTTACATGTTCTAAGGCTTCTCGTGGACCTACTCCGAGATGGAATGTTTCAGTTAGGACTCTAAAATACCCGGGAATTTATGAACATTAAATGAATAAATGAAATGGCCTTTATGTTCAGTAACGGAGTTAGGAGTAATGGGTTCTCTCTACCACTCAATCTCAAAACAAGATCGAAAGTGAAAAGATCTGATATACATAAAACATCAATAAATTATGTTTTATGTATATAAGACTTAATTATTATTAATCTTAATTAATTAATATTTTCCTGATTCACGCACAAAGCAATATTTAAGGCTCGCCCCAAAGCCAAAGCGATCTCAAGTGCTTTTGATGGTACCAGGAAGGGAGTTCCACAACCTGCAGGAGAAACTGTGTAAAGGCTGTTGAAGAAGCTGTTCGACGGACAGGAATAACGATAGAGAAGACCCATGTCGGGTATTGTACGCACTTACGAAAGACATAAAAAGAATCGCTCGGACAGGTGACTAGGACATCCAAGAAAACACGATTTTTTCGAACATTTGCCATTGTTCAGTAATACAAAACATCAGTAACACTACGTTTCGAGATCTGCAATCTGATTTCTTCTTCATGTAAATAACTAACCTAACACATAATTACAAACTAGGTTAAACAAACAAATCATATCAGAGCGTTGTGACACGCGTAAGTCAGGAATTACAACCACCGTGTTGTAGTGTTACTGATATTTTGCATCACTGAACGAAGGAAAATGTCCGGAAAACCCCTGTTTCCTTCACAATTCTTCCATCGTCAAAAACAAACTTGAAACGAAGAATAGAACATCGTTTGGGTATTCCCCCTGTATTTACGAAATAAATTATTTGAAATTTGATAACGTTAATTTATATTCTGTCTGTTAAGTTCGTATATTAAAAACATACCTTCATCATGATAGCCTGGTATTGTATAATTTAATAGATCGGCGTCCAAACGAACTGTTATCAAGAGTTCTATAATACTTCCTCTGACTGCGGGGGCACGGAAGTTTAATTATACAACTTCTCAGAGGAGTGGTACAAAAATGGAATCACGAGCCAAGATCGCGGCCGACACGTAGTACATCTTCCCTGACCTTTTATATACATTTTACCGAGTGAAGGTTCTCTGCCAGTACTGTTTTACTGACACTAAGCTAATTTATCTTAATCAAAGGCAATAACGTTTTATATAGTATGTATTAACATAATGTTACTTTGTTGGAAGTATATTCAAACATAACATAATGTACACTTAACTTATCGTTGTTAAATTATTGTCTTGCAATTTAACTATTATAAGCTGATTTTTAATCTGCTTTACATAATAATTACTATCGTATTTTAGTTTATCTGATGATATTTTCACATTTTTATGTTACTGTGTAATTATGTAGAATAATTGTGTAAACAATATTTAATAATAATTATTAATTCAAATTACAATGTCACAGTTCTGTTCGTGTTTTTCTTGTCATTTATGGTCTCGTCGCGCAACAATACGCCTGCGCATGCGTAGAGCTGAGGTTTACTGCGCAGATTACGATGTTGCGTGCGCCACAAATGTTGCAAGTACAGTGCGGCCCTGCACAACAACACTGGACCTAATGCCGGAGAAAGAGAGACCTCCAAGTGGTTTGAACACCATATTTTGCGACATGTGATCAGGATTTTGAGGGCTTTGTGAAATTTAATTTCGGCCGATCACGACGAGAACACACAGAAACGGTGGCCGGTGGCCTAGGCCTACTTGCGGTCGTTGCACACTCACTCCTGGGCCTTCTCTAGCCCTGGGCTCACACAGCGCGCGTGACAGGCCTTGGACTAGAGGCCTAACTCCGGCCCTCGGTGTGTGCGCAGGGGAATGAACTCCTACATCGCAGATCCTCCGTACCTGTTATCAGCGCTGCGCAAGTGCTTCCGAAACTAACGACTGGAATCCTACAAAACCCATCTTTCCCGATGTCGATCGTTTTAACGACACGTCATAATAACGACTCGTTGACTCAGAGGACAAGTTGGGATCTTAACAATCTTTACGGCAATATTCATGAACTACCACTCTCATACAATTTACTTCTGCATTTATGTTTAAACATTCTTAAACAATGCCTGTTAAACTAAATTAAAGTGTACCTTTATTATATTTTTTGCTAGGAATCGGCCATCAATTACGAATGCCTACACATTAACATGAAACTCAAACAAGGACTTGCCGCATCAATATAGTCTACCTTGTGTTCTTTGAAATCAATAGAGGATTTTCCCTAGAAGGAAATCGATCAACAGCCACGATAGTGTTGGCGGAGGCCAAAGTGGGGGAGTATCGTAAGGGTTAAAATGTTGAAACGATATCTTCCTAATCTCAGACCAAATTTTTTCTAGTTTGACAAACTTGAGACCGACCGTTTGACACAAATAATATTTATAATCATCGTCAGACAATTAAATAAAAAGACTGCAAGCCGTCACTTTCGCGGTCTGTACGTGGTATCAAATCTGTAATGGCATCTGTACAAGAAAAAATTAAATCCATCACAAATCAATCAAAATTCAAAAAGGCGTTGAAAGAATATTTAACAGCAAACATATTTTATATCGTGGGCGAGTTCCTGGAACACATCAACCACCGTTGTCAGAGCTGGAAGACATGGGGAGCTGCAGGGTGTGCGATTCAGTTGATATGAAAGATTTTAAAATATGTGTATAATTGTGAAATTTATTGAATACATTTTTATTATTATTATTTATATGAAATATATATTTAATTTTAATTTTAAATGTTTTATACATGACGAAGCTTATTGGCTGAAAAATAGGATTGTGACGCATGTCATACAATTTTGTATAATTGTTAAATAATGACAATAAAGAATTATTGAATTGAATGGTTGACTGACGCTAGTTATACATTTATTTACGTGTCTTAAGTTTAATTTTAAAAATGTCGAGCTAGGAAAAATATGATCTGAGAAAAAGCATCGTTTCATATCCTTTACCCTTTGGATACCTCTTCCATTTCGACCTCCACCAAAACCAGCGCGGCTGACTATCGATTTCCTTCTTAGGAGAAATTCCTGTATCTATTCCTAGAAAAACTAGGTTGTGTGCTTATACCACAATGCAATTTGGCACTCAGCTCGTGGGCTAATAGCTGGAATAAAGTTTCTCAAACCGAAACCGTTCTTCAAGATTTATTAATTTATAATGGACGCAAAATCCTGATTTTTACTCGCATTTCAAAATGAGTCACAACCCACTTTAAATAATCACAAATTTAAGGTTACTACAGATTCGTGAGAAGCAAACGCGATGCACAAATCTGTCGCAGTTTTCCTTGTTAGCCGACTGCAAAAAAAGACGAAGCTGTAATACTGGCTTGACCACAACGTCGACGAACAATTACGGCTGCCAAGAGAGAGATCAGCGGGGCCGTGAAGCGAACACCGCCCTCAGATCTCTGCCAGTTACACATCCTGCGGCCGAAATGTCCTTGGGCCGGGAGGCGATGGCTGCCACCGATGAGTAAGATCGGGCCCAGGTGGCCGATTACACCTAATGCCATCACCGGTCTAATGGCTTGGCGGATTATGACTCAGCCCGGTTCGGAGAAACAAGCGGATTTGCATGTTTCGCACGTTAATGTGCGAGTAAACTCGCTCCCAACACTTATCCCTCTCGATGGTCCGACTGGACGTTGTAATCCTGGCATCGCAATTAGTTTTTTCGAGTTTTATCTTAATTCTCCTTTTGTTGAATACATTGTCGTAAGCCATGGAGTTGCGGGCGCTGTTCCAGCCCGGACGTTGCTCAGTTCGACTTGAAATCGAATGAAACCGATCCTCTGCTTCGTGACTGAGGAACACTCGACTGATGACTGATGACTGATGACTCCCACCGGTAGCAGCCAGAAACGGTTGAGGACCACTTCCCCCGCCGCATTCATTATTCACCTACTGCCTCCTATAAGCGTAATAATTGCCCATTAAATTTGCTGGGCGTGGTCCAAGCGTTTCGTCAGCTGCGAGGGAATCGCCGAAATAGTAGTTTCTGTGCACACCACGCGACTAGGGAATCAGCCTTATTAGTCAGCCTCAAACCACAACTGGCTTTACCATACGTCAGGGCACGTAGTAAGAACGCAGTGTGACTATACCAGAACCGAACTGACTTTGCCTCTACTCTTGCACCAATTGGCAATACTGTAAAGATACCAGCTCCGTCGTTGTCACATCGTATACGCTGGTCACCCTTCTCTCCCACTTGCCAGAACAGTTCTTGTGTAGCCCAGAAGTGTCGGAGGATACGCCCCAACGTGATACAATACGGAAATAAAACGCCGTGCCCACCATGGGCGAGTGCTTCCAAATTTGGAAAATGAATTAAATTGACTTTAAATATCACTTAATGCATAATTTATAAAAACAAGATTTAATGAACTAAGTGATACCAGGTAGGTACTCGATATTGTCTACATAGAAATGAAACTCCATGCAAAACTTCGTCTTTTGATCACTTCGTTGGTCGAGATATTGTGCGAAAAGACGGATATACAGAAATGACATTTTTCAGATCCTCCACCGATATGCTCCGCTGACGCTCAGTTAATAATGAGACTTTTGGTCCTTAGAATTAATTTTGTCCACGGTTATATTGAAGGACTTCTATAAAATAAACTAAATCATAACATGTATACAAACATGTATAAACACTCAAAAATACTCTATAACATTGAATAACATAAAACATCTTTCAACATAAATTAAACAACAGAATAGGCAACATAAAACAACAACCAGCAAGCAATCTAATTCTGTCAGTCAACAAAACAAGTTCAACGTCATCACAATCAAGAAAGACTGCAAGTGAGTTGCAGTACCAACCTCTCTCACGCACAAAACGAAAATCCCCAACGCACAAGCACTGTAAAAAAAAACAAGCCAATACCACAATCATCAAACATGAACCATCCAATTAAAATAACACACACGCACACATACACAGTTTTAACTGTTTAAAATGTCTATATCTTTCCTTGATTTAAGTAAATATGTATGTTCTAATCATAAATATTCAATTACTGTTATATAAATGTTAAAATGTAAGCAATAGGTAAAAATAAAATATTATGTAATTTAAATGTAGATTTTCCCCTCAAATAGCTAAGCTAGAGGGGATAAATTGTAATAAAACTGCATGATCTGTATTATGTTTTCTGAATAAACGTTTTTGAATTTGAATTTGAATTTGAAATAACGCTACAAAACTTGATTATGATATATTTAAGGAACCTACGCTAATACTTACAACTATCGCATTAAAAATTAAATAAAACAAAATTTTATATATTATTCTCCCCAAGAGAGTAACATATTTTTAATTCCAAAAAATATATAAATAATATTTGTTCCGTAAAATGTTATACATAGTGGCAAAAATTAACTTACATTTTTCAAAATAAAAATCTCAATCCCTCAGGACATATATCACATACTTAGTGTAAAAAATATCAAATCTTTATCATCAGCAGTTTTCAATTGTACCTGATTATAAAATAGCCCAAAATGACTACTTCAGATATAATTCCTGGTGAAGTGATCCAATTTTTTTTTCTTTCTCTGCATTCATAAGGGTACCTTGAAAGATTATGACAGTAAAATTAAAAAGAAAACACTACTCAACCCAAAATCGATTGCACCACCGATATACCTGCGTGTTATGACAAAAAAAAAACAAGTGTAAAAACAATAATTTATGACTACCTACCCACAATACAGTATGACGTATTGACTTCATTCCTTTAATGAAACTAAATTATGAAATAATGTTCTTACTTAAATTTTAATAACCAGTTTTAAATTTAACATTTGCTCTATATATTTCCAAACAGTCCAGCCCTCTGGCCCAATGTTGAACCGAGAAAACCGATCGTCACTCGCAGATAGTGGTAACTAAAAAAATTCACATTTATACTTTTCATTCTACTGTGAAGTAAGCATACCGACCTATCTAAGCCAGACCCATCTACAAATAATTGGTGTACTAATAACTTTCTCTACATTGAATTAATTACATTATATAAACCTCTCCTGAAAAATATTTACAAATAGTGTTTATTATTGCCGGAAATACTTACTTACATTAAGAAGGAAGCAGGAGAATATTACCTGTAACAAAAAGTAATACGTGTTAACCAACATAAATTAGATTTGTATAATCTATTATATAAACTGTAGACATTTCATTGTACTGCCGTATTAATTAGCCTCAAGTTACACTATGCGGCACTGATACTATAATTAACCGTATGAGCTGATAGTGGCAGTGAATTAACGTTGGTGGAGGGGGGCGCTACACATTATGGTCGTCAATATAAACACGCCTTATCTCGGCCACACGACATTGTACTACAGTATTAATTACCCTCAAGTTACACTATGCGGCACTGATACTATAATTAACCATATGAGCTGATAGTGGCAGTGAATTAACGTTGGTGGAGGGGGGCGCTACACATTATGGTCGTCAATATAAACACGTCTTATCTCGGCCACACAACATTGTACTACAGTATTAATTACCCTCAAGTTACACTATGCGGTACTGATACTATAATTAACCATATAAGCTGATAGTGGCAGTGAATTAACGTTGGTGGAGTGGGGCGCTACACATTATGGTCGGCAATATAAACACGCCTGATATCTGCCACACAACATTGTACTACAGTATTAATTACCCTCAAGTTACACTATGCGGCACTGATACTATAATTAACCATATGAGCTGATAGTGGCAGTGAATAGTGGTGGTGGATGGGGCGCTACACATTATGGTCGTCAATATAAACTCACCGTATCTCGGCCACACAACATTGTACTACAGTATTAATTAGCCTCTAGTTACACTATGCGGCACTGATACTATAATTAACCATATGAGCTGATAGTGGCAGTGAATAGTGGTGGTGGAGGGGGACCTACACATTATGGTCGTCAATATAAACTCACCGTATCTCGGCCACACAACATTGTACTACAGTATTAATTAGCCTCTAGTTACACTATGCGGCACCGATACTATAATTAACCATATGAGCTGATAGTGGCAGTGAATTAACGTTGGTGGAGGGGGCGCTACACATTATGGTCGTCAATATAAACTCACCGTATCTCGGCCACACAACATTGTACTACAGTATTAATTACCCTCAAGTTACACTATGCGGCACTGATACTATAATTAACCATATGAGCTGATAGTGGCAGTGAATTAACGTTGGTGGAGGGGGGCGCTACTCATTATGGTAGTCAATATAAACACGCCTTATCTCGGCCACACAACATTGTACTACAGTATTAATTACCCTCAAGTTACACTATGCGGCACTGATACTATAATTAACCATATGAACTGATAGTGGCAGTGAATTAACGTTGGTGGAGTGGGGCGCTACACATTATGGTCGTCAATATAAACACGCCTTATCTCGGCCACACAACATTGTACTACAGTATTAATTAGCCTCTAGTTACACTATGCGGCACTGATACTATAATTAACCATATGAGCTGATAGTGGCAGTGAATAGTGGTGGTGGAGGGGGACCTACACATTATGGTCGTCAATATAAACTCACCGTATCTCGGCCACACAACATTGTACTGCCGTATTAATTTGCCTCAAGTTACACTATGCGGCACTGATACTATAATTAACCATATGAGCTGATAGTGGCAGTGAATTAACGTTGGTGGAGTGGGGCGCTACACATTATGGTCGGCAATATAAACACGCCTTATATCTGCCACACAACATTGTACTACAATATTAATTACCCTCAAGTTACACTATGCGGCACTGATACTATAATTAACCATATGAGCTGATAGTGGCAGTGAATTAACGTTGGTGGAGTGGGGCGCTACACATTATGGTCGTCAATATAAACACGCCTGATATCTGCCACACAACATTGTACTACAGTATTAATTACCCTCAAGTTACACTATGCGGCACTGATACTATAATTAACCATATGAGCTGATAGTGGCAGTGAATAGTGGTGGTGGATGGGGCGCTACACATTATGGTCGTCAATATAAACTCACCGTATCTCGGCCACACAACATTGTACTACAGTATTAATTACCCTCAAGTTACACTATGCGGCACTGATACTATAATTAACCATATGAGCTGATAGTGGCAGTGAATTAACGTTGGTGGAGGGGGGCGCTACACATTATGGTCGTCAATATAAACACGCCTTATCTCGGCCACACAACATTGTACTACAGTATTAATTACCCTCTAGTTACACTATGCGGCACTGATACTATAATTAACCATATGAGCTGATAGTGGCAGTGAATTAACGTTGGTGGAGGGGGCGCTACACATTATGGTCGTCAATATAAACACGCCTTATCTCGGCCACACAACATTGTACTACAGTATTAATTAGCCTCTAGTTACACTATGCGGCACTGATACTATAATTAACCATATGAGCTGATAGTGGCAGTGAATAGTGGTGGTGGAGGGGGACCTACACATTATGGTCGTCAATATAAACTCACCGTATCTCGGCCACACAACATTGTACTGCCGTATTAATTTGCCTCAAGTTACACTATGCGGCACTGATACTATAATTAACCATATGAGCTGATAGTGGCAGTGAATTAACGTTGGTGGAGGGGGGCGCTACACATTATGGTCGTCAATATAAACACGCCTTATCTCGGCCACACGACATTGTACTACAGTATTAATTACCCTCAAGTTACACTATGCGGCACTGATACTATAATTAACCATATGAGCTGATAGTGGCAGTGAATTAACGTTGGTGGAGTGGGGCGCTACACATTATGGTCGGCAATATAAACACGCCTTATATCTGCCACACAACATTGTACTACAGTATTAATTACCCTCAAGTTACACTATGCGGCACTGATACTATAATTAACCATATGAGCTGATAGTGGCAGTGAATAGTGGTGGTGGATGGGGCGCTACACATTATGGTCGTCAATATAAACTCACCGTATCTCGGCCACACAACATTGTACTACAGTATTAATTAGCCTCTAGTTACACTATGCGGCACTGATACTATAATTAACCATATGAGCTGATAGTGGCAGTGAATTACCGTTGGTGGAGGGGGGCGCTACACATTATGGTCGTCAATATAAACACGCCTTATCTCTGTCACACAACATTGTACTACAGTATTAATTAGCCTCTAGTTACACTATGCGGCACTGATACTATAATTAACCATATGAGCTGATAGTGGCAGTGAATTAACGTTGGTGGAGGGGGCGCTACACATTATGGTCGTCAATATAAACACGCCTTATCTCGGCCACACAACATTGTACTACAGTATTAATTAGCCTCTAGTTACACTATGCGGCACTGATACTATAATTAACCATATGAGCTGATAGTGGCAGTGAATTGACGTTGGTGGAGGGGGGCGCTACACATTATGGTCGTCAATATAAACACGCCTTATCTCGGCCACACAACATTGTACTACAGTATTAATTACCCTCTAGTTACACTATGCGGCACTGATACTATAATTAACCATATGAGCTGATAGTGGCAGTGAATTAACGTTGGTGGAGTGGGGCGCTACACATTATGGTCGTCAATATAAACACGCCTTATCTCGCCCACACAACATTGTACTACAGTATTAATTAGCCTCTAGTTACACTATGCGGCACTGATACTATAATTAACCATATGAGCTGATAGTGGCAGTGAATAGTGGTGGTGGAGGGGAACCTACACATTATGGTCGTCAATATAAACTCATCGTATCTCGGCCACACAACATTGTACTACTGCCGTATTAATTTGCCTCAAGTTACACTATGCGGCACTGATACTATAATTAACCATATGAGCTGATAGTGGCAGTGAATTAACGTTGGTGGAGGGGGGCGCTACACATTATGGTCGTCAATATAAACACGCCTTATCTCGGCCACACGACATTGTACTACAGTATTAATTACCCTCAAGTTACACTATGCGGCACTGATACTATAATTAACCATATGAGCTGGTAGTGGCAGTGAATTAAACGTTGGTGGAGGGGGGCGCGCTACACATTATGGTCGTCAATATAAACCACGCCTTATATCTGCCACACAACATTGTAACTACAGTATTAATTACCCTCTAGTTACACTATGCGGCACCGATACTATAATTAACCATATGAGCTGATAGTGGCAGTGAATTAACGTTGGTGGAGGGGGGGGGCGCTACACATTATGGTCGTCAATATTAAACTCACCGTATCTCGGCCACACGACATTGTACTACAGTATTAATTACCCTCTAGTTACACTATGCGGCACTGATACTATAATTAACCATATGAGCTGATAGTGGCAGTGAATAGTGGTGGTGGATGGGGCGCTACACATTATGGTCGTCAATATAAACTCACCGTATCTCGGCCACACAACATTGTACTACAGGATTAATTACCCTCTAGTTACCACTATGCGGCACCGATACTATAATTAACCATATGAGCTGATAGTGGCAGTGAATTAACGTTGGTGGAGGGGGGCGCTACACATTATGGTCGTCAATATAAAATCACCGTATCTCGGCCACACGACATTGTACTACAGTATTAATTACCCTCTAGTTACACTATGCGGCACCGATACTAAAATTAACCATATGAGCTGATAGTGGCAGTGAATTAACGTTGGTGGAGGGGGGGGCGCTACACATTATGGTCGTCAATATAAACACGCCTTATCTC
Organism: Homalodisca vitripennis; assembly: GCF_021130785.1. Taxonomy (NCBI): domain Eukaryota; kingdom Metazoa; phylum Arthropoda; class Insecta; order Hemiptera; family Cicadellidae; genus Homalodisca; species Homalodisca vitripennis. Next base: position 199,498,474 of record NC_060208.1, read on the forward strand.
GGCCCACACGACATTGTACTACAGTATTAATTACCCTCAAGTTACACTATGCGGCACTGATACTATAATTAACCATATGAGCTGATAGTGGCAGTGAATTAACGTTGGCGGAGGGGGGCGCTACACATTATGGTCGTCAATATAAACACGCCTTATCTCGGCCCACACAACATTGTACTACAGTATTAATTACCCTCAAGTTACACTATGCGGCACTGATACTATAATTAACCATATGAGCTGATAGTGGCAGTGAATTAACGTTGGTGGTGTGGGGCGCTACACATTATGGTCGTCAATATAAACACGACCTTATCTCGGCCACACGACATTGTACTACAGTATTAATTACCCTCTAGTTACACTATGCGGCACCGATACTATAATTAACCATATGAGCTGATAGTGGGCAGTGAATTAACGTTGGTGGAGGGGGGCGCTACACATTATGGTCGTCAATATAAACACGCCTTATCTCGGCCACACGACATTGTACTACAGTATTAATTACCCTCTAGTTACACTATGCGGCACTGATACTATAATTAACCATATGAGCTGATAGTGGCAGTGAATAGTGGTGGTGGATGGGGCGCTACACATTATGGTCGTCAATATAACATCACCGTATCTCGGCCACACAACATTGTACTACAGTATTAATTAGCCTCTAGTTTACACTATGCGGCACTGATACTATAATTAACCATATGAGCTGATAGTGGCAGTGAATAGTGGTGGGTGGAGGGGGGACCTACACATATGGTCGTCAATATAAACTCACCGTATCTCGGCCACACAACATTGTACTACAGTATTAATTAGCCTCTAGTTACACTATGCGGCACTGATACTATAATTAACCATATGAGCTGATAGTGGCAGTGAATTAACGTTGGTGGAGGGGGGCGCTACACATTATGGTCGTCAATATAAACACGCCTTATCTCGGCCACACAACATTGTACTACAGTATTAATTACCCTCAAGTTACACTATGCGGCACTGATACTATAATTAACCATATGAGCTGATAGTGGCAGTGAATTAACGTTGGTGGAGTGGGGCGCTACACATTATGGTCGTCAATATAAACACGCCTTATCTCGGCCACACAACATTGTACTACAGTATTAATTAGCCTCTAGTTACACTATGCGGCACTGATACTATAATTAACCATATGAGCTGATAGTGGCAATGAATTAACGTTGGTGGAGGGGGCGCTACACATTATGGTCGTCAATATAAACTCACCGTATCTCGGCCACACAACATTGTACTACAGTAATTATTAGCCTCTAGTTACACTATGCGGCACTGATACTATAATTAACCATATGAGCTGATAGTGGCAGTGAATAGTGGTGGTGGAGGGGGACCTACACATTATGGTCGTCAATATAAACTCACCGTATCTCGGCCACACAACATTGTACTACAGTAATAATTACCCTCAAGTTACACTATGCGGAACTGATACTATAATTAACCATATGAGCTGATAGTGGCAGTGAATTAACGTTGGTGGAGGGGGGCGCTACACATTATGGTCGTCAATATAAACTCACCGTATCTCGGCCACACAACATTGTACTACAGTATTAATTAGCCTCTAGTTACACTATGCGGCACTGATACTATAATTAACAAAATTTACTATTGTGCAAAATTTAAAGACTACAAATGAAATCTTTCTCGAAATATCTTGCCACCTGATATCTTCTTATTTTTGTTTATTGATATGGTTTCATAGCAGAGTTCAAATAACACAGGTTAGTGTGAGCTAGGGAGGGTACTAAAATGCAAGTGTGCTAAAATCTAATCTCGGCACCGACTTTTAATAAACATTTTAAACTCTTATTTTTTATTTTGATCTATGAAAAAATGTCACATGATGAAATTTCATACGATTTTACTCAATTTCTTTACACATCTATTCTGCCATTTTCTCGTGACCACTATGGTTACCCGAACACCAGTGTAAAATTAAACGCTAACGCTCAGCCAAATCCCATGGAGTGACATTCACAATAATCGAACACAATTATGCTTTTATATATATATATATATATATATATATATATATATATATATATATATATATATATGCTATAAGCTATGCCCGTTGATGTAACTCACCACCAAGCGGCGCTGCAAAATATCAAAGGTTTCAAAGCGCCTGCACACTATAAACTGCAAATAATTACGAGACAAGTTACGTATATTACATAGCCAAACACTATTTGAAGGTCCTAAGTTATTATATATATATATTTGTCTTTAAGATACATTTCTGATTGAACTTAAAGTTTGAGTGTTAGACCACTTTATAATAAAGTACATGTACGTGCACGATGGCTATAAACATAAACATATTTTCTTGATCGTGGCAACAAGGCAAACTCTACATCGGCGTTGTAAATATAATTCAATTAAACCAGAAATTCACATACACGGGCAAAGCTTACGAAAAGCGTACAAAGCCGCGGGAAACAGCTAGTATAGAAATAAAGCTTTATACATTTTACATTTATAGGTAATTGCTTTTTTGAGATACCGTGTGTACAGAGACAAACAGATAGAAATGAATACTTTTTATTCTAATTATTATAGTAGTAAAACCATTACTACCACCACCGGCCATGGGTGGTGGTTCGGAAGTCACCTTTAAGCCGTTGGTCCCCAGGTTAAGTGTTAGAGAGGGCTTCTTAGCCCTAACTTCGCCTGGTAAAATAAGACATTCTTTACTTTTTTTAGTTATCTATGTGTTGGTAGTGGTACAAAACTGACACAATCATTTTTTATCAAACGAATCGTTTACAGTTTTAATACTATTTAAATAACCCCTTGTGTTATTTTGAGCAATTTTTTGTTCTAAATTCTTATTAATTATTCAGATAAAGATTTTTTTACATCAGCGTTTAAATACTCGAAGAGAAAAGTATTATAAAAACTCAAAAGTGATAGATAAGTGATTAAGTGTCTTTAAAATGAACATATTCCACATTCTCGGTTCTTAGGCTTACGTGGCACCAATTTCCAATTCATACTACGTAGAAACATTGCTTACACAATTACATTCTTGAAATATTTTGGAGATATTATGTTAAACAGAAACTGACAATAATACACATTCGGCTTTACTGGTGAGTGGAAAGAGCCGGTGCTGTATTTATGATTGGCTGAAGCTCAACTAATCAACGATCGAAATGACAATATTATCTCTTCTTTATCACACGGTACCAGATTTTTGACAATTTGACTATACTTTTCACAAGTTATTTTCTTGATTTACTCAAGTTGAATTGCCTTAGCATATATATTATTATAAACTGATATACTCAACACTACAAAAGATGTTCAATAGAACAAAATATTTTTATCCAAGTTGGCCACCACATGAGTTTCACAATATTTTGAAAATGACTGTTTAGTGCATAGACTTATTTCGAGTAACAATAAAATAACAATTTTTCTTAATTCAATTTTGCTCTGGTAATTCGGAACACGTCTGTATCCTGCGAGTCACCATGTAGCTCACTCAATCCGTTTTGCCATTACCCTGTGGAGGGAAGAAAGCTAACTTTTCCTGATGAGGTTAGTTTTCGTTAAAAAAAATAACAAATAACTCCTTTACAGCTGAATACCAACACAAAACCTCATGGTGTATAATTTGAATTGTTATTATTTATTACCTCGTCTAATGAAGCATGTATGACTTATTACGCGCGTAGGCGCGCAGTCCACTCGTGGAGAAAGATTACTACTGGCACTGCCTACCAGCCACCGTGAGAACTATCCGCAGAACCATGGTTGGTCTGAAACCTTAACATAGCGTGTGGCCTTCTTATAGTTTTAGTATTCACTGCATGTATTCTGTACATGGCGTTTTCGATAATTTCTCACTCACTAATTGGTCATTTTATTGCTTCCGAAGTGATCTACTCCACAAAGCTCTCAACTTGAAGGATGACAGGGGCGGATGAAAGGGACGTTGGAGTGATCGCAAACACAACTGTCGCCGGGACAGGGGACGCTGGACCGGACAGCCCCACGGCACAAACGGGGAACGGCGGAACCGAGCCCATATTTACCCAGGGATTAGCGCGTCACGCAGGAGGGTGACGAAAATAAGCACCCTCCATATAACACGCTATGAATAGCAGCACCCCTGATCGTCAGCGCTGTATCAATAGGCTGTGTGGCTCCAGTCCTTAGTTACCGTCCTTTCTCTACATTTGCAAAACTGAATTCCTTCAGCCGGCTCTTCTTTGCTGCAAATAATGATAATTTATTGCAATCGGTATCTGAACATTAATCGAAAATAATCATAATGCAATACGCTTAATATTTTCTAACTTTGGAAAAGGGCAGCTTCTGATTTTCAAACATTAAAAACTGAATTTTACCGTAGCAGAATAACACAAATACCTATTTTGAAATTTAAAATCATAATATTTTTATATATCGATGTACCTCCGCAAAATAAATGGTGTTTTTTTTGTTACATTATTACGAAAAAAATATCAACAATTTAGCCAGCAAATTATTTTTTACTATCAAGGAACAGTGCAGCAATAAAAATATAGTGTTAAGTATTGAAAGACAGTTTCATCCCTTGGAAATTAAAAAGTGGCTGGAAATTTAATTCTTTGTTTGAAGTTTGTTTTTGACGATGGAAGGATTGTGAAGGAAAGAGAATTTTTTCTGGACATTTGCCATCGTTCAGTGAAACAACAAAATCAGTACACTACGTTTCGAGATCTGCAATCTGACCTCTTCTTCAGGTAAATCAGAAAACAACAAATATCAGAAACAAAAAACGTTTTTTTTTTGTTTCATTGAACGATGGCAAATCTCCGGCAAAATCCTCTTCGCTAAGAAATTTAATTAAAGCTACCCTGCATTAATTGGCAGTGTTAAAACAAAAAAGACAATCCATAAAATAAAGTTATTGAAATGATAATGACTTCTTGTATTCTTGGAACAATTATGTTGTTTTTTTGTTATGTGTTGTTCTTTTTCCAACATACTTAAAATATATTATTTTTTGCAAATTTGGACAGGATCGATTTTATTTTTAAAGAGGAAATCTAATGGGATCAGTACGAATGAGACGAATGAGATGTGGATCGCAAATATATTAAAAGTCCATTTAAGACAGTTGTCTTTATCTTCAGGGACATTCGGTTCCGGGTGAATAAATATAGACGAGAGTGTGACCGGGCCAATTGTTTACCCAAGGATAATCTAGAGCGGGCACGAGCGAGTGCCGCACTTTTGCTGCCAGAAAGCAGATTGATTCCAGCACTAAGTGGGCAATGAAGGGCAATTTGGCACCGGGACTTCTCCCAGCGCCGACACGCAAGCTGGCGCAGACAGTCCCCGATATCTGCTGTCGGCAGCCAGAATCACGACAAGTCTACTGTACGCTGTCAGTGACTGTACGGTCGACACTGTGTATTTATAGAGCTACTAGCGATTAATTGAACGGTGTAATAGCTGTTTTAACTACTGTACAATAACTGTCTAACTATGTATCACATGTAGTTAATGAGTTTCAGTTTATAAAGATAAAACTAGGTTGTCATCAATATACGACTTTATTGGCTGAGCGTTAGCGAAGTCTATTACTATGAACGTCTGGAAAAAAATTCATTTTTGTCTGTCAGTATTTCCCCCACGATATCCCGAGAACGAACTGACCTTTAACATGAATTTTTTCAGAAGCTTCATTTTTATCTTTACATTGGGTACGTGATAACAATGAGAAAATAGCGCAATAAATAAATTTCAGTAATAATTTGGGATATTAACATATTATGATATAGTAACACATGTAGTCCAACAATGCGCAAAGTATCTCGAGAAAGATTTCATTTATGTAGTCTTTAAATTTTGTATGAAACCTCATTAATAAGAGGTTTCGTACATACAGACAAGAATGACGTTGCGCGACCATCCATAAGATTTTGCTGAGCGTTATTAAAGCCCTATTACTCAGGAGGGAATTCATAATAGGTATACTTAACAAAAATCCAAACCTTTTTAGGTTTATCAATACTGTTATTGGTCTATGTATTTTACGAAATATAGTTTGAAGTGTTGGATAAGAAACAAACAAGTCTTATTCCAGAGATATTCTGGACTCCTAGTTCTAAGGCGACAAGTGTTCTGGTTCCTACCTCGTCAAAAACTACTCAAACAATTAAATTCTTGAAATAATTCGGCCTCCGTATGGAAAGATGCTAAAGCGAAACTGTCAATAATACACAGTCGCCTGTGCTGGTGAGTGGAAAGGGGGGTCTGAATTGTGATTGGCTGAAACTAAACAAACCAACGAGCAAATTATAAACACTGATCAATATGGATTTTTTATCACAGGATGTAAGATTTGAACTATTCTTAGTTTAAATTATTTTCTTCCTTGATTATTTCTGCAGTTGCTCTTGCTGTCTTTGGATAATATTATAGAATTTTTGCTTTTGCTTTGAAGTAATCTATCGCATGTTTGCTTTTGTAACTGTTTTCGACAATGTGTGATTTTCCTTATTCTGACGTTTTGTGTACCGATTTCTTCACTAATTTGCTGTGTACTAAACACTTATTTCCTAATGTAGACTGGGCAGTTATGGAGGTGGGAACACTTAGATGTTAGTTACATATTCCATATCTCTGCGACCAGAAGTAACGTGCCTAAAGTGTGTAACAGAGTTATTCTGGAAAAAACTCAAGGTTATTTTAGTACACCCTGCACTTAAGTACTAAATATTGTTTTAAGCGGGCAAGCGGTGATACATCAGTTTAAAGCTTGTTTTAAGGGTATGTAAAAAACGGATACAATGTGAATAAAAATGGTGAGGCTTAAAATTAGTTCTTGTTCGTGGAAAGCAATAATCGTTGAATATATTAATTCATAGCTCCAATCTGTAAGGGCGTGGTTCACCAGACCACCGTGTTATTATGAACATTGGAGCGGAAGATGACCAAGGACCCAAGAATTTACTCGCCATCTTAATTATAAAAACATTCGTCACAACTTACTGTATTGCTTTGGTTTAAGTTGTTAAAATATTGATTAAAAATTGGTGGTGGCGGCTGCAATACATTTTTTTAGAGAGAGGCTTTATCTGAATTATAAAAACATTCGTTACAAATTATTGTATTGCTTAGGTTTAAGTAGTTAAAATATTGATTAAAAATTGGTGGTGGCGGCTGCAATACATTTTTTTAGAGAGAGGCTTTATCTGAATTATAAAAAACATTCGTTACAACTTACTGTATTGCTTTGGTTTAAGTAGTTAAAATATTGATTAAAAATTGGTTGTGACGCCTTTAATACATTGTTTAGAGAAACGATTCATATTGATTTAAAACTATTCTTCACAACTTATTGTATTAATTTGGTTTAAGGAGTAATAATATATATATTAAATTCGTGGTGACATCTGCAATAAATGTTTTTAGAAAGTCGATTATACACAAACGCAATATTTGACAGCAAGTATAAATATCGCCGGAAGATTCAAGTCAATACACTAAGTATAACTTCCACAATAATAATGTTAACTGTATCTCCTGAGAGCATTGACAGAGCAAACTCAGCACTGGGTGGGTTAAATAATTGCATTTCTTAATGTTCTTCAAGACGTAGACGCTATCTTGGAGTTTTCATATGTTTCTTTCTTTACTTTGAAGTCATTTTTCAAAATAAATATTCATACTAATCCATTTCGTATCTATAATTTCTGGAAGCGTATCTAATCCTGGGCAAAAGGTCTGTAAAAACCCATTACCACTGACTTTTTACAAACTGGAGAGTATTAAAAACCCAACGTTTCAATAACGTCATCGACTTTCTTCCACAGGTATTCAGCTCTAATAAAACATGATGGGACGTTATAGATCGATAAATACATAAGGAGCCCCATACCACCCGCGAACCCTACATCTAAATAGAACGGCTTGAGCAAACTTACTAAATAAGCTATCGGCTATAAGATAAAATTGGTTTAACTGTGTCAATTTACAGGGTATTTCTGAAAAGAGGGTAGTTCGAAAGAGGGTTTGAATCTCGAAAAAGTGAAATGTAGTAGATAGGTATGTGATACATCATCTTAAATCTTGTTTTAAGCCAATGACTTTATAATTTGTTTTAATCGTAATCGGTTTCAGAATTACGGAAAAAAATTATACAAAATTATAATGTTTTATAATTTCTATACTCCTAATAGTACCGGTTGTGTGCCAACAAAATAAATCATACAAGAAGGTTTACGTAAACAAATGGCTGTGAAAACTTCACATTTTGACGTACAACTTGCAGTATTCTTAGCCACTTTTTTATTTCTGAGCTGTCTTGTATGCTCAACATTATGTTTTAGTATATGACACCTGGAGAAGATAGTGGATACCAGTTCTTGAAACGTGGAGTTCCAGTTATTTTAGCACAAACAATACCAATGGTACATAGTCCTTATTATAGATTTGAGTCATAAATCGCCAATTAGACATACAAAGTTTCTTAACAGATAATGGTTTATTTTAATCGTACTAAGCCAAGCAAAGTGAGTCACTGTGTTTCAATAAATTAACTGTTATGAACGCACCAGTTACGTCTTGCACGCTTAACCTTATATTTAGGATATGACCTGAAGAAGACAGTAGATACCAGTTCTTGAAACCTCGCCTTCCAGTTATTTAGCACAAGACAATACGAAATATCCACAAATATTTTATCGTTTCTAGTCACTAATCGTCAATAATTACGATTTAGATAAAGAATAACGTGTATTTTTCTCGTACTAAGCCAAACAATGTAAGTCACAAACTCAATATATGTAGTTTTGTTATACCAGTTAACATTAAGTATCGGACTACGTCGCAGTGTGATTCAGGATGTGTCAGAGTCAACAATATGGAGAGAGAGATAGGGAGGGAAAGAGGGAGGGAGTGAGGGAGGGAGGGAGAGAGAGATTCTTTAAAAAAATCGAGCGCCTAATCTTTGCATTCTTTCGTGCCTGTCCGGGTTCTAGCCAGGGTGGCACGGCGACAAAGCTACAGTCAACAGTGGATACGGACATGCAGAAGTCAGCAAAGTGCAGTGGAAACACGCCAATGTGTGTGATGAAGCCGGTGAAATGGTCAGATCTGTTGTACAAGAAGCCGTTCAAGGCCTCGCATCCGAAGATTCCCCTGTAATCAGATAGATCCTGAGGCAACAAAACCAGTGTTGGAATATACACGAGGAATTGGCATTCTTTCGAAGTGTAAGATTTTTAGCTATCTTATTATAACCATACAGCGTTGCTGTACACGCATTGTAATTAATGTTTTTTTTTAATGGACATACGTAATTAATTGTGTATTGAGTGCAGCCTATTCCCAATCAATATTGTGGCTATTGATTATTGAGTACATACTCGCCATTGGCCTCTAGTACAAAAGGCGAAACCTTTTTGCGCTTACTAGAACACAAACTATTTTTATTCAATTTACAATTATGACTTTGGCCTCTCTATATATTTACGCAACTCTCTGTATGTACATTCAATATCCAACAAAATGCAATAAACACCAGTATGAACATAACTATGAGCTGAGATACGGAGACCTTCAGTATCCAGTCCACCGGTTAACCTTTTATGAAGCTGGAGTTTACTACTCAGCTCTGAAATTGTATAACAAGGTTCCCTCACACCTTAAAATTCAAAATTCCCAAAACAAATTCAAAGTTTCCCTACAACACCATCATCTTAACCAGGCTTATTACACGGTTGAGGAATTTTTAAACGAGTAAAAAGAATATAGTTTAAAGTTTTCATTCACAGCCACACATATTTTAAGTTAGTAGAGCCTTAGATTTTGTAAATAATTTACTTGTTACAAATGACGTAATGTTGCTAATTTGACGTTTCATACGGTTACTTGAGCATAGCTCATTTTTGTAGACAAAAATTGAATAAACCTATTTAAATTTTGAATTTGAACCTAGTTTTTATTTAATCGATGGACGAATAATCCCTGTAAGAAAATAACTGAACACCAGCCACATCAATTTTTGTAAATTTATAAACAAAAATGCAGCGAAAGGGTGAAAAATGAATGATAACATCAGGGTGTGACAAGTCACGGGTCATATTAATTTCGCTTGACACTTTTCAAACCAACAATCGGATACATAAACAGTGGTTATATCAGCGTCACGCAATCAAATAAAGGGAGTAAAAGTCGCTATGTGCAATCGACCTATCCTTTTGGCTATAACTGATATAACAATTCATTATTTGTGAATCTGACGGTTACTTCTGAGTGAATCTAGGTAAAGGTATGACTTAATTCAATATACAACCCGAGTTTATGTTTTGTAAATAGTATTTTTTGAACTAAATTTATTTGTGCTTGTGTCATAATATATTACTACATCTAGTGAGTTTATCCCACATGAAACAATGGTAAATACATTTCAGCATCTTATTAGCTAGCCTATACTGTAATACGTTTTTATGCTAAAACAGCAAATTTTCAAAAAATGTAAAAATTTGGGTTTTTCTTCAACTTTGTTTATGTTTATTCCAATTTGAATAAAACTTGTAAACTTATTGTTATTTACATGTTTTTTTAGAAAACATAGTTTCCTACGCTAAAAGTATTTTTAATATTTTGCTACATTGTTGCAAACTTGAAAGTTATAATTTTTTTAAATATTTTCGCAACAGATACATCTAAAAATTAAAGATTTATCTGATAGCTATCCCAATGATAACTCCACCATCAAATAGAGAATTTTAATAGCAATACTTGAAATAATAGAGATCTAGGCTATAATACCTTATACAAAAAATGTAAAACATTGTTTTAAAAGCCAGCAAAACACTCATTTTTAGGCCGGTCTTTTTCGCATATACCTCGAGGAAGATGGTGGCATTAAATTTTTTTGAGGTCTAATTTATCGGACGGTCCTCAAAGGGATAAGAAAACAATTATAATTTGGCGTTTTTAACCTTTTATTACTTTACTATTTGTACTTCCACCACAATGCGCGCGGGTGACGATCGGTTACTATCTTAAGGTAAAGAATCATCTGTAGTTTTTCAAAACCACATTGTGTATAGAAACTACTGAATTTACTTTCGCCGATAAGACTACACATTCCACATGAACACAGAGAACGTATAACAGTACAGAAATTGTCTATGGCAGGTTAACTCTTAGCGGTTAGACTTCATGTACAAGATGACCATACAAATGAATGCCAAATTCGGATTTCCGTTCCTTAGAACAGAAAAAATGTATAAAATATTAGACAGACCATTATGAAAATGTGTATGTATACGTATTTTTCAACGGAGAAGGTTTATAAGCTATGCCCATTGATGTAACTCAGCACCAAGCGGCGCCGCAAAAGATAAAAGGTTTCAAAGCGCCTGCACACTATAAACTCCAATTAATTACGAGACAGTTACGTATATTACATAGCCAAACACTATTTGAAGGCGCTAAGTTATTACGTATATTTGTCTTTAAGATACATTTCTGATTGAACTTAAAGTTTGAGTGTTAGACCACTTTACAATAAAGTACATGTACGTGCACAATGGCTATAAACATAAACATATTTTCTTGATCGTGGCAAAAAGGCAAACTCTACATCGGCGTTGTAAATATAATTCAATTAAACCAGAAGTTCACATACACGGGCAAAGCTTACGAAAAGCGTGCAACGCCGCGGGAAACAGCTAGTATTTAATAAATACAAGTGTATGATATTTCTCTGAATATGATCCAATGTCAAGAAAGGAACTCAAACGTTGTGACAGTCCACCAGTTAAAAACGCCCTGGGAAGAAGAAGTGAGGAATGCGGAATCCACAATACGCCCCAGAAGGTAGGAATGCCATTCTAGTTTCCAAACACTTTACGAGACTCCGGGTTGCATCCTTTACCTGCCTAATCCCGTCCTGAGGGAGCTCGGCACGTCTGGACCAGGAGACCATGAGTTGTCGCCCATCCAGCGGTGCCGCGATGACACCAGACGTAAAAACTCAAAGGTCCTGCTCACTTAATAGCTAATAACCTTCAGCTAGTTTCGTGGGAAATGTGCTCAACGCATTCTTTGTGCTGAAGACTTCGAGGTATGGCAAATCGTTTCCGGATAACCATAGGCACATCAGCGTTATCACAACACGACCAGCTAAATGGCCACGTGACTTAGTGGGGACGGTCCTTCAACGGCGTCTCTTTGTTGATCCACATGGGATGTTCAATCTACATTCCAACATGGCATCATTGACGTCCCATCAAGCAGTAGAATTTGGGCAATTCCAGACTTTCTAAGAAAGCCATTCGTAATAGATGGATACAGCATTTGCTGAAATGACTAAGGAACAGAATATTTGTAAGGCTTTGAGGTTTCAGAATTGGAAAAACATTTGAACACTTGGATTTGCAATGTTAAATCATATTGTATTAAAGTAGACAGATGAAAACTAGTTTATTAACAAAATTTGATAATACAGAAGCCTAGAGACAACAGTACAGTAAATTCCTAAGTGTATAAGGTATCTATTCAAATTCTTCATGCAATTCTTCAATATCTCTTTTCACAATTCTTTAGAGTACAGGATAAATTTAAAATGAACGGACGTACAGGATTTTACAATTTAGACTTCCAAACGTAAATACTATCTTCATTCAAAATTTAGGAGTGCACTCGAAATCTCCAATCAAAATACCCGAGCATACAGGATATCTCAATTTTAAATTTTGGAACATACACGACAAGTCCTTTATTTACAATTTCAAAAGTACCGAATATTCCACCTTTTTCTAAGGTGTAACAGATATCTCCGTGTAAAATTTCGAATGTATAGGATACCTCAACTTATTAATCTCCAACATTCAGGGTATCTCAATTTTTAATTTCTGAATACAAACATCTTCTTTATTTACAATTTGAAAAGTATAGAATATTCCAATTTTTTAAGCATATAGAGCATATCTCCATGTACAATTTCCAATGTAGAGGATACCTACACTTAATTTCCAACATACAGGATAGCTCAGTTTAAACTATCTAACACATAGTATATCTTCTGTATTAAACAATTATTATTACCACTTACAAAGTACACATATTCTAATTTTAATCTCCGGGTGTATAGTATAGGATATATCCATATATAATTTAAAATGTACAACACACACCCACTTAAAATTTCCGAGCTTGCAGTAAATTTTCCTTCAAACTTTATGAACTCACAAAATACATATTTCATACAAACTTTTTAACTCACAGAGTATCCCCAATCTGAATTTGTAAGTGTTCAGGGTATCTTTATGGAAAGTTTGAGCCTAGTAGAGAATACCCCCACTCAAAATTTCCAAACGTACATGACATTTCCAATAGAGTTCCAACAGAGTTCAAAGGGTATGAACAATATATTTTTTTAAACGTATAATCCTACATTTAAAATTCCTGCAGTAAAGATTTCATTATTGATTTATGGATGCTACAAAACAGAAAATTTCAATTACATTGCAGTATTTTACATATAATTATTACAATATCTTAATAAGTTCGTACACTATTAGTTTAAACAGAAATAACATGTAATAAATAGCATTTACAGATATATTGACAGGGAAATTTAAAAACCTATGTGAGTTTATAATTTTCAGCATAGCTAAAGATAAACATATGAATTATTGTCAATGTTTAAAAATAAACTAATAAACTAAACTAAACTAATCATGAAATAGCTACATACCTGCAAAGCTTAGTGAGTTTAGTCTAAAAATTCAATAATAAGTACTTGTCAACAACTGTTATTCATGAAGTATTTATGGACGGAATAGTATGCCCGGTTAATGAGGTAGCATTTTAGGGGAGTTTTAAATGCATTTATGGAATTCTCCATCTTTAGATTTGGAGGTAATTTATTATAGATTTCGAGAGCTGAATAATAAGGACCCTGCTCGAATAGTTGTAATCGATGTATGGGGTATTGTAAAAAAATCTAAAGTAAAATTGTAAGGGTTGATTTCTGTTGTTATAATTGTGCAATACTTGATTTTTTGAAAAGAGTTGTTGTTATTATTATTTTTAAATAGTAATAGGGTTTCTAGAATATATAGAGATAGTAAAGTGAGAATGTTACGATTTTTGACGTGACAACGTCTTAAATTAGGTTGCGGCTCGGAGTCACTCATGAAAAAGTGTAACGCCCGGTAACGTTACGATGCCCGTCCAGTGGGTCCGCCGCACGGGATCCGCACGGATAAAGCAGATAACTATTTTTTATTCGTGAAAATGTGGAGTGCTTAGATTCGTCATTTAAAACAACTACAACAATAAAGGTAAATAATTGTACACTGATATTTCATTATCGTAAACTATGATTGATTGATTAATTGTTAGATTGACACAAAAGTTGAGAAACTGAGTTTATAGGTTATGTCATACTATTGACAAATGTTGATAGTGTTAAGTAAATTATTAGTTTAAATCACTCTGCAATCAATCGTAATTCAGTCGATTGAGAAGAAACAGCGCGTATTGCTAGTCAAACATTTAAAATAACAAATTATAACCTCTAACCTGTCATAACAGTGCGACCAAACAAACGAACTAAACCGACCAATCACCACGCGCGGAGTTAAAATTTAACTGTGTTTAGCAAGAATTTCAAATTCCAATTTTAGTAAATGTTTTATTCAACTTTACCACTTACAATAATAAATTTTAATTAATTTCAAATTATGTACAATGTTTTAGTAAACAAAATATATTTCTATAGTTAAAATTTGTGCAATTCTTATTTTCATTCAATTCCTTGTTCCTATTGTGCAATTTAATAATATTCATATCAATAAATATTCTACCGAGAAAAAGACGTTGTCACGTAAAATCTTCGCCCGTAAAAACGACTTTACAGGCAACCATAATTTTTTAAAGTGGTAAATAAAACAAATTAAATTAAATATACAAATCGGGTACATAAATTTTAATTTCCCTATTGAAAGAAGACACGGCAGAAGAGAATAAACAATATTATTAAAATAGATATATACATTCCGGAAGAGGTTAATAGGGCACAAGGGTAAAAATTAAGTGATGTGAACTCTGAATCATTACTTAACTAATGTAACACATCTTGTTGTGTCTTCATTGCTTAGACAGGCACAGAATCGCTTAGGGTGCACTAATGGTGGATCCAGTTTCGGTTAAACTGAAGTAAAGTTACCATCAAGATGCCATTGACAAAGGAAGGTTTTTAAGCAGCGCATGGAAAATTCAACTCCTAATGACAAGTAACTTCCGACAGACTTTCTTTGTCTCTAATTAATACAAACAGGAATATGAAAGTCAGAAGTTATCGGAATAAGTCTCTGTAATAGAGCGTGGGCCTCTGTTGTTAGCGGCTGGGGACGGAAATATCCCCGAGTATTTTCGTCTGTCTGCCAGACTGGTAGCCGAGTGTACGCTGTGGAGGGCCAGGCCAAAACCAATATTCTCCCAGCCCGTGTAAATTGGAGCTCTCATTAGCGCCCAGATCTCCAGGAAAGGGACAGACGAGACGCAATGATAACATACAAGGAAAACAGTCCTGTGTTGACGGATCACAGCCCGTGGAGAGGAGACGCATTCTTCCCAAGCTGCGTGCCAGTGGGGCACATTCTTTATACAAGAAAGCAACGAAGTATTCAACAACGGGTGGTCCAAAATATCGGATTCGTGGGATAATCACGTACGGGTGCAGATAATACAACTACTGTAAACTTGAACAGGGATTGTGCAAGTATATTGTAGTGACTATTTCTCGATGTATATATACGACCTCATCCTCCACCAGGAAGTCCATAACTTAGCTTTTGAAATAGCTTCCCTAGTATGTAAAATGTACTCCCCTTAATCTGAAATGCATTACAATTGCAATGCGAAGAACTTCACAGTTTTTTAATCCAATTTAAAAATCGATTAATGTCACTGTTAGTAACATTTAACATGTTTTTCCATTGAGAAATCTTGGAGCATTGGACAAAAGGTTTAATTTACTATCAGTGGTAAATGAATAACAGATTTTCCAGTATAAATTTTATTATTGCGCAAGGCCTTTCGGAATCAATGATTTCCTCATCAGGCACTTCATCAATATTTTCAAAATCATTGATTCCAAAACACCTTGCGCAATAATAAAATTTATATTGGAAAATCTTTTATTCATTTACCACTGATAGTAAATTAAATGTTTCTCTAACTAACAATGTTTTAAGGAAAACAGACAAAGTTTCTGAAAATGTCTTCAAATATTCCACGGTTATACGTAAGGACAACTTTCTTCAACTCAATTTTAACACGAACAAGTCCCTCATAAACTGTACATAGTTTCGCAACATGCATTACAATGCAGTCTTGAGTTTAGCTCGATTTAACCTTCCGCTAAGTGAAACGACTAACCCAGCAGGGATCACTTCTGGCTGGTTTATAACCTCCAGACCACTGGGCACAGCAAAAACCGATGTGTCACTTAAATATGTGCAAAGCTATGGATGTCCAGGAACAGCACAGCACTAACCGCAAATTATGTTGAGATTCTGAGGGGTAATTTGATAGGTCTATTCTACTGCGGGAGATGACTGTTGGAGTTGGGGTTGGTTCCCTAAATATCAGAGGTTCTTGCTAGCCTCAACACGGGTGTGCCACACCCTGCCTGCTTTGACTGGAGGGGCTGGTTTAGAGCTGGCCTCCCTTTCTTCCAGGAGACATGACTTGAGATTAGTGCCCTAATTCTTCCTCATGGATCTCGATAGGAGGCGGCCGCTACCCCCTAACCTTAATAATCCTGAATAACCTGTCACTAGAATAACCGCTCCTTCATCTAGATTGCACGGGATGGCTGGTGGAGAAATCTTTTGTAAAATTATGCAAACGCCTTCGTCACCGACTTTTTGGAACCCTCCAGAAGGACTTCGAGATTCCAAGAATCTCAAATCTGTTACAGTGGCAATGGAGCTAAACTCAACATTCGCATTGAATCAACCTTCCCACCATAGCTATAATTAATACATGACAAGTTGGTAACGATTAAAATGATCATTGTTGCTTCCAGTATTAAAAAAGGGTTAATCAAAAATAAAAATTGAAAACCACTTCCAAAAATGGGAACCTGCCGTTAAAAAACAAAAATACGCTCCCTGCTCTCCAATTCTTTACATCCTTTGTTTGTTGTTCGTTTTTGGCGATCGAGGATTGTAAAGGAAACAGGATTTTCTGGACATTTGCCATAGTTCAGTGATACAAAAAATAGGAACACTGCGTTTCAAGATCTGCAATCTGATCTCTTCTTCAGGTAAATAACTAACAAAACCATATAATTACAAACTAGGTTAAAACAAACAAATCATACCAGAGCGTTGTGACACGCCTGAGTCAGGAATCACAACCACCATGTTGTGTGTCAACTTCACGACCTCTAAAACATGCACTTAATAAGTAACTAAACACAACACTAATTATTCAAAAGAACTAAAGCTGAGTGTGCCACAACGGTCTGGTATGATTTTTTAACTTAGTTCGTAATTGTGTGTTAGGTTAGTTATTTACTTGAAGAAGAGATCAGATTGCAGATCTCGAAACGTAGTGTTACCGAATTTTTTGTATCACTGAAGCTTTACGTCTTTAGTAACATCTTAAATTTAGTTCTTAGGAATCGTTCACAACAAAAAAGTCTTGAAAATATCTTTAAATTAAGACAAACGATGAGTTTCTTTAGCCAATTAAGCTACATAATGATCTCATTTAACTAAGTATTACAGTAATTACTAATATATTTGCCATGCCAACTACATTAAAAATCGAACAGCCCCAAATCACGACACTCTCTCAGATTGCTTATTTACAGGACAACAATAACAGTACCATCGGCTTATCTCCCGACATTTAACCACTATAAAGGAGGAGGCCGTAGTTGCCCAAGGGACAAAAGCCAATAGACACATTATAACCCGAGAAGAAAGTAGCACTGTTCGCCCTTGTACCACGCGAGACGGCCCGAATAGGTTGGGACACACATAACCGCACCGCGCCCGACACGTCAGTCGGCCGTAATGCTGGCCGTCATACGGTGAAAGAATTGCAGCGCAGTTTTCAACCTGCAAGTCCATACTTGTCCGCACCGACACCAGACCGTCGTGGCCGCACCGTGCCCGCACCGTCCACCGATATGTGGAGTTTGAATTTTGACGGGCACGGTGCGGTCTACGAGCGGCATCATATGTTGTTTACTGTTGCGTTCTTTTTTTTTAAAACTATTTATGTAGTCTACACGTTCTATTTTATTGAATTATTTAGTATAGCCTACTAACTCTACATCCTGTGTTCGCGTACAAAATCATATTTATTGATAAAAGTAGGCTATTACATTTTCTTACATTAGAGTAAACTAGTCATATTTTCTTATTGTGCATATTTTCTTATTACAACAAATTTGAAAACCATGTTGTACATTAAGTGATTTTAAACAACTAAATTCGAACTATTAAAAAGTCTATAAACATTTTTCATTAATTAAAAAATAACAAGCATGTAATTACTTGAGCAAAAATCTATTTTTTCTTTGATGTTTTGAAGTTACTTGATAAATTTATTCCGGTATTTTGTAAGAGTCATATTTAGAATGTCTCTATGACATTTTTACTTTTATTATTTTACTTTATTATTCTTTTCACTTCAATAAAGTAAAAATAAAAAATATTTTTTTTACAATAAGATTTTCAAACAAGAAAAACCCATGTTAAAATAAATAATAATAATACTAAAATCATTTATTTCCCCATAATAACAAACTGAATATTACAAATAAATATTATTGCCAGTGCTTAGTAATAAATAAGACTATGACATAACGTATTTACAATAGCAGTAAATAAACAAATAAAAAAAAATGTTTTCTACTTACTTTATTTCTAATTTATGTACTTAGAGTAATAAAATATAAAAAGTAGGTTACATCCTTTTAGATTTTCTTTCTTTTCTTAAACCTAATAATTAGGCCAATAGATTTACAAAAATAAGGGAAATTTAGGTACCCATAAGAAGGCTGTTCCTGTGTTGGGGATATTATATACAAAAAGGGTAAAAAAATAAAAATAGCGGAATCGAGCAAGAATGAAATGATAAAAATTAGTTATTGTAACTTATGTAGTAAATAATGTACTATTACGTTTCAAGGTTTAAATTTAGTATAACTATTGTGCGGTATTAAACAAAAAGGATTTATGCATGATTTACAATTCAAAATATTAGGCTTTACACATGTAGCATTAAATATTATATTATAAATAATTAATTTTATAATGTTCTAACTTTAAATATTATATTATAAACTTAGCAGAACAAGACTAATCATACACTAAATTTATTAT
Organism: Homalodisca vitripennis; assembly: GCF_021130785.1. Taxonomy (NCBI): domain Eukaryota; kingdom Metazoa; phylum Arthropoda; class Insecta; order Hemiptera; family Cicadellidae; genus Homalodisca; species Homalodisca vitripennis. The sequence continues at coordinate 199,517,901 of NC_060208.1, forward strand.
CTTAAACATATACTCAATATCATTTTGACCAATCAACCATACTCTAATTTTTTTTAGAAAATATATTTATGTTTTCTACTATTTTTGACTAATTCTGGCAATAAAATTATTTGTCCGGAGCTATAAAAGAAATAATTTTGTAAAATTTGTTTTTTGTATGTTTCTCCAGTATATATTTTACAAATTATTATAAACGGGGCTTGCAACATGGTAAACTCTCTGGCATCACACTATAGCTCTTGGGTTTAATACAAAAAAGACACCAAATACACTGTTTATAGTGTATTTGACCGAAATTCACTGCAATGAAACACAATGGAACAAGAATTATACATTATACATTAAACATATAACCAAGATAATGATATTATTTACAAATTTTACACACACTAGCTGATTGTACAAAGCTTTACTGTAGCATTGCAATGTATCATTCACCACAGCTATTAATAAACATAACAACAATGAAATTAACAATTTTCTCAAGCACTACTTAATCTTCCAAATATTTTTTAAGTATCTGTCACTTTGAATTCAAAAGAAACATGCTCTAGTACAAACAGTGAGATTGTTGCGCTCGGACTGCATACGGACATGTGTGGCCTCACGGTAACCGAGCCGAGCCCGCACCGACAATCGGCCGACTCACGTGTCGGGCGCGGTGCGGTTATGTGTGTCCCAAAGGCCGCCGCCACTTCTGCCTGTAGCGCCCCGGGCAGGCCACCTCAGATAACTGACATTACCACGTAAACATAGGCACATCTGGGCCCGGGACTGTTGGGTGAATCCTGACTTGCCGGACACGATTGTGTTTCCTTTATGTTGGGCTATTCACCTGAATCACCCATTTCAGAATTGACCCCGCTTTCCCAACTGTGCGAGAAACACAAAACCTTCCGATGGTCGGCATGGACTGACTATTTATCCGGACAAATTGGAAATCCGCCTGTATTTATTTCATCCCACTGTCGCCCGTTTCATTTTTGGATAACCTGGTTTTCGAATCCTTAACATCAATTATTATCTGGATTCATATCCGGGAGTCTGAAATAAGATTTCCGAATTCCAGCGTTTCCAGGTTCTTGGCAAACTCGTCCTCTGGGCACCTCATTTGAGTCAGTTAAGTGTCATTGTTTCGAGTGAATAATTAACATTTTCAGAGACTAAACTGTTACTTTACTAAAACCTAAAAGACTTTATATTCCAAATATACATTTGCAATGGATGTCGCCAGTCAATATGAAGTGCTGAAGAACTCTTTAAGTAAATAAGAGATAATCTGCGAAATAAAACTGTCGATTTCAGTTTCAACTAACAAAAATAACATAGATAGCATTTGTTTACGGTTTTATCCAAAATTTAAAAAAATAAACCATATTATTTTTCGCTTTTTATACTTATTTTTTCAGACCTTATTTCTTCGGTCAGTTTAACCAAAATGATACCTTTTCAGAAGCTTTCGATGATGACCATGATATGCTACAAATTCCGTACTCCCCCACACCATAAATGTATAATGGAGTGAGAACATACTTAAGTATACACAAGTCTTAGAGGTATACCGGCTATATAAACGGAATTTCACTTGCTATCATTTGATTAGATGCATTTTAGAGTCCCATAAAGCCACCATAAAAAGGGTATGGACTACGTATTTAGCCAAATTGTAAAAATTGCCAAATCTATGGAACACATTTGGTTTTCAGCAAACACGCTAGCCCGCAAAGTAATTTGTTCAGTTGTTTCGACATAAATTAGCAACAAAAGAATAAATAACCTTACATAATTTGTGACCTAGGCAACAAATTATGCGAAATGGGGAGAAGATTTATACATATTACGAAATTACGTAATTAGTCGAGTTCTGGTAACACATAAAAATATAAAGTTATGCTAAAAAACTATTAAAGTTATAGTTATAGTATATATGCAAAGTCAATGGTGTATTTAATATCTTCTTTTAATCTGTCTAATCGTTTCTGAAACAGGATTACAGGGATTTTCCACCATTATGTGCTACGATAACGGAAACGTTTACAGCATCGTTATCTCATCTCTTCTTGAATTGTAAAAACCCTAAAATATAGCGTTCAGCATAAAAACAACAACAATTCAAACACACGGTGATAGACCAAAATAAAAATCATAAAAATATACATTAACGAAAAGTTCATGGTTTTTGCTATTTTGGTGACTATTTTGTTGTCACCTTTAACTTGGGTGTGTTAATATCCAAGCGTTTCATTGTTTACTTTTTTAAATAGCAAACACTATGTTTTATGATTTGTCACCAGAAGATGAGAGCAGACGGTTCGCGAAACGTCACATTTCTGTTATAGTAATTAGGTTATCCTTTGAAACCACCCACGTCAATAATGAATATTTCTGCTCAATGTGGACAAGATAGTTTAGAAATACCCAATTCTGTGTAATTATTTCTTTTTAAACCTTACATACACCACAAAGAAAGAATCAAACATAAGGTTGAAGCAAATTATCAATGAAAGGCGTCTATCTAATGCTGTCTGTTGGCATTGGCAACAGCGCCGTGAGTAAGGTCTAGCGACACTAGAGCTCTCTGATGGTGTCGTCACTAACTACAACTTTTTAGCACACGCGCCAACGGTCTGCATGGACACATCTTTAGTTTGTGCATACACTTATGCTCCACAGAAGAGTAGCTCTGCTGGGGAGGAAGGTACAGACCCGAAGCAGTCACTCTCTGCTCCTGGAGATGAACACCCACAGTTCCCACAGGTGTCTCCGTGTTGGCCAATCTATTATACAACAGCCACATTAACATACACTGGATATGAGGGGGGCGGGCCCGATATTATGCACTATTGTACCCTTCCCTCCCCCCCCCCCACCACACCGCGGCTCGCCTCCGCGCGATCCCGTATATTGTGCCGGCTCACACGGCTCGGAACGGCGAAAGGGTACCTCGGGGATCGCTCTCGCTCTCGGACCTGGAAACGAGATCACTGCGGCTGTACTTAGATTACTGCAGTACGACGCACGATGTGCCACATACTAACTCGTAAATATACGGTAATTAGGGTTACATTACAATTCAGCTTATTTCTGTGTCTGGACATACGAGATAAACGAATTAAATAAACTTTTCAACCTAACTGCAACTTTGAGAAATCATACCTCTTAAACTTGAGATCCGAATTAGACAACAGTTGTATACAAGATACATTTACAACAAGTACGTCATTTTACAATTATATGATATGAGTTGTTGTTAAATTGTCATAGTAACTGTTATTTTTGACCAAGCGAGGGAAGAGAATGTTTTTCATGAACAGTAGTCAGTTATCGACTCCAGAAGTCAGTTTTTGCTCATACTATAAAATTTTACTCCAGATATCCTTCACTTGAGAGAAGGGCTCAAATTCTACAATTTAACTTATTTAAAGTCTGATAACAAAGAGTTCCAAGTCTTTTTTCGAGATTTCAAACAACACCGTCGGAAGGAAATAAAAGCCGCCAAAGCTCGGGATATGGAGGGGAAATTAAGAAACTCACAGAGCTTTTCGAAAAGTGCACGGGAGGTTATAAAAAGCTTTACAGAACAAACAGATTCCTCAAAAAATCAAACCCGAAACTCAGAATACAAGTTAAAATAACAGACAATCCATTTCAAGTGGCAAATGAATTCAATTTTTTAGACTATGGCTAGTTGTACAAAGCCCAGCTTTAAAATTGAACAGCCTTAACAAAAATGTATTACAAACACTGGTCTTCTCTATGATTCTGTCTCCTGTGTGTGAGACGGAGGTGGCCATCATTGTGAGAAATCTCAAGCGGACTGTCTGTGTGGTCAAGCGTTGATTCAAGCACATTTTGTGGCCCTGCTCAATCTTTCTTTCGCCCAAGGCGTATTCCCATCTGCTGCAAGACAACCAAAGCATAAGTGGTTCCAGTTTTCAAAAAGGATGATCCTTGCATCGCAAGCAACTATCGCCCTATTTCCATCCTTCCGGTCATGAGCAGAACTTTTGAAAAAGTTTTCTTTGACTATAGGGTTTCCTTATTCCTTATCCGATATTCTTAGTTTTGAACAGTTCGAATTCAGGAAAATCAAATCGATCATTGGTGCTGTCAAAAAACTCTAAGATTGTGTTGATGGCTTGGAGAGGCGAGAACAAGTGGTCTGCTCAAAGTCCTTTGCGTGCACTATGCATGCAACACTGTTGCATCAGTTATCGACAAGTGATGTTCGAAGTTTGCTACATAAATGGCTCTCTTTACACCTTAGTCGGAGAGATCAGTGTGTGTGGATTGCGAACAGTCTGTCAAGAAAAGTGAAAATGCCATATGGTGTTCCACAAGGTTCAATTCCGGCCTCACAACCCGATCTCAAACTAGGTACATCAGAACCTCACCAGCACTCAAAATCAAACACTGAACACAAATTTAAATACGTAACTAATACACAATTTCGCTAACCCCTAAATAAAAGTACACTAAAGTTCAATACAATGGACTATATTCCATCAGAACTAAAAAAAATTTGTAATAGTGATTGTATCATGGTTTGTCTTACCAATCTAATTATATTTTAGGACAGCGATTGATTTCGCCTTATATGTCATCTTTAGATCATTCTCAGATAACAGCATCATTAATCACAATCAATGTAGCCTTGACCTTGAACATTCCACGACCACAAGTGAAACGACAGTCAACTGCGAACATGTAGAATATTAGGCTATGCTGGCCGCGCGCGTGCGCGTGTGTGTATGTGTCAGTTTGTGTTTATGAAATTTTACCTGCACAACGAGTGCTTCACGATTATCACATAATGCTATCACACTACTGACGAAATAACAATGGCCCAAATAACAGCCTGGAGGTACCCCAAGGAGCGAAATGTATTGCTGTCCTAAAATATAATTGGATCAGTAAGGCAAAACAGATTATTAATAATAATAATATCTTTATTGCATTTAAACAATTTCTGACATTGTATTGCAATCGTCAACTTTAACACATTTTGTAAAAAAAAAGACCATGTACACGTTTTCAATCAGTCAGACATACATTTTAAACATTCATACAGACACATCCATTCCGACATCAGATCCAGCTGTTGAATTTTGATTTTTAAATGTCCTAGCGGCTCATCATGAATTCTTCAACAGAGTAAAACGCTTTAGACACCAGAAGGCGCTTGAAACGAGTTTTAAATTGATTTGTGTCGTTTGAATTTTTTACATTTGCACGGAGCCTGTTGATTAGTATGACACCAACTTGTTGCGGGAGGTGTTAAGACAACGTCAGTCTTTGTTGCTGTGTTCTGAAGTTGTCCCTGCCTCTGGTTTCATATTGGTGAACTTCCCTGCCACGAACCAAGACACACTTGGAGAATCAGTACATGATCACCTGGAGAAGCATTAGTTTCTCCAAAAACAAACAATTATATCCACTAATTTGTGTATTCCTTGACATAAATGCTGTATGCTGTTAGCACACTTTTAAGTAGGCATGTAATTACTTTTACGTTGTAACAAATCAATAAATAAAACTTATATTTTTTGTTTTATTTCTGATCAGTGAAACTAACTAAAGCGAAATTACATAATCCCATGGGTGCATTATGAAAGAATAATAAACACGTAGCTTATTGTTTGAGAGCCCGCAGTAGGATATAATAGTCCCCTATTCATTACAATATAAACCCTTGTGAGCAATAGACACACTAGGACAGTGTAAGCGGGCTACAGTCACGCCGCATCGTTTAGGGTTAACTACCTCGACTACACAGGGCGTGCACATCCATTTTCCACGTCATCAATCTTAATTTTCCTATGACACGATCTTCAAAGGGTGTTTTAAGACTTCTGATCCTCTCTATCACATGGTGATCATACATTTTACTACTGTGTTTAAAATCTTCTTCAGTTTCATTCAATTCTACTTTAAAATCTATATTGAATATCAATTTTGTGTCGATAAACTGCTAAAATTTCAAATTAAAACTTGTTAAGGAGACGCGATATAAATAGATACTTAACTGTACCAGAAATATAAAAGATTTCACGAACTTCCAATTATTGCGTTGACATAATTATTCACTTTGTTAATTAGCTGAACATTTACGAAGCCTATCACACGGTGGTCTGGAAGACAATTCATTTAAAACAATGATGGTTGATGAGGCAATGATATTAGTTTCCAAGTCATTAATAACAACTATAAAAAGGAGAGGCCCCAGCACAGACCCTTGTGTCTATTCACAAGATATTTCGAGAAAAAACTGACGTATAGATTTGAAATATTGCATGGACCTTCATTTCTATATAGGAAATATCGAGTTCGATGATGGTACATGTCGCTCCATGGGATTTGGCTGAGCGTTAATGAAGAGTTTTACATTGGTATCAAAGATCACACGGAGAAAATGCAGAATAAATAAATTTGTAAACAGACTACGTAAAATGTTAATGACATGTTACGATGTGACATGGTAACAGCTATCAGAATAAAATAAACTATAGAAATGTGTTGCAACACCAGTGAAACCTGTTACGCGACACGTGGTGTAAATCAAAAATTAATTTAACTCATAAACATGATATTTTTCATAAGTATAAACAATGTTTCATATATAATATCTTACTTACTATTGCATTAACTGTTCCGGAGTTGTACCAATTTGATTACAATCATCAAAATTTGCGGAGACGCCTTACAGAGAGAAGGACGCAATCCGAGTACCTGACTGTACGCCAGGTATTGCATATCTTGCGCCTTATTCATTGCATAATATTATTATTGTAAAGTTGTATATATTAACCTTTATAATGCTAGAAGCCCATCTTGATAACGTGTATTACATCAGAAAATAATACGTAATATTGCCATAAGACCGTTCCTTTGAATTGTATTTAGAAGAAAGAATATACCACAGCACGTGTCGCATAAAAAGCTCTGTTAAGGCTGCATGAAAAATTACAAGTATACGGAGTATTGGCCATTACTCTCATTTGACTAGTATGTAATGTTAAAAGTCATATTCTTGTTTACAATGTATTTATTTATTCTGAGATTTTCTCGTTAGCATCATGGCTACCCATAAGAAAATTATAAAAATGTTAGCTAACGCTCAGACAAATCCCATGGAATGAAATGAACCATCATCGAACTCGATGTTGCTTAAGTAGACATGAAGTTCGTTTGCTCTCAGCCAATTTACGACTACAAATTGCTCTTGGCTACTTCACTAAAATCACTTCAACTATGCATAAACCTTTAATTGTATAGTTACACAAGAGATAACTCACCAATGCTATAAATTGAGGCACGGAAAAGTTAGCGTTTGGACTGCCATCTGTGGAGTAGGAGCTGAAGTAATAATCAAAGTTACGTGGCGCAGCTCTAGTGTATGACCTTGGAACTAACTGAAGTAATCCCTCGGATCCCAGCACACCACGTCCGTATGAATGGGTAACAAATACAATCAACACTAAACTAACGATACGGATAATGAAAACTTACACAGAAATGTCAAAAAAGAGAGTTTGCGATATAATTAATGACAAGAAAGGTCGATTTACGCGGGACTACTGTCGGAAAAGCCGGCAAGAAGAGGTAATTCAGTAAAGACACGCCACAAATTGGAATGCTGCAACATTTGATAGCCGGCTACTGAAAGTGGCTCTCCGAAACAACTGAGGCCCTGCTAAAACCTACAGAATCATCACTGCTCAAGATTGCGTTCAACTCATTGCGTACTGTAGTCAATAGTCAAGTATTTAATTGCGGAGACAAAAAGTACATTTGTATAGCAAACGTCAAGTATCTAATAATTTTGACACATGTGCCACATCGAACTGTCATTTATGCATACATTTTGACACTCACTCTGCTCCATTCATCGCCAAACTTTTTCCCACCTCAATTCGAGAGTAAGTCTTCTGATTGTGCGGTCTCACAGTAATACGCCATGAACTCGTTCACGCTATATAAAACGTGTTCGACACTAGACAACGTTTTCAAACGAGTTTTAAATGCTTCATGCGTAGGCGAATTTTATAATGATGAGATGAACTCCTGCGTGTGAGGGCAAACGTTTCATGAACTACTGTCCTGTCTCTCCTGGTTCGGTAGTTTTCTCTGCCTCTTGTCTCGTACGAGTGAACATCCCGTCCGTTGGTCAAGGTGCATTTTTAAGCATACAATATGCCCCCACCCCCCCCCCCCCCCACCCCCCCCCCCCCCCACCCCCCCCCCCCCCCACCCCCCCCCCCCCCCACCCCCCCCCCCCCCCACCCCCCCCCCCCCCATGGCAAGTGGGAGAGAAGGGTGACCAGCGTATACGATGTGACAACGACGGAGCTGGTATCTTTACAGTATTGCCAATTGGTGCAAGAGTAGAGGCAAAGTCAGTTCGGTTATGGTATAGTCACACTGCGTGCTTACTACTGACGTGGTAAAGCCTCTTGTAAATTGAGGCTGACAAATAAGGCTGATTCCGAAGTCGCGTGGTGTGCACAGAAACTACTATTTCGGCGATTCCCTCCCAGCTGACGAAAACGCTTGGACCACGCCCAGCAAATTTAATGGGCAATTATTACGCTTATAGGAGGCAGTAGGTGAATAATGAATGCGGCGGGGGAAGTGGTCCTCAACCGTTTCTGGCTGCTACCGGTGGGAGTCATCAGTCATCAGTCATCAGTCGAGTGTTCCTCAGTCACGAAGCAGAGGATCGGTTTCATTCGATTTCAAGTCGAACTGAGCAACGTCCGGGCTGGAAACAGCGCCCGCAACTCCATGGCTTACGACAATGTATTCAACAAAAGGAGAATTAAGATAAAACTCGAAAAAAACTAATTGCGATGCCAGGATTACAAACGTCCAGTCGGACCATCGAGAGGGATAAGTTGTTGGGGAGCGAGTTTTTACTCGCACATTAACGTGCGAAACATGCAAATCCGCTTGTTTCTCCCGAACCGGGCTGAGTCATAATCCGCCAAGCCATTAGACCGGTGATGGCATTAGGTGTAATCGGCCACCTGGGCCCGATCTTACTCATCGGTGGCAGCCATCGCCTCCCGGCCCAAGGACATTTCGGCCGCAGGATGTGTAACTGGCAGAGATCTGAGGGCGGTGTTCGCTTCACGGCCCCGCTGATCTCTCTCTTGGCAGCCGTAATTGTTCGTCGACGCTGTGGTCAAGCCAGTATTACAGCTTCGTCTTTTTTGCAGTCGGCTAACAAGGAAAACTGCGACAGATTTGTGCATCGCGTTTGCTTCTCACGAATCTGTAGTAACCTTAAATTTGTGATTATTTAAAGTGGGTTGTGACGAATTTTTAAATGCAAGTAAAAAAGGATTTTGCGTCCATTATAAATTAATAAATTTTGAAGAACGATTGATAACTCTTTATTCCTAGCTATTAGCCCACGAGCTGAGTGCCAAATTGCATTGTGGTATAAGAACACAACCTAGTTTTTCTGCACAAAAGAACGAAATCGATAGTCAGCCGCGCTGGTTTTGGTGGATGTCGAAATGGGAGGGTCATCCAAAGGGTAAAGGATATGAAACGATGCTTTTTCTCAGATCATATTTTTCCTAGCTCGACAGTTTTAAAATTAAACTTAAGACACGTATATAAATGTATAACCGTCAGTCAACCATTCAATTCAATAATTCTTTATTGTCATTATTTAACAATTATACAAAATTATGTGATGCGTCACAATCTTATTTTTCAACCAATGAGCTTCGTCATGTGTAAAACATTTAAAATTAAATTAAATATATATTTCATATAAATAATAATAAAAAATGTATTCAATAAATTTCACAATTATACACATATTTTAAAATCTTTCATATCAACTGAATCGCACACCCTGCAGCTCCCCATGTCTTCCAGCTCTGACAACGGTGGTTGATGTGTTCCAGGAACTCGCCCACGGTATAAAATATGTTTGCTGTTAAATATTCTTTCAACGCCTTTTTTAAATTTCGATTGATTCGTGATGGATTTCATTTTTTCTGGTACAGATGCCGTTACAGATTTGATAGCACATACAGACCCCGAAAGTGACGGCTTGCAGTCTTTTTATTTAATTGTCTGACGATGATTTATAACTATTATTTGTGTCAAACGGTCGGTCACGGTCTCAAGGTTTTTAAACTAGAAAAAATGTGATCTGAGATTAGGAAGATATCGTTTTCAACATTTTTAAAACCCTTACGATACTCCCCCACTTTGGCCTCCGCCAACACTATCGTGGCTGACAATCGATTTCCTTCTAGGGAAAAATCCTCTATTGATTTCAAAGAACACAAGGTAGACTATATTGATGCGGCAAGTCCTTGTGTGAGTTTCATGTTAATGTGTAGGCATTCGTAATTGATGGCCGATTCCTAGCAAAAAATATAATAAAGTACACTTTAATTTAGTTTAACAGACAATGTTTAAGAATGTTTTAAACATAAATGCAGAAGTAAATTGTAATAGAGTGGTGGTTCATGGATATTACCGTAAAGATTGTTAGATCCCAACTTGTCCTCTGAATCAACGAGTCGTTATTATGACTTGTCGTTAAAACGATCGACATCGGGAAAGATGGGTTTGTAGGATTCCAGTCGTTAGTTTTGGAAGCACTTGCTCAGCGCTGATAACAGGTACGGAGGATCTGCGATGTAGGAGTTCATTCCCCTGCGCACACACCGAGGGCCGGAGTTAGGCCTCTAGTCCAAGGCCTGTCACGCGCGCTGTGTGAGCCCAGGGCTAGAGAAGGCCCAGGAGTGAGTGTGCAACGACCGCAAGTAGGCCTAGGCCACCGGCCACCGTTTCTGTGTGTTCTCGTCGTGATCGGCCGAAATTAAATTTCACAAAGCCCTCAAAATCCTGATCACATGTCGCAAAATATGGTGTTCAAACCACTTGGAGGTCTCTCTTTCTCCGGCATTAGGTCCAGTGTTGTTGTGCAGGGCCGCACTGTACTTGCAACATTTGTGGCGCACGCAACATCGTAATCTGCGCAGTAAACCTCAGCTCTACGCATGCGCAGGCGTATTGTTGCGCGACAGGACCATAAATGACAACAAAAACACGAACAGAACTTTGACATTGTAATTTGAATTAATAATTATTATTAAATATTGTTTTACACAATTATTCTACATAATTACACAGTAACAAAAAATGTGAAAATATAATCAGATAAACTAAAATACGATAGTAATTATTATGTAAAGCGGATTAAAAATCAGCTTATAATAGTTAAATTGCATGACAATAATTTAACAATGAGTAGTTAAGTTTGTATTATGTTATGTTTGAATACACTTCCAATAAAGTAACATTATTTTAATACATACTATATAAAACGTTATTGCCTTTGATTAAGATAAATCATCTTAGTGTCAGTATAACAGTGCTGGCAGGGAACCTTCACTCGGTAAAATGTATATAAAAGGTCAGGGAAGATGTACTACGTGTCGGCCGCGATCTTGGCTCGTGATTCCATTTTTGTACCACTCCTCTGAGAAGTTGTATAATTAAACTTCCGTGCCCCCGCAGTCAGAGGAAGTATTATAGAACTCTTGATAACAGTTCGTTTGGACGCCGATCTATTAAATTATACAATACCAGGCTATCATGATGAAGGTATGTTTTTAATATACGAACTTAACAGACAGAATATAATTAATGTTATCAAATTTGAAATAATTTATTTCGTAAATACAGGGGGAATACCCAAACGATGTTCTATTCTTCGTTTCAAGTTTGTTCTTGACGATGGAAGGATTGTGAAGGAAGCAGGGGTTTTCCGGACATTTTCCTTCGTTCAGTGATGCAAAATATCAGTAACACTACAACACGGTGGTTGTAATTCCTGACTTACGCGTGTCACAACGCTCTGATATGATTTGTTTGTTTAACCTGGTTTGTAATTATGTGTTAGGTTAGTTATTTACATGAAGAGAAAATCAGATTGCAGATCTCGAAACGTAGTGTTACTGATGTTTTGTATTACTGAACAATGGCAAATGTTCGAAAAAATCGTGTTTTCTTGGATGTCCTAGTCACCTGTCCGAGCGATTTTTTTTATGTCTTTCGTAAGTGCGTACAATACCCGACACGAGTCTTCGCTATCGTTATTCCTGTCCGTCGAACAGCTTCTTCAACAGCCTTTACACAGTTTCTCCTGCAGGTTGTGGAACTCCCTTCCTGGTACCATCAAAAGCACTTGAGATCGCTTTGCCTTTGAGGCGAGCTTTAAATATTGGTTTATGAGTGAATCAGGAAAATATTTATTAATTAAGATTAATAATAATAAAGTCTTATATACATAAAACATAATTTATTGATGTTTTATGTATATCAGATCTTTTCACTTTCGATCTTGTTTTGAGATTGAGTGGTAGAGAGAACCCATTACTCCTAACTCCGTTACTGAACATAAAGGCCATTTCATTTATTCATTTAATGTTCATAAATTCCCGGGTATTTTAGAGTCCTAACTGAAACATTCCATCTCGGAGTAGGTCCACGAGAAGCCTTAGAACATGTAAGCGAAGTTATTTTTAGAGTTGTTTATACACTAGGAAGTTATTAAAATCAACATAATTGGAATTTAGCACTTAGGTTAAAAGATTTGGAAATAGGTCTAGCATGAAAATTTTAGAAAACAATTATTTGTAAGTGAACGATTTGCAAACATGAAGATAAAGTTGGAGAAATCCATTTATGGCATATCTCTAGGTTTAAGAGCCGACTGTACTGAAATTACCTAGTGATTTACTCCATAAGAACAAATACTTCAAACACTCCTGTTTTTTAGCCGTAGTATTTTGGGAGATATTCCATTTGAAAGACAAAACCAATCTAAATGCTTTCAGTTTATCCTGTAATACGTATACTTTTTTAATATATTTTAACGAATTAGAGACAAAAGGTTTTGAGAGCGTTTACGAATAGCAAATAAAAATTTCTAAAAAGCCAATAATGTTTTCATGCGTGTAAATTTACCTTTAAAATAAGACATTGCTCATAATTCTGCAGCTGAAACTAGGGCAACAATAGTATTCAAATTCAAAACTGTTCTTATAGGGCGCATAGGGTACAGCAAGCCCTTAATGCATTATTTGCAACATTGTAGATGTTTTTCAGAACAGAGGTTGTAATGAAATACAGATAATAAATCAAAACATCAAAAATCCAAAACATACGAAATTAGCAGTCGTCCTGAAACAATTATATAAAAATAGCTACATACAATTAAGCTGAGGTTCAAACGCCTGAAAGATCTTTTAATAAACTACTTGTAAACAATCGTGTGTGGGTTGCTACAATGACTCAATATCAGTGCAAAGGATTTCTTCCCCTTCATCTTAGGCTTTCAAAGTCTCCAGATTAATTAATATTTCGTTCAATAGAAATATAGATGTTTTAGAAACGAGGGGCCACACAGTTTTATGCCGAAAATCAGAACATTACTCACAGTGCTCTAGGCACGAATGTATGCGGTTGGTTATATCATGTGGGCTTACAACTTTTTAGACCCTCGAAAATTCTTTTTAAACAGCTTAATTTCCTCGAAAGTAATTTGTAGCTAACTCTTCTTTGTCAAAGGATACCGGAAAAAATTCCTACAACGTAACAAAATTTGAAATTGACACATCTGTAAATAAATACCTGAAACTTCACCCAGTTCGGTTGCACTGATTCAGCTACTGTACACTGTCTAGTTATGACATGTAGTTTACACCTTTACTATAGCTTCATGGGTTGTTTTACAAAATGTTGGAACACAAGAAGCCGAATATTTCTACAGTACTCTCCATAGGCGTTAGCAAGATTGAACAACGCTACTGAGTGGAATATAAACGATTGGTGGCTCTAGTGTGGGACTTACAGGAAGAAAGACATCCAGGATCGCTTCTCTGGGAATTCTAGGTCATTTAACATATCAAAACACCGCCATTGTGTACTTCTGAATTAAGTTGGTTTAGGAGAACCCGCAAACATCTGCGTTAAAGAACTGAGGAAGCAATTTAGAGGAGAGTTTATAGAAAGTGTTTTATGTTTCATTTAAAACAAACTATCAATGATACACTAATACTGGTTTATAATCAAGTACTTTTGTTCTGGAAAGTTACCAATACTAATCCATTGTTGCCGCGAAAATATTTTTACATCATCATTATTATTCTGTAGTAAACATTTATCTTTATAATTGTGTATCTAGATAAGTTTTTGAATAATTTTATATAAGAACAAATTACAAATTACATCGAAATTTGTAAACACATTCTTTACTAAAAAAATTCCATATTTAAGATTTAATTATGTCAACCCTTTTTTACTGGCCAGTTTTGCAACAGTATATGACTAGAATTTGAATTTTTCTGTAGATGTAGATGGCATTTTTCACCATTGGTACACCACTACAAATGTCCACAACTCTTCATGATAACGAGAAATTGTATCTCTAAACTAGTTTCTGGCAATACCCCCCTGTTTGTATCTCGATCACAGGTCGCCATTTTGAAAGAATTCAAACAAAGAAAGCAGTAAGAAGGGTCAGAATAGTATAGAATATTTCACTACACAGCGCAGCGGCTGATATGTCAGCCTGCGCTTTACCTTCACCGCACGACTTACGTCCATTACTCATCCAGTCCACTGCATGTCTTGTCCTCTGAAGGGGAATAAAATAAAAGAAAGCCTAAAATAAATACTTTCCGATCTGTTGAAGAACGACTTCCTGAGTACTTTCTTATCTTTCTATTGTTTCTAGTTTTGATTCAATATCATGACGATAATTCCAAACTTCTTGTGTTTTCATTGAAGGAGGAGCTCTTCTTATTGGAATAGACTATTTTTTTATTAATTATTGAAATCACAATTATCCAATTATTTTATTTTTTTTATCTATGCATAAAAATTGATTTTCTAATTGAAAAATAGTTTGAGACATCCTACTATGTCAGTAATACCATAAATCAGTTAACATTATGTATTCCTTAATTTCATCTTGTGTTGAATCGATTGGTATTAACCATTCCTTGATAATATTTAACGTACATTTCATAGGAACATTGGGATAAAATTATTGGATAATTGTGACTTTTCTTTCATCAATTAATAGGAAACTTATTGTGTTTTGTTTATTTTTGGATGAGCGTTAGCGAAGCCTATTCATTCGAGCGTCTGGATAACATGTAATTTCTGTCTCTCTCCAGACGATGTTTCGAAAACAATATGACGTACCGACTTTAAATTGTACCTTATTGTAAGATTTCCATAAATAGTAATTATACTACTTAGTAGAATTTAACAAAGGTCTTTTAACGTGCTGTGGATATAATGCTAAATCAACTATATAAACCACACACCAATACTAAAATTTAACTCACTACAATTTATTTGATTTGATGTCTACAAATAATGTACGAATAAAGTACTTTTATAATAACATGGAGTAGTGTTTATCTATCTCTCAGTTGATTAGCGCTGTGTTTATATTCTCAAAATCGCCGAATTGATAACAATCGCTAACGTTATTGATGTAGCACTGTATACTTATCGCGCATTGTTTACCAACATGGCCATACAATCGCACTGATATACTCTTGTACCGTTGAGTTGGTAACACTGCTTCTGTACAGTTGTAGGAGAGGGGGAGGGGGGAACTCGTGCCGTTTATGTAGATATTAATTGCAATTGGCCGCCATTGACCCTGGCCTCCGATATCTCTCGGCTATTTCAGTCGCTGTCTCGGACTGTCTTGGTTTTCAGATTTACGACTCCAATTATGGTCTGCACGTCAAAATTGAATTGACTGAATTATCGTCGAGTTAATTTCAGCACCGCATTATAAACTAAGTTTCTCGGTCGGTCGGATTTACTGAGGCTGAGCAGTGCACGATTCCAAGTCACTTGAGTTATTGGTTATAATATACTTCTCTAATATTTTTCAATTTGATTTTGTTGTATTTTAATTATCAGCATATTACAGTATTTTAATGTGATTTGTTGTTTTTTGAACAGCAAATCAGTAAATTGTGTTAAAGAATCTGTTTAGAGTTTCTTGATATCCATAAGTGGGGTTTCGTAATGTAATAATATATGTATTTACTAGCAGTTATCCGCGGCTTCGCACGCAATTTTGGAAGTTTTGCACGTGTATGAGCACGACTGGTTCGAGTAAATTTTATTTCCGACCACAATTTTGAGGTTGACTCTTTCCCACCACCAAGACAATATATTGAAAGTGTATATTTATGGCCATTTTAATTTACTCCAGCTGTAGGATGTTTTGTTCCAAAGTTGATTTTGTCTCTCTCACGATCAAGAAAATATATGTACATACACAGCTCTGAGAAGCCTACGTTTGTCAAAAGAGGTAGGTTTCATAAATAGTCTTTAAATGTATAGTTAAAGTTAGACTACATTGTCTCTTATATCAGCACTGTTAGCAGTTACCCGCTGCTTTGCACGCAAGTTAGTACGCGTTGCTCGTTTATGACTACTGCTGGTTCGAGTGGATTATATTTCCGACACCAATTTTGAGTTTGTCTTATTGCCTCGTTCAAGGAAATACGTCAAACGTTCATAATTATGGCCATTGTAATTTATTTCGATCTTAGTAAGTGTTGTCCCATAATTGATTTTGTTTTGTTTCCCGATCAACAAAATATGTGACACAGATCAGTACTTATCTAATTGCTGAAATCTGAAACGGTGTTAAAAATTATGTTTACTTATCCGAGAATTTATTCACTATAAATATAAACAAATTTAAAATAAAAAAACAATGTTTACACAGAACACTTGATTACATTTGACAGACTCATTCAATTAATGTTACCCAACTTTAGAGACCATGGGATTTTTTGCTATCTTAAAGACCAGTGGGGCGTAGCCCAGAAGAATTTTTGAAATAAGAATAGGCTTAGATTCAGCCCAGAAACTGTAAGAATGTCCATGTAAAATTTCAGTACAATCGGTTGAGTAGTTTATGCGTGAAAACAAAATAAAGAAACGAAGGCACTTTCACGTTTATAATATTATTAGGATTTAGGATTAGGATGATATTAGAATTACGGGCTAAAATACTGAGCCAATTTTCCCAAATTTGGGATACCTAAAGTCTGCTAGTAATCCTAGATCCTTTTATTGTTTCAAGTAAACTTTATAGTAATCTGTCTATAGCAAGCACACTCAAGGAACGCATTTATTTTACAAAGAAGGAATTCCGAGATTACCGATCTTGGTTCCCAGAACCAGAAACTGCTATAGTCCACAAATGTATGTAGGCCTATGCATGAGCTTATGCAAACTAGGGCTTATGGACACCATAACTGCCGTAATCTTTAATTAATTCAAACTAAACTTGGTATAGAGAAAGTGGTTTGAGTTAAACAAAACTTGCTCTTGGCTTGAATAAATTCGTTAGCCAGTCTCAACCATTAATTAGCTTCAACAAGAAGGGACCGTTCGAATTTGTCCACGATTTCTTTCCCACGATATATACAAAAGTTCCTAACAATTTTAATACTTTTGCATTTTTTTATACCTTTTACAATTCCAAAATGGCTATTCAAAGTTTAAAATAGAACCGGTTATATCTAATTTTATATATATAAATAAATATACAAGCATATTTATATACAAGCATAAATATATAAATAGATTTAAAAATAAATAATTATCAAAAACAGCAGTAGAGTATATATATATATATATATATATATATATATATATATATATATATATATATATATATACTAGACCAAAATCAAAGAATGTTTTTAAATTCTCAGATATATACAAAACAGATTGTTCTGGCATCTCGTAACTATTCCAGATATCGACAGTACAAAAAGTCTTGATGAGTATTGAATTATTGCAAAGAACCATTTAAAACATAATGCACCACTTGCTGACTTTATAAACATGCCAACAATTTCAGGTATTGTACAATCAGTGCTGTAAAACTTTATCTTCTAAACTATACAAGGAACCGCCAGAGAGTGCAGTTGGCGGCGACCAATGGAATGGACTGGCCTGCGCGACGTTGCCACACAACTGCCGCTGCCGCCCGGCACGGCTGGCGCATTGTGGGCTGATAAACCGCTGCGCTGTCACAACTAACACTGACACTGAACATTTAAAAACTTATCAGTATAATTGAAAAACAATATTTAAAATGCGTTGACAGTTTTGCTATATTATATTTAAATTACTTGTATAGTTTTATTAATGTTATTACAAACTAACTATCGATTAAAACAAACAAATCGTCCCGTCAGTTAGTCAGAGTAAAGTACTTGCTTATTTCCATACAACTTTTCAGTGATTTTAAACGATTACTAAACACACACAAAATTAATATACATGTTGCTTATATTGGACACTGCATGACGTGTTTTGCTTGATTAAAAATAATTAAAACAATATAACAAGATAATCAATTTTAAAATTATCGAACAATTATATTTTTAAATTATGAAATAATCAAATTTTCCACTAAATAATTTTTAGGCCTACTATTTTAAAAATGAAATACGTTTAAAAAAGCATGATTGACTTAATAATATTCTTACCTTTGCACTTGTATATTATTTATTCGCTCTCAGGCGGCAACATCGTAGCCAAAAACCTCGGAGTCTTCTTCATTTTCACTTTCTGCCTCACTGCTACTCGTGTCAGAATTGTCTGCTAAGTTTTATAATTATTTTGATCTACAACACTTGTGCGGATACATTCCTTTTCAAAATCAGCTTGCTCCAAGGCTTCTGCGTGCTGAACTCTTGATTGCCAGTCTTCTTTAGTCACTTTGTCCAGAGCATTATGAACAAGTTTCTCAACGTCGGTTATTTTAAATGTCTTATTATTACGTGCTACCTCTCCCTTCACTTGAGCCCATACCATTTCAATGGATTTGTACTGGCAGTGATAAGGAGGGAGCCTGACAACTGTATGTCCCATTTCATTGGCTAATACGTCGAGTTCATAATGTTTTTTGTTGGGTTTTATATGGGAGAACCCTCATTATAAGTTCTGGTTTCGTTTCTTTCATACAGTATTGTATGTTTTTTCGAGACAGCCAATTTTGAATCTCTTTCCTTTCTCCACGATGAATTTGGAATTTTCTCGGCGAGTACTGAGTGGTATGGAGCATTATCCATAACGATGATCGAGCCTTCTTCCAAAATGCATAGCAATTTTTTTTAAACCATTTTCTAAACGATTCAGCGTTCATTTCATCGTGATATCCGAACTGGATGATGTCTTAGACCGAAAAAACCCACTTACATTCTTGCAAAAACCCATATTTTGCCGAACCGACATGACAAATTATTAATCTTCTGCCTTTGCCGAGAGGAACCTTTAGCCCACCAGACTCAGTCGTATCCTGCCATATGTATTTTCGAGTATGGTTTTCATTAACCCATGTTTCATCGAGGTAATATATGGGCCTACTATCACCAGATTCTCTAAGCTCTTGCATAGTTCTCAAAAATTTTAAACGAGCCGCTACAATAATCATTTCGTTCCAATAAAAAACTTTCTACCATCATTGGTTTTCTTATACCTGAAACCAACATGCCTTAATAATCTATTTGTTGAAGTTACCGATCCGTTGTAATCAATGTTTTTGTTTGAGATCCTGCGTGATTCTTTTTGATGTGGGAAATTCCCCTCTGTCGTAGTACGAAAGGACAGTTCGTCTCAAAACATCTTTTTCAAAGTCGTCAAAGCCTGTTATTTTTGATTTTCGACTTCTTTGTTTTCCTGGCGTTGAAAACTTAATTTCTGATGATGAAGGTCCATCTTCTTCGGCCAGCTTAGCTTCTTTACTTATTTTGTTAACGGTTCTTTCACTTACACCACAGGCCTCAGCACACAGTTTACCACTTTGCTTAAAGTTAAAGAGTTTCTCGGAAATTTGTCAACGACAGTTTTTTGAAAAAGTTGTAAACGTTTTGTAAATAATACGTCGTTCTCCACTATGTAGGGTTTTTTTCCGCTACCTTTCTTACTTCCGGATGGCTGTGCACTTGAACAAACATCATCACACTCCATTTTGTCCAAATAAGGAATCACAATAACAAGTATATTACAATTGACACTACACAGAAAATAATCGGTACACTTATAATAGCTACCAATAAACAACACTTAAAAACACGAAAACGTTCATCAACAGTAAAATTCAGCACAAAATAATATACGCGTACTGGAATTGAAGAAAATGCAGTATTTTCAACCGCCACTGATGAAGCGACAATAGGCACTGACTGACGGTCAGAGACAGGAAGGAGGAAGGGGCTGTTTCTTGGAAATAGTATGACTCATCCGTCTGGTATTACCACCACTGCTGGCTGGTGCGGCTTTTGTTTACAGGCATTTCACCCGTTTCCTCCACATTTTCACTCGTCTGAATCATCTATTATGTACTGTGTTCAAATTTCATTGGATGTTTATAGAAAACCGTTACTTTAGAATTTTATAAGAAAGTGCATTCATATTATAAAAATACTTGTGCTGTATGATGTTTCAACTATGACCAGTTTAAATATTTTAAATCACCCACTTGTAATAAAAAACAATTTTACATAACACAGATTCAAGACTATTAATAGTCAGGTAGGAAAAATGCTTTCAAAATGGTTATAAATTTATGAGAACCGAAGTGCGTAACAAAACCGTTGCGGCAACAATTCCCATCGTTATGTACTGAATAAGTATATTTATGGAAAAGAACATATATTTCAAATGTATTTGATAACTTTCTTACCAAATTGAAAATCCATTTAACATAAACATGATTATACTATGCACACATGTAATGCCTTATTATATATAAATGATAATGGCATTATCTAACTGTTAAATACGGGAAATTAACGTTTTTTGCGGTATTTTTCTTTTTCTTTTTAATTTATATTTCGGCTAAAGATTTTAATCCTACGATCTTCGTATATGAGTAATATAATTACAATAATTTATTTCAATCCATTTAACTCAACATGGAAATAAGCTACAGAGATGTACTTTTTTTTTTAAATGACCGTAAAAATTACATTTTGTAATACGTAGTTAATTAATTCAAGACAGCTCTAAACATTTCTTTCGAGCGTAACGGTTAAGTATTTTAAGAATGCTGGACTCGCGCGGCTTGTGGTTACAGCTGGGAACAAGTTTGGCAACGTCCGCTCAGCTCTCGTTGGCCGCTCCAAGGTTACGGGCAAAATAGGCTCCTCCCTCAACTGCACTTTCTCGTGGTTTTTCGTGAATTTTTCTAAAAAAGGTTGTTTCCTCGTAAACCAGGTAATAAATAACATATTATAATTTTGATTAAATTTTTAAATGTTTTCAAGATTCTATAACTTACACATCCCTTAAACTTCAGGTTCTGAGGTACAGTAGAACCTCGTTAATTCGACACTCGATAGTTCGACAGTCCGTATCATTCGACACCAGCCGTGACCCAACATAACGTGACAGCAGGGACAAGTGGTGTCCTTGACGGGCCCGCCATTGTTGCCGTGAAACGCGCGCCACTGCCCTTTGTATAGCGCATCCTCCTCCCCCTCCCCCTCTGACTCACCCCGCTATTCTTAGTCGTCAACTCAGTTCGCTCGTGACGCTGCGGGAGTTAAGACGCGGTTTTTGTTCCTTTCGTGATACGTTACTGGTTTTACGATCGTTAGACATACGTAGTTGGTGTTACTGAACTGCTTTGTAATTTGTTTTGTTTTTTTAAAATGTCAGATAAAAAAACGTAAAAGGTGCTTTGTTACGATGGAAATGAAATTAGATGCTCTAAAAAGGATTGACAAAGGTGAAAGTGTACAGAAAGTGGCGAGTGATTTGAACGTTGGTCGGTCAACAGTGATTGGATGGAGGAAGTCTAGAAATGAAATTGAGTCTTGGTGTGTGAAAAGAGTGTGTTCAGAATCGTTAGACAAGAGGAGGAGTATGAAGAGGTCTGAGTATGAACAAGTAAGTGAAGCTCTTTTCCAGTGGTTTAGGATTCAGAGGGAGAAAGGGAACACCGATCTCAGGACCGATTTTACAGGAAAAGGCCTTGAAATTTTATCAAAACTTTAAAGAAGAAGGGAGAGCCTGAATTCACACAGCAAGCTCTGGATGGCTGGACAGATGGAAAGAGAGGTATGGTATTAAACAATTGAGCATTTGTGGAGAAAAACTGTCAGCAAATCTCGATAGTTCACATGATTTTAAAATGAAATTTCAAGCTTTGATTGAAGAATTAGGCCTTAGTGGAGAGCAAATCTATAACTGTGATGAAACTGGTCTGAATTTTAGAATGCTCCCAACAAAAAGTTTGGCTCTCAAACAAGAGAAAGCTGCATCAGGATATAAAAAAAGTAAGGACAGAGTTACTGTGTTGGCTTGCAGTAACGCAACAGGAACTCATAAATTAAAATTGGCTCTGATAGGAAAGGCCAGGAAACCTAGAGCCTTCAAAAATATTAAAATGAAATGGTGACCATTTTGACCTCCCCGTTTTTTTACAGACACCAATCAAAATGCTTGGATGTCAGAGAGCATTTTTAACGAATGGTTTCACAAACAGTGTTTGTGCCCGAAATTAAGAAGCATCTAAAGTCCCAGAACCTTCCAATGAAAGCACTCTTGATCCTCGACAACGCAACAACGCACCCGGCTGTAGATGTCATTCAAGACGGAGAAATTAAAGCTATGTTCTTGCCCCCTAACGTAACCTCCCTTTGCCAGCCTATGGACCAAGGAGTTTTGGTAACGCTTAAGAAGTTGTATAGGAAGAAACTCCTTTCATGTCTCATTCAAGCCCTAGATGAAGGAGTCGAATTAGTGGATAAGTTAAAAAAAATTGATATGCTGGATGTTGTTGGCTGGATTTCCCAGGCATGGGATGAACTCAATCCCCTAACGCTCGTGCGTTCTTGGAGGAAGCTCTTGGACCACCAGGGAAATGAGTTCAACGAAGAAATTAAAGATGACGAGCTAGCCACTTTAATGGAAAAAATCCCAGGTTGTGAAGAAGCTTCACCTACAGATGTTTTCGAGTTGGATGGAACAAGATGAAGAAAGCGGACCAACTTCAGAGGAAGAAATAGTTGATGCTTTAAAATCAAGAGAGGATAGTGAAGAAGAGTCAGAAGACGACGAAGATACCACTCAAAAATCAAAACTGACACACAGCGAAGGTGTAAAATTCTTTCGAGGGAGCGATCCAGTATTTACAGGAACAAGGGACGACTGGAATGGACATTTTGTTTCTTCGACGATTACGTGACGAGGCGGCTCGGCGAAGAAACCAAAGTGAAAAACAATTAAAAATCACAAACTATTTTGCGTTGTAAAAAGTAAAACATGATGTAACCATGTTACAAGTTATAGTTGTCCCCATATTAATTTATTTTTGTATATACATTTGTTTTTTATCTAGCCTATATTATGAATTGAGTTTGTTTATTTTTACATTTATTCATTTAAATCATTAACTATTTTAAGAGGAAGAAGTACAGCACTGTAAAACAATGTAAGTTGATACATTTTGTTTCATCAGTTTAAATATTTGTTTTAGTTGTACATTGTTAATTAAATTACAGTCCATCTTAACATAAACTCGCCTTTTTAATATTCCTTGTGTTAAAATCTATATACTCCCTATAGTTTTCGACATCTTGATAGTTCGACACACCCCGTTAGTCCACAAAGTGTCGAACTATCGAGGTTCTACTGTACTATAAATTTTTAAATTATAGCACATTCCCTTTTTTAAAAGCTCTATTCGTGAACATGTGAACCCATGTTAGTGGTTATAGGGATATTTTGTTCTGCCGGTACGTTATGTTGCCCACACCAAACCTTACCAAAGTCTTAATGTAAGAAACAATCACGGTAATCGTCGAGATTTTATATTCTGCAGGATTGTTTGTTTACCTTGTTTAACAACAATGGGAGTCGAGTAACTTTCATTTCTATCTTATCTTATCTGCTAATGCCGCGGAAACAAGTGTGCACCTGTGACAGGATAAAACAACCCTCGAGATAGTGGCCATTACGTAATAGAATACAATTCTAGAGTGTGATCGCAAATGCTTCAGTCAGCAATCAAATACTGGAATGCATACAGATCTTTAGAAAAGGTAACATGGTTTGGTGTAGGCTAACAAAGCCGAATTATTTTATAAAATGTTTATTTACTAAGTTTATTATTAAAAACTTCCCTTATAAATTATTTATAAGATTATGTTTTCGTCATATAATGTCATATTTGGTGGATTAAGTAATGGCACCAATCGCAACATCTTTAAATAACTAACTATACATTATTGACGTCTGTAAAAATGTCTGTAGAAATAATGATTATAGACCAATGCAGTTTTGTGGAAGCGGTAAAATATGTCAGAAGCGTAAAATTGATCGTTCTTGCATTAATGTTTTATTGATTACCGTAAAATAAATATAAATGTGTTGTGGTTATTAGGGTTCAAGAAGAGACTATATGTGTTTCAAACATAGGTATTCCGTGGGAAGATTTAGAAACATCATTTTCAATCAATAACTATTAGATATTTTAAAATTCATTAGAAGCTTGGACAAAGAACGTAGCCAGAAAGAAATTTGGGGGGGGAGGGGATCGACGACTGATATTTTCCCGTAGTGGACAGAAAATAGGGCAAGTGCAGTCAAATCTCTCATTCCCCATTTTGTTTCTTAAAAAGTTTTGATAATTTTGATAAGTTTCAATTTTGATAACGATTTTTCAGCTGTACTTATCAGTAATACTGAATTATTTTAATAATAATACTAATTTACTATAAAAGTAATTAAAAAAAAAAACATTGGGAGGTGCGGGCTCCTTTGACCCCCTTGCTAGCTTACCACGGACCATAAATTTAGAAAGTTATTAATATTACGGTTTTTATAGCCTCTTTAATTGACGTTACCTTTTAAATTATATGTATTTTAGCTGGACATATATTGTAAAATAGTGACTGGGACAGACGACGAGTAGTAAGTAGGTTCTATACTGAACATCGATGGTCGGTGTCGCCCAGTATAGAGTATAGAACCGCCGTAAAGGTATAATGCAGCCCATACTGAACATCGATGGTCGGTATCGCCCAGTATAGAGTATAGAACCGCAGTCAAGGTATAATGAAGCCCATACTGAACATCGATGGTCGGTATCGCCCAGTATAGAGTATAGAACCGCCGTCAAGGTATAATGCAGCCCATACT
The DNA here is from genome assembly GCF_021130785.1 of Homalodisca vitripennis. Classification (NCBI taxonomy): domain Eukaryota; kingdom Metazoa; phylum Arthropoda; class Insecta; order Hemiptera; family Cicadellidae; genus Homalodisca; species Homalodisca vitripennis. The sequence continues at coordinate 199,543,146 of NC_060208.1, forward strand.
GAACATCGATGGTCGGTGTCGCCCAGTATAGAGTATAGAACCGCCGTAAAGGTATAATGCAGCCCATACTGAACATCGATGGTCGGTGTCGCCCAGTATAGAGTATAGAACCGCCGTCAAGGTATAATGCAGCCCATACTGAACATCGATGGTCGGTGTCGCCCAGTATAGAGTATAGAACCGCCGTAAAGGTATAATGCAGCCCATACTGAACATCGATGGTCGGTGTCGCCCAGTATAGAGTATACAACCGCCGTCAAGGTATAATGCAGCCCATACTGAACATCGATGGTCGGTATCGCCCAGTATAGAGTATAGAACCGCCGTAAAGGTATAATGCAGCCCATACTGAACATCGATGGTCGGTATCGCCCAGTATAGAGTATAGAACCGCCGTAAAGGTATAATGCAGCCCATACTGAACATCGATGGTCGGTGTCGCCCAGTATAGAGTATAGAACCGCCGTCAAGGTATAATGCAGCCCATACTGAACATCGATGGTCGGTATCGCCCAGTATAGAGTATAGAACCGCCGTAAAGGTATAATGCAGCCCATACTGAACATCGATGGTCGGTGTCGCCCAGTATAGAGTATAGAAACCGCCGTAAAGGTATAATGCAGCCCATACTGAACATCGATGGTCGGTGTCGCCCAGTATAGAGTATAGAACCGCCGTAAAGGTATAATGCAGCCCATACTGAACATCGATGGTCGGTGTCGCCCAGTATAGAGTATAGAACCGCCGTAAAGGTATAATGCAGCCCATACTGAACATCGATGGTCGGTGTCGCCCAGTATAGAGTATAGAACCGCCGTAAAGGTATAATGCAGCCCATACTGAACATCGATGGTCGGTGTCGCCCAGTATAGAGTATAGAACCGCCGTAAAGGTATAATGCAGCCCATACTGAACATCGATGGTCGGTGTCGCCCAGTATAGAGTATAGAACCGCCGTAAAGGTATAATGCAGCCCATACTGAACATCGATGGTCGGTGTCGCCCAGTATAGAGTATAGAACCGCCGTAAAGGTATAATGCAGCCCATACTGAACATCGATGGTCGGTGTCGCCCAGTATAGAGTATAGAACCGCCGTAAAGGTATAATGCAGCCCATACTGAACATCGATGGTCGGTGTCGCCCAGTATAGAGTATAGAACCGCCGTAAAGGTATAATGCAGCCCATACTGAACATCGATGGTCGGTGTCGCCCAGTATAGAGTATAGAACCGCCGTAAAGGTATAATGCAGCCCATACTGAACATCGATGGTCGGTGTCGCCCAGTATAGAGTATAGAACCGCCGTAAAGGTATAATGCAGCCCATACTGAACATCGATGGTCGGTGTCGCCCAGTATAGAGTATAGAACCGCCGTAAAGGTATAATGCAGCCCATACTGAACATCGATGGTCGGTGTCGCCCAGTATAGAGTATAGAACCGCCGTAAAGGTATAATGCAGCCCATACTGAACATCGATGGTCGGTGTCGCCCAGTATAGAGTATAGAACCGCCGTAAAGGTATAATGCAGCCCATACTGAACATCGATGGTCGGTGTCGCCCAGTATAGAGTATAGAACCGCCGTAAAGGTATAATGCAGCCCATACTGAACATCGATGGTCGGTGTCGCCCAGTATAGAGTATAGAACCGCCGTAAAGGTATAATGCAGCCCATACTGAACATCGATGGTCGGTGTCGCCCAGTATAGAGTATAGAACCGCCGTAAAGGTATAATGCAGCCCATACTGAACATCGATGGTCGGTGTCGCCCAGTATAGAGTATAGAACCGCCGTAAAGGTATAATGCAGCCCATACTGAACATCGATGGTCGGTGTCGCCCAGTATAGAGTATAGAACCGCCGTAAAGGTATAATGCAGCCCATACTGAACATCGATGGTCGGTGTCGCCCAGTATAGAGTATAGAACCGCCGTAAAGGTATAATGCAGCCCATACTGAACATCGATGGTCGGTGTCGCCCAGTATAGCGTATAGAGAATGCAGCGAGAGCTAGTTTCGAGTTTCATCAAATCTCATTGTTGTCAGTCAACAATCAAATCTTTCGTCGTTAATTTACAGATATCTTTATTGGAATATTGGACTCTAGTTTTTTTTTTACTTGTTAATTTCCACACCAACTAGAAGTATTTTCTCCCAGAAGAGGTAATAACTTCTGAGTAGAAAATGGCGCGCCTTGTTTGTTGAACTAATCATTGTCTGCATTTTCCCAGAAGATCTGCACTGACCGCGACGTCATGGAACATTTCATCAGTCATTGTATCCTATTCATGTTGTCGCTGAAGTACGCAGCATCTGAAGTCATTTGTGATCAGTTGCATTTTGCAATTTTTCTAATTTGTATTGTATGGTAGATCTTTTTATAGGAAAATAGATTATTGTCGAAGTAAGCTACTGGAACTTCATTGGCAGACAAGAGACATAAACATGACATTATCATGTATTATTTACTATTATTAATGTGCATACTGTAAATCATTATAAATGTGCGTGTTGAATATTTTGTCTCTACGATAACTGGTACAATGGAATATTGAAGGTCCAACAGAACGTAACGAAAATCTTTTTGGAACTAACTATAACTTTTCCCGTATTTGCAACAATTGGTGAACAAGATTTTTGTCGCCCTTTCACCCTTTGACCCCAATACCAGTAACATTAAAATATCTGTGGTCTATCTAAAGACGTTATCCTAGAGCACACACAAACAATGACATGTTTTAGAAATATCTGTAGGATTCTTAATAAATAACTGGATACATTTCTGATGAGTGCTTTCTTATGGCTGTATCCAGAGCGTCAGTTTTGCGACTCGTGCACTGGTGTACATTATGAGACCAAACCTTACTAAAATGTTTCATTCACATTTTAGAGCTGATAACCGACAAAGTTATGACCACGTTTACTCTGCTATCCATACAAAAGACGTAGTAAATATACAACTCATCATTGAGGCACCTACCAGATAGGCCATATAAAATGAAGAGGTATTGTGGACTCGGTGATGTAGGTTTTATTTTGAATTCGACGCCATTGTCCTCGCCTCTTGTTCCTTGTACACCTGTGATATACAACCGGAGCGTGTGTACGAGTGTGTGCGTGTGTGTGCTCCAGTTTAATTTAGTTGCGGGGAAGACCGCCAGAGGCGCTGCCGCCGCAGAAGAGAAGGTGCGGCCCGGAAGTCCACAAGGCCAACAACTTGGCTCTTTTATTTGTCAACAACGCGGAGTCTGCCATTACCCACTGACCGCAGCAGATCTGCTGACGCTGCTGAGCCAACCTTCTGGTGGGGAGAACCCCAGCAGCAGCGCCTCGCTCTTTTAGGGTTCAGTGAATGAAATATCTGCAATAGACAAAAACACTGCCTAACTAACCTGTAAAGAAATGTCTCAAAATAAAATTTTCCATGACGTATGCTTTCATCAGCACTATCATCCTTGAAGGATTTCAGTAAAATGTCTGTGTGCATGTTTTTGTGGAGGGATTTCCGGGGCACGGGTTATTTTGTAAAATTTGATCCAAGAGTTTATACTGTATATAAGGAGTGCTGATTAGTAAACCATGTGTAAATGTTAAAAAGTTTAATGGTGTAAAATGAAATACTAATTGTAGGATACAATAAACTGAGGAGTTGCCAAGATTCGTAAAACTGGATTCACGCAAGCATTCTGTCTGATACTTTGAATGCCCCAAAGGGGCTGTATTGTGAAATTCATAAAAATCTAGTTTTCAATCTGGAAACGTCCCAAAATTAGGCGAGGATGGCACAAGGAGTTTCAGAGTTCATGTCAGTTCTACTTGGGTATAATATAAAATAAAGAATGTTGATACGTTGAGGGTTTTCCTACATTTTAAAACAAACACGAGTAAGTTGTTTTGATAAAATATTAATTATTACTAAATATTAATCTTTTATTATAATTGCAAGTTTTGTTACAATGTTTTTGACCAAGTACAAAAAAAATTATTAAATACTGTTTGAAGCCAAAATCATTACAATATCTGTAGAAAATGAAGCATATTTTTTAAATTATAAATCCAGTTGAATTATTAGCCGTTTATATACTGAATATATCTTATTAATAAAATATATTTAAAGTAAACTAAAGATTTTTTATAGTCGTAGGGATTAAAAATAAAATTGCGTAGCTTAATGTATTTTTTATGTTGTTAAGATGCACACCGTTTGGCATCATACCATTGTGTGTGTAGGGTGTATTTTGAATATTCATAGGTGTAGAGTAGAATCATTTGGTGTATCTGAGGGGTGAAAAATGACATGCATTTTGAACAGTTGTTTCAGCAGTAAAAATTAGTATTCTTCAATCTCAAGTCGGATAAAATACCCACGTTTTTTGTAATGCAGCTAGGTTTTAACGGTATATATTACGTTGCGAAATACGAGAAGTATGCGCGGGAAAGGAATTGAGCAAGAGGCGCGGCGCGTGTCCCAGTGCGCATGCGTAGTGCGCGGGACCGCGAGTAACCGGTCGTCTGAGGGAGAACAGGTTGCGCAGCAGACTGTTTGACGCCAACATTCTACAAGATCCGATCTTTCCATGTCTTCATCCTTAATAAGTCGTCTCTAATGGAAATGTATTCAGAAGAATGTGGTACTTTTATTGTACCTCGTTTGTCCCTTCCTTAATCCCGCTCGTTTGGTCGGAACCAGCAGTGAGTGGGTGTGCGCTCGTTGACTTAACGTCAATATTCCGCAATGTTTACTGCAAACATACGTGAACTCTCCATAACAGTGAATCCCTAGGTGTAATGAGGCTGGTCGTGTGGATTTTACAGCGTAGTATCCGTGGTTGGTTTTAAATTTACCCTGTGTAATTTGAATTGGTTAAAGGTTTCATATGGATTTTGACATAGTTAAGAGTCATTAAAAAATGTTTTAAGCTTTGAGGGTTGTAAGCTGTTTTGTTCGCTACAAGGATGAATATCCTGATATGTGAGATTATGAAGGCAAAATAAACTAATAATGGCACTAATGAATACGAATCACGCAACGCCGTTCTTAGACAAACCTATAATTTACCCCCACCTGACGAAGAGGATAGATTTCAATCCTTGAAACCTATAGTTGTGTTATACTTTTTGTAACCATTACGGTGGAAAATGTCCGAAATCCTGTTATCCTGTTAAAACTTCCATCGTTAATAACAAACATTAACCAAAGAATATAATTCATATTATATTCCCCCTTACGTAGTTCTTTCTAATCAAACAGAATAACTACGAGAGTCAAGTATTGATACAAATATCGATATGCAACTTTCAGACCTGTGCTATGTTTATATATCTGAACAGTGTCTTGAATGACTGTCGATATGTTTTATGCAAGTAACCTGTAAATATTTCTAATACTTATTAATGAATGCGTGTCTAAACAAACCGATTTCGGTGAGGTACCAACCAAACATTGGTCGCTTCTCTTCCTGCTTGTGTGGTTCAATTAATCATTTTCAACCCAGTAACCACACGTTCTCGTGTACACTCGGTTCAGCGGACCACAGTCTTCCATTTATCTAAATAATTCCTACGGTCGACTGCGGAGTATTTCTAATTGGCCGATGGTCGAGATAACGAGGCGGGGCGAGGCAGTTGTCATGCGCGCTGTCGCGGTCTACTCGCTGCGACTGCGCAGTGCAGTCCAAGTCGCGGAGATTGCGCAGATAGCTCTGCCGACTCACCTGCTGACGGCATGGGACCCACTAATTAATTGTTGTGCCCCGGTGCTTGTTATATTACACTGTACGAGATAGAGGTTGTGCTGGGTGGGTTCCCTGAGAACTGGGTTTATCTGGGATCTGCAGTTCACTTGGAGGTCAACACTTTTAATTGTAACAATCCTTTGAATAGGCTGCGAATGTTTGGCCTTTAAATACAATTGTTATATTTTATAATCAGAGTGAGAGATGATAAGACTTATTACGGATACAATATAAAATTGATATCTCCTTAAACTGACAACACTATAAGAAAACTGTAACCCCTTATGAAATTTGGGTCATTACATTATAAATTTAGTTAGACATAACTGTTTATTTTATTTTACTCCATATGAAAATCCACTTTAAAATGTTAGCCAAGTATAGATTGTAAACATAATGAAAAAGCCGAATTTTTGCACGCAGGTTTTCAGACAATTTCCTGAATTGTTAGCTAAATTCTCAGGAAATAATATTATTGTATATTGTGCATGTTATAACTTCGTAAGATTATTAGTTTCATTAGGAATATAACAGGTTTTTAAACCGTAAACGTGAATACGTAGAAATATGGATACATTTTTAAATGTATTTTTCTAACAATTGAACTTATGTTATAAAAACCGTACTCTTTTTAAGCGTGGAAAAATAATTAAAAAATATTGAGCACTTACTATCATATGTTCTTAATATTTTAACGCTGTATGTCGTTTACAAAGAAATTGAGTATCTAAGGATCCGTCAGATCGTAACGAAAGCGTTATGCACAAATGAACAGACAGAAGGATACTCCTTTGGACTTTTGATTCAAAAATACAGTTCTTTCTTGGACTAAGACAAACTTATGTACTTGTCTCTATAAACTTTCTATCAAGAGTTATCACATAGACGGCAGGTTAGATTTACGGACTGCCCTATGACCTGTTGCCTCCAAAATCACTTGAATTCTACCTCACGCCTAGAAAGACCTACGCACCAACTTTCAAAATTCTAGGACCTTTTTATCAAGAGTTATCGTACAGACAGACGGACGACAGGATTCTTAATAAATAATATTTTGTTTGAATATAAATATCCTTAGCCTAAGAAAAATGACAAATTATGCTTCACAGGAGCCACGAGGTCTCAATATTACTCACTCACTCACTGGCGCACTCTAGTTTGTATTGTTCTTCATTACTCAAGTACGAGTTCCTTCAGTACGTAAATATTGCCGTTACATTGCTTCTTGAACTACATCTTTGATTTTAATTTTCAATTGCAGTTATATAATGACCCATTTGATTGAAAACTGAATAAAATTCTGTTTCTACAGATTGCAACATTTTTGTATAGTTTCCTAAATACATTGGTTCATAAATTTGAAAAACTAAATAATTTATCTCTTTTTAGGTTCTGTGGGTAAAGATAGGATTATATTTTTTTTAATAGTGACTAAACTATATAAAAAAAAACAATTTTGACCTCTGTTTGACCACATCATTATTAGTTAAGTTCAAAAATGTTCAAAATGTGATTAATTATGTCCAGTTAATTACAACGTAGGAGTACACCACACCGAGTCGCATGACGGACTTCTCTGAGGTTGTTTGCAAAATTTCAGATTTGTAGCTTATTTCGTTCTTAGACGGATTTAAATTGTGGCAGCCTCCTGAGTAATAGGCTTCAATAACGCTCTGGCAAATTCCATTACTAGACACACACTATCATAGAACTCATTCTTGTCCATGTGGAAATGAAGTTGAAAGACGTCAACATGATATATTAAAATGTTTGTTAATTAAGTTAGGTTCCTTAGCGGTGTTCATGTAATAAAGTTTGAATGTGCTCGGGGGGGGGGAGTACCACAACGCAAAAGTGCTCTGAAATCAAATGTTGTCACCAACTTATAACATAGACGTTGCACTTCATTATTATGTCACCTATATGAATAAAAATGTCACATATTCAAACCCGATATGATTGTACACAGTTTGTTTATAAATTTATTTGTTTTCCATATTTATATTATTATATTTGTTGTTAATATGTTGTAAAGTTAAGCGCTCTTGTTTCAGTACAAGTTATTGGTGTATTAAAGGATGAATAACTACAATTCGACTATAATGTTTGACTAATGACAAGGTACAAGTTGTTGGAGGACTAAAGAAAGAATAAATAACGTTCGATTGTAAATGTGTGAGTAATGGCAAAGTACAAGTTATTGGTGGACTCAAGGAAAAAGAACTAAAATTCGACTATATTGTTTGAGTAATGACAAGGTACAAGTTGTTGGTGGACTCAAGGAAGAATAACTAAAATTCGACTATAATTGTTTGAGTAATGACAAGGTACAAGTTATTGGTGGACTCAAAGAAAAATACATAAAATTTTATTGTAATTGTGTGAATATTGATAAGGTGCAAGTTCTTCGTTGACTCAAAGAAGAATAACTAAAATTCGACTGTCGACTATAACTGTTTAAGCAATGACTCGATCACCATGCGTTATTTGACTGCACTCTCGTGTATATGTGAATAATAACGCCAATTATTTTCTATTAATACCTTAATAATATTTTCATGAATTAATGGGAGATGTATAAATTATTTCATGAATAATTAGATGTAAATCTCTTTAACGGTCAAGGTACAAGATCTCTTTAGAGTAGTAATCTCTAAGCCCCAATCTGATTCGAAAGAGGTAATAAGCAATGAGTGTCAAGACCAGTAGACAATCATGCCTTGATTAAAGTTAAGGTGTAATCAGTGTACTGTAACTGTATTCTCCAAGTCCATCTCGTAAAGTACCAACTTTCTATGCCACCTTTCTTATCTGCAATGTTTTAGTTCCAGAGAATAATGTGGGAGAAGAACCACTACTATATCTTATTAAATGGATATATCATTCGGCCTCACATGTCCTGTACTGTGTCCAAGTAGAGAAGGCTGCCAAAGGATTGGGCAACCCGTTGTGTTGGGACGCCAATCGTTTGGCCACCTTCGCTTCTGGGACACAATATAAAATAATGGCTGCAATTGTTGTCCTACACTCCATCCTGTAACAAAAGGTGGCTCCTGGTTAGGTACCCTATTAGGACGCATAGAGCCCTAATCCTGTGGCTGTTGTCGCTACTTGGAGAGAATGTAAAATAATGGGTGCAATCTTTTAGAACAATACAAGATATCCGTAGAAATATTTCATCCGTAGATTCTACATTTTGCATGAAACTTTATTTCTAAATAGACAAGACCTGTGTTATATGATGGTGGACGTCCAACCGTGGAATTTTGCTGAGCATTATTTTTGTTTCAATTTGTTTTTTTTTATGAGTGTCTGTCTTTTTACCTGCCCGCAGGACACCTCGAGAAATGAATTATAGAGTTGAAATTATGCATGCATCCTCAGCGAAGTCTAAGCGGCACGTGGTGAAGTGAACCCATACATTGTTTCATGCTTTAAAGTTTGTAGGGATGAATTTAATGATCCACGCCATTTCGCGTCATTAAGGAGGTAACAGGTGTATCTAACAGAACTAAATTATTTTTGTAGGAAAACTATTGCACCAGGCGTGTTAGGGTTAGGTCTGAAACTGAATCCACTTGAAGGAAGAATGTGCATATTCCAAAGACATGGCCATTCCAAAAGTAGGGTATTTTTTTAAATAATATGCTCGAGTTTCCTGAAAAAGACACGTATTGCGCAATTGCCTGAGGAAATTAACCATAAGTTTACTTTCGTGTCTTTTTTCAATGGGTACATATTGTCCTATAACTCTGTCTAGAATAGCCCTGAACCTTCAGAGTGATTTCCACGTCGATTATCACGTCGTTGTCTACTGTCTTGACATGCGTGCAGTGTGATGATTGGCTTCACTGAAACGCATGGCGGGAATTTATAAACACCGAGCCTCGTACTCCATCACACGTGCCTCTGAACCTCAACAAGAGACAGTAGTTGTTTTTACTCGTGCTTGTACTTTTCTCTTCGATTTTACAGGATTAGGGGCAATAGGACCATTGAAAGTTCATCGTGCATCAAGGATATCCATGTTTCCAAAGATTTAGCGGCAATAGGACCAATGAAAGTACATCGTGCATCAAGGATCCCCATGTCTCCAAAGATTTAGCGGCAATAGGACCAATGAAAGTACGTCGTGCATCAAGGATCCCCATGTCTCCAAAGATTTAGCGGCAATAGGACCAATGAAATTACATCGTGCATCAAGGATCCCCATGTCTCCAAAGATTTAGCGGCAATAGGACCAATGAAATTACATCGTGCATCAAGGATCCCCATGTCTCCAAAGATTTAGCGGCAATAGGACCAATGAAAGTACATCGTGCATCAAGGATATCCATGTTTCCAAAGATTTAGCGGCAATAGGACCAATGAAAGTACATCGTGCATCAAGGATCTCCATGTTTCCAAAGATTTAGCAGCAATAGGACCAATGAAATTACATCGTGCATCAAGGATCCCCATGTCTCCAAAGATTTAGCGGCAATAGGACCAATGAAAGTACATCGTGCACCAAGGATCTCCATGTTTTCCAAAGATTTAGCGGCAATAGGACCAATGAAAGTTCATCGTGCATCAAGGATATCCATGTTCCCAAAGATTTAGCGGCAATAGGACCAATGAAAGTTCATCGTGCATCAAGGATATCCATGTTTCCAAAGGTTTAGCGGCAATAGGACCAATGAAAGTACGTCGTGCATCAAGGATCTCCATGTTTCCAAAGATTTAGCGGCAATAGGACCAATGAAAGTACATCGTGCATCAAGGATCTCCATGTTTCCAAAGATTCCAAGCGCTTATTCTTAACATGTAAGTATTGTTGCTGGAAAGCTGGAAGGAACTGGGGCTTTTATGTCAAACGCCAGAACGAGACTTGTCCTTGACTCATGCTGTAATCGAGGATATACAAAGTTAACGTATTTCCTGGATAGACTATGGATGTTTGCAGAACTGGTAGGATTAGATCCACAAAAAGAGTTTCAACTTCCTGCTTAGGTATAAATTGTTGTACTATTGTAGTTATTGTTTTTATATAAAGTTCAGCACTGTCAGGAAGTAATACCAGACAATGTAGAACTAAGTGTTCCGCCGCTATTTCTTTATGCAAGAGTTCAATTTAAGTATCCTTTTTTGAATTACATATAGGTGTTTAATAAAAATAGTTGTAATGGTATTTTAATAATTTAAGCATTTGAAGGTTTTCAGTAGTTACATCAGGGTGTTTGACATTAAAATTACATAAGTTCTCATTTTTCAAGAACTTGCGGTGTGCGGTGTGCTCGGTCTTCATGCCTGTCCTGGAGACTTCATTTTACCATATTTCGCTCTTCACGTGCCGTTGGCCTCAGTGGAAGGATCGATGACATGTAAGGAGTGTACCACTGTATACAAATTAAATATTCTACTCCGGGATGTGCCGGCCTCCGCCAGCGACCAAATTTAGGAGTCGATTAAAATCCGCCTTCTCGAGCTTTAATTATGAATCGACGTGTTCCAGGGAGATGTATCGAATGGCAACATCGGCTGGGAGTATCGGTACCATAACGGAGAGATTGATTCGGCACAGACCACACCACAGCAGGGACGGCCGAGTGTCTGACTGTGAGTATCGGCCAAGTCGGGTCATTCCCCCAGCCTACCGGCTCGCCCAATTATTCATACAGGCCTACAGCTCCTCTATAGCTGATCTTTGCTCTTCACGGTTCCTTTATACGTGGTGTTTGCGCCCTCGGTGTTGGAATTTTTTGGATCCAATCGGTATCTGCATTTTGAGGACCTCTACTTCCTATACGTAAAAGGCACTTTGGCATGTCTATATTCCTCTTTTCCAGTTATAAATGACAGCTTGACGTAGGCTGGTTTCATCACTGAGGCGTCTGCCGATAGCGTGAGGCAGCTTTTTTCCTTACGGGTTTCCTTTAAAAAATTGAAATCAGACTTGTAAACAATTCTTTAAAAATATGGTTTCAAATCGAATATTTCCAAAATAACTTCAAAACATTCACAAAACAGAAACGAAGGGGCGTTAAGCCAAATCAAGAAATGTCATGGCAAGCGAAACAGCAAACGACAAGAAGTGAAGTGGACTAAGTAGCTCTAGATCAAAGCAAGAAACTGACTGCTTGCACCACAATCGAGTCATACAAAAGTGGATATAGGAAGTAACGCTAAGCCAAGTAAAGAAATTGTCCGTTCACGCACATAATCAGTCATCGGACTTTGGAGTAGAGGAAGTGACGCTAAGCCAAATCAAGAAATGTCATGGAAAGCGAAACAGCAAACGACAAGAAGTGAAGTGGACGAAGTAGCTCTAGGTCAAAGCAAGAAACTGACTGCTTGCACCACAAACGAGATATACAAAAGTCGATATAGGAAGTAACGCCAGCCAAGTGTAGAAACTGACTGCACCCTTGCCACGCCAAGTAAAACAGCAGACGAAACATAGTGGGATAGACGTAGTGACGCTAAGCCAAGTCAAGAAACTGACTGCAGACGCACATAAGCAGGACAGCGTACAGAGGTGTAGACAGAGTGGCGCTATGGCAAGTCAAGAGACTGTCTGCACGTGTACTGATAGCAGTCAGACCATGTGGCTCAGCAGCAGTAACTAGCAGACACACGACTGCTGGCAGCAGGCAGCAGTGTCGACACGCCTTGGACGTGCTGGGAATATGGACGAGAGCGGCTTAATTGGATCGACCATTCTTTGTATTGAGCTACATTAGTCAACTAATTGCGATCGAGGTGTATGTCAACACCAAGGCTGAGCCTATTGATGTCTAACTCTCTCTTGAGGTGTATTCACATGGAAGGGAGAAGGTTTTCAAATCATTTCATGGACGACAAACATTTTTTAATTCTTAAGATTTGCGAAAGTATCAAAAATAACTTGTGACAGGGAAGCAGAATAAATTTTAACGTCAGTGACTTAGGATAACTTTTATAGGTTAATTTACAATCATACACAAAACCCCGATGACCCATAACTCCTTAACGACATAAAGTTGATATTCAATTTCTCACCACTATTCTAAATCCTCTTGCACCTGTCACATATATCCTGGAATATATACATTTTTTTATCTGGATTTCACTACGAGTATTATAAAGTTTTGAAATCCTTCAAATTATTTTTCAATCACAATCTCTTTATACCAGATTTTGTTTAGGTCTACCACAATTGGATCTTGTTAAACTTCACAAAAATAGAAATAATTGTATGTGGAGAACTTGTACTGAAGGTATGGTTGACGTATATAGATTTCAGTCTCTCAAAAGTTCTTCTTTCAATATGGGAGGTAACTTAAAAATCTTATTAATAGTGGAAACCAGATCACCCGAAGATCAACTGATACACCTCGGCAGCCTGCGTGGATTCTGCTTCTCGGTATTCCGAGTTGGAACATGTTCCTTTCGTCCAAGTTCGGATCCACTGCATCTCTCCAAAACTTGGACTACGAAGAGAAGATGGCATTTAGCGGCAAGTGCTGAGCTGTTTGCTATATATATTCGAGACTGCTGCACATAGAATGCTGTTTCAAAGATCACGACATAGTAGTCGCATTGAGCTTCATGTTGCTGTAACACAGTGACTGTTTTACCCGATATTGGCAGGAATTTGCAAGATGAGTGACGATCTATGTGTAGCGATCTCGTGGCGTCCCTCACTTGGTTATTTTTTTACTGTGCACATGAATTCCAAACGAACGATTCCACATGTTTGGAGAATAGAGGTGAATTGGTAGATATGGTCTTGCTGGTTTTTTCGCCGTAAAATGTATGAACCAATGGGTGCTGGCGATCGGCTGTAACACCCTTCTTTCCACCAAAACTATTATTTTCTTTGTCTAGGGGATGGTGGATCCACTCTCCCATTGGTTATGGAGTGAAGGGAAGGGGAAGGCTTGGCGTACCCGACATTTATGCTCTCCCATTGGTTCTGAATAACTCTATAAGAATTCATGTTGTGGCAAAAGAAAGCTAAAAAGGCATAGAAAAAATCAAGAGCGGAATTAGCATTTGTAAAACTATTCGACAAAAAAGTACAGAAATACATTTTTAAGTTTTAATTTGTTTGCTTGTAACACATTTTTAGAAGAATTCTTGTTTGATATTTTTAAGTTACCCTCTATATCATATGATTGGACTTCTTTTGAATTTGAGATATTGTGTATAAATTTGAAAACTGCCAGCAATAACTTCACGCACTTAAGTAACCATTTATTAAATGTTATTCCAATGTTTTGAAATTTTTCTCAAGATTAAAACGTAGTGGCAACTACTCTGTGTTGATAGTATTAAATGTGTATAATAAAAATTCTCGTGCGTAGGCTTCACTCGGTATATTTCTGAGAGACCAGTAATGCTTATCTGCTACATAGCGCACGTGGCATCACTTATTTCCCAATCAGTCAGCATGAAGATGATACTGTGGAGCTATAATGACCCAAATTAAATCTTGACCTCTAAATCGTTTTGTGATTAATGGTTTTAAGCGATTGCGGCTTCGTATCAAAAACATCTTAATTCATGTTAAAAATATACCACAAGATTCTTTATCTTTTATGTGGTTATTATCAATACACAAACGCATTATATCTTGAGTATGAGTTATTTTTATAATTTTACCGATAAATGACCGATAATGAATGAGAAATGTAGGAAATCTCACTCTGAATGTTTCAATATTTGTTATTATGTAATGTGTAAGGTTTAAGACGATTTTGAACAAACACTCTAATGGTGTACTAGATCGTTTTCATGTAGGGTGCCAGTATCGTAATCGGTGAGAGAAAATGCAGAATCGCAATAATAAAAAATGAAGAGAAATGAGGTAATAATAATTTAAATATATTGGGTGTGGCCTGCAGATCGAAGGTCACTGATTTGTTAGTCAAAAATATTCATATTAAAAGCTGGATCGTGTTCTACAACGATTTAAACTTATCAAAACCGTAAAGATTATTATCGTTTTGTCGAAGAATAACGTTTGCATGCGTTAGAGTTTGCTTCTAAATGGCATCTATTAATGTAAAAACAAATACTAAGCTTACGAGACACTCTGTGTGTTCCTTAAAACTTATGAACAGTTAAATAATGGGTAAACAGCAATTCCATCAATATGTTACAAAACCATTTGTCCGTAGATTTTTTACACCCTAGACTGTGTACGCTTCACAAACATTGAACCTTGAATTTGTAATCATAGTGTATGTCTCATAGCATCCTGCGTTTTAAGTCAGTTAAAACTATTTTTGTTGAATTTTATACGTGTTATTTTGGAGGGTACAAATTTATTTCTACTGTAAAAATGAACAAATTGTTCTAAAAGCAATTTTGTTTTTAGTTTAAGATATGTAAGATAAGCGGCATAAGGATGCGAAAGTTTATGTTCTTGCTAAATATTTATGTATTTTGTCTGTATTTTCAACTTAGAGTTATTTTATATTATGTTTTATGCCACAATTTAGTCATATACGTTTAAAATGTTTACTTCAGTTTACTAATATATCCGTTTGTCATTTAATAATCGTATTATCAGTTTGGACACTCAGTATGTAAAAACAATTAATTACTATAAGAGTGTAAGAATATTAGTGCAATTTATCAAATTCATGAGGTGTAATATTATTTTTTCTAGATTATTTTTTATTTATGTTTTAATTGTGGAGAGATCTATCAGAGTTCGCGAATAGAGGAGCGATTGTCCCAACCTTATCGCACTAGTCAGAAGATGCAGATCCCTGTCTTCGGAGAATTGAAACGTTATTGTTAGGGTACGCGCATAGTGAGGAGGTGAAGGTGGAGGTGTAGGTGTAGGTGCAGGTCGCCGTTAACGGCGAGGTAAAACAATTTCATTAGGTTAAATGCGTGCGCGCATGGTGAGCAGGTCGCGGTAGAGGTGTAGCTCGCCACTTACAAGGAGGCCTAGCAGGATGTTTTTTCGAAAACAAACTAGTTTGATTTACCCTCGCTGCCTAGCTCGCGGCTTTGCTCGCTGCTTTAACGTGATTGGTCCCACTCAAGGCCACGCACCCCCCAACACCCCCTCTCCCGGTAACACCCCGCCACTCCCTTCAGTCTGCTTTCACCCCAAGTCAACGTTTAGTTCCGCTTGTTGGTTTCTGTTAGTTTTTTGATAACCTGTTATCCGAAATGAAGGAAGATATTATTATTGCTGTCCAAAATCGTCCAGCCTTGTGGGACAAGAGACACAAGCAACATCACAATCGTCACGTTCTGGACAAGGAATGGAAGGAAATTGCGAAAGAACTAAAAGTTACAGGTAACTAAAAACTTTAAATTTAAACTTAAACCAGCTTTGCTGTTTTATGTGGGATATTCAGTTTAAAGTGTAATGTAAAAGTATCCATAGGAGACTTTCTAATTAATTAAATATATTTTTTATCTAACATTAGTAAGTAAAAGGTTTGAAATAAGGTAAAAATTAGAAACTTGCGAATGAAATCTTTAATGAACTATAAACAAGGACACACATTTGCAACTAAGTATTATCTTGATTACGGATTGTTTACAAAATATTCCTTGAAACTATTTCTAACTTCTTTGGCTCGATTAGATGTAGCATTTCCAGATCTACCCAATGGTTGTAAGTTCAGTTCAGTAGGGAAAGGCAGGAGTTTCTGACTCATGTACACCGCAGTATCCGTCTTTGTTTATGATTTAAATTGTGTAAAACGCAATGCAGCCTTTATTATATCGTCTGCAGTCTCAGGCAAGGTTTCAATGTAACCACTTAATATCCGCCACTTAGCAAACAGAATGCCAAAGGCACACTCAATGGTTTTTTTTCTAGCACTTGATAGCCGTTTATTATACACTTCTTCTGCATCCCCAAGAGCTTTTTCGAATAAGGTTTCATGAGATTCTCGCGCAAGGGATACGCTTCATCTGCAATAAAAACGTGTGGAACTTTTATATTGCTGTCAGGCAAACACTTTTCTTCGGGAATACACAATTTGTTTTGTTCCAACAACCTTCCAAAATCTGACGCCCTCAAGGTTCCCCCATCGCTTTGTTTGCCGAAACCGCCAACATCAATAAATATAAACTTGTAATGGTCATCCGCAACACCCTGTAGAACAATTGAAAAAGTCTTCTTATAATTGAAGTACATAGACCCTGAATGCGCTGGCATTTTATTCGACAGTGTTTTACCGTCCAACGCTCCGATACAGTGTGGGAATTTCCAAATCTCATAGAATCTTTTTGCAACTTGCCTCATAATCTTCAATAGTTGGAACTGGCATATGCTCTGGTTGGAACGTCTCCCATAACAGTTTTGCACACATTCTTAACGATTTTGCCCACTGTATTGTCTCCCATTCGAAATGAAAATCCAAGAGTTTTAAAACTGCTTCCAGTTGCCAAGTACCTGCAACCAAAGAACACAATATAACCAAAAACATAATATTAAAAATATTAGTCGTTTTACGTTTTCGTGTTTTTGTTCCAGATAAAGTTGTGAAGCAAATTTGGAAGAACTTGAGGCAAGAATTCAGAAAACAATTTTCCAAAACAATTAAGTCTGGAGCTGCAGCACCAGAAACACCCACATGGAAATATACGACCGCATGGCGTTTCTCTCAAAAGACCAGTTTTTTTGCCCCGCAAATCAACAGGAAACCTTGCAGATGTAATAGCAGATGACCTCAGACCACGACCTAAACGAAGAGGAGTCGGAAGAAGTTGACCGAGATAGGCCAAGAAATGTGATGAACCTGACAATCCACAGTTTGGACACACAGAGAATCTGACAATAGTACCGGCGCCGGAGAGTGAATCACGCCAGCAGCAGAAATCTCATGCATCACGCCCTGCAATGCCACCAAGATTTAATACGAATGACCTGATCACAAGAACAGGATTTAAAAAAAGAATCACGACACAAGCAGCCTATTGGACGGGAATTAGTGCAGTTGGAGAAAGAAAAGTTGAAGTTAAAGCAACAGAAAAGTGAGGACAGGGCAAATGACGAGGATGTTGGGTTCTTCAACTCACTGCTACCCCCATGTTAAAAAACCTGAATCCTAGAAAGAAAATGTTGTTCAGGATGAAAGTTCAAGAAATTCTTTTTGACATGGCATACTCACCCGAACCACCATCATCATTCTCACAACAACATCAACTGTCACTAGACCTACGTCAGTAGACCACAGTACAAGCTCTCATCGCTACAGTCCCTACGACAGTTCCTCTCCTAGTACCATGGCATCACCATCACCAGTCACCTTCGCACAGCTGGTCCGCGACGTGACTTCACCATTGAACTACAACCAGGATGGCGGCGAAACATATGTTCCCGAGTACACTCACTTTTAAAAATGTCTTTGTAATGCCGTTCAGCTGGCGATAAATTAATGACAGTTTAATAGTTCTTTACGTTTTTTATAAGTACTAACTAATTTTTTCCTTTGCGCAATTTTTACTTAATAATACCATTTTTTAAGATTATGTTATAGGCCTACTATTATAACATTTTCAAACATTTGCAGCATTTTTATGTAGCGTACATTAATATCTTTCGTTTGTATTTTACTTTGAAAAGATCCCTGTTAGTTACTATCATTTTTTTTTTTACTATCACTAAATGTTCGATTACTTTAACGTTCCCGTAAGCCACCACTTACATGCTGAAGACATATCATCGCTATCATCACTATCTTCACTTATCATCACTGACAGAGAAAATTGTTGCAATAGGCAAAAAAGCTACCACTGTGATTAATGGATAGAAACAACACTCGACTGCTTGTGTTGACGCGTGTTTGGGGAGGGGAAAGAGCTGCGAGGCGGCGAGCTAGACGGCGAGGTAAAACCTCCTGCACTATACGATGCTACCTCCATCTGTACCTCCACCTGCACCTACACATCCAGCTACACACCACCACCTTCACCTCCTCACTATGCGCGTACCCTTATACTGCTACAGACCTCTGCAATACTCTGCGCCTGATATCCAATCGAAGAAAAGATGATTGAGAATTGAAACGTTATCGTGATACTGCAGAACCTGCTACATTCAACGCTTACCATCCAATCCAAGAATCGTTATGATTGAAAACACGGTTGTGTCAACAACAAACAGTCCTCACTGGGGTTATATTTTCCAGCGCGCCTCCTCACAATAGCCGTAATGCAAGCACACCTCACACTCGCACGCACGCACACACACACACACACACACACACACACACACACACACACTCGCCGAGTAGGCTGTGGACCTTGAGCGCGAACACTGGCCCGGGGGCTCACAGCTGTGTGGCCTCCAAGCCAACACACCTGAGACGGCAGTAACGTAACAAAACATACCGCCTTCCTCTTCTCTTCTGTTCTGTCCTTACTACGCACCACCGTACTGCGACTGCGACGTTCTGTCTGGCTGTGTATTGCTGCCAAACATAACAAAACATACCGCCTTCCTCGTCTCTTCTGTTCTGTCCTTACTACGCACCACCGTACTGCGACTGCGACGTTCTGTCTGGCTGTGTATTGCTGCCAAACATAACAAAACATACCGCCTTCCTCTTCTCTTCTGTCCTGTCCTTACTACGCACCACCGTACTGCGACTGCGACGTTCTGTCTGGCTGTGTATTGCTGCCAAACATAACAAAACATACCGCCTTCCTCTTCTCTTCTGTTCTGTCCTTACTACGCACCACCGTACTGCGACTGCGACGTTCTGTCTGGCTGTGTATTGCTGCCAAACATAACAAAACATACCGTCTTCCTCTTCTTTTCTGTCCTGTCCTTACTACGCAGGACCGTACTGTGACTGCGACGTTCTGTCTGGCTGTGTATTGCTGCCAAACATAACAAAACATACCGTCTTCCTCTTCTTTTCTGTCCTGTCCTTACTACGCAGGACCGTACTGTCACTGCGACGTTCTGTCTGGCTGTGTATTGCTGCCAAACATAACAAAACATACCGCCTTCCTCTTCTCTTCTGTCCTGTCCTTACTACGCAGGAACCGTACTGCGACTGCGACGTTCTGTCTGGCTGTGTATTGCTGCCAAACATAACAAAACATACCGTCTTCCTCTTCTTTTCTGTCCTGTCCTTACTACGCAGGAACGTACTGTCACTGCGACGTTCTGCCCGGGGGCTCACAGCTGTGTGGCCTCCAAGCCAACACACCTGAGACGGCAGTAACGTAACAAAACATACCGCCTTCCTCTTCTCTTCTGTTCTGTCCTTACTACGCAGGACCGTACTGCGACTGCGACGTTCTGTCTGGCTGTGTATTGCTGCCAAACATAACAAAACATACCGCCTTCCTCTTCTCTTCTGTTCCTGTCCTTACTACGCACCACCGTACTGCGACTGCGACGTTCTGTCTGGCTGTGTATTGCTGCCAAACATAACAAAACATACCGTCTTCCTCTTCTTTTCTGTCCTGTCCTTACTACGCAGGACCGTACTGCGACTGCGACGTTCTGTCTGGCTGTGTATTGCTGCCAAACATAACAAAACATACCGCCTTCCTCTTCTCTTCTGTTCTGTCCTTACTACGCACCACCGTACTGCGACTGCGACGTTCTGTCTGGCTGTGTATTGCTGCCAAACATAACAAAACATACCGTCTTCCTCTTCTTTTCTGTCCTGTCCTTACTACGCAGGACCGTACTGTGACTGCGACGTTCTGTCTGGCTGTGTATTGCTGCCAAACATAACAAAACATACCGCCTTCCTCTTCTCTTCTGTCCTGTCCTTACTACGCAGGACCGTACTGCGACTGCGACGTTCTGTCTGGCTGTGTATTGCTGCCAAACATAACAAAACATACCGTCTTCCTCTTCTTTTCTGTCCTGTCCTTACTACGCAGGAACGTACTGCGACTGCGACGTTCTGTCTGGCTGTGTATTGCTGCCAAACATAACAAAACATACCGCCTTCCTCTTCTTTTCTGTCCTGTCCTTACTACGCAGGACCGTACTGTCACTGCGACGTTCTGTCTGGCTGTGTATTGCTGCCAAACATAACAAAACATACCGCCTTCCTCTTCTTTTCTGTCCTGTCCTTACTACGCAGGACCGTACTGCGACTGCGACGTTCTGTCTGGCTGTGTATTGCTGCCAAACATAACAAAACATACCGCCTTCCTCTTCTTTTCTGTCCTGTCCTTACTACGCAGGACCGTACTGTGACTGCGACGTTCTGTCTGGCTGTGTATTGCTGCCAAACATAACAAAACATACCGTCTTCCTCTTCTTTTCTGTCCTGTCCTTACTACGCAGGAACCGTACTGTGACTGCGACGTTCTGTCTGGCTGTGTATTGCTGCCAAACATAACAAAACATACCGTCTTCCTCTTCTTTTCTGTCCTGTCCTTACTACGCAGGACCGTACTGTGACTGCGACGTTCTGTCTGGCTGTGTATTGCTGCCAAACATAACAAAACATACCGTCTTCCTCTTCTTTTCTGTCCTGTCCTTACTACGCAGGACCGTACTGCGACTGCGACGTTTCTGTCTGGCTGTGTATTGCTGCCAAACATAACAAAACATACCGCCTTCCTCTTCTCTTCTGTCCTGTCCTTACTACGCAGCACCGTACTGCGACTGCGACGTTCTGTCTGGCTGTGTATTGCTGCCAAACATAACAAAACATACCGCCTTCCTCTTCTCTTCTGTCCTGTCCTTACTACACAGCACCGTACTGCGACTGCGACGTTCTGTCTGGCTGTGTATTGCTGCCAAACATAACAAAACATACCGCCTTCCTCTTCTCTTCTGTCCTGTCCTTACTGCGCACCACCGTACTGCGACTGCGACGTTCTGTCTGGCTGTGTATTGCTGCCAAACATAACAAAACATACCGTCTTCCTCTTCTTTTCTGTCCTGTCCTTACTACGCACCACCGTACTGCGACTGCGACGTTCTGTCTGGCTGTGTATTGCTGCCAAACATAACAAAACATACCGTCTTCCTCTTCTTTTCTGTCCTGTCCTTACTACGCAGGACCGTACTGTGACTGCGACGTTCTGTCTGGCTGTGTATTGCTGCCAAACATAACAAAACATACCGTCTTCCTCTTCTTTTCTGTCCTGTCCTTACTACGCAGGACCGTACTGTGACTGCGACGTTCTGTCTGGCTGTGTATTGCTGCCAAACATAACAAAACATACCGTCTTCCTCTTCTTTTCTGTCCTGTCCTTACTACGCAGGACCGTACTGCGACTGCGACGTTCTGTCTGGCTGTGTATTGCTGCCAAACATAACAAAACATACCGTCTTCCTCTTCTCTTCTGTCCTGTCCTTACTGCGCAGCACCGTACTGCGACTGCGACGTTCTGTCTGGCTGTGTATTGCTGCCAAACATAACAAAACATACCGCCTTCCTCTTCTCTTCTGTCCTGTCCTTACTACGCAGGACCGTACTGCGACTGCGACGTTCTGTCTGGCTGTGTATTGCTGCCAAACATAACAAAACATACCGTCTTCCTCTTCTTTTCTGTCCTGTCCTTACTACGCAGGACCGTACTGTCACTGCGACGTTCTGTCTGGCTGTGTATTGCTGCCAAACATAACAAAACATACCGTCTTCCTCTTCTTTTCTGTCCTGTCCTTACTACGCAGGACCGTACTGCGACTGCGACGTTCTGTCTGGCTGTGTATTGCTGCCAAACATAACAAAACATACCGTCTTCCTCTTCTTTTCTGTCCTGTCCTTACTGTGCACCACCGTACTGCGACTGCGACGTTCTGTCTGGCTGTGTATTGCAGCCAAACACGTCACTCATTCACCCATCGGGGTTACCAAAACATGGTTAAAGATTTAACCTTGAAATACACAATGTGCACAGAAGTTTAGAAACCAGTGAATATTCCACTACTTGAGACGATTTCAATTGAAATCAAATAACATTTATTTTTACAGTTTACTAAAAACAGAAGTAAACATTTTATACTGAAAAAGATATCAAATGTATAATTTGAATATCTAATGGAAAAATATTTAAGTAATTCAATTAAAAACAGGTAACATTTAATTATTGACTCTAGTTGAATTTTTTTTATTAGAATTTTATCTTGAGCAGTGTGTAGATTAATTTTATAAAATTTTAATTGAATGAAGTTATCTGAAGTAGAATAACTTGTGGATATGACTTAAGTATTCTGATAATTAGCAATATTGTAGGGAAAGTAAACAAAACAAATAAAAATATTGACTAAACAAACATGAATAAAAATAAGATAATTAATTAGTGAACACGGATTTTCTATCTTTAGTTTGGAGTGGAGAGAAGAGGGGACAACCCCGTCGGTCACCTAACGTAAAAACCTGGGATTAATTCAAAGTCGTTAAGACTAATTGCAAATCGTGTGAAATCTTTAATAATTGGCAGGAAATTAAATTAAAAGCGTTAAGAATATCACATGTTGCGTTCAATTCTACTACTGGTTCGTTACTCTCGCAAAGCATATGTCATGTATGTGGCACAGTGGGGAATGAGGAAATTGCATCATTTATCAATTAGCAACGGCTTGTTCCACATAGTGCCGGGCACTTATAGTGCAGTTAACATCACGATGTATTCTGCATGGATGGTTATTTCATTCTTCTCGACACCGTTTACTTGGTTCTCTCATTCCTTACACGGTTAGTCTATGTTCTCCATTGTTAGAAATTGTTCAAGAACTATTGTCCTTGAACAAATCAGTTTTGGTCTGATGCGGTGATGACGTTATGGACGTTTCAACCATGATCAAGACATCAGGTCTTACAAGGAGGCTGCTAAATATAATCAATGAGAACAAAGTTTTGGACATTATTCGCGCTGACCTAATTTATACTGAACGCAACTCACAATCGTGGCGTTAGCTGGGGTTTTTCATTGTTAGTATGTATGGATTCAAGGCAAACGGGCCAAATGTGTTTTGTAAAAATGGTAGTAACACAGTTGAAGTATTGAACAATAGGTTGTAACACTTTGTTAATGACTTGTTAATGTAAAAAGTGGTAAAAATAGCAAAGCAAGTGTAAAAACAATTTTACCTTACCTTAACCTTAGGGTTACTTTAACAGTTAAATAGCTACTCGGGGAGAGCCGATAGCGAGTGGTGTAGGATGTTGGTGTTGGGATCTCAGTGATAGCGCAGGTCAAATCTTGTCTGTGACTGTAGAACTTGTTATTAGTACCATTAATTTGGACTGTATCGACCCTCCCCCCTAATTCTGTTTGATTAATTCCTCGCGTATGCCGATAGCCCTTGAGGAGGGGCAAAATAAGGCTTAAAAAGGAATTGGCCTTTCATTTGAAAAACAAAACTCAGAAGTCTGAAAAGTATTGATCCGTGTTTTTACATAGAAGGCGTGGATGAGTAAGTTTTTATGAGGGAAATATTGGTATTTTGCTTACTTAAGCTTTTGCTTTACCTCATGTAAACCATTGCCTATATCGTATTTAATACTCAACAACTTTTATTCGGTGTATTCGGACCAGAGCTTCGGAGGTGGTGTAAGCAAGGGGAGCCACTGAGATAACGCTGGTCTCAGTGTTTATTGACTTACCAGTCACTGTTGTGTTGTGTTGTGGAGGTGGCCGCGGCTATGGGTTGAGTCAGAGTAAAGGGAGGCACTGAGATAACGCCGGTCTCAGTGTTTGTCGACTTATAAATCACGGTTGTGTTGTGTTATGGAGGCGGCCGCGGCCACGGGTTGAGTCAGAGTAAAGGGAGGCACTAAGATAACGCCTGGTCTCAGTGTTTTTCAACTCACCAGTCACTGTTGTGTTGTGTTGTGGAGGGGTGGCCGCGGCCATAGGCAAATCCAGAGCATGGGGATGCACTGAGATAACGCCGGTCTCAGTGATTGGCGACTCACCAGTCACTGTTGTGTTGTGTTGTGGAGGTGGCCGCGGCCATGGGTTGAGTCAGAGTAAAGGGAGGCACTAAGATAACGCCGTCTCAGTGTTTGTCAACTCACCAGTCACTGTTGTGTTGTGTTGTTGTGGAGCGGCCATAGGCCAATCCAGAGCATGGGGGATGCACTGAGATAACGCCGGTCTCAGTGATTGGCAACTCACCTGTCACTGTTGTGTTGTGTTGTGGAGGTGGCCGCGGCCATAGGCCAATCCAGAGCATGGGGATGCACTGAGATAAGTCTCAGTAATTGGCAACTCACCAGTCACTGTTGTGTTGTGTTGTGTTGTGTGGAGGTGGCCGCGGCCATGGGCTGAGCCAGAGCATAGGGAGGCACTGAGATAACGCCGGTCTCAGTGTTTGTCGACTCACCAGTCACTGTTGTGTTGTGTTGTGGAGGTGGCCGCGGCCATGGGCTAATCCAGAGCATGGGGAGGCACTGAGATAACGCCGGTCTCAGTGTTTGTCGACTCACCAGTCACTGTTGTGTTGTGTTGTGGAGGTGGCCGCGGCCATATGGGTTGAGTCAGAGCATGGGGAGGCACTGAGATAACGCCGGTCTCAGTGTTTGTCGACTCACCAGTCACTGTTGTGTTGTGTTGTGGAGGTGGCCGCGGCCATAGGCCAATCCAGAGCATGAGGAGGCACTGAGATAACGCCGGTCTCAGTGTTTGTCGACTCACCAGTCACTGTTGTGTTGTGTGTTGTGGAGGCGGCCGCGGCCATGGCTAATCCAGAGCATGAGGAGGCACTGAGATAACGCTGGTCTCAGTGTTTGTCGACTCACCAGTCACTGTTGTGTTGTGTTGTGGAGGCGGCCGCGGCCATGGGTTGAGCCAGAGCAGAGAACTCTGCCGACAGGATGTACAATTACAGCGATGAAATGTAGCGGCCCTGACGTATCCTGTCCAGAATTAAACGACATTCAGTTCTGTTCGGCCATCGACACTCCCTCCACAGTCCGCTCTCGTTAGTGTTGTAACCTATTATCCCGGTATAAAGCCTAGTGCATACATGGACTACTCGTACTCGTTAACTACATGCACGTCGCCTTCATGCACCACGCCAACAAATTAAAAAACAAATAAATGAAGGAATTTATATGGGTGTGGAATTTTAAAATCCAACAAATTAGAACTGTGTAGACTCAAGGCCAATTTAACACGGTATCGAAATAGTTATTAGTATGAAAATAGTACTTTTTTTTCTCAGAACGTGTATTTCTTAGCTTGACAAACTTAAAACCAATCTTTAGACTCTTAAATGTACTATGTTAAATCATCATGAGGTAACAATATACAGATCTTTAAAGTGGATATTCAGACTTTTTATCAAGTTGTCTGATGATTGTATATTTGTGTCGTTTTTAAGCGTATCTAGGAAGGAAACATATAATTTCAGAAACATTTTTTTCGATGTCTTCAACCCTTACAATACCCTCCCATTTCGACCACCACGTACATTAGTTATTTCTTAGGAAAAATCCACGTACCGATTTCGTAGAAAACTCGTTTGTTTGTCTATACAGTGCTTATTATTTGGCTCCTTAACTATATAGTTTGTGTTTTTATACTTAGAATTCCTCAAATATATTTATGTGTCCTATTCGTGTCTTGGTTAATTCCGTCAACTGCGAAATACCAAATCGGCTATTTTGGAGATGAAAAACGTTCGTGACAACATTGAAACTTCAAGTACCGTAATGAATCTCACTAAGTGAGGTGGTACAGAGCAGACTGCACTCATCATGTAGATGTAACATACACAAATCTTCTGCAAGAGACACTTGTGTGTGGCTCTATCAGGTTGTGACATGTATGTAAGCGGTGTGTTGATAGTAGCGCAGGATCCTCTGCAGTTGGTCTTCCGTCGTCTATACTACTATGAGTATTAACTCATCGTCAATTTGTCTCTACATAAATTATAACGAAATTTACTATATTTTTAATTGACATTTTTAGCCTGCTATAAATGAAATTTAAATTAAAAATAAATTAATAAATAACTAAATAAAAAACAAAAATAAAAAATAAATTATAAATAACTAAATAAAAACAAAAATAAAAAATAAATATACTAAAAAATAGAAATAAATAAAAACAAAATAATAAAAATAAATACTGAAAAAACTAATCAAAAAACTAAAAAATTTCAAATAAAAAACTAACAAATAAATAAAAAATGAAAAAAAATAAAAACACTAAAAAATAAATACAAAAAATGTATAAACTACTAACCGCAAATATAAATTTACCAATGGCGACCTAATTGTAACGTCCTTTACTTCTTAGCCTTCTCTTTGCTAATTAGTGCTGTATTGTTTTTGGTGTCATTATATTGCTGCGACCTTCTCGAGGAACGAACCGGGATTTCGCGCTTGGACCAGCAACCCTAAGCGCTAAGAAACAGACTACCGCTGTCGTGGCGAATTGTAAATAAGAGAACAAGAAACATTAACAAAGCTAATAAACCCGGGATGACCGTGTTAAATTATGGACGGAAAGAATTGGACAAGAACCACCGTTGAAAACACAGAGGTTTCATCACAGACTTCACAGTACAGTCTCAAGTCCATACCGAGAAAGAACCATTTGTTGGGTATAGCGTATTTTACTGTCGGTGAAATTAGGTATAAAAGTGATTGAACGTCAACATCCGGAAAATAGGCATACCCTGTGGCAATTTTCTTTCATAGCGCCCAAGCAATAAGTGGTAAGAAGTCTCTCGATATTGAGTGTTGGGTTTTTCTGTAGAGGGGGCGAAGAGAGCAAAAAGATACATTTTGACTCTTAGTCCGACCCACCACATATCACGATGGCTCGAAACTCTTAAGAGGTAGATTTGGACTCTCGGTCCGGGAATCCCGAAATCCTTCATAGACCACCTTCCTCTATACAAAGTATTGAACTATGTGAAATGAATGTACTTAAGAGGTTAAAAAATTCATTATGATCATCACCAGAGATATTCGTAGTCCGTAAACCACTTCACTTGGGATAATATTGTGATTTGAAAACTGAGTAACATTTGAGCACCAGTGCGATCTCTCTAGATAAAACTTCATGTAATTTCAGTTTAACTCTGAGTACTTTTTTTTCGCAAAATCACGTGTGCTGGATGTATATAAACTTAACAGCTTTCCCAGTCCGGTCGTATTAGTGACTGATTACATTGTATCGATGATCAGTCACATTGAATCTGTTGTGTTGGGTATCACACATCGATAGAACTGTATTGAATCGATGGTTTACTATCGAAAGAAAAATCGATGATCTCTTGATCTAATATTGTAGATGAATGTGCGCTGGATGTATACAACTTTGTTTTCCGAGCACATTTACTACTAAACCCGTTCGTATTACTGACTGATAACGTTGTACCGGTGACACAAATCGTAACCGCTTGGGGAACCATGTTTTGTTGGATATCAAACATCGATAGTTCTGTATTAAATTAATGGTTTACTATCGAAAGATTAAAACCGATGGTTTCTTTATCCAGGATTCTCGGTGGTTAGGCCGACGTATTCCAAACCAACGTATTTGGGAAACTCGCTATTTCCTCTTTTCTTTCCCGCCCTCGTCGGTCGCCAAGTATCGATGTTGGTAGTTTCATACCGTTATCGTTCATCGTTTACAAGCCCATCGTTCATCAATATCCTTGCCGCCATCACTTGTTGGGGTTTTCATTAAGAACAGAAGCAGGAGTAGTCACACCACTCGAGAGATTCCAAATAATGTGGTGAAGTGTTTGAAGTTTTTAGTGCGTGCGCAGGAGGTACCTATTTCCTGCTGCTGTGGCATATCGAACATATAGAAAGATAATAGCAGCAGAACACCAACAATTCAGTTAATTTTGCCGAAAATAGTGTAGTTTCCAGTGAGGGACCGAGTGTTGGAAACGAGAAGGAGCCGAGTGGAGCAGAGTGGGTGAGGTTGTTGGCCCTGAGCAGCAGCACACTGCGAGTTCGCACGGAAGGTGAAAGTCAACCAGCGGAAAGTCAGCTGTCCTTAAGTCAACCGACTCCGCGGGTCAGGATAGTCATCAGCATATTTACGCGAGGTCAGGGTGCGTGGGCAGTCCATTGTTCACGCGCTGTAACCTGTATAAACTCCCGCCTGTATCCGTGACCGCAGGCAGGCCAGGCGACACAGGCCGGGAGTTCCCCTCTGCTTCACACCACAGGCTCGTTAACGCGACCATAGAACGTCATTTCCAATAATCTATTCAAAGGCGTTAACAGGTACAGATATGTGTAGTGGGGAGAGGGATTTCCGCTTCTCTGTGAAAATCCAGTAGATATCTACACTCCATTCTTGTGAGAAGTTCATAATTTATGAAACTGGGTTGCAAGGAAATCAGCTCTTCATAAACCACAATTAACCGCGAGTGATGCCCCGCCTACAGCGCAGCGATAATCTGGGGTTGTGTCCAATTGGAGATAGGGACCGGAGAAAATCCACGTGGACTTTTCGAGTTCTCAGAATTTCGGTAAGAAAACTAAAAAAGTCCACGTGGACTTTACGTATCCTCAGAATTTCGGTAAGAAAACTAAAAAAAGTCCACGTGGACTTTACGTATCCTCAGAATTTCAGTGAGACAAGTAAAAAAGTCAACATGGACTTTACGAATTCTCAGAATTTCGATTGAGACATGTAAACCATTGATCACTCTTCGTAACATAAATGAAGGAGCTGACTTTCTTCATGGGCTCATGTCAGTGAGAATAGTTTTCAACGGTTGTAGGCTAAAATGTACCTAGTCGTACCTATCTAATATCGTATTGTACGACGAGGTACGTTTTACCTGTAATTGTTGTAACTACGCAATCCGAAGTATCCAAAATGAATACGAGCATTTAAGTTGCACTGCTGTTGCACCGGCCTGCTACCACGTCAAGGTAGGCAGTGTTCACTCTCAATAGACTGAACCCAGTATAGACTAGCATTTTCCGTTAGTACTGCGTATTTTGGAATGCGAGCGCGTTGAACCAGTCCTTTTATTTCAAGTTATAACACTCTTTATAATGTGGAATATAAAATTAAAATTAAAATATTTACTGATAACTGAGAAACTGTGTATTTGCATATATGTCATATATTTACATAACAATCATGTAGCTGTTACGGTTTCCTCTAAAATTCGATTAGGTTACTTAGATCAAATCAGCAGTAGGTCTCAAATGGTATATTACATTATTAGGTGTACCACAGGACTGGGAAGTTGGTCTTTGCCGGGCGAACGTGATAGATTTCGTGCGAGACGAAGTGGAGCATTTCCCACAGGGTCGTATTAAGGGCTTCAGGGCCACAGTGCATCTCATGCCCCCCCCCCCGGGTACTTGTTATGGTAATTAAAAGTACAATTAGTAAGAACTATTATATTTTAATTCATCAAAATATAGTTTACTTTATTTAGCGTTGTATACCAAATAAACGATGATATTAGCTGAAACGTTAAAGTATCATGTAAGTAACGTCAAAATGACTAGCTTAGAAATAGACGTTAATCATAATTATACAAGCTAAGGAAACGGGTCGGGCCTTCATTGAAAATTCTATCTTCCAGAATAATTGTTTATTGTACGACTATAACACAAGATGTTCTGTTTATAGGAATGTATTTTTCAAACTCTTTGACAATATTAGTGTCGCACTTAAGAGTTACTTTGAAACCTCGTCAAAAGGCTTTTTCAACTGGAATAAATTTGCCGACCGTTATTGTACATTTTCAAAGTCCGTATTATGTTAATGGTGATATGTGAACCTGATTCAAATACAGCATTACTTACTGACGTTTTGGTTGCAAACAACGAGTGTACTAATGACTTCAGTTTCATCCTGTGTGAAGAGTGAGAGGACTCGCGTTCAATTTGACAATAACAATAAACCAGAAGTAGTAAGTGGTGTGGGGCACGAGATACGGCAATGGCGGCCTGCGCATGCGTACATGCGAGCTCTTTTATAACTGGTTCGCAATATGCAGCTAGCGTACTCTACAGTCTTGAGAGTTTGAAAACCCTCATCTCGAGTTGTCAGTCCTTTATCGGTGTATGGAAAATGAATATAATTTTAAAGGTTATTTACATACAACACTCTTGGTGTTTAACTTGTGTCCTTCCCTAAAAGGGTTCATAACTAAGATTAATACATTCATCTGTCTGCCTTGCGTAGTATGCGTGGTATGGATGAAACTTTTTCTAGGAAGAAAACTACAGTCTATAGGGAATTTTATAGTTTGTTTCAAAATGTATTGCATACCGTTCTGTACATTACTGTGACAGAAAAGCGTAAACATTGTGTGGACAATGCAGAGGTGCAATAAGAGTTTGATTTAATTTATCGTACAATTTACATATCTTTGTGAACGTAACCTGAAAACTTTATGGAAGTAATTAAAGCTCTACATAGAGATGTTGGTATATCTTGTTTATCAGGGAACAAATCAAAAAATGAAAATGGATTTAGTGAATTCACAATTACAAACACGCTAAAGTGAATTTTCCAGGGAATAGTTCTTCACTTTGCACTGGACTGCTGGATCTGTAGGAAGTTAAGCTACGTTAGCCGATGATTTACTGACGTGTGTCGGTGTATAAACTACCACTAGGAGTGGTGCTGCGGTAGACCAGGCCGAGTAGTCGAGTATGAAGCAAGAGATTACGCCACTGTTGGCTCATCTCTGGTCGCCTGCACCTGCAGCACCTGTACTATGTGTCTTGTCTTCCTTTCACCTGCCCGCTACAAGTCACGTGACCGCCCCCCTCCCACCCCTCCCCGTACCCCGCTCACCTTCTCGTCTCAGATGTTCCTCCCGCGAATTAGATAACACTTGATTCACCGTTTGGGCCGAGTACTCCCGCTCTGTCGCTCGCCTTGACATTGTCAGGGGTCACCTGGGAGCCGGCGTAGTTTGGGTTAGTACCTCTCAAGAATACGAAATAAGTATTCTAAACTATGGACGGAGTCTTCTTCACTGTATTTATATGGAATAACCAACGAAATTATTGGCTGATTGTCGATCAGATGTGTGTTATAAAAAGTAATGAAATCTTCAGTCGTTAAGTGATACAAAAAAATCAGTAACACTACGTTTCGAGATCTGCAATCAGATATCTTCTTCAGGTAAATAACTGACCTAACATTACACGCTAGGTCAAAATAAACAAATCATACCACAGCGTTGTGACACGCGTAAGTCAGGAATCACAACCACCATGTTGTGTGTCAACTTTACTAACTCTAAGACATGCTCTTGTTAAAAAACTAAACATAACACTAATTATAAAAACAGAACTACAGAATACAGGTCACATAGGTCTGCATTCGTCGACAAACCACCTACAATGTCCAAATGTCCGGAAAAGGATCCTCACAATCCTTCCATCGTCAAAAACGAACTTCAAACAAAGAAATCTTTAGTGGTTTAACTTTATTTACTAAATTGATGGCCTCATGTATATGTATATTTAAATATTGTTCATTTTATGATCCACAACAGTAAAAATTTCAGATTCAGATTTCTTTTAGTCTGGAAGGAAAACTGTTAGAGTATTGTATCTAAATGAATGTTTAATTTTCGTTCCACAAATTCGAACACATTTCTTGCCTTTCTGCGCGTTGGTACACGCTAGCAGGTCTCCCTCTTCTCTCCTTAGAATCGTTGCGGAATCAGTTAACTAAAACAGCAGCATGAGAGTCACGATCATTAATCGTTATTGCAATAGCCTCTCACAGGGCGCTCTAGCCTCTCACAGGGCCCGACGGGTGGCCAGCCTCCACATCGCCGTGGGAACCACTCGCACTCATTAACATGTTAATTAGAACGTTCTATCGCCGGGCCGGCCACGCGCTCGTTAGGAGCTGTTACCTTACTTATCGCGTCAATAGTTAATGTTAATGTTAATGCCCCACGGGTCGGCTCGCTCGATTTCGGCGTGTGCGGGGGAAACAGACCGCCCGCCGGCATTCCCCGCCTGATGGACTCAACACTCGAAGGCCTTGAGGCGGCCGCTGCGCTCTACCTCTGCCAAATGTATTCGGTTGACGTCGGGACGAGGGAATACGCATTGCAATATTGATGTAACAAGAGACGCATGGCGGATCTTGGAGTCACTGAAGTCGTACTGTTTCTTGGTGCTGTGGGTGAATTCGTTGACCCACAGCGCGAGCCTTCGTACATCTCGTTCATCTTTTTCATGTGCGTAACGCAAAGGTACAACAGTAGTAGGTAAACTTGTGGTCCAGTTACATATTAATCCGAGGCTTCCTAGGGTTGTTTTTTTATTAAATGTTTGCTGTTTCTTCCAATCAACTGGAGGAATTGGTGATAACATTTTCTTCTCACAGTGGAGGGTCGATTGCCGCCACTGGACTCTCTAGATGTGTATGTCTCATACTGTAAGGTGATTTTTTTGTACATTCTATTTTACAGGATTGAAAGATCTGTGTTTAAACAGATTAAGGTCACTCATGATGCATCTTTTATATTATCTCCCATGTAGAATAAGCTACATCCCCAGGGGGTTCAATTCAGGCTGGTTTATACTTTCCAGTTGACCCTGCACTGGGTACAACAAAAGTCGACGTTTGCATCTTAAATCTGGACAACCTTATGGATGTCCAGGGCGACACATCACTAACCGCAAATATTGGGAGTACTAACCGCAAATATTGGGAGTACTACCGTAAATATTGGGAGTACTAACCGCAAATATTGGGAGTACTAACCGCAAATATTGGGAGTACTAACCGCAAGTATTGGGAGTACTAATCGCAAATATTTTGAGTGCTGATTTTGAGTACTGACCGCAAATATTGGGAGTACTAACCGGAAGTATTGGAGTACAAGGGTACATAGATCGCAGTAGTTAACTGCGGAGAATGGCTGATGGATTTGGTGGGGCTCCCTAAGTGTTAGCCTGGATATAAAGGGCATGTGACCTCTACCTGTTTGACTGGAGAGGCTGTACAGAGCTGCCTGCCCTTCTTCCAAAGTGGCTAAACGGACTGATAGGAGGCGGCTCCTACCCCTACCCCCAACTTCACCTTTCCTGAATATCCGCAAGAAAGCGCTTAGGTCCTTTTAAAACTAAGTGCACTGAGGGGTTTATTCATCTTCCTGACCTAAGAGATTAAAAACGGCATGTCATCTAAACAAGAACTGAAATCATTATGACATATCTCTAGATGTGATAATGGTCGAGTGACTGTTTTCCCGCCAGAACTACTCAATCACTCAGCTCTGCACATGAGGCGAGTTGACAGTCGTGTCCTAACTCGCCTTCGTACTCGCTCTCCTACTCGACTAATGTAGGCTAACCCAGCCTCACCTGATCTCACGTTTCCATAGTAGGATTTTGTGTAGGAACCGGATAGGAGATTCAAGGTCCCTGTCACTCGGGGCGTTGTCACTGTTGAAAGGAAACAGGAAGAGGAGTGTGACAGGAAAGTTTGAACTGGATCTGAATTGTTACATCACAAACTCTGCAAAAAATTTTCTGTCAAATATTCGTAGCGGGTGATCCGTTTGTTGATACCCTGAAATCTTTGTGGCCAATGGACGAATCAACACAGTAAAGAAAACAACGGTGTATATGCCAAACGATCTTGAAGCAAGAATTATCGAGTCCCAGGGCAGGTCATTCATTGCCAATCTCTTCACTCCTGCAATCGTGATGAACACCATAAAC
The DNA here is from genome assembly GCF_021130785.1 of Homalodisca vitripennis. NCBI lineage: Eukaryota > Metazoa > Arthropoda > Insecta > Hemiptera > Cicadellidae > Homalodisca > Homalodisca vitripennis. The sequence goes on from NC_060208.1 coordinate 199,577,462, forward strand.
ATGACAAAATGTTAATTATCTAAGTCCTTTTTCGTGTTCATTGTTTTCACATAACTAATTACTCGAGTTGAAAATCTCCTTCATTCCAGATTTGTAAAATTTTCAGTACAGTTTTTGACTCTTTTTCTCAGTAGTGTTGCACTATGTGCAACTCGAAATATTTCACCCAGCGAAATGGGTTCCGAAAGTTTACAATTGATGTAATAAATAAACTTGTGGACGTTGTGATCAAGGGATTTGATTGACAAGACTAGCCACTCAATTTCTTTGGGATTTGTCTAAGGCCTTCCACAGTATTCATCATGCTACACTGTTGTGTGAACTTGAATATTGAGGTGTTAGGGTCTACCCCATACGTGTATTAATTCTTCTCTTGAAAACAAGTATCAGTGTCCAAATTTGTAATTCGTTGTTTAAAAAAATGAAAATGGGGTTCGGTGTATCTCAGGGATCGGTTCTTGGTCCCCTCTTTTTTCATTTACATCTAGGATATTCAAAGTGGATAGTTTGTTTGATATGCAGATTTCACGATACTTTGTCTAAGATCTAACTTTAAATATCGCTTGAAAATCATGTAGGAGCAACCTAGAGAATTCCGTCTCACAAAACACTCGCTCATGAACAACTCATGATCCACATGTCAAAGTGATCAAAACACTTCCGGATTGTGTTGAATAATTTGGGATGTAGCGAAAGATTTCAAAGCTCGACTAAGAAATGTTTTATTGTAATTTCATTTTTATTCTATTGATTAGTTTGTGATATATCGTTGTGATCAATAAGAATTCTGGCATCTAGTGACAGATCTGTGGTACTGAAGGAATGGCTTGCTCTCTCTCTCTCAACTAACCACGAAAGGCCACAGGAGTGAGAACGGCGACCAGGTAATGAAGTCGTTGACAGTTTGGCTCGCTGTCGTCAGAGGGCAGCACAATGGCTCATCCCATCACATCCCGGTAAATGCCAAGGCCGGTGTAGTAAGTCACTTAGCGCGCAGAGGAGATGGTACACGGTCCTCACTACGGGAGTGTTGGGTTCGGTTACGATTGCGAACATAAGTAGTCGGCATTAGTGGTAGTGTAGGAATTGTGGCTTTGGACTCTTGCTGCAAAACTAAATGTCAGCAAATTGGATGTTTCGGCACAAAAAGGAAATGAACAATTTTATGTTTGTAATATCTACTGATAGTTTGCTTCGTATACGCAATTTTTATGACACCCACTCTGGCCTTTTCGTTTAATCTTTTACGCTATTGTTCATTATTGATACATTAATGGATTACATAATATTTATTTTTGTGTAGGCTACTTTTGTTGTTCATGTTGTTATTTGTTGCACTATTCATAAAAGATATTCGATGTTACATATTTGTTGTTAAACCTTTTACTTTGTTGTTTGTTATTGATTATGAAGTTTATAAATGTTGTGTACCATGTTATATTATGTATACCATATAATCATGTTGTGTATACCATGTTATAATTGTTGTATACCACGTAATTACTTTCATAAGGACATTATATACATTTGTGTTATAACTGTAGAATAATTACATTAATCCCACGCGCACCCTATGAGTTGCATGGAAACTATAAACAAGTGTATTATGTGTTGTATGATTTTACTGAATACAGATGATTTGAACTTGAACCCATACGGGGACATGGCAAAAAAGTGACTCGAGTTCCAGTTAAAAAATTCCTTACAATGTCCCATAAACGAATTGTTTTTACAGCATTACATTGTTTTGCCCTTCATAACATGTATACTGTCAGATATGTAGTGTTAGGAAAACGTTGAATTGGGCGGAGACTTGGTAGACATTGCGCCAATTAGGGTGCCAATTCTCAGTCAAGCTGGTTTTCCCATCATCGCTATGAAAATTTCTCACATCATGGTTGTATCTTTGAAATGAAGTCATGTAGAACTGTTGTGTCGTGTATACCCAATGTTGTAATTTATCTCCAACTCATTCCTATCGCCAAAGATCACCTTAATTTTCGAGTTTTTAACAACATATAATTATTAACGGTCCTCGATACAGTTTAAGGGCTTAAACGATTAAACATTGCATTTTATGTTTTTAGTTGTGTACACGTCCCACAAATTGGATCATTAATTAGGAATGATGACTTCAATTCACTTCCCTCTCTTTCGTAAAGAATGTGATCGAATCTTTACCATATTCCCCACCATGTTCCTAATGTGTTACCATTTTATCACACTAATGAATTTCTATTGCTGCTCCGAAATCTAGTCGGATCAAACATAATTTTCTGTTATGTTTGATTAACAATAATTGATTAAGCTTTGAATCAAGGAAATTGAATAAGCTTGATTGAAGGAATTGATTAAGCTGTGGGATCTAAACCCGTAAAAACGTTTTAATTATGCAAATATCAGGGAGAAAGAGTATCGAGTCTGGAAAATAATTAAGGTAAGAAATTGAGGAAGTCAAAAGGAACGTAATCTCTTTATATAGAAAAATAGGCGTTAAACATAAACATAATGGTCTGTATTTTGTTGTTCTAACCAGTACTAACAATATTTTAAAACTACTTAACGTAACATCAAATATATAGATTTTTACATGGAAGAATGGAATAGGATACTTTATTATTCATGGAAATATTACAATGCTTCAAACGTAGTGATAACATACAAAAATACAATTTCTTGAAATAATAAGTAAATAAAGTACACACAACTATTAAAACTATGAAAAACAGTTTAAAATTCTGAAAAATTATGTAATTCACCATTTAAAGGAACGGATCCCAACAGCTCTTTGTGGAGTCATGCAAGGAATTATATAGTAATGATTATTAGAAGAGCTTTGATCACTGAAGACTCTTGAAGCAATTGGTTTAACAGTACTAAATGTTAATAAAACAATACATTTCCAATATGGTTTATTTTCTGGACGAGGCCTCTCGAAACTAAAGGTTTCATCATCAGGCGACTCCACAAGTGGAAATTGATGTAAATTGCAAGTGAAGATTGATTTGACATAAAGGGAGGTCAAAGTTAAGACTCCCTTTCGACGTTAATGTCCCAACCTTCTCTCGTCGGTAAATAATCATAAGCGCTTTTTTTGAAGCACAATAACCGTCACCAAAGATGGTTCAGAAGCAGTCACCCAAAACATGACTCCATAAATTAAAATTATGTACATTTGTAGAAAATATAAAATTGTTAATGTTTCTTTGTTTAAAAACATAGATAAATGCAGAAAGCAAAAGAGCGCATAATATTAAGAGGAACAGTGAATAAAGCTTTGGTGGGAAATGTAAATGAAGGTATGTTTGTCCCAAGGCGCGTGGAATAGGGACAAACATCCCTATTCCACTCGCCTTGTGTTTGTCCAGAAATTTTGTTTGATTTTGTACACCGTAATAATATAAAGCCTATTTATTAACAAATTGCCTGCATAATGCTTATATGTAGTCATGGATGTTACTTAGTCAATTTAATGTACTACAATAAAAGTACTCAGAGTTGATCAGGCTTTAATACAGAGTGGAAAATCCAGTGATGAGGAAACTAAGTATATCATACATACGAAGCGTTAAGTACGGCAGAAACGAACATACTGCATGGCCAAGTTCAATAACGTGCTCTCGGCGTGATTTATACAGTAGTGGTAAAACAAAGCTACTTCTAGCCTCCACACCACTTGACCCGGTCCGCAATAGACTTTCCTCCATCCATGAACAGCATATTGCTCTGGGCGTGATTTATACACTACTGCTAGAATACAGCCACTACATTGGTTCTACTTCCAGCCTGCACACCACTTGACCAGTCCGCAATAGACTTTCCTCCATCCATGAACAGCATATTGCTCTGGGCGTGATTTATACGCTACTGGTAGAATACAGCCACTACATTGGAACTACTTCTAGCCTCCACACCACTTGACCCGGTCCGCAATAGACTTTCCTCCATCCATGAACAGCATATTGCTCTGGGCGTGATTTATACGCTACTGGTAGAATACAGCCACTACATTGGAACTACTTCTAGCCTCCACACCACTTGACCCGGTCCGCAATATACTTTCCTCCATCCATGAACAGCATATTGCTCTGGGCGTGATTTATACGCTACTGGTAGAATACAGCCACTACATTGGAACTACTTCTAGCCTCCACACCACTTGACCCGGTCCGCAATATACTTTCCTCCATCCATGAACAGCATATTGCTCTGGGCGTGATTTATACACTACTGGTAGAATACAGCCACTACATTGGAACTACTTCTAGCCTCCACACCACTTGACCCGGTCCGCAATAGACTTTCCTCCATCCATGAACAGCATATTGCTCTGGGCGTGATTTATACGCTACTGGTAGAATACAGCCACTACATTGGAACATACTTCTAGCCTCCACACCACTTGACCCGGTCCGCAATAGACTTTCCTCCATCCATGGCATATTGCTCTCGGCGCGATTTATACAACTATGAAAATACAGCCACTACATTGGAACTACTTTAGCCTACCACACCACTTTGGGCGTGAATAGACTTTCCTCTATCCATGAACAGCATATCCAGCCATGATTTATACACTACTGGTAGATTACAGGCCACTACATTGGAATACTTCTGAGCCCCTTTTACACACCACTTGACCGGGACCGCACCTACTGTGACCCGTCCGCAACTTATTCGGGACACTACTTGGAACTACATTTTAACTCCACATCCATGAACACCGGCAATAGACTTTTCTCCATCCATGAACATGCATATTGCGCGGGCGTGATTTATACGGACACTGCTGGTAAGAATACAGGCCACTCTACATTGGAACTACTTCTAAGCCTCCATAACCACTTGACCCGGTCCGCATAAGTAGGACTTTCCTCCATCCATTGATACAGCATATTGCTCTGGGCCGTGATTGATACACCTACTTGGTAAAACACTACTGCCACTACATTGAGAACTTATCTATCCTCCACACCACTTGACCCGGTACCCGCATTTATTAGACTTGCCTCCATCCAGAAACCATGCATATTGCTATGGGGCGTGGGATTATATACACTACTGATAGAATACAGCCTGTCCACTACCTTGGAATTACTTCTTAGCCTCACCACACCACTTGACCCGGTCCGCAATAGAGACTTTCCTCATCCAATGAACAGCATATTATTGCTCTCTGGGCGTGATTATACGCTACTGGTAGAATACAGCCACTACATTGGAACTACTTCTAGCCTCCCACACCACTTGACCCTCCGGTGACCGGCAATAGACTTTCCTCCATCCATGAACAGCATATTGCTCTCCGGCGTGGTTGTGATACGCTACTGGTAGAATACAGCCACTACATTGGAACTTACTTTCCAGCCTCCACACACACCACTTGACCCGTCCGCAAATAGACTTTCCTCCATCCATGAACATCATATTGCTTCTGGGCGTGATTTACATTACGCTACTGGTAGAATACAGCCACTACCTTGGAAACTACTTCTAGACCTGCCATAACCACTTGAACCCGTTCTTGCAATAGGACTTTCCTCCATTCCTATGAACACATATTGCTCTGGGCAGTGATTGATTACGCTACACTGGTTACAGAATACAGCCACTACATTGGAACTACTTCTAGCCTCCCACACCACTTGACCCGGGTCCGCAATACCCGGTCCGCAATACTTTCCTCCATCCATGAACAGCATATTGCTCTGGGCTGTGATTGATATCACTAAAGATAGAATAGAATAGTCCCAGCCACTACAATGGAATTACTTCTACAGCCTACCACACCACCTCCATACCACCACACCACTTGACACCCGGTCCGCTATGGGCGTGATTGATACACTACTTTGGTAGAATACTTACACTGGTCCTCCATCCATGAACATCAGCATATTGCTCTGCGCGGATTTTTACACTGACTGGATAGTGATGATACTTCTAGCCTCCACACCACTACATAGACATATGAAATAGCAACACTGCACTAATTTGGGAACTACTTCTAGCCTCCAACCACCACTCAGCCTGCACACCAGGCCTCGCAATAACTTTTCTCCATCCGCATATTGCGCTGGGCGTGATTATCCTGGGTTAGAATACAGCCACTACATTGGAACTACTTCTAGCCTACATACCACTGACACTCCGGTATGCGATAGGACTTTCCTCCACTGCCATGAACAGCATATTGCTCTGGGCGTGATTGATACGCTACTGGGTAGAATACAGCCACTACATTGGAACTATTCTAGCCTCAACACCACTTGACCCGGTCCGAACTTTATTGATGATTGATACGACTACTGGTAGAATACAGCTAGCCTCCACACCACTTGTCCCGGTTCCCGCAATATACTTTCTCCATTAAAACAAACTACTGGTAGAATACAGCCACTACATTGGAACTACTTCTAGCCTCCACACCACTTGACCCGGTCCGCAATAGACTTTCCTCCATCCATGAACAGCATATTGCTCTGGGCGTGATTTATACGCTACTGGTAGAATACAGCCACTACATTGGAACTACTTCTAGCCTCCACACCACTTGACCCGGTCCGCAATAGACTTTCCTCCATCCATGAACAGCATATTGCTCTGGGCGTGATTTATACGCTACTGGTAGAATACAGCCACTACATTGGAACTACTTCTAGCCTCCACACCACTTGACCCGGTCCGCAATAGACTTTCCTCCATCCATGAACAGCATATTGCTCTGGGCGTGATTTATACACTACTGGTAGAATACAGCCACTACATTGGAACTACTTCTAGCCTCCACACCACTTGACCCGGTCCGCAATAGACTTTCCTCCATCCATGAACAGCATATTGCTCTGGGCGTGATTTATACACTACTGATAGAATACAGCCACTACATTGGAATTACTTCTAGCCTCCACACCACTTGACCCGGTCCGCAATAGACTTTCCTGCATCCATGAACAGCATATTGCTCTGGGTGTGATTTATACACTACTGATAGAATACAGCCACTACATTGGAACTACTTCCAGCCTGCACACCACCTGACCCGGTCCGCAATAGACTTTTCCTCCATCCATGAACAGCATATTGCTCTGGGCGTGATTTATACACTGCTGGTAGAATACAGCCACTACATTGGAACTACTAGCCTGTCCGCAATAGATCCTCCATGAACAGCATATTGCTCTGGGCTATGATATACAGCCACTACATTGGAACTACTTCTAGCTCTAGCCTCCACACCACTTGACCCGGTCCGCAATAGACTTTCCTCCATCCATGAACAGCATATTGCTCTGGGCGTGATTTATACACTACTGGTAGAATACAGCCACTACATTGGAACTACTTCTAGCCTCCACACCACTTGACCCGGTCCGCAATAGACTTTCCTCCATCCATGAACAGCATATTGCTCTGGGCGTGATTTATACGCTACTGGTAGAATACAGCCACTACATTGGAACTACTTCTAGCCTCCACACCACTTGACCCGGTCCGCAATAGACTTTCCTCCATCCATGAACAGCATATTGCTCTGGGCGTGATTTATACGCTACTGGTAGAATACAGCCACTACATTGGAACTACTTCTAGCCTCCACACCACTTGACCCGGTCCGCAATAGACTTTCCTCCATCCATGAACAGCATATTGCTCTGGGCGTGATTTATACGCTACTGGTAGAATACAGCCACTACATTGGAACTACTTCTAGCCTCCACACCACTTGACCCGGTCCGCAATAGACTTTCCTCCATCCATGAACAGCATATTGCTCTGGGCGTGATTTATACGCTACTGGTAGAATACAGCCACTACATTGGAACTACTTCTAGCCTCCACACCACTTGACCCGGTCCGCAATAGACTTTCCTCCATCCATGAACAGCATATTGCTCTGGGCGTGATTTATACGCTACTGGTAGAATACAGCCACTACATTGGAACTACTTCTAGCCTCCACACCACTTGACCCGGTCCGCAATAGACTTTCCTCCATCCATGAACAGCATATTGCTCTGGGCGTGATTTATACGCTACTGGTAGAATACAGCCACTACATTGGAACTACTTCTTCTAGCCTCCACACCACTTGACCCGGTCCGCAATAGACTTTCCTCCATCCATGAACAGCATATTGCTCTGGGCGTGATTTATACACTACTGGTAGAATACAGCCACTACATTGGAACTACTTCTAGCCTCCACACCACTTGACCCGGTCCGCAATAGACTTTCCTCCATCCATGAACAGCATATTGCTCTGGGCGTGATTTATACGCTACTGGTAGAATACAGCCACTACATTGGAACTACTTCTAGCCTCCACACCACTTGACCCGGTCCGCAATAGACTTTCCTCCATCCATGAACAGCATATTGCTCTCGGCGTGATTTATACAGTACTGGTAGAATACAGCCACTACATTGGAACTACTTCTAGCCTCCACACTACTTGACCCGGTCCGCAATAGACTTTCCTCCATCCATGAACAGCATATTGCTCTCGGCGTGATTTATACGCTACTGGTAGAATACAGCCACTACATTGGAACTACTTCTAGCCTCCACACCACTTGACCCGGTCCGCAATAGACTTTCCTCCATCCATGAACAGCATATTGCTATAGAATACAGCCACTACATTGCTCTTTGTGATTACTTGACGTATAGAATACAGCCACTACATTGGAACTACTTCTAGCTCCACACCACTTGACCCGGTCCGCAATAGACTTTCCTACAGCATATTGCTCTAGGTGATTTATACGCTACTGGTAGAATACAGCCACTACAAACTACTTCTAGCCTCCACACCACTTGACTCGGTCCGCAATAGACTTTCCTCCATCCATGAACAGCATATTGCTCTCGGCGTGATTGGAACTACTTCTAGCCTTCATATATTACATTTTTAGGCGTATCGTACCAAGATGAGCATTGTGTCTTTATTCAATTGAAACCTAAGTTTAAATAAGAGATTAAGTTAGAATAAACCACTCATACCAGAGCGTTGTGTTACGCGTAAGTCAGCAGTCACAACCACCACTTTGTGTGTCAAGTGCATGTTTTACAGTTAATGAAGTTTGACACACAACGTGTTGGTTGTGATTCCTGACTTACGCGTGTCACAACGCTTTGTATGGTTTGCAATTATGTGTCAGTTTACTTATTTACCTGAAGAAGAGATCAGATTGCAGATCTCGAAACGTAGTGTTACTGTTTTTTTGTATTACTGAACACAAATTTCCGAAACGTCCTGTTTCCTTCACATTCATTATTATTATTATTATTTTTAAGTAACTAAAATATTATACGGCTGTCCAGTATTTTTTCGCCATACCAGTGATCTCTATGTATGCGCCCATTAAAATTACTGATTTAGTAGAAACTAAAAAAATAACGCCCGAATTCAATCCCTATCCTTTAATAACGTATTCTGTTAAGACATGATTTAAAATGCGTCCGTCCTGTAGTTGCGGTCATGGCATCAAATCAACACACTTCGTATAAACCATTTATTAACTGCCTGTATCGGCAGTAATAGTCACGATGACGTGTGGCTACCAGAGAGAAGGAAGCGAGTCGAGGTGTCTGTCAGTTACCGGGAGTAGATGATGTCACGTGACCCACCTTCCCGCCAAAACGGAGCGTGACGTCCTCGCCACTGTCCGTGTAACGATAAAAGAGGGGCTAAAATTAGCCGCTCCAAGGTCTCGGTGTAGCTATTACCCATTAGACACCTTCTACTGTATGAATAAAATTAATTAACTTCCCTCAGCGGAACGCTCCGTCTAAAAGGCGTTCAATCGATCGCCGCAGGTAGCTTATTCCGCGGCTCACAGCACCGTGGTCGAGTCGATAGCGAACCTTAGAAAACATATAATTAATTATATTGCATTTAAATCCTACTCTTTTACAAACATAAATACAATGCTATAACTTTTATCGTTAGTACAGAACTTTAAAATATTTGAAAATTGAATTAAATTTGGTGCTTAACTAATTTTGGATTCGAAGAATTCATCTTCATGTACTTATAGGTCAAGGTAAATTAGGCTAATAAATAATTGAAACCAAATTGACATGTGTTTTTAACTACGTTGGTGGCTAAATGTGTGTATTTAGTTTTATATAATGATAAATTTATATAGTTTAAAAGTCTATCAAATAATTCAATTTGTGTTAGAAAATCTTTGTAATTTAATAATACATTTGGATTAATTGTGGAACTTTGTACATTTCAAACCTTTGAACACTTTTGTAGATTCTTTTGTACAATGTACATTTCGGATTCGAAGAATCCATCTTCAGGTACTTATAGGTTAATGTACATGAAGTAAATAATTGAAACCTAATTGACATATGTATTGAACTACCTTAATGTAATTAAATTTTCGTGTTGTATTTTATATGTGTTAAATATATATAGTTTAAAAGTTTTATCATCAAATAATGACATTTTTGTTAGAAAGTCTTTTTAATTTAATAATACATTGGGATTAATTTGTGGCGCTTTGTAAATGTCAAAATGTTCTAAAGTTGACAATAAGTGATATTTTTGCATGTGTGTAAAATTTCATGATTGTTTACGATTTTTTGTATGTGTGGCCGGTGTTATTTAAATGGTCGACATATTTTGAATTTTATGATGGCTTAAGTGCTTTTATATGTTCATTAAATCTAATTTTGAAGAATCGGCCGATTTGTTCCAATATAGTGGTTTTGACAATCGTTACATTTAAATACACTCACTCCACTATTGTTAAATTTTGAATTTTGACTTTGGTTTGTTGAATTACTTTTGTTTTTGATTATAAGGCCGAGGTTGTTAGAAGTTTTGAATATTAATTGATATCCTTGTCTATTAAATGATTTGTTCATTTTGTGGCAGTGTTTACCGAGGCAGTCTGATCGAATGTATTTGATATCTCTTCCTTCTTATTTATTTTATGTGGTTCTTCAATTATACATCACTCATGCTCGGCCTGTATTCATTATTTTGGTCGATGTATTTAATAATATTTAATTCTCAATCAAAATCATTGGAACTTTTTGATCATTGATTTCAATGCATCCATTTTTTGGTGACGTGGTGATTCGATGAGGAAGGAGTAACTAATCTGTGTATGTTGGTTTTCTGTAAATATTGAAATCCGGCTTTTTGTTCATGTTGGTCAAATCAAGGTAGTTTATTGCATTATTTTCTTCAATTCCATTAGTAAAATTTAGACTATGATGGATTAGGTTTAAGTATTTTTTTTGAACTTGTCTATTTGTGTTTTATTTCCTTTGAATAGACATATTATATCATCAACATATCTGTAATAATAAATTATTTGTGTTAGATGTTTGTTTTTATCACGTAATATGAGTTTGTACAAATAAAATCAACAAAAGTGTTTAAAGGTTTACTATTGTTTACTTATATCACACTTTTCGAGGCTGTGTTTCTATATGAGGAACGGTTAGTTCCATGATGGTGTATGCCATTCCATAGGACTTGGATATGTCGAGAAAGGTTGTATACGTAACCTTAAATTTTGAATGAAACTTCATTTATACAATAATGAGTTTTATAATACGTCATTTTTGTGTCAACAACGTATTTTGTATGATTGTCTGTATTCCTATATGTCCACAGGACTTTTCGAGAATGAAATGAGCTACAGATTTGAAATTTCGCATGCAACGTCAGCGGAGCACGCTACGGACACGTTTTGTGCCCTACATCTACCTTGTTATATTAACGGATAAATACTTAATATGTATCATGGTCACCCTGTCTGAAATGAAATGAAAAATTTCTTTATTGTTGTCAGTTGTACATTTTACATACAGTAAATCCTAAACTAAACTCAACAATAAAGCCCGAGGTAACAAAATACCTGTTCGGGAATTACACTAGTACACAGAAAGAAACAGCAACTCAAAAAAGGACTGCCCTACCAGATCCTCGTAATGATACACTCTAAAACAACTATAACTAGATTAACTTCTAAAAAAAGTAACATAAAACGGAATATACGTGAAATGTTGATCAGTTTTTCAGGTAAATTATAATGTAAGGTTACAATTTAAAAGTGTAATGATCATACTATAGTGTTGTAAAACCTGTCTACATCTTCTTCTAATAACAAAAAATGCCGAAGCATTTTAACAAACTTATTTTTGATTTTACATTTTTTTAAATATTCTGGTAAACAATTAAAAAACTTTGGTCCTAAAAAAAGATAGAATTTTTTAAACAAGGTTAGATGGGGTCTCGGAACTTGAACGTTTATTCTTCTCTGACTATAATGTGAATTTGCATTGTAAAAACTGCTGCTTTGATTATAAAATGATTTTAATACTTTATAGATATACAGATTTTTTATCGGTAACACATTTAAATCTCTAAAAATTGGAGCTGAACTCTCCATTATATTCTTAAATTTTATTATTCTTATGGAATGTCTTTGCAGAGTAATAATTGGTTTGAGGGTTGTAATATAAGTTCCTCCCCAAATTTCTAAACCGTATTCAATTTTAGAATTTATAAAGGCAAAATAAACTTGTTTAAGCAATCCTGTATAGCATACCGTTCTAAGAGAATAAAAAAGTTTAACATACTTCACTAGTTTAGACTTAACTTCAGCTATATGAGATTTCCAATTCAACTTTGAATCTACCAGTACAGTAATCCAAGATATTTAATACTATCAACCTGTTCTAAGTTTGAACAATTACACACTATATTATTATTAGAATGACAACTCAAAACATGGTATTTAACAGGTGAAATAAAGGATACTTTTCTACATAAGTTAAATAATAAGTATTTGATTTTAGGGCTCATTACCATGAAATTATTAGAAAACCACCATCTTAAAGCATTTACATCATGTTGCATACTCAGTTGTACTTGTGCTAGTGAGTCTGCTTTATAAAATAAAGCAGTATCATCCGCAAATGCTACAATCTTGCCCTTGAAATTACCATTGCACAAATTATTAATATAAATTAGAAAAAGAGGGCCAGACAAAACTGATCCAGAAAAAGAGAGGGCCAGACAAAACTGATCCTGTCTTGTGGTTACGTTAATAGCAGGGTCAGTATGTTTTCTACGTGACTCTTAGTATAATATTTTTGTAATTCTTACGACCTTCTTCTGTAAATAAAATAATACTGTATTTATTTTTTCCCATATAGCGGAACTGCATTAGAAAATTCCCCAAAGAGTCAGTGAAAATGCGTTTTTCGTGATGAATTATCAATCGCCAATGCATTTGTTTGGCAATATTTAAGGTTTGTGTATAAACATACTTAAAGTAACTTTAATAGTTATTTAGTATTTAAAGATTTATGGGTATTTGTATCCAAAACTGTAACGGTAATTTCATATTATAATAAGATATTCAAACTGGTACACGTTCTCTTCAGGTGACGAAAGGTAATATTAAACGTGCATTAAAGCAACCTCTCCAGAAATATGGCGATGAAAATTAAAGTTGACAGACGATGAAAACGTTGTAAAAAATGTAATCGCAGCTGTAAGCAAAGTTAGAGAAAGCACAAACTACAAACCATGGTGTACGACCGATGTACAATTGTTACACGTTTCACATATACAGCACGTTCCACAAAGTCAAATTTAGTGAAAAGAGCATTTCTCCATAAGACCAATGTTAAACCTCATGCATTTTTACGGCCCTATTTTTTATCATAGCGTTATGGAAGTGTGTCGTTAGTGAATACCTTATTAGTACGCACCCAAAAGTCTTTAAGTTGTCTTGTAAAGTTTATACTTCTTACTTTAATACTTTAATGATGAAGTTTGAAACTTTTTTCTAACAAGTCTATAAAAATACCGAAAAAAGCATTTAGATACCTATTTGTTATATCTTGAAAATGAGATACTTGTGATAGATCTATAACTAAAAATATATTGGGAGAAAAACTAAAAATGATCTTACAAAGGCTGGCTCTTAAAACTGCCCCAGGCTGTGTTTCTGACCTTGTTTTAAGATTTGATAGCTGAAGAAGAGGGTAGATACCAGTGTTTGAAACGTCGGTTGTTACTGTAATACATGACTATGACAAATCTCAGTGATTTTTATATTTAGTAAAACAACCATTGTCAATAATGTACTTTGAACTTGAAGAGATCTTGAACTGAGTAACTGGGGTTGGGGTCGGGCACGCAGATTTGTACATTCAGCAACAACACAACGCCGCAGTTCCTTTTGTCCCACAGGAAGTAAAGATAGAAATATCGGCCTTTAGGCTGATTTATTTGCCCTCCTGAGGAGGCCCATCGCTGGAGGCTTTTCCATTTCTAAACATGAGCCGGTATTTATGGCCGATATCGACGTGAAGGGGTAGAGAGAGAGTGCAGGAGGATGGGGTGGTGTCTTCTTATCTCATATCGGCTTTCTGTCGGCCTCGCCACACAACAGCTTCTGACGCGTTTACCTCGGGGTTTAATAAAAACACGGCTTGATCATCGCTGCTCTGGTCCGGTCAGTCGGGTGTGTACTGCCGTGGACGGGCTGTTCACAGGGTTCGTTTACTCGAACATTAATTTTGACAAACGTATTTGTTATAAATCGAGATTTGGAATCGTATAGGTGAAGTGTGTTGTATTCTCAAAGACGATTTTCTTAATCATATTTTTTAGTGTAACGAACATTTGAAGCGCGTAATAAAAAATTAATACACAGTTTGTTAAAACTATATATTTTAAAAAATTCATTTTAATATAATACGTGTACGAGACAATTTTCGTTAATAGATCGCAACATAATAATAAACATACAGTTTCCAGCAAACCCATAAAAAACCAAAATAAAAACCCATCGTTTCTACTCTCTTTTTAATTGAATTGATGAACAAAATTAATCCGTTACTCTATCTGTATATCTTATACTGACTAAAACTATTTCCAAGTCCTTCACTTAAATGTTTATATTTATTATTTGTAATATTTATAAATATTCTTTGCAGGGTTGTCTGAAGCTGAAACGTAAAATATAAATTTGTATTGGAAACTGTGTGCTTGTTATTAGTTACATGGAATTTCTAATGTTTCAATTATTCCAAGACTCCTCATTTCGTTATAACCTAATTAATCGTAAAGGTTACAAGCGTATAAGGCAGCATAGTTGTAGAGAAATCTCCATTACAAACATAAAGCAAAATAGGTATACGCACTACCTAAAACGTAAAAGAACTAGAAAGAAAAAATTAAATAAAAACTAGACACCGGTTGTTGTGTAAACTGTTCGTAAAAATGTCTTTCAAACACTATATCTGTTATTTATAGACGTTTTTTTAAATGTACGGTAGGCTATTATACACAATTTGGTTCTAAACATGATGAACACCTTACAATGTATAGCGTCATCTTGGAGGAAATTGATATTTTAGCTATTTTGTCTTGGAACGTCCTCGAGAAGACTCGAATGGTAGCCCTGAGTGTGCAACTTTAACTTACCTGCTGAAGTTAAAGAGAGTTGAAAAGAGACAGAAGGGAGAAATGGAAAAATGGAAGTGAGAAGACCAATGGAATTTCCAATGTCACAAATACACGTTGTAAGTTTATGATACGAAATGGCACAGCATCGGTGCAGACTATGTCCACATCTATCCACATCTCTCCACACAACCAACGTCTACAGCTCTCCACACAACCAACGTCTACATCTGTCCACACAACCAATGTCTACAACTCTCCACACAACCAACGTCTACAACTCTCCACACAAGCAACGTCAACAGCTCTCCACACAACCAACGTCTACAGCTCTCCACACAACCAACGTATACAGCTGTCCACACAACCAACGTCTACAGCTCTCCACACAACCAACGTCTACAGCTCTACACAGCTCTCCACACAACCAACGTCTACAGCTGTCCACACAACCAACGTCTACAGCTGTCCACACAACCAACGTCTACACCTCTCCACACAACCAACGTCTACAGCTCTCCACACAACCAACGTCTACAGCTCTCCACACAACCAACGTCTACAGCTCTCCACACAACCAACGTCTACAACTCTCCACACAAGCAACGTTAACAGCTCTCCTCCAGGTCGGTGATATTTCCAGGCCGACACGTCCAAGGTTCCGCAGCCAGTGGGCCAAGGTCCCCCGTAGCCTCCCCTGAGCCGGTGCCGGGCAGGTGACATGTGAAAGCCCCGCTGTTAATAGTTCTCGTGATTGTTACAGGCGAGGTCTCGCTGCTCGCAGTCGCGGCCCGACCCGGCTCTCGAGGACACCTCTGCCGGAGTCTGAAACGGTGTACACGGCCAGTACATCGAACTGAAAACTGTATTGAAACGGTCTAGACAATCAATCAATGTTTATTGCGAAGACATCATTTACATGTATAGCAAAAGTCAATTCGAGTTCAGAGCCAAAATTTTGTTCATTCTTACCACATCAGGATCACACTCAAACATACAATTCAATATTCATGCATCCTTCATCCAATTGCCAATTTCCCACTTACAGCGCCAAAGCCAATCTCCTGATTGGGTGAGCTCGCAGTCAAATGCCAAAAACTCGGTAAATGCTTGTGACACTAATAACGAGTTTTTAGCACATTGGGTGTCGCGGCGTTCTTCATCAAATTGGACAGCTTGTTTATGAAATGCACACAAGTCATGCCTGTGAGTGCAGATGTTAGTTAATAAAGCACCGTTTTGTGTTTACCAATCCGGTAGTTTCCTCTGCCTCTGGTCTTATACGAGTGAATGTCTCGGCCAGTTGTCATGGCACATTTAGACATACAGAACAGAGTTGTTTCGAAAATTGTAGAGACTAGGCAGAGTCAGCAGTCGACATTTTTTTAAGGTTTGTCTACAAGAATAAACAATGTATTTGTTACGTCATGGGAAAATTTGAAATGCAATTAAAATTTAAAGACTTTCGATCACAAAACGTTGAGATAGCCACGTGAAAGCGTCAAGGAACAATTTTATTTAGACGCCCGATCTACCACCTTTCTGTGTTGTCAAGAATCTTTATGATGTCAAAGAAATAAAATAGAGAATTTGTAAAATAAAGACAAATCCTACAAATTGATCTATCGTGTTACCGATGATGTTCTGCTATTATTTAAGAGAGAAGATGGAATGAATGGTTTGATAATAATTTTTGCAAATATAATAACAAATCTTAGGGCGGGAACAAGTTAGGGACTCTATATATACGCGCGCGAGCGCGCGTGTGTGGGTGTTTAAACTTGTCCGATAGTTTTGCCAAAGCCGATAATAAGAATCGTACACGATAATAAGAATCACGCACGTACACAAGCAAGGTCACACTGCCGCGGGCGCACTCGATGTCATATGAATGGAATATTTCTTTTACACTTGTGTGTATATATAATGGGTAAAAAATCAAAAAGAGTTCTTTGAACCCTTTAATATTTTGAGTTCTTCATTATCAGGATACCCGGTGTTGTAAGGATAACGCTCAAAAGATATGTTTTTTTAGAGAATCTGGGCTATCTTGGTGAGATTTGTAGTTTAAAAACGCATTAATTGGTTAAAATAACCATTTTAATTTTTTTTTCGGTAATGTTTTTGAAACCATGAGAATCAAATCTTGTCTCAGCCTAATTTTTCAGAGCTCGAAACCAGTGAAATACAAAGTGCATTGTGTAAATCTTTCAGTACATTTGGCACCCATTGTTTGTAACTAAGGCGAAAATCTAAATCGCTCTAAAGGTACTCTAAACGAAAGACGTGTAAGCCTACTTTCTACCGCGTCTTGTTCTCACAGGAGCTGAGACTACTCGCCTAATATCGCTCCTCCCGTGCCATCTCTGTAGAGACTCACGTATGTACCGGGGACGTGAGCGACGTAAATCACACTGTTGGCCGGGGACAAGCCACGGCCTGTGGAGCCGAAGGCCACGTCTGTTTACAATGGCCGAGCGTTCGGTGGCCTGACGCCAGCAGATCTGTATTCTCCTGCAGGCCCGCCTCTACTCCGCCAGAATCGCTAATCCGATAAACGCCTGCGTCAGGTACGTCTTGACGTCGCTGCTGTACCACTGACGAGATCGCCCGGACGTGTGTGGTCAGTCAAAAACACTGCAGGACCACGGCCGGCAATTTAGGGATGTTTTTATTTAAATATACAATTGTAATTCTTTGTTTGGTTTTTTTTGACGATGGAAGGATTTTGAAGGAAACAGGAATTTTCCGGACATTTACCATCTTTTAGTGATACATAAAAAAAGAAAAAAAACAGTAACACTACGTTTTGATATTTGCAAACTTATCTCTTCTTCAGGTAAATAACTAACCTAACACGTTTTAACAACTAGGTTAAAATAAAAAATCATACCAGAGTGTTGTGACACGCGTAAGTCAGGAATCACAACCACCATGTTGTGTGTCAACTTGACTAACTCTAAAACATGCACTTCATATAAAACTAAACACGATACTAATTATTAAAACTGAACTTCAGAATACAGGTCACAATAGGTTTGCTTTCGCCGACCAACCACCTACATCTGACAAATACCATGGCGGTTGTGATTTCTGACACGCGTGTCACAACGCTCTGGTATGGTTTGCTTATTTTAACCTGTATTGTAATTATGTGTTAGGTTAGTTATTTACCCGATGAAGATATCTGATTGCAGATCTCGAAACGTAGTGTTACTAATTTTTTTTTGTATCACTGAACGATGGCAAATGTCCAGAAAAACCTGTTTTCTTCACAATTTTAACATGCAAACAAAATCTTTTAATTGTTCGTAAATCGTGTTTAAGCTCGGGTACGGATCTCTATGTATTCTAGATAATCCCAAAGAGGTTTGGATGTTTTACTTGATATGTTATAGTATTAGCAAAGTGACGCGGCTGAAGCTCAGGTACTTTACATCAACACACTCTCAGCCGCTACTCGCACAGGTGGAGAGGATTAGGAGCGGTCTTATTTCCGCCCTGTCGATCACATATACATTTCCTCAATCAAATCCAGATTTTTTTATTTGTAATTTTAGCCTAAAGTGGGTGTCCCAGAACTCTCTACCAAAAACTTTCAGGTATTATTCTTAAACCAAATACAAACCTACATTTCTTATTGGAACTCTCCAAAACTTAATAATTACCCGGATAGCCGCCATTTTGAGATTTCACTTAAGTATTTTTAATTTACCAAAGGCTTATTGTAATGAGGTGAAATTTGTTATGTAGATTTAAAACTTCAATTTTTGTATAAGCTTCACTTTCAAAGTGCCTACTTCCTAAAATATTTAAGCGTAAATATAGTAAAAATGCCATATAACAAGTCTAAATTATTAGATTGTAGTTGGACAGTTTAATTATAAATCCATCGATACCAAGTTTTTAGAAAATCGGTTGATAAATAAGGGAGACAATGCGCTTTAAAAAACCCAAGTACTATACAATATCCACGCTGACTGACTGACAGCGCTGTTTGTGAGCCACAACAATCAGCTGTTTCAATTTTAGCTGCTCTAATCAGCTGATTCTAACTCTACATTGTTGAACTGTCGTCATAATATCCAAATCAAATGGATCTCGGCAATTTCCCAGATCACTGTTTGTCTCACTTGTAAATAAACGTTAATTCAGCCTATTACCTCAGTTATAAAGGCTGGCTATTTGGCTGAAAATGGTGACTTACAGTGTCTCTGTCTATTTGGCTGATAATGGCACGTTGGTTGGATAACGTTAAATGTGTTAAGCTGCAAATATACGTATAACCTGATAACAAACTGATAGAGATTATTTTAATCCAGACACCCTTAGGTTATTAAAGATAGTTGTTTAATTTATTGGATACCATTATAAGGTATGAAAATTTGAATAAAAGGTTAGCAAAGATAAAAAATTCAAATGTTTTGTTATTACGAAGAACGTTCATTTAATAAACATATATTGCATTTTCTGTCTTATTTTTTGTATGTCATGATTTAATCAAACAATATTTTTTTAACTTTGTGGTTGTTTATTATTGGCCCGTTTTACATAATTCTCTTCAGAATGACATTATCTATAAGTTTTGCGTGTTTATTACCCATTTAATGAAGTTAATGTACTTCAAATCTAAACAAAGCGTGTTTTTCGAGACAGAATTTTGCATATTTTGTCTGATGCCTCAGAAATGGGTGGTTTTACAGGTCTAGGACGTATTTTATCAAATTTTTCAGTTCATTTGACATAAAATGAAATAAATTTAACAACTATCTTTACGTCATAAAAACGTAAGTTTCTTTTTATTTCCGTCCTTTCCTGGAGAATCGAGCGAAATCTTTCACTAGCCGTAGCTAGCTAACAAAGTATTTCTGGAGACATGTTTATATGACATTTTTTCATTATTTTTATGAGAGGAAACCACCTGAAAATTTGTCGGGGTACTCGTAGGACATACTGTATACAGGCCTGTGACAACTTAAAGGTATGAATTAACTTCCAGAGGTGTAAAAGACCAAGTAAGACATTGCAAGGTGCCGTTGGAGTGCCTAAGAAGTAAGGGTAAGACTCCAGGAGACTGTGTAGTAGATATGCTTAGTGTTAAACATGAGTATTTAGTAATCAAAATGATTGTAGAAAGTACTGTTAATATTTATTTTTGTTGGTTGCCCTAGCCCGCAACCCGCGTGTGCGGCAGACCGTGCATGTGAGCATGCCACACGCAGCTACCGCAGACTGCTATCTGTCACTCATACAACATTCACGGCCCGTAATAAATTGCTAAATGTGTTATTACAATGTTTCACATTAAAACATAGTTCATGATCAGTCTATTAGATTTTTATTTTGACATGACATGTTTTTCTGCAGTTAACAAAATGTGGTATATGAAGTCAGTCATGTGTTTATTGGACTAGGTTATACAAATGTATGTAATATTATAACCTACTTCAGACGGCTTCTTGTCAAAATGTGTATAACCATTAACAAAAAGAGTTGTTTGGATTTGCGGAAATCACAGTAGAAGGAGCATGAAAAAGAGTTAAATTTTCACCTTATTGTCATTTTTAATTAATAGTTAAGAAATATCCTCAAACGTTCTTTGCTGGAAGGGCTTCGGTGCAAACATTGAGTGAACTCTGAGACATGTCTAAGGATTAGAAGATGACTTTTGTAACAAACAGTGAATTTTAGATTGGAGCGCACTCCTTTACTGACCCTAGTACAGTAGGGTTGTTATACACGTATGTTGCAACGAACACATTTTGGAGTTTTGATTGTTATGAAATGAAGTAGAATATGTCTTTAATGAAGAGTCGAGTTTGAAACTTATCTCCGAGCGTCCATCATATTTTGTAAAATGCAAACCTATTTTATGAGGTTTCGCAGACTGTCCTTGACCTACTTGTAGCAAATTTTGTCATGAACATAGAGATATGCATTGCTGTAAGTCTTTTTAGCAATTCCTAATATTTATGTATATAGAGGAAAGTCAAAATAGTAAATATCTTTTATGAAAAACATAAACAATATTTTATGTAATTATATTATATATCGTTTCTAACAATAAGTAACTACATAAAAACGAATTGAAACGAAAACAAGGACAAAATAGATTGTAAACATCGAAATTCACACGTTCGTATATAAGCAGCAACAAATGATGCAAATGCACTTTGCTGGAAACAACAGCCGGTGAAAATGATGTAGACTAGTGTTTGGTACAGAGTACGAAAAAATCGAAAGACCACTAAACATAAAGAAAAACTCATGGGCTTTCGAATGGTATAGATTGTAATGCGATTTGATCAGTATTAACGTCGGAAAAATGAGTTTCAAGACATGAATGGTGATCATCAAAATGTTTGATGATGACGTTTAGTGAAAGTTCGAGTTGTCAAAAATATTGATAATGGACGTTTGGAAGTTTAAAACCACTTAACGTGTTTACACGTTCAAGCGTGATATTTGCCGCCAATTTGTGTTCACCCTCGTGGCGACATCACGGTCTGTACCGTGTGGATGTCAGAGTTTCACTCACGTAGTCATGCATGAGGATCTACAGCCTGCACCGCTTTGGGCTGAACCTCACCGGTGTAAGTTAACCCGAACACTTTCACCACATAAGTTACAGTGTGAAAGTTACCTGTGGCCGGGAAGCGTTTGGAGTATGCTGTACATCCTTCCAGGGAAAGTTAACGTCGGGATAAAGCTTGGGAAGGAACAAGTACGGTGTCACAGTTCCAGAGGAACTATCATTTTTGTAAAAAAAGTCCTATTCCTCCAATTTGTTCCAATAAATTCTCCAAGTAACCCAGAGTAGAAATAAAACAGGTAAATTTGTTTCAAAATGTTATCTTTCACAGAAATGGAAAAGGAGGTTGTGGGCAACTAGAGACATCGAGTGGAATGTTGCTATCTTTCTCAGAAATGGAAAATGAGGTTGTGGGCAACTAGATATATCGAATGAAATGTTGGTATCATTCTCAGAAATGGAAAAGGAGGTTGTTGGGCAACTAGATATATCGAATGAAATGTTGGTATCATTCTCAGAAATGGAAAAGGAGGTTGTTGGGCAACTAGATATATCGAAGTGAAATGTTGGTATCATTCTCATAAATGGAAAAGGAGGTTGTGGGCAACTAGATATATCGAAGTGAAATGTTGGTATCATTCTCATAAATGGAAAAGGAGGTTGTGGGCAACTAGAGACAAGTGAAATGTTGGTATCATTCTCATAAATGGAAAAGGAGGTTGTGGGCAACTAGAGACATCGAGTGAAATGTTGCTATCTTTCTCAGAAATGGAAAAGGAGGTTGTGGGCAACTAGATATATCGAATGAAATGTTGGTATCATTCTCAGAAATGGAAAAGGAGGTTGTGGGCAACTAGAGACAACAAGTGAAATGTTGCTATCTTTCTCAGAAATGGAAAAGGAAGTTGTTGGCAACTAAGGATATCGAATGAAATGTTATCCTGCAAATTCTATACGAGTTTCTTAAGGGGGATAATCAAGATGAAGAGCACAAAAATAACTTTCTTCGTGCTGTCTTAAATGATTATTGTTTTATGCTCAAAAGAAAATAGAAAGAATTATTTGAATATGTTTTAAAGGAAAACATATTACGTGATCCTTCTATGTTTTACATACTCGTAGATGTTAAGAATGAGTATGTAAAAATACTCTAATAAAATGTTTGTTGATAACTTTGTACATGAACAATAAATTTTGTTTCTTAGAATTAAGGGGCGCAATTGTGGGTACGTTGTTCGAAAATATGAGTTAATGTCATTTGTTTTTCCAAATTTTTTAACCCATAACAATTATTTCAGTCACCTCACCCCCCTCTCCCCAATTTTCAGTTATGATGTTTTAATAATTTTGTGTTCCAGTCACTTTTCTCAAGTTGTAAGTACGATTGCGAAATGTGAAACGGTGTTGAGGGCATACAGCGAAATTTAGTTTGTTTTGTTTTGCAGCCTGCACAACGGCCGAGTGCCAGTGATCGATATAACAGTAAATAATTACGACTGTCGGTAGAGGTGGAGATAAAAAGTCGACATCCAACATCGCGCGCGCCCGTCTCCGACATTTGTTCTCCGCGTATGTGTGTGACCGGGCCCGCTAAATGTCAATTACTGTCATGACATTCTCCTATTTACTGCCTCCAGTTCTTCCCGTCTGACCTTCATGTTGTACATTTAATTACTATCTCTGGCACAGTCTGTGTTTTCGGTCTCGCCAACTTCAAGAGGCCAATACCCAATCTATGAGTACTTTACTCCTTTGCATTCTCAACGTCTCGTTTTAAGTATATGGGTAATACACATCCACTTTTATCTGTGATAATAGAATTAAAAATATTGTCGATATTTTAATTTGCACACTTGTTTATGAGGTTAGTCCCAGAAAGAATGTACATGAGTGTAACCCGTGTTTTTAGAATAAAACGAAATTATTAAAAATATAACATGGTTTTTAATGCCAAAATCAATATAGTTACACTATATTTAATTTTTACCAATTACAGTTACCACAGTAATTAAGCATTCTACATTTTTACCATCTTCACAATTAATTTCTGAAGCTTTTTAAATCTTAAATGTTTTGCTTTATGATCCCGCATTTTCCTAACTATTTTATACTTACTCCACACAATTCTACATTTTTAGTATCCTGGTTTACTTTAACGTTATAAATAGAATTAGGTGGAATCGTTATCTCAATGTTTATCACCAAACAAAGCGCTCTCTGTGCACTGTTATCGCTGCTATCAGTGCAGACAGTTAATTCTGCGAAATTCGTTTGCAGTCAAAATCATGAATGTACAATGTAGAAAGTTTTTGGAGTAAATATAAAGTATGTAGAAAAATTCGAGGACATAATATAAATACCAAAAAGTGGTACGAGCGCTGGCGGCAGCACCGTAGGACTTCTGGTTTTGAAAATATAAGTAATATTAATGTAGTAGCAGTGAATTTTTGGAAAAGATCCAGAACGTTTGTTTCAAAAGAATGGTTTGCACTGTGATGTTGGTTTGTACCTGCCATAACATGATAATCAACGATTTTATTCTTTATTTTGTTAAGTCCCCGTAATCGGTAGAACAAAGTACTAAAAAGTTCCGAGTTCAGGGTGACAATCAAGATTATATAAGTTATTTTCCAATACCCGACAAAAAACATTTCAAATATCTTAAAAACCCAATGAGAGCTGCACTACAGCAATGCAACTTTCCGTCAAATGTTGAGCGTTCTTATGAATACTCCTAACTCTGTAGGTTAAATTTAATGCGAATGACACTTTTAAATTTTAAGCGGTTTTTACTGAATGCTGAATGCATTCAACTGTTGAAATGGTCGGATTAATTTCCACTCGAAAAGCATTTTTGAAAATTGTAAACGTCCTTTCTATTGAATGCTCTCAAATCTGTTGAAGGAATGCTGGTTACCATTTTTTTATTTTTTGTGTTTTACTCGGACACTCGTCGCATAAAATACATCAAGTAGTGCAAAAATTATAATTGTTTGTATTATTGATTTTGGCTTGTATAACATTATATACAAATACCTAATCCAATGCTTACGTTTAAACATTTTCTTGGAATCGTCCTCAAATTTCCTTTGGTGGCAATTCATTTATTTAATGTAAACTCCCCCATTGGCGACACGTGATAAATGAAGAAGAATAATACAACTAAAGGTCCCTGCGATGGCCTTGTCGAAAGAGGGCGGCCATGGATTTACAACTTGCTTGATTAATAAGCACACGAGTATATCTTCAGGGTTTCTAGACTTATTTTAACCTAAACATTGGAGTATTTACATATATTTCGATTAGACACGATTGTTTTGAATCAAGCAAGGCCTTTTAATCCCTTGAGTCAAGGCTTAAAGCAGAAATTAAACGAAGGCTTTCAAGGTTGTTTTTATTTTTTAATAACAATCCTACAGGATTTTGAAGAAGTATTTTTTAATGTTTGAGATCATATAGATAACAAATAAAGTAATATTAATTAAAATATAGTGTTCTCCGTTCCCCTGCCAGATTAATTTCCCTATTAAGTCTTTTTAAATGAGATATCACTTGTAGATTACGAGGCGCGGCTATTTGAAAAAGAGACAGTTGGCAGGCAGCGAACAGATAAGCTGATAAGCGGGTAAACAAGGCACTGATTATCTCCTCAGGTACTGATAAGTCCGTATATATCCCAAAATAACATCACTCCTTCCAGTAGTCTTGTCACAACTGTCTTTTAAAGTGCATCGAGTGAAAACCTTTTGCTGTAAAAATGGTCAGTGCAAAGATTAAGCAGCGTGTTGTGATTAAGTTTCTGGTTAAACTTCATAAATCATCTACCGAGTGTTTGAATGTATTGTGAATGAAGTGTTCGATGACTCCTCTATGTCGCGGGCTCGTGTTTTTGAATGGCCGAGAAGAGGTGCAAGATGACGAGTATCCCGGTCGCTCTTGCACTTCAACTACGACTAAAACATCCAAAGAATGGACGAATCGTCCCATCCAAGCTGTTGATGATATCGTCATTAATAAGGAACTGTGAGACAGATTTTACATAAAAATTATACATGTCAAAAGTTTCCTTAAAAATGCTGCCAAAAGCTCTCTCGCAAGATGAGGACAAACTAGTTGAATTTTGTGGTTGCATTTTGGAGCGCCATGAAAGTGATCAAATTTTGTTAGGTTGAGTCATTACACGTAAGGAAACTTGGATTTTTCAGTACGACCAGGAAACGAAAAGACAGTTCATGCACTGGAAAAAACCATCATTCCCACAATTGAAGAAAACGCAAAAATTCAAGTAAAAAATGAAAGCCATGTTGATCGTTTTCCTAGTTAGTGGCATTGTGATAAATGAATGGGATCTTGAGGCAGTGAATCAAGTGTACTAATTAGAGGTCCCTCTAAAGCACGGAGAACGAGTTGGAAAAAACGTTCAGAACTGTAGAAAAGAACTCGTGGATTATGACGAAAATGATGTATCAAACTTCGTAATATCAAAATTGTATCTGCACTCTTACCACAATTTATAGAACTGCAAAGGGGGTACACCGGTACATCTTTGTTACAGTCTGCTTACAAATCAATTTTTACGTAAAATAAGAATTTTAGACTTAATCAAAGAGCAAGAAGTGTCTCAAACTGTTCCGGAAATGTTATGTGGATAGATAGATGGACATGATTTTTTCAATCATCTTGAGTTAGTAGGTTCGCTAACGTTCATTACCTAGATATCTAATGCTTTCGGTAATACAAACACATTCAGGTTCTCCTCAAAACCAGACAGATGCTATCCAAATTATTACGATAATGGCGTCAATCCAAAAATATCCACGCACTATTTTGACGTAATTTTAATGTATTTAATACTCCATGATTAACTGTACGGTTTGCTTGGTTACAGTGTCACAGTGTTAATAACGAATGTCACGAAGCAAGTAAGACACTGTATAGAGGACTTTATCACTGCTCGTTCTACAGCAAAGTAAACAGTCTTTATCGATCACCTGATATCTTTACTGACGCCCATTATCGCCTCCTCTCCCCCACCCCCTCTCAACCCTACCGCCACATCTTCTTGGATAAGAGAAGTTTATCTTTGGAGCCTCATCCTTTATATAACTGTAAGCTGTTTTATCTCTGTAGACTGGTGATGCAACGAATTCGACTTAACAAAGTCAACTACAATATTTTATACTATAGGGGATTATAATTTTTATTGCTCATCGAACCATTTAAGAATTTCACTACTTATGACTAACTTATGAATAAAATTGAAATATTTTTCTGCTAACATATACTGACTTTATCATTACAATTAAAACAGTATAATCTGTAATTTATAACGATCTAAAACCGCTCGTTATTTTAAGAAAGATAATGTTTTATTAGCAGTTACTAATTATTTTATTACGTCATCCAAGTTTATTGTTTTACAGTTAAGTCAGTATAATCCTTTTCTCCCTTCAAAATGGTTACCATCCGCTAAAAAAGATTTATTTTAGTATAGTATTTTGATTTGAATTGATGATGATTACAAATATTATACTATAATTGGAAACACATAGAAATAATTGACTATAATTTTTTATATTTTAGGGCACATGTATACAATGACCTAACCGTAATAGTTAATACTTCCAATAATAACTTTTAAAAATACAGATAAAATCAACCTGTCCATTTGTATGTTTTTTGTTTAAATCATCTAAAAACTGTTATCAGTAATAACTCGATACTTGGCCGTCATATTAGGCTAATCAACGGGACATGCACTTAAAATAAATAATATTACTTGCCTTTTCAAATGGCGTCATTTTACAGCTTTAAAAATTATATTTTTCGTAAAAAAGTATTTTTATTTTTCGAAGATTAGAATTAATTACTATTCACAATCAGTTCATTTGATTCAGGTAAAAAAGTGATGTGTAATAATGAATACGTTACTACTAACAACATACATATATTTTAGCCCAGTTATAATGTTTGTAACTATCTGGTGATTTATAATATTTAATTTGAAGAATGATTCACATATAGGTCACTGTCGATGGCAAGAGTGGACGTATTGAGACCAGCGGTCATGGTTTAATGAATCGATTTTAACTCGTTTTCTAATTCTAAGTTCGTAGTAGAGCCATGGTTGGGTTAAATACATCGATATTTCTTCACTTATAAAATTTAATTTCAGCTGAATAGCGATTGAAACTGATTTTAAACACACGATACTGTAGAGCTCTGTACAATCGGCAATGGATTATTATTATAACCACCAAATAACCTCATCCAAGTACGCTAATCACCATCACCAAATGGATTGTTATTGGATTGTTTGTTGGTAGGTGGGTGCTTCTCTAGTGAGAGCTCTGTACAATCGGCAATGGACTGTACTAGAGAGCTCTGTACAATCGGCAATAGACGATACTAGAGAGCTCTGTACAATCGGAAATGGACTGTACTGTAGAGCTCTGTACAATCGGCAATGGACGATACTGTAGAGCTCTGTACAATCGGAAATGGACTGTACTGTAGAGAGCTCTGTACAATCGGCAATGGACGATACTGTAGAGCTCTGTACAATCGGCAATGGACGATACTGTAGAGCTCTGTACAATCGGAAATGGTCGTACTGTAGAGCTCTGTACAATTGGCAATGGGTGATACTGTAGAGCTCTATACAGTCGGCCACGGACGATACTGGAGAGCTCTGTACGATCGGCAATGGGTGAGAGTTCTGCACAGTCGGCGATTGTCGTAACTGGAATATTAAAAGGTCCAGTTTTACGGCTACAAAAAGTAGTTCCAGGAGAGAAAGCAGCTACTCTTGAATGGAAGGTTGCAATAAAGTAAACAGTCTATGCTGCAAAACAATACCGGCTAGAGTCAAGTAAACAGCACTCTACTCCGATTACGTTTTATCTCTTCTCGATGTATACCTGAGGGGGGGGGGGGGGGAGGGAGAGGAGGAGGGACGCCTCCGGGGGCTTGTAGTAGTATTTGTGTTACTACAAAGCAGGACGGAAGCTGGAAGATTTAATGGAATTAGTTTTTAGTTTTGCTTTAGTCTTGAAACGAACAAAAGCTCCATACGTTGGCTTTTACATAGTTAATTTACGGACCGAGGTGTATCGTATAAAATAATGGGAAATCCGACACTATTCTGAATCATAAATATTTTATGTGTTTTATGACTTGGTAATATCGTTAAATTATCAATGCGCGTGTATTGCCTCATGATCATCCTAAATGCGAATGCTGCAACTATAAATTATCTGCGATATTATATTGTTGAATGTTAATATTATCATTACGAAACAAATGAGATAATTACTTCTTATCAGGGCCCGAATAATATTTATCTACAATGTTTATTTTTTAAGTTTTTTTTCAATATTATCACTAAGTGGGATCAACAGAGCGTAGGTATCTAACAAGTTAAATCAACCTGTACGTAGATCGGCAAATGTATATTTTTCTCTTCGTGATCTATTTAAAAATTGCAAATTTTTAAAATATAAACCGTAGTTACGTTTTAAATAAAATATAATTATAGTATGGAACTAGAGAAACAATTCGTTACCCTCTCAGAGAAGCTAGACAACTAAGCCATTCCAGAAGAGTGTCGTTAAAATATAAAAAATCCTGGTTTCCAATCTTGTAATGTTTTTATAAGTTTTACCGATACGACGTTAGTGCATAGCATAATAGATCGAGAGGTGACATTTACTAGTGTGTACTGTAAGTAAAACCTTATTTCACTCCTCAAACACGGGTTGCGAATGATATGTTTACGCTGTAAATGATTATTTTTATTGTTTATATAGAAAAACAATAAATAAAATAGTATACTGGGATATAGCGTCAGAGGACTGAACTGAACCTCTGTTATCGTGACACTTCCTGGAGGGTCCTGGCTTGCTCGTGGGTCGGTAAGTCGAGCTTGCAGCGGCCAAAGCGCGATGGTCACTCAGATAACTTGATTATTGCTCTCGTTATTGTTTCCTAGGAATGATTGGCTTCGAGCCGCCAGCGTTCCCAGTCAAACGCTCCTTTTACTGCGCTAGGATCGGCTGAAGACGCATAAGCACATGTTGTAGATTTCAGCTTCTCACGCACATGTACTGTTCTTGGACCATTTCAAGAAAAGTCGTCATCGTTCAATTCAGTTACTTATTTTATTGCTTTAGTACTAGCTGCCACGCGCTCTTACTACTACTCAATCATTAATTGGAGACAGGAGCAAACCTCTCAAACCAGCATCTGACTCTCTTTCTACTACTTTATGATTAGCTCGAAACGTAGCAACAGGCGTATCCAATCAGCATTTGACTCTCGTTCAAGTGCTATAAGACCAGTTGGAAACGTAGCAGCAAACGTATCCAATCAGCACCTAAATCTCTTTCAACTGCTATAAGTCCAGTTCGAAACGTAGCAACAAACGTATCCAATCAGCATTTGACTCTCGTTCAACTGCTATAAGACCAGTTGAAAACGTAGCAGCAATCGTATCCAATCAGAACCTGATTCTCGTTAAACTTATATAAGACCAGTTGGAAACGTAGCAGCAAGCGTATCCAATCAGCACCTGAATCTCGTTTAACTGCTATAAGACCAGTTGGAAACGTAGCAACAAGCGTATCCAATCAGCATTTGATTCTCGTTCCACTGCTATAAGACCAGTTGGAAACGTAGCAGCAAGCGTATCCAATCAGCACCCGAATCTCGTTCAACTGCTATAAGCCCAGTTGGAAACGTAGCAACAAGCGTATCCAATCAGCATTTGATTCTCGTTCCACTGCTATAAGACCAGTTGGAAACGTAGCAGCAAGCGTATCAAATCAGCACCCGAATCTCGTTCAACTGCTATAAGACCAGTTGGAAATTAACTGATAAGTATAAAATTGTAGAGATTGTAAAAGGGACGAACGTTGGTATTACAAAGGTTAAATTTCTTCTTTGACAAACATGGATGTCACATATCGCGGTTCTACCAGCGTATAAACACAGTATTCTCCCGTCAAGAGACATTTCACAGTACACTTTGTATTTATACTTTAATTGTCTGCACACACACTCATCGAAATATCGCAATGCCTTGGTAGTACAATAACCAATAGATGCCATGATTCAGCAGTCACTAGCAAAACTCACCTTTACCCAATTGCCCAACGACCGATTGAAGAATGGTAGTGACGACGACAACCGGCCTACTTGGGTGGCGGGAACCGGTTACTGACGAGGACGAGAGCTCAGAAGCCCCCGGTTGTTACTGTAGCGGTAGGTAACGCACAGCCTCGCCGAGAGAGGCAGACCTTGGGTTCAGACAAGAGCCCGTTGTTCGAGCGAGAATACCGCACAAGAACAATGACAGTCAAGTGTCTGTTTATGGTTTAGATGCCTGACTCAGTGAAGTTTCCGTATCAGTGGACTGTACTTGCAGGCATGAACACTGTGAAGTGGATACGTTTACAACACAGACGGAAGTTATCCTAACATTTTCGTTCGTTCCCAAATAACTGATTCAAAATTTTGGATGTATAAGACTAATCCACGTCCATAGGGACTGTTTGCCATACATCTTTACTGATCAACGTTTCCTTTGTTTCTGCCAATTAGAAGGTAGCTGTAATAAATATTAGGACTTTCGTTAATTTAACTTCATCAGTTCCAGTGACTACACAGCAAAATTGAAAGCTACAATTTCTGGAGGTATCATTGGCTTTGTAAATTTTTACAAGGGGATGAAAGGACTTAAGCAATATTGTAGACAAAAAAAGTCAAACTTGTCTTGCCGCAAATGTTACCAGCTTGGTGCAACCATCACCTACCTACATCGGAAACAAGTAAACTTGTTATATCGAACAAAGGGTTGATTGTTAACCATGGATTTGTTAAGGAGAATCAGATGGTGAAAATCGCAATCAAATTTGAATTTTTTTTTCTTGGCTTATCTGAATATACTTACTTTAAGATTAAATTTGACGCAAGGATTGTTCTATTCCGTTCCTGATAAAGTTATGATCTAAAACGTAAGTGCCTGCAAAAACACCCTCGTGAAAGTTAGATATTTTTTGACAAGTACAACTTTTGCACCGTACACATTCCATTTACTCTAGTAAAATATTTGTAGAGTTATGTTGGCAGAATATGGATGGAACAGTTGAAGCCTATATCCAGAGGACTTGACAAACCCTGCACTGCTCCGGAGATGCTTACATGGTGGAACTCCAAATGCTGTAGTGTCGCTAAATAGCATAATATGGTCACGGGTGCCATAAACCATTTTTGTACAAAAAAGTACACTAGAATTAGGTGTTTACGAAACCCTAGTTTCACACAATCAAGGAAACAAGATTCTGAAGAAAATTGGAATACGTCCTGGGAAGAACTGCCATTAAGCGTATGAAGAAAGCTGATGAAAAAAGAATCCGAAACGCTGAGAAAGCGGTAGAAGAAATTGAAAAAATGCAGAAAAAAAAAAACAAACATTGGTGAAATGAAAACTTACGGATTATTATTAAGAGAAGGAGAACCCGTCATATGGTCTAGGAAAGTACTAAGGTAAGTTTTTACTATTTTAATTTCATATGTTTCACTAAATGTCCGATTTCCGAAATTTTGATTAAAAAAAAAAAAAAATAGATATACCCTTTCTCAAGAATCACTGAAGAAGTTTTGTTTTGCTTTGTTCAGAAATTTACGCTTAACATTTTAAACAGAGGGTATCCCTCCAAAAAGTTTAGTACTATTTAATTTAATTCAAGATTACTTAAAAAAGTGTAATTTATTATTTGTGGTATGGTAAAAATCTATCTGATCATATTAGAGATCAAAGCCCAAACTTTAAAATAAAACATAAGCCACAATTTTTTCTTTTATACTTTTCTAACAGGAATCTCAAACTTGTCAAGTTTAACATGAGTAAGATAGGACCATCCGGCTCCTCTTTAATAAGTTCGGGTGGTAAGAGCCGTGTCCATGATTCTATTGCTGGATATCAATAGATGTACACTGAACAGTGGTAGCCTGCGCTCAAATTATTCGTGAACCAGGGCATTATTATCGATCTGTTTGATTGGTATCCTCTAAAGTATCTTAGCCCGTAAGGATTTTTAATGAGTAGCGTCAGACTAAAAAGAAGACAGTTCTTTTCTAAAAAAAAAAAAAAAAAAAAAAAAAAAAAAAAAAAAAAAAAAAAAAAAAAAAAAAAAAAAAAAAAAAAAAAAAAAAAAAACACATTAACAGAGTGCCTCATGCTCATGTACCACTTATATAAACTCCATTAGTTAATATTCAGTACATACTCGGCTAGCAACGCTATTCTTCTTACGGTTGTGTGAATGCAGCTAGTCTCGTTTTCCTATAGATTGTGAGAAGCTTGAATGATCTTAGTTGTATTTGCCATTTTGATTGGTATTCGTTAACACGGACAATAATTATTTTACTAGACCGTATCCAATTTTTTGCATCAAAGTTTTGCTTTTTATAGATCCTCCTTAGTCTTCAAAGGTTTCCTCAATCTGTTCTCCTTCACCCTTCAATGACTCGGTTCAAAATATAAAAGAGCGCATTGAAAGCTCCAGAAGCATCCAGGCGCTACCGGAAAGGGCGGAGATAGAAGAAGAGAAATGGATTGTGTGATAAATGAATGGAGAGAATTAAATAAAGCCGCTTGCGGTGCGGAGGCCAAGAGCATGGACGGGAATAGGTTTAGTGCCAGAAGTAAGGCGAGTCAGACGGGCAGGGCGCGATGGTAGACAGCAGCAGAGGCGGCGGCGGCAGGATTAGACCCATGTCGGTCACAGTCACACCTGGGTGCCGTTAAATCCTCATCCTTACTGTTTAATAACATCAACACGACCTCACAGCGGCCGGCTCCTGGCCGGTCCTCCGGTCCTCTAATGATCGAGAAATCGCCTTTTTCCATCACGAATCTGTTTCCAGCGTGAAAATAGCGTGCTCTTCAAGTTTTTTGGGGTACTTGGGCTGAGTATTTTAGAGAAGAGGGAATGGCGAATGTGGCTGGAAACATAAGCAGTTTTGAGGTATCAAATACTTACTTGGTTACCACCAAGATTAGCTTCCGGTTCTCCACGGCGTTTGTTGATCTGGTGTCGTGTTTGTTTTTGGGGTTTTCACTTTTCTTACTCTGCAGGTGGAAGTTAATTTTTGATAATAATAATAAAACATTATTAAAAGTAGATTCAAGAATATTTATCAACAGAACATTAATTAGTATCTTTTGTTCTACTTGACAGCTCACACCGTAAAGTACAGGCTCGATCAAGAAGTACCGTCCCGATCGTGATCTTGTCAACACAAAGCGTCGTACCAGATGCGAGTATATTTATTATTAAACTGATTATATTTCATCCATAAGCGATTACGAAAAATAAAGAAACTTTTAACATGAAAATGTAGTACGAGTAGTACGAGTTGGTACGTGAAGTATAATCACAAGGTAAATCAACATGGATCTTTTTGAAAAAATATTAATGCTTGTTAAAGATTGATAAACTTACATAAAAACAATGCGCATAAGTGCCAATATTCCTCGGTAAAATTTTACCATGTTGGCAGATATCAGTCTAATTTTTCAATTTATTTGAAAACATGTTAATTATTGTGTACATCGTATCCTGTAGCTATATCTATGTTGTCTTCAACTTCAATGTCTTAGCTCTCAGTAAAAACTAAAAAAAATGTAAAACAAATTAATGAAGAAATTCTTAATTACACTCATATTTTCATATTCTCTTAGTACGAGGGCTGCTTTTTATATTTCTGGCCTTGGCAACACTGATTGCTGCTAGGCACCAGCTGATGTTTCCAGTGCAACCGTCACATTGTTAAACATAACCTCAACGAAAACATTTTGTCATTTTATTGTTGTTAGTGTTTGTGATAGCACGTTGAAAAAGTGATCTTAGGATAAAATGGAATTAACTCGTGAACATTTTTGTGCAGTATTTTTTCATAACTTTCGACGTGGCCTGACACGACAACAGTGCTTAGATGAACTTAATTCCTTATATGGTAATGAAGCACCTTCTTACAGCACCATTAAAAACTGGTAAAACGAATTCAATCGTGGCCGACGATCACTCAAGGACGAATCCCGTGAAGGTCGTCCAACAACGGTTGTTGTGCCAGAAAACGTCGATGCTGTACATGACCTGATAAAACATGATCGTCATGTAACATATCGCGAGATTGAGGCTTCTTTAGGCATTAATATGACAAGCATCAATAAGATCTTGCATGAACATTTGCATGTGAAAAAGGTTTGATCACGGTGGATACCGCATAACCTGACAAACGTGCAAAAGGATGCTCGTGTTGATTGGTGCAAGAAAATGTTGCAGAAATTCGCTCAAGGTGCATCAAAAGCAGTTTATAATATCTGCACAGGTGACGAATCATGGATATACTCATATGATCCTGAAACAAAACAGCAATCTACCGTATGGGTCTTTCAAGAAGAGCCAAATCCAATCAAAGTTGTTCGTGGAAGAAGCACATCAAAGCAAATGGTTGCCTGTTTCTTCGGCATAACCGGTCATGTGGCGACTGTGGCATTAGAGCAACGTAAGACGGTTAATTCGGAATGGTCCACCACTATTTGTTTGCCAGAAGTCATTGAGAAACTTCGGGAAAAGTCAAAGAAAAGACGCATCATTCTGCATCACGACAATGCTAGCTGCCACCGATCGGCTGAAACAATGGAGTTTTTGACAAGGCAAAACATTGAATTGATGGATCATCCGCCGTACAGCCCTGATTTGGCACCTAATGATTTCTTTTTGATTCCGAACATCAAGAAAAAACTACGTGGACAACGGTTTTCTACACCTGAAGAAGCAGTTTCTGTATTCAAAACCCATGTTTTAGAAGTACCTAAATCGGAGTGGAAAAAGTGCTTTGAAAATTGGTTCCAACGCATGGTAAAGTGTATTGATCTTCATGGAGAATATTTTGAAAAACAATAAAATAGATTTTGTCTTTAAATGCTTGTGTTTTTATTCTTAGGCCACAAATATAAATAGCAGCCCTCGTATAAACCACTTACTAAGAGAATATGGCAACTTTACTTATTTTGTTTCGGCTCTGATTTGGCCACGGCGCTAGTGAGTCAGTGTATTCTGTAACAACGATCGTAATGTATCGCGATGTAATAATAACCAATCGAAATTAAGTGGTGCAATAAAGAAGTTCACGCCCAGTGGGCACTACAGTTTATAATATAGATGCTTGGTGTTGTGAAAGGGTTGTTTCAACAGAGCGCACGGGCGGAACGGAGAGTCCTAAATTTGTCGGCTCGTCTTGTCCCGGAGTGGCGCGGCGCAGAGCGGCGGACAGAACAGGTCCGAGGGCCGATTGTGCAAGTGTTCTTGCGTGTCAGGCACTAGGCACTAGCGAACCCACGCTGACCGACCGGCGCGGCGATTGAGGACACTTACATCACCGTCGGGGCCGGGAATCAGCAGTGACATCGGCTGATCAGCAAGTATCTGAGCGATATATGACTGAACGTGAACCCACGCTGACCGACCGGCGCGGCGATTGAGGACACTTACATCACCGTTCGGGCCAGGAAGTCAGCAGTGACATCGGCTGATCAGCAAGTATCTGAGCGATATATGACTGAACGTGAACCCACGCTGACCGACCGGCGATGGCGCGGCGATTGAGGACACTTACATCACCGTTCGGGCCAGGAGTCAGCAGTGACATCGGCTGATCAGCAAGTATCTGAGCGATATATGACTGAACGTGAACCCACGCTGACCGACCGGCGATTGAGGACACTTACATCACCGTTCGGGCCAGGAGTCAGCAGTGACATCGGCTGATCAGCGAGTATCTGAGCGATATATGACTGAAACGTGAACCCACGCTGACCGACCGGCGATTGAGGACACTTACATCACCGTTCGGGCCAGGAGTCAGCAGTGACATCGGCTGATCAGCGAGTATCTGAGCGATATATGACTGAACGTGAACCCACGCTGACCGACCGGCGATTGAGGACACTTACATCACCGTTCGGGCCAGGAGTCAGCAGTGACATCGGCTGATCAGCGAGTATCTGAGCGATATATGACTGAACGTGAACCCACGCTGACCGACCGGCGATTGAGGACACTTACATCACCGTTCGGGCCAGGAGTCAGCAGTGACATCGGCTGATCAGCGAGTATCTGAGCGATATATGACTGAACGTGAACCCACGCTGACCGACCGGCGATTGAGGACACTTACATCACCGTTCGGGCCAGGAGTCAGCAGTGACATCGGCTGATCAGCGAGTATCTGAGCGATATATGACTGAACGTGAACCCACGCTGACCGACCGGCGATTGAGGACACTTACATCACCGTTCGGGCCAGGAGTCAGCAGTGACATCGGCTGATCAGCGAGTATCTGAGCGATATATGACTGAACGTGAACCCACGCTGACCGACCGGTGATTGAGGACACTTACATCACCGTTCGGGCTAGGAGTCAGCAGTGACATCGGCTGATCAGCGAGTATCTGAGCGATATATGACAGAACGTGAACCCACGCTGACCGACTGGCCGGCAATTGAGGACACTTACATCACCGCCAGGGCCAGGAGTCAGCAGTGACATCGGCTAATCAGCAAGTATCTTGAGCGATATATGACTGAACGTGAACCCACGCTGACCGACGGCGATTGAGGACACTTACATCACCGTTCGGGCCAGGAGTCAGCAGTGACATCGGCTAATCAGCAAGTATCTTGGCGATATATCGGCTGACCGACCGGCGCGGCGGTTGAGGACACATCACCGCCAGCTAGGAGTCAGCAGTGACATCGGCTGATCAGCAAGTATCTGAGCGATACGATAAATTCTATAATGATTGAAAAATGAATAAATCATCATTTGGATAATCCAAATACAATTATTTAATTTTTCGAAAAGGTGTTTTGTAACAGACAAACATAGGTGTATCTAGTGATGTCGATAATGGTAAAGGAACTTATCAAGATTTCTGTGTGCTGGTTTTAATAGACTGTGGCTTGACCTTGCGTACTGATTATTGAGAGTCTTTTTGGAGGCTGGTGACAGTGGAGAAGTACAACGGTAGAAGCAGCTATCATTATGTGTAAGTTGTTTTGTCATGAGTTGAATTTGTATAAATCTAAATTCCTAAGATAACAAAATATTGAATTTCTAATTGCAGCCGCTGTAACATGCTTTAATGGAAATAATTCACAGGTAATAGAATATTAATGATCACAATAATGGGGTCAAATTACATCAGTAAAATATTTAATGTACTGTATAATTTATCACTTTCAGTAGATTTGGAAAGTCAGACTGATACTAGGCTATATTACTAAGAATTTCACAAGACATTCTCACGGGTGTGCCTAGCCTGACAATTTCAAGGTGTTTGGGTATAAATCTCAGCAGTTGAGTTGCCAATGATGGATGGAGGTTAGAAAGGCAGTAGAAAGGCACGGAACGGTCGAGGGGAGACCTGGGTAGTGCCCCGGGGGCAGTAAACTTCACGGGACGTGGCTCTGCATTAGTTAGTCGAACTTGGAATTCGTTTCGAAAATTTCGCTGTAAGGTAAGGATAATAGTGGAAGGTTTGTCTTTTTTAGAATCCTCCGTAAGCGCTAGTTTGTTGTTTATTATAGTGATTTACTAACTTTTTCTATATATATATATATATATATATATATATATATATATATATATATATATATATATATATATATATATATATATATATTGAAAATATTTATATTTTTAAGTAATCCACAACTTTAATTTTCATGTTACGAAGCAGAGACATCATTAATTGGAATAAAAATCATGGGGGTACAGAATATTTATGTTAAGACAGGAGTTTTATGTTTTTGTCTGACAAACGAATATTGATAGGAACCGAATTAATAAACACTCTAAATAGAAGAATATATTAATAAAAATGTACAATCAAATTGCCAAAATTTTAACATTTTAAAAGATTTTTAAACAAGAGCACGTATGCTCTGAAGCATAGCTAGTTTCAAAGTAGACCGTAAACATTGTTTAACAAAGTGGAATATGAAAAGGAGGTATACTGTTAAACTGTGTGTGGTGTGGTTTAGGACCAATGCTAAAACAGTTAGCCCTGTAGTCTTTGGAGGGTTTGTTATGAATGAACTGAAAATTTTAAAATCTATTGTTTCTAGAGATTATGGATTATATGGATTCAAAATAAGAATTTCAATCGTAACGTCCTTTTGCACTTTGGTTAAGATTAAAATAAGGAAGGTTACTACAGGCTATGACTCTTCTCACAGTTCTACTTTAGTTTGAATCATAAGTTCCAATGGAAATTTTACTCTCCACAAGTAAAAACAAGTTATAAACAAGTTAAAGGAAAAGTTGTCTGGTTATTGTTCAAACTTCCTTCAGAAGTAAGTAAAGTTTCCAATCCCAGACCCCATCACGTTTTCCTACCCTTGCTT
Organism: Homalodisca vitripennis; assembly: GCF_021130785.1. Lineage (NCBI taxonomy): Eukaryota > Metazoa > Arthropoda > Insecta > Hemiptera > Cicadellidae > Homalodisca > Homalodisca vitripennis. The sequence goes on from NC_060208.1 coordinate 199,616,926, forward strand.
GATAACAGTGACATAATCCATAAATCGCTTCGCTCCAATTCTCCAGCCGGCTATCAATCTTATTGTGAGTCACTTCAATCATCCACTTTTGTACTCCGTCGCGCCGCTCTCTGGTGTACTGGCCCGGTATTTGGCGCAGTACAGTTTGTCGACTCCACGGCATCTCATCAGGAACCGGTCCCTCTGTATCAATCTTCATCTCACGTCGGGCCCCGCCACCTTCCTTTCTCCGGCGAGAGACAATTGTCCGGATCTGATTCGCGGTAACCCGGGCGGTGGAATGTGTCACTCAGCCGGGTTTCTGGATCTTGCGGTCTCCACAGTCGCATTTGTGGTGTAACAGTGGACGACGTGGAGGTTAGACACGTGGTGGTATTCTCCGAGGTGTCAGACACGAACAGGTGTTGGAACACCACAATCGCACTTTGATAGAGATTGAGATTTCAGATTCTCTGAGGTTGGATGCTCTCGAAAGTGCCTTATCCGTAGTCTATTTGTGACATTGAGGACAAGAGAGAACACCAGGAGAGAGTATTGAGTGTTTTCCTTGACTTATCCAAAGCATTCGACTGTGTTGACCATAAGACAAACTAGAATATCATGGTATTAGAGACGTGCCCCTATCATGGATTAGTCCATTTCTTAGAACCCAAATTTTTCAACTTTCAAACCAATATTCCGATCTGATGGAAATGAGTCCTATTTTTTCGTATATGTCAATGACATTGATTCTTCACTTCTGCACGGGAGCCTTGTGCATTATGCTGATGACACGAATCTCTGCTTTAAAGGTAAATCAAAGAATGAGTTGGAACAAAAGGTTTTTGTTGACCTCATCAATTGTTCCCAACATTTCTTCAGCCTCAACCTCACATCAAATCCTTCCAAATCTAAATATTGTAATAATTCTCTACGACCAATTGCTCTTTGAGTGTGGGCCTGTCTCCTGTCTCGTGTTGGCAGACTCCGTGTTAGAGGATGTTACTCATCCAAATTGCTTGGCATACATCAAGATCAAGGGTTGGTATTGAGTGATCACGTCGAGCCAGTTTGCAAAAAATTAGTCTCGGGCATTTATGTTTTGTCGCCAAATATTGCCCAAGTCAGGTACTGATGACAGCATATAGTGGACTAATTTACCCACACCTCTCCTATAGAGTGGTGTTATGGGAAGCTTGTGCAAATAATTAATTTTTAAGAGCTTTCATGCTTAAAAAACATCAGTTCGAATAAGAGCAAACTTAAATCAACCCAGCTATCAAAAGAAAATGAAACTGTTGCCTCTGCCAAGTATCTATATTTTGGAAACAATATTATTCTGTATGTGCCCTGACAAGGAACCGAGACGTTCACGGGTATGAAACTAAAGGCAGAGACCACTCACTACCGAACCGGGGGGTGGGGGGGGGGGAGGAGAGCAGTGTTTATAAACACTTGCCCTCGCAGGCAGGTGTCCATTATATCAATAGATTGCCAGATTCCATAAAAGAATGCCACGACGCCCAAGGCGTCAAAAATTTGTCGGGACGTATTCGACGTCATAATGTGTTAGCTGAGAATTGGGAGACCGCCCTTTTTGAAAACTAGTGTTGGAAGTGGTATCAATTGGCGAATCAACGGATTGTGCGAATGCAGAATTGTATGTTAGAGTGTGTTATTGTGGTATGATAGCCAACATTCTTACCTTATGAGACTAAGATGTTACGGAATAACACGGGATGGAAAACGGCAGGTGCCGTGGGAGTGCATTCATTCGAGGAGACTGTCTCGCTCTTCAGCCGCAATCCTTATTTATTCGTGTATTGTTATGTCCAAGAGTGATCCAAGAGCAGTACCTTTAAGAATATTTATTTTTAATCAAGTTATTAATGCCAATTTAATACTATAGTTTTAAGGTAACTCCCTTGGTACAAAATGTGCTCTTCCTCTAAAGGAACTCTTCCTCTCAATGAACTCTTCCTCTCAAGGGGCTCTTCCTCTCAAGGGACTCTTTCTTTCAAGGGACTCTTCATCTCAAGAGCTCTTCCTCTCAATGAGCTCTTCCTCTCAACGAACTCTTCCTCTAAATGAACTCTTCCTCTCAATGAACTCTTCCTCTCCAGGAACTCTTCCTCTCCAGGAACTCTTCCTCATCTGATTTAGAGGTATTGAATGTACAGTAATGATACAACAGTGTGTTGTACACAAGTTACTTGAAGGTTTCAGTATGACCCTTTCCATGCAGGCTTTGTAAGGAGCAATATAAATGTAACGCCATAAATCGTTACTCGGTAATGCAATCTCTTGATGTATTCCGGAGGCGTGGAATCGAGTAGTACAATCGTGTCGTGTGCATACCGGCGCGGGAAACGTGCTAATAGGTATGGAATCATGTACGAGAATAGCGGCGGGTCATGTTGGCAGAATGTGGTGCATACTGGCGGTGATAGGGTGTCATTAAAGTGTCGTTAGAGTTGTCCGGCACGCAATCGCGGCCGCCTCGCCGTGCCGTGGCCAGAGACAAAGAAGCGGACTGACAACAATGTAACCGCGATACCCTAACCTTCTCTGGAGATACTCCGGCAGATTTTGGGAAAAAAGCAGCTGAATTTGTGTTAAGAAAATAGGAAAAGAAAATCTTTCTCTCTCTCTCACTCCCTCCCTCCCTACGTCCTATATATATATATATATATATATATATATATATATATATATATATATATATATATAATACTATTAGGATTTCTTTTTTATTGCGTATTATATGACAATATAATGTAGTAACTGTATAATTACTTGTAGTATTTCTATGATTGTTAAATAGGACCCTGCTGATAAGTATGTAATGTACTTAACGGGGCCTGGATATTTATAAGTTTCGGAATCTATTCTATGTATAGTATTTGGAAACGTATCATTGTTTGGATGAGACAAATATTGAGGATATTCAAGTGGAAATATTTGAATTTGTCGTATCGTTTAGATAAAAGTATGTATTATCGTTGCGAGAGAATATCTCTTTGTCTTCTTCATAGAAAGAACCTGAATACATGTATAATGAATTCGTGGCTTCGTTTGGACTATACAAATATTTTTTCGTCAAGATAAGAATATCATTTCATGTCTTCTTCACTGAACCACTGTGAACAGTAATACATGTGTTGGGATTCGTAGTGTTGTTTGGATCTTAAACACTAAAGAACGATACGCGTGTTCGGATTCGTGGCATCGTTTTTGACAAGAAAAAAATGTATAATTTTAACAAATCGTCATTTCAACATATTGATTAAAAAATCTATAAACTAAACCTATCTTATCATAGGCAAAGTCAATTCCACATAATCACTTCTGACTGACAATACAGGTATTTAGATTCGTGGTTAAGGATATCACAGATGTCTCCTGAAAATCACTATAGTTTTAATTGTCGAGTATGGTAATCAATGTTCTTTAGCACCACTTAAAAAGTCAGCTAAAATAAACAAACATATTCATGCTAGCTATGAGTAATTATTTACAGTCCAAGAATATATGTTGTATGGTAGACGTGCACTGTAGGAAGATTTACAGCGTGGAAGACAAACTGATCCTAAACAATGTAAAATAATATGGTTTATAAAAAATTGGCAGCCAGCCTGGCTTCCTTTTAAATAGAGTCTTTAAACGCCATAAAACCCGGACCCGTCGGCAAATTGGAAGTTCGATTTCACAAAAAAACCAACTGTTGAGCGATTACAGGTCCGGCCTCCTGCGAGATAGCCGGTGTTTACTCCAGATTCTCCTTAGGCTGGCAGATATAGGGCACTCCGGTCCTACCCGGGGGGGAGGGGCGAGGAGTCCGTAAAGCCTAAGTGATCCGATCGTAAAGTAAATCACTCTTACGGACTTGTAGGGCAGCGATTAATCGGTGATAATACGTTATCAGTGGACTGCCTTCGGGGACATCCTTCCAGCCAGGCAGCGCTTGGGAGGTGCTGCGTCGAATTAGACAACAAGAGCACATCCATCAAGTGCTGCTCGGATTGAGTTGCGATTTTCGTGGGTGGCAAACCCGTCGGACCCGTTCCTTCGTGTAATATGGCTGAAATGAGATTCGAACCCAAGACCCTTCATTTCCTCCATCTGGAACATTACAGGTGTCCGATGTAGAGTATCCTTCTGGGAGTTGACCTGGCTGGGGTGAGGTTCATAATAGCCCAAGCAAAGGTGAGGCGGAGATCGAGATCCCCAGCAGGTCTGGTAGAGGTTTCGAAGAGTAGAATGGGGCACAAATGGCCTAATACACTCGAAATGTTGCTCCGATAACTGACCTCCTGGGAGTTGACCTGGCTGGTGTTAAATTATAACAACCCAAGCAAAGGTGATCGAGATCCCCAGTATTCTGGTCTGTTAAGGGTTCGAAGAGTAGAATGTGGCACAAATAGCCTAATACACTCGAAATGTTGCTCCCATAAGTAACCTCCTGGGAGTTAACCTGGCTGGTGTTAAATCATAACAACCCAAGCAAAGGGGAGGCGGAGATCGAGATCCCCAGTATTCTGGTCTGGTAAGGGTTCGAAGAGTAGAATGTGGCACAAATGGCCTAATACACTCGAAATGTTGCTCCGATAAGTAACCTCCTGGGAGTTGACCTGGCTGGTGTTAAATCATAACAACCCAAGCAAAGGTGAGGCGGAGATCGAGATCCCCAGTATTCTGGTCTGGTAAGGGTTCGAAGAGTAGAATGTGGCACAAATGGCCTAATACACTCGAAATGTTGCTCCGATAAGTAACCTCCTGGGAGTTGACCTGGCTGGTGTTAAATCATAACAACCCAAGCAAAGGGGAGGCGGAGATCGAGATCCCCAGTATTCTGGTCTGGTAAGGGTTCGAAGAGTAGAATGTGGCACAAATGGCCTAATACACTCGAAATGTTGCTCGGATAAGTAATTGAATTCGCTCCAGTCATACGCAATAATGGCTCGTATGATGGGATAAGATTTCTTTCTTATTTTGTGCTTACATGTTTATTTGGTAAAATTAAGGATATTAGTATTTGAATATAAAACTCTTTAAGTATTCAATGTAATTAATTTATTACGTTATTAAAATCAAAATAATAGTTTTACTTTGTTTTGTTTTGTGTCTTGACCACCATCTGAAAAGAACATCGATATGAGTATTTGAATTATTTACTGTTCTAAAACTAATAGAGCTTTTCAGTACTGCAGTCAAGCTCGACCCAATAACGATATTTCAGTGAAGGTGTAAATGTCGGTGTTGTGAAATGACACAGAGAGACCGTGAATCACCGGTAAACGCCATTCAGTAACTGTTCATGTTTTAAGAAGATTTATCCGACTGCCTTGTGCTCGATCTCTTAAGCGATTAGACAATTTACGCCCTCAATCCACGCGTGAAGGCAACAACAATGAAGAGACATTCACTCTCTCTAGAGGTCCTAAATAATTGAACTCTAATGCACGTAAAGTGTTATGTCAGTCGTCGGTGGCACATTTAAAAGCCTCGGGTTTCGGCCAGAATGGAGAAAACAATTAGAGAAACCACACAACACACTTACACTTAATTACATCTCAACCGGTTACTTTTATGTAACTGTTACTTTTTACCCGCTCCTTTAAGTCGCGGTTAAATGCGACCTTGCGCACTCCAGACGTTAATGGGAACTCTTACCTTCCACTGCGGTCTTTGTACACCGTGTACAGTCGCTTTAAAACCAACTAGACACAAATGTGCTTTTTGATATCTCAAAAACACGTTTTGTTCAGACGTTGAATATTAAAATTTAAATTAAATATAATTAATTGTCTTGAAGTTTTATTTAGACGATAATTTGTTGCTATGACATTTATTGAAACACTATAACTGCTGGAAATAAAACACATTTCTAAAATAATATTTATTTTACATTTATTATTTTTATTTTCTTATAATATTTATTCAATGGGGAATCTGTCATAAGGGATGGAAATCTGCACTAATAAAGTCTTCTCCCCATATTTTAAAACTTAAACAATGACTTGGATTAACTGATTCAGGTGTTGTGCCTCGTCAGATCATGTTTGGTTGAATTCGTTTCAGAATTAACTACTAAATTAACAGCTTCCTACAATCGTGTCATTGTATATCCTACTACTATATACTGCCACTAACATTTACAGTATCGGTAGTCTTGGACCGTATATTATGAAATGCCTTATTTCGTGTAATATGTTATGTGTGTCTAATTGTAAAGTTTTACTTGAGGTGTTCAGATGAAGGAAAATACACGGTGTGCCAGAATCTGATAGTCATAATTCAACTTGAAAGTAAGTTGAGGTTTGAACCTTGAAAAAGAAAACGGTTAGAGGGTTAAAATGGGTTTAACATTAACTCCGTCACTTCAAACTTTTCATGCCAGTTTCAACGTTTTGAAAAAAAGGAGAAGAATTGTGACAGAGTTATCTACGTTCATCCGCCAATATGGCGTCCAATTAAAGTTAAAGTCTTACCCTTGTTCAAACCTACCCTTTATGGGCAGAATGGTGAGAAATTGGGTTACTTGTTGACGTTGGTTTTGTCTCGTCAAGACCTTAAATTTTTAAATGTTCAGTTGATAAGCTTATGTGAAATATTCAAGTTCTCCCCCACCTCCCTTTGTTAGAAAGAGGAGGAGATGGCGGAATAACTTTTAAATCCATAAAATTAATCCTTAGGTAATATTACTAAAAATTTCCAAAGGAAATTTGAAAATTCTCAACCGTTCAAAAGTTAAGTGGACTTTTGATACATCCGGTCTTCATCGTTTGGTATAGCGATCAGGCAGGATCTTACTGTATTTTACTTTGATCATTATATTTTTTCTTATTTGTAATGTTAATATAAATAGTTATAATTAGAGTTTAAGCATAGGGAGTCCAAGAAAGTGCAATAATAAAACCAATGTAAAATATTCGTTTTAAATTCAAGGATGAGACCCCATTAAAGCCTTGCTTTGGAAGCCCTGTATTTTTCTTCAAGAAAGTTATAATTTTTGTTAATAGTATGATGTTATTATTGTTTATATTTTGTTACATTAGAATGAGTTATATTTTAAATATTAATAATATGTGTATTTTGTCTAAAGGTCAGACTGAGCACGAGAAAGGCTTTGTTATATTCTATTTTGTTCTTTGTTCAAATTTGAAAATAATATTCTCTAGGGAATGATTTTTGGTTTGACTGTAAAAAAGAAAAATCAGATATGTATTACTTTTTTAAGAAATAAATTTCTTTCTTTTTCTTTTATTTCAAAAACCAACCAAAAGCTATACTGCACCTAAATCCAAACTAGGAACAGACAATCATGGATCGATATTCAAAAGTGCTTACATGATAATTCATTAGATCATCGACGCATTTTAATTCTTTATAGTATATTAATGTATCAATACATTAGTCACCAGTACGGAAGTTCTTGAGGAAGATCCATTGTTCTTGTGATAACTTATCCGTAATGGAAATACAAAAAGTGAATTACAGTTCCTTCAGCTTCATCTTCGTGAATATAAATCAGTGGTGTGTACGGAAAATCATTTCGAAGGGGGCTAACAAACTGAGTGGTTTAGGAGGTGTGAGATATCCTAAAAAACAATGCCTTTGGAATCTTCTTCCAGAAAAATATTGGGTTTTGGGGCCTCGTAATTATGGTCTAGGTTAAAAAAAAACTACTGGATGAAATCTTAATGTTTATCTTTCATAATTTGGGAAGGGTCTTAGCCCCCTGAGCCCTACTTGTATACGGCACAGAACCTGTGTGAGTAAGCAGGCGACAGTACGGTGTCACCTCGCTAACAGTTTTAACACCTCTTGTGTACCGACCTGTCAGCGGTTAAGGGTTAATTACCGTGCTTCCGGTGCTGGGCTGCGACTGTTACACACTTCTCGCGCTCTCGTGGCTCTACGGTGTAACTGCTTCTGAAATGTTGGAAATTAGTATCTCGATCCCTACCAATTGTCAAGGATATTTGGTGACACCCCAAAACCGATATTTGGATCTATATGTTCTAGTGTGTTGCAAATAAGCCCGAGTTTATCTATACAGGAGTGTGTAATTTATATAAAGCGTGTGTTTAGTGAATACTATGAGTACGCTTTTCTACCCACGTAAGGCTGAGCGTTATTTTTATTTTTTATATTGCCGGAATTCTATACTGAAATAAGTGAGGTCTATACATAATCGTTAGCATGAATATTCCTGAGCATAAATTGCCACTCGAGATTTCTTGGTGATAATTCTGCACTGCAGAGATGGGGAAGTCTAAATTCGGCACAGAAACCTCATTTATCCTCATCGTTGTTGTTTCATTTTCCTCGACAACCTACACTGTGATTTTCACAACCATCATTCACTCATTGCTAATCTATTGTGTGTTGCAATTTCACTGTAAAGTACTGCAGTACTCATCTACCGAAACCACCGCCATCATTCACTCATTGCTAATCTATTGTGTGTTGCAATTTCACTGTAAAGTACTGCAGTACTCATCTACCGAAACCACCGCCATCATTCACTCATTGCTAATCTATTGTGTGTTGCAATTTCACTGTAAAGTACTGCAGTACTCATCTACCGAAACCACCGCCATCATTCACTCATTGCTAATCTATTGTGTGTTGCAATTTCACTGTAAAGTACTGCAGTACTCATCTACCGAAACCACCGCCATCATTCACTCATTGCTAATCTATTGTGTGTTGCAATTTCACTGTAAAGTACTGCAGTAGTACTCATCTACCGAAACCACCGCCATCATTCATTCATTGCTAATCTATTGTGTGTTGCAATTTCACTGTAAAGTACTGCAGTACTCATCTACCGAAACCACCGCCATCATTCACTCATTGCTAATCTATTGTGTGTTGCAATTTCACTGTAAAGTACTGCAGTACCCTACTCATCTACCGAAACCACCGCCATCATTCACTCATTGCTAATCTATTGTGTGTTGCAATTTCACTGTAAAGTACTGCAGTACCCATCTACCGAAACCACCGCCATCATTCACTCATTGCTTATCCTATTGTGTGTTGCAATTTCACTGTAAAGTACTGCAGTACTCATCTACCGAAACCACCGCCATCATTCATTCATTGCTAATCTATTGTGTGTTGCAGTTTCACTGTAAAGTACTGCAGTACTCATCTACCGACCACCGTACCCGCCACTCACTCATTGCCATCATTCATCATTGCTAATCTATTGTGTGTTGCAATTTCACTGTAAAGTACTGCAGTACTCATCTACCGAAACCACCGCCATCATTCATTCATTCATTGCCAATCCATTGTGTGTTGCAATTTCACTGTAAAGTACTGCAGTACTCATCTACCGAAACCACCGCCATCATTCACTCATTGCTAATCTATTGTGTGTTGCAATTTCACTGTAAAGTACTGCAGTACTCATCTACCGAAACCACCGCCATCATTCACTCATTGCTAATCTATTGTGTGTTGCAATTTCACTGTAAAGTACTGCAGTACTCATCTACCGAAACCACCGCCATCATTCACTCATTGCTAATCTATTGTGTGTTGCAATTTCACTGTAAAGTACTGCAGTACTCATCTACCGAAACCACCGCCATCATTCACTCATTGCTAATCTATTGTGTGTTGCAATTTCACTGTAAAGTACTGCAGTACTCATCTACCGAAACCACCGCCATCATTCACTCACTGCTAATCTATTGTGTGTTGCAATTTCACTGTAAAGTACTGCAGTACTCATCTACCGAAACATATAACTTTGGGTTCTGTAATCATTTTTCTATACATATCATAAGCAGATATCTATACAACAGTATCGTAGAGGGTATTTGCAGCACAACGTCGTTTTATTACGTACCGGGCGTTTCGCGAGTGATAAGCACAACTTTGAGAAATAATCGATGAAAAAATATGCTCTAACTCAATTAATCTAACGATTGTTTCAATTTTTGTAACACCATAACTCTAAAATGTTTCAATTTATATTTTTGCCATTTTGTTATTAATATTTATATTGATACAACATGTATTACTAGTAGTTTGTTAATATTAGCTTCAAATTCCCCACAGCTCAAAAAGTTATTTTAGAGTAATGAGATTTTCAAGGATAATCCGGCAAGCAGAGCAAGTTAGACTATGTGGTAAATGGATTCTTTGATTGTTTTTGTGTGTACTGTATTTTCCCACGGCTGTGCCAACCCCTTGCAGAACGATCTGTATACAGCACACCCCAAATTATCATTCACTGAAATTGAACAATGCACTCATTAATATCTGGGGTAGGCCAGAATGCGCCCCTCGGCCTGGGCGCAAGCCTGGAAGGGTTGGATGGCAGCACGAGGACCCGGTATCGGTATCGTGTGTCAGACATCTGTGCTGCTGTAGCATCGACGAGTCAGCAGTCAGCAGTCACCGAGCAGACGCCACCTGCCTCTCACCTGCCGTGTGCCCAACAGACTGCAGACTGTCACCCTCGTCCCTTACACATCTGCGCCCACGGTGGCCACCAGAGGCTCCAGTTATCGCAGTCATCTAGGGGCTCTCCTGTCCGTGCCCACTTCCTCTCAACCGTCGGAATAAAAAATGTTTCCGCACTGCCCTCACTCGAGGATGCAATATATTAGTGAAGGTCTTCGTTTTCCACATGGAAAGGGTGGTGTGACCAGAGAAAATAAGAGCGTTTCTACTAACCGTTATGTAATTTTATACCAAAGGTTCTAAATCAAATATGTTTGTGATGGAATATTCAAATTCAGTTATCTTAGTCAAACTTTATTTACCAAAAGAAATAATGTCAGCAGTTGACATCGTGGTCAAACCCCATTAAAATTGGTCAAAGTCTCTACAAGAGAAATACATAAATGTTAATATGAAAGTAAGTAAATTAGAATGATCATTTGTCTCTATGGTGGAATAAATCATAATAAAAAAGTAACTGGTATAGAATAATTATTAGAAATTAATGGTTTCAAAGATTATCAATATTTCCATAAGTGTGTATTCCCATTATTTGTGTTTTCTCATTATTTGTTTCCTTTGGCATATCAAAAACTACGTCCAGTGGTGTTTCCATTGTTCCCAAGAAATATTAACGTCTTTTTATTATTTTTTTTTTTGACATTAAATTGTAGCATCGAATTAATTTGTTGAATCTTCACAGAATCTTTAGTTCTTTTGATTTCCTCATGTCTGGTTCGGGGAACTAAAAGATCACAAGGAGAAGAGTTAAGTGACAAGAAGAGGGTTGATGTTGGACCTTTGTAGGGTGTTGATATTGGGCCGTTGCAGAGGGTTAATGTTGGACCTATGGAAAGGGTTGATATTGGGCCTTTGCAGAGGGTTGATTTTGAACCTTTGCATAGTGTTGATATTAGGCCTTTGCAGAGAGTTGATGTTGGACCTTTGCAGAGTGTTGATATTAGGTCTTTGCAGAGGGTTGATGTTGGGCTTTGCGATGTGATGAGAAGCCAACAGTTGTTGGAATAGCTGCGTTATGTGTGCTGGAAGGTTATCGTGATGGAATCAGTACCCAGTTCACACTTCGTTGAATTTGTGAACTTTAGCAAATTACGGTATTTCGTAACGGATGTAAAGTCTCAGCGGTAGTGCTCTTTGTTGTTTGTTCGATCCACAAACGGTGAAGTCATGCCGAACACTTTCGTTACAACGAAAACAACAACGAAAACCTATTAGCATTGTCTTCGTGCTGCGACTTTGTTCAGCTTTCTATGGTTCCAGATCACCCGAAGCTTTTCACCAACACCATTGTGTGGCTCAAACGTTTAACACCGAAGTCCTGAATTAAACTTCCATAACGTCTATTAAAAACACACCCGAATCTGTAACAACATTTAATACAGATACGCGGATGAGTGTCATCCGCAGTACCAAGACGTGAAGAACTCGAAACGTAACGAATAAAAGAACTACTCTCGAGTAAATAACCAATCCCAAGTGAGTGACGTGAAGTCAAAATTTCAATCCACCAAGTTCCATTGTGATATATATCCGTGAAGGAAGATACCAGCCTCGGTACTTTTTGTCTTTTTAATAACAATACATTTAGAGATAATATTACAACTTCAGTCCAAGTTCTTGGGAATACACGGACTAACTATATAATATCATCATAACTCATTTCTAATTCATTTATATTTTGCCCTCGATATGGAGATTCCATTATCAGATAATTCAATAGCTTTAGTTTAATGTGTTTTGCTTAAAAGTGGTTCTCCACAGCAAGCCTTAAGATTATTTTTGTTAGCAATGTTTTGACGTGATTTTAGCCTGAAAACATAAATAAGGTCAAATTCCAGTCGATTAAGAGTCTTTCAGTGCTGGGCGATTCTTTAAAGATAAATTAGGAAAGCCGAAGAGTCGATTGCAGCAAGGTCTGAAGCGTCGGAATTTTGATCTGTATTAGAGACGGGGTAGGTACTAATCCTTACTGTGACCAAATAACTTTTTATTGAGCCGATTTCCCCGTTGTTCTCTTTGATAAAATCGTCCCACAGATCAGTGGCCTATGAAGACGAGCAGAATAAGGCTATAAAAGGAATTAACCTCTCCTTATTAAAGAAGCAAGTAACTCAAGATGGACCTCATCAGAATAATTAAGCGAAGACATAAAACCGCAGTCTTTAAAGAAATGCTGGAGAATATATGTGTGTAAGGAGATGTGTAAAGTTGTAATATGATTTGAAAGGTGATGAGTAAAACAGTTTAGAACTACAACAAAAATTGAAAAAAATAAAATACTTGAGTGTAGTGTAGATATATACGTAATCCCGTCCATTAACACATACTGACGAACAACCACCCTTGATATGAACAAGAATTAGCTTACCCCTGATTGTGTTAATTATTGTGTATTCGTTCGCAGAAGATTCGTAGTGTAAATTTATAAGGTGTCAAACTGGACAACAGGGCAATAGTGTGAGGAATCCAGTGTGTTCGGTTTCTACTTTAAGTTATCACGTTGGTTTTGATACAACTATGTATAAACGCCTGAAGGTGTGCTGAGGCAACTCGGTGTTTATCACAACCGCTTTATGGTGAGATGAAATAAATGGAACCACACAGGTCCGTTACCTCCAATGCCTAGTACAGAGACGAGCTAATGAGGAACTGCAGCCGAACGGGTATAAAATGCGCATAAATATCGTAATGTGAACGTAATGAGCCTCGCGTGACCAGTGCTTGCGCGGTGGTTGGTCGCGGGGGGGTGGTGGAGGGGGGAGCCTGCCGTGTGCTACTTTGGTGTCCAGCAGTAGAAGTTGAGTGTGTTGTCGAGAAAGTGAATGAAGTACATAAGGCAGTGCCGTGTCTAACGTTGAAAAAGAACCCCTCTACCTCCAAATCACTGAAACATATACTTATAACAGCAGTGTAACTGGTTTGATAGACATCAGTTGTATGTTTTATTTTGAATTAGGGGTATCTAATTTATATAGATTTATTGTTATTCGTATTCTTAAAGGGTTATGTCAAACAATCTTTGGAAGAAATTGAACCACTTTCTGGCGTACTGTTCATTAGGCCGAAAACCGATTTTACCCCCACATCTTGAAGATCAACTGTTGGAATAATGTTTAATGATGGAGAAATCAAATTATGGTCTTACTTCAAGGAATTTAAGGAGAATGACCTTTCAATTGGCAATGCGAAATAATATTACAAATCTCTTTTCTTCTCAAATACAAAGTGCCGGCAGAAAGTCGCAGCGTTTTTAAGTGCCATCCTGCCATAATTTTCAGAAAACCACAACTATTGTCGCTAGCAAGAATGCAAGGGATTTTCAGAATAAATTGTAAACAAGTTCTTCAATATCTAGTAACCTGTAATTGAACAAATACATGCATTCGAAGCTAGAGTGTTTAATGTCGATGAGACAGGTGTAACAACCCTACAACATAAAAGTATGAAAGTGAAGTGACAAAAAATCCATAAACTTTCATCTCCCGAAAAAGGGTGGCTCGTGACAGAACGGACTTTTTTCTTCAGACATTTTTGTGCCTTCCTTGCTTGTATTTCCTCGTAAGAGGATGAAGCAAGAGCTCCTAGATGGCGCCTCTCCGGAAACAAATAGGGAATTGTCATATTTCGGGTTGTTTTCAAGCTGATATATTTACAAGATAGTTTGCTCATTTGTAAAACTTAAAACATTGATCCAGTAGTTCTTATATTTGATGGACACACAACCCACACTAGAAACCACGAGAGCATGGTGTGTTACTCATGAAACCATTCAAAACCTATTATGCTCAAGAGATTAAAAAGTGCTTAGTTTCACACCCCTTTCGAGCAGTCATAATGTTTCACAAGGTGATCTCATTGGCAAAGATTACGTCAGAGCAGCTGCTATGGAAGTTGCCATGGTGGGGTTTATTTCAACAGGAATAATGCCCTACAACCCAAATGTGTTTTCTGTTTAACCTTCAGAGAACTAAGATGATGAGAAACCAATCTACGCCTCAACTGACGACAACGTTAGCAGCTGGTATGGAAGTTTGCATGGTGGGGTTTATTTCAACAGGAATAATGCCCTACAACCCAAATGTGTTTTCTGTTTAACCTTCAGAGAACTAAGATGATGAGAAACCAATCTACGCCTCAACTGACGACAACGTTAGCAGCTGGTATGATAGCGATGACGCTGAATGTCTATTCTGCAATGGCTACTATTCTCAAGATACACATGGAGAAATTTAATTAAATGTAGGAGTTGTTTCAAATGAGTACATTAGGCTTGTCCTCCCTAGGAAAACGAAGGCTTTAAAAAGATTATGTTCGTCCCTTTTGCTTAAAATTAAAACCAACGAACACTTTCTGGCAATTTACATTTAAGTTTAAAAGTTACTCTTGTTTTCAACTCAAAAATAATGTTTTTTAAATAAAAAAAACTATGCTAAAATGAAGAAAAAAGCTATGTTACATTAATTGTAATGAATTTATTAATTAAAATAAACTATTTTAAACTTTAATTTCATATAAATTTGAACCATTTTCTGTGTAGGTAAAATGTGGAACAATATTTTATGTAATGGGCGACATTTGGAGCACTTTTAGAAATGTTAAAAAACATGACTTCTTACATTTAAAAAATTGCTAAATTTAATGTATATAATGGTTATGTATATAATTAGTTCAGGATCATGTAGGCGAATATATGCCTTATATACTATGATGGTTTGAATGCATTAAGACGACAAAAATGTAACATTGCATGCATCTTTTCTTAGATGGGCGATATTTGGGCCATATGCTTTATTTATTTTACGGATCCCATTTTCTAGCTTATTACTCAAAACCAACTGTCATATTTCTAAATAATGGTTATATTCAGTGAGGTAGTCGTCCTCCTCATTGCTGTCGAATGCTTGAATTTTCTTAGTATTTATACCCAGTCATAATTGGAAGAATCATATTGACTTGTGTTTCAAGCTTAGCAGCTTTTTCTGTATTCTTTAAGATACTAATTTGGTGTTCTTGACAAAAACATTGTTTTAGTTTTAATTTTATTTATTGGTATCCTTTTTTGAGTTATGGCATCATGTTCTTGGGCCCGCCACAAAATCTACATTTGAACAGGTATTTAAAATACAGAAAATAACGTTTCGAGTAGTGTGTGATCTGTAAAACTGACTAGAAGAATTACCTGTAGACGGGCTGATGACTAATATATACTGTTTGTATGCGTGCATACTTTCAATCCTACCTAGTTTTACAGCCCTTACCTATAGATTTGAAACGAAGCACAAACTTATTAACCCTCTAATTCCTAAGTACCGATCGAATGTCCTGAAATACTTAGATATTGCTATAAAGTAGTTGAAGCATTGCAATCAATAAAGAGTGCTACTCTATAGAGGAATACGTGTCCTGGTTGTGAAACGCTGTAAATTCCTTTCATAGGATAGATTTTTAATACATTATACGAGTAGCTCAAAAGTAACATAGAAAGACTTCCTTAGACATGATTTTGTCTATTATCTATGCAATATGTTTGTCTATGATCAGTAAAGGATTTTGGCATTCAATTTGATTTGTGAAAGATCTAAGGTGATAATAAAGTATTTTGTGTTCCACATGTTGGCAGGATTGCCCCCAATTTGAAGTTCAAACAGTTATTGTTGAGGTCAGTGTACAGCCGTTCAGGTTCATCACCCATCAGAACGCTAGAGCTAATATTATGAATGTGAAGCTAATATGATAAAATGCTCATCGTGTTTGCCAATTAACTCCAATCACGTCCTGTTTTCTTAGAGGCGAGACGAATCGTTTAAACTCGAATCTGGAGCATTTATTGGAATGATGTAGATTGATAGTCTGGTAACGTCAAGACGTCAAGTGGCGCTCAGATCGTGCTGGTGGCGTGAGTACCGCTCATTCAATATCTCATTCAATAATATTTGTGCATAAAAATAGACTGCAAGTATTCATAGAACTCATGACACAGTTTTGCTAAAATTATGTCACGTTAAATAAGTTACGTAAATCTGGGATATTGATAATGTAAGTATTAAAAATGGCTGACATTTAATTTAAAATGTGCTTTAATCCACAGTAATTTATTAACTTAGGCTGCTCTTCAACTATGGAAGAAGCATATTGGAATTGTGGTACATCCTGTATGTTCGAAATTTGTTGACTAAAAATAAAATAAAATATTTTAACTCTACAAAAAAGTCTTGAGAAATTTATATTTTTGGTTGCTTTGGAGAATTATATTTCCATCCCTCCCTATTATTATTATTTTTTTAGTCCCCCACAATGTCTTAACATATATGCACCCCTGTTTTATCCATTTAACTTCATGTAATAGTCAAATATTCCAGTTCAATATTTTTTCATTTCTTTATTAAACAATATTCTAAAAACTGCTCTAATCGGTTTGATTAGATCTTTGCTATTTATAGGCTAATATATGCTTGAAAAAATTACTCAAATACCAAACCTCTAAACGTTTTTATTCATAATTTTAGGAGATTATATTTGTGTCTAATTAAGTTAAAACAGTGATACAACATATAGATATTTTATTTTGAAAAACAAAACGCAAGGGCAGTAATTTATAAAATACAAGACTCTATATATCTAGAGGATCTTTCTATGTTAAAAATGTTTGGTTTATAAAATATTCCTAAAAACGCCTAGAGTGATTTGTGTTTTTGGTTTTAAAGTAATTTTTAAAAGGCTGTAAAGATTTTATTATAAATTTTACCGTGTGGTTAAAGTGGTTACAGAACACGCAAACCATAAAAGCGTACACATTTAATTCAAAAACTAACTTTTATTTTTCTCCTTTGCCAAAATACAAAATAAAAATATGGACCTGTTCTACTTAAAAATTTACAGAAACCTTTCTTAGCATGGACACGTTGATATCCTATACACATAATGTAAAGAGAGAATATTTGGACACTATTTATACTAAACACCATATTTATAGTAAAATTTCCAAACTAACATTCTTACACTTGGGCTTTTGTCTGCCGGTTCACACCACGTCACACAATTTTAATCTTGAAATACTATTCCGCCCTCGCTGTGTAGAGACATGTTTCACAACAAGTTGTCTCTAAATGAGCGGGCTCTACCCTGGCTCTCTTACTGGCGTCGCATCGTACAATGCTTTGTCGCGCTTAACTATAACACACGTACACGTACACAGGACAGGTATGCCGTTAGGTAACACTGATACCGACTTGGCCAACCGCTGTGGCGCGGCGGCCTCATTCTCAATGTCCACTACCCTACTGTCGATGCCGCTGCCGCCGCCGCTGCTGGTGCGGTACGGTACACCGGAGACTTCCGTGGTTCAGAACTGTACAACTCTCTGGTCACCAGTGGTAACTGAGCTGGACACCTATTTGAGCTGTTAATACCACTTTAAAGTTGGTTTGGACTGTTTAT
The DNA here is from genome assembly GCF_021130785.1 of Homalodisca vitripennis. Classification (NCBI taxonomy): domain Eukaryota; kingdom Metazoa; phylum Arthropoda; class Insecta; order Hemiptera; family Cicadellidae; genus Homalodisca; species Homalodisca vitripennis. The sequence continues at coordinate 199,634,830 of NC_060208.1, forward strand.
AACACGTGACACATGGTACGTTGGCGTTTGAAATACATGCTTCGTGTTCAGTACAATTGCTTGTATACACGGTAAAGTTTTTTCACTATGAATGTTTTATTTGTTTATTTATTCCAACTGCATACACCATTTTTTTTATGAACAAAATACAGTATTTAAGAAAGCTATTGCTTACAAGCAAAAGTAATTACAATACTGTAAATAGTGGAGTCAAAATGTGCAAAGGTTCAATAAATAGTAGAAAAAACAAAAAAAAGAAACAAGAAAGATTACAATTAAAGGTATATATCGCAACAATAACAATTGGCTTAATATACAAAATAATAAAGCAAAGTCAATACAGATTGTTTCCTTGAATAAATAACAAGGGATTTAGCTAAGAAATCCTAATAATAATAATAATAAACAAAAATAACGTAAATAATCTATGCTATTAAGAATAACTAAATAACATTTAAAGAAATAACAGTTAAAACTTTACATAAATAACAGCAATATACTATGAAAATTTAACAACTAAATAGATTTTGAGTCTCAATAATAATATACTGGAGAAAAAATATCGATAGAAATTGCCAAATTATAATAATAACAAAATAAGATAAACAATAGCAAATATATAACAAATAAACATAAAAAAGTACTTTGAACAGCAGGAAACAAACCAAACACGAACAAATGAGCCACAACAAGACTAATCCTCACTCTAATGTTTACTAATGTTCAACGGTTTCGTCTAGTAACGGTTACTATAAATGTAAATAGTGTCGTGAATGAAGTGTTAAAGTGTGAGTATAATTAGTGAATGAGTTGTAACTTTGTTACTGACAAAGATTCAATATTCCTCAACAAGTTATTAACCTTAGTTCTCAGGCCTAGTTCTGGCTGGTGTTACCTCTGTCATCTGATTCTCACCGAGTGAAAACGTAAACTTAGTTACATCCCACGGGATATTCGATAAATAAATTAATTGTGGAACCAACAAAGCAGATATAAATATAAATGACATTGGGAAACGGGAACACTAAAACACACAATTATAAAATATTTGGAAAACGAAATTATGAAAGTTAGAAATAAGAGTGTACTGTAATTATATTTAAATCATGAGGAAAACGAAGTTTTCGGTCATATTTTCCTTACATCAAATGAACTACTGATAAAATAGGTAGAATATTACAATGACGTAATATAAAACATAATATTAAAGCCGGCTAAAACATTGTAGAACTATTTGACACAGCTCAACTGTGTAAGCCATTAATGTACTGTAGTCGTGACTCACTCTATGTTGGAGAAACGACGAGTTCAATACGTACACGCTGGTTACACATTAGTTATTCAAAGCAAATTTTCCTTTATTGCCACTCAACATATTACAAGCATTGGCTTGAGTCAATAAATTATAAATCATCCTATATATATAACATAAGTTGAATAAACTCCTTAACATTATAATAAGACTTGAAAACTAAGAACTTTTTTCAAACTCCAAAAACTTATTGATAATCATTTCCATCCTGCGGTTTGTCGGGGAGTGTGTTGAAAAATATAACTGAATTATAGAACATTTAGTTAAAAAAAGAAGTTTTATGATGGGAAATGTTAAATTTGTTTTTGTTTCCGATCTGATATTTAGATTATGGAACAAGGTGTTGAAAAGATCCAGGGTTTTGTTTAAAGTAAAGTAGGATATGGGAATGTAAATTGAGAGAAATGTAAGTATTTTTAATGAGTCGAATAAGTTACACGAAACGTGAGGGTAGAAACACGTTGGCCTTAGCTAAATACAGTAACAACACCAATAATGCATTACAATTTGATGAAACAAAAGTACTTCAAAAATTACATTTTGCTATTCAAGAGTAGTACGAAAAACAAAAAAATAATCAAGAAAGTAGAGAACTTTAACAAAGGAGACAGCGTGGAATTATCAAAAAGCTGGCAGCTTATGATAAAGAGCCCATATTGTTCGTTGATTGGTTGACCTTCAGCCCATCAAGAGACAGCTCCGCCCGCTTGAACTCTCTGTTATAAACAGACATGTATTATTGGTAGTTCCGATTAACCGAAAGGTGTAATTGTCGTGTTATCAATATTTGTACTTGTCAGGTGACATTAAAACAGACTTGTGACAAGTGTATGGTGTTTACACCAAACTATTATGGTATTCATAATAACCGAGTATTATTATCTTGGTTATTATGTTATTAGACAACTACTACTTATTCGTTACGGCTGTGCAGTAATGATACTGGTTACTTAGTAAATAGCTATTTATTTACTTATCTTGTTAATGTTTACCACACTAATGATTATTATTAGCTATTTATAATATTTGCCATCTAGTACTAATCCAATACGTCACTACTGTTTTCAATTTGTTTATATGTATTGTTATTTTTCTATTGATAAGCCTAGCTATCTTAATTACATTATATTCTGAATGTAAAAAGGGTTTACTGTTGAATGAATAAATATTAAGATTGAATAAGGCCACTGCAGTAGTACTAGTACTCTTATAGTGTTTAATTGTGTCCATTCACCAGCTACAGTTGACTTGGGCACGTGTATAGTTTACAACCAGCCTCTAATTATCTTGAACCGAGTCATCAGTCCCACTCATTGTATCTACTACTGGTAATGACAATCCAACGGACGTGATAGTCGGAAGTAGTCCAACGACTTTTTAACAACAGATTTATATAAAAAAGATGCAATGTATTGGACTTTTGTCTATTGGTAATCTACCTTTTTTTAGCACAGGACGTCAAAATTCTGGATGGTTCCTTCGTTCCGGTTTAACCCACACAGCAAAATCCGATACTTGATTTATATCCGGGCAACCCTCTGAATGGATTTTCAAGAGCGACACATCACTAACTGCAAATGTTGAGATGTAGGGGTGGAACGGTGGATCGATAAGTCTACTAAGGAGGACTGTTGGAGGGAGTGGAGCTGTTTTAGTGTTAAAGGTTGTTGCTAAAGTGGATATGAGGAAGTGCTTTAATCTGTCAGCTTTAACTGGAGAACCTGGAACAGAGCTGGTCTACCCTTCTTCCATGGTCACATGACTGAGATATAATGCCCGCTGTCCCTTCCAAATAGAATCTCGTCAGGAGGCGACTCCTACACCCAAACTCACCCATCCTGAATATCTTGTCACTCCCGATGCAGGTGCAAAGGTCCTGAGGATCTTCCTCAGAAGTTCCTCAGGATCTTGTCTTAAATAAACAAAATCCTACTTTTTCTTAGCAGGTTCCGCTGCCGGAAGGACCTTTCGAACATCTCAGGTATTGTTGTTCCGTAACTCCATTTAATTTTCTTTAAAATCCATTTCATCTGTTGGGTCGGATTTTTACAACATCAAGGATTTCGTAAAAAAAACTACCGGGATCAAGTCTGGGACTGAGGCACGACGGGCATAAAGTTTTTATCCAATAACTACAAATGACCACTGCGGACTGGAGGGGCACGTTGTCTGGTAAAGCACCCACTTCCTGCCTAATCTAATCCCGGACCTCTTCCTCTTTACAGACCCACACAAATTCAGGGGCACAAAAAAGCACAATTAATTGCCCCATCTTGTAAGAGAAAATAGTAGTTGGATAATAAACACCACGGCAGTCAAATTTTGCAAGCTTTTTCTAATATTGAAGAACTGTCACTTCAGTTCTTAGTGATAATCTGAACTTTGTGCCAATAACTCCACGTCTCGACCTCAGCAAAGACACTATATCAAACCTTTTCATCGTCAACCATTTGCAGAAGTTCGAGACAAACCCGGACTCAGTTTTGTTTGTCGTTCTCGTGGTACGACGTCCACGATTCGAACTCAAAATAGAGTCCACTCTGGTAATATGTTCTTTGCCAGTCAGGGTCTTGAAGAATGGTCATTTTCCGATGATGCTCGCCTTCTTTGGATGTTCTATACCACTCTGACAGTGCGATCTATTCACACATCCTTTCCAAAAAGTCTCTTGAAGTATCTGACAAATACTAAAAATTCGTATAGTTTCACACAAATTCGTGCTCTTTTTTGTATGTACTACGAAATGCTTGTTTTACCAAAACTGTTACAATACACAAACTACTAATTGCCTCTCTGATGACGACATCCACTGTTCACAACCGTATCAATTCTCGGCATTCCGTTCGTGGGAAATACAAACAGTCCTGGAACTTTTTGATCATCCTTTGTACCTATCGGTTTACCAACTGTTGCGTTGAAATGTATTACAGAAGGAGTGATTTATTACCGCGCACAACAAGATCGATAGTTACTCTATCCCTTATGCGCCGGAGTGTCTATAAACATGGGAGCGTCAGTGTGTCTAACCGCCTGGATTGTGTTAGTCAGCCCGAGAGTTCGGCATTCCTGGTGTGTGGGTGTCTTGATTTAACTATATAACTACAAGGTAGGAGTACCCCATGCCACGTGTCGCGAAACAGGCTTCGCTAAGATTCAATGCAAAATTTCGAGTCTGTAGCTCATTTAATTATTTACAGAGAAAACTACAGATCGTGGATGGCAAACATTTTTGTATCCCCTGACCAACAATACAGGAATTGTGTCAGCTTACTGAGTGATAGGTCTCTACGACGCTCAGCCTAACTCCATGGTTGAACAGTGGACATGCAAAATCTTTGAACTGACTCTTGTATACATAAAAAGTGACGTTTCATGCAAATCTGCAAGTCTACAGATGAAATCTTTCTCAAAATATCTGTCCACATAATACATTCTCATTTTTTTTTCAAAAAATTTGGTTAAATATCAGTGTTGAAATAATCGAAGTCTACACAACATAAAACAATGTTGGATGTGAAATTTATTTATTCTGCTATTTTCTTGTTTCCACCATGGTTACCCACAAGATCAATGTAAAAATATTCGGTAACGCTCAGCCAAGTCCCTTGGAGTGACAGGCACCAACATGATACTCAGCGTTCCTAGTATGAAAATGAATCGTAATGGACAATTTTAAGTCTTTGGGTCAGTTCGTTTTCGATATGTAGTGCGGACAGGCAGACATTAATTTTTGTAGCCCCACAAGTGATATGCTTCGCTAACGTTCAGACAATTATTAGAGCAAACTGTTGGTTTGTCCTGCAAAGTATGACGTGATATCTGCATATTTTTCATCCCTCTTCACCGATTGGATTGATTTTGGTTTTAAGTTGTTCTATATGCTGTATGAATGAGGATTATCCATTTCAGTCCTTCCCCTTTTGCAGGTCGTGACCTTTCCTTGATCTTATACACTTTTAAAAAGGCAACTTGAAAGTTATATTGAGTACTATAGTATTAGCAAATAGTGAATGCGGCTGGGGAGGAGGTCGTTTTACACTACCACACACTCAGATCCACAAATAAAAGTGCAGATGTCACCGATTAACCAACAACTACTTAGTCCTTTAGCTGCAGTCCTGAATTGTTAATACTGTAACCATGCCGTCTAGAGATGGTTATCGGGGAGATGATAAAACATATTATTGTATCATTTTCACCTGGGCTTGGTGATACAAAAAACTTATTTATTGTGCAGTGGTAACAAGTGGCGAGTAGCGGGAGCTGGCATCACCTCGGGTGGTAGTCACCGGTAAGTGGTAGTGGTAAAACTACACAACATAGGTCCGCGGTACCGCACCGTTACCCATTCTACTCGATGTACCGTACAGATTGCCAATTCATTACTGTGCCGTGGTCGGCGCCACCTACGCGACACTGCGGTACTGTACTGCGGTTACTAGGCAACAGCGGCCAGAAGCTTGGTCTATTCATTCGTATACTATTCTTGTACATGTGATGGACGAATTATAAAAAAAGACTAGATGATCATTTGAATTTTCTCACAGCGAAATAATGCTTACATTTTATTAATCGTATACTAAAGGAAATAGTAACATTGCCTTCTCAAACAGTTAAACTATCTCTCGATGCTGAACTCGTACAAAAGGATCTGATGGATATTCTGTAGCCCTAAAACATTTTAATCTGTAAAGACATATTTTCCAAAAATGACCTTACCAAATAAAATCCTTTAATAAAAAACCTGTGGGAAATAAGCGAGTTTTTCATTGTAGCTACACAATTGGTTCTAAACGTCCTACGTAACTTTCATTTAGAGATACGATGCAGCTGACCTATAGGCAACAATTTACAATCACTCTCCTTTCTTCACGTCTACCAGTAGCTTGTTACTTCAGAAATTCCTGATCGTAAAGGTTACCCTTTAGGCTTGTAAGAAATAAGAGAGTTTTTCATTGTAGCTACACAATTGGATCTAAGGCTCCTACGTAACTGTCATTTGGAGATACAATGCAGCTGACCTATAGGCAACAATTTACAATCACTCTCCTTTCTTCACGTCTACCAGTAGCTTGTTTCTTCAGAAATTCCTGATCGTAAAGGTTACCCTCTAGGCTTATAAGAAATAAGCGAGTTTTTCATTGTAGCTACACAATTGGATCTAAAAGTCCTACGTAACTTTCATTCGGAGATACAATGCAGCTGACCTATAGGCAACAATTTACAATCACTCTCCTTTCTTCACGTCTACCAGTAGCTTGTTTCTTCAGAAATTCCTGATCGTAAAGGTTACCCTCTAGGCTTATAAGAAATAAGCGAGTTTTCATTTGTAGCTACACAATTGGATCTAAAGGTCCTACGTAACTTTCATTCGGAGATACAATGCCGGCTGACCTATAGGTCTCTCTCTTGCCTACAATCTACAATCACTCCCCTTTCTTCACGTCTACCAGTAGCTTGTTTCTTCAGAAATTCCTGATCGTAAAGGTTACCCTCTAGGCTTATAAGAAATAAGCGAGTTTTCATTGTAGCTACACAATTGGATCTAAAGGTCCTACGTAACTTTCATTCGGAGATACAATGCAGCTGACCTTTAAGCAACAATTTACAATCACTCTCCTTTCTTCACGTCTACCAGTAGCTTGTTTCTTCAGAAATTCCTGATCGTAAAGGTTACCCTGTAGGCTTATAAGAAATAAGCGAGTTTTCATTGTAGCTACACAATTGGATCTAAAGGTCCTACGTAACTTTCATTCGGAGATACAATGCAGCTGACCTTTAAGCAACAATTTACAATCACTCTCCTTTCTTCACGTCTACCAGTAGCTTGTTTCTTCAGAAATTCCTGATCGTAAAGGTTACCCTGTAGGCTTATAAGAAATAAGCGAGTTTTTCATTGTAGCTACACAATTGGATCTAAAGGTCCTACGTAACTTTCATTTAGAGATACAATGTAGCTGACCTATAGGCAACAATCTACAATCACTCCCCTTTCTTCACGTCTACTAGTAGCTTATTTTTGCAGCAATTGTAAATCAGTGATTATTATTGGCTGCTTTAAGAAATAATTCACCTTAAAACGTCCTTTGGAATTCCCCAATAATTTCCAATGAGTCCCATCAAATTCTATGAGAAACTGAGTGCTTAGTTCTGTTTGAAATGTATAACGATAAAAATTTTAATATCTAAAGAAGTTTCAGTAATGTAAGTTTCAGTAATTGAGTCCTTGTCGTCAAAATAATTTATAAAAAAAACAAGAATTTAAAATCTAGGAAACATCCTAGAAGTGTGTTATGTAGGTTCAGATGCGTAGTGGATATAGCCTCTGATTGTAACGTCAATTAATATAATAATTATTAATATGAATGACGACAAATATTGATTAGGCAATGCGATTTTAATCGATTATTGTTGCAAACAATTCGGCGAATGTCACAATGATTGCCAAATCTCTTTGTCAATTATAACCGTTTCATCTGCCCGTTGCATTATTCAATGCAATTATTTCTTTATATCAGGATGCATGTTGAATATCGATATAAATAAGTACATCGATAATCAGATTGCATGTTGGATCTATAAATAGATTATTGCGCTAATAAATGATTATAGTGTACCAGAATGGTTGATGCATGTTAATATATTATAAACGGTTATATTCCAAAAGTCGTGTTTGATCTTTACGTTGATTATTGTTGCATGTCATGTATTAAAGTAGAAGAAAATATTATTAATGGGTTATTCGCATTGATTTAAATTATTTCTCTACATTAATGTACATAACAGACAGTCTAATGTCTGTATCTATTATTGCTCTAACATTATTTTTCTGTGTTTGAATGAACAATATATACACTGTTGCCAGAAAAGTTTAGGGACACCCCACATAAAGTGATATACTACTTGTGTCCCTATACTAACAGCAGATTGGCTAAATCTATATATTTCCCCATTAACGCAGTGAAAACGAAGTATTTTGGTGTGACTTTCATTAATTTATGTATAAAATCTTTCAAAATATGAAATCAGTTGCCAAAATAGCATTTATTTACTCCATATCTTATGTTAAAACAACGTACCAATTATTAAGATGATTGGACATTTATTTTAGAAGTTATAAATTTTAATATTTCAAAAAACAGGTGTTTCCTCCAAATGTTTAAAATCACAAAAAAGTTCACATTTTGAAAGATTTTATACATACAGTAATGAAAGTCACACCAAAATAATTGTTTTCACTGCGTTAATGGGGAAATATAATATAGAGTTAGCCAATCTGCTGTTAGTATAGGGACATAAGTAGTATATCACTTTATGTGGGGTGTCCCTAAACTTTCTGGCAACACTGTACGTACGTCAGATACAATGTCAAATCTATGTGTCGATTATTGTTACAATACAGTTTTACTATATTCAAGAATGGATAATTCGTATCGATATAAATGAAACAAATAATTGTTTTACGCCAGAAATAAATCGAATCTCTGTATATACCGTTGTTACTAATAGTTTTTACTGTGTTTCAGAATTAGTAGTACAAAAATGTTAGTTTAAACAGAACGTTGTCAGATCTGTGTATCGATTATTACTGCAAGACGTTATGACTGTGTCAGAGTGAGCAGTGTGTATCGATATAAGTAACTGCTCTACACAAGTTTAATGTGTCAAGTGACAGCCGGGAATCTTGACATCGTTAGTAGGCCAGTGACGTTATGACTGTGTCAGAGTGAGCAGTGTGTATCGATATAAGTAACTGCTCTACACAAGTTTAATGTGTCAAGTGACAGCAGGAAATCTTGACATCGTTAGTAGGCCAGTGACGTTATGACTGTGTCAGAGTGAGCAGTGTGTATCGATATAAGTAACTGCTCTACACAAGTTTAATGTGTCAAGTGACAGCCGGGAATCTTGACATCGTTAGTAGGCCAGTGACGTTATGACTGTGTCAGAGTGAGCAGTGTGTATCGATATAAGTAACTGCTCTACACAAGTTTAATGTGTCAAGTGACAGCCGGGAATCTTGACATCGTTAGTAGGCCAGTGACGTTATGACTGTGTCAGAGTGAGCAGTGTGTATCGATATAAGTAACTGCTCTACACAAGTTTAATGTGTCAAGTGACAGCAGGAAATCTTGACATCGTTAGTAGGCCAGTGACGTTATGACTGTGTCAGAGTGAGCAGTGTGTATCGATATAAGTAACTGCTCTACACAAGTTTAATGTGTCAAGTGACAGCAGGAAATCTTGACATCGTTAGTAGGCAAGTGACGTTATGACTGTGTCAGAGTGAGCAGTGTGTATCGATATAAGTAACTGCTCTACACAAGTGTAATGTGTCAAGTGACAGCAGGAAATCTTGACATCGTTAGTAGGCCAGTGACGTTATGACTGTGTCAGAGTGAGCAGTGTGTATCGATATAAGTAACTGCTCTACACAAGTTTAATGTGTCAAGTGACAGCCGGGAATCTTGACATCGTTAGTAGGCCAGTGACGTTATGACTGTGTCAGAGTGAGCAGTGTGTATCGATATAAGTAACTGCTCTACACAAGTGTAATGTGTCAAGTGACAGCCGGGAATCTTGACATCGTTAGTAGGCCCAGTGACGTTATGACTGTGTCAGAGTGAGCAGTGTGTATCGATATAAGTAACTGCTCTACACAAGTTTAATGTGTCAAGTGACAGCCGGGAAATCTTGACATCGTTAGTAGGCCCAGTGACGTTATGACTGTGTCAGAGTGAGCAGTGTGTATCGATATAAGCTCTACACTGACTGACATCGTTGGTGGGCCAGTGACGTTATGACTGTGTGAGCAGTGTGTATCGATATAAGTAACTGACTCATCGTAAGTGTAAGTGACAGCCGGGCGACATCGTTAGTAGCCCAGTGACGTTATGACTGTGTCAGAGTGAGCAGTGTGTATCGATATAAGTAACTGCTCTACACAAGTTTAATGTGTCAAGTGACAGCCGGGAATCTTGACATCGTTAGTAGGCCAGTGACGTTATGACTGTGTCAGAGTGAGCAGTGTGTATCGATATAAGTAACTGCTCTACACAAGTTTAATGTGTCAAGTGACAGCCGGAATCTTGACATCGTTAGTAGGCCAGTGACGTTATGACTGTGTCAGAGTGAGCAGTGTGTATCGATATAAGTAACTGCTCTACACAAGTTTAATGTGTCAAGTGACAGCCGGGAATCTTGACATCGTTAGTAGGCCAGTGACGTTATGACTGTGTCAGAGTGAGCAGTGTGTATCGATATAAGTAACTGCTCTACACAAGTTTAATGTGTCAAGTGACAGCCGGGAATCTTGACATCGTTAGTAGGCCAGTGACGTTATGACTGTGTCAGAGTGAGCAGTGTGTATCGATATAAGTAACTGCTCTACACAAGTTTAATGTGTCAAGTGACAGCCAGGAAATCTTGACATCGTTAGTAGGCCAGTGACGTTATGACTGTGTCAGAGTGAGCAGTGTGTATCGATATAAGTAACTGCTCTACACAAGTTTAATGTGTCAAGTGACAGCCGGAATCTTGACATCGTTAGTAGGCCAGTGACGTTATGACTGTGTCAGAGTGAGCAGTGTGTATCGATATAAGTAACTGCTCTACACAAGTTTAATGTGTCAAGTGACAGCCAGGAATCTTGACATCGTTAGTAGGCCAGTGACGTTATGACTGTGTCAGAGTGAGCAGTGTGTATCGATATAAGTAACTGCTCTACACAAGTTTAATGTGTCAAGTGACAGCCGGGAATCTTGACATCGTTAGTAGGCCAGTGACGTTATGACTGTGTCAGAGTGAGCAGTGTGTATCGATATAAGTAACTGCTCTACACAAGTTTAATGTGTCAAGTGACAGCCGGCAATCTTGACATCGTTAGTAGGCCAGTGACGTTATGACTGTGTCAGAGTGAGCAGTGTGTATCGATATAAGTAACTGCTCTACACAAGTTTAATGTGTCAAGTGACAGCCGGAAATCTTGACATCGTTAGTAGGCCAGTGACGTTATGACTGTGTCAGAGTGAGCAGTGTGTATCGATATAAGTAACTGCTCTAGACAAGTTTAATGTGTCAAGTGACAGCCGGAAATCTTGACATCGTTAGTGGGCAAGTGACGTTATGACTGTGTCAGAGTGAGCAGTGTGTATCGATATAAGTAACTGCTCTACACAAGTTTAATGTGTCAAGTGACAGCCGGGAATCTTGACATCGTTGGTAGGCCAGTGACGTTATGACTGTGTCAGAGTGAGCAGTGTGTATCGATATAAGTAACTGCTCTACACAAGTTTAATGTGTCAAGTGACAGCCGGGAAATCTTGACATCGTTAGTAGGCCAGTGACGTTATGACTGTGTCAGAGTGAGCAGTGTGTATCGATAAAAGTAACTGCTCTACACAAGTTTAATGTGTCAAGTGACAGCCGGAAATCTTGACATCGTTAGTAGGCCAGTGACGTTATGACTGTGTCAGAGTGAGCAGTGTGTATCGATAAAAGTAACTGCTCTACACAAGTTTAATGTGTCAAGTGACAGCCGGGAATCTTGACATCGTTAGTGGGCCAGTGACGTTATGGATATTTTATAAACTACCGTAACGTCATCTGTTCGTAACGTTTATTATACAAATAGAAACATCAGAAAACGTATTAGTTATTTCGAGCTTATTTATAATACGAGACATATCATTGTTCGGCTTTATTAGTTATTAATATTGTATAGTCCTGTACTCATAACTTTAACACAGTGCTGCGAAGTATCAACAGTATACCCAGGCCTAGGTGCATTAAATAACAGTTTATTTCCAGTATCACAGGCTTGCAATGGTATGTCTTGTACTGTACCACCACCGACGGACGTAGCGTCGTTTCCATCAAGGACATTCGCTGTACCGTAAACTCTACACGACTCCAGGTAATAGTCTAAGAATAGAACAGCGATGACGGAGAAGTACGTAATCTCCAAGTAGGAACATGAACTTGCAGTTGGGCGAGACAATTTGCCCGAGCCGCCCACACGGGACGAGGGATTGACTTATAGCCCGGCCCGGCACGGAGCGGCAGCGGTAGTGTACGTGTACAGTGCATTACCATACAATGTGTGACGTAGGCGCATGTCCTGCATGCGCCCGGGAATTGTTTTGTTTATATAAACAATAAATTGTGTTTACATCATAATTTCAGGAGGAGAACCACTCACTGTGGTGGCCAGGACATCCTGAGTTTTTGAGGTGACAATGGTACGACTAAAGTTGTGATGTAATAGAGTATCGTTTGGGATATGGAATATCACTCACTGTGGTGGCCCGGTCATTCCGAGTTTGGAGGTGACAATGGTACGACTAAAGGTGTGATGTAATAGAGTATCGTTTGGGATATGGAATATCACTCACTGTGGTGGCCCGGTCATTCCGAGTTTGGAGGTGACAATGGTACGACTAAAGGTGTGATGTAATAGAGTATCGTTTGGGATATGGAATATCACTCACTGTGGTGGCCAAGGTCATTCCGAGTTTGGAGGTGACAATGGTACGACTAAAGGTGTGATGTAATAGAGTATCGTTTGGGATATGGAATATCACTCACTGTGGTGGCCCAGACATTCCGAGTTTGGAGGTGACAATGGTACGACTAAAGTTGTGATGTAATAGAGTATCGTTTGGGATATGGAATATCACTCACTGTGGTGGCCCAGACATTCCGAGTTTGGAGGTGACAATGGTACGACTAAAGGTGTGATGTAATAGAGTATCGTTTGGGATATGGAATATCACTCATTGTGGTGGCCCGGACATTCCGAGTTTGGAGGTGACAATGGTACGACTAAAGGTTATGATGTAATAGAGTATCGTTTGGGATATGGAATATCACTCACTGTGGTGGCCCAAGACATTCCGAGTTTGGAGGTGACAATGGTACGACTAAAGGTGTGATGTAATAGAGTATCGTTTGGGATATGGAATATCACTCACTGTGGTGGCCCAAGACATCCCGAGTTTGGAGGTGACAATGGTACGACTAAAGGTGTGATGTAATAGAGTATCGTTTGGGATATGGAATATCACTCACTGTGGTGGCCCGGACATTCCGAGTTTGGAGGTGACAATGGTACGACTAAAGGTGTGATGTAATAGAGTATCGTTTGGGATATGGAATATCACTCACTGTGGTGGCCCAGACATTCCGAGTTTGGAGGTGACAATGGTACGACTAAAGGTGTGATGTAATAGAGTATCGTTTGGGGTATGGAATATCACTCACTGTGGTGGCCAAGACATCCCGGGTTCGGAGGTGGCAAGGGTACGACTAAAGGTTATGATGTAATAGAGTATCGTTTGGGATATGGAATATCACTCACTGTGGTGTCCAAGACATCCCGAGATCGGAGGTGACAATGGTACGACTAAAGTTATGATGTAATAGAGTATCGTTTGGGATATGGAATATCACTCACTGTGGTGTCCAAGACATCCCGAGTTCGGAGGTGGCAATGGTACGACTAAAGGTGTGATGTAATAGAGTATCGTTTGGGGTATGGAATATCACTCACTGTGGTGGCCAAGACATCCCGGGTTCGGAGGTGGCAAGGGTACGACTAAAGTTATGATGTAATAGAGTATCGTTTGGGATATGGAATATCACTCACTGTGGTGTCCAAGACATCCCGGGTTCGGAGGTGACAATGGTACGACTAAAGTTATGATGTAATAGAGTATCGTTTGGGATATGGAATATCACTCACTGTGGTGTCCAAGACATCCCGAGTTCGGAGGTGGCAATGGTACGACTAAAGTTGTGATGTAATAGAGCAATGTTTGGAATATTCACGTAATGCGGGTTTTACATTTAAAGTAACGTGGATTTTTGGCACTCTCAAGTAAATATTGTAAAGTTTCTATAACTTTTAAAATATGTTTGTAATTTAAACGACATAACAATCCGTGAATAAAATAAGAACAATCCTTTTTTTCAAGACTTGTGGACTCTCTACATCTCTCTCTTTCTTTAAAATTACCATTTTTTAATCACAATTTGAAAGCAATAAATTTTTATTCATCTATAGGATGATTCAGTTGTGATAAATTTTCTATTTCATAATATCCGGTTTAGTAATCTATATTTCCTTATGATGCCAACGATTGCGTCTTTCTCTTGTAGTTTCCCTGAGTGTTTTTCCTGCTGTTGACCAAGACAATTCGTTGGAGCATCGTTGTTTCCTGCTTTAGCAAGAACACAGTTGTGGGCTACGACCCGAGGACCGAGGAATAATCAAGTTAAATAAAAATCAACTATATGACTCTTATGATTACCATACTCTTTGATTAACTCATTCTGGTGAAGTGTGGAAAATTTGTTAATACTGCTCGAATCAATTTAACTCAAGTCGATACAAAATATAAATCCATTTCCATACTCCGCTCTTATTGCCCTGGGAATTTAAATTTTTTACAAAACCAAAGCATGAATTCGAATTATTATTGGAGCTTAACATTGCGTTTATGAAGGCCTATTGACTTATCTTCGTGATTGCATAACAATCGTAGCAGCTAAAAATAGTGATAAATAACAATAGCAAACAAAGTATGCGCCATGAAAAATATATTTAAGTTTTAAATATTATTATTAAATTGAACAAATTTTTACCTGTTTTAAAAAGGGTGATTCGTATAAAAGTCCGAATTTTTCAGGGCTGGTAGATTATGTAAATACACACATTTTTTGCCCAATGTATATATATATATATATACAGGGTGATTCGGTTTAGTGTTACCGGCACTTTCTGAGCTGATTGTACTATAAAAAAATAAAGAAAAAAAGTTCATATAAACATGGGTCCGGAAATGCTTCCTTACTGGGTTATGGCCAATTGAAGATTTCACCAAAAATTGTGTGCAGGAGGTCAAATGATGATTTGCCGCGTGTTTATGAAGAGATATTTATAGGCGAATGCAACTTTTTCTAACGGATTTTTAGATGAGACATTGAATAAAGTTCATCTCATAGCTGTATCTCATTTAGTTTTTTTGTTATACTACAAAAAACAGAAATAAAATAATTTTGAAAACACTTTTTTAAGGTTTAACGGACAATTAATTTGTTAAATAGGCATTGAAGACCCACATTTTTACAAAGAAACTTGCAGAAATTTAATTCTGAATAAAATTATGTGCCACACGGCTATTAACAGCGAAGTATTAGTTTCTGGAATTTAATTTTACAACAAACATTCTACCAAGCAAGAAATACGTATTTAGTAAATAAACACCGTAATGTAATGATATAAGGTACACAAATAATTGATTAGCATACAATTGTAAAATTACGATTTAATAGATTAATGCTCAACTAAAAAACAATAATACTATTACTTTTTAGGACTATCCAAATGGTTTACATCATGTACCTCTACATATCTTTGTCACGTTAGCTTTACAGAAGGTAAATTATGTTTTTATAAGTTCGTATCACAAATCAGCTGTTCAACAATACACTGCAATTTATTGAGGAATCCAAATTATTTGTACCAATTCTGTACTAGTTTAATGAGTGCAATTTAATACAATTAATTTACTACTCGTTTGTTAGTGAAGTGTATTTTAAAGTAACTTACTATCACAATTGCAATGCCTTTGTTATTTACAACGGAAGAATATGCCGACATGGTATTTGTCTTAGGCGTTTGTGACGGAAATGCAACCGCTGCTACTGCAGAATACCGAAGACGATTTCCTAATCGCAGAGTTCCAAACCCAAAAAACGATCAGTGGATCATTTCGTACCCTAAGAGTAACAGGTAAAACTTCCTAGTATTAATAATTATCGGGATCGCCCTGCCCAGAATAATGTAGATATGGAAGAGGCTATAATCATGGCTACTGAACGCAGTCCTGGTGTCAGTACACGGCGTCTTTTCTAGGCGATTCGCAGTGTCTCAGTCTGAAGTATGGAGAACTTTGCGCAAAAATAGCATGTTCCCTTACCATAAACAACAAGTTCAAAGTATTCAACCAACAGATCCTCCTCTTCGATTGGAATTTTGCAACTGGTTAATTAGAAAACCGTCAACATCATAGAACCATTTTTATTCACTGATGAAGCTCAATTTACCCGAGATGGGCGTCAACAAACCTTCACAATGAACACACTTTGGGCAGAGGGGAAATCCACATAGTACAATCGTGCGCAACTTTCAACACAGATTTAGTGTAAATGTATGGTGTGGACTCATTCATGATCGATTAATAGGACCATTCATTCTCCGAGGACATCTAAATTCCCGCATGTACCTAGAATTCCTTACAGAACAACTACCACTATTATTAGAAGATGTTCCATTAGCAGCAAGGTGCAATATTATTTATCAACATGATGGTGCCCCCTGCCCACTTTTCCCATAATGTAACAATGCACTTAAACGAGCAGTTTCCCGGGCGATGGATTGGTCGCGGTGGACCACACACTTGGCCACCAAGATCACCAGATCTAACTCCATTAGATTTCTGTATATGGGGTTGGATGAAGAACCTGGTGTACCAGGAAAAAGTAAATACACGTGAAGAGTTAATAAATCGAATTGAAGATGCCGCCGCACAAATCAAAAAACAATCGTGCAGCGTTGCGGAGGATAACTCGATCAATCAGAAAGCGAGCTGCTAAGTGTATTGAAGTACAAGGACTGATTTTTGAACACCTGTTATGAAAGTGGTACGTAGTATTATAAGCTTTAGATTGAAAAACAATAATTTATTTAAAACTTAATTTAAATTGCATCCTAATAAATCTTATGTGTAGGCTACTCTATGTCATTAAAATGCGGTTTTCCTTTGCTTTGGAATTTCTTGCTTGGTAGAATGTTTGTTGTAAAATTAAATTCCAGAAACTAAATACTTCGCTGTTAATAGCCGTGTAGCACATAATTTTATTCAGAATTAAATTTTCTGCAAGTTTTTCTTTGTAAAAATGTGGGTCTTCAATGCCTATTTAACAAAATAATTGTCCGTTTTAAACCTTAAAAAAGTGTTTTCAAAATTATTTTATTTCTGTTTTTTGTAGTATAACAAAAAAAACTAAATGGAAGATACAGCTATGAGAAGAACTTTATTCAATTTCTCATCTAAAAATCCGTTAGAAAAAGTTGCATTCGCCTATAAATATCTCTTCATAAACACGCGGCAAAATCATCATTTGACCTCCTGCACACAATGTTTGGTGAAATCTTCAATTGGCCATAACCCAGTAAGGAAGCATTTCCGGACCCCATGTTTATATGAACTTTCTTCTTTATATTTTTTATAGTACAATCAGCTCAGAAAGTGCCGGTAACACTAACCGAATCACCCTGTATATATATATATATATATATATATATATATATATATACATACATACGGGATGTCCAATAATATATATATATATATATATATATATATATATATAGGGTCACAAATGTTTTATTTCCGAGAAAATTGAGGCCACGTCGTTTTGTTACATAGTTCCTTTGAAATTCGGCAAAAAAAACGCAAAGCTGCTTTATCTGAGAATAGTGCTAGGTACAGAAAACGTTTAAAACGTGTAGCCAGAAGATTAAATAGAAGAAATAACTAGACCATGGCAATCCCCACCCGACATGTTAACTGTGATCAAGTGAGAATTTCGAGTATTATGTTCACTCTGAATTGGAAGTTGTATATATCAATATTCTTTAGACGTAACATTCTGTGTATTGGAGGTGATTGGGGATATCCTTCATTTAATATATATTTTTGGGAGTGCCGATGGCCGAGCGGTCTAAGTCGTTGGACTTTGGATCTGAGTTATAAATGCGCAGGATCAAATCCTCTATGTGACCGAAGCACTTTTTGTCATTACCATCGATCTTGTACTGTATTGACACTCCCCTTTATTCTGTTTGATAAGATCCTCGCACAGGCCAGTGGCCTCTGAGGACGGACAGAATAATGCTTAAAAGGGGATCGGTAAAATATTGTTGTAAGGGCCAACTTATCGTGTCAGTTCATTGGCAAGTTGGTTATATGTTTCGATTACAATGAAAATAGTAATACTATGGAATATGTAATGATATGAAATTGAACAAAATAAAAATCTTACTGCAACTGATTAATTATGTGTTTATTTACTTTGGTATGGGTACGTGTAAATTTACTGGTGTGATTTTAGTATAAAATACTTATAAACTTATTTGTTTCAGGTAACTGAAGTGACACTCGAAGGAGACAGAGGTTAGCAGTTCCTGAACGAATGAATGGTGAGACATCAGTACGTTATCCTCATTGTAAATATTATGAGTAGCTGGTAAATACAAACAGACTGTCGTCAATACGTAGACACTCTACAGCCGCTATAAAGTCGGTGTGGAGAAAGAAGTGCCTCACTCCATTCCTGAATGTCGAAGTTGAAAAAATAAAGCCAACATGCTCGGAACTTTGGCAATAACGTAACATACTCTACGTCCGCGTCCCCGGTGCGCCAACTTCCGGCCCGGTCGTTAATACACGTGGAGCCGGCTCCGTCTGTGGTTCTCTTCCAGACTGTATGTTCTGTATGTTGTAACTTTGACAATAACGTAACATACTCTACGTCCGCGTCCCCGGTGCGCCAACTTCCGGCCCGGTCGTTAATACACGTGGAGCCGGCTCCGTCTGTGGTTCTCTTCCAGACTGTATGTTCTGTATGTTGTAACTTTGGCAATAACGTAACATACTCTACGTCCGCGTCCCCGGTGCGCCAACTTCCGGCCCGGTCGTTAATACACGTGGAGCCGGCTCCGTCTGTGGTTCTCTTCCAGACCGTGTGTTCTGTATGTTGTTACACTTGTCTATAGTGAAACGTTCCTCAGCTGCCTAACGTAATAGACCGATAACATAATAGTTGAAGATAACCTCTCTTATACATGTATTATTTGTATTATTAGTTTGACTACGTTTATACAAGATAAGGTCGTGTATTAAACAATTGCTAGACATTTACTGTAGTCGGAAATTAAATTAAAAACATGACTTGTCGACTTATTGGATACAGTAACTGTGTCTATTCGATGTGTGCAATGATTTTGTGTCTATAGTACGTGTAGTTTAACTACCGCAAAATAACTCTGTATCTGTAATATATGTAGTTAAACTACCGTACGATAACTGTGTGTCTATAGTACATGAAGTTAAACTACTGAATAATAATTGAGTATCTATAATAAATGTAGTTAAACTTCCGTACATAACTTTATATATGTATAATACATGAAGTTAAACTATTGTACAATAACTGTATATCTATAGTACATGAAATGAAAAATTCTTTATTTTTACAGGCAAAGTTAGGGCCGCATGGCTCTTTCTTACACTTAAACTGCGATAACGTAAAATTTAAGACATTAAATAAATATTATCTTAAGAATAAAACAAAAAATAATAATGATAATAAAATAAAGAAATAATTACATTTACACAATGTGGTGAAATTAATGTAATATTTTAACGTGTTGTAATTAAAATTTAACACAGTAATAAATTAACTATCTCTGTAATTCTTAAAACATATAAAATAAAATTATATTTTTAATATACAAATAAATTAAAGTATTTATTGCTAGTGAATCCTAACTTTTATCACACACAATCCCACATTCATCCCTCTGCCTGTGTCACGCCCACAGCATCTCAGACCGGACCTGCCTCGGCTAACCGCTCAAGATACATATCTTTCAGTTATTGTACATGAAGTTAAACTATCGTACAATAAATGTGTGTCTATAGTACATGAAGTTAAACTATCGTACAATAAATGTGTGTCTATAGTACATGAAGTTAAACTACCGTATAATAACTCTGCGTGTATAATACATGTAGTTAAAATACTAAATAATAATTGAGTATCTATTATAAATATAGTTTAACTTCCGTACATCACTGTATATCTATAGTACAAATAGTTAAACTATCGTAATAACTGTCTCTATATTACTTGTAGTAGTAATTCATCCATGTTTAAGAAGTCCTTTATCTTTAAGTCTGAATGGTCTAAAGTCGCAATGTACAGTTAAATCCTAGCGTTTGGCTGAAGCCGATATAATTGTTATTTATCAACGGGTCAGCCGATTGCTTGTAAGTTTGTGAAGCCAAAAATGACCCGCTTTTGTTGTTTACCCTTTCGACACCTTCTCGTTCCGGTCTCCAGCACAGCTATTTAGATCGACTTCTTTGTCAGCAGAAGTTCTCCTGCCTGTGTGTGTGTGCGTGTGCGTGCGTGTGCGTGCGTGTGTGTGGTGTTTATACAATGCAAATTGGCTGCCGACTCCCGGACAATATAACTTTTACTTTATGACCAGCCAGCGCCGTGTCGTACGTCACACAAACTACATGCGACAGTTTCAATATTTATATTTTGTAACTGCAGCTACTCACAACTGTTTCTGAACAGCTGTCTTACTTATTCGTATCGATTGTTAAATACGTAGTATTTTGTTTTGGTAAACCAGTGAACTTGTAGATCACCTTTTAGTGTCATCATGTTGTTGAGTATAATTGTGTTTAGGCCTGTAACTTTTAATAATAAAGGTTGTGAAGATATTAATGGAAGATAAGCATTCCAAAATCTAATAAGAATATTTTAGACTCGTTTTGAGTTAATTCACAACATTTTTTCCATACTTGTTTTGGATAGCTAAACCATTTTGATGGTTGTTTACTTTGCAAATATAGTAGCACACAATATTTGAAAATTGTATGATACCAATAATAATTTGGAATTACGATAAAAGAGTTTAATTTCGTAATTTTGTTAAAGCGTAAAACAAGGTATGTATATAATGTAAGTACACCAGATTACACGTAACTTAACAGCTTTTCCTGAAGTTGCAAGCAAAATTTCAACTCTAGAGCTCATTAAATTCTCGAGATATCACCGAGTTATGGTCTTTGCTAATATTCTGCCAATTCGCGGAGTATTGGCTGAGTGCTAATACTAAACCAACACAACGGAGTATTGAAGGAGCCGACAAAACAAACGATAGTCTTATCGACCATCAATGTAACCTCATGGCACGTGTTTCTACGTCACATGTGAATATTTCAAATGATTGTACTCGTTTGTGAATGTTGAGCTTAGCTCCTCCATTTAACCTAAACCAACACAACGGAGTATTGAAGGAGCCGACAAAACAAACGATAGTCTTATCGACCATCAATGTAACCTCATGGCACGTGTTTCTACGTCACATGTGAATATTTCAAATGATTGTATTCGTTTGTGAATGTTGAGCTTAGCTCCTCCATTTAACCTAAAACCAACACAACGGAGTGTTGAAGGAGCCGACAAAACAAACGATAGTCTTATCCACAAATCAATGTAACCTCATGGCACTTGTTTCTATGTCACATGTGAACATTTCAAATGATCGCACTCGTTTGTGGATGTTGATTTTAGCTCCTCCATTTCACCTAAACCAACACAACGGAGTATTGAAGGAGCCGACAAAACAAACGATAGTCTTATCCACAAATCAATGCATTTCCAAGTATATATATTTACCACACATTGGTCTTTTTTAAGCAAAACCAGGGCATTTTCGAGTCACTAATTCCGCAGTCCGGACACTGTCTCAGGAATAGCAACAAATTAAATATTCCCCCCCATGCAACCTCTTTTTTCAAACATCACTGTTTTTATAATGCCGTAATTTTTTATAATTCTCTTCCTGTGGACCTAAAGAATGTAAATGATATAATGGTCTTTAAGAGAACACTGAAGGCTTTTTTAATAGAAAAATGTTTCTACACCCTCAGTGATTTTATTGGAAATAAATAGTCTGTATGATGTAAAATTAATTAGTTTTAATAATTGATTAATTATAATATATAAATATTAATAATTGATTAATAAAAATTTTATAGATACAAAACTGTACATGTGTTTTTTTTTTTAAATATTTATGACGCAATCCAATGCATGTTACATGTCTGATGGAAATAAAGGATATTTGATTTGATTTGATTTGATTTGAATGTAACCTCATGGCACTTGTTTCTATGTCACATGTGAACATTTCAAATGATCGCACTCGTTTGTGGATGTTGATTTTAGCTCCTCCATTTCACCTAAACCAACACAACGGAGTCTTGAAGGAGCCGACAAAACAAACGATAGTCTTATCGACCATCAATGTAACCTCATGGCACGTGTTTCTACGTCACATGTGAATATTTCAAATGATTGTACTCGTTTGTGAATGTTGAGCTTAGCTCCTCCATTTAACCTAAACCAACACAACGGAGTGTTGAAGGAGCCGACAAAACAAACGATAGTCTTATCCACAAATCAATGTAACCTCATGGCACTTGTTTCTATGTCACATGTGAATATTTCAAATGATTGTACTCGTTTGTGAATGTTGAGCTTAGCTCCTCCATTTAACCTAAACCAACACAACGGAGTGTTGAAGGAGCCGACAAAACAAACGATAGTCTTATCCACCAATCAATGTAACCTCATGACACGTGTTTCTATGTCACATGTTAAAATTTCAAATGATTGTACTCGTTTGTGGCTGTTGAGCTTAGCTCCTCCATTTCACCTTCCTCTTAGTGTAGCGTCTGGAATCTGACCTTATCACGGACTTGTCTCCTGGAATCTGAAGTCATGTTCTTTTGAAGAGACCCAAAGAAAGTCGACGACGAAGCTCAAAATGAAATTTCAACTATACTAGTGTAATGTAGGTAAAGAGGTATTTTCTGATTGTCTCATCAGGTGCACAATTGAGTGTCCCACGATGTGGGAGACACGATCTCTAAGCACGGCGGAACAACTGGGTTTTGTACACGTAACGTAGCTATTCCAGATGCTGCACTAAGAAGAAAGTGAACTAGAGCTTAACTCAACATTCACATTGAATCAACCCTTCCCATTACCACAGCTATGTTATGTGTACACGTTCGTTTACATATTTGTTTATTCTAGGATCTTTTGCTACCATCATGGTTATCCAAAAGACCAATATTAAAAATATTAGTTAACACTAAACCAATTCTATGAAGTGATATGCATTATTATTGACTTCCATGTTTACTATATAGAAATTAAGTTTTATTCAATATTTCAAGTCTGTTCGTTACTCATCTAGTTCGTTCTCGAAATATAGTTTATCAAATCATTTAAATTATACGAAAGCAATTATTTATGCACCTATAAAATGCACTTATATTTAATTGAAATCGATTTATTTTATGGTATTCAATTGATATCGATTCTTAATCAATCACGTCAACAAGTTAAAAATACAAATGTGTAGAAGCGTTAAGGTTGTAAAGGTGCGGTATTGTAATTATAACATACATAAATTATGAATTGATACATATCACAAGTAGCAACAGTTTTGTTATAATTATACCTCGCTATCGCATTCAATTATAATCCATAGTGCGACCTTGGTAAACTCAATCTTTAAACGTGCGCAATAACATGCGCAATAACCATTCTCAGTGTAAATCGATTAGAACGTTGCAATGTTGCATATTTTTTCTCATAAATTTATCACACTCTCATTGTTTCAATACAAAGTATAGTGTATTAAGACTGAAGGGAGGCATTTCAATTACAGTCGTTTATTGCGTTGAACACTATCTTATCTATTGAAAAAGTAAGTTTTCTTTCAGGCAAAAACAATAATGAAATACAGAATAAAAAGTTTACTTTGTTTCAAACTATAGTGACTCCCTTAAGTTATAAATAAGATAAGATAAGATAAGATTTTTATTGATCATTAGACATTACATGCAATAGATCACGTCAGAATACTTATACTAAAAGTAAAATATTATCAAAACAATTTAAATTAAACACTAATTGATAGAATACGCAATAGTTTACATGTAAAAGTGCATTATAATAATACAATAATGTTAGTGAGACAAAAGTGTACCATTTAGCAGACAATACACTAAAAAACTATCTCACTGATGTCAGATGAATAAAACTCTGATAAGTCATAAAACGGCCTCTCTACCAGCCACTTACAAATAACAGTTTTAAATTTATTTAATGTAACACTCTGAGCATTCAAAGGCAATTTATTGAATAGATTTATTCCAACGGCCACAAATGAAGTCTGAATTTTAGAAAGTCTTGTGAAAGGTTTGCTGATCAGGTTAGCGCCTCGGGTATTGTGAATATGAATGTGCTTATTCAGTGTCAGGTTTTGAAAATTATTTTTGACATGGATCAAGCAGTAAAAAATGTAAAGATTGATAACTGTTAAAATGGCTTCTTTTTTAAAAAAATCGGCTTACAATGATCTTTGAAATTACCATCCGCTATAACTCTCATGGCTTTTTTCTGAGACAATACAATTTTATCAATACCAGATGCAATGCCCCACAAAAGCAGACCATAACTAATGATGCTCTGAAACAGTGCAAAGTAAACCATTTTTAGCGTATCTTTGGAAACATAAAGTTTTAGTTTTCGCAATAAATATACCACTCTGCTCGCTTTTTTATGAACATAATCAACATATATATGCCAAGACAGCGTAGGATCTAGAAAAATTCCTAATAATTTTACACTCTCAATTGTTGTTTCTTTCAAAATTGCTCTATTCAGAGTAAATACCAAGTGTTGGGTCTTCTCTGTGTTCATAAATAACATATTGGCTTTATACCAGTTATCGGCTTGACTTAAAATAATTTTAAAATCATTAAAAGTTAAATCTAATGAAGGTTGAGTTGTAAAAAAAGTAACGTCATCAGCAAACATAACCGATCTGAAATTGACATTAACATCTAAATCATTAACTAAGACTAAAAACAAAAGTGTGCCTAGAACAGACCCCTGTTATACCCCATGACAAACCTCAGCATAATTAGAGTAGGTATTATTGCTGAATACCGTTTGAAAACGGTTGCTGAGATAGGAATAAAAAAGGGAATTTTCAATACCAATTATTCCATAATACTCTAACTTTTTCAACAAAATTCCCCGGTCGACGCAGTCAAACACCCTAGAAATATCACATATATGTGGCTCCTGTAGGTAAACCTAGCTCAAACTTGGAAAGTATGTGGGACACAAGTCTCTCGACCGCGTCGATCGTGGACATTTTACACCTAAATCCGAACTGACTCTTACTGAAAAGATTGTTAATTTCGAAAAAAGAAGTTAATTGATTTTTTAGGAAAGTTTCAAACACTTTGGAAAAACAGGGGACTAGAGAGATCGCTCTGTAGCTGTTTATTTCACCGTAGTTACCTTTCTTAAAAATAGGTACTACCTTAGACATTTTCAACTTAGCGGGAAAACTTCCCTCTAGTAGACAAGCATTTATACATTTAGCCAGTGGATGTGCTATTGCGTCGTTTACACCCTTCACAATTACTGACGATATGCCATATACGTCACAGCTTCCCGAGGATTTAAACCCCGAAACCAAACTAGTCACTTCACCACCAGTCACTGGACACCAATTGAATAGCTGGGAAGGGGCCGCCGGGGTACTGCGTTGCAGCAGATCGACAGCAGATGATGGAAGAGAGAGGCTCTGTCGAATCTCGTTCACAGCACTGATGCAGTACTTACTGAAGTCCTCAGTATCGGGTTGCACATGATGTGATGGTCTGTCTCTGCCGGTTTTACGATTCACAATAGTCCAAGCAGCCTTACACTTGTTATCCGCTGTATTAATGAATTCTTCATTTGTCTCCCTTCTTGCATCTTGTAAAGCTTGTCTGTAGGTCCTCTTGGCTGCTTTATATGCTTCTATGTCAGCATTTTGTCCAGACTGACGCGAACGACAAAGCAGTGCCATGACACGGTCTTTCATGAGTTGTAGATAAGGAGAATACCATGAGTTGCGCTTTGGTTTGGGCTTAAAAGTTTTCCGCTTGACTGGTAGATGGACATTCATCCAATAGATAAAGATATCGTGAAATTTATCATACATAGCCTCAGATTCTAAACCGCTAAGAGCAGAGTCCCAATCTATTAAGCTTAAGGTGCGTGAAAAATCGCCCAACAGAGTTTGGGAAGTCAGTCGATATTCAATGGAACGATTTTCATTTGTGAGTTCCGATTCCCAACAGACACCGTGTTCAATTTTGTGTATGCCTCAGCTATCTCCATACTCAGAAAACTGTGATCTGATATGGACCAGTCATGAACTTCTACTTTGTAAGAAGAAGGATCCAGGTTGGTAGCAATGTTGTCGATGCAAGCTTTGCCTCTGGTAGGTTTAAAATTAGTGCAGTATAATCCTGCAGACCGTAGTACATTGTGCCAACTAGAAGCAATGTTCCCAGAACTATGAACTTCAATGTTGAAATCGCCGGTCAATACCAGGTTACAACCAAAACGAACAAAGAAATCTAGAAGCAGGTCAAGTTGTTCAAGGAATATTTTGTCATTACTACCACTTGGCTTGTAGATAGATACAATTATCATTTTATGGCTCAATAGTTTAATCGCACAAACTTCAAAATTCTTCTCAATACAGAATTGCTTCACATTAATTACACGAAAACTAACAGTCTTAAACATAAATAGCATCACCACCACGTGTTGCGTGCTCTCTGACAAAAATTGACGCTAGGGTGAAACCACACAAATTGTATAACTCATAATTATTTAAGTCTAGCCAATGTTCCACGAAGCAAAAAAACTGAGAAGCTGTCATACGAGCAAAGCATTTCAATGTCTAACACTTTGTTCGTGAGACATTGCACGTTACCGTATAAGATCCTTAAAGTAGAATGCTGGTCATTAGGATCAGGAGTACTCATGTCCGAAAAGTTGAGAGGCAAAGGGTCCTTAGGAAACTCTGCACTATATCCAGTATGAGGAGTAAAAGTATTTATGGGAAGTGGCTTTAAATTATTTGTGCTGTTTTTATCGCATAGAGACTTATTTAAGTTTCTCCACTGGCTGGAATCGGATCGGACAAAAAAAGGTTCCCCTGTAGTCAGAATAGATTCAGGCGTGAGCGAAGGAATTGAACGGACTAAAAATAGAGGAGACGGTGGAACAACAGGTTGATGTCGATGAAGCGATGCAGCGTCATTACGACCAGGCAGAGGCGGGAAATCGGTATAACTTGAGAGTGACGAATCGCCAGTCTGGAGGCCAGAAGGACCAGACACTGACAGTAAAACTGGATCAGGAGCCCTGGATGGTGTTGTTGGTTTATTTCTTTTCTGTACTGCCCATTTTTCAATAATATGAAATATATCGTTGGCTATGTTTTTTTTTTTACCAGCGTGATTGAAATGCAAGCCTCGGAATAAGTGACGGTGTTTGGAACCCAAGTTCAATAGCTTCATGTTTGGGAAATTAATTGCTAGTACTTTAAAATGTTTGTTGACTGTTCTTATATTGATATTTTCTTTACAATAAGGACTAAGGTCAAATCTTGTGGAGACTGTAGAGACGAGGAAATTCACTTTGGGTGAGGATTCCACCATAGTTTCGTATGCCTCAACGACTCGTCGAATATTTATGTCGGGCTGGTCCATGTTATTAGTCCCAGCAATGCAAATCACAAATTCGTTTTCCTTTATGTATTCCTTGTCGGCACTGACCGATTTGACAATTTCTTCAATGGGGGCACCTGGTAGAACTGAACTAGGTTTTAGTAAAGTTGTTTTAGAATTGAACTTTTTATCAAGAAGTTCATTGACCTCTCCCGTGTCTATCACTGTACAATGATACAGATATATTAAAATTTTTCTTCTGCTGTATATTTCGCCTTCTTTTAATGGTCGAATAACGTTTTTCCAAATTTTTATCGTGACCTACTATTGTTGGAGACATAATTTCATGATGTTCAGATATATTAGCGAGAGGGAGGTACTTGTTAGATTTGGGTACAGGAGGCACTGGCGCTACCAGAACAACAGAATCGAGGAACGGCGTTTTGTGCATTATTCTATCAGATACATCATTATTCTTGTTTAGGGTTTCAATCCTAACATTTAAACAGTTGATATTGTCATTCAAAGAAACTATTGTTTCTTGGTTGGTTTTATTTTCTAATGAGAGGATAGATAGGTCGGATTCAATTTCATTTTTTAATTTATCATTTTCAGTTGATAACTTATTTGAGTCGAATAAACAGGTACAATTGCTGCTTCGAAAAGCGATGCTTTGTTCTTGTTCGATTGTTATTGCTTAGACTTTTTCAGTTAAACTGTTTCTTTGGATTACTAATTAATTAATACGAGCAATCAGTTCATCTTTAGATTTCAAGCATAAATCATCTGTTTGGCATTGTCTGTCTACAGTTTTCGGCACTAGCAAGATTTGAGAGATCAACGGAGTAGATACTGGACTACTGTTGACAGATGAGGGCTCAGGCGATGACAAGACAGGGGTCAGAGATCGCATTGTAACGGGGTGTTAACCGGTGTGCGAGTTTTTACGGCTTAGTATCTCTGTATAATCAGAAGTAGTGCGAACTGACGCCGAGCAGTTCCTTCCCCAGACACCTCCAACTAAACTCACCACTGACCAGCGCCCTGTCGTAGCGATATTTGTATCGGTCAATAATAATGCATGCTTTGCCATTTTTAGTTTTCTCTATTTGAACAGATGTCATGATATTAATATTATGTTAATTCTATTCTGTATAAAGAAAGAAATTCTGTATATATTCTGTATATTATATCAGTATAGTTTATAACAGATTACAGAATGATATAAATAGATCCCATTAATGTCCAGTAATAGGTTGAGCTGTAGCAAAGCCTTTTACTCGAAGACGCAGAACTTTATTTATTTGTCAGATTACATTTAACAAAATTGAGCGCTGGGCTTGGACTGGGGAATATATTTTCATACTAATCTTTACGCCAAGAACATCTTTAGGAACACAGCAAGTAATTGGCAGTTCATTATTGTAATGTAAATGTTTGTATGTGTTTAGTAATTTTCTTCAGTGGCCCCAAAATACGACGTAATTGTTTGCACACTTGAGGAAGACCCGAATGTTACCTCTCAACTTCCAACTAGAGGCCAAGTATAACATAGCTATGGTGGGAGTTTTGGTTTTAACTCCATTTCACTTAAGTGTCTCTGATGTTGAGACGATACAAGTTCGTTTTGTGCATCTTCGTCGCCGACCTTTTTTGGATCTCTTGAGACGGACGTGAGCTCCAGATCCAGGAGTCAAGTCTGTTGCAGTCTCAGATGTCAGACGTTGCAGTAAGAGAAAGGTGAACTGGAGAAGCTGTACCCAACATTCGCATGGAGGTTATGTTTTGCTCAGAAATTAAGTTAAAATCATATTTCACCTGCTCATTAGGATCCGAAAAGAGGGACTGCCTTCATTAAAATATTTTCCCCTAATAAGTAAAAAAAAAAAAAAACTGGTCACGAGTGATAAATGTATTATTGTATATTTATATTTGTATATTTGATATAATTTGCATTTCCTTTAATAATAATTAATTTACCTGTATGTAACACGCATTATATTAAAATGACGTCATTTATTATACCCGGTTTGAAAAGCATTCCAGAACTGATGATTACGAGATACCAGCGTTGGAACCTTTCCAAGACTGTTGTCATCCATATAACCAGATACATTATGGGTTTTTATCAACAGAATGAGATATTGTTCCGCAATTCCCCGCCAAACTCTTCTATCGAGTCAGTTGCCAATTTCATTTCCATAAGCCCCTTTTTGTGGAATCCAAGGTCGGTAGAGGAAAGAGGTTACTTGTCTTTGCGCAGAATGTGAAGTGGGTGGGTGGGAGTGGTGCATACAGTCGCGTTACTCGGTTCTTCTTGCGGCTTCAAAACTAAAAAATAATTGTCAAGAACACAAATGCACGTTTCGTTGCCGATAACTGTTTGCTGTGTTACACTCGCTTGTACCCCTCCTCCCCGCTGCAAAGTTTGTTACGTGGCAGGACAAACGTTTTGTGTCGACTGTTTGCTGTGTTACACTCGCTTGTACCCCTCCTCCCCGCTGCGAAGTTTGTTACGTGGCAGGACAAACGTTTTGTGTCGACTGTTTGCTGTGTTACACTCGCTTGTACCCCTCCTCCCCGCTGCAAAGTTTGTTACGTGGCAAGACAAACGTTTTGTGTCGACTGTTTGCTGTGTTACACTCGCTTGTACCCCTCCTCCCCGCTGCAAAGTTTGTTACGTGGCAGGACAGACGTTTTGTGTCGCATAATAAACATGTGAGACAACTCAATTCAAGCTGAAGGTAAAATTTATTTCCCTAGATAAGCGAGTAATTCTCAATAATCTATTTACTGTTGTTGTCTGGAATAGAGACCGGGTTTACATTGAGGCGTTGGAGTGTAACATTTGTTCGTGTGTCATCTGGAAATGTTTACATTCTGAGGTATTAACATGTGTTTCTATCAGTTTCATGCTTTAATTTGCTCTTCGCGAAATGACAAATCGTTTTAGCGTGAGCCCCCAAAGATTAAGCGGAGGCCTTTCAAACGAGACTGCTCGTTTGTTTCTATCAAAACTGGACAAACGAGTGTGGGATCTAGTATGTAGATATAGTGATATCGCAAACTGGTTTGATAATCGATAACATTCTATAGTATTAGCAAATAGTGACTGCAGGCAGTTTTACAGCAACAAACAAGTGCAGGGGGTTAGGATCGGCTGTATTTCCGATCTATTAGTTACCTAGTCTCTGTATAGATTGTGTGTGTATATTATAACGAAAAAATTATATAAATAACATAATACACTGAGTCTAAGACGTTTATGAATAACCCGGAACAGAAACGGCAGGTGTTGGGCTGGACCCAACTTACTGCGCTCGTGAGTGCAAGGGTGCGTACGTGCAATCTCTAATTGCTAATACTACATGACAACACTTGTAACGAACGCAATTTAGGACATTCTAAACTTGATCTACATTAACGAATACCGTGGCTGTGGATCCATAACAACTAAAGCTGTTTTTCTCACAATGTCGCCGTGCCGTAGGTCATTAGGCTAATAATAGGTGGGAAGAAACAGTCAAACTCACTTTGCAACAAGACCACCCGCCACACTGATTTAACACAGAGCTACTGGCGAAAATCGGTTACTACAGTGTTGTACATTTCTGTTTGAGGCTGTAAGAAAACGAATTTAACCCTTCTGTCATGTTTGATGACGCTTTCTTAGAGGTTGCAGACTCGACAAAACTTCTTTGAATTTTCCTAGATAGTTGTTTAACCTGAAACGACCATATACTATACAATACTTCAGACATAAATATATTACTTATCTTAGCCTAATTTCGTGTGACTCGAAATTTATTATTGACTATTTGGGTCTTAAATATTCACGGTTGGGTTGAGGCTTTGCAGATAGATCTGCTAAATACAAACTTTAAAGAATAAATATTTAGAACGCACAAAAGTGTTGCCTGCATCATTTCAAAATTGAAATATAGAGTTGTATACAGACACCCTCAGAGAGCTGGAACCGCTGGACCTTATCCGCCTCTCCAAATTTGAAGTGGCCCTGTCCTCTAAATTAAAATGTGTTTGGGTTCGGGGAAGGGATATCTACCCCTACGGGACGAGAGGGAGGGAGAGCTTCAGAATAAATCACAGAATAGCTGCTTAAGAGCGATTCCCTCACAAGTGGGTGTTTGACTTTTAACTCTATGAAGGTTTCAAATTTTTGAGTTTCTGAAACTTGAAGCTCGTCTCAAATGCCTGTTGGTTTACGAAGCGTACCATTCGATCGGCGAGTTCATGTTAAGCCGTTGAGACAATTTATTTATACTTTTCGTAGTGACTTGGTAACGTATAAACACTCTGTTCTTGTGCCTCGTGTGACTAATAATATATAAATTGACAATGTAAGTCCTGAAAATTCTGTGCACAATGTAGTAATGCACTTTTGCAATGCAATCTATACTGTATCTCATATCTAATTTCCGCTTGTGCTGGTGTAAAGTGTGATTGTGAGCTTTACTTCTCGTGCTTGCGACCTGTATCCTGTGCAGTGACAACGCCTGGACTGGACTCAAAGCAGCTCTGGTTTGATATGTCCATTTTAACAACAAAAACCAAAACAAAACTGTTTGCCACCACTTTTTGGTTGTTGTGTGTTAGGTTAATTATTTACCTGAAGAAAAGATCAGATTGCAGATTCGAAACGTAGTTTTATAAATTTTGTAACATATAACGATGGTAAATGTCCGAATCATATTATCCTTCCAAACTTCATCCTCATTAAAAAATCCTTACACTAAGAAGCAAGCCATCTATTGTTTTTCCTGCATTAAAGATTTGTTATTATCCAATTCAGGAGGTAATTAAAAGGAACTGGAGGAATATTTACCTGTAAAAGGATTGGCGTAAAAGTTTTTACGTGTAGAATTAGATATAGTAGTCTTGATGGTAGGTTAAATTTGAATAATTGTCTTTATGATATCAGAACAATGATGATATAATAAAGTAAACATAAAATCGAGACTCTTAAAATGGCTATATTTTACATTTTGAAGTAGAATTGTATATGTCGCAAATTATGTATAGAGTAAGAATCAAAATTGCATTATCTAGCCAATGGTATGGTATACTCCAAGGTGAATGATTGGCCCTCTCGCCCACAAATATTTTTTACAAAGTAGATCGTCAATCGTAAAGTAACTGGAACACAAAGTAGTGGAAAGGGGAAACCCTGCGTCGCTTAGGGTAGGGTGAGCTCGTGTTTTGATACCCATTTAGCGACGGGGGCGTGCTGTTGACCCAGCCATTAGACAGGGGCACCGTGCTTGTGCGTGCGTGTGCGTGTACACCCAGGTGTGGACCCACGCGTGACAGCTGCGTACGCCCTCTCCTGCTTCACGCACATTTGGTCGTGTTGTGTACCTCGTGTGCAGAGACAATAAGTAGGAACGATCCCATCTTAAGCGAGTGTTTCCTCTTAACCCAGATCCTCCCCTTAGATGTCAAGAAGTGATGTATTTCCCGATTTTATTTCGTCTTTCACTTAGGGAGGATTATGTTTTCCAGAGCCCGGCCCACAAAAACAGCCCCCGACTTAAAATAACTCCCTGTTTATCCTAAAGTTAATTAACTACCAATACTTAGGAGAGCTCTACTTTTATTTCCGAAATAGTTTTTGATGAGACCCAATTTGACGTTAACCTCAAAGGAGCGGGTTTAGTTCTTGTTTGTTCTGACCCAGTTGTTATTTTCATCACTGAAAGTGAGGTCAGAGTTGTTACCGCGGTTTGGTTTTACAAATTAAAATTGTGAATAATAACTGTAGGAATACATGACACTATTTAGTAATCACACATATAATGACACGTATTTACGTCCAGAACAATACAAGAAACATAACTGTTATTACGACCTCGTACTGTTAAATGTTCACGTAATCCAACAATGTTCTCGACTTTCACCATTTACTCATTCCTTTTACCCAAATAAATCTTAAATACATCAACATATTACGTTCATAACTTCTTTTTTTAACTTTATGATGTCACTGTAACCAAGTAGCAGGTTGTATTATTGTGTAAAAGAATAAGATTTATTAGCGATAAATTGCTTTTTTCGTACTCTTATAATAAGACTATAGTAAATATACTATTAAAATGTGTACAAATATGCTGTGTAAACAGTAATTTCTACAAAAAAAGTACGAAATTATAATTAATTTATCATTTTATTTCTGTCCTTCTGCGGGAAAGAATTGTGGTCTGTTCGATTTTTCTTTATTATTCTATTTTTACGACTTTCAGATCTGTTTTTGTAAAAGATTATAAAAACTGGGTGTAGAAAAAGATATTGAAAAATGAAGATCAGGGTGTACGTTTTTGAACCGTTTAAAATTCGTAGATGGATGGCAAATGTGAGGGAGACACTGTTAATAAAAACTGTTAAATAGAAATATTTAAAAGTGTCCTTTATATTTTTTTATGGTCATAATTTTTAAGGACGGAAATCTCACAGTTTTCGGACGAATTTCGATATCACATCTTGGGATCTTGATAAAGCAACAAACCCCAATTAATGACAAACCTTACTTTAACCTACACAAAACTTTCTCTGGCATTTTTAAAAAACCTAACTCACTGCAAATATACTGCATTACCTAAAGTTTCGTCAATCTATATTGGAGTGTAAGATCTTTCTCTTACGATTTTGTTAAAATTTGTCATGAACTTTTTATTTTAAAAGTGGTTTCAGCTCAACGGTAAGCAACATTTTACATTTTCCAACGATAAAATCTATGGATATTTTAATAGATCTGGTTTTGATTCTGACCTTGAATATCTAGAAAACGTATAACGGCCAAGACTCTGTTTTAAGCCAACATTCTCGTTTTTTTACTCTTACCAACGATGTCGTAATGTCTCAGTGAGGTTTCTTATGGGCCTATAATCTAGATGAAAGATCTGTAGTTACCATATCACGTTGTGAGGAATTACTAGATATCTACTTCTGGAAATGACGTCATGCCGGTGTTGACTTCAAGGTCTAGTCGGGACAGGTGATGGTGGGTGGAGTCATTAATTGTCTGAGCTTTAGCGAAGCCTGTCCTCGTGGGGCTGAAAATTTTATTTATGTCTGTCTGTCTACCTGTCTGTCCGTCCGCATCATATCTCTCTCAAACTAACTGACCCATAGGCTTGAAAATTTCCATGATGTTTCATTCATATATTAGCAACATCGAGTTCGATGGTGGTGCATGTCACTCCATGGGATTTGGCTGAGCGTAAGTGAATATGTTTACATCGGTCTTATGAGTAACCATGGTAACAACGAGAAAATAGCAGAATAAATAGGTTTGTAAACAAAGTGAGTTCAATCACTTGAGATTTCAAAATATGACTTTTAGTCATAGAATGAAAAGAAAAAGTGTGGGAAGTCCATAATAATTTTGTTTTAATAAATAAAATATCCACCAGAGTTGCAGAGGCTGCTGGATCAGTTACTGTGTACTTTTTCTAATTTTAATATCGGCTGAAATAAATATGGATCACTATTGTGAGTACCAACTTTCATCCTTCATTCCATCCTCTATCGTTCACATCCTTACTCCCATTAGAATAATTTCATGTTGTTGGCATTGTAAAAATATCTTAGATAACTTTGCTGAAGTAACGTTAGACTACTGACTTTCTGATTACGCCACTGTCTGGGTTCCAAGAGGCGGAGGGAAATCTAAGCAAATTTTTGAATTGGAAATGTTTTTAAATAGTTAAATACAAGATTATTCGTCGTCCCCCAGAATGCATCAAATGAATTTCGTACGATGATCGTTCCACGAAGAGAGAACTATGTCAGCTGTTCTTGAAACAGACTGAGGTGATAGTTCTCGCTGTTATCATTTTCCTGCGGAGTCAAGTGTTCATCAGAGCTGAGATGTCTGATGATAAAAGTTCGCCAACTCATCAACTTGGCAGAGTGGCGCCAGAGCTGGCGTTGAAGTGTGCACGGAACATAGTGCGCGAGTTCATATCGCCTGCCACCGACCATGTTATCAGGGTTGCATGAAATTGTATAGCAAAAGTCAGATAGTAATTAGTACACATTCAAAGCTATGGTGGGAAGGGTTGATTCAATTCTTTTAATAATTTCGACATCAGAGTTACCTATACTCTCAAAATCAAGCGTAACGTAGATAAAGAGGCGTTCTTGTTGTCTTATAAGGTGCACAATTGTCATGTGCAGGTTTCTGATGTTGAAACGATGCAAGGAATTCGTTTTGAGCTTCTTCGTCGCCATCATTTTTTGGATCTCTTCAGACAGAAGTGGTTTCCAGATCACAGGAGTCTATGATAGCGTCAGAGTTCAGACTCTGCACTAAGCGGAAGGTGAAATGCAGCTCAACATTCGCATTGAATCAATCCTTCCCACCACAGCTACTTTATTAATTTTATATTTCATTCCCTGCAATGTAACATTTCGAGAACCAGAGCTCTCTTTTTCTTACTCATTCATACATCAGTCACACACGCATAGCATTCGCGTCTTTCATACAAGTCCTTTGTTTGAAGTTTGTGACGATGGAAGGATTTTGAAGGAAACAGGATTTTTCCGGACATTTGCCATCGTTCAGTGACAACAAAAAATCAGTAACACTACGTTTCGAGATCTGCAATCTGATCTCTTCATCAGGTAAATAACCAACCTAACACATAATTACAAACTAGGTTAAAATAAACAGAGCGTTGTGACACGCGTAAGTCAGGAATCACAACCACCATGTTGTGTGTCAACTTCACTAACTCTAAAACATGTACTTAATAAAAAACTAAAGACAACTACGACTAACGTGGTTGGTCGGCGAATGCAGACCTATAGTGACTTGTATACTGTAGTTAAGTTTTAATAATTAGTGTTGTTTTTGTTTGTTTTTTTTTTATTAAGTGCATGTTTTAAATTTTAATGAAGTTAACACACAACATGGTGGTTGTGATTCCTGACTTATGCGCTTCACAACGTTCTGGTATGATTTGTTTATTTTTACCTAATTTGTAATTATGTGTTAGGTTAATTACCGGAAGAAGACATCAGATTGCAGATCTCTAAACGTAGTATTTACTGATTTCTTTTGTATCACTGAACGACTGAAGATTTCAATAGATTTTATAACACACATTTCAACCTAATTATTTTAACCTAACTTGTAATTATGTGTGTTAGGTTAGTTTTTTACCTGTCAAAAACAAACTTCAAAGAAAGAATTTGTGAAGCCACCATACATTCTTATTCTGTGTACACAATGAGGATCGATCTGCCCAAAATAGGGTCTTTTTCAGAATTTCGAGGGAACAAAGTTACGCAAAACATAAAATGCCCTTGTAAACCTTTAAAGAAATATCATCAATTAGTTCATTCCATTAGTATACCCAGGAAGGATAGGTTGGAAGCCACACACGGTTTGTAAGCGCACCTCCCGTGTCCCAACCTGACTGCAGGAGAAAGCCGGTCCTGCGTAGCCAGAGCTGCTGTGATGGACGCTGTTGTCTTCACGCCTACCAGCAGCATCATTAACACGTGTTCTGCTGCGATTTCGCGTTTTCTGCTGATTCCTATCT
Source organism: Homalodisca vitripennis (assembly GCF_021130785.1). NCBI lineage: Eukaryota > Metazoa > Arthropoda > Insecta > Hemiptera > Cicadellidae > Homalodisca > Homalodisca vitripennis. The sequence continues at coordinate 199,672,173 of NC_060208.1, forward strand.
CTGCTGCGCGCGCGGCAGTCGTTGTGCAACTCCGAGAAAACTGTTAGTGTGACGTCATTTCAATACGGGTTTATTACATGGAAGTGATTTTAAATTGATAATCCTCCTTGGTTTTCTCTTAGCCGCTGTAGAATTCCGCAATAGCGTCGTTTAACTTTCTCACTGTCAATAACTCGTCTTACTGACGGTTTAACCGTGGCAGTAAGGATGCTGCTTTCTGTCTGAGTGGTTATGGATCGTTTCTCGAGTAGATCACAAAATCAGTTGTGTTAAGTGCATTCAGAAGTCAGCACGGGTAAAAATCAATGCTTAATATGAAAAAAATTCTCTTATATATTCCACTGGTTTGCACATGGTTCTTTTAATAAAATCCAGAAAAAAGAATGTTCTGTTTGGAAACAAAAATATTCAGTTTAAAGAGATAAAACATGAAGCTGATTCTTCTTTAAGATTGTCTTTACATAATAAGAATAGTTTGCGTCCCAGTTGATTTGTCAACTTTCACACTCTTCATGTAGTTGTCTGACAATGATAGATCTATTATACGTTCACATTATTGTCGGTTTTAAGTGTATCAAGCTGGGAAACATATAATCTGTGAAAAGTAATCGTTTAATGTTTGTAAACCTTTCGATAGCCTCCTAACTCGACCTCCAGCACAACTAACTCGGCTGACCATCGATGTCTTTCTTAGGAACAGTTCCTCGATCGATTTCTTAAAAACCAAATTGTATGTTTTACAGTGTAAATCGTGTCTCGGTTTCTAGACTGACACGTTTCTCCAACAGCTGGAGTGAATGTATGGTTGAAACTCCAACAAACTGGAATTGGATTTCAAGTCAACTATAACGTTGTCATGCATCGCTTCCAACCGATCTTTAACATATCAAATTAATCAACCATAAAACACTTATTGGACATAGTTCACTACATGTAAGTGATGCATACAGATGCACTACGCAAGATGATAAATCAAATAACAAATCCAAAAACATAGGCGGCACGTAAACAAGAGCGCGCGGACGCGGAACTGCCTCTAATGAAGTCCGGGGCGAGTGAGAGGGGGCTGTGTCCAAGGTTAGTTCTTGTTTTGGCGTTATTTATTCGTCCGTATAAAGTCAACACATTACTGTTGCAGTCACTCACGTATTCTTGTTTACTCCGGACATTTATTTACGCTTGTATCAGATTGATGTGTGCTGGATAACCACAGAGATGGCTTCAAATATTGTGAATACCTTCGGTTCGTTCGGTTTAGTGATGTTATAACCAGCGGGCTATTTGTGTTTTGAATTTTTTCATTAAGTAATAAACATGACAGAATTGTTAAGGTTTATTATAATATCATCAGCTGCCATAATATCTTGTGAAATCCATTCCTGTTTCTTGATGTCGCCTTTGTAACATTTATTAAAAATCTTAATAAGTTTTTTATAATTGTAGTTATATATAACCATTTTGCACAAAGAACTATGCTTTCTGTATCTTTTGTAAGGATGCTTTTTCTGTTTAGGTAAGGATGAAATAGGAAAAATATCTTACCTTAGAAACAAGAAAAGTTTTACAACAACAAATAAAATAAAGGACTTGCATTTAAGTATGCACAGGTTCCTTTTAAATATTACAATCATCCAAAATTGGAGAATAGTGAAATAGTAGTAAGGTTTGCCCTAAAGAAAAATTGTATATTAGTTCAAAAAGCTATTAGTAGTGAATTTATTTTTCTAAATATTTTTATAAAAAATTGTTAATTTGAAACTTTCTTACTCGCGGTAATTTTGAAACATATTGATACAATAAAATCCTCACTTTTTCCCATCGGGTGTTATATTTTCTTATAACAGTTCAGAGAATTAAAACTCATGATTTTTTTTATTACACCATCTAAAAGTATTCATCTACACCTTACATTCAACCAAATCAAGGACATCACCTGGTAACTGTATGTGTGTTGTGTAGCACGATATACACAGATCATTCATTTATAACCAATAATTGTAATACTAATTACTAACTACATAACCACGATGTAAAAAAGAACAGAACCGCCAAACAGACAATAAACAGAGAAATACCACGTACGTATCCGAGCGAAAGTGAGCGATGAATTCGCGCATCGCCGCGAACAATAGCTGATGAACACGATGTGAACTAATTTTCAATACAGACTAGTAAAAATCTAAACACGGTCTCTCGTGCAGTACAGGTTATAGTGAGATTCGACTGGCGGTAGCGCCAGTTAATTGGTTTAGAGTTGAATGTTTACTATCATTTCTTTTATTTGTTTAGTTAGGAAAAGTCCGTTATCAAAAGTATTTATGATGAACCCTCTGGTGGTTTGTATTTGGTGTTCCAAAACGAAAAAGGTCCTTTTAGTAGATTATGCAATATGTTTATATTTCTATTTTAAACAACTTCGCAAATATATCAGAGGTAATCTCATTCAGCACAAACTCTGAATGAGAAAGGTATGTATTTGGATGCTCCCCGACAGATCGCCACCCAGTTCCAGAAATGTCCGGTGTTCTGGAAGGACGCGGACAGAGACATCGAGAGCGTCTACTCGCCACCTGTCTCGGAGTGGGGGCGACCAGGCGGGTGGTGCAGTGACGTAACTGGTACAAATTGTAGGTGGTAGCGGGAGGACGGCTTGCTTGCCCTTGTCAGGCACCACCCAAGGTTCTGGCACCTAGGTCAGCACCTGACCTCGGATTTGTGGCGATTATAATCTGGCGCAGCACTGGAGTAGTACACGATTGGGCATGCGCGGTGAGTGCTTAAAGTTTTACCCGCCTTCGCCATCTGGACTGAGTATATGGGCTGCACTGTAGCGGCAAACCACAGCTAGAATGAAATATCCATGTATTAGTTACACAGGAGATAAATCGGGATTATTTCAGTTAGTACTGAGGTCCCAGGAGATAAATCGGGATTATTTCAGTTACTACTGAGGTCCCAGGAGATTAATCTGGATTATTTCAGTTAGTACTGAGGTTCAAGGATATAAATAAGTTTTATTTCAGTTAGAACTGATGTCCCAGGAGATAAATCTGTATTATTTCAGTTAGTACTGAGGTTCAAGGATATAAATAAGTTTTATTTCAGTTAGAACTGAGGTCGCAGGAGATAAATATGGATTATTTCAGTTAGTACTGAGGTCCAAGGATATAAATAAGTTTTATTTCAGTTAGTACTGAGGTCCCAGGAGATAAATCTGGATTATTTCAGTTAGAACTGAGGTCCCAGGAGATAAATCTGGATCATTTCAGTTAGTACTGAGGTCAAAGGATATAAATAAGTTTTATTTCAGTTAGAACTGAGGCCTCAGGAGATAAATCTGGATCATTTCAGTTAGTACTGAGGTCCAAGGATATAAATCTGGATTATTTCAGTTAGAACTGAGGTCCCAGGAGATAAATCTGGATTATTTCAGTTAGTACTGAGGTCCCAGGAGATAAATCTGGATCATTTCAGTTAGTACTGAGGTCAAAGGATATAAATAAGTTTTATTTCAGTTAGAACTGAGGTCCCAGGAGATAAATCTGGATTATTTCAGTTAGTACTGAGGTCCAAGGATATAAATCTGGATTATTTCAGTTAGAACTGAGGTCCCAGGAGATAAATCTGGATTATTTCAGTTAGTACTGAGGTCCCAGGAGATAAATCTGGATTATTTCAGTTAGTACTGAGGTCAAAGGATATAAATAAGTTTTATTTCAGTTAGAACTGAGGTCCCAGGAGATAAATCTGGATTATTTCAGTTAGTTACTGAGGTCCAAGGATATAAATCTGGATGATTTAAGTTAGAACTGAGGTCCCAGGAGATAAATCTGGATTATTTTAGTTAGTACTGAGGTTCCAGGAGATAAATCGGGATTATTTCAGTTAGTACTGAGGTCCCAGGAGATTAATCTGGATTATTTCAGTTAGTACTGAGGTTCAAGGATATAAATAAGTTTTATTTCAGTTAGTACTGAGGTCCCAGGAGATAAATCTGGATCATTTCAGTTAGTACTGAGGTCAAAGGATATAAATAAGTTTTATTTCAGTTAGAACTGAGGTCCCAGGAGATAAATCTGGATTATTTCAGTTAGAACTGAGGTCCCAGGAGATAAATCTGGATTATTTCAGTTAGTACTGAGGTCCCAGGAGATAAATCTGGATTATTTCACTTAGCACTGAGGTCCGAAGCTAGGGCTGCGCCACATAACTTTGACTGTTGACTTTAAATATCTTCTATCTGAGCTTCTTAAGCTTGAGGCTCTCACTCAACAGAGCACAGTCCGAGACTTCACTGTTTCCCTGTATCAATGTACAGCATTGGATGTGTAACTAATACAATCAAAGGTATAGCTACCGTTGTGCGAAAAACCGGTTGCGTTACAGAGCGCAGTTCTTGTGTTTTGGGGAGTTAAGGGAATCACTGTTTATATTTTGCGTGGGACTTCTATCAACATAACTTTCTTAATCGAGATAAGCTCCAAGAGTAGCAGGCAGTGCATTCGTGTAGGTATTCCGTCAAGCCCTCCACGTTTATGAGTTAAAGGTTAGATAATATATACGTAGTGTGTTCCATTCCCTCCACTCCTTTCTTTTCATATATTGATCCCTTTCTACATCTGTTCGGCTTATTTGGTTGGGAATGGAACAAATAAGAAAGGGATGGTGGAAGGTCTGATGAGGAAATACATGAATCGGCCTTCAGTGGAGGAAATGGAACCGATTCTCGGGATTGTTGTGTGCCAAGACTTAAACCTGCGACAGCAACACAGGTTTCACCGTGTCTGACCGTCCATCCTCAAAGCGGATGTACTTATGAGTCCTGTGTTATTTAAGGGGGAAAGATTTCAAAATCTTTAAGAATCAAATACAACAGGGTAGAAAGTTTATTATTGCTTTAAAATTTATACAGGGTTTACAAATGATTTGAGAGGTTGTGTTATTTTGTGGTCACGATAAAGCTTTCGCCGGGGAGGGGGGGGGGTTGTAGATGTCAGTTTAAATTTTGCTTTTAGTTTGAAGAAATCTTTTGGAGAGTCGTTAATTTGGTGTAGTCCGATATAACACTAGATCGTGGCGTTGTACTTTAAATTTGGTGGCCAATGCATCCACAATTCATTAAAATACACGATATTTATAAAATAAAATGACGCAGCATAATGCCGATTATATCGTTTCCAAATCTTCATAAAACAATGCTTTAATTCAATCTGCCTGGCCACACCACCAAACAATTCATTTTATTTTTTTGTGGGAAATGTTACATTTTTGTTAAAATTCAATTTGGATTTATAAAAAGAATACATTTAATATTGACGCTATGTTTAAACTTTTATATCAAATTAACAATGACAGTAAAAAAAATAATGGAAAATACAGCTGTATTATTTGTAATTTGGATTTGCTATCTATTTATTAGACAACAACACTTTACATTGTACGTAACGTTATTTATTTACAGGTGTTCTGAGACTAATAAATACTACGCCTTGAGGTCGCAGGAAACATGTACAGGGTGCTACAAATGATACTTAAAGCTAAATACTTATAGAACCTCTACAGAGGCTTAGGCCGCTGGACAAATATCTTATATTTAAAAAAAGAGATAGTATAACCAAACATAAAAATAAAAAATAAAAGAGTAACTCGTAATTTCTAGACTTACAAAATTAAAATTAAAATTATAAAACTAAATTAAACCAAACAAACGTAAAATACGCTTAGATTCTCGTGAAAAAGAAGACGAGTTTTAAAAGTTTTCAACAAGATTTTTATTCATGGATTAATTTTATCTTATTTTGTAAACATAAAATATACTACGTATTTGCCAAAGGCACAGTGTAGCGGGTACGGTGGTTATCGCGAGATAACCGAGTCAGGCAACGTCGAGCGTGGCTGCTGCTTGGATATATGACCGTTGAGCGATCCTGTCCTTGCAAGCAGCCCGCCTGTCACCTTTAAACCGTTGGTACCCAGGTTAAGTGCCAGAGAGCTTCTTATCCCTAACTTCGCCTGGTAAAATACGGACTTTTTAAACAATTATAAACTTTTGGTGAGAGATATAGTGAGATTAAGTCTCGTCATATAATCATATAATTTACTTCCCGTAGACCCATTGTAGTGTTACGGATAACATTTTTTACTCATATTTTAATACTTTATAGATTTTTCAACAGTAATATATTAAACGTTCTAAATAGATTTTGGTCTAAAATAAGGCTATCGATATGTAACCAGGAGAATATGTATTTAGAATGAGATATAATAGTACATGAGTGGTTCAGTTCCCAAATACAAAATTGTTGAACTATTTTTACACCAATGCAAATTTCATTTGTTTCTGTGAAAAGAATTTGAAATTGACCTGTCTTTGGTGTTGCCCAGCTATCGATATGTAACCAGGAGAATATGTATTTACAATGAGGTATAATAGTACATGAGTGGTTCAGTTCCCAAATACAAAATTGTTGAACTATTTTTACACCAATGCAAATTTCATTTGTTTCTGTGAAAAGAATTTGAAATTGACCTGTCTTTGGTGTTGCCCAGCTATCGATATGTAACCAGGAGAATATGTATTTACAATGAGGTATAATAGTACATGAGTGGTTCAGTTCCCAAATACAAAATTGTTGAACTATTTTTACACCAATGCAAATTTCATTTGTTTCTGTGAAAAGAATTTGAAATTGACCTGTCTTTGGTGTTGCCCAGCTATCGATATGTAACCAGGAGAATATGTATTTACAATGAGGTATAATAGTACATGAGTGGTTCAGTTCCCAAATACAAAATTGTTGAACTATTTTTACACCAATGCAAATTTCATTTGTTTCTGTGAAAAGAATTTGAAATTGACCTGTCTTTGGTGTTGCCCAGCTATCGATATGTAACCAGGAGAATATGTATTTACAATGAGGTATAATAGTACATGAGTGGTTCAGTTCCCAAATACAAAATTGTTGAACTATTTTTACACCAATGTAAATTTCATTTGTTTCTGTGAAAAGAATTTGAAATTGACCTGTCTTTGGTGTTGCCCAGCTATCGATATGTAACCAGGAGAATATGTATTTACAATGAGGTATAATAGTACATGAGTGGTTCAGTTCCCAAATACAAAATTGTTGAACTATTTTTACGCCAATGTAAATTTCATTTGTTTTTGTGAAAAAGAATTTGAAATTGACCTATCTTTGGTGTTGCCCAGCTATCGATATGTAACCAGGAGAATATGTATTTACAATGAGGTATAATAGTACATGAGTGGTTCAGTTCCCAAATACAAAATTGTTGAACTATTTTTACACCAATGTAAATTTTCATTTGTTTCTGTGAAAATAATTTGAAATTGACCTATCTTTGGTGTTGCCCAGCTATCGATATGTAACCAGGAGAATATGTATTTACAATGAGGTATAATAGTACATGAGTGGTTCAGTTCCCAAATACAAAATTGTTGAACTATTGTTACGCCAATAAATTTCATTTGTTTCTGTGTGAAAATAATTTGAAATTGACCTATCTTTGGTGTTGCCCAGGCAGTAAATACTTATGTAAACCCGTACAGAGGACTGGAGTAGTGATGGTGTTACGGGTGAGGATCGCGTGACATCAGAACAGGTCGTTAACCGCACTCCCAGGGCGGGGTAGATAACACGATAGCGGGACAGTTGACACCTGTAAGGTGTTATTTTTCCTCCCGCCATAAGAAATAGAGTTATCCTCAATAATTGTGTGGTTACTGCAGTCGAGTAAATATAAATGGGCAACTACTATCTCTGTATATATATATATATCGTATGGGGGACAAAGGCAGCTATCCATAAATAAATAAATTAAAAATTACAATTATTAAAAAGTACGTAAGAACAAAGTTCTTGAGTCATAAATTAAAAATAATATTAAGATCTCCCGTCACAAAGCTAAATCCAAATTACTGAGCCAGTTTAGAGACCCATCCTCCAAACCACTTAAACCAGCCAGACCACCAGAAAACAATCGCAAAGGGCAGTCGTTTACAATGTGCTCCATTGTCTGAGAGTTTGCGCCACAATCACACGTCTGGTGAAGAATCTTGGGGGGTGAAGTTGTTCGCGTCCGTAGCTTGCTACACGTGCTCCCTGGGTAACGCTAAACGAACAGCAATTTTTGGTAGCTGGACCGTCACTCTTGTGATCTCCCAGTTATGGCAGCTATCGAAGACTATCTCTGTGTTCTGTACAAACTGGATAGTTGTAGACCGTTGCTGTGCTAATGAGTTAAGTCTTAATGCTGGGAAGGTGCAGGACTTAGCACTTAGTTTGTCACCAAAAAAAGGAAGAAATCTGTGCTTTGTTCCTGGGCATATTTTTACAAACTGACTTAAAATGGGGAAATCGTATTGACAATGTAGCCACCAAACTAGCAAAGGGAACTCGTTTTGTTTAGATCTCTAAAGAATAGTATTACTCCTGACATCCTTCTGAGCATATACTACGCTTACATTCAGTCATCTTAGCTACGATATCTCCTTACGGGGTAATGCCGGATGTTCTAAAAAGTTTTTACATTGTACAGAAGAGTGGCAGTCAGGTTAATATGTGGCGCTCCGGATCAAATCCACTGTAAACCTTTATTCATATGCCTAGGAGTAATTTCATTGCCATCACTGTACGTCTTCTCAACCTTGTTGCATATTAAAGAAAATATTAATAAATTTAATGACTCAACCAGTATTCACAGCTTTAACACAAGATATAAAAATAATTTAAACACGAAAAGATGTATGTGTACTAGTACACAAAACGGTTTTGAATATATGGGTATAAAAATGTACAATATTTTACCAAATAATGTAAGAAATTGCCGTACAATAAATTTAAGTCCGCGGTTAAGGGCTTCCCAGTCAAAAACTGTCTATACGAGGTTTGTGAATATTTTGACGTAATTAAATATAACTTTAAATTGGAAAACATTGTAGGCTTAGTGATCTTTGACCATTGTTATGCTGTACAGTCTTATACAGTTCAGCAGGACAGTGTGCATGTCATTGAGGGAGAGTCCATGTCGTGCAGTTTACTTACCGCGCGAAGGTTAGCAAATATTGAAGTAACCGCACTGAGACGGGCTTTGTCTCTACAGCACTGTGTTTAGGTTGGTAACATTGTAGGCCTATCTAGTGATTCCCCCAAGAGAGTTTATTTTGTTTTAGCTCAGTTTCTTGGGCAAACCAAAGCTGTAGTAATCGAAGTTGACCTGTACGGCTTAGTATTGTAGATGGGCTGCAATAAAACTGCTACGCTAAGCATATCCGGATTCTTGATCAGTCCAATAATATTTGTTTTCCGTTCTTGTTTACTTGGAATCCGCCGTTTTTTGTTTGTTTGTTTTTTAAGAAAAAGGTAACATCTTTTTTATATTTCCTTTCTAAACTTTGCAGATAGCACCTAAATCTATAATAATGACACGAACAAAGATAACATTTTACTCCTTTAAAACATGTATTTTGATATTTATATTGCATTGGTTACAGCAGTAGTAAAATTGCATTTTCTCTAATTATAAATCCAATATTAATATATTAAATCATTTCGAATTTCGCGTGTACATTATTGTGTAGTAAGATAATTTTTTATTTATAATTAAATACGTGAAATGTGAGAAAATTAAATTTAAAATATCATATTTTGAAAGATGAATTAAAAAAATTTAAGTGCATAAGTCGTTTTCTATGCTTATGAACAATAAAAACAAAATAGCGGATAGGAAGTCTAACTGATTTACTAAAAAATTTTTGACAATACGTTATATCGAAAATCAGGATTTCATAATGCACATTTTGTGACAATGTTACCGTTGTTACCGTTCAACGCAAAACTGTTACAATAGATCATGTCCTTATGTGCGTGTGCGTGTGTTCTGAAGGGTTACTATACTTATATAGCAGTATAGTATATACTATACTGCATATAGTAGATGCAGTCTCAATTACTTATGTAAAGGTTTCATTTTTTAAAAGAATCATGTCATGTTGGGTATAGGGGCCTTTTACTGTAACATCGGATGGAAAAAATACTTTTTTGTATTAATAAAGTTTTTTGTGGTAGTTTGCTTTAGTGAAAAGAAATGTGTGTTTTTCTCTTTTCCCGTAATATATTTTGGTAACCACCCCTCAGTCTGTTTTCTCCAGACTGCCATTTAGACTAATGATGCTTGTCTCCACAGAAAAATATTTTCTTATCAAAGTGTAGGTTTTATACAAATGTTTTGAACATACATCCTTTAGACTTTTGCCATGGTAAAAAATGGTTTTAGAATTAAAAGTATGTATTCACCCCAATATATGTAGTTAGGGAGCTTAATTCAAAGGGGCTTTGTTTTCAGGAAACATTTCAAAACCATTTCAGGAAGATCTGTTTTTTTCTGGAACAGCCTGAGTAATACTCAAATATTAATAACGGCACAAGTGCTGCATGAGTTGGAGCATCGCCTGTATAATCAGGTGACAACTTGTCGGTATCATTTTTGTAACCACCTTTACATTATATTGTTCTTACTTCATGTTCAATTGATAATTCTCCTACAATGTAGTTGGTAAAAACACGCATCATTGTACTGTAGAACTATATCCGCTGCTATAAGTGCCGGAACGATTATCAGAGGCGGAAGTGTTACTGATAAGAGAGCTCACTCAGGTGTTGTGTCGTCACCTGTGGTGCTGATAAGGGAGATACGTCAGTCAATGCCGCTTATGATTGATGCTCGTCTTTCTGTCGGTGTTTGGTGTTTTCAGAGTCGTTTTGTCCTTGTCTGTGATATGTCGGGTTTCGATAGCTTTGCCAACATTGACTGATCAAAAGTAGAAGACACGTTCAATAAATAAGTGCACCTTTTATCGAGATCTTAGAGTGGTCTTTACTGAACCTATTTTAAAACTTCCCTCATCTTACCAATTACAAAATACAGTATATAAAATGTATATGAATCACAATAGATTAACATATATAAATAGGTAATTAATTGACATTTTCCCTCGGTAAGCAATAATTTGTGCTAACTAATCAATGCCCTAAATAAATTAACCGTGTAATTGAATCCCACGTTATTGCACCGGACTGCGGAATTTAATTACGTCCGACCACGTCCCGGAGAAGGTCACACTTAATTCGAACCGCTAATTGTCGACGAAATTGTTATAATAAAACACCGACGGCTTACTCTTTTTGCGGTTTTATATTTTGTCAGCGTCGTCGTTGCCGATGCCCTGTCATTATGGAATAACGTCGGCCGGCCCCCCGCCATCTACATGTATAATGGCGACACGTCCACTATCGGACACGCGTCTCCCGCCGTGTAATTATATGATAATAAGGTGCTGTATGTCGTCCGCCAGTCCTCGGACAGGAGCCCGCCTCGCGCCGAGAGACCTCGATATTTGGCGGAGGCCACACTGTCTGTACTACACCCGGTCTGACTTTCTGTACTGGCTTGAAGGTAGAATTGCAACGTTGCAAACACAGCGGTTCATCCAGGCCTTGTATACTGATAAGGGCGGCCAGTGGAGGAGATAGAAAGAAAGTGTCCGAAGAGAGTCCCCGCAGGGTTGCCAAGTAGTGCAGTGTCGACGGGTAAAGTTAAATAGCCAAACATAACACAACGGTTGTCGTATAGGAAATGTAGTATTCAGTTACGACTGAAAAAGTTTCAGTCTGAAAGTAGAAACGTATAGGCGGCGTCCATGCAGTGTTGCCAAGTAGTGCAGTCTAGTTTGGAAATGTTAAATAGCCACAGTGATAACAAAACCGCCGTCAAATAGGTATGGTGTTCAGTTGCAACAGTAAATTTTAACATATGTATTGTACTGAAGCAAAATGTGAGGCAGATATATGAAGAAAATCTATTTGAGTCTGAAAAGAAGAGTGTATTAATGGCGTCGCTGCAGTGTTGCCAAGTAGCGAATTCTATTTTCGAAATGTTAAATACCCATAGTGTTAACACAACCGCCGTCAAATAGGTAAGGTGTTCAGTTGCAACAGTAAATGTAAACCTGTGCATTGTTTTGAAGCAAAATGTGTGATATATGAAGAAAATCTATTTTAGCCTGAAAAGAAGACTGTATTAATGGCGTCGCTGCAGTGTTGCCAAGTAGCGAATTCTATTTTCGAAATGTTAAATACCCATAGTGTTAACACAACCGCCGTCAAATAGGTAAGGTGTTCAGTTGCAACAGTAAATGTAAACCTGTGCATTGTTTTGAAGCAAAATGTGAGGCCGATATATGAAGAAAATCTATTTGAGCCTGAAAAGAAGAGTGTATTAATGGCGTCGCTGCAGTGTTGCCAAGTAGTGCTATATTTTTGGAAATGTTAAATAGCCATAGTGTTAACACAACCGCCGTCAAATAGGTAAGGTGTTCAGTTGCAACAGTAAATGTAAACCTGTGCATTGTTTTGAAGCAAAATGTGAGGCCGATATATGAAGAAAATCTATTTGAGCCTGAAAGGAAGAGTGTATTAATGGCGTCGTCGCAGTGTTGCCAAGTAGTGCTATATTTTTTGGAAATGTTAAATAGCCATAGTGTTTACATAACCGCTGTCCAAAAGGTATGGTGTTCATATGTAACAGTAAATGTCAACATATGTATTGTATTGAAGCAAAATGTGAGGCCGTTAGATGAAAAAAATCTATTTGAACCTGAAAAAGGAAGAGTGTATTAATGGCGTCGCTGCAGTGTTGCCAAGTAGTGCTATATTTTTTGGAAATGTTAAATACCCATAGTGTTTAACACAACCGCCGTCAAATAGGTAAGGTGTTCAGTTGCAACAGTAAATGTAAACCTGTGCATTTGGTTTGAAGCAAAATGTAAGGCCGATTAATGACGATGATCGATTTTGAGCCTGAAAAGAAGACTATATTAATGGCGTCGTTGCAGTGTTGCCAAGTAGTGCTATATTTTTTGGAAATGTTAAATAGCCATAGTGTTTACATAACCGCTGTCCAAAAGGTATGGTGTTCATATGTAACAGTAAATGTAAACATATGTAAATATGAGGCTGATTAATGAAGAAGATCAATTTTCAGCCTGAAAAATAGAGTGTACTGTTCCCAAGTAGTGTAGTATCCAGTGGTAAAGTTGGAATGGCCGTAGTGTAAACGTGACCATCGTTTAAGAGGTGAGGTGTTCTGTCGGAGTTGTGAATGTTTACGAATGGATTGGAGTTTGCAAAATGAATCTGATAGGAAGAGTGTATGGGCAGCGTCCATATAGTTTTGCCATGTAGACGTAGTGGTGTACCTAGCGGTAAATTTACAATGACCATACTGTAAACACAGCCGTTATACGGCAGGTTAGGTAGTGTGTTGTAGCTACTGTAAGATGTATGCCTTGTGTCACGAAATAGACCAGTTGCGTGTACATGTACATGTAAAGGCCACACGTATATCTAGATGTGAAGATCGGTGAATGCGGCTGCACAAGGTGATAAACGCGCGAGCGCCAAATATTGCCGTCTCTCTCAAATGCCACTGTGGTCTTATTTGGCTATGGTATTTTACATGTTCAGGTGGCACTGACATTTTAAATTTACAATAACACTAAATAATATTTTTTTACTTGGTCACCATTGGGAACTTGTAACTGTCAGAAATAATAACAACATTAAACTGGGGCAACTGGTGTTCGGTTGAATGAATTTTATCGATTAAAAATATTCACAAACCGTTAAGTACCTGTTCTGAAATTTATACACTTTTTTGTATAATTTACGAAGAATTGTAGTATTTTTTTTACAGTAACTACTTTTGAGATATGACTGAAGTAAGTGACATTTTTGTATTTATAAAATTATGTAATTAAAGTAATACTTTTTTACTAATGTTACTTTCAACAAATAAATTTTGTTATAATTAATTGTCAATTTAAGAAGATTACATGCTTTTTTCGTAACGTAATTAATTTGTTTATAAATATGAAGTATTTCTCCCCGAAGCTATGTCTCATATATATTCTGTAAAAATGTCGCATTTTTATCTTCAGGCGTTTTTACTGTATTATTATTTATTTTTATGTATATAAGACGAAATTCACTACTTCAAATGCCTGTAATTTCACGTGGAATAACAAAAAAGATTCTACTTTTGTATTCACGTTAGTTAGGTATCTTAAAAGGCTATGCATTTAATCTAAATCAATTCTAAAATCACAATCGATTGCCCAGTCTAAAGTAGTAGCTAGTACTTTGATAGGTGTATAATCAACTCGTAAAAGTCACGGTGGTAATTTGCAGGTTAATCGAAAATAATGGCAAAAATATTGTTTTGAAAATTGTCAATAATTGTATTTTTTTTTATTCATATAGAATGTTGTACCTGCACGGTTTAATGTTTCACATAATGTTGATTATACGCATGATCAGTGAGAACACTTTCAAGAGAATGGTTCTCCATTAAATAAAAAAAAAAAACTGATGTATAAAACGAGCTTATTGAAAAATTGAGTATTTTGTGCCCAATGATCTTAGAAATAGGTGCACCAAAGTGAGGTAACAATAGTGTAGAAGTAGTGACAAGACATTACATGGCTTGTTCGCTATAAACTCTCCGTACTGCTATTCCGACGCGATGATGTACTGGCGTATAGTTTAATGGTGCAGATATTTTCCGCGTTGTTAACTCTTTTTCGGAATTGAAAATTGGGTGTTCGCCAGTTTATGCGAGTTCCTTATAAATAATGTAGAGAACGACGTCTGCACTCTGACCTGTCTGTTATGGCTCTGAAGTGGGATAGTGAAGTTCACAAAGCGTTGGCTTTTGTATGAGCAATGTGAATTATTGATGTGTAAAACATTTGTAATGTTGCTATAAATATTGAAACTATTTCTGGAAAATGGCTTATTCAAAAGAACTAGTTACAAAGAAACATTTAATGTGATGTATCTCCTTCATTCAAGGAACTGTGTAACTTTTTCGTTTTATATTCGTATCCCAAATGTTCAATTATGATGTGGAGCTTCACATGACTTGAAATAATAACGAATGTCAGATTAATATGTGAAGAATAAGTGTAAATTACGTTTGTGGTTTTCTTATAATTTAACAAATCCTAAATATGATGCGGTTGAGTTCTCGGACTTCTCTTAGAGAATCAAATTTCAATAGTATTATGTGCATGATGGAGAAGACCGATTTGAAAGTGGGCCTGAGTCTTGGATACGGTAACCATTTTGGGAAGGAGGTAAAGTTTATTTTCCAAAGAAAAGGCGGCGATTGTATTTACCAGAAGTGGAAAATATCTGAGACCGGAGTGGTGTTTGTTGGGATTATCGTTCGTAAAAACATGGAATTTTTTTTATAATGGCTGAAAAGATGAAATTTGCATATGGAAGAGTAGAAGATGCATAAAAGGCGAACGGCATAATGAAAAGGAACAATTTTCAAGGCTACATTTCTAACAATTTCAAGGAATTGATCTCAATAAACAATGGATATGAAATATAGGTGCTCAGGAGTGAGGAATATTTAGGTGGAAATGGTCAAGTATTTCATCCCTTATATATCTGAATGGTTAAAAAAAACATCACCTAGGTAAAAAAATCAATTAATAAGAGATGACTTTTCCTTTTCGTTGAAGGAAAATTGAAAAATCATAGAAAAATCCTTCAAAGGTAAATAATGTTATCCTGTCGCATAATAGTGTGCACAATTTGGAGTTTGGGTAGCCTTAAAACATTCATTGACATTAATTTATTTTGTAAACTTAAATCAGCTCGTAATAAAAGACATGTTGATGTATTATATTTATTAATAAACCACGCGAAGACTAGGTGATAAAGAAGCAGAAGAGTTTTAAGGGAATGGCTTATGAGGGTTGAACAAAGTTACAATGGCTGGTGTCAAATTCTTAAGTTAAGTCACTTTCTACAGTTTCTAGGGGAACATGTCGCAGGTTGGAAAGAAAAGAAATTTGACAAGAGAGAGATATGAGTTAAGGAGGAAATCATTACAAGACGAAAATAAGTTCAAAGGGTATAAAGAATTGTCAGTGACTACTTACGGAAATGTGAGGTTAATTTTAGCATGGAATAGTCCAGTAAAAACCGACAAAGTCGAGAATAGTGTGTGGCTTAGATTGTCGCCTTCGATTTACGACGAGGGGTGGACGAAAAAGCTGTATAGAACGGCCTAAAAATTGTTTTTCATAAAACGCGTTTTTTTTAAAGAACCTAGTATGTAGCGAATAAATTTAGACACCTACTGTTTAACTTTTTATTATTTTGTTAAAATAAAAATGTGAATATCGGGTTCAGCTACAGGTCGCGGACGCTTTCACACTTGAGTCCTGGACAAAAATGACTGACTCCCGACGCCAAAACACAATGTTCGCACCATCAACACCCGAATTGCCAATCCTCAAAATGGCAACCGGATTATCATTATATTTCCCCCCTGAGAACGAGGCAATAATTACAGGAAACTGTTTATTGACGGTAAAAAAAAAAAAAAAAACAAGAGTTAACGGCTGATTGATCAAAGTTTGCATGAAGCGCCCCCGGTCCCCTGATTAGATTACACGTTAATGCGACTCATGTAATACCGCAGGGGTGGTAATGTTATAGGGGGGGAGGGGGTCCACCCCTCACCGTCAATGTACGTGTTGTACACTCATCTGCTAATTTCATAGGACCACGCCCAGTCCACCCGGTCTGTGCTCTATAGCGCTAGGGCAGTTTCAGCCGGGACCGTTTTATTTTACAGCCCATTAAACTGCCGGTACTCGTGAAAACTGCCTAGTTTCGGCCAGTTAGATTTTACCGTGCAGTTTAGATTTCTAGATTAAAAACTGTCACATACTGATTATTTAAATATTATTTTGTTAAACTGGCGGTCACAGTCAGTCTTAAACCCAACGAAGAACTATCAAAGACTCAAGCACAAAAAATACCTGGTCTTAAGCATTTAAACGCTTGAAATGTTCAATCGGGTTTGGGATACAATACATCTTCTTATTCTTTATAAACTTTTGTTGACAGCCCTTTGAGATATTATGTCTGAAAACAGAAACAATATAGATTTTTGATTATTCTATATGTGGCAGGCATCTGAAGCGAAATTTAGGTGCGTATTTTAATTATAAGAAACACCGTTTAAGATAAGGATATAATCGTTTACAGTGTATTTTTAAGTTTAAAAATAATTTAATTAAGAAAAAGTATGTTAAAAACCTGTTAATTTTCCCATTAAGGATAATTTCGTTGTCATGAATTAATAAACATTACGTCAGTTCCCAGAAGATATTATACAAGTACTGTACATTCTAATGAACTCCACATTTTTATCACTGTTGGTGGGGGGAGGGGGTTTGATTAGAAAATGGACTAAATGTCCTACTAGAAATGATTGTAATTTCTCATGGGATGACAAAAAAATCTTATTTCTTGTCGTTAGTAAAATTATTAGTGCTATGACTTCGAAACAAAATACGTTCCTCCCCTCCCACCAAAAAAAAATTACTGTAATTAATTGTTGTTCCCACGATGGAGTTTTATAGTTGGCTTATATATAGACATTGATCCAAATTATAAAACCCAATTTAATACCCTTAATTAATTCCAATGTATAGACGTGCAAAATATGTTACATTGTGAACTAAGATCGTGCCAGTGTTGTCAGCCAGAATTTGCCATAGTCTTCCACTACAATGCATTGCTTGGAACTTCTGCTGATAATCTTCTTCTTGGTACGGAATATTTGATGGGGAAGTTTTAGGCCTATTTTCTCCGCTGGACTGTGCAGCTCTAGTAGAGGAAATCAACCACTATTCGTTGAGCTGATCTGTAGGTGAACGATCTTTAGGTTCCTGTACGCATCTACGCCCGTGGTCCTTGAAGAATACTTCAGAATTGTCCAAGACATAACCTGCCTGTGTACAGGCTCAGTTGCTTGAACTATACGGCCTGTATTGTTTGGTTTTGTTGTTTGAAGTAAGGCAGGAAAATCCAAGTTCCTTCTAACTGTGAAGGTTCGATTTAGCTCCAGGTCTCCTTCCTCTTAGTGCAGCATCTGGAATTTGACGCTGTCACAGACTTGACTCCTGGAATCAGGTTGAGATTGAGAATACCTCTTCATCTAGATCACACTATATTCTGTTGTCTAGGTATCACTGACGTCGAAACGATCTAAAGAGTCATTTTAAGCATGTTTGAGTTATCTCTTCAAACGAACACGACTCCAGATTCCAGGATTCAAGTCTGAGACAGCGTCAGTTTCCAGGCGCTGTAGTAGGGGAAGGCGTACTGGAACCATGCGCAACAGTCACATTGAATCAATCCTTCCAACTGTAAAAAAAAATTCAGTTATTTATAACAGTTCTGGCGATTCTTATAACTAATCATATCCTTCGCTAACTATTAGATTCAACATGCCTACCGTTCTTATAATGTACATATAATTACATTTTTATCCAGGGTAAATGGAAAATACTTGTATATGTTTCTTACAAATACTCGTACATTATTAAATATGAATGTTACACTACTAAAGCGATATGAGGACGATTTAAAAATTAATGTGACCATAATTTGATATAAAATGTTTTATTTCCCTCATGAAATTGTGTAGTGCACCTCGTAGTACGATTACTCTACTCATATTAGATTTTACTCCCGAGTCACGCGTGTCGCAGAATATATCTAGAGGCCTTGAAGCCTTACTGTAATGACTCTACCCTCTTTGATGATTACAAGGGACCACGCCCTCGCCACATCTCAATTCTCGGCGACCATTTGTGGATTTCTATACAAAAGCCAGAGTGTGAGTATTAATTACTAATTGGATGGACATATTCATTAGTCAGCAGTTGAAATTGTAAGGCATGGAATAATGTTTGTATAATTGAATTAGATTTATTAATTTTCTCATCACATAACAAGTTTACTTTTTGTTAAATAATAGAATTCTTCTATGTGCACTGTAATAGACCTTCTTGTAGACGTGAGTACTGTAATAGATCTTCCTGTAGACGTGTGCACTGTAATAGATCTTCCTGTAGACGTGTGCATTGTAATAGATCTTCTCGTAGGTATGTGCACTGTAATAGATCTTCTTGTAGACGTGTGTACTGTAATTGAACTTGCTATAGGTATGTGCACTGTAATAGATCTTCTCATAGGTATGTGCACTGTAATAGATCTTCCTGTAGACGTGTGCACTGTAATAGATCTTCTTGTAGACGTGAGTACTGTAATTGAACTTGCTATAGGTATGTGCACTGTAATAGATCTTACTGTAAACGTGTATACTGTAATAGATCTTCTTGTAGACGTGTGTACTGTAATTGAACTTGGTATAGGTATGTGCACTGTAATAGATCTTCTCATAGGTATGTGCACTTTAATAGATCTTCCTTTAAACGTGTGTACTGGAATAGATCTTATTGTAGACGTGTGTACTGTAATTGAACTTGCTATAGGTATGTGCACTGTAATAGATCTTCTCGTAGGTAGGTGCACTGTAATAGATTTTCTCGTTGGTATGTGCACTGTAATAGATCTTCCTGTAGACGTGTGCACTGTAATAGATCTTCTTGTAGACGTGTGTACTGTAATAGGTCTTCTTGTAGACTTGTGTACTGTAATTGAACTTCCTATAGGTATGTGCACTGTAATAGATCTTCCTGTAAACGTGTGTACTGTAATAGACCTTCTTGTAGACCTGTGTACTGTAATTGAGAACTTGCTATAGGCATGTGTACTGTAATAGATCTTCCTTTAGACGTGTGCACTGTAATAGATCTTCTTTTAGACGTGTGTACTGTAATTGAACTTGCTATAGGTATGTGCACTGTAATAGATCTTCCTGTAGACGTGTGTATTGTAATAGATCTTTTTGTAGACGTGTGTACTGTAATTGAAATTCCTATATGTATGTGCACTGTAATAGATGTATCTACTCGTAGATGTGTGCACTGTAATTTCTCTAATCGTCACAATTAATGTTTATTTCCTGTTAATGTCGCGCTTGAAATTGTATGCGTAGCTCGCTTCCAACTTTGGTAGGTAAAACGTTTTCCATTCCTAATGAAATGAAGATCGAATGCTCTGGATTTCTACTGTTGGCGGTTTGGCAAATAACGGCCGAACGGTTTATTTAGTAATTTCGCATTTTATATATTAATACGTAGAATATATTTATACCTTCTTTGTGTTGTTTCGGAGGTTCTAAAAAGTGGTAGCATAAAAGTCAGTTGATCCAGTCAGTTGGTACGCTGTCAGTACTTTTAATTCGTCTGCTGCCAGAGCATTTTTCACAGTTAATTATGGTCGTTACTTTTGTGTTCAGGATATTGCCGTGGCGTCCAGGTTATTGCTGTGGAGTCCAGGATAATGCTGCAGCGTCCAAGACATTTGACTGTTGTGGCCAGGATATACCTGTGGTGTTCACTCTTGTGTCTATGGTAGCTTCGTGGGACCTGTAGGAGGAGGTAGAAGGAATAAAATAACGGAGACATCAGAGTATGATTCTAAGGTTCTTAACAAAATGCAATGTTTATATGTATTTAGAGAAAATACCAATATATGTATTTTTGACACATGTCTTATTCAAAATTAAAATAGGGACAATAGGTGATTTTTTATTTTATTACTACATTTTGAAACTCTTCTGGTTACTCTTCCTAGTTTTGTTTTTCAATCATAAGTAAATTACACTTTATGGAGCTTTCTTATAGTATATAACGTGTTGTATGAATAATTTCATGTCTAGTACATAATATAAAGTAACATGTAATAATTATAAAATGGTTCAGTACTTTAAATTGTGCGTAAAGATAAAAAAAACTTAAAATGACTCAATATTGTCGTTATAAAAATAATTAAATTGTAATATAAGTTAATTAAATGGTTTATCTATCTTTCGATAATTGTGAATTCTACACACAAGATGTGCTAAACTTGCATCTGTCCCTAGTTGGCTAAATTAACATCATTGCAAACACAGCTCGCGAAATCACTATACGGCAAATTGAGAGTATAAAGTGATAAGATCGAGTCAGATATAAGTGATATTGCCGCTGTATTGCCTAGGCAGTGGTCAGAGATGAGCGATATGGCCACTGTATTGCCTAGCCAGTGGTCAGAGATGAGCGATATTGCCGCTGTATTGCCTAGCCAGTGGTCAGATATAAGTGATATTGCCGCTGTATTGTCCAGTCAGTGATCAGAGATGAGTGATATTGCCGCTGTATTGCTTAGCCAGTGGAGTGGTGTTGCCTAGTCATTGGTCAGCCAGTGGTCAGAGATAAGTGATATTGCCTCTGTATTGTCCAGCCAGTGGTCAGAGATAAGTGATATTGCTTCTGTATTGTCCAGCCAGTGGTCAGAGATAAATGTGAATGATTCTGGTGTAGTGGTAACGGCCCGGGGAGGGTAGTAGTGGTTTGTACGGCACCAATTTTTGTTGCTGCTAAGAGAGGCCCAGTCCGCCAAAGTTTATTGCACTTTCTCTGCGGCAAAGAGAGAGAAAGTAATTTCCGTCTGAGAACCAGCTAAACCCGCTCGAGCGTGTACTAATAGACAGACTGACGTACACATCTCCATACCCTGACTCGGTAGAATGTCTTCTAGCTGGAAACAACTTCAAGGTCCCTATGGAACCTTTTTGTGACTAAAAGAAGCGAATACAAGAAACATAAGCTACCTTATTC
The DNA here is from genome assembly GCF_021130785.1 of Homalodisca vitripennis. NCBI lineage: Eukaryota > Metazoa > Arthropoda > Insecta > Hemiptera > Cicadellidae > Homalodisca > Homalodisca vitripennis. The sequence goes on from NC_060208.1 coordinate 199,693,852, forward strand.
AGCTTTATTATATGGTTTTACTTCTTTATTATGTGCGTATTTATTGTAAATGCATGAACAGAAGAAGAATGTATGTTTTGCTTGATTACACATAGAAACAAGAAAAATCTAACTATCCTTTATAAGTTAACGCATTTATTCCGTGCCATTTACAAATATAACTTTACAATGAAAAACAAATGTAACAAAAACCGAAATGTTTCTTTAAACACTAAGAAGTCTTATAGACTGTATGCTGAAAGTGCCAACTCTTTTTTCCAACTCTTTGCCGTAATTGGGTCAGTGTCCGTACAAAGTGAAACTAACATTGCGTTACCCGGTATATGTGTTAATGCAAATAAAAATCAATCATCTTAATCCAAAGTAATGCAGAAGAGATAATTTTTTTAAGTGGTGCAAGCTGGCACCCGAATTCAACGTCCCTCGTTAAGAAGTTTATAAAGAAGATGGCAATGTAGTTGAATATTTAAAAAAATTAAGTTACCATCTCCACTTTTATATGTAAAAAGTTATATAAAATCAAAATAATGTCATAATTTGTTTTTGGCACCTAAATTTTGGCATATTTTACTAGTACATTTTAATGAAGTGGCATTTAAGGCTTGTGCCACTTGCTGTCTTGGGCACTTCCGTTCTGGCACTTTTGTAGTATAACGGCCTGTACGTCTGGTGGGCTCACTCTACATATATCAATGTTGTAAAAAGTTTGTTCCATGAATAATTTTACTTGTTATTTACACCTAATCTTTGGACATACATGTATGTAGTATTAAATAATTTAAATACTAAACTATTAATTTGAACTAAAAATATGCACGCTATTATGTAAAATGAAAATAAGATTGCGAAAATAAGTAATATGTTTTCGAGTACATGATAGCATTCAATTAATGACAATATATTTTATTGTAACTTGTAGGACTAATAATAATCAATATAATTCGAACAATTAAATAATGAAGTAATAAATAAAAATACATAAAGCCTACTGGTTTATTCGCGCACGAACAGGAACAGAAATCTTTATTTGCGGTAGCCAGAAATCAATAGAACCGTGCATTTTGTTACCAGAGTACCAGATAGTCTATCTAAATGTATTCATGATTATAGTGATGCTAATTAAACCCCTATTGTTCAGCACACTTTCTGCAATGAAGCTTAACTGCCGTAAAAGTGTAAAAACAGTCGTAAAAGAGTAAGTGGTGGACAGTTTTGTTTCTCTAAGTAAAATGTAATGTCAATAATTGTACAAGAGTTGTGAAAGAGTAAAGACGGTGAATGTCCGCCACCATTTGTGTAGCCGGTAAACAAACAAGGGGTTGTCTCCATTTCACACTTCAGTTCCTCGACTGGTTTGTTCTATCCGACTTCAGTTTTTCCACCGGCTGTAGCCCGTCCCTGGGCGACCCAAGGTCCGGACGTTACGCTTTCTCGATTTGTCAACTAATTATTCGGTTCCATCCAGCCGTCAAGTCAAGCGCTCGGGTCGGATGGAAGGAAGGACATGACGTGATGACGTCAGGACTACTGTGGCGGGCTCAAGAGTTAGCCGGGAAGAACTCGTCGCGTATTGGTTGTCACAGGTGAGCCCCTAATTGTATTAGTACTGGTTGTACTAGCAGTCCTAAACATTTGTACGCTACAGAACAACTACTAGCAACTATAAACACCAACGTGTTATGCGTGGAACCGTATTTTTAGAATGAGTATTACTGTCAATCACTACGATAAAGCACGCCCGTCTTATCCTGAAGCCCAGTCCCTCACTCACAGTTATTATTTACTCATAACTTGTACCGAATAACGATAACACATGGGGGTGGTGACTTCTGAGGTCGTAGTAATAAATACTCGAATGCAAAGTTTACTTATAAGTTCAATTTAATGAATGAAACTTACAAGCACCACTTTTAGTTGGTAAATTAAATGTATGCCTTGCCACGTTGCTGCCAATTAGAGTACAAGAACTAAAAATGTATATCTGATAGGTGGACCTAAAATATCCAATGTTCTATGGAATTATGCCTACGATATTTTACTTTATAAAACTTTAAGATTTTACTTCTCTTCGTAATATGTAGACTCACAATCCGGGCGTCGGCGTCTTGGCACGAGACATTGAAGCTGTAGTCTAAGAAATGTTATTTCTAGTCGGTAATTACTAGAAGAGGAGTAGAAGTTATGAAAGTGGTAGCCATCTACTCAAATAATACGTGAGCTCGCCTAAAACAAATTCGCGACGGTATTAGCCATTTAATGAGACAAAAAACAACGTGCTCGTCAGAAGGACGACGCCACAACTTGTATCCATTTCAATCAAGCAAATAAAAGATCTTCAAGGGTAAGTTACTTTACTATTTACAACTTTACTTTACGTTACATTTATTTTTATATGTTTGGCATCTAAGGGCTAATTTAATAATACGAAAATATAAATTTTACTTACGGACATAGCGCGCGAGGTGAAATCGGTCACGTAGTTGGGCTGCTACGAAGGGTTACAATAAAATATTCATACGCGTGCCAATTAGGTAGTTAGTCCGCCGATAATTTAGTTTCGGAACATTGGATAAAAAAATAATATTAAGTTGTACTGGCTAACTAGGTTGTGAAATGTTGCATTATATAAAATGGGACTAACTAACGGTACAAACTACACATGCAGTCTGCAGTCTACTTTGATCACCAAACAAAACGGTACATATAAAGGATATAACATAACTTCTGGAGACGAGTTAGTAAGGAGTAGTACAGGGTTGTTGGTTGCTTTTTTATCCTTCTTCGAAAAATCGATTTTTATGAGAGTCAATGGTTGCCCCCCCCCACTATTTTAACCAAAACGTGGATGCGCTACTGTGTTTACGACGATACTATTGTTTTCTTCCAGGAGAAGGTTAATTGACAGATGTGATGTTTATGTCCTAGCTTAGCCACTTTAATAAAAACATCTTCATTTCATTTCAGGAGATACAGAAGGTTAGAACGGTTCTTGTTTAAAAGTTATCTTTACTCTTTCCCAACAGTTGTTGGCGGCTAAATCAAACGACATATTGCGACGTGACGACAAATTTTCTAGCCGGTTTGGCTACTTTTGTGGATTGTAGATCACAGAAAAGGCTTCTTATTTACATATATGGTTCTGAAGTTTCTTGTTTAGGCAACTGGCACAATATGTATTGAACAGCAGTGCCTAAATGTAATTTCAGTTGACAAAAAAGAATTAGCTTTCGTTAAATTGTTCAGCATAACAGCCTTTCTATAATTTGTCGATGTATCTGTTTTGCAAGTAAGTTTTAGAAATTACGTGAATGGAACATACATATTTAATTAATGAATTCTTGATCATAATTTGACTAACGGTATATTGTAGCATGAAATAACTTTATAATGTGCAGTTCAACTGTGCTGTAGAAATGTAGAAGGGTACATAGGCTACTGTAATATGTGCATCCATTTTGAAACGGATTACGCTAGCATCTAGCCACGTCTACACAGCCGTTCTAATGAATTGTAGATGATATTAGGAGATTTAATTCTACATTTCAACAACATTATTTACAAAATAGGTGTTGTTGGCAGATTTTATTAGAACATGTTTCTGTTATACTTTTACATGTAGGTCATGTTGAGAGGATTCAATCGAAATGTCTCTGTTGAAAATTTAGAATTAATTGATAATCTGTTACACATTTACAAGTATGTGATGTTAAGAAGGATTCATTCAACCATGTCTTTGTCATAAATTTTCAAGTATATAATGTTGGGTCATTTCATTATACCATGCCTCTGTTATACATTTACAGGTAGTTGGTATTGGGAGTATTCACTCGAATATCTTTCTGGTACACATTTACAAGTACGTGATGTTAGCAGGATTCATTCAGCCATGTCTCTGTTATGCATTTACAAGTATATAATGTTGGGTCATTTCATTATGCCATGCCTCTGTTATGCATTTACAGGTAGTTGGTGTTGGGAGTATTCATTCAGACATGTTTCTGTTATACATTTACAAGTACGTGATGTTAGCAGGATTCATTTAGCCATGTCTCTGTCATATATTTACAAGTATATAATGTTGGGTCATTTCATTATGCCATGCCTCTGTTATGCATTTACAGGTAGTTGGTGTTGGGAGTATTCATTCAGACATGTTTCTGTTATACATTTACAAGTATATAATGTTGGGTCATTTCATTATACCATGCTTCTGTTATACATTTACAGGTAGTTGGTGTTAGTAGGATTCATTCAGCCATGTCTCTGTCATACATTTACAAGTATATAATGTTGGGTCATTTCATTATACCATGCTTCTGTTATACATTTACAGGTAGTTGGTGTTAGTAGGATTCATTCAGCCATGTCTCTGTCATACATTTACAAGTATATAATGTTGGGTCATTTCATTATACCATGCTTCTGTTATACATTTACAGGTAGTTGGTGTTAGTAGGATTCATTCAGCCATGTCTCTGTCATACATTTACAAGTATATAATGTTGGGTCATTTCATTATACCATGCTTCTGTTATACATTTACAGGTAGTTGGTGTTAGTAGGATTCATTCAGCCATGTCTCTGTCATACATTTACAAGTATATAATGTTGGGTCATTTCATTATACCATGCTTCTGTTATACATTTACAGGTAGTTGGTGTTAGTAGGATTCATTCAGCCATGTCTCTGTCATACATTTACAAGTATATAATGTTGGGGTCATTTCATTATACCATGCCTCTCTTATACATTTACAGGTAGTTGGTGTTGGAGTATTCATTCAGACATGTTTCTGTTACACATTTACAAGTACGTGATGTTAGCAGGATTCATTCAGGCATGTCTCTGTCATACATTTACAAGTATATAATGTTGGGTCATTTCATTATACCATGCCTCTGTTATACATTTACAGGTAGTTGGTGTAAGCAGGATTCATTCAGGCATGTCTCTGTCATACATTTACAAGTATATAATGTTGGGTCATTTCATTATACCATGCCTCTCTTATACATTTACAGGTACATGTTTACAGTATACGTGATGTTAGCAGGATTCATTCAGCCATGTCTCTGTCATACATTTACAAGTATATAATGTTGGGTCATTTCATTATACCATGCCTTCTGTTATACATTTACAGGTAGTTGGTGTTAGTAGGATTCATTCAGGCCATGTCTCTGTCATACATTTACAAGTATATAATGTTGGGTCATTTCATTATACCATGCTTCTGTTATACATTTACAGGTAGTTGGTGTTAGTAGGATTCATTCAGCCATGTCTCTGTCATACATTTACAAGTATATAATGTTGGGTCATTTCATTATACCATGCTTCTGTTATACATTTACAGGTAGTTGGTGTTATTAGGATTCATTCAGCCATGTCTCTGTCATACATTTACAAGTATATAATGTTGGGTCATTTCATTATACCATGCTTCTGTTATACATTTACAGGTAGTTGGTGTTAGTAGTTCAGCCATGTCTCTGCCATACATTTACAAGTATATAATGTTGGGTCATTTCATTATACCATGCTTCTGTTATTCATGTCTCTGTCATACATTTACTATTGAAAATTTAGAATTAATTGATATTGGATGATTCCCTCGAACATCTTTCTGGTCATTTACAAGTACGTGATGTACCATGTTGGGCATTATACCATGTTTCTGTTATACATTTACATTCATTCAGTCATGTGTGTATATAATGTTGCATGGTCTAGTTAGTAGGATTCATTCAGCCATGTCTCTGCATACATTTACAAGTATATAATGTTGAGTCATTTCATTATACCATGCCTCTGTTATACAGGACATTTACAGGTGTTGGGAGTATTCATTAGGACATGTTTCTGTTATACATTTACAAGTACGTGATGTTGGGAGGATTTATTCGAACTTTTCTCTGTTATACCTTTACTACAGATAATGTTGTGAGGTTTCAGTAAAGCATATCTCAGGATTTAAATTAACCCTATACCTCAGGTGTAAACATTAACGGCGGCAATGAACTCTCACCAAAAGAAAAGAAGAGCTTGACATCCAGACTGGAGAAAATGAAACCAGGCGTTGTCACTGCACAAACACACGTCACACCAGCACAAGCGAAAAGTAGACGATGGGAGATTTCATTCTTATTGGGCTTCAAGGCGTTATCCAAAATTATGTTTGTATTATGTAACATGACTCCTGATGTAACACGTGGTTGTGCTGTTCACTTTGCATTTCGTAACATGGTCTATATATTTAAGGGGGCACTCCACCCTAGAATCGATGAAAATGCCAAAAATTTACAAAATTTTTTGCCTAGTTTTGTCCCTTGTAGTTTTCTGAACAATTTGATATAACAAGATTGTTCAAATGATTATAACTTTTTTATTTGATCTATAAATGAAATTACAGATATATATTTTCCTACTAACTGTGTCTCTTTCTAGGCTGTTTTCCGAAAGTTTAGTTTTCACGCGTTTTCATTTGTTGTGGCAAACATAACTTAAGTTGTATTTGAGATAGCCTTAAAAATTTTTTTATTTGAAAGAGGACATTTCATTCTGCAACCTGTAGTATGGATTTACATTAGTTCCTTCAACAAACATTTTTACAAAAGTTACAAAAATAATTTTCAAAAAATATTTTGAACAAAAAGTATAAATAACTTTTTTTACAGAAATATTTTATATAATTTAGTATCTATACTAGAGGTAGCACAATGAAATATCCCATTCAACATAAAAAATAAATTATGAGGCTATCTCAAATACAACTTAAGTTATGTTTGCCACAGTAAATCCTAGTTTTATCCGTAAAAAGTTACCCCCAGCGGTGAGGTGGGGGGGGGGGGGTGAGGGACCAAAAATTATGGATAAAGTTACCCATAACTAACACTCATATATAAAAAATAAAATAATTAATTTTGCTATAAAAATAAAATAAAAACAATTTTGGGTGGAGTGCCCCCTTAATTTTTGACTTCAACAGTCAAGGTAGATTGTATTTGGTAGAACATATGGTTCGTACCCTGCTTTTTCAGTGAATAATTTATGCCAGATGAAATCCGACAAATCTGTACTCGTACTTATGGCCCGAAGATCTTTTTGATTATTTATAATAAAAAATGCACATCTTGACTAATCTTAATTTTCAAAAGGATTAACGCAGTTTCAATGTGCAAAGCCAAGACAGGATCATGCCCTGTGGTTGCCGCCCCCTCACTAATGCGAGCCAGTTTTTACCAACGACGATGTCCAGGTAGACGGTGTTCTGCCACAGGAGCTAAGCCGGGCTACGGTACAGAAAGGGAACAAAGGTACGTAAAGCGGATCATCACCGCAGCTCGCTCCCGTGCAGCAGCAGTAGCGTTATTGTGTCTCTCCTCGTGTGTCCGTACTACTCTATACTACAGTGTAGTGTGTGTGTGTGTGTGTAGTGTGCAGAGTAGGTTAACTGTATAACAGTGCCAGTAACGTGGGCGAGAGCGACTGGACCGGTCCACTACTCAAGTCCTGTAACTGATGGACGGGTAAAGTGGTTGCGGATAATTGAGAATTTACTGACAGAATATTACACTTTGGCGATGCATTATTCATTGTGATGGTTATATTACAACGTACGATTGATTATTTGCTAGACTTTACCATGTTTATAGTGTAGTCTTGGATCATACTGATCAATTACTTAATTAAATCTCACTTCTTACATGGAAGAGTAAATTTTAACAGAGTAATATTGTTTTTATGCGTATATATTTTTTTCATCAGAGAAAAATCATTCTTTCTAAAATAACTGTTATGAAGAATTCAGAGACACTACGTTGCCAAATGTACCTTCTTAGCATCTGCAAAAGAAATATGTTGGCGCAGCAAAGCCTATCACTTAGGCGGTTGAAAAGAATGCAACCGCAGGATATTTCGAGAGCTGTAGAAGTTTTGCAAGATCGAGTTTGATGAGGGTGCATTATGCCGCTTTTGGGACTTGACTGAGCATGAGGAAATCAGTCACTCCGAAGGATGTACAACTTGAGCTGTAAGGTAGGCATAATGGTATATTAAACTATTCCTTCGTGGGCAAGTTCAAGTTCGATAAGGTACACATCCCTTCATGGGATTTGGCTGATCATCAGCAAACTTATCACTGAGAAGGGTGTAAGAATTGAGATGTAGGCTAAACATAATGGAATATGAGACTATTCCTTCATAGTCAGGATCAAGTTCAATGAGGGTGCATGTACCTTTATGAAATTTGGCTGAGCATCAGAAAACTCAGGAGGATGTACGAATTAGGCTTTAAGGTGAACATAATGTTATATGAAACTATTTCTTCAAAGGCAGGATAGAGCTCAATTATGGTGCAAGTATCTTCATGGGATTTCCTTCCTTCTGTACTAAGGAATGCCCGTTAGAGGGCACGTGATCTAATCCTTGTAAAATATATTTAGCCCTAAAAAACTTATAGCCATAGAGATATAGTCTGACTCTGAGAAACCAATTCAATTTTTATATTGTATTCCATCTTTACAAAGAAGTAGAGATTTCTGATTCTGAAATCTGACTTATCCCTTTGGACGTAGTTTGGTCTGGTTCCAAGCTCTTCTCCCGAGGTCGTGACCAACGGTACAGTGTTGCATCTCGAGTCGGGGAAAGCCCACGAGTTACTCCGGTTACGTTAGAGTACACAAGCAGTAGAGTCTGTACTCTGGCACCAGTAGCAACGACGCGGCGGTCTGGTGTAGCGATTGTCTGTACGGTGAATCTTCACTTTCTCCAGCATCACGATCGGTTATGTCAGCCCTGTGTGAATATTCATGATGATCGTCGGTTCCATTCATGCAGTTATACTCACGTGATTCTACCACAAAGGATTAGCAGAGCTTTGTTGTTTAGCAAAGGGAACTGTCTGTTGATCTCTGTAAGGTCTAGTGAGCGATGGAGCTTTCTCAGGTTTTCTCAACCTTCAAGCCACGAGGATATTCTTGAAAATCACAATCGTACAGTTACCGGATAGAAAATTCAGTCCAATACCTTAGGACTCAGGTAAATATATTTAGGTAAATTGAAAAGCTCTTTGATAAAAGTGACAGCGTTGAAGTAGGTCAAAATTCCAATGAACCGACAAAGAATGGCTTTCACGTACAGATATGGTCAGTCAAACAACCTTTCTGACAGTCAGTAAGCGATTCCATTAGGCCTTAGCAACCACGATTAGGCTTGATTAAAGGAAATGCCTGTGCAGATAAGAAAGACGATCAAGGACATTTCTTTATTGGCGTACCAGTCATTAAAGCCAACGGCTAAGAAACTCCTAAGTTATCCTGTCAATCAAGAGATCAATCTACGTCCCTACATTCAAGTACGCCAATAAATAAACAAGATGCCCTCCATATCACCTGACAGACTCGTGTTGGTCAGTTGGAAGTTCCAACGGATGCACAACTGAGATTGAGGCATATTTTCGCTCAGCATGATTTAAATCATAATTGCGTTCCCAAATCACATCGGTTTCCCCAATCACTCTGGGAAGTTAGGGAAACCCAATGTTGAGATTGTATGTTGAGCTGTCCGGAACTGGTTTAACAACACCATTATACTTTCCACAGTGTTATCCAGACTAGTAAAACCCAGCCAGGAAGAACCCACTGAGTATGAATGATCCTTACAAAATGTCAATTGCTAATATGAATGTTGAGTTTACTACCAGTCCACCTTCCGCTTAGTGTAGAGTCTAAAACTTCACTCTGTCACAGATTTGACCCCGTCTGTGACAGCGACACATTTTAGACGCTACACTAACCGGAAGATGGACTGGAGTTAAATTCAACATTCACACTGAATAAACCCTTTCCACCATAGCTACGTTATGTGAAGAAAACTTGGTTGATTACTTTGGATTGTGTCTGGAATATCGTAGTGTACTCAATTCTACAACTGATGAGACAATTAAAACACCTCTTCACCTAGATTACACTTGATTTTGTGGTCTAATCGTTTCTGATGTCGAAAAGATGAAAAAGAGTTCGTTTGAGCTGCTTTGTCACCCATTTTGTTTTTTAAGGCGTACATTACTCCAGATTTCAGAGCCAAGGCTGTGGCACGTTATATTCCAGACGCTGCACTATGCGGAAAGTGAACTGAGCTAAACTCAACATTTGCATAAGATAACATTTGACTTCACTAAAAATCAAGTAATAGTGATTGATCACACAAAACCTCGCACAAGTACGTTTCTAACCAACATCGCCTCACCTGCAACAAATAATAACACATTAAATTATGTCATAGACACGATGCAGAGTTTTGTTTTGTACGTCGTCGTACTACCAAACTATAAAGGAGCTCTATGTGGTTTACCCAGCGACTATTTAGTATTATGTAGGTGAAGAGGTGTTCTCATTATCTGAATAATTAATCTGGTAATTGGAAAATTCACGTATTGCAAAATTAAATGCTTAATTCATATTCGAATTAGTTGAAAAGAAAGTTAGACTGTGTAGATTCACTTTTCTCATGATACAAACATTAATTTACTCTCCCTCCAGGAAAGTTCTGTAGAGCAGTCCTATAATTAAGTTTATTCGATCTGTGTGGTTAATTAAGTTTAATGCATTTGACACTCCGATGTATCTGTTATTAAGTATTACCTTCTGTTAGGGAAAATGCTTTCATAGACTTGCAGCTTGTGGTGAGCAACTTAATTTTCTGCAGCTCTCATTTCATATCTATTACCTAAAGCCTCCTCTGAAGAAGCTCGCAACTGCAGAGATCAGTCTTTTTCAGGCTAATATTTAAGGTTTCCTAGTAAATTACTTTAGGTAGTAGCCAAATGATCAATGTCAACCAAGCGAATCTAATGTTATGTTTCGAACAACGAGAATTCGAGTCATGGGAATAAGATAGGCAACTAAAGCCCAGGTTCCATTGTGAAATTCTATACCTTTAACCAAGTTGATTTTGATATTATTATGTTCTATGCCAAAGAGATAGTGTAGACATGAGATGATACAAGAATTTCAATTCCACACCCCTCAGCCTTAAGCCATCCTTAAGGTGACCTGACTACGATCGCGCCTCTAATATCAGTCAAACTTAATTATTTGAGCAGTTTTCACGATAGCAAGGATTTTTGAAGTATTTTATGCCTTAGATTGAATGATATTGGGAGATTTCATTCTACATTTCTCTTTTCACAACATCATTTACAAAATGGTGATGTTTGCAGGATTCATTCGGACATGTGTATGTTATACATTTATAAGTAGGTGATGGGAGGATTTATTCGAACATGTCTCTGTTATACATTTACAACTAGAAAATGTTGGGAGAATTTATTACAACATGTTTCTGTTATACACTTCAAAGTAGGTATTGTTGGGAGGATTTATTCGAACATGCCTCTGTTAAAATTTAGAATTAATTGATATTGGATGATTCACTCGAACATTTTACTGGTACACATTTACAAGAACGTGTCGTAAAAAGGATTCATCCGAACTTGTCTCTGTTACACATTTACAAGTAGGTGAGGTTGTGTCATTTCATTCAACAATGTCTCTTATACATTTACAAGTAAGTTGTGTTTAGAGGATTTATTCGAAGTTGTCTCTTTATTGAGGTATGTCTCGTACATACCTTAGATTGAAAGTATGGTTAAAAAGGAGAAAAGAGATGAAGTATGTAGGGTACCAGAATCCTGACCTTCGAATGATTGATTGACTCCTCACTGTTCCTCCGGCTGTGTTGGCAACTTTGTTCCACTTTGTCAACTTACTTCGTAGAATCCGAGTTTTGAGTCTTCTAGCAACCGAGACGCAAATCACTAATCTTGAGACAGTCAGATTTAGGGCTAAATGTTTGTTGTGAGACTATGTTGTTGGTCTCAGCATTTTGATTTTGAGACAAGACCAACCTCATCCACAGACCCAGCAGGCATCACTTCTGTCTCGTTTGTACCTTCCAGTTGAACCTACCACTAGGCACAGCAAAAACCGATGTCACTTAAATCTGGGCAACCTTACTGATGTCCAGGAGCGGCACATTACCAACCGCAAATGTTGATATTCTGGGGTTCATGGACAATTCGATAGGTCTAGTCTACTGTGGGAGATGACTTTTGGAGTTTGTGGGGTTTGCTCCCTAACCTCAGAGGTTCTTGCTAGAGTTAACAAGGGTGTGCCACCCCCTGCCTACTTTGACTGGAGGTGCTGGTTCAGAGCTGGTCTCCCCTTCTTCCGGGGAGACATGACTTTGAGTGCCCTAATCTTCCTCATGGATCTCGATAAGAGGCGGCCCCTACTCCTAACCTTACCCATCCTGAATATCCTGTCACTCCGGAAGCAGCGTAAAGGTTCTTACAGGACTAAGTGCAATTTAGCTTCTTACCCTAAGAGAAAAAAGAACCTCATCCACTGGCCTTTCTCGATATCTGCCCATCAGATTGTTTAAACAGGTATACAGCTAAACACCTTTTGGCAAATCAGATGAAAGTCGTTCCTTCTTCTACAGGTTTACATATTTGGCTTGCGGGATTCACTACTGCCGCCGTAATTGTGTTGTACCAAGTGGATGTCCTCACCCCCGGCCTGCGGTCAGGGTTGTTGTCCCAGCGCGATGTTTGTCCCCTGTTTGTCGCGCGGTAAGTCACGTAGTCGCCGCTGTTTTTAGACTGATCAACTTCACTGCGGTAGGGCTTGAGCAAGACTAATTTAGCGCGCCAGTTCCCTCGACCTGGGGGTCGTTTATACAGTTAGTTCTCAGTAAAGGGTTGATGTTTGTTACTATGTTTGGATGTATTTCACCGCGTTATATGAGTGTATAAATGGACGATATTACTTGTATTAATGTATCTTCAAGGTAACATAACCTACATGCTGTAGACTCCGCCTAGAGCGAGTAATGCCTGAGGGGTACAATATCCGCAGGTAAATACCGGGTTTAGGATAACATCCTGAAATTTAATTAACCCTGTTAATTTAATATTTTAAAATAATTTAGTTGCTGATTGAGTTATATCTTATTCTTGACATTAATGTAAAATTAAAGGTAATAAGTAAACTAAAAAAAGTCGTAGAATACAATTTTACGCTGATTTAAAAACATTTAAAGATTTGAGGAAAAAATATATTAAGTTGACCTAAATTGAAATTCATTGTAATTTTTAAAATGGTCAAACAAAACACCCTTTGTTTGACAAATATAAGTAAGGTATTTAATATTCTGGAAGAAAGGTACTGGAATCGGTTACTGAATTCCTGTAGGATTTTCAGCAAAATAAGAATGCTATTTCCGAAAAAAGTATTATTATTTATTTAAAATATTTATAATCTCCGTCCTAGACGTGTAGTGATAGCTTTGTAATAAATATCTCCTGTTTGATATTCTTTATTGTTTTTTATTTAATTTGTTTAAGGAGAAGCCGATTCCGTTTTAACCCTTGTTCTGTCCGTCCTTATGGGGCACTGGCCTCTGTGAGGTTCTTATCAAACAGAATGAAGGGAAGAGTCGATACAGTATAAAGTCGATGGTATTGATAAAAACTGCTCAGGCCGCAGACAGGATTTGAACCTGCGCTATCTATAAAGCAGATCCAAAATCCGACGCCTTGGACCGCTCAACATCGGCACTCCCATCTGTTTGATATGGATTGTGTGCACGTACGGAGACAAGCAGGACCTGCAAAAAGGAGAAGCCAGTTCTTATAAATTTATTGTGTTTGTACAGTGGAAGCAGGCAACATTGAATACCCGCAAGAAGCCAATGTACTGTTACAATGTCACCGGTTTTATTGGCGGTAACCAGTCGGTAACGGGAGTCTGTCTGTCTGTCCGTCTGACTGACTGGCCGTGTGATTGCGGTAAGCTCGGCTGCTCTCCCGTTATACTGACCATTACACGTACCTTGTCGATAACAATAATCATCACCACTCTTGTCCGATACTGCCACCGATAGCTCTGATCGTGTGATTCACTGCTGATTCTCACCTACCACCGTTTGTGCTGTCCGTGTTCCATCGTTCCTCTCTGTCACGTCGCGGTTCCGTTACTGGTCCACGATTCCCTAGTTTAATATGTTCAATGTTCATCTCGAACCGACTATTTATTACTCTGTAGACTTGGCCAGCCCAACGAAGTATAATCGTGTACTGTTATAACACTATTAGGTAATCTGTCATAAATGAATAAGAAATTGCCTTAATTCGTTACTTGTCAGTATATAGTGAGTGCTTGACATTACTGAGACACAGTTAGGATGATGTAGCTACAAGCTAAGTAAAGGGTAAACCAAACATTGTGCTACTAGTTTAATGCACTTATAGCATTTGTTAAACCTTTAGCTTTGTATGCTTTATACTACTTGGAAGTAAACATTAGTTCCGTAATGGATAGTTGACACCAATACTCTAGTGATCATTACATAAATAGTGATTAGCAGTTTAATGGGCTTGCTGCATGTGTTAAACACCGTTTACTTGTAAGTAAACATTATCTCTGTAATAAATTGTTTAGATCAATACTCTAGTGATCATTAAATAAATAGTGATAAGCAGTTTAATGGACTTGCCGCATGTGTGAAACGGTTACCTTTGTACTCTTTATAATACTTGGAAGTAAACATTAGCTCCTGTAATGGATAGTTGACACCAATACTCTAGTGATCATTAAATAAATAGTGATAAGCAGTTTAATGAATTTGCAGCATGTGTGAAACGATTACCGTTGTACTCTTTATAATACTGGGAAGTAAACATTAGCTCTGTAATGGATAGTTGACACTAATACTCTAGTGATCATTGAATAAATAGTGATAAGCAGTTTAATGAAATTGCATGTGTGAGACGGTTACTTGTGTACTCTTTATAATACTTGGAAGTAAACATTAGCTTTGTAATGGATAGTTGACACCGATACTCTAGTGATCATTAAATAAATAGTGATGAGCAATCTAATGCACTTGCAGCATTTTTTAAACCGTTTACCTTTGTACTCTTTATAATACTTGTAAGTATTACAAGTATTATAAGTATTGTAATACTGTAAGTATTGTATGAGTTACGTAATGGATTGTTTAGATCAATACTCTAGTGATCATTACATAAATAGTGATAAGCAGTTTAATGGACTTGCCGCATGTGTTAAACCTTTACATTTGTATGTTTTATACTATTTGTAAGTAAACATTAGTTCCGTAATGTGTGGTTTACACCAATACTCTAGTGATCATTACGTAAATAGTGATAATACGTTGCCTAAGGTTAAGTGTAGGTTTTGGCTTGATAACATCGCAATGTGTTTGGCCTTGAGAACGCTTATTATCAAAGATAAATATAATAATTAGCATTCGCATGTATGTGTTAATCACAATACTAATTTCTTTTTATCTGTTTGGTTATTTACGTAACTGTAGGGTTTTGCAAGTACGCTACAAAAATTGGGTTGATCAGTACGGGGTGTTTAAATTTCAGGGGTCTCTTGCCCCATGGGAAATCAATTAGTATTTTCTAAATTTTGAATTCAAAATATAAACGTTGTTCCATTTGTATGCAGAGTGTCTACTATCTGTCCGGCAATATTTTAATAATTAGTTCTTAGCTACACATCTTAACGCTTAATGTCGTCAAAACTAATACGATTATTAAAGTTTTTAAAGTATAACAAAAGTTGCTACATTTACATATAAACAATTTGACACCTATATCATAAAATAGGTCAGTAAATAACGTTGATATAAGCTTTTAACTAATGTATGGTTGATAATGCTGTAAACGTTTAAACAATGAAAATTTTGTCGTGCACAACTGTTGTTAACAGCTCTACATCTATCTACATTGTTACTTAGTCGACTTTGTGTGGATCATCTGTCAAAATATTTGCAATTAGATTTTCTAATTATTATTATACCGGAATAACGGTATAGTAATAATCTTGGTATTTTTTTTATTAAGCTTTAAAAACTTCAACCGTTGGGCCTCTTCAAAACATTATATCGTAATATAACATTAATCGTTTTCTTGATTTGGGATTAAGATAACAATTAATAATAAATTGTGCAAAACTTGAATTTTTTGTATTTACTAGTTTCTTTAAATAACAAAGTAAAATTTAAGACACATACAGACAGAACTGACTCATGTGTATATTATATTTTTTGCCTTGGCCCAAAGGAAATATCGCCGGAGAGTTCGTAACACCCTGTACATACACAAATTGTATCGTGTTTCTACTATCATAAAATTCAGTTGAAATTGTAAGCTCCCAGTCTGCAATTAGACTTGATGTGACAAAGTTCTGTGCAGTTTAACAGACAGACTGTTGTCGTTAGTAACCGAGTTAACTGCAGGGAAGGCCCAGGCTGCTTGCCGAGCGTACAGTGTGTTGCCTGCAACATTTATACTGTACATTGTACAGCCACTGTATACGGCCATAGCCGGCTGTGAACACATTCGTACTAGGTCACCTTCAGGACTGCGCTTGTTGCAATACTTAAGCTTTTGTTCTCTATCCTTCCCGTTTATTTACAACTGCTGCGGAGTTTTATTCGCTATACGTTTTAAATTACGTCATAAATTCAAATTCATATTTATTTATTTCACATACTATACACTATACGGGAGAACTATCATAACTCTTGAATTCGTTATTTTCCTAAATTAACTTAAAATGCATTAATGGTTTTAATCCCCAATTTAATATTACTAAATGTTAGTGAAAACAATACTCTTCAAATGGTTTATTTTTTGGACGAGGCCTTTCGAAACCTTGGCAAAAAAATTCGAATTGCTCCAAGTCTTCGATGCCAACTGAATATTTTTCAAAAGTATAAATAAACAACAACAATGAGTACATTGTGTCAAGTAAAATTAGGAAAATAAATGATAATATAATATTTAAATTTGTAACAGGATTGGTATAAAAAACACTTCTATAAAACGATAAAAGTAATTTAATTGGTTTTAATGTAATAAATAAAATGAGTTCCTTCCGTTTCTGTATAAAATCAAACAATGAAATGAATGGTTAACAATAATAAAGATAATAACAATAGCATACAATACAGTAGTAATGAAGCAGTCAATATTACAAAATAAATATCGTTGCGCCAATAACCACTTATGTTAAGTCTACTCTAAGAAACTAAAACTTATCTATTATAGCTTACAATCGAGTAAAAATTCTATAATTGTATGGTTATTCGATTAAACAAAATTCTGTGACAGTTCAATAATGTTTAATGG
This sequence comes from Homalodisca vitripennis, assembly GCF_021130785.1. Classification (NCBI taxonomy): domain Eukaryota; kingdom Metazoa; phylum Arthropoda; class Insecta; order Hemiptera; family Cicadellidae; genus Homalodisca; species Homalodisca vitripennis. The sequence continues at coordinate 199,711,083 of NC_060208.1, forward strand.
GTTTATTTGTAAAATTAATTTAAATTATTCACATTATTTTAGGAGTTATTAAAACTCCGATGTATAGACCATAGCTTTGCCTTATCAGTGGAAGCCCTCCAAGAAGGATTGGAGGATATCTTTTACAGAAAGATGCGTCAAGTTGATGATGATGCCAACGCGGGTGATGGCGATGATACAAAAAGTAAAAATCTGGAAACCCTGACAATGTTTAAAAGTACCTGGTAACTAAGTATAATTTGTTTATAAAAATGTCTTTATTGTACCCTCCGAATACTCAGAATGTTTATGTTCAAAATATAACATGTGATTTAAAAAGTTGAAGATAACAAAAGTATGTTTTATTTAGTATTTAAAGTGTTGACTTCATGCAATTTTTAAACGAGTCGCGAACAGTTTAAACAATATTCATAACAGTATGCATAGTTTAAAGTTTTCTAATATTAAAAATACACATCCTTAAATTAAACCTCTTTCTTTTTCTGATGATAATATACCGCAAACTATACTACAAATGCCTAAAACTCCCCCTGGAGTGATATTGTTTTTATCTCTTTTTTATTGGGGCCTCTAAGGGCTTAGAATTGATCTACTTTGATTAGTGATGGAACAGTCCTAATCCACTAATCCTTATATCGTCTGCTTATTAAGTCCATTAACTGCACCTAAACTCTACGAGGAATCAATTATTAGAGTAAATCCACCTCATTAATGGTGTTTTTGGAAAAAATAACTAATTAGTTTTCTGTTTTCCCGAAGAACTTAAACAACTTAAGGGTTATTAATAGATTATTTTCACGTCCTGTGTTGATACCAGCTAATTGTCCTGTTATACGCCAGATGATAGGCCATGAAGGAAACTTTTCACTGTGGTGGAAAATCCCTACTTAATTAATCACTGTTTGCTTCAACTAGTGGTTAGTTAGCCCGTGTTTTTAAAACACGTAAAACTTAAATTAACGCATTTTTATTTTTCTAGTATAGTAATCATTTGAAAAATGTTTACGTCCTAATATTACAATTTCAACACAAAACATCTTTATAGGTTTTAGAAGTAACTAAATTTTTCAATAACGGTTTTTAGTTATTTGTTGGATTTTCGTAAAATTCCACTGAATTACCGACACTATAGGTACGTATTTACAGTTTAACAAATATGGAACATTTTTATACGTTTTATATCAGACGATGTTTTACAACAAAACTAAACGTGTTATTAACAATTACACGTGTCATTCTTATTAAAATTAAATGCAAAAGTTCTATGGTAGTTGCTCAATTTTAAATTAAGCAAACATTTAAGTGTCCATATGTGAAGGAAACATGTGTATTGCCATCGTTCAGTGATACAAGAAATCAGTAACACTACGTTTCGAGATCTGCAATCTGATCTCTTCTTCAGGTAAATAACCAACCTAACCACTATCTGGGTTAAAATGAACGAATCATACCAGAGAAAGTTAGTGTATAAAGTTAATTATCCACGTAACGAAGAGATCGAATTTCCGAAATTAAAAAACCGGTCTTTCGCAATCATTCCAACTTAAAAATCAAACTTACACCATCTGTGAATAAGTTGCTATCTAAAGGTTATGCATACCTTGGAATTAACACTTTAGGTACGATCAGAACACTTTTTTATTTTAGAATTAGAAATCCTTCCTTTTTAAAAGTAAAAGTAAAGTAAAGAACGTCTTATTTTACCAGGCGAAGTTAGGGCTAAAAAGCCCTCTTTAACACAACCTGGGGACCAACGGCTTAAAGGTGACTTCCGAATCACCACCAATGGCCGGGCAGGCGGATCGCTTGCAAGGACAGGATCGCTCAGCGGTCAACTATCCAAGCAGCGGCCACGCTCGACGTTGCTTGATCTGGTTATCTTGCGATAACCGCCGTACCCGCTACACTGCGCCATTGGCAATGTTTAGGCCTTCTTTAGGAAGAGTTGATGGCGGAGATAGTAAATATGAGCGTATTGCGTTTATTTGGTACAAAATAGCTTAGTTACAATGAAATTGTCTTGAGCATGTTGAGTTTAGCTCCATTTCACCTTCCAGGACATCGTCTGGAATCTGATGCGGTCGGCGACGAAGCCGTTGAAAATTGCATCGTCCATACATTACAGACGCCTTGACTACCAAAAAGCTCTGTCTGTTTATTATGTGTGGAAACTGGAAACTATCTTGATCGTTAACTGAGCACACGCATGGTCGTAATTAAGGCCCAACGTAACGATCTCGGGGCCACGCTGGGGGCCCCCGGCATCCTGGTTACATTGACCGGTGAAGTACACACTACAGTACGCCCTACTCGGACACAGCGCGGATTGACGTGTGTATATTTTGTAAAAGTACTTTACTCGCCAGAGCTGACCGTTTATTTGGCCTACATGCTGTGTGTACACCTGGCCCGCCTTGTGTATACAGGAGGCGGCCGCTATTCCTGTCCAGTCCCGGGTAAACATCCCTTCCTGTCCCCGGAATTGGCAACATCGTCCTCTCCTCCCTACACCGCTGTGTGTCAGGGTAAGTAAACCGTCAATGAATTAATACCAAGCCAACCAAGCTATGCACAGATTCCATAGTAAGGGGCATGACTGTGAAGCTTTCTAATAAAATTCACCGTGCACAGGCTTATTGTATTCGGTTCATTTTCAAAGACATGATGATCTTGTATCTCCTTATTTTGAGCAATTATATCCTTATTTAAATGCTAAGAACTTAGAGATCTTCATTTACTTAGTCTGTTGCACGCAATAATCCATAATGGTTGTCCAACTTATTTGTCCCAAAGTTTTTTAAGGAGAAGCCGATCCCCTTTTATGCCTTATTCTGCCCGTCCTCATGGGCCACTGGCTTGTGCGACGATCTTATCGAACAGAATGAGGGGGAGAGTCAATACAGTACAAGGTCCATGGTACAGATCAAAAGTGCAAGGGTCAAGGACGGATTCGAACCTGCGCGCTCTAACTCAGACTCAAAGTCGAACATCTTAGACAGCTCGGCCATCTGCACTCCCATTTGTTTTTGTGTTTTATACTAGTACTCGTAGAAATCGTAGGGGTGCATCTTTATCAATTCTAATTCATCAGACAGCCTTATGTAATAAATCTCTCACTGTTTCCGCATGTCGATTGTGGAACGCTCTCCCAGATAATATCAGAATCATTGACAAGCGCGAACGCTTTGGGGCTGAAGCCAGGGCCTTTCTGCTGCGGACTCGGCGGGAGTGACGGTTGTTGGTTCTTGTCGTCGCACTTGGAGTAACTGCGTGTAGGCTGAGTGAATGGAGCATGAATGCTGATAAGGATGTCATAATTATATTAGTTGATTATTCTAGTAATTAATTATTAAATTGATTTAGTTTTACATGCCAGTTACGATATTGTAATAGGAATGATTTTATTTTCTTTATTTGAGTTTACAGGTTAAGTGGAAGAGAGGACTTTATAGTCCTAACTTCGCCTCTACAAATAAAAGCATTTTTCATTTCATGTCATTTAAGGGACTATTAATTACTTGTGTTCAGTCAACCTGTAAAAATTAAACATTTACCAGATGTACTGAATCAATGTTTCATCTTCTCCATTACATCCGCATGGTTTTATATTCCCAAAGGGTTTTTGTAAATAGGTGTGTGTGTGTGTGTTTTATAATTACGCATTTTTCTAGCCTATTTAAACAATCTTATCCTTTTAAAATGAGAAATATTGCAAATTGTAAAACGTAAATTAGTAAAATAGTTAGAATTGCTGATGAGATAGAAATCAATATAGCCGCCACTGCAGCCAAAAAATAAAAACAAAATATATTGAAATCATCAGGGAATCCTCAACCCTTCAACTCTTCCATGCTTTGAACGTGAGCCACCCTCGCCAAAACTAGGCGTGAACCTTCAGTCCTACAATCTTTTAGGGTGTCGCATTGGGGTCCAACATAGGTCATGTTACATTCGTCTTGGTGCGGTTGAAAATAGCGTGGAATGTAAAAAGCTGGTGTGCTCAATGTGTAGGCTATGAATATCCCAATTCTGTAGATTTTGTTCAACAATTTCTCAAGCAGTAAATGACAGAAGGTCACGTGGTACAAGTGTTTGGTGTTTACTGGTGTGTGGACATAAAATGGTGCAGCTAAGGACAATGGTGTCTGTTAGAACTAATTGCATCCTCTACGGTAATTTCACAAAGTGACTGTCTTGTGGAGATGATCTTTTTTATGGGTCCTTTGCCGCCAAATGGCAATCTTGCTTTCAGTAAACGGTGTTAGTGAACTCCATCTGTGGCGTCGAAGGTTCTGGACTCTGGTAACCTTTCCGTCTCGAAAGACAGAATGAGGTATCGAAAAAATAATGTGATGGAGTTTACCCTTTAAGGATATAAGTTTAAAATTAAGATGATTGTTCTCCTCAACTTTCGTTAAATACCTTACAACCCGTTGCCAAGTCCTCCGTAGTAAAGATTTTAAAAATAAAACTCTCTATCCTACCTAGTTCCATTAGAAGTAATAAAGTATATCTGTCAAAAGGTGACTCTGTTACATTGGTATTATGTTGGCAACGAGAAAAAAACATGATAAGCCAGAACTAGTAAACTGTGTGTATTTATATGGTTAATCATATGACAGTTTTCAGTCATTCATCAGCACATGTTTTAAATCACTTTGTTAAATTGGTAGGTTTCATAAAAATCTAGAATATTTTAATGCCATTTTCATAATAAGCTAATCGATAAAGGAATATTTACTATCCTGTGTTCCCTGAATTTATGAATAATATGGACGGCTGATATCCAGAGAGCAGATGGAATACAGGTCTGTAAGGCGTGAGAATTTATATGTGAGTTAAAGATCCTTTCTTTGACCTTCGCACTTGTTATCAGTACATTCGACCTTTACTGTAACGACTCTCGCACTTCAGTGGCCCATGAGGACGGACAGGAAAAGATTAAAAATGAAACCGGTTGTATATGTAATAACCTTCTATATCATTATTAACGTAAGTCGAAACTGGGTATATTTGATAGGCAACAGTAAACCCACTCAACCCTTTCTGTATATTTTTATAAATTCTGACATTTGGTTGCTGTATAGAATTTTGATCCGTGAAAGGGGGATGTGTATCTTGTTGTCATCATAGCTACCTCACTCATCACCGATGGTCGCAAGCATTCGTAGATAAGATAAGATATGAAAGTGATCCAGTCTCGATTCTAGGAAATCAAGGTAAGTTAAGTTATACCTTTGCAGAATATAGGACTTTATCAATACCGATTACATTATTATCGTTTCCTATACAAGATTTTACAATGCTGTGGATGTTTGCTGTGGACTAATACAATAGACCCCTTAACCGATAGTGTGTGCGATTGGTTTAGAAGGGAAAGGGTATTTACCAAGATCACACACGATACGCACAATTTTCATTTCTTGTCGTAAAAGAAGATTTCAATTCTCGACTCGACAGACTTAAGTTGTTGTTTTTTTTCAGTTTTTGACTTGTTCTGTACTACGATCCAACCAAGAGCGGATAACCGACAACGTGTCATGACGCCTAATGCGACCACCGTGAGGCAGTTCATGTTTAGATGCGTTGCAGTCTCCGTCACATGGACACTGGTCATCGAAATGCTGTCCTGTTGTAGTCATACATGTCCTTTGTTGGTAGGCCGATGATGCAGACGTGAATGAACTCAGATTTCAGGTGAGGAAACTCATCCTGCCGAGGTTCCTATTGTCCTTGCGTTTATAGCCGTCCATCTAGTTTTACAGTGCTCTAAAGTGTGTACTTCTACCTACAGTACTTATGTGCTCTTATTGTCCTAGGTAATTGCTTTTGGCCGTCAGTTAGTGCAAAACCAACTACTCCATATTATTTTAAAGACTGATTCCAACCATGTACCACACACACTAGACGAAGTAGTTTTTATTTGTAGTAGTAGTACGTCATCCTAAAACAAATGCTTAGCCTTTTTTAATTCCTTAATATGGTGGAAAACTTTAAAATTTTCAAGTTTATTTTTAGAAACAATAATTATTTGCTAATTTTTTATTCCTCCAAAATCTTCAGAACACGCAATTACATCTATTCTTGTATACTTATTAAAATTTACTTGTGATATCAAAATCGAATAGTATTCTTCCAACCAATAGTATTCTTATGACCTTTAGGTAAAATATCAAGATAAATATGTGTTGTTGATTAGTTTATGATGTTTATTTGAGTACAATTATCAACTTCTTTGTTTGTCGGGAGAGTAGATTGCATAGGCAATCATTTCGATAAAAGTCAGAATTATTGGCGAACGTTTATTCATTTTCAAAAGTTTTGGACCTGAAAGTATGCTGTAGTTGGAAATCCCTCCAGCTGGAATTGTAAGAGGCTCTTCAAAGTGTGTTACTTTAAAACCCGTTGCAAATTCGCTTGAGTTTAAACAGTCGCGTGCACCGCCAGCGTCACGATCTGAGTCTGACCCAAGTCAGCTGTTGTTCCCCTGGCTGGAGTAATAGTTCTGCCTGAAGACATTTGGCGGAGGCGAGCAATACAGAGGACGGTAGGACTTCTGTCAGCTGCCTTGCGTCAACCGTGTCAACACCAGGAACTTGGACAGTCTTCGTGTTCGACCACATTTACAGGAGTGGATGACCTCCTTCTTTCTCTTGGTTTTTTGCAAACTACAGGAGTCGTTGTGGCCGCCAGTCGCTTTCTAATCTAGGATTATCGTCTTGCTCAGCTCATGGGCAGACCCTGAAGTATGAAATTTCTACCTAGATTGTGAATATTTGATTGGAACCAGTTGTGTTGAATTTCATTACTTCGTTTGAACTGGTTTAGCTGGGTTTACTTTTTATCGAATTAGACTCTATTAAGGCTCAGACTGGATTAAGGATCAGACAGGTCCCTCTTAAAATGGTGTAGTTATCTGTATTTCTGTGCGGTAACTCTTGATAGAAAATTCCAAGGAAGAACTCTTTTGAGTTTGGGGTCAAAAGGTCTAAGGGCAGCAAAGTCGCCCTATGACCCTCAACTATGCTCATATTCTGTCCGATCCTTCGAGATTCCGTTGTCACGGTTTATTTTTTTATTGCATTCTTAATTTTGAAAACTTTATGAAATGTTCTATATACGATTTTGTGACTTATAATCTGTAACCCTCAGAAGAATTTCGTAAAAATGCACTTTTGTGATCCAGAAACATTACGAAGAATAGTTTGGGTACGGAAACTGTACTACGGTTCATTTTGTAATTCGTCTAGATTTTAACGTCAACATAACTTTCAACTCAATTATGAATGTTATTTATAGTTTTGAGACATCAAGAAACTTTTCCATGAATTTTTGTTTCGGGATAGGTCAACGTTTTCTCTCAAATAAAATATACAGTTTTTAGGAGAAAGAGAAATTTTACTCTAGTACCAAATAATAATGTCCTACAACAATTTACGCGTTTTTACACTGTCGTAAAATTAAAGAAAATGTTTCATTTATATGTGATGCACACCCCAATATATGAGTAATGCAATTAATACAGTCCAAACGCTTTTAGCCGATTCGATATTGTTAGTGGATAATCATAACCTCTTTTATTTAATTGAAATATTAAAAAAGGAATCATCTAAAAACTCAAATTTTTGGAAGTATTTTCACATTTTTTAAATGAGATCCTTAATTTTGTACTAAAAAAGGCGTATATGATACTTAAAATTAATCTATTGGCTAATACGCGAGGTCTTTTATTTGAGGTTTAGAACATTTTTACGTATGTGTACCGGCCAATCTATTTTGAGTTTTACGCCTCACTTGTAATGATGGATGTAAGCCGTCATGTATTACATGTAATTGGCTGGGCGAGCCGAAAACGTCTCGGACTAGAACAGGAAACGGACTCCCGAAGGAGTGACATCCTTGTCCGGATTAATGACGTTTCTCCAATTCCGAAGTAAAACGCCACTCACTCCGATTTCATTCCGATTGGACCGATGTAGTTTCACTGTCTCGACCACCCAGTTGTCCGAAATCGTCGCCTATTTCATTCAGATTGAAGGGAAATCTGGCACAAATCGAGAATTGAAATGTTCAGCGCAATTCACCTCTAAATGTGGTGCATTACACGTATTGTATCATGAAGGGTAAATTTAATTCTGTATATTTCACCGATACCAACCAATAAGTGAAGGGCAACTTACCATGATATGGTAAGAATTATATTTAGTGAAATTTCTTTCTTCTTCGTAGGCCATAATGTTAAAAAAAGAGAACTATTACATATACACTAGTCAGCCCTGACCTTTATAACAGTTTTTTTTTTTCGTATTTTGCATATTTAAACTTGAATGTGGGTAATTTCTTAAAAGGTTTTTGTAACGGGTTGTAAATTTTAAAATTATTTCAATCAAGCTTTCTAAAAAAATCGTTACAAAGTAAAGTAATTTTGGGACCTAAATCTTGTAGTTATTTACTTTCGAACGGTTTATCCCAATCTTAAGGGTGATGACCGGGTTTTCACTGAGGCCACTATCTGATGCTGATTTTGGATAATACTTCGTTTCTGGTATCATTGTTTTGGTAAATGCAATTGCATGTTTGTGAAAGGTGCATCCAAAAAGTAAAGTACTAAAAATTGATTATTCCGACGTTTTTTGTGGACTTTCAAAAGTATTCATTTATCGGACCAGTGCAACAGTTAAATAAAATCATATTTTTTGCATCGACTATGTTGCATATCAGAATGGTCAGATGGGCTTTAAAGATTCATGTTGACATTTGTTGCTCCAAACTTTACTTCATTACAAGATAGATAAATATATGTACCTAATGTCATTTTCCTATCTTTCGTGGTTATTCCTGGGTGATGATGATAAATGAGTCAGTGAGTTAATAAGGACATCTCCTTTGATATACATATATTTCACAATGATATGCAAAAACGATTGATTTTTTAAACCCCGCTATAAAATGACAGTGAAACATGTCCTCTCGTTGAGCGAGGTGGATGGAGTTCCCCCTATTACCTGGGTCGTTATTCCTGGGTAAAGATAAATGAGTCAGTGAGTTAATAAGCACACCTCCTTTGTTTATATATATTTCAAAAGTAACCAAATATGTCGGTATCCAAAAACTATTTAATTTTTTAAACACTGCTTAATCAATAAGTTGTGTTTCTACCATCCTGTCCATAAATCAATTAAAAAGTAAATTAATTTTGTCCTCTCGTTAAGCGAGAAGTGGATTCAGATCCCCCTATTCCTGGGTCGTTGAAGATAAATGAGTCAGTGAGTTAATAAGGACGTTTCCTTTTGATACTATTTATATATATATTTCAAAAGTAACCAGGTTTGTCGGTATACAAAAAATATTTATTTTTTAAGACCCTGCTTGATCGATAGTTGTGTATCTACCGCCCTATCCATAAACCACTTAAAAGTGAACATGTTGTCCTCTAGTAAGCGAGAAGTGGATGCAATCCCCTCTTGCTCACAAGCACAAGAACATAACAAAGCACGTAAGTACGGCGCCGGTAATTCACCGGTGTACTGAGCGTGGTTAATTGCTCGACACCGACGCGTTTCCAGTAAATAGAGTTTCCCGCACAATTACACCGGAACTGTCTGATCCATGCGTTCACGCCGCCACGAGAAGTGGATGCAGTCCCCCTCCCCTCTCACAAGCACAAGAACATAACAAAGCACGTAAGTACGGCGCCGGTAATTCACCGGTGTACTGAGCGTGGTTAATTGCTCGACACCGACGCGTTTCCAGTAAATAGAGTTTCCCGCACAATTACACCGGAACTGTCTGATCCATGCGTTCACGCCGCCACGAGAAGTGGATGCAGTCCCCCCCCCTGCTCACAAGCACAAGAACATAACAAAGCACGTAAGTACGGCGCCGGTAATTCACCGGTGTACTGAGCGTGGTTAATTGCTCGACACCGACGCGTTTCCAGTAAATAGAGTTTCCCGCACAATTACACCGGAACTGTCTGATCCATGCGTTCACGCCGCCACGAGAAGTGGATGCAGTCCCCCCCCCTGCTCACAAGCACAAGAACATAACAAAGCACGTAAGTACGGCGCCGGTAATTCACCGGTGTACTGAGCGTGGTTAATTGCTCGACACCGACGCGTTTCCAGTAAATAGAGTTTCCCGCACAATTACACCGGAACTGTCTGATCCATGCGTTCACGCCGCCACGAGAAGTAGATACAGTCCCCCCCCTGCTCACAAGCACAAGAACATAACAAAGCACGTAAGTACGGCGCCGGTAATTCACCGGTGTACTGAGCGTGGTTAATTGCTCGACACCGACGCGTTTCCAGTAAATAGAGTTTCCCGCACAATTACACCGGAACTGTCTGATCCATGCGTTCACGCCGCCACGAGAAGTGGATGCAGTCCCCCCCCTCTCACAAGCACAAGAACATAACAAAGCACGTAAGTACGGCGCCGGTAATTCACCGGTGTACTGAGCGTGGTTAATTGCTCGACACCGACGCGTTTCCAGTAAATAGAGTTTCCCGCACAATTACACCGGAACTGTCTGATCCATGCGTTCACGCCGCCACGAGAAGTGGATGCAGTCCCCTCCCCCTGCTCACAAGCACAAGAACATAACAAAGCACGTAAGTACGGCGCCGGTAATTCACCGGTGTACTGAGCGTGGTTAATTGCTCGACACCGACGCGTTTCCAGTAAATAGAGTTTCCCGCACAATTACACCGGAACTGTCTGATCCATGCGTTCACGCCGCCACGAGAAGTGGATACAGTCCCCCCCCCTCTCACAAGCACAAGAACATAACAAAGCACGTAAGTACGGCGCCGGTAATTCACCGGTGTACTGAGCGTGGTTAATTGCTCGACACCGACGCGTTTCCAGTAAATAGAGTTTCCCGCACAATTACACCGGAACTGTCTGATCCATGCGTTCACGCCGCCACGAGAAGTGGATGCAGTCCCCCCTCCCCCCTGCTCACAAGCACAAGAACATAACAAAGCACGTAAGTACGGCGCCGGTAATTCACCGGTGTACTGAGCGTGGTTAATTGCTCGACACCGACGCGTTTCCAGTAAATAGAGTTTCCCGCACAATTACACCGGAACTGTCTGATCCATGCGTTCACGCCGCCACGAGAAGTGGATATAGTCCCCCCTCCCCCTGCTCACAAGCACAAGAACATAACAAAGCACGTAAGTACGGCGCCGGTAATTCACCGGTGTACTGAGCGTGGTTAATTGCTCGACACCGACGCGTTTCCAGTAAATAGAGTTTCCCGCACAATTACACCGGAACTGTCTGATCCATGCGTTCACGCCGCCACGAGAAGTGGATGCAGTCCCCCCCTCTCACAAGCACAAGAACATAACAAAGCACGTAAGTACGGCGCCGGTAATTCACCGGTGTACTGAGCGTGGTTAATTGCTCGACACCGACGCGTTTCCAGTAAATAGAGTTTCCCGCACAATTACACCGGAACTGTCTGATCCATGCGTTCACGCCGCCACGAGAAGTGGATGCAGTCCCCCCCCCCTGCTCACAAGCACAAGAACATAACAAAGCACGTAAGTACGGCGCCGGTAATTCACCGGTGTACTGAGCGTGGTTAATTGCTCGACACCGACGCGTTTCCAGTAAATAGAGTTTCCCGCACAATTACACCGGAACTGTCTGATCCATGCGTTCACGCCGCCACGAGAAGTGGATACAGTCCCCCCCCCTCTCACAAGCACAAGAACATAACAAAGCACGTAAGTACGGCGCCGGTAATTCACCGGTGTACTGAGCGTGGTTAATTGCTCGACACCGACGCGTTTCCAGTAAATAGAGTTTCCCGCACAATTACACCGGAACTGTCTGATCCATGCGTTCACGCCGCCACGAGAAGTGGATGCAGTCCCCCTCCCCTGCTCACAAGCACAAGAACATAACAAAGCACGTAAGTACGGCGCCGGTAATTCACCGGTGTACTGAGCGTGGTTAATTGCTCGACACCGACGCGTTTCCAGTAAATAGAGTTTCCCGCACAATTACACCGGAACTGTCTGATCCATGCGTTCACGCCGCCACGAGAAGTGGATACAGTCCCCCCCCCCTCTCACAAGCACAAGAACATAACAAAGCACGTAAGTACGGCGCCGGTAATTCACCGGTGTACTGAGCGTGGTTAATTGCTCGACACCGACGCGTTTTCAGTAAATAGAGTTTCCCGCACAATTACACCGGAACTGTCTGATCCATGCGTTCACGCCGCCACGAGAAGTGGATGCAGTCCCCCCTCCCCCTCTCACAAGCACAAGAACATAACAAAGCACGTAAGTACGGCGCCGGTAATTCACCGGTGTACTGAGCGTGGTTAATTGCTCGACACCGACGCGTTTCCAGTAAATAGAGTTTCCCGCACAATTACACCGGAACTGTCTGATCCATGCGTTCACGCCGCCACGAGAAGTGGATATAGTCCCCCCTCCCCCCTGCTCACAAGCACAAGAACATAACAAAGCACGTAAGTACGGCGCCGGTAATTCACCGGTGTACTGAGCGTGGTTAATTGCTCGACACCGACGCGTTTCCAGTAAATAGAGTTTCCCGCACAATTACACCGGAACTGTCTGATCCATGCGTTCACGCCGCCACGAGAAGTGGATGCAGTCCCCCCCCTCTCACAAGCACAAGAACATAACAAAGCACGTAAGTACGGCGCCGGTAATTCACCGGTGTACTGAGCGTGGTTAATTGCTCGACACCGACGCGTTTCCAGTAAATAGAGTTTCCCGCACAATTACACCGGAACTGTCTGATCCATGCGTTCACGCCGCCACGAGAAGTGGATGCAGTCCCCCCCCCTCTCACAAGCACAAGAACATAACAAAGCACGTAAGTACGGCGCCGGTAATTCACCGGTGTACTGAGCGTGGTTAATTGCTCGACACCGACGCGTTTCCAGTAAATAGAGTTTCCCGCACAATTACACCGGAACTGTCTGATCCATGCGTTCACGCCGCCACGAGAAGTGGATGCAGTCCCCCCCCCTCTCACAAGCACAAGAACATAACAAAGCACGTAAGTACGGCGCCGGTAATTCACCGGTGTACTGAGCGTGGTTAATTGCTCGACACCGACGCGTTTCCAGTAAATAGAGTTTCCCGCACAATTACACCGGAACTGTCTGATCCATGCGTTCATGCCGCCACGAGAAGTGGATGCAGTCCCCCCCCTGCTCACAAGCACAAGAACATAACAAAGCACGTAAGTACGGCGCCGGTAATTCACCGGTGTACTGAGCGTGGTTAATTGCTCGACACCGACGCGTTTCCAGTAAATAGAGTTTCCCGCACAATTACACCGGAACTGTCTGATCCATGCGTTCACGCCGCCACGAGAAGTGGATGCAGTCCCCCCCCCTCTCACAAGCACAAGAACATAACAAAGCACGTAAGTACGGCGCCGGTAATTCACCGGTGTACTGAGCGTGGTTAATTGCTCGACACCGACGCGTTTCCAGTAAATAGAGTTTCCCGCACAATTACACCGGAACTGTCTGATCCATGCGTTCACGCCGCCACGAGAAGTGGATACAGTCCCCCCTCCCCCTGCTCACAAGCACAAGAACATAACAAAGCACGTAAGTACGGCGCCGGTAATTCACCGGTGTACTGAGCGTGGTTAATTGCTCGACACCGACGCGTTTCCAGTAAATAGAGTTTCCCGCACAATTACACCGGAACTGTCTGATCCATGCGTTCACGCCGCCACGAGAAGTGGATGCAGTCCCCCCCCTCTCACAAGCACAAGAACATAACAAAGCACGTAAGTACGGCGCCGGTAATTCACCGGTGTACTGAGCGTGGTTAATTGCTCGACACCGACGCGTTTCCAGTAAATAGAGTTTCCCGCACAATTACACCGGAACTGTCTGATCCATGCGTTCACGCCGCCACGAGCACGCTAATGCCCGGCTTGGATTAATAGTTGTAGTTTTGGCAGGGATTATATCTCTGGTTATTTATCTCGCCGGTGACCTAATTCTGGCAATATTCTTAACTAGAGAGTTCAGAGGAAAGTTGGTGAGAAACGCATTTACTTGAAGGTGAAGGGATATTAAAAACTGTTGCTTTATTCAGCAGTTCTATATATTTTACTGTGCTAAAAAAGAAGTTTATCAACGTTACTTACTAGGAGATCGACTTGATAGCACATGATCAATGTGACGTAACTGACAGAAGGAAATACCCATTTGACCTTTCCCATGCTGCTCTATCTATATTTGTGTTATACTTTTTATATTTTTTGTGGTATATTCAGCGCAAAACACGACGCGTTCGAACACGTATTTTACTTTTTCCTACAGTAAGTGCACGTTTGTATATTTCACAAAATGAATTATTACTACAAGGTACGCCATACCATGTTTTACGTAACTAACAGGCTTCGTTTGGTTTTTATGCAAAGTTTCAGATAGTTTGTTCATTTTTGGGATGTTCTGCGGACAGACAGACAGACAGACAGATAGATGCTTCGTTAATATTTAATCGATTAATGTTTTAATTAGTATAAAGCTGGTCCAGAACCCGTCAAATATAGCGCAGATTTAACTTAGACTGTATAAGTATATTTGAAGTAAACGAATTGGTCTTGTAATTTTAGTCTTCTAAGTAGGCAATAATACGCCTCTGAAGACGGTTATCTGTCGCAATGGCCACATCTACACACTATACAATATCGATATCGTATCACACGTGCTGGCTCGTATCACACACATAATGTATAACGGGAGAAGGACCTCTTTGTAGGACCTCAAAGACGCATGAAGTATCACAAGCGTGAAACAGCTCTCTGCTACTCCTCGGTCGAATCGGTGCCTGCAGTAACCTTGCGGACCTTCAGCATATTGATGATGTCGGCCCCACTCTTAAGTTATATAAACGTCTATTCACAATATGTATGTCGAGGTTTCTTGGTAATTCAGTGTTTAAAGAGGTTCTATATTGATCTGTTCACTTCGGACACGAAATTGAGGTAAGCTCTCATTTTCATTTAGTCCTGAAAGATCCTTATCGCTGCTTCCGGATTGACAGGGTAGTCAGGATTGTAAGAGGTGCGCATCTTCAAACGGCGCAAAGAGTTCGTTTTAAAATTCTTCTTCTCCGACGTTTTTGAATATCTACAGACAAACGTGGTTTGCAGATTCCAGGAGTCAAGTGTGTGAGAACGACACATTGCATATGCTGCACTAAGCAGAAGGTGAACTGGGGTTGAACTCAACGTTCGCACAGCTCTATGCATTAAAATGTCTGCTTTACTATTACATAAGTGCATTCTGATTGGATTAATTTGATTTATTTTGGTATGGATTTTACGTTTACTATACTTTAACTAAATTAATTAACCAAGAATTAACAAATCTGTTCAATGCACATAGGAAACACAGAGGGCAACCCAGTATTAGGTGAGCTTTGATAAGGTTCTTTAGATAGGTATAATTTTCAATACCTTATTTTTTAAATTATTTTTAAATTATTTAATATTTTTTTAAATTCAATTTGTAAGGTACCTATAGTTCAATGTGAGGAAAACGTTTATATTTGGAATTGGATACTTTACAATATACAAGTATTTTTTTAATTCCATACAATTACTAAGAGAACAACTCTATCACTGAAGGTAGTATGAAATCGTCAGCAAGTTTGCAGCTTCTGATTTCTGTTTTTTCATGTTAGCCGTCGATTGGTTTGGCTTTAGACAATCAAGTTACAGTTTTGCCCTCCTTTACTCGCCTGTACACTAACTACAGTTTCAAGTGTTAGATATAATACACTCCTTTTCTTTGTTTAAAGTTTTTTATTGACGATGGATGATTTGAAAGAATAATAAACTTTCGAAAATGTGCCATCGTTATATGTTACAAACTTGAAACACTCCGTTTCGAACGTTGAAATCTACTTTCTTCTCAGGTGTAAAAAGCTTAATACATGAAGATGTAGCCTGCTTAAAATCTGCAACGTGCGGCAATGGGCTGCCACAAAACAATCATATCACACCTAACAATACCTTGAAGTCCACACTGGAGAAAAATGAACCCAGGCGTCTTCACTACACAGAAGTCAAGAGCACAAACAACACCTCACACCTGCATTAGCGAAAGTGGAACACTGATGTGGAAATCAATGTCGAATGTCTAATGTAAGAAATCCTACTAAAACTACTATAGTGTCAGTAGTATATTACAAGTTTCTAATATTTTTCTGGGATTATTACGTCGCTTGAACCCAGGCATCTGCACTACACAGAAGGCAAGAGCACAAACAACACCTCACACCCGAGTTAACGAAAGTGGAACACTGACGTGGAAATCAAAGTCGATGTCAAATGTAAGAAATCCTACTAAAACTACTATAGTGGTCAGTAGTATATTCCCAGTTTCTAATATTTTTCTGGGATTATTACGTCGCTTGAACCCAGGCATCTGCACTACACAGAAATCAAGAGCACAAACAATACCTCACACCCGCATTAGCGAAAGTGGAACACTGATGTGAAAATCAATGTCGAAGTCTAATGTAAGAAAATCCTACTAAAAATTACTATAGGTGTCAGTAGTATATTCCCAGTTTCTAATATTTTTCTGGGATTATTACGTCGCTTGAACCAAGGCATCTGCACTACACAGAAATCAAGAGCACAAACAACACCTCACACCCGCATTAGCGAAAGTGGAACACTGATGTGAAAATCAATGTCGAAGTCTAATGTAAGAAATCCTACTAAAATTACTATAGTGTCAGTAGTATATTCCCCAGTTTCTAATATTTTTCTGGGATTATTACGTCGCTTGAACCCAGGCATCTGCACTACACAGAAATCAAGAGCACAAACAATACCTCACACCCGCATTAGCGAAAGTGGAACACTGATGTGAAAATCAATGTCGAAGTCTAATGTAAGAAATCCTACTAAAATTACTATAGTGTCAGTAGTATATTCCCAGTTTCTAATATTTTTTACTGGGATTATTTACGTCGCTTGAACCAAGGCATCTGCACTTACACAGAAATCAAGAGCACAAACAACACCTCACACCCGCATTAGCGAAAGTTTAACACTGACGTGGAAATCAATGTCGAAGTCTAATGTAAGAAAATCCTACTAAAACTACTATAGTGTCAGTAGTATATTACAAGTTTCTAATATTTTTACTGGGATAATTATGTGTCGCTTGAACCCAGGCATCTGCACTACACAGAAATCAAGAGAGCACAAACAACACCTCACACCCGCATTAGCGAAAGTTTAAACACTGACGTGGAAATCAATGTCGAAGTCTAATGTAAGAAATCCTACTAAAATTACTATAGTGTCAGTAGTATATTCCAGTTTCTAATATTTTTACTGGGATAATTATGTCGCTTGAACCCAGACATCTGCACTACACAGAAGGCAAGAGCACAAACAACACCTCACACCCGCATTAGCGAAAGTGGAACACTGACGTGGAAATCAAAGTCTATGTCAAATGTAAGAAATCCTACTAAAACTACTATAGTGTCAGTAGTATATTCCCAGTTTTCTAATATTTTTCTGGGATTATTACGTCGCTTGAACCCAGGCATCTGCACTACACAGAAATCAAGAGCACAAACAACACCTCACACCCGCATTAGCGAAAGTTTAACACTGACGTGGAAAATCAATGTCGAAGTCTAATGTAAGAAATCCTACTAAAATTACTATAGTGTCAGTAGTATATTCCCAGTTTCTAATATTTTTACTGGGATTATTACGTCGCTTGAACCAAGGCATCTGCACTACACAGAAGGCAAGAGCACAAACAACACCTCACACCCGAGTTAACGAAAGTGGAACACTGACGTGGAAATCAAAGTCCGATGTCAAATGTAAGAAATCCTACTAAAACTACTATAGTGTCAGTAGTATATTCCCAGTTTCTAATATTTTTCTGGGATTATTACGTCGCTTGAACCCAGGCATCTGCACTACACAGAAATCAAGAGCACAAACAACACCTCACACCCGCATTAGCGAAAGTTTAACACTGACGTGGAAATCAATGTCGAAGTCTAATGTAAGAAATCCTACTAAAATTACTATAGTGTCAGTAGTATATTCCCAGTTTCTAATATTTTTACTGGATTATTACGTCGCTTGAACCAAGGCATCTGCACTACACAGAAATCAAGAGCACAAACAACACCTCACACCCGCATTAGCGAAAGTTTAACACTGACGTGGAAATCAATGTCGAAGTCTAATGTAAGAAATCCTACTAAAATTACTATAGTGTCAGTAGTATATTCCCAGTTTCTAATATTTTTACTGGGATTATTACGTCGCTTGAACCAAGGCATCTGCACTACACAGAAATCAAGAGCACAAACAACACCTCACACCCGCATTAAGCGAAAGTTTAACACTGACGTGGAAATCAATGTCGAAGTCTAATGTAAGAAATCCTACTAAAATTACTATAGTGTCAGTAGTATATTCCCAGTTTCTAATAATTTTACTGGGATTATTACGTCGCTTGAACCAAGGCATCTGCACTACACATAAATCAAGAGCACAAAAACAACACCTCACACACCGCATTAGCGAAAGTTTAACACTGACGTGGAAATCAATGTCGAAGTCCTAATGTAAGAAATCCTACTAAAAATTACTATAGTGTCAGTAGTATATTCCCAGTTTCTAATATTTTTACTGGGATTATTACGTCGCTTGAACCAAGGCATCTGCACTACACAGAAATCAAGAGCACAAACAACACACCTCACACCCGCATTAGCGAAAGTTTAACACTGACGTGGAAAATCAATGTCGAAGTCTAATGTAAGAAATCCTACTAAAATTACTATAGTGTCAGTAGTATATTCCCAGTTTCTAATATTTTTACTGGGATTATTACGTCGCTTGAACCAAGGCATCTGCACTACACAGAAATCAAGAGCACAAACAACACCCTCACACCCGCATTAGCGAAAGTTTAACACTGACGTGGAAATCAATGTCGAAGTCTAATGTAAGAAATCCTACTAAAAATTACTATAGTGTCAGTAGTATATTCCCAGTTTCTAATATTTTTTACTGGGATTATTACGTCGCTTGAACCAAGGCATCTGCACTACACCAGAAATCAAGAGCACAAACAACACCTCACACCCGCATTAGCGAAAGTTTAACACTGACGTGGAAATCAATGTCGAAGTCTAATGTAAGAAATCCTACTAAAAATTACTATAGTGTCAGTAGTATATTCCCAGTTTCTAATATTTTTACTGGATTATTACGTCGCTTGAACCCAGAAATCTGCACTATACAGAAGGCAAGAGCACAAACAACACCTCACACCCGAGTTTAACGAAAGTGGAACACTGACGTGGAAATCAATGTTGAAGTGTAATGAAAGAAATCCTACTAAAAACTACTATAGTGTCAGTAGTATATTCCCAGTTACTAATGTTTTTACTAGGATTATTACGTCGCTTGTAAACAGCTTTTTGGATAGTCCACAAGTGTATACAAAGGCTTAGCTGTCCAAGAACGAGCAGCGGACCGGGGCTCAGACAACGATATTTATCGTTGGCTACGCGAAACCCGGGTTCAGTGAATCGCGCGTATAAATAGTGGCCGAGCGCGTGACGAGCGCGGCCTGGGAGTCTGCCAGTGTACGCTGTCGGTACGCTTCCATTCACACCGTTCGTAGCGTAGTCCGGGGCGCTGCTCACAGGTTACCAGTTAATTGATGACAGTTAGAAGTAGAGAAAGCGCTCTGAACAGCTCCGCTCAGACCCAAGAAAGGAAACTCGCAGACGTGAACAGCGTGTGTGTGAGTGTGTGCGATATGTCCAACATTTCTCGAGACACGTTCGCTACGATTGGCGGCCATTAATGTGACGCTGTTCTCATTGACCCACATCTGCAGGTGTGAATTGTTCTGTCGGGAAGGCGAGATCCAATTACTTTCCTAGTTCGGATTGAGTTGTAATTACGACTCAGTGAACCGATCCAGAATCAGAGCTGGGTGCAAGTTTTGCTTACGTAAGTGAGATGTGGTACAACATTCTTGGATTAGTTACGGTTGATGTCACGTGACCATTTCGTCGTCGTCTTGTTCGCTTTTTACATATCGCTGCTCTTGCCCAAGAGTTGATGTCAAAAAGTACTGTTTAACGTTCCAACCTTGTGCGTAGCATAGGGACCATCCTCAACGTTTTGTCTGCACTAAAAACTTTTGTACTACAGTAAATTGTCCTCAAGGTTTCCCCATAAGAAAAACGTTATACCTTTTGCCGTTTTACGTCATTATTTTAGTCGTAGAATCGTGGAATAAACAATAATGTTTAAATACATTATTAATAAATATAAATCCCGAATTGTCTGTAATTTATTTTTCCGTTGCTCCAGTCGATTGTCAGTGTGGGTTATTATATGTTTTGATACACTTATTATGTTTACGTTACTCAGTTTGGTAAGCTTGTTTTGTAGTGGCCGTTACTGTACCTTTATAATGATGGTGTTTGCCGTTTGTTAATAAATAAATACCCATCCAAACACTTTTTAGTTTTTTCTTTATTTTATGGGTTATTTCGTTACTTTATTTTGAAAATATTAAAAAAGTATACACTTAAAAAATGTAAAAAGCGGTTGGATGTGTATTAGTTATATCTTTAATATGAGATATTTCCCGTAACGCTACGACGAAAACTAAGGGCGTAAACACGCATGAAGTTTAACATTGTTCTTAATAGAAGATCCATGACCAAATTCCAAAAACCATGACATCCAAAATTAATTCGAGATACGTTTGTTACCGCTGTGCTGCATCAGTCCTAAAGCCACTCAGATTTTTTTCTGATTCATTTTTGTCTGCTGGAATGTATAAAGACTAGAATGTAATAGACATGCCTCTTGTATCAACGTGTTGTAGCCAAGCACTTAACGTACATACGCTAGCGAAATACAACTCACGGGATGATGAACATAAATTTCAATCTGTTTCTGACTTAATGGGTTAATTTTTAACTTAAAATGTAACGAGTTTACATCTAAGGGTACGTGATTTCAAGGTAAATGGTTTTCCCAGACATGATGAACGAGTATGCATGAACGGCTGACATAGAAAGCGGTGATGTGGTCAGCTATAGTTATATTCAAACAATACATATTGTGTGGAAATTATAAAATAGTATAACGTTTTTCCCGAATTATCTGAACGAGACAAAGGAACGTTTCCTAGTTTTCTCTGGCAAATGCGCCAAGTTTTGGGCGGCAAACCGAAATGGGTTCTGTATTGAATAAACATTTGCGCTTCTATTTGCTACAGCCTTTCCCTCTCAATGTAATCTTTTATGTTCCGAGCCTCTCAGCCCTTAGGCTCATCCCAGTCTGATCGAGTCCACATATTGACTGTCCGGAATTGACAAGAAGAAACGGGGAATTGCGATTCACATATGTAACTAATATTTTGTAAATTTGCGAGTTTCAGTTCACCATTGTTCAATTAGTCCTCTCCAGTAGTTTTTAATCATTGTCATTCCTAATAGCTGAATCAGTAAATATAATTTTATTTACTTTTTAGATAATGGAAATAAATAAAATTTTTGTTTAAATTAGATTATTAATCTAATTAATAAATGCTCATGTATGTTCCAATCTGCAATGCACACTATGTTCAATAGCACTAAGTGTTATAATAAAATGTAATGTATCATTTATTATTTATTTATATGAGAGAAAGGTTCAGATCATTGCTGGTTTTAACATCGAGTGTGCAACAGCCAAATATCAAAAGTTTCTAGCCGTCTAAATGTATCTTAAGCGTATCTTTATACATGATAGTTCCTGACGAGAAGATTGTTGAGATTTTACTTCTCATAAAATGAAATGTTAGTGACAAAACTTTATCTAAAATTCAAGTACTTCAATTTTACTAGAAGTAATAAAAACAGATTAAGAGTAGTAGAGCAGTAGTCAGTATGGCTTCTTTAGAGAAACCATGACAGCAATAGCAAATTAAAATAATTGGAACTCGTGGAATTATAAAAAAAAGATGGCAAGTACTGATCGCTATTTTGTCACATCGGTCGTTGATTGGTTCAACTACAATAGTCAGTCACGTGACAGCTTCTGTATGAGCAGAATGTTTCATTGGCAGTTTCCGTTTAACATCCGTCGACTCTCCTCACTGAGGCTGAAATACTCGTGTTAATAGAAGTATTGTATTATTTGTCGGTAGGGCCATTCTCAGTAATGTGTACTAGTAATAGTCCTTACTCGCGAGTGAACTGCGATTACCACGCTGTATAATCTGCGATATGACTCCGCTGATTACTTATTCCTTGTCGATTAGGCTTCATCGATTAGACATTGAAAATGCATCGTTAACAGTATTGTCAAGATGTTATTAAGGATCAACAAGCCAGAAACATTAACTGGTATGATAATAACTGTCGTTAAGGTGTGGCAGACCCGGCAGCCATCTTGTATGCGGTGTAAAACATGCGATGCTGCATATCACCACATAAGTGGAATGACCTGAAACTGGCGAGGCACTGATTTTTCAGACGCGCCTTCCCCCCCCCCCTCCACTACTAACAGTGAAGATTACTCCTCCACTTCTCCTGTGATGAATATGGTTGAAAGGTGCAATGGTCGTTGAAATAATAGAGTTTTGTTACAGAATCCTAATATATATGTATGAGATTCGTAAATTTAAAACGTACCAATCGACACCAATATATTGTATTATTTTGAAGTCAATTCATTTAAGTTTAATAAATTTATGTGTTTAAATAGTTACTTTTGTAACTAACCATATATATATATATATATATATTATATATATATATATATATTATTATAAGATTAAAACTGGACCTTTTGAAGCCCGTGAGACAGATCTTTATAGTCGGATGTATTTTTACTCCACAAAAGGCACATCTAGATTGTAATAGCTTTCTCGATTGATCAAAATAAATCAAGATATTGGTATATATATCTTCTGTAATACCAATCGGCTTCAATACTCTTCCAAGTAGTTTGAAGATTAAACAAAACAGAAAAACCAGTTTTCATGTTTTTTATTTTCGTTCCCAGAACCCTTTATCAGAAACACACTGATTTAATACAGAAACAGAACTCAAACCAAGATTAAAAACATTACAAAAAAAGAAGAATTTTAACAAATAAATACCATAATCAACAAGGTTCCAATCAGCTGTATGTAGAATATTGTAAATGTTTACATAGAGCTAAAAATTTATATGTGAAGGAAAAGAGGATCACCTTATGTTCAACCCATGTTTGTTGCCTTGATTTTAAAATTAATTGATGTGCGATTTCAACATTTCTTAAATCTATCAGATTATATATCCCCGCACAAAATTCAATAAATACTTTTAATAATATCAGTGCCTACTATCTATTAGGCCTACTACTTAAATAATGAACTAGCAAACAGTAACATCACGTTTTATTTATTGGACAGTGAGTGTATAAAACAATTAAAATTCGCCATACATCTACTTGAATTACGGCTTAGCTTTCCAGTCCAGTTCACATCAGCTGTATGCTCCCTACACAATGGTGTTATCGCTACCTCTTGTTATCTCTACCCTACTGAATTTACTACCCTACCGCCAGTAGGCGGCACATTACCTTAGTAGGTCGCAATGTATATGTCACTATGACGCCATACATCTACTTGAATTACGGCTTAGTTTCAATTTCAATCCTTTTACTGTAGTAGACATGTATTACACATATGATAAACGTTAGTTGTACATTATTGTAACCTACAATATTTGTATGTAACTCAAAAACTATATATAAATTAAACTTAAATTAAATAATAAAACTAATACAAATGATTAATCTAACACAGTTTAGGTTAGAGTCCCCAAACGAGTAAAAACAACGCTCTAATATACATTCTTTTAGTTGTTTTTTAATTGTATATTTTTTAATTGACTGGAGAGTTTCCAAAAAATCCTAGCACCTGAGTTTTAAGGTCGTCCACCTGCCAGAGCGGGGCGATGTTACTCGAGTTCGCGTATTGTTCAAAGTTTAATTCAGTTCACAGTTCACAAAACACTTTATTTTCCAAAAATTTTATAAAAAATACAATTTAAAAATATAACAAGCACGTGTAGAAGAGAAAAACATTTTCTATTTTAATATGTTGGCATTATATATTACAGTTGGCAAAGTATATTGAAAGCCTATTCAATCATCTTTTGGCAGAGGGTGAACTTAAATTAAAATAAATTACGTTTCAAAATGTTTAGATATTATAAATAAATAAATCACTACATAAATCAAACAAAACCAATTAATAGTAAAATGCTTAACAAATATAAGGACTAGTTAGGCAGATTAAAAATATATATCAGTAATACATGATTAAATACAAAAATGACTCAAACTGTAACAAATTTATTAAGTTATTTCAAATATTATATTGCATTATTTATTGTTTATTTGTATTTTCCGTCTCTTCTTTCCTGCTGAAAGCACGTAACAATAATTTCAACAGTTGTGATGATGTATAGCGGATCCTTCTACTACATTTCCACAATGAAGCGGAAGACGCAGATGCAGGGCTTGTCCCAACCCTCTGCGCTCGTGAGTGTGGGGGTGCGTGTGTGCGAGGCGACTACCTGGCCCTTCAGCAACCGCTATCCGTATTTATTCACTAATAGTATAAGTTAGGTCGAGGGACCCTGACTCCCGAGCGCCCGTTACATTAAACGTCGAACGGCTCCAGCTCCAGCTCCAGCGCCTGGAGGCTGCTGGAGGAATACAATTTTAGTGTCTCACTTCAATTCGCGTGCGGAACGCAATCGCGGCCCCGACTAATTGAGCGGGGAGAATTCGCTGTAATAAGAAAACGTTTAGCCGTCAGAGCTTTACCTCCCGCGGCATAACGCTCTTTCCCTGCCGCCGTGTTGGACCGATACACGGGCCGCGTCGTTGTAGACAACGAGTTCCAGTCCAGAGTACATAGGCAGAGATATGTTGTAATTTAACAGCCTTAAAATAACTGGTTATTGTTTTAGTTGTGAATGTTTTCATGTAAAAGCGTTTCTCATCCAGGACCCAATGACACACTAAGTAAGTAATCTTAATTTACAAAACGTTACCTTTCCTTATAAGAGTTCTAAACCATTGCATTGTTCAAGTGGAAAAATACTTGGATATTCAGAATACAGAATTAATTTGTAGAGACTTAACTAACGCTCAGGAATAAGGTCCTTCTTTCCTCGGGGCAATGAACTGGGAACGCTGATACAGTATTGCTGTAATATAGTGTGCCACGCTGGCTATAGTTTATTGTTTTTCTGCTTAGTCTGTCTTGTCTCTTCGATTTTTAAGATAGATAATGCAAGTGGCACTGTGAGGATTGGAATGTGAAATCAGAATCTCATTCAATCAATGATCTCAGCTTGGATTTTTGTTCTAACAGAAACCTTAAATTCTGAAACCATGTGAAGTCACTTTAGAGGGAGTTCATATTGCATTCCGTCGTTCTTTCATTTATGATATTAACTCCTTATCAATAAATAGCAAGTAGTGTCTAAGATCTGGTGAATTTCTTAAACCTACCGACTAAGAAGCCTAAATTGGCCTACACACAAAATACAACATAGTTATAGGATAGGTAAGTAGCTAGCTGCAGTGTAAACAAAATGGCGCGAGCGATACACGATCCACACAGCTGATAAAACAGAGACAAGGATGGTGGTAACGTTCGATAAGATGTTATTTCATCTGGTTTCTTCTCTATGTACCAGGTGAGGAACTCCTAGGTTTATAGGAGCCCATTTAATATCATTTGGGTCCTATTACGTTAGAATGGTCGAAACCATTTCTCAAATGGTCATCTTAGACTAACGAAACACAGTTTTGTTTTTCAGCTTTGATCTATCGATATAGCATCAGCAACATGTAAAATGTAGAACATTCTTGTGCTTTTTTTATTCCTCAAATTTTTGCAAGAGGATTGTATTAAAAACTGTGTTACTATATCTAAATCGACAATTCCTTGTTTAATTTGATTTTATACAACTCGGAAATATGTTGAATTCTTTTGACATGAACAGCCAACATAGAGAGAACGTAGTTTGTTTGGTATTCGACTCCTATATCCATTACTGTATTTCTAACGCATTTCTGTAATGCTTCAAGGATAGCCACGTACGGTCGAAGTCAAACTCTTTTGTGAAGCAAGAGATAGCCAGGTTTGGTGAAGCCCTACCCCTGCACTGTGGATTTCCAAGAATGTGGACGCCCGGAATGAACGTGTGTCGGATCAATGGAGTCGCGCCCCTGGAGAGTGTGAGGTGCCAGGTAAGGGAGGTGCCACGGAGGTCACCGGTCCACGGGTGGTGCCAGACGGGCCAGACGGTATCGGTTACACGGCAAGTGCCAAGTCTAGGCGCGGACATCACTTCGATTGGCCAGGGCGCTAAAATGAGTCTACCGTCTAGACACACAGACAGGGTACTAGCTGTTCTCTCCCGTTCAATTGTCATTGCCACGAGTCAGTGTACTCATATCCGTGTGTTGGAGAGACCAGTCTTTAATACTGAACTGTGAGCGTCGTTTTCCCTAAGTGTAAATTTGTTGGATTTTATTCGATTGTGATTGATTGGTTTTATATTAAATACCAAATGTTGTCTTGTTGGTCGAGTGGGGTAAGGGCAACGAGAAGAGGACTTTGAATACCACGGAACCCAACATTATTAGGAACAAAATCCTTATTATTCATTTCTTATAATAATGTTAAGAAAATTAAATTATTACATTTAATGGTTTTGGTCATTGACAATTGGACTCATTTTAACAAAACAACTTTTTTAATACCACTAAACCGGTATTTTAGTTTCCATCTCACATGTACTTAGTAATAATAATTGCTCTATCAAACAATTTGTCTGATCCAAACAAGTCGGAGTGATATAAAGTGTCTTCGTTAACCGCGTCTATGTGCTTTTGATTATTAGAAACTCATATCTTTGATTTGAACAAAGTTCTTTGTGATTTTACGTATCTAATCAAATTGTTCATCTAAAACTACCCCTATATTGTTTCTAGTATCATATTTTTACAAAAACTCTCCCTTTGTTTGGTTACTACAACCCTCGTATAACTGCCATTTTTAAACCTGACAAGATATCTTTCTCAAACTTATTTTGAGATAGGTCTTAATTGTAAAATTTGAAAATTTGACTTACCCTTATCCAATTTCTGTTTCGTACTCATTTTGACAAATCGTATGGTTAAACTTGTTAGATAAAACTTTGTAGATTGTAAAAAAGCCGCAAATGTGTATGTTTGTTTATTGTTCTTAACTGTTAACCTCTATCCTCTGTGTTAGAGGTTAAGTGGAAGAGGGGACTTTTAAGTAATAATAATGGCATTATTCATTATTTAATTTCAGATGGTTGCATTAGCGAAGTGCAATAAAGAATATATCCGAGTTTCATGGTCCCCGACCCAGACAAAATCATTTTGCTTCTACGTTCTATGCATGGAATCAGTAAAGACTTATTCGTAGAGAGGGATGAAAATGTATACCACGTATTCTGGACTTTAATATTCAAACACATCGGAAGTTTAAGAATGATCAAATTTCCACTCCAAATTGAAAATAGAGGTAGTTAATTGTAAAAAGAATTGCTGGGAATGGAGAGGAATGTTTAAGTAGTAAAATAGCTGTAATTAATAAAGAAACGCACGTACTTATAAATAAACGCACGTTTATTTTATTTTTGTATATTACTTTTTATTGAATAGTAATTCAAAAGTAATGTTTTATTATTAACAAATAAATAAATAGTTATCCATAAAACACTAATAAATGTTTGTGTGGTAGCTTAGATACTACAGTATGAAGCATTGCTGATATTAACAGAAACATGAGTTTTTCCAAACATAACATAGGCGTGAAATTCATAATTTATTAATATTAACTTTATTAATAATTAATTATGGTAAAATTACAAAATGTTCATAACAAAGTTCGAAGGGTATCCTGTAGGTAGGTCGCGGCAAAGTCGGTATTTGTTTAATTATCTCTGTATATAAGCTATACAAGATAACGACGGAAGGGTGTGACCTACATATTCTAAGAGCCAGGAGAGAATTTGCTCTGTACAAACACACAACGTGGTTTTCTTGAAATCGATAAAGGAATTTCCCGTAATAAAGGAATATATCGTGAACCCCCATAGTTTTGGCGGAGTTGAAATAGAAGGGTATAAAAGGCGTTATACATATAAAACGATATTTTTTTCATGAACTAATATTTTTTACCTTGGTAAACCTAAACCCAACATCCCAACACATGGATAATAGTGGTTATATCACCGTCAGACAAATAGATCAGGAGACTGAAATTCGCCATTTAAAAGGGGTCTCAGCCGACGCTGAGTTACCCTTTTTTGTGTGACCGTTGGTTTTAAAAATGTAAAGCTTAAAAAATATTATAATTTCATTTATATTAACCCTTTTGATACTCTCCCATTTCGACTTCCAACAAAACTAGCGCGGGTAAGGACCAATTTCTTTAAAGACGAAATCTTGCTATCGATTTGAAGAAAAACTAAGTTTTGTGCTTGTACAATGTTCAAAATAGCACCATAACTTTCTGTTCGTGTTTATATTTATTTAATAATTATTGTTGTATGAGAGTCAGTCAAAATGAAAAGACATAATTGTTTTAAAGAATAACGGTTTGTTGATGTGGAAAAATGTAATAAAGAGCAGACACTCAGAAGTATATTCAAAACATCGATATAATTGTGTAAGCCAATTACAATAGCTCTCAGTACAAATGACAGCAACGTGCCTTGAAATATCTAATTGATAACGTATTAAATTAGCTACGGAAATAAATGATAGTGATTATCACGCTTTTATTTTAAAAAATGTAATCCTGAAAGTCCCGAAATTTGATCGATAATACACTGTATGTGGGCAGAGTCCATGCTTCCCCCCTCCACCATACCCACTATCGCATGTTGTGCATATAACCATAAAGCTCGAACAAGATTGTATGAGTTCACTTTGTTCATCAACAAGACTATAGGTAATCCACTCACAAAGCACTGGGCGATTTTAATTCACACAGGGTGGAGGAAATACTCCTCCGCCGCCGTGATGCCGCCATCTCCCAGTATATCCAAACCACTGCTCGGCACTCGCCCGCTCGCTCTACTACCTGACCACTGCCACTTAGCAGCTATCCTCACACCAAAATGCAAGCTTCCTGGATACGTATATGGCTACATTAGTCTGTTCAATTAATATTATACGCTTGTATATACCTACACACAAAAATACAATATACTTATAGAGCAGGTAAGTAGCTGCATTGTAAATAAAACGGCTCGAGCGAGACACGACCTACACAGCTAATAAACAGAGATGAGGAGATGCTTGTCCTACTCCCCACCACTGGAGTGGGGCCCTCCTGCGTGTGGCTGCTTTGATATTTGCTTCTGCGCAGGTTTCTTTGTGAGCAGTTTATCTATATTATACGTTAATGTGAACAACTGAACATAGAAAAAAACTTCCTTCACCATAGACTAGGGGCACGGCTCTCACGAGATCGATATGAATAGTCATTTCTTTCGACAACAATGGTTGTATGAATTAAGTGTACTAAACGTTTTCAGGAAAATTGTCTAAAGCCATTTCTTATTGACCCCCGAGAATTGATCTCGTCACCTCTCGGTTAAAGAGTACCCCTGAGTCAAAACGATAAAACAATCCATTACTATTTTATAAGATCCTGAAAATGAGGGTGTAATTCAGGTTTATTACTGAACTCAACTTATAATAATAGTTAGAGCGTAAATTGTTAGTCTGGATAGTCTAAAAGTATTTTTTTTTACCAGTTATTTCATAAACCTGGTAAGGGGTTGTCAGGTCCTAGCTTCCCTTGGTTGTTCGACCTCCAGGCCAAATGTACTTCCGTTCTCCTTTTACTAGGTTTACTTGTTTTGTGAATAGAATAGAAAAATTTTGATTGATAACATGTGTTTGCCGGACTTATTTACGAAGTTGTAAATAGCGGTGGAAGCGTGGAAGGTCGACGACAAGATATCCCCTATAGAAAATCCTCTATAGATACTATCAGTTATGTTATATAACTACATTATTCACCATAGCATAGCAACACCATGGCGACGTTACACAGATCCTATAAGGCAGTAAGTTGAGGCAACCTGCGTAAGTAAGTGGGTCATTAGTTAGGCGGTTAAACTAGGTTGGGTAGTCGGGTTCAACGCACGGACAAATATAGTCTTAATTTCTCCTAAATCCGCTCAGAATAATTGGAATTTCCCTGCCAAACGTGTCTAGTTGTGATGGGAAACTTTATATAGATTAACCACCTTTCTATTTCATAACATAATACAGTTACATTAGGATTTTCAACTTTTGTAAACCAACTTGTGTATTTTACTTTTGAAGCCATACTAGAAACCAATGATAGTAAGTAGTAGAATAAATAATGTTGAATAAGAAAATGGCTGTCTTACTTTGCTTACCGATGCTACATAAATCAATACAATGTAATAAGTTATCCAATATGCTAATTACACATCATATTTGATAACTTTAAATTAGCTTCAAAAGATCGTGTAGACTACTTAATACAGAGTACAGGCTCGCTTAGTGAGGATGTCTGGTGTTGGTCTGGGGTTCACCTACTTAGAAACACCAATACCACAACTGGAACGGTTTATCTCCCTTCAAGCTGAGTACTGGACTGGTGGATTGCCCTGATCTCTTGGTATTGATAGATCTGAGTGTATCCCTCTGGAACAGTTTATCTGTCTTCAAGCTGAGTACTGGACTGGTGGATTGCCCTGATCTCTTGGTATTGATAGATCTGAGTGTATCCCTCTGGAACAGTTTATCTGTCTTCAAGCTGAGTACTGGACTGGTGGATTGCCCTGATCTCTTGGTATTGATAGATCTGAGTGTATCCCTCTGGAACAGTTTATCTGTCTTCAAGCTGAGTACTGGACTGGTGGATTGCCCTGATCTCTTGGTATTGATAGATCTGAGTGTATCCCTCTGGAACAGTTTATCTGTCTTCAAGCTGAGTACTGGACTAGTGGATTGCCCTGATCTCTTGGTATTGATAGATCTGAGTGTATTCCCTTTGGAACAGTTTATCTGTCTTCAAGCTGAGTACTGGACTGGTGGATTGCCCTGATCTCCTGGTATTGATAGATCTGAGTGTATCCCTCTGGAACAGTTTATCTGTCTTCAAGCTGAGTACTGGACTGGTGGATTGCCCTGATCTCTTGGTATTGATAGATCTGAGTGTATCCCTTTGGAACAGTTTATCTGTCTTCAAGCTGAGTACTGGACTGGTGGATTGCCCTGATCTCTTGGTATTGATAGATCTGAGTGTATCCCTCTGGAACAGTTTATCTGTCTTCAAGCTGAGTACTGGACTGGTGGATTGCCCTGATCTCTTGGTATTGATAGATCTGAGTGTATCCCTCTGGAACAGTTTATCTGTCTTCAAGCTGAGTACTGGACTGGTGGATTGCTCTGATCTCTTGGTATTGATAGATCTGAGTGTATCGAGGGGAACAAGGACCCGACTTATCTTCAGTTCTTCAGTAGGAGATTCCTCTCTGCATCCTTCGAGTAGCAAGACGTCTGGGAGTGTTGACTTCTTCCATGGTTCTGTTTCTTCTTTTAACAGGAGTGTTATGCAGTTTGTCAATCAGTTGTATACTTATGTTGTTATATGTATACTCTGCTAGGTAAATGTTTTCTGTTGTTCTTGTTGTTGTTGTTAATCTTTTCTTATATAATTGTTCTGTTACTAAATTATTATTAATTTTGTACCTTGTTATTGTTACAACTCTATAGGATTTCTTACTGATATTGTTAGTTACTGTGATTACAGTTTGCGGTACTTTGGGATTATACCGACCACACCCAGACATGAATCGTTATTTCACATTTCGTTTCTACTGATTACTAGATTAGCGTAGAACAATATTTCGTCAATATAAAACAGGAATTGTCTTATCGCAAACACCTCCCCATCCTCAGACAGAGGTCAAAGTCGAGCGTCTAGTAGATAACGTGATTGCAGAGTCTCGCCGCCCGTTCAGCTGGTGCATCGCTTTGTTGTACTTCCGTGTTTTACCTCTACATTTCTCCAAACACAAAAATTCAACAAAAACAAACATTTACCAAACTAAACTTTTTATTAAAAAAACACTCAAAACTTGTTTTTATTCTTGATCACATTCCGCCACCCAAAATGCGAGTGCCTCCGGCCATCAGCGCGGGCTTCGACAGCACCTTCGGTGCTGCCCCGCGCTGATGTCGACGAAAGAAAAACATCCCTCGAGATAGTACCTATCAGTAAAATATCAAATTCTAGAGGGGCTAATCAGAAATATAAATTGAATTGTAATGGAAAGGCAATGATGTACCGTGCAAATCACGTGATGCCGCGCGGCCTGCCGTAATCAGGATTCTCGAGAAAGATAAGATAACAGCGACAACAATACCGATCACAATACCTGGAAATGCTTGTAAGTTTGTAATTTTGTAATTGAAGAGTTGTTTTTTCGTTCTATCATGTTTGTTTCTATAAATTTCTATTTTTGTGTTCTTCATACTGGTGTGGTCGGTATAATCCCAAAGTACCCAGTTTGCTAACGCACTTTGTAAATTTTGTAATTATTTAGTTTTTTACGTTCTTACTGTTTACTATTTATTTATTTTCCTATCTACCATTTGCCATGTAATGGTTGTACCGTTGTAATAAGTAATTAAATAAATATAATTCCTATGTTATAATTATTAAGGACTGTTACATGTTTAATACGAGTATTATAAATACATATAGTGTGCCCATATTTTATAGATACGTATTTCGAGTTGTGTATAGCCAATCAGATCGTTATTGTAAATACAGCCTATATAGCTCATTGAAAATAAACATGACGAAACAATAACGTTTTGTGTAGCTGAAACTGTAAGGCTTGTAGAATTCTATAAACATTTTCTCCGCTAGTGGAAAGTTTTAAACAAGGAACATTTGTAGGACTGTAGTATGAATCTTAACCAGTATGTACACTGTAAAATATAGTTGTGTGAGTGTGTGGGCTTATTATTAATTCTGCAATTATCTAAAGTGAAACAAAGAATGGATGTACTACAAAAAATAAGTCACTTTGAAGAAGATGCAACAACGTATAAATATTATAATCTTTACAACGTGTTTAGTGCAAAAAATAACACAACTCAGTGAAAGTGGTAGGCCTTATACAAATTTATAATGTCCTCAATTTAAGAGCCAAGGAGCCTTTATAGGAGTTGGATGTAAAATAATGCACGTAGTTTTGTGATAACAAAACCAAGTCAGTCCGCGTATATCTACCCATACAGCGTTAACCGCGGCGGGATCTTGTAACACAAACAGGATAATTAAATTGTAATGAGGAGAGCCACAGACGGAAAGAACAAAAATAGAAGTAGAAGTGCGGAACGAACAAAGTGGTGTTTGATAGGGGAGCAGTGGGAGCCCCCCATCGCTAGAGCCACGGCCGTATTGTTGTGTCGAGGGGGGGAGTGCGAGCGATAGATAGCGAGATAAGCGTGTGCTGTAGTTGTGAGATGGTTGCGGGAAGCGGGGGGAGGGGGTAGCGACCGACTGTGGCGTAGGTAGCGTACTGCGAGCAGCGTACGACGCGACAGGCCAGCCAGTCTAGTCGAGAGAGTCGATGTGAGGGGACGTATAGCGCGCCACGCCACACTGTCCGTGTCCGTTGTGTTGTTGTCGGGCTCTACAGATCTTGTGCGATGGTACAGTGACTCTAGTGCTTTGTGCCCTTGTGGATTACTGGTCCCGGTGGAGTTGGATTTATTTAAGGTGAGTTTTGTGTGTTGTTTGTACGCTACACGTCGTCATTAACAAACTAAGAGACGCATTCAATATGTTGGTCATGAACAGTTTTAAGTCACTGGTTAATTGTATCCAACGCATTCAATATTTTGATCATGAACAGTTTTACGTCACTGGTAAATTAATTGTATCCCAACGCATTCAATATGTTGGTCATGAAAAGTTTTACGTCACTTGTAAATTAATTATATCCCAACGCATTGAATATGTTGATCGTGAAAAGTTTTACGTCACTGGTAAATTAATTGTATCCCAACGCATTCAATATGTTGATCGTGAAAAGTTTTACGTCAATGGTAAATTAATTGTATCCCAACGCATTCAATAAGTTGATCGTGAACAGTTTTACGTCACTGGTAAATTAATTGTATCCCAACGCATTCAATATGTTGATCGTGAAAAAGTTTTACGTCAATGGTAAATTAATTGTATCCCAACGCATTCAATAAGTTGATCGTGAACAGTTTTACGTCACTGGTAAATTAATTATATCCCAACGCATTGAATATGTTGATCGTGAAAAGTTTTACATCAATGGTAAATTAATTTTATCCGATGCATTGAATATGTTGATCGTGAAAAAGTTTTACATCAATGGTAAATTAATTGTATCCCAACGCATTCAATATGTTGATCGTGAAAAGTTTTACATCAATGGTAAATGGTAAATTAATTTGATAATGGTAAATTAATTTTATCCAACTCATTGAATATGTTGATCGTGAAAAGTTTTACATCAATGGTAAATTAATTGTATCCAACGCATTGAATATGTTGATCGTGAAAAGTTTTACATCAATGGTAAATTAATTGTATCCAACGCATTGAATATGTTGATCGTGAAAAGTTTTACATCAATGGTAAATTAATTGTATCCAACGCATTGAATATGTTGATCATGAGCCGTTTTACGTCACTAGATCATAGCTGAAAATAACAACATTCCTCCTGGAAGGTGTTTTTATTTTCAGAGAACTCTATGCTAAATCGCAACAATATTTGAATACTTTAAAGCTAAGTCATCAGCTAAGACATAATTGACCTTACCGTGAATTGATTGATGAATGTCATGATGGAGTTGACTAAGTTAGCCTTAGTGTCTATTGTATTCAATTAACAAGCCACTTTACATCAGTTTACTGAACAGTTTCTATCATTATGATAAACAAGATTAATCAGTTATTTCTTAATACGTTAGTTTATTTAAATTAAAATAGACAGTATCATAATGTTTCTTCTTTATCAGTTATAACTACCTAGAAACGTAATCATGTTTCATAGTTTAGTAATAAGCTAAATTAATATATTCTTCTCATTGATTAAAGCGATCGATTAAATAATCTTTGGTGACACTAAATTGTTTTAGAATTGTTTTAGATAAGGAACTTAATTTGTGTCTAAAATATAGACAAGTTTAAAACAAGTTGTTTGGATTAACTTTTCCCTATTAGTTTTTATAACTGTGCTTCTAATTAAGGGATTATTGTAAACGTTACTATTTGTTATTCTTTTGAAGCATCCATAGTTTATTTATTTATTTTCTCAGTTATGTAGGGTAGTCAGCAAATACAATGGCGTCCCTTATAACTTTTCGACGGGAAGGAAAACTCGAATGTCCCGCAAAGTTTGACAGGATGTTGATTGCAAAAGAAAGGAAGTGGGCACAAGAAATCGGATTGAAATATCGGAAAGTTCTTAAAAGTTTTTGAAACTTCCTTGGACCAGTGTTCTGAAGACATGTTTTTTTCAATAGGGTTTAATAAGAGAAGTCCTTGAGGCTAAAATAAAATTTTAATTTTGTGTTCAGTTTAGTTTTCGTAGATTGTACTGTCTAGTAAATCGTCAATGACATTCATAGTAAATTTGGCGAAGTTGGTAAAACAAATTCAAGGGAAACGGACAAACACAATAAGCGGATTATCGATGAAAGGGGTTGTGGATTTAATACGGCCGAAGTCTATTCGTGGGTCCAAAGTTCGGATCGGAAACAATACTTCTCTTATTTCAATGCCAGAAATAACCGACAACAATGTTTGTATTAGATTCGGGAGGGATGGCAACTGCTTATATTTACTCGTGGGTTACTCCGATAATAGTCTAGTAATCATGCCAAAAAGTCAGCAGTTTCGTAGAAAAGCTGATGCGAATTTTCATCTCCGCCAAATCCATAAGCAGATCACGCATATATTATTGAACGTGGTCTTGTACATTTATTTCAACAAGGGTTAATAAGTAAGATGTGTATTACGTTTATTAGTCATTTCCTGTGTGAGGCCAATTATTTTTTTTGTAATAAGAAACTAGTAAAAATTGTGTTTTCCAGTTTATTTTATATACATATAGAAAATCAAATACAAGTTTTGAAATATCGCGTCAGAGGATAAAACATGTCTCAGAAGTGTAAAGTAATTTGTTATCACTAAGTGCTTTTACTTAAAAGCCATAATCTGTAATCTACCTAGAACTTACAGGAACAATAAGATAACATTCGCTAAAGTTCCGAAATCCTAGAAACAGTTCACATTAACATGGTTAAGATAGCGGCAGAAAATGTTAGTATCTATTATTGTATTTATCATGAATGATCTATTTCGGTTTTATAGAAATTCGAGGTTGTTATATAGAAAAGTATGATTAATGAAAACCTAAAATCGACTGTTTATCTCTGTAATCGTGGTCATTGATTTGGGCCCTGGACGAGTATCCAGCAAAATTATTTAGAATTTCGAACGATTAAAAATTACATCGATGAGATTGAATTCCAGGATAAATGTTATTTTTTAGCTGAGCTGCCAATAACGATTTTTAGAGTGTGAATTTGACTTTTGTTATGTTAAAACTAAAAATACATGCTAATAGTGGTGGTACTTAGTAGCGGTGATATTTAGTATATTTACTAATAAATACCCTACGCCGAAATGACATTTTCGCTAGACTCATATCCTTCAAGACGGAATAGATGTAATTTGCATTATTATCTATCCAATCAAATAATCACGTTGTATACAAATATGAAATGCAATTATAAAATGTAATTTTTAAAGCAAAATAAAGTGAAAGCTGAAAAGTTTTAGAGAGAAATTGAGTCTCTCATCGGGGAAAAACAATTGGCTGCAAGCCATGTACCCGCGGCAGTTGACAACCGCGGAAATTCATTATTGACTACAATATTTCAAGATTATAATTTTCTGACAAAACAAGGATCCGTTATACAGTCTGTGCTGAACGTCTTCAGTGGTTTTTAAAACAATTTGGACCCTACAGATTGAAAACTTTGAGTGCCGTCTACAATAATGTATGGCTCTTACAACCCTGCAGTCCTGAAGGACAGTTTATGCCGTCTACAATACTGTATGGCTCTTACAACCCCTGCAGTCCTGAAGGACAGTTTATGCCGTCTACAATAACGTATGGCTCTTACAACCCCTGCAGTCCTGAAGGACAGTTTATGCCGTCTACAATAACTGTATGGCTCTTACAACCCCTGCAGTCCTGAAGGACAGTTTATGCCGTCTACAGTACTGTATGGCTCTTACAACCCCTGCAATTCCTGAAGGACAGTTTATGCCGTCTACAGTACTGTATGGCTCTTACAACCCCTGCAAGTCCTGAAGGACAGTTTATGCCGTCTACAATACTGTATGGCTCTTACAACCCCTGCAAGTCCTGAAGGACAGTTTATGCCGTCTACAGTACTGTGTGGCTCTTACAACCCCTGCAAGTCCTGAAGGACAGTTTATGCCGTCTACAGTACTGTGTGGCTCTTACAACCCCTGCAAGTCCTGAAGGACAGTTTATGCCGTCTACAATAACGTATTGGTCTTACAACTCATATACACTCATTCTGTGTTTCAGTCATCACATTCAAAGGATAGACACTCCTAAACATTTCTAAAATACAAGAGACATTGAAGAAAAACGAAGGAATGATAAAGTACATTTTTTTCTTTAATAGGTTGTTGGGTTATTCAGAAGAAATCGTGAATCGGTTCACACAATAAAACGATACAACGGACACAATCTTTACCGTATACAGTTTTCCCCGGAAAATTTATGCTCTTTGACCTTGAAACAGTTGTGCCTTTCATCAAGAATAATCCATGTTTAAAGTTTCAAGCCTCTAGGACCTTTCTATCAAGAGAGACCGCACATAGAACGATACGATTTCAAGAAGTACCGGTCGATTCATTAATAATAATCTATACAACATGAATGGAAACATTGCGGTTAAATACTTGTGTCTAACTACAAATCTGCTGTTACGTTATGCGGATAGTACACTGCACAGTACCGAGTATGATGACATCACCCGACAATCATATCTAAACCATATCACATCTCTGTGGGATTCCCACGTTTGCCACGAGTGATAACCGCACTTTACGGTTGTGGTACTTGTGATTCGTGTGAATGTACACAGATACCTGTTACTTATTGATGCTGCAAAGCTGTATATGTCGCAGGTCCAGCGTAAATTGTGCTCTATGGCTGATACCATGATTGTATTGTTTCCGATTAATATTGTAATATCAATTTCATGTCAAGCTGGGGTTAGTTTGTACTTAATGTCCGTAGTAACCACAAGCGGGT
Source organism: Homalodisca vitripennis (assembly GCF_021130785.1). Taxonomy (NCBI): domain Eukaryota; kingdom Metazoa; phylum Arthropoda; class Insecta; order Hemiptera; family Cicadellidae; genus Homalodisca; species Homalodisca vitripennis. The sequence continues at coordinate 199,749,634 of NC_060208.1, forward strand.
TGTAGATTGAGATCAAAGTAGACCCAATTTGGAAAACTAGTTGTGGTCATATTGTTTATTTTTCAGTATTGAATTGTGACCATACTACGTATAAACCAAAATTGGAGGGTTTCCGGGCATTTTTTCACTGCCCAATGATAGTTTAAAGTGAGTATTTCGGGAACACTTTCACAAGATTTATATTCAATTTATTGATCACTATTTGACACATTGACTGAATATCACAGTAAGTGTTAAATGTAGACAAGATAACTATCAATTACAGCAGCACTCCCTGGTCGTAGAGAGGGCCGCAAACACAAAAGCTACTCTGCAACGATAGGGGATGGGAGACGCCAATCGTAAGTGTTAAATGTAGACAAGAGAACTATCAATTATAGCAGCACTCCCCGGTCGTAGAGAGGGCCGGAAGTACAAAAGCTACTCTGCAACGACAGGGGATGGGAGACTCCAATCGTAAGTGTTAAATGTAGACAAGAGAACTATCAATTATAGCAGCACTCACCGGTCGTAGAGAGGGCCGGAAGTACAAAAGCTACTCTGCAACGACAGGGGATGGGAGACGCCAATCGTAAGTGTTAAATGTAGACAAGAGAACTATCAATTATAGCAGCACTCCCCGGTCGTAGAGAGGGCCGGAAGTACAAAAGCTACTCTGCAACGGCAGGGGATGGGAGACGCCAATCGTAAGTGTTAAATGTAGACAAGAGGACTATCAATTATAGCAGCACTCCCCGATCGTAGAGAGGGCCGGAAGTACAAAAGCTACTCTGCAACGGCAGGGGATGGGAGACGCCAATCGTAAGTGTTAAATGTAGACAAGAGAACTATCAATTATAGCAGCACTCCCCGGTCGTAGAGAGGGCCGCAAACACAAAAGCTACTCTGCAACGATAGGGGATGGGAGACGCCAATCGTAAGTGTTAAATGTAGACAAGAGAACTATCAATTATAGCAGCACTCCCTGGTCGTAGAGAGGGCCGCAAACACAAAAGCTACTCTGCAACGATAGGGGATGGGAGACGCCAATCGTAAGTGTTAAATGTAGACAAGAGAACTATCAATTATAGCAGCACTCCCCGGTCGTAGAGAGGGCCGGAAAACACAAAAGCTACTCTGCAACGGACAGGGGATGGGAGACTCCAATCGTAAGTGTTAAATGTAGACAAGAGAACTATCAATTATAGCAGCACTCCCCGGTCGTAGAGAGGGCCGGAAGTACAAAAGCTACTCTGCAACGACAGGGGATGGGAGACTCCAATCGTAAGTGTTAAATGTAGACAAGAGAACTATCAATTATAGCAGCACTCCCTGGTCGTAGAGAGGGCCGGAAGTACAAAAGCCACTCAGCAAGTAGAAACTGTCACACACGCCTTCCACTGACTTCCTTTGTGCGTCGGTGCAAGAAATTGTCTTTGTTTGAATGTCAGAGAAGAATGTCATTTCTTCAGCGAGTTTATCCTATATACTTGAAAAATATTTTTATACTATTCAAATATTACTTTTCATACGTTAGGATTTGTTTAAAAAATGAAATCTTTTATTTTTCTTCTGCAAATAAAACAATCTGAAAACCTAATTTGGAAATGGGGCTATACTCAAACGTTCGCATTAATTTGGTTAGTTTTTACATTTTGTAGGAAGTTTCCATTCATAATATTTCTTTTTTACTTAACTATACGGTAGGCCTCCCTCCCCTCAAACTAATATTGGAAACCTAGAAAAAGTCACCTTGTCTAAAACTGTAGGAATAAAATGTTATACATTACCTCATTTTCGTATATTGAATTAATTTTTTGTTATAGTCGGTTTATGTGTAGCTAGTCTAAGAAGAAGTTATTTAGAACGTTTTTGGAAGTATCTCTTGGAGTAGACATTTGTGGGCCGATGTTTAGAATAAGATATAGGATGAGATAGTAATAGTACGAAATACCAATAAATACAGCTGGTACAGATCCGCTTGAATACGTTAACTCCTTCGGTTCTCCCCCTCTCACAGCGGCTCGTCGTATCTAAAAAATAATTATATTATATGGAGACGTTTATGGTGGGGAGAGGTTATGGATGTCGTTTTGTCAGGCGCTTGGCTAATTTATATAATTTATGTCCTGTAGTAAACCGACAGGCCTGGACGTCATCCTGTAAGTGGATAGGCACTCTTCTCCTCGCCAAGCGGAGCCGCTGCTGCTGCTGCTGTTGGAGTAATGAGCGTAATCCACTTACAGATCGCCTGGCCAGGGATTTCAGCCCGCTTATTCTGCCCGCTTATATCATCAGTTAATTAGCGGAACATTTTGTTAAACTTACTGTCCTGTGAGATTCTCCCCTACACCAGATATAATAATACCAGAATAAAATAATTTTCTTTAGTTTGTATTTGAAATATTCGTTGTGATTGTACTAAACAAACGTTAGATTTCGCGTGTTAATATTTGTGTATTTGCCAAACCAGTGTGCATCGGCCAACCCCTTAAAGGAAAGGATTATAAATAGAATAAAGAGCATATTTTATTCGTGCAATAAGAAAGAATTTTCAATAGTGGTGAAGAATAATTTCAATCATTTACTGCAGTGATATTTTGTAAATCCTAACTCGGTTGTAAGTGATCAGTGATAAAGATAAAGATATAAAGGCAATAAACACTAAGGCATAGCAAACACAAATCGATCGCCTACTTGGTATAGTACCAATATTGGCTCTGGAGGGGGGAATTACAAATAGAATAAACTGCATATTATATTCGTGCAGTAACAAAGAATTTTTTCAATCGTGATAAAGAAATCTTTCTAATATTTACTGGATTGATATTTTGTAAATCCTAACTCGGTTGTAAGTGATCATGATAAAGATATAAAGGCAATAAACACTAAGGCATAGCAAACACAAATCGATCGCCTACTTGGTATAGTACCAATATTGGCTCTGAGGAGCGGGGGAATTACAAATAGAATAAACTGCATATTATATTCATGCAGTAACAAAGAATTTGTTCAATCGTGATAAAGAAATCTTTCTAAATAAATATTTACTGGATTGATATATTTGTAAATCCTAACTCGGTTGTAAAGAGATCAGTGATAAAGATAAAGATATAAAGTTCAATAAACGCTAAGGGCATAGCAAACACAAATCCGATCGCCTACTTGGGTATAGTACCAATATTGGCTCTGGAGGGGGGAATTACAAATAGAATAAACTGCATATTATATTCGTGCAGTAACAAAGAATTTTGTTCAATCGTGATAAAGAAATCTTTGTAATATTTACTGGATTGATATTTTGTAAATCCTAACTCCCAGTTGTAAGAGATCAGTGATAAAGATAAAGATATAAAGTCAATAAAAACTAAGGAATAGCAAACACAAATCGATCGCCTACTTCGTTATAGTACCAATATATTGGATCTGGAGGGGGGAATTTAAACAATAGAATAAACTGCATATTATATTCGTGCAGTAACAAAGAATTTGTTCAATCGTGATAAAGAAATCTTTGTAATATTTACTGGATTGATATTTGTAAATCCTAACTCGGTTTTAAGAGATCAGTGATAAAGATAAAAGATATAAAGTCAATAAACACAATAAGGAATAGCAAACACAAAATCGATCGCCTACTTCGTTATAGTACCAATATTGGATCTGGGAGGGGGGAATTACAAATAGAATAAACTGCATATTTATATTCGTGCAGTAACAAAGAATTTTTTCAATCGTGATAAAAGAAATCTTTCTAATATTTACTGGATTGATATTTGTAAATCTAACTCGGTTGTAAGAGATCAGTGATAAAGATAAAGATATAAAGTCAATAAACACTAAGGCATAGCAAACACAAATCGATCGCCTACTCTCGTATAGTACCAATATTGGCTCTGGTAGGAGGGAATTACAAATAAAATAAACTGCATATTATATTCGTGCAGTAACAAAGAATTTGTTCAATCGTGATAAAGAAATCTTTCTAATATTTACTGGATTGATATTTTGTAAATCCTAACTCGGTTGTAAGAGATCAGTGATAAAGATAAAGATATAAAGTCAATAAACACTAAAGGCATAGCAAAACACAAATCGATCGCCTACTTGGTATTGAAAAGTACCAATATTGGCTCTGGAGGGGGGAATTACAAATAGAATAAACTGCATATTATTATTCGTGCAGTAACAAAGAATTTGTTCAAATCGTGATAAAGAAATCTTCTAATATTTACTGGATTGATATTTTGTAAATCCTAACTCGGTTGTAAGTGATCAGTACGAAGATAAAGATATAAAGGCAATAAACAATAAGACGTAGTAAACACAAATCGATCGCTAATAGTGACTCTGGAAGGGGAGGATTGTAAATAGAATAACAGTAATATTTATATTCGTGCAGTGACAAACAAGAATGGGTAATCGTGATACAGTGATATTCCACGTATTTACTAACAGTGATATTTTTGTAAACCCTAAACTCGGTTGTAACAAGATCAGTGATAAAGATAAAGATATAAAGTCAATAAACAATAAGACGTAGTAAACACACAAATCGAACGCTAATAGGTGACTCTGAGGGGAGGATTGTAAATAGAATAAACAGTATATTATATACGTGCAGTGACAAACAAGAAATTTTAATCGTGATACAGTGATATTCCACGTATTTACTACAGTGAATATTTTGTAAAACCCTAACTCGGTTGTAAGAGATCAGTGATAAAGATAAAGATATAAAGGCAATAAACAATAAGACGTAGTAAACACAAATCGATCGCTAATAGTGACTCTGGAGGGGAGGATTGTAAATAGAATAAACAGCATATTATATTCGTGCATAACAAACAAGAATTGTAATCGCTGGATACAGTGAATATTCCACGTATTTTACTACAGAGATATTTTGTAAACCCTAACTCGGTTGTAAGAGATCAGTGATAAAGATAAAGATATAAAGTCAATAAACAATAAGACGTAGTAAACACAAATCGATCGCTAATAGTGAAATGCTGGAGGGGAGGATTGTAAATAGAATAAACAGTATATTATATTCGTGCAGTGACAAACAAGAATTTAATCGTGATAAAGAAATATTCCACGTATTTACTACAGTGATATTTTGTAAATCCTAACTCGTTTGTAAGAGATCCAGTAAAAAGATAAAGATATAAAGTCAATAAAACAATAATACGTAGTAAACACAAATCGATCGCTAATAGTGACTCTGGAGGGGAGGATTGTAAATAGAATAAACAGCATATTATAGATTCGTGCAGTGACAAACAAGAATTGTAATCGTGATAACAGTGATATTCCACGTATTTACTTACAGTGATATTTTGTAAACCCTAACTCGGTTGTAAGAGATCAGTGATAAAAGATAAAGATATAAAGTCAATTTTAAAAAAAAAAAACAATAAGACGTAGTAAAACACAAATCGATCGCTAATAGTGACTCTGGAGGGGAGGGATTGTAAATGAGAATAAACAGTATCTTATATTCGTGCAGTGACAACAAGAATTTTTAATCGTGATAAAAGAAATATTCCAACGTATTTTACTACAGTGATATTTTTGTAAATCCTAACTCGGTTGTAAGAGATCAGTAAAAAGATAAAGATATAAAGTCAATAAACAATAAGACGTAGTAAACACAAATCGATCGCTAATAGTGACTCTGGAGGGGAGGATTGTAAATAGAATAAACAGCATATTATATTCGTGCAGTGACAAACAAGAATTTTAATCGTGATACAGTGATATTCCACGTATTTACTACAGTGATATTTTGTAAATCCTAACTCGGCTGTAAGTGATCAGTGACGAAGATAAAGACGAGGCGCACGGTACTTAAGAACGGTACTTTATGCGTCATGATTCCCCAAAGTACGGCGCCCATGTTAGTCTCCCATAAAAAGCGAATAGCGAAGCCGTGACAGGAATCGGGCCGAAATTTATGTAGCGGTTGTGGATAATTCCGAGCAAAAAGTAACTATCTGGCAAGGGGAACTCGTAAATAGCGATTTGCATAAGTAAAGAAAGAAAAAAGCGATCCTGGTATCGCGGCACGGCAGGGGAGTGGGGGAATGTAAATGCGGGTATAAACAAAATATAGACAATGGCGATGGAACGGGGCCAGAAGGAACAATATGACGGGGTAACATGGTACCTGGGTGGGGAGGGGGGGTTATACAGACACACAGACACGTAAGTTACACACAACGGGAGGTGACAAGTGTGTTTACATAATGTGCTGTGACAAATCATGTAGACCCATCGCGCGCCAGGGAATGTCTTGTCGCTGATTTTATGCTCCCTCATTTTAATATTCGTTTTCCCTGATTGTGTTTGCCTTCTGTTGTTGTGGCGGCCATCATTTATTTCCGCAGCGTCTTTACGGCGGGCATAAACATTTCTTCGGTTGTGAGGTGGAAGGGGGGGGAGGTGTATCGTTTAGTCCGCCTAATAAGTCCGGGAAGGGGGCCCAATTCGTATTGTATTCTTACGGTTCCCACACAACCCATTATTTCGTGTACTCGGTAGATGGTTTTACCGGGAGAAGGGAATCGATCGGAAAGGGTACTATACTATATGATCAATTACATCACAAGCATACGTCGTGAACCACCCCCAAACTTAGCACTTGTATTTTTAACCCTTTCGCTTCCAAACCCTCCATCGGTTTCACAAAAGGGTAGCCAGTGTTTTCAAACAATGCATATTGGAATACGCTTCAGGACTATAATGTTCCCTACAATCCTGAAATGTTCTTTAAAAGGGTAATAACGTAGGTTACCTAGAAGGTACATTTCCAAATTTTTGCGAGTTTTAACACTCTCAAACAAATTATTTTTTTTAATCTATGCTGTTAACGTGATTAAATTTTTTCCAGTATTGGATGCATAGTACTTCAACTTTGCTTGTGATTGAAACCCAATACTTGTTTGGAAAACATCATCAGAGCCACATTGTCAGAGTCCGGTTGGTGCGATGATGATGGCCGGTTGGTTCTGATAACAGACGATAGCGGGAGTAGCCACGTGCAGGAGGCTGCACGGTCGGTGGGACAGACAGACAGACAGACAGACATTCACATGCGTGCAGGGCCGGGGAACCCACGCTTGACCCCGTTCCCCTCCCTCCCCCCACCCACTACTTAGTCAGGATAACATGATAATGGCCCTCGGACACTTTTGGGCCACCGGAGAGGGAGGGCGGGCTAGATTGGATGCGGAGAATTGAGACGGCCGTGATTTGGTAAGTGGGCCCTCTAGAATCTCCGTCATGAGGCATATCTTATTACTCCATCACGGCATCGCTTATGCCACTTTTTAGTGTATAAATTTTGACAGTTTTGCTTGTTGACATCGGCTGACACCATTCACTCAAACTTTTTTAGAATTGATCTTGATGTATTTTGTTAAGGCCGTCGTAGGGGTTTTAATCTTTGGAACAGTACACATTTTGCTTATGGATCGTGCACTGTAGACTTTTCATCTATAATACAATTAAACTGTATGGTCCCATGGCATAACCACTCTTTCGGTCTTTGAAAAGTCTGTGACAACTCCTGCTGATATTTAAGTATTTAGATTATATCAATCGGTTCCTCGATTTTCTTGGCAAAAGATGCTTCTCATTTAGTTGGTTTTTCATTGTTTTTTTTCACAGGCCTTCCCTTTGGTATCAGTTTCAAGTATTTGGCAATGGTCGACTCTTCCAGTTGATTAGCTGGATCGTAATCTTGAACTAGTTGAACTACATTTTGTTGTTTTCTGCCAATGTTGCAACCGTTGAGTGTAGATTCTTTATCAGTATAATATGTTTCACAAACAATTGCATTCCTGATCTCTTAAGGCACTTTTCAGGCTCCAATGATGTGTAATGTGGTAGACTTAATTATTTCTCGTTAAACCCAACTTTTCAGGAAGAACAGATTTAGTAAGCTACGTGAAAATGTTTCATGCAGTGGGTGTCTAATTGGTTTGCAGAGAGAAATCACGGTAGAACGGTTCTGGGAGGGAAGACTTTGCGATCATCGTGGAGATGGAGATTTAATAGCAGTTACATCGATAAGACCGGAGTCGGCAAGAAAGGGAAAGCACCGCAATCATTGCTCGGTGTCCTGCCACTTTCACTCTCGAGTAATTGATGGTCCGAGGATACTTTGACCTTAACACCTCGCACGCAACACCTTGCCGCGGCGAAGACGTCCTGCGACCTCGAGGCCTCGACACGTCACCGCCCCTCGCCCCTTCCTGGAGGCTGCGCCCTCCATTGTCTGGAGATGTCCGCAATAGTCGCAGTCTTGATTTATGTTGCCATCAAGCCCTTTAAGCCGTCCTCTCGTCACGATTCTGCGAAGCGGTGGCTTATGGTCCCTGGAAGTTTGGATGTTTCATCTTCTTCTGATCTGGATTAGTGTTGACCCTCGGTGATTTTGAGAAGTGTCATATTATTTATGTCACCTCCGTGAATTCTTGATTTCTGTTACCTTCTTGAAGGCCTCTGTTGCGTTAAACTGTTAAAAGTCATAAATCCACGAAATCTTGCAAAAGACACAAATATTCACAAATAGGATTGGCGGCTAAGTACAGGTAGCTGTTTCCCGACCACACACGCAGATCCCATACATTCCACCTAGTGCACTTTTCCAATCAATCCCTGAGATTTTGGTAAATGTAATGTTATTCTAAAGTTATTAGTACTCGTACGAGTATGTATATATAGTAAACACCGTAACAAGAAACACGATACCAAATCTCAAATAATACACCGAAATTGTCACAGGATATTGCTTAATGAAGATGTCACAGAATAACCCTGAAAATGATCTGGCCCACCAAGGACGTAGCCACTGGCGCAGTGTAGCGGGTACAATGGTTATCGCGAGATAACTGGATTAAGCAACGTCGAGCGTGGCTGCCCCTTGGATGGGTGAGCGATCCTGTCCTTACAACTAACCCCTCTGCCCGGTGATGGTTCGGAAGTCACCTTCAAGCGTTGGTCCCCAGGTTGAGTGTTACAAAGAACTTCTTAGTCCTAACATCGCCTGGTAAAATAAGACATTCTTTCTTTACTTTTTACTTTTACTTTAGCCAGCGAGGGGACCTAAAGGAACCGATACCTCTCCCCTCAAAATTGTTTAAATTTCTTTTTTAGTAAACAGTTATTATTATTTACATAATTTAGTATTACTTACATATACTACTGAAAGATCGGTCTCAACACAGATACGGGTCAAGGACTATTTAAGGAACAAAATGGGGACCTTACTTTCTGTCCACTTTGGTCAAATATCAGTTGTCTTGCCCCCACCCCAAATTTTCCATGTCTACATTCTAGGGCCTAGACCTTCTGCGCTCGTGAGTGTGTTGATAATTGTGTTCAGCCTGTCCAGGCAGCATGTTGGATGAACGCCGATAGTGGAATTGAATTAAAGGTTAGTGATTATGTTAATAGTGTTTTCTTGTCTCGTGTTGTGAGTCTAGCACCTTGCAATGCACTTGCTCGGCTTGCACGGCTGTTGTAAGTGTCACGCTCAATTTCCACATGACCGGCACGAGCAGTCACAGTCACGTATGACTCACTATCGAGTTTATTATCGGCACGGAACCTATCTAAGAGTCTTTCAGTTGACGGGGTGACCTTGCCTGGGTCTCACGCAACTTCCCGGCGTCAGGTCGAGCAGTCAGGCGAGCCTCGGTTAGTCACAGAGTCACTCAGGATACGTATCCAGGTGACTCACTTTAGTGACTCTCGAAATGTTCGATCGTTGTGACATTTCTGTGGTTTGCCGAACAGGACGTTAGGAAAGGATGGGTGTCGGATTAGAAAGTGGACAAACCTCAAATGAACAAACCCAATGATAAAGAGGTCCTTAGTGGTAGGGATTATATCCTGTTGAAGTTTGAGCATGTCACATACAATATCGGATGAGTTTTATTAATTTATTCTATGGTTTCAACTGTGATTGTGTTGGAAGGTTCGATGTCCAGAGTGAGGTTACAGCGGCACGTCTAGGACGCAGCTAGCGGGCGACAGTAACGGTTGCCGGGGCCGGACGCAGTTCCGGGGTTCCTGTAGCCGTGACCGTGCACGGACCGTGTCAACCGTGGGAGTATCGGGTCCGCTGCTGTCATCGTCATCACCGGCAGTTCAGTTCTTCGTGGAGGCGGGGCCCACGGTCGAGCGGTTTATTCCCCGGTCTGTACAATCGTATCCCCGTTACTACGGGGGAAGCGGTGGACAGTGCCACGACTGAATATATACGCCAGGATGCGTGCTATCCTTTTAAATTCGCCCAAAGATCGTTCATAATTACATATGTAACATTACAATGACAGGGTCAATATCCTTGTAATCGTCGTGGCTGTGTATGTCCCGCACAATTAGAAACATCCATGCACGGGATTGCTATCCAATGGGGTTTCGTAACATAAACGATTACATTAACGGTGGTGATAATTCGTCGGGCATGGAAATTCACGACTTGGGCCGCAATAATTGCAATTTATTGTGGCTCGAGTTTACTCACACGTGTGTGCACAAGTGAATGTGGGAGAACCAGAAGTCCCGGTCTATTCCGAGAGGCTTAGAGCCGGATTTGTTCTTCAGTCCCAGCGAGGGTAGGGCTCTCCCAGGACAAGTGGAATGTGTGAAGGAAGTGGCGTGTTTCTGTTTTTATTTTGGACGTTTTATTGGTGGCGTCCGTTGTCTGAGTCTATGACACCTTAAATCTTTCGAATCGCCTCTTAGTGTCAAATAAATACTCGGAAATTGCATTCTTCAAAATATTAGTCGACTGTTGAGACTTGATTGCCGTTTGGAAACCAAAAGGAACACAAACCGATCTTGTATTTCAAAGACCACGTAATTGTAATTGTTATAATATCATCTCAATTCTGCACATCGAGAACTAAAATATAAACAATACCATAAACAAAACATTAGGGCAGGTCAAGAAGACGACGTACCCAGCTTATCCATCACCCTGTCAACATTGACCCAAAATGTGGAGAAGGCAAAAACTCGGAGTCGAGTCGAGCCGTGGAGTGGGGGGGAGGGGATTATGTAAATGCGGTGACGCGGTATGAGCAGGTGGCCGCGTTATGGAGGACTTGAGCAATCCTGGGCCAGGACCTGCAGGACAGTGTCGCGATTAATCTCAGAAACCAGTCCTCCTCCTCTTGTCGCATGACGTGTGAGCGTTGGGAACTTGGAAATTGGGCCAGTGAAGTCGGCAGTGGGGGTGGGATGTCAAGGCTGCAAGCCAGAGCAATGCTAAACTTGAAACTTGGAGAAAGTTGAACAGTCCTGCATTTAAGGTTTTAAAACACAATACCTCAGGTAGTAGGGATACATTACGTTAGGAATAAATTAAAAGAATTCGGGTTTGAAATTAATCACAGATTGATGTTAGCTAATACATTCAGGTTTGTCCAAATATCTACACCGAAACTGAGAGGTAGATGGTGTTTTCTTTTTGGACTTTCACAAATGGATTCCTGAATAGCAGGGAACATTCAGGAATATTTCCTGAATATACAGAACAGTGGTGATTTTAGATAAATTGATGAAAAAGGACGTTCCGCTTACGATGCGTGTATTCTAGTATATTTTTATGTTATTTCAGGATTTAACTTATTTAATGTTTTGTATTTTTGACTTGGAGTAATTATCGAAGGTTATATTTTGTTCCCGAGCTGATGGACTTCCATGGTAAAATATAGTCGTAGACTATATATCGCGATGTTCAATATTCATCATCAATTCAATGTTATTATTGTTAATAAATTCCATTTTTTGCAAATTTGCAACATAAAATAACTAAATCATTATTCTGATGCTCAAAGAGGATTAATTTTGCCAGTTCTTTAGTGTAGTAAATGTTTAAAGAAAGGATTTCCTCGTAGAAATCTTAAGGAAACTGTCACACCCGGAAAGATTTCTTTGTATTCCAAAGTTTTATATACTTGAGATAAAACTGAAATTGTTTTAAGAACGGCGAATTGATGTTGCTTGGCGGCAGTGTAGAAGTAGCGCGAGAACGTGTACACAGTCCCCAGGCCGCGGTGGGAATATGGCAAACCAGGTCGCAACAATAATTGTAGCATTACACAACACTGTTGAGCCAGTTAGACCACTTGTTTCAATGAATGTACCGCCGAGACGGCACGCCGCCGGTTACAAGTTTTCCCGGCTCATTTCTTGTGAAGTGGCAGCAGGCCGGGATTACGGTAGGGTTTCCCACGTCCCGTTTCCCAACCTCGTCCCTTGTAGATACGCGTGATCATTGTCTCGTTCAACGATTCAGGAAAACGAGGGTTTTGTGTTGATTGTTTTGGGCTTACAAGAGTTGTCGATGTAGGGACTCAGGCAATACTTGTGATCGAAATTCTGGACAGCATCCTTGAATTTTGCTGTTTATCCAAAAATGGATTTTGATAAAATTTTCTTCAAACAAAGTCATTTGAGGAATTTTGAATATGACAAAAATTGCGTCCTTGATCGAGAAATTGAGGTCCCAACGACCGAGTCGTGTTCCAAAGTCTGATTTTTCAAATTTGGATCCCTATGTCGTCCAAAACTACTAATAACAATAACACTAATATAACGTTTACACCAGAAACGTTGGCTATTCACGTTTGGCACGAGGTTGGCCGCGAGTGCACGTTATGGCTATGGCTATCAAACCTGGCAGCTGCTTTGGCTTTGGCTTTACTCGATGTTGGGCTGTAATAATGAGACTTCTCTATAACTATGGGTCTCCTGGCAACAGAGCTCTACCGATTTGAGGGACCCAGTTGACCCATTTCTCTCCGAATGTTTCTATAAAGTTTCTGTACGTTCATCAAAATAGTACATTTTTTAATAAGTAATGTAATTTTTGAAACAATACTAAAACAGATTATATCTAGTATAAACAATAAAACACATTTCTTTGAAATATTTTCAAGTCCTTGGAAAATGTACCGGTACCATGTTTTCTTTTAGAGAATAAAGAGTGACTAAGGCTGTTCTTACTGAATTAAATAGTGCATTTTAACCATTAGTTGTCCTACAGCAAAATTTAGCTCCGTCAGAGCCATTAATAAAACGAACAAAGCACGGTGTTTTTATTTGAATGTCACATGTTACAAATTAATCAATTGAAGAATTAAGGTACTTTGACTGTTATTGGCCCGCCCAAGGTCGATCAGGACTGCCTCGGTTGGTTAACTTCGGTGACATGAGTGTGTGTTTTTGTTATTGACAACTAATGTGTTTTTGTGTTTTCAGGTGAGGAAGGCGACCTATCTAATGGGAGGGTCCATTGAGTGAGTTATACACGATAATGTGTCATCATTGTTCTTAGTAGAGTAAGTTTGTAATACGTAAGACCCATTGGAGTTAAAATGAGTAATTAAATATTATATGTTAGAATGTACGTTTATGTTATACTTATTAGTACAAGTAGGAGCTCCACCAGTGCCGCGATACAGGCTTCGTTGGGTTTCCATGGAAAATTTCAAAACTCAAGTTCATTTAATTCCACGGTCGGGAATGCACAATGACGTTCCATACAAACTGTAAAGTTTACAGATAAAATCACTCACACATTAGCCTGATACGTGATACATTCACTAAGTTCATTGTTTTTGTTAGTTATAAGTTGGATTTCATATCAGCGTTTTAATATTAAAAATCTACACACTATATTTTCTATATGGTACACAGAAAATCACCAAAAGATTATGTTTTGTTGGGATGGTTTGGCTACATAGTATGCTGCATGTTAAAATGTTATATGATCTGTTCTTTGCTTGTTTACAAATTTTTTATTACATTCTCTCGTTGCCGTTATGGTAAGCCTTAATACAAGTGTCAAAATGTTCACAAACGCTCAGCCAAATCACGTGAATTGTTCATGTACTATCATCAAGCTCGAAGACGCTTATGTAAAAATGAAGCTTCGTGCAGGATTTTAAGTCTGTAGGTCAGTTTTCTTTAGAGATATCGTGCTAATATAACAATAAATCGGATTTTCCAGCCGTCGAATGATGGGGCTTCGCTGACGCTCAGCCAATTACATAAAATAACTGGAAACGCTACTACTATAAACAGAGTGTTACTGATTGCGATGATATCTCAGTGCGGGTCTGTGTCTCGGACCCGTGTTTAAAGAATAAAGAATATAGAAGCAACGGCAGAAGTGGAAGCGATCCCTGTCATGTGCCCGAACATGATTACGGCCGGTTGCCAAAATTCCCACCCCCGGTCGTATAAAACCGGCAGGGATATATGTGAATGGGCAACTCGCAGACGGCATTGTTTATGAAACTATCCGGTCGAGGCGCGGCGGCCCGGCGGTGGTGCGGTGCTCCAATATTGCTCGCTCTGTGGGGATATAAAAAGCTGCCGGATACTTGTGTGTGTGTGTGTGAGTGTGTGCTTTTAGTCCGTGTTTTTATTCTGAACTGGTTTTTGTGCTGGCCCGAAACCGGCGCTCGTAATTGCTTCTAGTGGTTTACTGCTGCAAATAACCACTGCGATATTTCATGTCACGTTACGATTATTTGAACAGTACCTTGTTTATTTTAGTCAAGTTATGAGCGCTAGTCAGCTTCTGTCCAAGTTCACCACCAATTCTAAACGCTCTCATTAAAAAAGAACCTCTCCCGTTCGAGACCTTTCATTTCCCAATGATTTTAAAGGAATACAAGTGATAAGGTCGTTCTGCCCTAATTGATTAAATGTAAAAATTAAATGTTTGTATTGTGTTTAGTGAACTAGAGCAGCCCGGACCAAAATAGCCCGTAGCGGTGTTGCCATATCTCCGCGACCACCAGCTGTTCCCTGCTGTTGAAACGGATCAGTAATTATTTTCACACAAGCAAAACTGTGTTGGGCGCGGACTGTAGAAAGACCGTTTTTTACAACTTTTAAAATATCTAATACACCAAAACTGTATAATAACTAATTGTCAATCAATAGTGTGGAATAATAGTTCATATTCTCTTGATTCTCTGTAGCTTTAAATTTATTTGTTATTTAAAATTTGCTATCAATGTTATTTTTATATGTTGGCCGTAATTGATGATTTATTTCCAGACACTTAACCTAATTTGCTCTAATTAAGTTAACCATAGCCTAGTAGCTATTCAACATTACAAAAACGATGTATCCTCAGTAAAAAATAAATAAAAATTGTGCTGTCTATGTAAGTTACATTATCAAATATATTTGTAAATTACCATTCTTTGAAAAACTGTACGAAATAGATTTGGAATTATTAATGAAATTTACTTTGAAGGGAAGTAATGATTATACGTTGCCGATAAAGGAAATTGTGTTACAATTCGGCCCAGAATTACAGCAATTACCCTAGCTAAATATTACCTGACTTGATGGGTTTTCTTGATGCGCATCTTAAATTGTGTTAATCTCGTGAATTGTGAGTTGCAGCTCGGATTTACCCACAGACGGACTGACAGCTGCAATCACAGAGCGAATGTGAATTGCGAATGTGCCAACTTTACTCGCCCAAGGTTCCTTGCGAAATGCAAAGTAAAGAAGACTCCGAGTGGTCGAAGGTTTCAGTGAGGAAGTTGTTTAGTGTGGAAGCTCGGGCCCACTTCACATTGACACGACGAGATCCCGAGGCCGAATCGGGTATAAATCAGGGTTTCGCCAACTCGCCTAATGGTGCCGGCCGGGTGATTTATCTGGGGAATATACTGCGCGCTTCCTCCGCCTACGCCACCACGCACAACTGCCCGGGTCTCTATAGTGTGAAATTAGTGGGCTTTACGGTAGAGTTTAGATGATTTACGTGATCCTTTGAAAAGTTAATGGAGTTAACGACCCCGCTGTAGCTGTAATAGAATCTCTTCTGACACAACGTCTATAATCGGTGTCATACGATAAACCCGTTTAAACGTTACGTAGATAATTTATGAACAGTTATATGTACAGTTTGCACCTCAAAATGTGAACTCGGAAAACAAATTTAGAATTGTAAATAATGTATGACATTTATGATTATTCAAATAGCACTTTAAGTAATAAATAAGTAATTATATTATTGTTTATATACAAATTTAAAAATATTTCAAACTTATACATTGGATACCTGAATCGATCATGTAAAATAAGTGTTCGAGTCAGACTTCAACTGGTCAGATTGATTTAACTATATCCAGACCAATATTAAACAAATTGACAGCTACAGCACCGTCACCGGATAAAATAACACAATTTCCTGCCCCCAGATTGATTATGCCAGTAAACAGGGAAATGAGCCAATATTATTTCTCGTTAGCTATATAATCGGCGATTTACTACCAATAACTCAGATGACGTTATTGTGCACCTTGTACATGACGTGAAACATCTGTCCACGAATGGTCGTCCATCATGTCTGTCATCATTCAATTAAGAGAGCATTTAACCGCCCGTCAGGCTGGCAAGTATGCTGGAGGGAATTTTAAGTTTCCGCTTCTAGTAATATTAGCGTTTAGATTTCACTTGGTCAAAACATCGAATAAAGGTCTTGGTATTGTTAAAGTATACCGGCCAGGCAATATACCGTTAAACCATAGGTAAATGTTACAAGTCAGATCATAAATACTGTGTATAACACATCTCGTTCAGTTTTACAAAACATTTCACATTATTACTCCCGTAGAATTCGACATTATAAGATGAATTAATGCAGTGTCGTAACTTAAAGGGATGATGAAAGGAGACCCAAAAGCCCCCTAAAACTTTTAAATATAAACGCAAAACAGTAATCCAACTTGTTTGAAATACTATAATTCAATGTTTTATTTTGATTTAGGAACATCTAATTTATTTTATTTAGATCTATTCCATAACCCAAGTGTTGTGTGCTTCTGAATCAGATTCACCCTCCCCCTCCCAAAGCCAAGTCCTAGTTACGCCACTGAGTGCAAGACGCCATTTTTATAGAGCTTTGTCTAATTTTAATTGTTGACGCATTTTATTTTGTATTTGGAGGAATAGCTTTTTGACAAATCTTTTGAGCGTTATGTTTTGGTTCTTGATCAGCATATTCTGGTTTCGCATCCTGAAAGACAGAAGAAGTAATAAAGAGCGATTCAGTTAAATATATTGCGGAATGAGGCCTTTCCAATCTTTGTATTTTCAATCCAAAAAAGGATCGATTCTGTAAAGTACTCTCGTCCCACTTTAATGCCATTAGTTCGTAATGCGCGGAGAGGCATTAGGCAACCGCGTCTCCGTAATCTAAGTGAACCCAACGGTTGTAAACTTGTAAAGTCCCCGCGAGCGAGGGTCACAAACCACTCTAGATCTCCTGGATTACGCTAATTGGGGATCAGATACGCCGACAAGGGGTTCCTTTACGGGCAATAACTGGAAACCGAACTGTCCAGTGTTACAGCCTCGGGCCTGTCTACAGACGGTGTTCATTAGAAGATAGACAACACTGTGTCTGTCTGTCTCCACTGTAGCTGTGACAGTCGCACTTTGCGTCACTTAATTGAATGGAGTTGCATCGCTTCCGATGTGCTCGGCCGTGTTCTGACGGTTCCCGGAACTGTCACAGTCGCTCCGTTCTTTTTCTCTTTTCTTCTTGTTGGAGTTACGCCAGAGGCTTTTTCCACTGTTCGTCATGACTTAAATAGTTTCAGTTGTAGTTACACTCTTTGAGATTATTAGTAATTATAAGGCTCTCTGCATTGTAAAACCCATGGAGTGTTATAAATAGTTCAATGTTGTACAAACAATTTCCTGTGGTGATATTTTGGAGGAAGACACTTTTATTGAGTATACATCCCCGAACGGTGGTAACCACCTTAATACTTCGAACACCTCACAAACCTCCATTCCCAAAGCATTGAAAACTAAAACTATTCCATTTCACAAACCCAAAAAAGTGTGTTGGATAATTTACGATACATTCAGTCAGAATATGATTTCAGTGCATTACGATACTTCTAGTCTGAATATGAATTCAGTGCATTACGACACTTTTATTAAGAATATGAATTCAGTGCATTACGATACTTCTAGTCTGAATATGAATTCAGTGCATTACGACACTTTTATTAAGAATATGAATTCAGTGCATTACGATACTTTTAGTTTAAGAATATGAATTCAGTGCATTACGATACTTCTAGTCTGAATATGAATTCAGTGCATTACGATACTTCGTCTGAATATGAATTCAGTGCATTACGGACACTTTTAGTCTGAATATGAATTCAGTGCATTACGACACTTCTAGTTTGAATATGAATTCAGTGCATTACGATACTTCTAGTCTGAATATGAATTCAGTGCATTACGACACTTCTAGTCTGAATATGAATTCAGTGCATTACGATACTTCTAGTCTGAATATGAATTCAGTGCATTACGATACTTCTAGTCTGAATATGAATTCAGTGCATTACGACACTTTTATTCAGAATATGAATTCAGTGCATTACGATACTTTTAGTCTGAATATGAATTCAGTGCATTACGACACTTTTAGTCAGAATATGAATTCAGTGCATTACGATACTTCTAGTCTGAATA
Source organism: Homalodisca vitripennis (assembly GCF_021130785.1). Lineage (NCBI taxonomy): Eukaryota > Metazoa > Arthropoda > Insecta > Hemiptera > Cicadellidae > Homalodisca > Homalodisca vitripennis. The sequence goes on from NC_060208.1 coordinate 199,768,168, forward strand.
TGAATTCAGTGCATTACGACACTTCTAGTCTGAATATGAATTCAGTGCATTACGATACTTCTAGTCTGAATATGAATTCAGTGCATTACGATACTTCTAGTCTGAATATGAATTCAGTGCATTACGATACTTCTAGTCTGAATATGAATTCAGTGCATTACGATACTTCTAGTCTGAATATGAATTCAGTGCATTACGGTACTTCTAGTCTGAATATGAATTCAGTGCATTACGATACTTCTAGTCTGAATATGAATTCAGTGCATTACGACACTTTTATTCAGAATATGAATTCAGTGCATTACGATACTTTTAATCAGAATATGAATTCAGTGCATTACGATACTTCTAGTCTGAATATGAATTCAGTGCATTACGATACTTTTAGTCTGAATATGAATTCAGTGCATTACGATACTTTTATTCAGAATATGAATTCAGTACATTACGATACTTCTAGTCTGAATATGAATTCAGTGCATTACGATACTTCTAGTCTGAATATGAATTCAGTGCATTGCTATATTTCAGAATACACAAACCCCAATGAGTATGTGTTGGATAATTTGCGATACATTCAGACAGAATATTAATTCAGTGCATCACGAAATTTTAAGACCGATTGTGAGTTAAATGCTTTACGATACTCATATCACAATATGAGTAGTGGTGTGTGTAGAAGTATCCTACATTTTTGCGTGCGTTTGATTTTGTTGCAATAATCCAGCTGATCCATACAAAAGCGTAAGTTTGTTTGTTGACTATCCATATTTTGTGTTGTAGTTTATAGTTTTACTTCTGACCACTGTTAGTAATAGTTCGAAGTCGCAGGTTGCCGCCCTAAAAAGTTGTGAGTGCGGTTGTCACACCTGGGTTGCCTGATAAAATATTACAGTGTCTCCATTCAAATAAGCTCGTAGTCACACAAGTGTTTTCCTCAAACTTTGAGCGTGGGCCACTTCCATAAGTTATAATACTATAGCGTAATACTCACATAAACCACGCAATTTATTCAAAATAAAATTTTATTCAAAGGTCGCCTTGCATTTTTAGTGCCCGCTTACAGGTGTTTATGTAAGTTTCGCAAGGTAACCGCAGAAAGCCACAGAAACCCTACCACAATCAAGAGCCACAGCCTTCGTTATAATAGCAGGCTAGTAATTGTCACTAAATAATAGTGACCTTTGAAATACTCTGAATGGTGGTTCAGTAACATTTAATGTGGCTATTACATTGCGATTAAAGAAGTCGTTAAAAGCTGTAAGAAGTGCGAGGTTGTGTGAATTAATAGTTATTACTACGTTTGTACCTGTTTATTCAGATGTTCACTTATAATTCCTTCAGAACAAATAATATGATTGGAATTTTTTTGAATTAAATTCTGCCTATTTTTAACTCAAACAAAACTATTCATTTAAGAGGCATGTATGTATTAAATTGATGAGTTAGAAACAAAATTAAAATGTTACTATTCTTTTTTAATGTCATTAACATTTATTTTATTTCATTACTTTAACAGTCAGTGTGTAAACATTTTTACTGCTACGTAAAGTTCACAGTTCACAAAAATCTTTATTAACCAAACATTTAACAAAAAAAATACAATTCCATGTGCTATACAAAGCACGTGTGGAAAAGGAAAACAAGAGAAACGTGTGGAAAGGTAAAGTATAAAGAGGTGCTGCAAGATAACAGAAGTGTTCAAAATTCGCTAAATTGAAGTCTATCTAGGGGGTCGTGCCTCAATTACCTAGAGCATTAGCTCAGTAAACAATAACAGTTGTACAAGCGCAACTTTCAACAATCTTGACTCTCAGTAAAATAATTGCGTTGATCGTAAACAAGTATTCATATTGAAATGACAATTGCCAGTTTGTATGGTTTAAAAACTGAAGTGACTTTCACTTGCCTATGTCGAGTAATCTACGTACGATCGTGCCCAATAAAGAGGAGGTCTGTAGCAAAAACTGTAATGTGATATCCGATATCCCAGCTGCAGGACGCGATGGCCAGAAGGAGCTGCTGCAGATGTGTACGCTGAAGGCTGCCGTCCGAAGAGGCCCGGGTCCAATGTTTTGACAGCCAGATGGTATCACGGTCGGACGCCCTACGCCCAGACGTATCGCCTACTGCGGCCTATCGCGGATCTCATCGTCCACAAGGTCCTGGGGGGTGACGAGGGACTTTAATCAACCCCCCGCCGAGCCACAACGTCCCGGTGCCGCAGGAAGTGTCTTTCAGTCGTTTGTCCGGGGTCTTGGGACGTTTTCTCTAAGTCATTTTGGAGTCCTCCATCAGCATTCCCAGACTATTTTTTCTCCAAAAAAACTCGAGAAGTACGATTAAAGAAGGTCTGAACACATTTTTCCATGTTCCCTATTACTACGATTTAATCGCCACCACTATCTGTAAAGACGGTGAAATATGACACGTGAATGTCAATGGGGATTTAAACGCTCGATAATTCAGTCCCTTACGACATTGTACGCCGTTTCTCACGGCACTGGCTGTAGTGTGGGACGGGTAGCCACTTCGTGACTCCTGAGAGACAGTAGCGTACGTACGTCCTGTCCTTGTCACCAATAGTTACACCCACCGTACAGCTCCTGGGCGCGGTCACCTGGCGTTAGTAGGGCAGTCACACGTCGCGCTGTGAGAGAGCTCTTCGTTATCACTCATTACCTTCCTTTCGAGGTGACCAATAGGATAACATTATCTCTTGCTGAGGACTCACGGAAGAAGGTGTTTCTCATAATCATTCATTGCATTTTTACACTCACTAGGACTACCAATTACTCTTAGAGATCATCGTGGCATAGTGTAATCTAAATTACCGAGTATCATCAAGCTTGGCAACTAACTGTCTAGCAATTCTAGTGATGCTCGACTAAGAGACGACGCATGAACACTCAATAGGACTACCAATCACACTTAGAGATCACCGTGGCATAGTCTAATCTAGATTAACGAGTATCATCAAGCTTGGTAACTAATGGTCTAGCAATTCTAGTGACGTTCGGCTCAGAGACGACGCATGAACATCAATTTCACATAGAGATTATCGTTGCATAGTCTAATCTAGATTACCGAGTATCGTCTAGCTTGGCAACTAATGGTCTAGCAATTCTAGTGACGCTTACCTCAGAGACGATTCATGGACACTCACTAGGACTACCAATTACACTTAGAGATCATCGTTGCATAGTCTAATCTAGATTACCGAGTATCGTCTAGCTTGGCAACTAATAGTCTAGCAATTCTAGTGACGCTCGACTCAGAGACGACGCATGAACACTCACTAGGACTACCAATCACAGCGCGAGGTCATCACGGATTACCATTCATCACAAATCACACACTGCACGTGCAGGCGCGCACTCACTCAAGGACAGGTGATTACCGATTACCCAGACTACGGAGTTGACAACGTGTGGTTAGGTCGGTATCAGACTCCAGTAATAGTGATCGTCACTGGTCGGCAATCACGTGATTAGAGTGATACTATCAGAGCGTGCATGTTTCAATCGTGGACTGCTAGGGTCTCTGCTGACCGTTTAACGTTTTCCCTGTCGATCACTGGACAGACGGCGTCAACAATTAAAACTTCTTTAATGTCCACAAAGAGACACCCCTGTCTGCTTCTGCATATTCCCTGTACGGAAACTTTATTGAATAAAGGGTAGTAGTATATGTTTATATTATTCCTCGAATTGGCGTACGTGGCATGTACGGAGAATTACGTCGTCATCCAAATGGCAAAGTCACATATAGAGCTCATTTACTAACGCTCGTGCACAGCAGACTTTTGAAGCAGTAAATATTATCTAATTTCGCTCATTGAGTGTGAGTAAAACATTTAATTAAGTAATTTTTGAAACACCATCATGGTGTTTGTGGAGGTACATAAAAATTACTTCAACTAGTACTAAATGTTAATCAAGCAACACTTTTCCAATAAGGTTTATTTTTTGGACGAGGCCTTGCGAAAGGTTTCATCATCAGGCTCCTCCGAAAAAGAAACTTCGAAAGGCCTCGTCCAAATAATAAACCTCATTGGAAAAGTGTTGTTTGATTAACATTTAGTAATATTTTAAAATTTTTTCCAATTGCTCCAAGAGTCTTAAATAAAAATACTTGGACCGAAATATTTGTTGGTTATTTTATGTTTCATGTTATAATTGGAAGCACTGCTCATTAAAGTGTGCCGGGTACGGTGAGGGAAGCCCACCAACATTCCCCTGTCAGTGACTAGCACGCACGCCTGGAGACCACCCATCGGGTGACGTCGTTGCTGACTTGTACACCATGTAAAACTGGATTTTCTACACTTTATTAGTTTGATTTTGGTAAATTTCAAACAAGATGGGTACAATTTCTCATCCTCTGTTTAACAATTGAAATTTTAAACACTTCTGTGGTTTTAGATACGTCATTGAAAATGTATATACAGGGTGTAAATAAGGTCCTGATAAGCCTGGATATATTTCAAACGGATTGATATATCAATGTACAACCTTCACCAGACTTTGTAAATTACTTTTTTGGATTTTTTGAGGGTAAGGAAAATTTTACCCCCCTTTTCAAAGGAGGTAACTTTAAGAATTCAAATTGCAGCCCCTATCTTTTAAAGGGGGGGGGGGAGTGAAATTTGTTGCCCTCGAAAATATAAAAAAAAAAAACATATTTAATAAGTCTGGTCAAGTTTGCACATTTATATCTCAATCCGTCTGGAATATATAAATGCTTATCACAACTTAATTTAAGATGTAAGAGGTTGTTTGCCCCTAACTTTTGCTAGGATCATCGCAGAGATGTTTTGTTCATGTCATTGCGTTTCTTTTGAATTTACCTTTCAAATTATATGTCACAAGATAGGGGTTGCTATTTAAAAATTTCAAGTGATCCACCTCCTCCCTCTATCTCCCTTTGAAAAATGGGGGGAAATATTTTTATCTTTCAAAAAGTTCATAAAAGCATTGTAATAGGTATGGTGAAGTTTTTACATCGATATTGCAATCCGTTTGGAATATATCTAGGCGTATCAGGACTTAATTTACACCCTGTATAATCCTAGATTATATTGCGTTACGCCGACTGTGGGTGTGAAAGCCGAGACTCCTCAGGTGACTTGAGCCGGGAAGACACTCAGTTGTCGCCCAGACCACCGCAGGGACAGCGAGGTGAAGACGGCCTGACCGCAGTCGCTCTGGTATACCGCAAGTCAACAACACCACTTCACTTTCCTGTCGCAACCGTCTCGCTGTCACCTGAACCCCGTGTTACGGCCGGCGCTCGACACGGGGTCGTGTTGTGGCCAGGCTCTCACAGCTCTCCTGTGTGTCTATTACTGGTAACAGAAGTCGAGGAAACTGGACACCAAGGTTGAATAAGACACAATCTACAATACTCATTGTGATCGATCAAATCATTAAATGATTGTAGTGATTGTTCTGTTCCAGACAGGTAAACATACACCGGACGCCAATAAAAATATAATTTTTGTACAGCCGCAGAAAGGCGTATCAAAAAGTCTGTCCCCTATTAAAGTTTAGGTGATGGAGAACACATTCAAAAGGAAACCGGAAGAATATTTATTTAACTGAATATGTATATTTTGAGAATCATTCACTTCACTGGAAAACAAGACGGCCATTTGACAAAAGATTGAGTTGTAAATTGTGTACCGTTATTTAGTTGAATTTTATATAATACATATTTTCGTAACCCTGTTACTCGTTACTGTTTAATATAAGTTACATCAGATGTTCTGGGAACTAAATTGTTGGCGGATTAATAACCTAATTGGCACACGTATTAATTTGTTTTCTCGTGAACTATGTAGCTGCCGAGCAACACCTCGTGTGCTTTGTCCGCGAGTTTAACTTCGAATCTCTGAGTTTGATTTTAACTATGAGTACAACTTCGAGTGCTTCCAGCATTCTTGTTTTAGACTTCTATGTTACTAATCTTAACTTTTTTCCGACTACAGCTCCAATGTCGAGCCAAGATGCTGATGCTCGCGCTCGCTTATCAACGTGAATGGAGTTAAAGTTTTAATAATTATTAAGTTCGTATGCAAAATTTCCATAGATTATTGGAACCATTAGGCCCACCCCTATGAGTTCATTATCACTCTCTTAGCCAACAATGTGGCAATACATTATTTTATTTTTAATATCTAGAAGCGGTGCTTTATGTTTTTTTTCATAATTAAATTAAATGTAAGTAAACTTTGAAAATTCATTGCTACGACCTCAGCGGTATACAACCCCATTCGGGTACAATTGGAAACTTCACGCTGCTCTAGTTTGCAGTCCACATACATTTTGTAAGGCAAAACGATTATTATTTTGCATGAGCTTGGTGACAAATTATTTCTTTAAGCTTCAATTTAAACAACAGTCCGATAAATGCCTGTAAGGCCTGACATGACTCTCCTCCGACAATTGACGCTTATCGCCGCGGTCAGGCCGGTCGGAGATCCCCCTAAACCCGCAACAAATGGGCCGGCCGCGGGCAGACTTGGCGGGCCGCCCGACACAGGCAGCAATAAGTGTGGATATACGCGAGCTAGGAGTCGGCAGCGGCGGCAGTGTGATATCAAGTTTATAGAGGCGGTTCGGCTAGACTCGGCCTAGTCGTATAATCTCGGCTATTTCCGTCTCTGTTCGATACATACACTGTACACAACGGCCCGATATAGGGGCTCTTGTACATACGTCTGTACTGAATACCCGGTCTATCTTTGGGTTCTGATTTGTTACCCGTCTGTCGAGACTGCCGGCTGGTTTACATTTGGGCAGCTAAGGGGGGGGGGGGGCAGTCTCAGTCCACGCGTGTCCATCGCGATCAAACCCTTTCCCAGTGCTTACATTTTAGAAATGTCGATTTCATAAAATTCTTAATCAATCAAAATATTTAATTTAATTTTCATAAGTTTAAACGATTTTCATTGAAATTGGATTCAGTGTTTTTGTAATAACAAATAAGTTATTGCAAAATTTGTGTGTAGCATAAAGACCCTTTGTGTCTTTCGTAATCTTGTTACTCATTTTCACCTAGTAGACTAATCTTAGAAAAGGTCTATTTATAATTGTTTGAGCCAATTTATTAACCCGAGTGTCCTGACAAAGCAAAATGAATGATTGAAGTAATATACTCGAGCTCCGAACAGCGAAGTATAGTGGCTGACCTTACGCGTTCCAAATTTAATGCGCGGTCTTCCTGTAGCTTTCTCCGCTGGAGCTAGTAATGGTTACCAGAAGTGGAAATTGATCTACTACCTGTAAAAGATCACCATCTCAGATCATCCTTATTCCTACTCTTCACATACCGGACTACTCTACACGAATATCGTACGACCTAAAACACTACTAAGTAAATTATAAAAATCTAAAGTTTTGTGACCTGTCAACGAATTAGCTTATTTTATGCACCTAACTAACGTATGAAAATGTTCTACTGGGAGGGATACAGCGGTTACCGGCACCCCATAGCGATTGGGAGAAAAGACTCATGCCGTTTTTATACTTAATAGCTTAATGGAGTGAAATTTGAGAAAACAATTTCATTCAGCGCCCCCACGCCCACTTTTTAAGAGATTCCCACTACTAAAGAGGATCGTAAAGTAAATATTGCAAAATCCCTGGAAAAGAGGAAAGCTGTTGAGGGTATATGGAAAATTAATTCATTTTATTTGGTAGGGTTGCCAAGCTTCATGCGTTATAGATGCTCATTTTCTAGAATATGCCGTGATAACCTATCGGTTTGATTGGTGGTGTTCTTAGATTTGAGCTTTACAAGAATTATTGCTAGATCCTGGGTCGCCAAATCCTGATGTTCTGTCGGTGCTCATTAATGAAGGAGGCAAGGATGCCTCTGTCGTAAATCTTCCGACAGTTCTTTTATTATATTTTACATTGAAACTCCTTTTTTGTTTCTTGTTTTTGTAAAAAATACCAAATCGTGAAGGTTGTACTGGTGTGATTTCGTAGTTTTAGACTGCTACTAATGCAAGTATTCAAAATTTTATCTAAGGTGGCCAAAATAAGGAAGCTTTTGAAATTCATTGGATTTTCACAATATTTTTGGAAGTAGTTTGAAAAATTTGTAAGACTGAACGAATTGTAAACAGGGAACATCAAACAAATGATTCTACTATGCAGAAGTTACTAAATAATTTGTTTATCGGGTAAGGTTGGACAGTCTGAATTGTAAACTGTGTCATGCAGACAGCCAACTGGAAGCCCGCAGAGGTTCGTGAGCACTGGAAAAGTCTCAAGAGAACCTGTCGATGGGAAGATGAACCCATTAGGGAGAACACGATACACTCGAACAACACCGAGAGAGAAAGCACTTCACGACAGGAGACTGCGGCCGCCCTGAACTCTTGGCTCGCTCCCAGCAGCCGAGCGATTAGGAGCAGTCATACGTCACTGTGAAAGTACACACTCACTGTACGGAGAATGGAGAGGCACAAAGAGTGACGTTACCACTACAAAACAAATCGGCGCCTTTGTGTTCCCTCACAATCGGCTCTTCTTCCGCCTTACAACCAGTCCTTCTTCCTGCCCTCGGCTCTTGAGCTCTCACATCCTTGCCTTAGTGTCCTTACAAGAAGAGTCTCCTGCATGCGTATGCGAGAAGGTGTAGTGGTTCACAATCTTTCATTAGTAAGGAATTCGTTACCTAAGGTGTTGGAACTGGGATGATTATGGTTTTTGGAGAAAAATTCTTTGGACTCTAGGAGTGATAAGATTAGAACAAATAATCGTGGAATTCTACAACTATCAGGCTTGGTGCTTTTACTGAGGCTACAGTTACCGAGGCTGTGGGAACTGGGATGAGTATGGTTTTTGGAGAAAAGTCCTTTGGACTCTAGGAGTGATAAGATTAGAACAAATAATCGTGGAATTCTACAACTATCAGGCTTGGTGCTTTTACTGAGGCTACATTTCGCTGTGGGAACTGGGATAATTATGGTTTTTGGAGAAAAATTCCTTGGACTCTAGGAGTGATTAGATTAGAACAATAAAAATGTGGAATTCTACCACTATCAGGCTTGGTGCTTATACTGAGGCTGCTGTTGCTTATGCTACTACTCAACTATTGATATTTTCATGTAAGGGTGTGCTGGAAGAATATTAGCCAGAAGATGTGACGGACAAGGTTATCTACTCGCCGAAGCCCTCGTTTTTGAATGAACAGGTCACTCGCCAATAATCACACTTAGATGATCCCCTAGGCTTATCGCTGATTTATTTAAGGAAATCATCCTTCTTGTTGGTCACTACGTTGAAGTGGTGTCATCAACGATCGATTATCATCTTCTAAATTATAAACATCCTAATATGTCCTTATGTAACGATCGAGTTGCAGCCAAAAGGGGATATCGGATTAGGACAGTATCACGCATATTTATGCTACACGATTAAAATAACTTTACTATTCAAAATTGCTAACTTGTATTGGATGACTTGGATTTAATGTTTTTGCCGAATAACACGGTTTTTAAATAGAGTTGATTTTAATTTAGTGAATCTTTTAATCTTGTGGTATCTCAAGATTGGGATTGCCACTTCAAAAAACCCGTTTTCCTTATTTTAGGAATAAGAAGTCATGGAACAATATTCAAAACAAACTGGAAGTAGTCTGTATCATTCCCAATCTTAGTTTTATGTACCGCATCTGAGTATTGATCATTGATCGGAGAAACGGGTGCTGCCTATAGCCACCGGGACCTGTATAACGGCCGTGTGTTAAGTGCGGTAATAAACTGTATGAAAATAACAACAGTAACGGCTCGACCCTGCCCGCATGAGAAACGGCCGGTGGTGGGGAATAATGAGGTGGTGGTGGCGTGGGGCCATTGTGTGGAATTAATGCAACTCATTTAAATAGTTGTACACGTCGGCCGTTACAGCGGGGCAATGTGTTACTGCAGGTGTTCGTGAACTTTCCGTGGAACGATTCGTAAACGCGTTAAAGTGTTATTTAATGTTCGAGCCGTTCTGTTGACATAACGGTGTTACGCGTGATGTTCCCCAGTGCGTGAGAGGGTCTTGGTGGGGATTTCCTCGTGGCAGAGCGATGGTATGTCCATCTTCTGGGTAGTGAATGATAGCTTTCTCTCCCCTCCACATGTACTTGATGACGCTACCCCTAGGGGGCGTGAAGCGGTTTCAACAACTGTTAATAGTCCTCTCATTCAACATTCTTACATCGAGCAATATTGATACTTTTCAAAATAAAGATCATTGTGTAACGAATTTTATTGATTGTTAATGGCAAAACATGTGAAATAGAAATACATTTCAAGGTCAAATAGAAACTGAAAATTTTAAAGGTTGCTCATCATTAATCATTAGGTCCGTACGTCATTGTTATTCTGTCAAAATTTCATAGTTGGACTTTGATTTCTTATGAATTTTCTGCGTTTAACATAAAATATAACAAAATTAGTTTGTTGAAGTGTTTCAAACTGAGTGTAGGTAACGTTTAGTCCTTTTCTGTCTGATTTGCATTGAGACATTGTTACAAATACAGATTCGGCCGTAAAGTCGAAGAATGGGACGTAGAGTGTTAAAAATCCATTTGATGGAGGAAACACGTCCGAGACGTTATCGATTTCTGTGAATTTATGCTCAATTAAAAAACAACCAGAAAGCGCAGAAACTCTATACGGTTAGCGCAATAATAAAACCCGAAGTACAAGGACTACTACTGCAGTTCCCACCGTGGGCGGGGAGTTCATGGGAGGGGGGCCAAAAACTGGCCAGTCCGGCGAGAAACACGATCCGACGCGAAAAAACTAGACTGGATCCACACAGCGAACTGCGGGAGTCGAGCGCAGCGAGCTCACCTCGGGCTCGGGTTACCGGCCACCTCGCCTGTACACAGACATGAGCCGAACTGCCGCTGAGTCGGGTACATCAACGCTACCACACATCCGGTCTTTCATACCTAACCTGTGTTATGTTGGTAATACACGTACTGTAAGGTATCGGTCACGACAGTTTGAGTATGAGTGAGAACCCAGTCACGCTCTATCTGCAAGGACCTCAACTGTGGATGTGCTGCCTACGAGGATTATACATGAGCGAGATGCAAGGACTTCAACTGAGGGGGTGCAGCGTACGAGTATTATACATGAGCGTGATGCAAGGACCTCAACTGAGGGGGTGCAGCGTACGAGTATTATACATGAGCGTGATGCAAGGACCTCAACTGAGGGGGTGCAGCGTACGAGTATTATACATAAGCGTGACGCAAGGACCTCAACTGAGGGGGTGCAGCGTACGAGTATTATACATAAGCGTGACGCAAGTACCTCAACTGAGGGGGTGCAGCCTACGACCAGAAACAATGATACGCGCTCTCGAATCTCATCGTGGACTCCCAGCCGCCATGCCGATGAGCCGAGCAAACAATGACAGACTCCGCGCCGCGCGAGGCCGCCATCACGCCGGGTAATGGGCCGATTACCTCGGCCTCGGCTGACAAAGACACCGGAGACGCATCAGTGATGCAGGGAGCAGGGCCCGGGCAGTAATTGGTGCGGCGGACTGAGCGGCAGACCGGCAAATAAAACACTGGTCTCGCAATCGGCTAACTATAGACGTACAAACACAACACTCGAGATCGCGAGGAGAGCCCTGCTCCAGACCAGACGTGGATGAGTGCTTTCGTGCCAGATATGTTCTAGGCCGATGATTTATTACGTTCTTTTATTCTTGTCCGAGGTTAGCGAAGTAGCGGGTCATCGATCTATTGTTGGATTCTGAAAGAGGAGTACCGCAAAAACTCCATAAGTGGACAGTTGATTACAAAGAGGAACGACCTCGTACGGTATCGAGAAACTATTCTGTAGATTCCCTAAAAGTCGCTACCTCTTGTTAGCTGTATCTTTGGTATTTACGGTTCTCTCTGGAGAACAAGATATTGTGATTAACATTCTAGAAAGTTATCTATAGAATTGAGTCAGTGGAACCGGATGAATGCCGAGAATTCGTGGATGTTGAAATTCCGGTCCTACAAAGAAACGCCAGTTTTGTTCACTGTCACATGTTAGTTGAGTTCGGGCCGAGAGAACAATCTCATTTAGACGCTCTTGTCTCTTGTTCCTGAGCGAGCCGTAATTTATTTCTAATTTGTAGCGCAACACAACAAGGAACTTATTTCATGTGCGGTCGGAGAAGAGCCAGTTTCCGAAAATAGCAATCTACTCGACCACCAAGGTCAAGAGCGCGAGCGGTTACGAAAGCGAAGCAGTTAATTAAAAAAGTGAAGGTAAGAGAAGAAGGGACGGGTCGATCAAGACATGCGAGTGACATTGAGTCATTTACGAGCAAATCGAATCGTCTCCGTGGCGTGCGGCTCTTCTGTCACATAACTAACTCGACCGTGAACCGACCGCGTTATTTATAATGCCTTCCGGCGAACTAGAGCTAGCACACGGCGCAGCACAGGGCTCCGCACTAGTTCCATTAATATTTATGTCGGCCGGTGAGAAATATCGTGGTAGGGCCGTCTGATGTATGGGGCCCCGCGGTAGTTTATTCAATAACGGGGTAACAGCCTGGAACAGGCTCTGAGAATGGAGAAATATGGCAGTACATATTTCAAAGGTTATTAATGCTTAACTTATTGTCATTCAGAGACAAGTTTTTGCAATTAGAAAATGTATCCTCAAACCGTCCTTTGATAAGAAAGTTGGCAATAGTCACTAAAATAGGATTATGTATCTGTCATCCAAATGCGACCATATGTCAAATTCTGTTCGTTGGTGGTTTTTCAGTATGAGTACAATACTTTAATGCTGATATCGGTCGAAGATGGATCTAGGGGAAACAAACGAAAGAAATGACCATCGTATCGATCAACAAAATCGTTGTCAAGACAAGGAAAGTAATTGCTAACCATTGGTGATAAATCTCGCCATAGGGGTTCTCTCCTGAAGGGTAATAATACTTACGTCATTTTATCACTTAGAGGCGGATCTAGGAATAAAATAGTCTAAATGAGCTAACCAAGTTGAAACGTTCATCATAGCAAAGGTGAGCAAGACCATCAGGATGGCAGCTAAAGTAATTCTCTACCTTTATCCAGCGATGATAAATCAAGACGGTGTGCCCAGTGATGTGCGCGTGTGGGCAGACCATCGGCGGCGTTATTTATCCTGAGGGACTCGAGGACGGTAGCCTTATATCAGACCATTAGTCGTTCATCAATGGCCGTCTGGAGCCTCCATGAGCTCCTCGCCCACCTGGAGTCCGGAGTCTTCCAGTCTGCTCGGATCGGTTCTGGTTCTGCCCATACTCACTCACACACTACTGGTTTAATTTTCATCTAATTTACGTCAAGCCCACACTCTGACTCACTCTCGGCCGGTCGACTGTGTTCGCTCCCCCGGCCTTGGCTCGCGGGGCCGCTCGTCCATGTCGCGTCTCCTACTCGTGCAGGCTCGCGTGTGGTGGCGAGCCAGACACGTCTACACGTGCATACACTCATACTCCTATGGGAGAGAAGCTCTCCTCACGGTGATGTGCATCATTTGACCTTTACACAGTCTGTAAGATATACGCAATCTAATCATAACGTAATACAATTAGGTCTAAATCTAATTTTAATCTCGTTACATCTCAACTGGTCGAGTTTACTCTATAGTGTTCAGTATATGAGTATTAAAATATTTTTAGGTTTAATTGTTTATATTTCTTTCTTGTTTAGCTTGTCAACATTAAAATCAAGGGATGATCTACAGTGGCGCCCCCAGAACTTTGTTTTTAATTTTGATAGTGCATATCTGGATAATCGTTATTTTAAATAACATTAAGAAACGCTAAAGATTGACGAATGTTATTGGAATATGGAAGTTGGATGGGATTCAAACTTCTTTAATGTAGTTAAATGTCAAATCGGACGTAGACCAAAGTGGCAGCCAGGAAATATGACGGCTTGTTTAGAGTCTGCAGCGGCAGCGGTAGCGGGGGTGGCGTACCCTGATATTAGACCACGACGGCGGAAGGGTGGAAGCGTCAAGGTAGCATGTCCCGTTTAACGGTAGAAACACGCGACCGTCTACACGGGACTGTTACTGCGGCGAGTCACTCCAGACACCGTGGGGGTGGTGAGTCGTGACTCAGCAGTGACTCACGGCCGGCCGAACTGACCTCACTCGGCTCATCGGGCTTCACTCACTGACAGACAGTGGCGGCTTGACACTCGGCCCTAACACTGTCTCTGTCTCTGTCTCGGGCAGACGACTCATTCCGCCTAACGAGTACCGGGTATCGACGGATGTAGCTGTTTAACCTAGTGACACCGCTTCACGTTTGGCGACGGCGGTTTGGTTCGCATTCGTAAGTAAATTGAATTGTATGTAGCCGATGTGTCTTTTCACACGTGTATTGTGTTATCGTTACTATGAACTTAAACATTCTTTTGCTATTATATACACATTGCCAATGGCGCAATGTAGCGGGCGGGTAAGGCGGTTATTAGCAAGATAACCGAATTAAGCAACGTTGAGCGTGGCTGCTGCTTGGATGGGTGACCGCTGAGTGATCCTGTCCTTGCAAGCAGCCCGCCTGCCCTCCATTGGTGGTAGTTCGGAAGTCACCTTTAAGCTGTTGGTCCCCAGGTTAAGTGTTAGAGAGGGCTCCTTAGCCCTAACTTCGCCTGGTAAAATAAGACATTACCTTATACCATGGACAAAATTCTTCTGGGGCTCTTTTATTGTCAGTTTCCAAACAAGCTGAGTAAAATCTTTAAACCCTCAAACTCAGTTATCACGCATAGTGATTAAAATTGTATTTTTTTCTATATTCGGCGTTCTAGAGAGGCAGAATAAGGTCTTCGGGTATTTGAAAGTTCCAGGCTTGCGTAGAGTTGTGAGCCAAATGTACCTCTCACCACTTGAAAGGGTAACTGGATCATTTGCATTGTAAACTATAAAAACATAAACACGTGTGGCATTAGAGAATTGTTGTTCGCTTATTCAGTTCTAACACACAAGGTTACGCTTCCAATGAGGTTGAGAGATAAACATTGATTGGGTCGAACACACTGTGCACCTCCTTGGTTCAGTCCTATTTCGTTTGTTTCTTCCCTCATTACTAATGGAATTCGATTTTGATTTAGCTTACTAGATCCATTTTATTGAGTTTCATTATGGTGTGTTATTCTCCTTGTTTTAACAATATTCTTGCATACTTATCCGTACGTTTTGTGTTTTGATCCCTGAAGTAGAGACCAGAAACCAGTTCTCGAAACGTTGATTAGATTTTTTATATACAGTGCTACAGAAGTCTGCAATGATTATGGTGTCCTATTCATCCATTGTGAATAATAAACGTATTAAAAAATATATATATATATAACACTCACCTTCGTAAAAGTGTTGTGGTGTCAACTTTGTCAATGAGCGATCAGTGCCACAGTATTATACTATAATTGATTTAAATCATATGAGAGTCACTCTGTATGTTCACTATAATCTTTTACGATATCTTATTCTCGAGTTAGGAGTACGCCACAGTATGTGTGAACAGGCTTCGCTTCGAAGCTGTGTGCAAAGATTTATTCACAAGATGTGCTGCAGACAGGTAGACAATAATACAGAGAAGATATATTCACATTATCTTGGCAGACGAAAGGAAATGTTTCTGCCTACTGAGTGATTGGATTCAATGAGGCTCAACCAGATTCCATGGTTGAACATGCACCAACATAGAACCCATTCTTGTGTACGTAGAAATGAAGTTTCATGAAAAATGTAATGTCTACAGAAGAAATCCTTCACGATATATCTTGTTCCACAATGTTTTCACTAAGTTGGGTTTCATAGCTGTTATCATAGAAGTCTATACACTTTATCCAAATCTGCACACCAGCCACACAAAAATCTGTTGCATGTGTCGGGGAAGTCAAGATGTGTGTTAAAACCTCATATGATTATATTCAGTTTACAAATTTATTATTCTGCTATTTTCTCGTTGACATCTTGGTTACCAATAAGACCAATGTAAAGATTTTCTCTAACGCTCAGCCAAATCCCGTGGTGTGACTTGCACCATCATCGAACTCAGTGCTGCCTATATAGAAATGAAGCTTCATACAAAATGTCTAGTCTTTAGGGCAATTAGTTGTCGTGATATCGCCCAGACAGACATACAGAAATAAAATGTTTCGCGTACGCTCAGCCAATAATATTTGCGTTTAAGCAAAAAACGTATGTATTTATGCTAGGAAATAAGACCTTACAGCTGAACCCATTTACGATAAAGTCTGTGTAGTCGTTGTTGGCAGTTGTACTGGAGTATAATTGGAGACCTTCGAATGCTCATGAATTTAAATTAATAATTTAAATAGCACTGCTCATTTAAAGATGAGCTGTATTGGTTTTATTGACGGATACGTCACAGATACTATTCTGAGGACGGTTAGGGGGAACGAAGACTTCAAGAAGCATCAATACAGTTGATTCACGTGTTTTGGCTCCAGAGTCATACACTGTCGTAACTTGTGTTTGGTTTTGAACGCGAGTTAAAACATCGGTTTCAGCTTCAATCTAGCAGGCTCGAGTTATCGGTGCAGTTTTGTATAGATCATGTATCAAATCTTCAACAGTAGATACAATTATCCCTGGTCATTTTGAATTATCCTCAGAATTTTAAACTGGATATACTTATCGTCGTTTTTAACCAATAATACTGAAATTATCCTACCTTATAAAGCAACACAACTCTGTTCACACATAGTTTAACAGTCTATACCATGACCTGTTAAATGTGGAAAACAAAACCCTTTGGTCCCAAAATAATTCGTGGGCCCACTTGAGGCCTAATTACGGTGTCATGGATTTGTAAGCCCAGACAAGGGCTCTTTGTGGACGATCACCAGAGCATGCCTAACCACACTCCCCTGAGTCATCAATTTATTTCAATATCCTCCTGATGATAGTTCTTACCCTGCATCAGCCGCACCCAATCCGTTTTTTATTGTTTGATGATAATCCGGATCGTAAATTACCCATGAAACTTCAAATATATCAATCAAATTTGTTTATTGGGGCATAAGGAGCGACCATTACGTTTCACATTACAAGCAGGCTGTACTGGCGGCCATCTTGTTTATAGCTCCGATCTCGACCTCATAAAGATCGTAGGATCATGGTAGATATCACATTTTAAAGTTACGATCCATGAGCATGCATACTCATTTTAGTTTAAAGTCTCATTTTAAATATACAATGAATACGTATCTCAACGATTTTAGTTGTCTTGTAAAGTGTATACTTGTTGAGTATTTAAACGATTAAATTTTGAATGGTTTATATTTTTTCTAAATAACCAATAAAAATATTTTTGTTGTATAACAGTATGATACAAAATAAGGACGTAAAAGTGCATGAAGTCTAACTTTGTTCTTAGGGAAGAAAACAAGGTTGTTTCTATACAGCCGCCTCTTAAAAGATCACTAAAAGATAATTCTAATATCATCAACGCGATGGTAGATACAGTCAGATGTGGATGATTCGAAATTTGGATGTTGGAGCTTTTCTCCCAATCGCTTTACTTCCCTACACTTGTAACAAAGTTCCACCGTAGGTGCAAAAGCAGTCTCAGCCTGTTGCGCTCTGGAGTAGGTTGAACTCCCCGGATCGGACCTCGCGTGCCGGAATCTCATCCACCAATCAACTGTTATAATGAAAGGTTCGGTCACCTTGGGCGCGTTCCACACTCGGAGTGCAGCACAATTGCCCGTTAGTCTCGCTCCAGACGTAATTTCAATCGGGTCCTCCCCATTGTCTATTGTTTGCTCTCATTTATAACAGTTCAGTTGTGCCTATACCGGAATAATCTGAATAGTCTGATAGCACCGCCGAAACTGTCCAACACGGCCGGGCCGCTTCTTCGGCGTGCCACAAACTGGGAGAGTCTGCTGTCCTCTGATATACTGTCCAACACGGCCCGGCTGCTTCTTCGGCGTGCCACAAACTGGGAGCGTCTGCTGTCCTCTGATATACTGTCCAACACGGCCCGGCTGCTTCTTCGGCGTGCCACAAACTGGGAGAGTCTGCTGTCCTCTGATATACTGTCCAACACGGCCGGGCTGCTTCTTCGGCGTGCCACAAATTGGGAGAGTTTGCTGTATGTCCTCAGCTAAACTGTCCAAGTCGGCCCGGCTGCTTCTTCGGCGTGCCACAAACTGGGAGAGTCTGCTGTCCTCTGATATACTGTCCAACACGGCCCGGCTGCTTCTTCGGCGTGCCACAAACTGGGAGCGTCTGCTGTCCTCTGATATACTGTCCAACACGGCCCGGCTGCTTCTTCGGCGTGCCACAAACTGGGAGAGTCTGCTGTCCTCTGATATACTGTCCAACACGGCCCGGCTGCTTCTTCGGCGTGCCACAAACTGGGAGAGTCTGCTGTCCTCTGATATACTGTCCAACACGGCCCGGCTGCTTCTTCGGCGTGCCACAAACTGGGAGAGTCTGCTGTCCTCTGATATACTGTCCAACACGGCCCGGCTGCTTCTTCGGCGTGCCACAAACTGGGAGAGTCTGCTGTCCTCTGATATACTGTCCAACACGGCCCGGCTGCTTCTTCGGCGTGCCACAAACTGGGAGAGTCTGCTGTCCTCTGATATACTGTCCAACACGGCCCGGCTGCTTCTTCGGCGTGCCACAAACTGGGAGAGTCTGCTGTCCTCTGCTTTCTTAGACTAAAACCTAAGTGTTTGATGATAGCCGATTTGAAAGTATCCAGTGATTACGCATCTTTTTATACACTTAAGTATTATAAACACCTAAGTGATATCTCGGGAGCTACTACACGTTATTGTCTTGCACATTGAGGAAAGAGGCGTTGACGCCACTAGGTGATTTTTCACAACAGTATAACTGTTGCGTAACATCAGAAACCAAACATCGATAAAGGATGTAGCAAATAATAAGACTGTGATGCGTTGAAACATGCAACCCAAGATATTCTACAATAAGCTTTACTCACGAAGAACATAACGTATAACCTACCTGTTCTCTTAACGTCATGTTGATGGGGTTTGCTCAACTTAACGACCCTGTTAGCCTCTTCGTAGATTTATTGTTGTAAGATAACTAGTAGCTTTGATGGGATCAATATATATTCATTTTACGACACAGTTTTGCTGTAATTGAAAGTAAATGTTAATTTATTGAGTTTAACATTTAGAAATGCCAAAACTAGTGGCCATAATTTTTAACTGCTAACTAGACTTAAGTTTCAATTTAGTTCCTTATAGTATAATTACATATCAGCTCTCAAGTGCTTTGTGCATCACAATAATTACTGTGTTAAATAAAGGTTTATCCAGACATTTTACGTTTAAAATTTAACAGTATTGTTCTAGACAGTTAGATCACGGCTTAGTACTAGAATAACCCTCCCCCATAAGGAAGTTGTAACGTCCGAATCCATGGAGTGATCCGTACACATGATATCAGCCAGCTCAGTGCGAGTTTTGGATCAGCACAACAAATACAATTATATCACGGCTTAGTGCCCGAACCCCCCGAAGGAAGGTATAACGTCCGAATCCTTGGAGTGATCCGTACACATGATATCAGCCAGCTCAGTGCGAGTTTTAGATCAGCACAACAAATACAATTATATCACGGCTTAGTGCCCGAACCCCCCAGAAGGAAGGTATAACGTCCGAATCCATGGAGTGATCCGTACAGCATGATATCAGCCAGCTCAGTGCGAGTTTTGGATCAGCACAACAAATAAAATTAGATCACGGCTTAGTGCCCGAACCCCCCAGAAGGAAGGTATAACGTCCGAATCCATGGAGTGATCCGTACACATGATATCAGCCAGCTCAGTGCGAGTGTGGATCAGCACAACAAATACAATTATATCACGGCTTAGTGCCCGAACCCCCCCCAAGGAAGGTATAACGTCCGAATCCCTTGGAGTGATCCGTACACATGATATCAGCCAGCTCAGTGCGAGTTGTGGATCAGCACAACAAATACAATTATATCACGGCTTAGTGCCCGAACCCCCCAGAAGGAAGGTATAACGTCCGAATCCATGGAGTGATCCGTACAGCATGATATCAGCCAGCTCAGTGCGCGTGTGGATCAGCACAACAAATACAATTAGATCACGTCTTAGTGCCCGAACCCCCCAGAAGGAAGGTGTAACGTCCGAATCCTTGGAGTGATCCGTACAGCATGATATCAGCCAGCTCAGTGCGAGTGTGGATCAGCACAACAAATACAATTAGATCACGGCTTAGTGCCCGAACCCCCCAGAAGGAAGGTATAACGTCCGAATCCATGGAGTGATCCGTACACATGATATCAGCCAGCTCAGTGCGAGTTGTGGATCAGCACAACAAATACAATTAGATCACGGCTTAGTGCCCGAACCCCCCAGAAGGAAGGTATAACGTCCGAATCCTTGGAGTGATCCGTACACATGATATCAGCCAGCTCAGTGCGAGTGTGGATCAGCACAACAAATACAATTAGATCACGTCTCAGTGCCCGAACCCCCCAGAAGGAAGGTGTAACGTCCGAATCCTTGGAGTGATCCGTACACATGATATCAGCCAGCTCAGTGCGAGTGTGGATCAGCACAACAAATACAATTAGATCACGGCTTAGTGCCCGAACCCCCCCCCAAGGAAGGTGTAACGTCCGAATCTATGGAGTGATCCGTACACATGATATCAGCCAGCTCAGTGCGAGTGTGGATCAGCACAACAAAGACAATTAGATCACGGCTGTAGCTGGAGTCGGGTTGACAGCGCCTTTCTCTAGCCAAGGCCAGCTCGACTCGGGTCACCGGTGCTGGAGGGGGGAGGGGGGCCAGGTGACCGGTTTGTCCTCGAGTGAGGGGAGGGGGCCGTGACTGAACCGGTTTGTCGGCAACAGGTGCCGCAACCACGCCTAGGCTCCGGCCGGTCTCAGCCTCCTCGGTCCACGGCCCGATCCACCGCGCAACTACACTTTTTAAATGCTCATGTTAATGTGGAGATCATACACCCCGATATCTCTTTCGCAACCAGTTCGCCGGCTAGAAAGTCTCCTTCGGATGTGGTTGCTTTCTGGTTTGTCCGAGCTCTGTTGTCTATCTACTCACCGTATGGAGTACTTGCTGTTAAACACTAGTTTGCTTGTAACTACCGCTTTTTAAATTACTGTCAGGAAGTTCCCAGGACATAATTTGAGATTGTGGGGGAGGGATTAAGATAATAGGACAGTCTCTCTGTGCGATAACTCTTTCATAACGTGATGTTACATTCTGTGACACTCCTTTATATCGGTCAATTTCATCAATATAGTTGTTCGATAGTTTAAAACAGATTAGAGATTGACCGCCCTAGACCCGCCCGCGTATCTCAGGTTTATTGTAGGTACCACTATTTAAAACGTTTAATTTTTAACTCAGATTAGATGGAGCAGGTTTTGTTAATTTACTAAGTTTATCAAACAACAGGTTGAAATTATGGAATTATGATAAATATGGGTTTTGAGTTTATTATGCTGTAACTCACCTTTGTTTTTAATTGTATAGTTTCATAACTTAATACAATTAATTGTTATGTAATTGTACTGCATTACAATTATAAATATATGAGATATATTACAAATTTAATCATGGTTTATATGAAAAATAACCTTTAAAATCGTTTATATGGCTTAAAATGAGTTTTTACAATGTAGCACGATTTCTGTTGGATCCAGAGTTTGTAAAGGGTCTGCCCTCGTTTATATATTTAAGTAAACATCGTTTGTGTTATCAACGTCACAAATGTAGAGCTTTTTGTAACACATTTATTCTTATTGTTTGGGGAAATTACAACAGTACTTCTAATATATCGTATAACCAGGAAAATATTTATATAGTTGTTAAACACTATCGGTTCACTTCCATCAGTATATTCGCGCACAACAGGTGACCTTGAGTGTAGGCCTAACTAGTTATCAGTGCAGTACCGCCGTGACCTTGGAGCTGGACAGCTTCGTCTTATATAACTTTATGTAATGTTTTGCTTTGATCAGAGTTTATCGCTTACATTTCCGAGATATTGTGCGTCATTTGCGTTCCTCAGAATTATTAGTCTACGACTACTTTAGAATCGCTACTTTATAATGATAACTCTTCTTCCGCACGGCATATTGAATGAAGACTGTTGCAGAGCTTTAAATAATCTATGCGGACATTCCTCGGCTGAATCATCCGTCAAGTGATCGTGAATTGGTTTACTCATCGCCAACGTCATCTGTACCTTTTCCTACACGCTCGAGGTCATTATCGATCAGTTTTGACGGTTGGTCAGCGGTCGACCTCATCTGGACACCTCGCACGCTGCCCTTGGCCGGACCGAAGCTGTCGGAGGTTTAGCGTGTTTACTTCACCGCCCGTCCTAATGTCACAAGTGGTTGCGTCCGTTGCTCGGTTTAGTCCGTAGTTCTGCTAAAGGTGTCGTAAAGGTAAGTGAATCACTGGGACGCTCAGGTACGCCAAGGCCTTCTGTATAGTCATCCTTGGATGGACGTGGTCGTGGAGTATAACCGAGTATTCTGACCAGCGTATTGTGTTAAATATCAAGCACTTGTCATTTACTTTCTTTTTGAGGTAGCCTACTTTATTAAAAGCTGATACAACAAAATGTTTGAAATAGGTGGAAGTCCGAACTACAATGCACTTTATCGCAGTACTATCTGCTAGTTTGCGAACAACACACTTTGCGTTAATTCATAGTATAGGAATGCACCCTCTATGAATGTATAAATCATTAGCTTAAAGATTTGGAAACTATTATTTCAAGCACACTTATCAAGTATTTTATTCAAAGCTTTAAATCCGTTTTAATAAATCTGTTTTAATAAACTTTAGAATCAACCAAAAGTAACTCGTATTAAACATTTTATTACATCCAAAAAATTATAAATGAACAGAATAACCAAAGTTTATACCAAATGTTATGGAATAAAAAAAAATATTTAGTAAAAAAATTAATGATTAACAATAAAAAACATTTGAACAAAAAATAATTACAACTGTTAACAATTTTGGAATTATAATAGAAAAAATTCAATTTTTTATGTACTCCTCAAATTCGGTCTAATATAATTGTTCAGGAAATATGCACGTATGTTTCCTACGACAATTAATTATAAACTATTACAACAATTAAACACTTTTTGACTACTTTACAATTATAATACTTTGCATTACGCTAGCTTGTGGATATTAATAAATAATAACAATTAGATAAACGTACTGAACAGAAAAAACCGACAGAAAATATAGAAAAAAATGTTATCTATATTTTTTACCGAGACACGCAAATGATTCTGATTAAACATAAGGAATGTTTTTGTTAATAATTGTAATGAAAAAAATTTCTAAGCGGTGTTCAGTTATACTTCCTTGTGACATTGCAATTTGACACGAAAGTCAAGTTGGCCGTGGGCTGGAGGAAAGTAAAAGTTAATAACGTTCGTATGAAAGTTCACATAGCCGGTTGTGTAATATAACGGCAGTTTGTTTGTCGTGGTTGATGACATAAAGATGGCGGCAAATGTTGCAGCACTACGTGCCTTACATGGCGAGTCAGCGCCAAACAACAAACATCAGCTTGCTCTGTCCGCGGCCGTGTCCCACATTTAATAGGTGAAACGACAGACACCGCGTTACATGGAATCTGCATCAGTTTTACCACAGGCTTCGCTGAGGTTGCTTACTATCAGCGTGGTAGGACTTGCACCGTCATAGGACTCGTTATTGTCTTCGTAAAAATTAAGTTTAAATTTAAAGTCACAGATTATGTCTTACTAGAGATGTCTTCTCACAAGGTTTATTTATTTATTTTTTCTTAGGGCAAGAAGCTTATAAATTGACTTAGTCCTGTAAGAACCTTTGCGCTGCTTCCGGAGTGACAGGATATTCAGGATGGGTAAGGTTACGGAGTAAGGGCCACCTCCTATCGAGATCCATGAGGAAGAATTAGGGCATTAATCTCAAAATCATGTCTTCCCGGAAGAAGGGGAGGCCAGCTCTGAACCATCCTCTCCAGTCAAAGTAGGCAGGGGGTGGCACACCCTTGTTGAGGCTAGCAAGAACCTCTGAGGTTAGGGAAAAACCTCACCAACTCCAACAGTGGTCTCCCACAGTAGTCTAGACCTATCGAATTGCCCTTGCACCTCAGAATCTCAACATTTGCGGTTAGTGATGTGTCGCTCTTGGACATCCGTAAGGTTGCCCAAATTTAAGGGATACATCGGGGTTTCGCTGTGCCCAGTGGTAGGTTCAACTGTAAGGTATAAAGCAGCCAGAAGTGATCCCTGCTGGGTGTTCCCACATGTTACAAGCACATTCAAATAGTTTTATGAAATGCTTGTACGTGTTTTCACTTATGAGCGCGAGCGAGCAGAGCAGTGCGTGCTGTACGATAAAGTTGTACTGATGATCATGTGGACTGACCCGTGACTGGAGAGGGACCTTGCATGTCTCAATAGCAGATCATACGCCTCTCATTTTCAGAAAGAAATTGAACTTTACGTAAGAGAATACAAGAAATTTCCGACGTTCCTTGTTATTATAGGACCAAATTGTATTTCTCGCAAATTCCTTGAGGCTAAAGTCATAGGGCATTTTGTATTAACACGTGATTTACGTAATATGTAGATCAGATGTGGATGGAATAGGTTTTTGTTCATATTTATTCGAGAACCTTTTCATCTAGAAATCAGTCATTCTTACGCTTAAATCCTGCTACTCCCTTTCAAGGCAATTAATAGTAGTACATGACGTAATAACTTAAAGACTTCAGAAAACAATCAGAACAGGCAAGAAAACAAAGATTATTTTTGGAATCGTTATACTTATATATTATTCTTATATATTCTGTAAAAATGCTTCTTGGGAGTCCTGGTACAGAAGTAGTAGAGAAATAAGTTGTTCTTCAAATCACCATCGACAGTCTAGTCATTGCCTTCTATCTATTGATGGCTGAATTTCTTGTATTTCAAAGGCAAGCCGGTGTTAACCAAAGTAAAAATAAAGTGTCCTATCTATGCAGAAGAGTTAGGGCATGTTTCCTCAATCCATGGTGAGAGAAATTTTGTTGTCATTCTTTCAATGGAAAAGGCCTAACTCTTCATCTATTTTAATGTTTTATGCATGGTTTGATAAGATTTAATGAAAGAATATCTTCTCCAACTTGAATTCTAAATGTGACCTGCAATTTTTGATCAAGATTTAGATTTTTTGGATTAGAAGGTTTTTGTGTTGTTAGTTGACAAGCGTTTTTCTAAACTAACACAGAATTCCAAGCTACTAAGCCGGTAATAGTATAGCATTTGCATTTTTATTGCTTGCACTTTGTTGTTTTGTACTGAGTTTGAAAATCCTTTCCTTGAGGGAATTTTCCTATCCAAAATCCGTAGAGCATCAATCTATCAGGTCTAAGTAAATCCTCTGGCAGCCAGATACGGAAAGACCGGAGTAAGCGCGTGTACGGGAATAGCTAGAACTGGTACTGAACTCCAAATGAGGAAACGCGATGGAGTAATGAGTAGAGTGTAGAGTGCAGAGTGTCGGTAGAGTGTTGCTACCATCGACACCGAGTGCTCCAACTGTGTCCTGCCAAGGCTAGCGGCTAGGCTGCCGCGCCTTATACAGAGGCTGACACTTTGTCTGCGTCTCAGTTCCTCAAATCCCTGCCAACAAAGAGACCTTGACTATCTGCTCATTCAGACGCTGCGTCTCTCGCTTCCTAGCCGCGCTAATGAGGATGAGCTGCTGCGACGTAGGAAGCGGTAGCTGCCCGGTGCAGCCAACATACTCAAGGATAGAAGGAAGAGCAGAGTAGGTAAACCTCAACTCTCACTGCCTGTAACATTGGTTTTACAACAGCTCAGTCGCTTCGTCCCTAAATTTATCGTCCACTAAAAAGTGGCATAAAGTTTACAGTGTGCAGTTGAGTAGTGGGCAGGTAAACGATATCTAAGATCTTTAGTGACACTGTAAATCCATAATTCACTAAAACATAAGTACCGTACCACACATTGTCCGCCCAGGCAAGGCAGTTGCTTATTTAGGCGACATGATCACTTTCAAGTTGGTGATTAGTGAAAAAAATGAATTAGATTTTTGAGTAAATGCAAAATTGGAATAACATGTTACTTTACTTGTTTTTGTTAGCACTTTAAATTCGTAAAACAGTAAACATTTTATATTGTTATTTTTGTATCTATTTTAAGGATTATGACTCAATACAAAAAGTAGTAATGGAAATAAATGAAGTATCTAAATGTACATGAACGAACCTAAGTTTGTACGTCAATGCCATATGGAAACGGTCACTCCGGTGTATATATAAACCACCGCGAGTGCCGAAGAAGGATTTACTGATAACCCAACCTCCTCCTGTTATGGTTAAACGCTTTGGGTTCAAGGCACTCTATTCGTGGTCGAATGGTATCGAGTTAGATATACCCAGATTTTGACCCAAATCGGTGATATTTATCTTTACTCGTTTTCTAGTTATTGCAGGTCAACGATTCAACCCGCACTCGTTCTGTTCTTTCTCCAGTGATGGATGTATTATACGGGTGGTGGTGGTGGAGGGGGGGGGGGTAGTAATATTAATAATTTTAGTTGGGGTCGTTCGTCCCCCCCCCTGGCGGGGTGCATTACTTCAAAATATAGAACACGCCCAAAGGTATATCCATTTACCTAGACATACATACTCCCGATGTACGACCACTAGGGTTAGGGACGGACTTTTCGACCACCCTCTTTCTATTCCTGGGACTTTTATGGGTCGTTTCGTCAAACAACAATAGTGGAAATGTTATTGTTATATTTTATTACCGCCGGCTTCCATCCCGACTTGTACAGGAGAAACACAATGTCCAATATGTCATTCGGCTTTTGTGTTTACGACGCGCGCTGTTTCGTTGTTAATGATTACGTGACTTTCTACAGAATAATGATGCTAGTGTTAAGTCGATGGAGCGGTGGCACGGAAATTGTAGAGGACACTTGGTTCGGAGTTTTGCTGAATCCGAGTTCACAGTTTTGTACTGTACAACGTTACTCAGATCTACAACGTGACTTTCTACAGAATAATGATGCTAGTGTTAAGTCGATGGAGCGGTAGCACGGAAATTGCAGAGGACACTTGGTTCGGAGTTGAGCTGAATCCGGGTTAGCAGTTTTGTACTGTACAACGTTACTCAGATCTACAACGTGACTTTCTACAGAATAATGATGCTAGTGTTAAGTCGATGGAGCGGTGGCACGGAAATTGTAAAGGACACTTGGTTCGAAGTTGAGCTGAATCCGGGTTAGCAGTTTTGTACTGTACAACGTTACTCAGATCTACAACGTGACTTTCTACAGAATAATGATGCTAGTGTTAAGTCGATGGAGCGGTGGCACGGAAATTGTAAAGGACACTTGGTTCGGAGTTGAGCTGAATCCGAGTTCGCAGTTTTGTACTGTACAGCGTTCCTCAGGTCTACAACGTGACTTTCTACAGAATAATGATGCTAGTGTTAAGTCGATGGAGCGGTGGCACGGAAATTGTAAAGGACACTTGGTTCGGAGTTAAGCTGAATCCGAGTTCACAGTTTTGTACTGTACAACGTTACTCAGATCTACAACGTGACTTACTACAGAATAATGATGCTAGTGTTAAGTCGATGGAACGGTGGCACGGAAATTGTAAAGGACACTTGGTTCGGAGTTGAGCTGAATCCGAGTTCGCAGTTTTGTACTATACAACGTTCCTCAGGTCTAAAGTTACATGAATATTGCTGCTCCTCAAATCCTATCTTCATCTATGGCAATAAAATTATTTAGTTATTTACTATATTGACTTTCTCAATTGTTTCGATTTTTTAGAAGGATTAAACTGCTGATTAAACATGTAATTAATTTCTAACTTAATATTATTGTATTCCTTTTGAAATTAATTAAATTGAATACAATAAATTTTGTTGAATAATAAAATAGTTAATGAAAGTAAAAGCCTATTGTATTAAATATAAGAAAGTAAGACCCGTTCATAAAAAACAGTTTAAAAATTAATTACCTTAATTTTATTACTGTACATAAGTACAATGTTTTTACTCTTTAAGAGATTATTTTCTAACATTACTTTTCTAAAGTTCTGTATTATCATGGGGGTCACAAAAGTAGTCATTGCTGTTGTCATATGAATAATCTAACTTGTCTTGATTGTTAGGTGCCTGTGAAGTGCATTTGTTTGTTATATTTTCCAGCTGAAGAAGAGGTATTGTTTCCGTTTTTTAACGGACACTGATTTATTCTGCTTAATAATTCTGAGTTGTATATTCGAATACTTACTATATTAATTGTGACTAATGACATATAAGATACTAATGTGTTTGTATTGTTTCAGGTAAGAGGGACCTTCCGAACAGTAAAAAAGGAAATGCTAAGGTAAATGCAAATTAAAGAGCAAAATTGAATATAACCAGACCGACACAATTGAAGTACATAAATTGTTAAATAAACACAATTACTTTCCATCTTGTATAGTAAGGTCTGAGTTGCATTGCGTGATGGGAACAAAAAGATTTGACATGCAAAGGGCGTACTCAGTATACGACAATGGTTAGCCAAGTATGAAGTGACATGCTTTTCGAGCCCGAAGGCCGATGAAACCACCGAGTAGAGTGTACCTGGGTTGGTTAGTACAATTATATACCTTTTATATACGAAACACAAAACATGAATGAAAGCGAGTAGTTGATGTTTTACTACAAACCAACGAGCTAGGAAATCCTGAACCGCAATCAGCTTCCAAGGTGTCTCAGATTTAGAAACCATGCGTAGTGATATATTAGTCAGGTGGTTTCTCTAGAGTTCGCTATTGGCTGTAGATAGCAGCAGACGAGGATAATACGATTACAGGATTTTGCCAATCTGTTTTACGAACAAACGAAACACGACGTTTCGAATACCGGTATCTACCTTCGTCTTCGGGTGCCGAATTCCATTTTATTGTTATGTTTGTGTTCGATTACCTGTAGAAGAGGGTTGGACCTAGTGCACGAAACGTCAAGTTTCAATTTTTTATATGCATATTTGTTGTGATAATAATGCGTCCTGTAAGAAATCATTGTTTGAGGTCTCTTTAGAGAGTACGTTTACGATGTTTGCGAAATCTGTTTATATTGTAACCTACAATAAGAATAATTTTACTAAAGAAGGCTTTTCAAAACGTTTGTGGTGAATAAAAATAGAAGAAATATACTATGAAACGATATAAATGATTTAAAATTAACTGAGAACATTCGTTTTGATGAACTTGAGAATATAAATCTGTCTGAATAAGCTCATTTTATATTGCGAGAGGTTTTAGTGAATTTTAATATACAGTTTTTGGATCATGTGTTTAAATTAGAGATCTTTCCCTCCATTTTACGCCCAACGTTTGGTTCTTGTTTGACGAAGACCCATGCAAATACGTTTAGCGTGGACACACATACGTTAGCGTGGACACACATACGTTAGCGTGGACACAAATACGTTATATACTCGTACGTACTTCCCGTATCCATATTTGTGCATTAAAATAGTTTTAAGTGACTGGGTAACCGCCAATGCGTCAAGCAGTTGCCCCGTCAACACCGTAGCTATAACTCGCTACGTTGACGTCGACCAGTAAAGTTGTCGACTGCTATAGCCATAACAAGCAGGTAACATAGCGCGAGAACGTGTACGAGCGAACCTCGCTGTAAAAACGTATTCATGTATTAAAGTTGCAAATCAACTTGTTTGAGCAAGGGAATTTCTCGCCGCGTTTGCTTTCTAAGAATCCCCACAGACTTGTACAGAGAACGTAGCCAGCCAGCCAACTTTAACGGGTTTCTAGAATCTCATTTGTGTAAAAATATTTTTAAAGTAGTTTTATACACGTAGTGTTTACTGTATTCACTGTACTGATGTTCATTTCTGTTAAGATCAATTTCTTTAAGACAATGGTGTTATTAATTTTTAATTTTTTAATAATTTAATTCGTGTAAATTAAATTTTGGATTATACAAAATTGAGAAATCATTGTAGTTTACGATTTATATGTGGACTACCACAGGACACATTCCTTGAGTTGTTTTTATTATTTCAAATAGTAAAGTATTGGCGTAACTTGAGGAACGTAATGTCACAATAATGTGCGTAGCTTGTATTAATTTTATAACGACAGATTTAGAAGAAATATTTAGAATTAAAAAATGTTATATTTTCAGTTATGTATTAGTGTCAGTGTAGCCAGCCAACTTTAACGGGTTTCTTAAATATCAGTTGTGTAAAAATATTTTAACAATAGTTATATACAACTAATGTTTACTGTATTGATCGTACTGATTTTCTTTACTTTAGGGATCAATTTCTTTGGGACAATGGTGTAATCAATTTTTAATAATTAAATTTGTGTAAATTATATTTTAGATTATACAAAATTGAGAAATCATTGTAGTTTACGATTTATATCTGGACTACCACAGGGTATATTCCTTGAGTTGTTCTATTATTTCAAATAGTAACGTTATATTCTCAATTATTTATCTGTGTAATTAGTGTCTATATTGCATATCTTTTATTGGTATGTGTCGTATTGTTTGAATGATGATGTAAGCCAATCTTTCCTGTAGGAAAATAGGCGAAAGTGAACGTTACCGTATCCATACAGAATACTGTAGCAGCACATGTGCGTCGACATGAGTGGGGCCCGCAATGCGCCCTGTATAATCCTCACATTACGTCCAGATATTGTTTGTTGTACCGGGCCTTTGTCTTCGAGCTTGATCCCTCCTCTCTCTCCCCTATTTTGTGTGTTGTCTGCGTCAATACAGATACAGATTCGCGGCTGAACGGATTACACGGAGTACACGTGTCCTCTTTTTTACCCTTTTCAGGGAACTTCCATCAGGGCTTAATGAGCTCTGCGGTGCCGCCTAAACCAGCGAGGGTGAACATGTGAGGGTGAACATATGTACGTACCAAGCACAACCAACCACACAATCCTGTTTCAGGGGGAAGGAGTAAAGGGAATGAAAAAGGATAATAAATTTGTATGAGCTTAAGAATAAGCTTCTAGTCATAACATTATCAAAACAAAGTCTGCTGTAAAGTTGTTATTGGATTTTGTACAGAAATTCGTCCCTACAGTCCAATACAATTTTAGAGGTCAGTTTTATCACGTGATCACTCTTTGGGTGTGTGACAAATGTCTTTAGAGGCACGCTCAAGGTCAAGGTAATTTGTAATGTTCTTTTTGAGAAGAGGCCGGTTTTCTTTTTAATCCTATTTTGCATGTGTCCTCATGGATCACTGACTTGTGCGAGGATCTTAATCACACAGACTAAAGGAGGGAGTCGTTACGGTACAAGGTTGTCAGTAATGATAAAAAGTGCTTTGGCCACGGGCAGGGTTTAAACCTGCGCTATCTCAACAGTATTTAAAGTTCAACGCCTTGGCCATCGAGTCTCTCGCGTGACAATAGGAATTAAACGTAAACCAAAGTGTGCAACAGTGGTATCAATCCTTCCATTTTATCTCTCTACGCCATTTCTCCTTATGTCATTCCTTTTGTCTTGCTGTCGTTGTTTAAAAGTTCATTCCGTGTGTAAATGTACGAACACAAGATCTGATCTGGAGGCCGAGGACTGATGAACAACCTGGAGCCGATGGCTCACAGGTCTCGCCGACATTGTGTTGCTAATGGCTCACTGGCGGCAGAGACAGTGCAGTTAAAGTTTTATTGGCCTGTAAAACGATTTAATTAATTGTCCCCGCCGTGTTGAGAGTAGGCAGGCGCGGTCTCGTAGGCCGTGACCTGTGATTCGTGATCACCGTCGTATTCGTGATCACCGCCGTATTCGGCCACACGTTCACGAGTGGTTGACGAACAGTTCGACAAGGAAACTTGACGTATAAATCCGAGTTAAACATCTAAGAACAAAGTTTACCCTTCTACTGCCAATATCACGAATGCAATATTATAGTCTACGACCACAGATGTCAGGTGATATGAAAAGGGAAATATTCCGTATTCACTGGTGAAATGTTATCTTACCGATTTAAAGGAGTGAAATATTATCGTACCGATTTCAGGAGTGAAATATTATCTTACCGATTTCAGGAGTGAAATATTTATTATCGTACCACTGATTTCAGAAGTGAAATATTATCTTGCCGCTTATTTGAGAAGTAAAGTATTTCAGAAGTGAAATCGTATCTGGTTATTTATTTCAGAAGTGAAATCGTATCTGGTCATTATTTCAGAAGCGATCTGGTCATTATTTCAGAAGTGAAATCGTATCTGGTCATTTATTTCAGAAGCGAAATCGTATCTGGTCATTTATTTCAGAAGTGAAATCGTATCTGGTTATTTATTTCAGAAGCGAAATCGCATCTGGTCATTATTTCAGAAGTGAAATCGTATCTGGTCATTATTTCAGAAGCGATCTGGTCATTATTTCAGAAGTGAAATCGTATCTGGTCATTTATTTCAGAAGCGAAATCGCATCTGGTCATTATTTCAGAAGCGATCTGGTCATTATTTCAGAAGTGAAATCGTATCTGGTCATTTATTTCAGAAGCGAAATCGTATCTGGTCATTTATTTCAGAAGTGAAATCGTATCTGGTTATTTATTTCAGAAGTGAAATCGTATCTGGTCATTATTTCAGAAGCGATCTGGTCATTATTTCAGAAGTGAAATCGTATCTGGTCATTTATTTCAGAAGCGAAATCGCATCTGGTCATTATTTCAGAAGTGAAATCGTATCTGGTCATTATTTCAGAAGCGAAATCGATCTGGTCATTATTTCAGAAGTGAAATCGTATCTGGTCATTTATTTCAGAAGCGTATCTGGTCATTTATTTCAGAAGCGAATCGTATCGTATCTGGTCATTTATTTCAGAAGTGAAATCGTATCTGGTTATTTATTTCAGAAGCGAAATCGCATCTGGTCATTATTTCAGAAGTGAAATCGTATCTGGTCATTATTTCAGAAGTGAAATCGTATCTGGTTATTTATTTCAGAAGCGAAATCGCATCTGGTCATTATTTCAGAAGTGAAATCGTATCTGGTCATTATTTCAGAAGCGATCTGGTCATTATTTCAGAAGTGAAATCGTATCTGGTCATTTATTTCAGAAGCGAAATCGTATCTGGTCATTTATTTCAGAAGCGAAATCGTATCTGGTCATTTATTTCAGAAGTGAAATCGTATCTGGTTATTTATTTCAGAAGCGAAATCGCATCTGGTCATTATTTCAGAAGTGAAATCGTATCTGGTCATTATTTCAGAAGTGAAATCTTATTTGGTTATTTATTTTAGAAGTGAATAGTCGTCTCCACCGATTTTAACATGATTATTAATTCAAGAAATGAATTAACAACAGGAAAAATTATAATTAAAACTCAGTAAGTAATAAAACACAATTGCTACAAAATATGTACAAATTAATCGTCCTTGTAGTTGTTATTAATAGTGGAATGCCGGAGTTAAGTTCCGATCAATTATTTTACTGCTATCTCGAACTGCTGCATTGACTCAGCAGCTAATTACAGCGCTAAAGATTCCGGACTTTAACGAAGTTATCACGGAATAGTATCGGTATGACGTCATGGAAGGGTTTCTCTATGCTGAGGTCCGCTGTCGAAGGCCGGGAAGGATCGGTGGCGTGGGCGCCCCAGGAATGGAGAAGATGACGTCAGCCCTCGGAAAGACAGTCGGGCGGTCGTTCATTCCAAACAGAAATATGCTGCCCAAAGGTTGATGGGAAATTATTTAAAAAAATCCATCTCTTATTTCCTTCTGAAAATCTTTGCCAAGTTTCCAAGTAGAGCTATTAGCTAAAGTGCATTTTACTTTTAAATTAGTTGCGGTTTCGACGCTTAGCTTTAAAGTTCAGTTTGATTCCCTGCAGACTGACAAGTTAGTTCGTTATTAGCCTTCTGTTAGAATTACTCTTCTTTTACGTATTCGGACATTCCCTACGTGTAGGCTACTGATCACCTGTTGTTGAATCTGAATCCCTTTTAGTAATCCTAAGAAAGAAATAGTTTGCTGGGGCGTATCCCGGGATTACATTTTCTCAACTTTTTTAGTTTTAAATAATTTTGGAATTACGTATCACCACCAAAATCGCGAAACCGAAGAGAGTCTTCAAAACATTTATGCTGTGAGTTCTAAGAAAACAAATTAGGTCAAGATATTGAGGCTGTCAGAGAATTATCGCAGGCTAAGAATTTATACCAGTTTTATCAGTAATTTACATTCTGGTTACTACCATTCTTATTTAAATAAATAGTTTATTCAATTAGAATGCACGTTTAGTTATACAGTAATCCATTTTTCTAAACAAAGTTTATATATTTATAGATTTATTTATCGTAAAGGAAATGAGCGTAATATTATTTACTAAATTAACGGCTACCTTTAAACAACTCCTGCAGTGTTTGTCTGTTCATAAAATTGATTATTTTGTAACTCTTTTATACGCAGGAGGAGTTTAAACTTTAACAGTTTGTTATAAGCGTTGTTTCCTGCAAAAAATGTGTAAATGAAAATAGAAAGGTGTGGTTAGTAAATATTTTGCAATGTTGATTAGTGAAGTTTTTTGATGAGGTTTCAGCGAACTTATAATGCTATCGTGTTTTCCTTTGTGTTGTTGTTATAATTATTATTTCTATTCTGTACATAATTAAGAACATTTTTTAATTAAACACTGTATTAAACTATAGAGTTGTATAATAATTCAAAATGATATATAATAGCCGATTAACGAACTGCTACTACCATTATGCCTGTTTATGAGGTGGACCAGGTGCTGTACAAACATTGCAATCCTCATCACTCTCTACGTCTCACCTCAGACAAAGGACTAGATAGGCTTGTTTTCCTGCGAGGTTTTCGTTTGTTTGTGTCGCTGTCCAGACCCGGTATCCCACTAATTAACCCCAGTTTACAGACCCGTTGTGTCCGCAGTGATTGAAAGTGAGCGCGATCAACGCAAGGTCTGCGCGCGCCGCTGTAACCTGACGACGGCAGCAGCACTAGTAGCGAAAGTCCGACATTGTGCGGTTAATTATTGTTGGTTAACGGCCTGGAAGCGACGTTTCGACATCAGACCTTTGCACAAGAGACTGCCGCTGCCGCGCTGTCCGCGACACAGGGAGGGAAATTCAAACCTTAGTGTCACTGAGACGGGGTAATTGGCAATGGATGAAGTTGAAGGGGGAGCAAGAAGAAGGGTATTGGTGGAGGAGGTAAGAATTAGTTCCTAAACAATTTTCCCTCAGCAGATTTTTTTATCCAAAGAAAATTTAAAACGTCAATAGACATTTGTTTTGTTAAAAATGTTACTTTCAGTGAATGAAATATGATTTTTCTGGACATTTGCCATCGTTCAGTGAAACAAGAAATCAGTAACACTACGTTTCGAGATCTGCAATCTGATCTCTTCTTCAGGTAAATAACTAACCTAATACACAATTATTACAAACTAGGTTAAAATAAAAAAAATTATACCAAAGCGTTGTGGCACGCCTAAGTCAGGAATCACAACCACCATGTTGTGTGTCAACTTCACTAACTATAAAAACATGCACTTAATAAAAAAAAAACTATACACAACACTAATCATTAAAACTGAATTACAGAATACAGGTCACAATACGTCTGCATTCGTCTACCAACCACCCACGACTGACCAAAGGCTTTCAGTGTTATAAAATGTGTTCTTACTTCATATAAGTGAATAATTCTATTTGACTTCTTTTCGCATAAGTTTAAAACACACATATAATTTGCCATCGTTTAGTGATAAAATAATCAGTAAAACTACGTTTCGAGATCTGCAATCTAATTTCTTCTTCAGGTAAATATCTACCCTAACACATGTTACTGATTTTTTGTTTCACTAAACGGTGGCAAATGCCCGAAAAAATCCTGTTTCCTTCACAATCCTTTCATCGTCAAAAACAAACTTTAAACAAAGAACATATAATTTGTTGTTGCACGCGTATTTTACGTTTATGCTTTCGAAATTTCCAGTATGATTATAGAACGTTATGGTAATTTTCCTAGAAAATGAGTCTGCATGGGTTGGGTCTGAGAGCGCAAGCTTGATTTGATAATATTATGACCAATTAACTTTTTAACGTAGAGAAATAAAAATTGTAAATTGGGATTAACAGAAACTAGTAGTAAATAAAATTGAAGGCGTTTTATAAGCGTATTTTGAACCTTAATACTGAAATACGTTGATGAGCTTCAAGTGTAAACATTCATCAATACCTTCATATTAGTTTAATTTTTGTTCTGTGTTGTAGACAGATAAATTATCAGGAGATGGGATGACGTTTGAGGTTCCAAACCCTTACTACCGAAAGTAACCTTCACAGTCATTTGACCGTGCTGACAGTGGCGCTTACACTTGTACGTCATCCCCCACCCCCGTACTGGAGCCACGCTATACGACCTCAACCTCACTGTTTAGCGGCACCCGTACAAATACACCCCAACACACTTGAGCTACAGTTACCCGTATTATACAGCTATTTGGCCCCATTTCACCCCTCGGCGGCTCGCTTTACCCGGACACAGAGGGCTGTGACGCACGGTTCTCGGTAGTGGCCGGCGGGGAAGTGATCGAACAGGTTTCGTATTACTAGGGTTTGTCGATAACTCGATCTGTAATATTCGATTCGCGTGTTTAAATGGAATACTTGCCGGGCCTGCACAGTTTGTGGACTCAGTTGTTTAATGTATTGATTTGGATTCTCGTAGTTTTACACTGAGAAATGTTTAGGGAATATAAAAAGCATATGCGATGAACGTAATAGAATTCAGTACGCCTTATGATTTTGTTGAACAAATTTCAAAAATGTTAACCAAGCACTCTCGTTCACCATATTCAGTTCAATCGGTATACAATTTTAATGGGTTCTGAGGGGTTTTATAATTCCAAGACGATTATACTGAATAAATTAAAATTAAATTCTAACACTATGAGAATACGAAGGTTGAAGTTAGTTTTTGACGATGGAAGAATTGTGAAGGTAACAACATTTTCGGACGTGTCCCATCGTTCAGTGACACAAGAAATCAGTATCACTACGTTTCGAGATCTGCAATCCGATCTCTTCCTCTCGGTGAATAGCTAGAATATACCTCATATTAGGTGGATATCAGTTTTAGAGAACATGTTATCTTCTAGAATGTTTTCTATTTACCATATTGTTAAAGACTGGCCTGCCAAAACTATAGCCAAGTTTAACTAATTTGTTAACTCTTCAATTTTGAGTCAGTCCTCCTGTATTCTTTTGAGGACGTAAGTTCGATCTAGAAGGCTAGAGCTTTCATCTTGGGTCCAATAAACTACGAACACCACCTGTATGTTACTGCATTGTCATTCCTCTATAACACTGACTCACTTGTCAATGAGGCAATCATGTATCGGTTTATGCGAAGAGATGTATGTAGAACACCACAGAAATATCGCTGAATGGCTCCGACTGTATGTTACTGCATTGTCATTCCTCTATAACACTGACTCACTTGTCAATGAGGCAATCATGTATCGGTTTATGCGAAGAGATGTATGTAGAACACCACAGAAATATCGCTGAATGGCTCCGACTGTATGTTACTGCATTGTCATTCCTCTATAACACTGACTCACTTGTCAATGAGGCAATCATGTATCGGTTTATGCGAAGAGATGTATGTAGAACACCACAGAAATATCGCTGAATGGCTCCGACTGTATGTTACTGCATTGTCATTCCTCTATAACACTGACTCACTTGTCAATGAGGCAATCATGTATCGGTTTATGCGAAGAGATGTATGTAGAACACCACAGAAATATCGCTGAATGGCTCCGACTGTATGTTACTGCATTGTCATTCCTCTATAACACTGACTCACTTGTCAATGAGGCAATCATGTTCGGTTTATGCGAAGAGATGCATGTAGAACACCACAGAAATATCGCTGAATGGCTCCGACTGTATGTTACTGCATTGTCATTCCTCTATAACACTGACTCACTTGTCAATGAGGCCATCATGTTCGGTTTATGCGAAGAGATGCATGTAGAACACCACAGACCCTACCGAATTCCCAGAACAATATGACCCAGTTGTATCTACAGAGAGATCTAGACTAATTTGACTGCAGTTGATCGTTGTCATTCCGGGGTCATTCAAGTGTGAAATATGACGGTCATAAAAAAATCCCGCCCGCCTCAAAGCTGCTTGCCTGCCAACACGTGGAGATCTGCCGCCGCTATACAGCTCTACCTTATGAGTTTAAGTACTTATTTCTTGTTGTGGCATTCTGAAAAAATTGTTGCAGATACAATTGGCGGTACAGTTTTCCAACTGCACGTTTATTTACATCAACTTGGATCGAAAAAGTAAACTTTGTGCTGTAAAGATGTTCATAGTTATCTTTGACGAGTATATTGTTTTTATTGTCGTAATGTCCTTTGTTATCTATTTATGTTAAAATTTAATAGGACGTGTTGAATTTGAATTCGTTTGTATGCCTGGTGCTATTAATATCCTGTCCTATTTTTTATTTTTATTTAATTAATTGTTGTTATTAATTATTTTCCTATTATTATTACTGGCCTAATCAGTAAATGGACAGCCGTATAATATTTATGAAGATAACATGATGTTTAAGTGGGTGTTATATCACCATTTCTTTTTGCTTCACTTGGGGCAAATGTTCAATACAAAAGTTGTATGCATTTTGCTGGAAATTTTTCGTGTTTCATTTTTACTATAGTCTACTATTAAAACTATATTTGCCGTTTTAAAATGTAAAAAATACTAGTATAAAGGTTTTCTCGGTATTCCTTTTCTTTGTGACATTTTGAGATATTACGTTGTAATTTCAAATTAAACGTTCCAAAAAAATGGTCTGATTTATTTTGACCACAGTTTAGCTGTGTCGAATCCGTAATTAGAGTCCGAAATTAAGTAATTGCCTGAAGAACAAATATTTCATGTTATGAACGTTTATAGAACAGTTTAACAATAAACGATTGCGCTACGTCACTAGTTTGCAAAGTTAGCAAGTTGTCAATACTGTCTGTTAGCCGCTGAGCACTCTAGGCGAGGCGGTGCTCAAGTCGTTGCCGGTAACGATATGTAGTTGTCAGTCGTGCGGGTTCTAGTGCTCGCTGCTCAGTTTTGGAGTGCTTCAGCTCGGTGAGTGTTCGCACTCCAAGTCATGAGCGGCGGTCTGTCTATACACACTCAGGTACACCCGCATGGTTATGTGCGGCCCTCGGCGTTCTCACGGTACAGGTACAGTGTGTGTGTTTGAGACACCTTCGGTACTGCAGTCTACATAAACTGTTATGTTATTAATAACTGGTAATAGTTAAGTGAATTGTAATACGATATTTAACCTCTAGATTTCGATGCTGAAGGAATTGCAATAACGCGAAAACCCTGGTGCTACCATGTTATGGAGGAATAACAAGGACCAGTTAACAGAATGCGCTAGAGTTGCGCTTTGTCTCTGCGGTGGTACAGACCGAACAATGTTGCGTAGAACGTGGTCAGCGCATGCGCACAAGCCACCCTTTCAAAATCAAAATCTTTTTTATTCTAGCGATAATATGTATATTGTATGGGCAAACGTCAATAAGGGTTTTCTAATATTTCTGACATTCATACATACAATTTTATAATCACGCCCCTTTTATTCATCGCCAATACAATCCACTTGGTACGGTATAGTCAAGTCTTCTAATTGGGCAGTCTCTCAGTCGAATGCAAAAAACTCACTTACATTATGGAATGCTTAACACACCAAGAAGGCGATTCTTTAACGTCTTAGGCGTTGGATCAACTTTGATTGAATTGGGCAGTCTCTTGAGGAAATGAACATCAGCCTTGCGAGGGTAGGCGTTCATAAACCACCGTTCTGTGTCTCCCAGTTCGGTAGTTTGCTCTGCCCCGTCTCGGCCTCTGGTTAAGGTACATTTACTAGTACAAAACCAGGTTGTTTCCAAAATTTCAAGAGAAGCACGGCAAACAGTCCCGTCCTTCTCCAATCTAAACGAAAAGTATTGCTGTACGGGTGGGGGCGGCTGGTGTTGTTAGTGACTTGCGGATTTTGGAGTGGTCTGTAGCCATGGAGGGGTGTGCTATTTCCGAGAATTCGGGGACCTTGTCGTCCTCCCCATGCCGCGCATCTTGTTGAATGGTTCGGTCTGTACCTGGTATGTGCATAAAAGAATTATGAATAATACAACATTATCAATTTGCCGTACCCCTATAATGTCCATTTCGATTTCTTCAAAGCCATCTTCAATTACAGTACGTTCAAGTGTACTGTACCTTAGGCAGTAGTACCAACATAAATATACTTTTATAATTTCCGCATCTTAAAAACAGTAGTTTCCTTTCCATTTATAGGTGACGGGGACTGAGAATATACCACTCGTGTTTCATAGTCATGCCGTAAAACCGACAATGTGCTACGGTTGCGGCGACTCACATTCTCACAGTTTTATAATCAACTTCACAGTCGGTCGGAGTTCAGATCCAGGCAAAAAGCCCGGCCTGGCGGTGAAATTTGAAATCCCGCATAATCGCGGAGTTGCGTGGTGTCCGCAGCCTGTGACGGACGGGTCAGACCCTGCCCGTGTCCGATCGTCTGATTGATGCCTTTCACTTGATTGTATTCCAACAAAGCGCGTTTTAAGGCGGAACGCTTATTTGCTGCTGAATTAACCTCTTGTAGGGCTCGACACTTCCTCGTGCGCGAGGACTGCTCCTTGGATTTCTAACGATAACAGACTTCCCTTCAGTTCCTATGTGAAGATGAGCCCCCTTTGTGTTTTGTCACACGTGCAGAACTGTCACAAAGTAGGAGAACTTGAGTAAAGCTTGTAATATAGAATATTGCTCACAGCACATAACGTAAACACCACTTTTTTACTATCGCCAGCTGTGCTCAAGAGCACACCTAACTTGCATTTATTAGCAGTACATTAGTAACCTTTTTTCAAGTCAAGTAGTTTATTGTGAAAACATGGTAACATGCATAGCAAACGTCTAGAAATAGACATAAAAATAGGTTTTTTTCATTTATAGCCTACCACAATATCCATTCTTACATACAGTTTTTGCATTCTTTCAGTCCCATTCACGTCGGGGTCAGTCTTGTAAATGATCGGTCTCCCAGATGTGTGCCATAAATTCGCCGACATTATAAAATGCCTCTGACGCTAAAAATCGTTTGAGGCGAATTTTTAACGCTTTGGGCGTTGGGGCACCTTTGATGCTATATACGCATTTTTGATGATGAAGTCTTTTTCAATCAGTTTTGAAACCTAACGTATTGTTTATTAGTGGTTTTTCATTCCACGTGCAAAGACATATTGTGATTTAGTTGAAAACAGAACAGAATTTTGTGAGATAAGGAACTGTGAGTTTTTCTTGTGAAGTTGTTAATACACATAATTTTTTGCCATTATCAAAACAAAAACTGAGTAGTAAATCTTGTCACATAAATTAATTATAATCGAGTGGTTTGTGGTAAAACGCGTTTAAACGTGTCGCAACCATCAAGTTTCTGGTCACGTGGTCCCGGTTTAGATTTATGGAACGGAGCGGGCGAACAAGGAAATGGCTCGTCTGGCGACACAATTGACGGGGACTGGTCCGCGAGCTCGAATTACATAACGAGTGGACACCATAAGTGGCCTGCACGTAGTGGACGTTTCGCGCAAGTGCCACCCCCGTCATCAGGCGCGCTCTAATGTCCGGTTGGCGGCGAGCGCGGCGGGAATGTCGGCCCGGAAATCAGTTCGTGAGCCCCGGATTATTCGGGACCGGCCCACAGCTCTTTCTGCCTCGTAAATCGCGTCATTTATCACGATTATGGTTTTGTGGTGGCTCCTCGCTATTGGGGTGGTCACTATTAATTAATCATATGAAAGTTGTTTTAGTTTTTACACCTGATCGTCCGCTGAATGCAGGCCCAGTTCATCCGGTTTTCGATTATCCGGCTGTTCTTGTTATCCGGCTTGGTCAATTAACATTTATGACGTAAATATTGTAGGAAAAGCGAACTTGTTCTTTTATAATGCACTTGGAGTATCTTTTTGCCTTTGATGTAAATTTAGATTTATTTATCTCTTTCTAGTTGGGACTTTTTATCTATACGCAGGTCCGTAACTACGATCAGTTTATGTTCGTGTACATCTCAAAATAATTCAATAATCCATCCAGTGTAAGAATGCAGCCGAAGATGAAATCTCCTTGGTTCGGTTTCCACTTAAAACTGCACAAATTTGCTATCGTTGTTTCAATGATATTTTAATTATACTACCTAAGTAACAGTCAGTTATGACCTTATTTACCCGTAATTGGCACTCGCCCTTAATATATATTCGCCTTGAAGTGTGATAGTATCCTAATTTATTGGTATCCGACCCAAGTGCCGGATAAACATTAAGTCGGATAATCGAGGTTCTTCTAATTAATGGAAATGGCGACTTAATGTGTCTGCAGAATTAATCTTACTTAGCCTTCTTGAGCTGTCGTCGCCGTGACGTACAATATAAACCCCTGTCACCTCTTTGGCACCATGATTGATACCCGGGTTCTTGGCAAAGTTTTGCTCACCCAATAAGACATCGCGGTCGGGAGCTTCAAAGATGAGATAATCTATTTAAGTTACCCCTCATCCCGCCTCTCTCGCCACTTCGCACCCCCACCCCGTCCTCCTGCTGTCTCTGTTCTGATCCACTTTTCTGACTCAACCTCTCAATCATTTATTGACTTTGCTGTTGGATGACGTTTTAGCGGGTTTTTGTTTTTGATAATACTGTAATACTAAGTAGTATCAAGAATTTAAGTTCTTACTGAGGGAATTTGTCGTTATTTATTATCTAGTTATACTTCTATTTGAGTAAGAGGACGATCACTTTATTTAGCCTTTGAGCGTTAACGCAGGAATTAGTGTACGTAATATGAAACATTTCGCAGTTTTGTACTGTTTGTCTCAAGCGAGGTCAGTAGTATCTGTATATTTATTTAAGATTATGAAAACATAATTTTTGTTATTTTCCTCCGAAAAAATGCCGTTTCTTATATGAACTTTTAAAGTTTGAGTGTATTTTGAATGTATTGAACCACGTCTCACAAAAAAATGATGTCATTATTGAATATCGACTTTGTGACTATGTTATGTGATTGTATCCTCATTTATTAGTATACGACCCAACTGCCGCCGGATTGACATTAAGCCGGATAATCGAGGTTCTTCTCATTAATGGAAATGGCGACTTAATGTGTCTGCAAAGATATAAGATGATATCCTCAGCACATTCAGTATTATGCTACAGCTCCCCCAACACTTCCATGATACTGGAAGACAGACCGGACAGTGGCAGTTGTAGCACTCCTCCCCAGGACGTTGCCCTTGCCGCCACGGGTCGACTCAAAGAGCCGCGGTAGACGTGTTTTTGCCGGCCGGTTCCTGGAAGCACATCACAATTACAAGTACTCGACCTCGACAGACGGGTTATACAATAAGTACCGAGTATGTACGGAGCATGTGCGGTGCAGTTCTCGGGAACAGTATGCGTGTCAGGTCGGCCTCATCTTGCGCGCACAGTTCAACACCTTTTTGGGTCTCTTA
The DNA here is from genome assembly GCF_021130785.1 of Homalodisca vitripennis. Classification (NCBI taxonomy): domain Eukaryota; kingdom Metazoa; phylum Arthropoda; class Insecta; order Hemiptera; family Cicadellidae; genus Homalodisca; species Homalodisca vitripennis. Next base: position 199,811,896 of record NC_060208.1, read on the forward strand.
TCAGCAGGGGGGGGGCGTGTGTCCGTATTAACCTCGAGCTGTGTGGGTGTGTCGGCGTCCTTTGTCGCCTCAGTCTGTAAATCGCGCAGTACAAGCTGTCTCTGCAGCGATCTCCTAAATATCAGCCTGGTAACTAACAGTCTTGGACTCAAAACTTCGGAGAAGAATGTTATTATAACATATACACCTTGGTTTTACACGGCTTTCGGGTTAGATTGGCATTATAACGTGCACTGCTTAGTGTACACTTGGATTTCAGGTTAGACTGACATTATAACATGTAAAGGATTGGTGTACACTTGGATTTCGCATTAGACTGACATTATAACATGTACAGCTTGGTGCACACTTGGATTTCGGATTAGACTGACATTATAACATGTACAGCTTGGTGTACACACTTGGATTTCGGGTTAGACTGACATTATAACATGTACAGCTTGGTGCACACTTGGATTTCGGGTTAGACTGACATCATAACATTTAAGGGTTGGAGTACACTTGGATTTCGGGTTAGACTGACATTATAACGCATAAGGCTTGGTGTACACTTGGATTTCTCGTTAAATTTACATTATAACATATAATGCTTGGTGTACTTTCGGATTGTTTTAGATAATGTCTTTCCAATCTTCATGTAGCTCAGAAGTACGGTTCATGAGAGTCACCTGAACTTATAAATGAAACGACGGACACAACTGAACGTTGTACCGATATTGCAGACTGTTCGCTGTACAGCCTGAGTTGCCAGCGCACACCGCTCACACCTAGGGCCCCCCGTAATGCCAGGGCCCGTATCTCCACCGGCATCACACTGACCCGGGAGGGCCGGTGTCGTGCCGCTCGCAGATGTAAATGAAGTCGATATTTCGCACCCCGCGTTGGGAAATGTGCAAATGATTTCCACCTCCTGCCGAATCTGCATAATAGATCGTTTCGTCATCTTCTGATTCGTTACGTGCACCATTCGATACCCCACTCCCCACCCTCCTCGACGTCCTTTTTAAATGTTCTAATTCGTGCGGGTTTCTTAGAGTGTACTCTAAGACATATTCATTATGACAGCTTCAAGAAATGTTATTTGTTACAAGATACGTGCTGGACTCGAGGGATGTTTATGTCGTTGAAGGTTGTGATGCATCCTGCAGTGATGATTATTGCAGTGGGACTGACCAGCTTGTCCGGGAAATAGAAGTTCTTTGGAATTGTATGCAAACAATTATCAGTTTCTATTTCAGTAGTTAATGTTGTTTAGATCACTTGTTGGGTGGAGATTACGGCATTTGGTCGTTTTCTCAACGTACGTGTGTATACAGTATTATATATTTCATTTATTGTACACGTTTAACAATTTTGTCCTAGTAGTCACCTGGGATCGTTATCTGAATCTTGGCTTTCAAACTTCCAGGATATTCTCAATATAATATTTTTTTAACGAAGAAATGTAAATTAGTTTTTTGTTTATAAATATGGAAGAATGAAATCGAGTTTGTTTTCATTACATCAACACGAGATAACTCGTAGTAATATTGTATATCAGGTAACTGCTTGCGACGATATATCGGTCTTGTGCTTATAACGGTAAGTAAATAAATACGCAAGTACTACTTCTGGAACGGGAGGAGGTCAAAGTGGCAAACTTCGACGATAGAACCATCAGTTCAGAGAGTATATAGAAATCATGAAATAAAATGTACATCATAACACGATATTGTAGCGACATGATAGTAACGGTTGGTCACACACACACACACACACTTAACGCACTTGCACCTATCTATGATTCTCTTGTTCTATTAGAGAGTAGAAATCGCATCTGAATAGATTAATCTAAAAACAACACATTTTTGAAGTAAGTGTTTTTAAAACTCGACTGCGAGTTTGGACATGGATATTCTGGGTATTATACAAATTAATTATAACTGTATTTTCACTTCAGAATTACGCAGGTTTTTGAACCGTAAACTTTGCATTTACGACTTGTTCGGCAGTGTTTTTTATGTGACCACACCGACTTGGTGTGACTGTGATTATAAGCAGTGGGATATTCCCATGGAAGACGGTGGGTATGATAGAATCCTAATGCAATCTTGTATTTACACGGGAAAGGTGCAGCCATTGTGTAGCGCTAGTGTGAGAACACAGACGGCTATAAACACAGGCCGTGCTGGTGAGGCCTATCTCACGGACTTGCAGATATCTGGCAGCCGCAGTCCGGTGGAATTAACCCGTGAATAGACAGGGCGTGTGATGCGAACCTAATTTGCCACCTCCTATTGTCGGGGAGCACCGCCCGCTCTACAATAGAATATCATTGAATATCGCGTGTTGGCATGGATTTACGAGCTTTCAAAGATAGAGAAGACCAAGTAGATTTTGGCGTGTCGGTTCTGCGGCCCCGAGGACCTGAAGATTACATTACGCGCGGTGTAGCGGGTAAGACGGTTAGATAACCAGGTCAAGCAACGTCGAGCGTGGCTGCTGCTTGGATGGGTGACCGCTGAGCGATCCTGTCCTTGCAAGCAGCCCTCTGCCCGGCCGTTAGTCGTAGTTCGGAAGTCACCTTTAAGCCGTTGGTCCCCAGGTTAAGTGTTGAAGAGGGCTTCTTAGCCCTAACTTCGCCTGATAAAATAAGACATCTTTACTTCATTACGCTACTCCTCCGTGATTACAGACCGCTCCAAAACCTAGAAGCAGCTGACAAACAAGTCGCCCCCGATCAGCTGTCGTACACCTCCCCCAGCCCTTATGGTCGGGGTTGCCCTGTCAATCATAGAGAGTACGTATTCGCACTGGTCTGCTATGTTAATTCTGTTAATTTTATTGCATCAATCTCCTATAAAAATGTGTCTAAATGGGATGTAACTATGTACATGTCTGTAAATAAATAAATTCCTTGCCTTAAAATGTAAATGGCCGTATTAAAATTGATACAACTATTGAGCCGTATTTACACTGATTTTCTTATTTTTCATGGATATACTATATTTCTTAAAATTAAGTAGATACATTACAAAATTAAAAAAAAATAGTTTATTGTGGTTAGTGATTCAGTTATTACTTGCTCTTTGACATAATGTTCATTTGTTTCTGTAATATTATGCATTGAGGTTAAATCTAAGAGAGGACTTTGTACTCCTAATTTAGCCTCCAATAAAGCCAAGTTTCGTTTTGTACATTTTTCATTTTTATATACTCTATGGTTGATGAAGTGAAGGGGTTGGAACGACCAGTGAGGAAAGGGATCGTAATCTTGCTTGGGCCACGGTTCTCAGAGTTAAATAAAATTTATAGCAAAAAACAATAATATCCGTATTGGATTTTCGCAAGTACAGTTCCTATGACATTGAGGTTCTGAAAATGACAAGTTCTTGGAAATTACCAAAGAAAAATAAACTGTTGAATTCATTGGCCACCAAGTTGCCAGAACATATAACATGGATTAGAGTTAACGTGGACTTGATAAAATACTGCACACCTCTAATTGTATGTACCCTCCTTGCTCCATGCTACACGGAGTGAAGCAGAAAATATCGATAAAGAGGTCGTCTTTAGGAGAAGCTTAATTGGTCACCGGAAACCCCAGCAGTGATGCCAACGTACTCGACCGGTCGCCAAAGTCAACGCTCCCTGCCAACTGTATCGCAGAAAAAGATGGCAGGCGGAGATAGTTCGCCGCCTCGCTGGCCAACTGTGACCGGTGAGAAGAGCGGTGAGTAGAGCGGGCAGCGGGCGTGGGACCCCGTGGCGGTAAAGTGTTTGATTTAGGTAGTGGAGTCAACATGGCGGCCGACAGGTAGTGTTGGGCCGTGCCCTGACCGGTTATAGTGGACGGGCACTAGGCAGCAGCGCTTTCCTTCCACTCATTCACTCCCGCATTCGTCCATCAATGGGATCAACGTATACAGGGCGTTCATTTGAATACTTCAAACACGTATTAAAAGACTTATAGCCCAAGTATCAAAATTCTGTAAATGGGAGTGTATAGTACTAATTGGGGAAACAAAATAAAAACATTTTTAAATGGGGATGCTCACCCCTATGCCCCCTCACTGAATACTGTTGTAAATCCTTTGTGAACTTCAAATCAAATGTTCAAATTGGTAGCCATTGTTGTTCAAGCAAAAATAACCTATTTTCAAATTCTTTCCTAACCTTTCTAAAAGTTCAGAAGTGATCCTGTTTTTCAAGTCTACGACAATACAGCATTTTTGTGAGCTTCAATTTGAGATGTCACAAGGTATTAGTTGCCATTTCAAAATTTTGACTTTGAGTACGGGGGACATGGGGGTGAGCACCCCCATCTCGAAAATAATTTTCGTTTGTTCCCCCAATTAGCAACTATACACTCCCGTTTACAGAATTTTGATACTTAGGCTATAAGTCTTTTAATACGAGTTTGAAGTTTTCAAATGAACACCCTGTAGAGACTCAAGTCTGACTCTTCCGAAGAGACCTCCAGTCAATACACATTGTTCTATATTCTTTTGGTAATATCCCAAAAGCACTATGGCTCGAATCTGAGAAACCAAGAAAGGACTCCAGAACTTGTACTACGCCATTGATAAATATCCAGTGATTTATTCACATCTGTCCAGATGCCGCGGTGATTATATATGGACCCTCGCCGACCGAGGCACTTTGGCACGCTCATTCACGGCCTCAACGGTCGGACTACTTTCCATTCATCAACTGGTTTTTCCGAAGTGCATTGATTAATTTGGTCAATTCAGTTAATTTTACTATATGTCTAATTGTCCAAATAATGAAATCGAATCCAAATACGACGTTCTGTTCAGGACAGAGTAAAGGTGTCTTCAAAACATATTTATTTATTCTTCCAACGGAATTACACCAGTAGTACAATTAAATAAGTTAAAAGAGAGTATTAACGATTAATAACACTAATAATATTTACTTATATAATTAAATAACAGTGTTAACAATAAATAATCAACAAAAAATTGAATAAGCAAGAAATATAATAAGTTAGTTAAAAAACAATCAACAAAAAGATTAAAAAGGCGAAAACAATAATAGATAGTTAAATATCAAAACGAGCAACAGTAATACATTTGTGATGTGTGATAAGAAACAAATAACACCAAAGTGATAAAAAAATGGACAAATAACATGCAAAAATAAGAGTATTTAACCAGAAACATGCAAGAAAATATAAATAGTCAGATATATGCGTATACATAAAAAGTAATCACCTTGTCATATTCGTACTTTGTCTGTAAATGTCGTAAACAGTAATAAACATTTCAAGTTGTGTTCTACCCACTCGATAAGAGTAAATTAGAATTGATAAAAGTGCAAGTATGAAGTTTTAAGGAGACAAGTGCTAATAAGAGAATGGCTCATGGAAATACAGCCATTAGAATACACGAAGTATGCTTTGTGGTTGTCGGTGGGCGTGTCGCTTTCACTGACTGGATTGTTATTTCTACAATTCAATTTGCGTTAGAGAAGTGAAAAGCGTGGGAGTTGGAAGTACAGAGTTTGCTTTGGTTGCCACTCACGGTGGATGGAGATGATTCGGCATCGAAACTTGTGAGCGTAGCGAGCCAGGGTTAGCACGCGATCACTGTTAATATACGTAAATAGAATAATTTTATAATAAAATTGTTAGTTTCGTCATATTGTGTAGTCAGGGTGACAAGCATATCGGGCAAATTACCGACCTATTTCACTCCTGCTTGTTTTTCAAAAACTATAAAATCCGTCACTCACTGCTGAGCGTAGTGTTTGGCTGGAAGCCAGAGAGGATGGAGGAGGGAGGCGATAAGAACTGCTTCAGCGATGAAGGTAAAACAATTTGTGGAAGATCGGAGATGCTGGTCGGGTTCGGCGGTCTGTGGCCGAGCGAAGCGGGCGGCTCTGCCACCAATCATCGGGTCGTGTGCGGAGCCGGCGCTCCTAATTGGTAGGCGAGAGCGAGGTCATTCCCCGGCCCGACTGGTCTGCTCTGCTGAGGTACATCAGCTCAGTCACAAGTTTGGCCTGATAGAGCAAGAGTACCAAGAGATTGCCAGGAGTAGTGTCTTCAGAAGGTCCAAGGAAAATTGAATATTCTATTGAAGTTCTGAAGATCATTCCAATTTGTAATCTATAGGTTTGCTGCGTTATAACTGTTAGACTCGGCGGTTATAAACATTCAGCATAGCATCGTCGGATGTTGAAAAAAATTGGGGTTAGTCTAATAGGTAACGAGGAAATACACACTTTATGTTAGAAATAAATAATATTAAAGTGACAATCTTGTCATGGAAAATCTGTAACTGTGACAGGTAAACCTTAATTGCATTTAAATGCCATACTAAATATATCACTGACTGGAATACTATGTAGTAACCACTAACCACCTTCCCCCCCCCCTCTCTCTCTCTGACCAGACATCTACACTACCTCCACTACGGTGACGTACACCACTTCCTGGTCTTGTCCCGCCGTCCGCGTCCGTCTACGTGGGTTAGCCGGTATCTCCGGTTACTATGGGAAAGTGGTTTGTCCCGTCTTCTCCGACTGTTTGTCCAGTTCCCTTCCCCTCTCATCCTGCGGTCGCTGCACTATCCAGACCTCATAGAAACACTTAAATTTGAATTTCCGTTTATAGCTGTTGTTCCCTTGTGTTAGATTCACTTAAGGCGTCAGCCGAACGTCACTGTCTGCAAGTTCAATTGAAGTACATGCACAACAACTCTATTAAAGTAAATTGTTAGGCGAATGCAACTAAAATTCAGTTTTAGAAGTGATAGCTTTAAGTTTTGTTTCATCCAATATGTGTAGTATGCCCAATTTGTGGTCGGAAAAAAGTTTGAAATTGTATGAGAAGAACAGTTAAATGAAAATTATAATTTTACTAAATGTTATTATCGTTCAAAATATTATCTTACCTTGCTTAGCCAATGACAAATTTTTGAAATACAGGGTGATTCACGAAGATATACAGAAACTGTGGGGTATAATTCTACACGTAATAATAATGAAAGTTTATATAAACTTTAAAAAGTGTCCAGAAATCTTTTGTTAGCGAGTAACGGCTAGCGAAATACTTTGCTCGTATTTCAGGTCACCATGTAAAACGAGGTCTTCCTGAAATTCTGGTAAGGTAGATTTAGGGCGGATTACATTGTTTCTTGTGGTTTTTGACCTGATAAATTGAATAAAACAGGTCACACAACTTACAGTTACTACTACTGTAAGTTTGAAGTAGTTTTTCAGAAAACCAGTGTCAAATGCAAAAAATGGAGTGAAAAACACATTTTATATCTAAATTGTGAAAGAAAAATACTTCCCCTTTGCCTTCGTGATTTATTCAACTTCTCCCAGACACTTTTAAAATATAATGTTTCTACATAATTTCGTGTTACTTACAAAACTAAATACAGGGTGATTCACGAAGATATGCAGTAACTGTGGGAGCCAATTCTGCAACTAAGCTCCAACCACTTACAGCATGATAATGTTGGAACCTAGCGTTTCTCTTCCTATATGGCCATAGGCCTGCTAAATATAGTCATGCTGGCCACACATTAGAGATTATTGTAATTACAATCAAAGGAGTTGCCATTCATGGAATGCTTCAAATAGTTTATTGATCTTTAGGGGGAATCTGAATTTTAGTACTGTAATTTCCGTTCCAATAAAGTAACATTGACACTCTTTAACTACTTTGTCTCTGTTCCCATAGATACGGCCTGAGATTGGTAAGATGAGAACGATTAAATTGTAATTCGAAAGGTTCTGCACTATATATATATATTAGAAATACCTTTTAAAAATACAAGCTAATAATACTTTCAATAACGTTATGATAACATAACCACCATGGTGCGGGACATTTCGAACACCCTGAAGAGATACATCGTATGTAGCTATGGTGTAGTAGGACTCCCTTTTCCGGTTTCAGCGCTGGGTTTGTTCCGATTACTTAAGATCGCGTTAGTGTCAGCCACTAACTACGTCCCAATTCCGCTAGAATGCGGTAGTCGAGTCAATCCGCACAGAATCGCTTGTCTTCACTTTATGCAGAGTACGTGTATCTGTTCTGTAACTTTGAAAAAAAGAGAGCAGTGGATATGTTACATTACTTCTGCGATACCTTGCTACAAAAGTACGTAACAATATAATGCGACAGTCAGGCCTACCCACCCCGGGGCACGAGCTCTTGTTCACGTGATGACAGTGCGATAAGTAAATGTCAAACTGACTTTATTGGAATGCCCGTAGTGGCCGGGGGCGCTGTCGAGTTTGTTTAGAGTGTCTGCCACGCACTTTCTAGTTACCGGGTCCTAGAGCATGTGGGGGGAAGGGTTAAACAAGTTTTACATAACAGGCTGAGCCGGCCCGGCGATAATAATTCTCAACGCCAATCCGCGCACAGTCGGCGCCTATAGCTTTCACAACGGGCCCGGCTCTGCCTAGCAATTCGTTCCCGTCCATGTGGCAACCGTGCTTCGATGGACGTGGATGGGACGTTCTTCGAGGCTGACGGCTTCATTATCACCTCGTTTGTGGTTTGTCGCTCGTTTATGTCCCTACGTGCTGGACGAAAGGTCGAAACTCTAGTGGTTGTGTCTAGCAATTCGCTTTTGTCCATGTGGCAACCGTGGAACTATGGGCTTCGATGGACGTGGATGGGACGTTCTTTGAGACTGACGGCGTTATTTTCACCTCGTTTGTGGTTTGTCGCTCGTTTATGTCCCTACGTGCTGGACGAAAGGTCGAAACTCTAGTGGTTGTGTCTAGCAATTCGCTTTTGTCCATGTGGCAACCGTGGAACTATGGGCTTCGATGGACGTGGATGGGACGTTCTTTGAGACTGACGGCGTTATTATCACCTCGTTTGTGGTTTGTCGCTCGTTTATGTCCCTACGTGCTGGACGAAAGGTCGAAACTCTAGTGGTTGTGTCTAGCAATTCGCTTTTGTCCATGTGGCAACCGTGGAACTATGGGCTTCGATGGACGTGGATGGGACGTTCTTTGAGACTGACGGCGTTATTATCACCTCGTTTGTGGTTTGTCGCTCGTTTATGTCCCTACGTGCTGGACGAAAGGTCGAAACTCTAGTGGTTGTGTCTAGCAATTCGCTTTTGTCCATGTGGCTACCGTGGAACCATGTGCTTCGATGGACGTGGATGGGACGTTCTTTTAGACTGACGGCGTTATTATCAGCTAGTCTGTGGTTTGTCAACTACTTCGATCTCGAAGTGCGGGAGGAAAGGTCTTCGGTCCTGTAATTCGGTTACGAGATCACGTGTTTAAGTAATTTTTAATTCCATCAACGTTGGAATCCTTGTAATCTCCAACATAATAACACTACATTCTTGATGTGAGTGGTGGAAGAGAGGTTCAAAGAGAATTTTTATGTAGATGTGGTGTGCCGTATTTAATAATTTAACGGTTTATAAATGGTGAAAAGATGAAAGACGTTTTACAACAAAACCTTGATTCTTATCAGAATATTTTTAGTAAAGTTTTATAATGAGTTAGTCAAATTAAGTAGTGAATAGGTAGAATCTAACACAAGTGTATGTCGCCTCATATACACCATGTTCTCGTGAAGTGTTGTCTCTCGTGGACGTGGTGAATGTACGTGGGCAGTGGGTAGAGGCCGAAGTGTGGTATTTACTAACAATGTAGTTGTAAACTCTAATTAATGTTGATCTATAAAATCTTATAGCTACAGGGAACGTTGTGCCAGACTGTTAATTAACTGGCTAATTTGCACATACATATAACTTGTAAACTCGGCATTAGGTAGGATAGCAATTAAAATTTAATTGCGTACTGCAATTTTATTATTGGATGAGTTCTGTAATTACTTTATCCGTTTGGAAAATCAACATATGTGTTTATCGGAGCAAAACATCATTATGATGTCACCTTGTTCGGAGCGCTGTTCAGAGTGCACTAGAATCTCGCTTAACAGCGAATCTATTAGACAACAGTTCGGTTAAGTATGTAATAAAATACATAATCGTGATTTTAATTGCGAAAACTCGTGTTGAGCATGGAGTGCACCTGCAAACCTATCATAACATTCTGAAAATACTTGAGCTCTGTTTTGTGTCGCATATTATACTGCTGCCTCTGTTTACTTATAGAAGTGAATCACAAAAATACTTTTAGATGGGAATCAACTTTGTCACCCATTTCCGGGTTTTAATAATAGTTTCGGTTAATCTCGAAACTTGTAAAATCCTTAAAAATAATTAAAAATATATAAATTCCATCTTTAGTAATCTCGATTGATGAACAATAACAATTTTATTGTTTACCGCAGAATGTTCATTTTATTAAAAAACGGATGAAAATTTAAGGAGTTTTATGATAATTAAGGGTGATCAAGGAAGGGTATTTTATGATAATATAAATCACATTTGCCACACAGGATGAGATATATATATATATATATATATATATATATATTATATATATATACACACACACACACACACACATGCAGATTGCGAATACATGCATTCATCCAGACTTCAGGAAAGTATTAATGCTCCCCCCCAGCCTAGTTTTGTACTATTAAACAAGTTTATGCTGACGTTTAACAATAATTGTTCAAGTCTTTCAAATGCTCAAAACAGCCAAGTCATTGATAAATGTTTGCAAGACATTTGATAGGTGCCACCTGCAATTTTACCTAGATAAGGCGTTTGTCCAGAAAAGGTTAATGGCTTACAATATAAAATTGTACTACCTTCGTAGTATACTATTCGATGCATTTGCCTGGACCCCTATTAGTGATTAAACTAAATTTGTTTTATTTGAATTAGAAACATTAATTTATTAGCTGTGCTTGGACTGTTTTGAGAGAGAGCTGTCACTCATTACGAAAGTGACAAGGAATGCTTTTTTTGTACTAATATGCGTACAAAACTGTTCCCATACTTACAATTTTAACAGATTTTTTATGTTTAGCAGAAATAAATCTGGTTTTATTGAGCAGGTGGAAAAAGTTATCTATGGTTCCTTTTCACAACCTAATGGGCTTTTGTGTTGAGTACTTTCTAAGCAATATCTAGTCTGTACTACTGGTTGCTTATCAGCCTAGTGGTGGTTTAAAAAACCAAATGATGTTAATCTCCAAGTTAAAAGTTGGGTGAGACAGTAAATTTTAATCCACAATTTCCATTTCGTATTTGTATTAGTTTAATTAAAAAATGCACGTACTAAGTGATGTCAACTAATTAAAAATAATGAATAGATCTCTTGTTGGGATCTGTCTTTTCATTCTGTCGAATCAATCAATGGGAAAATCTCTAGAATTGGATAAATGGTATTGATCGAACAAGTGTTGTTCGTGCGGATGGAACTGAAGTGTACTGTGTACGTAACGATGTTATTGCGATGTGACTGATGACTGATGTATGATGTGTGATGTATGATGTATGATGTATGTATGTTACAGATGTGGCCCAGAACTAGGAGAGCGCGGGATTAAGCATGCATGCTCAGTTATCCCTGCCCTGGCTGCCTGTGTTGTTCAGCCTACAAGTCACCGCTTGGCTACAGAACACCCCGCCTAACATAGTCTTCCACTACAGTGAGTATGCTATGTCAATTCCTGGGATCATTTTAGTAGTCAAAATGAATTCTGTAATGTAAAACCCCTAGAAATTACCTGTCCAAACGTTGTAGTTAATAAATTATGTACTTTTTTATGTACTATGCCAATGGCGCAGTGTTGTGGGTACGGCGGTTATCGCAAGATAACCAGATCAAGCAACGCCGAGCGTGGCTGCTGCTTGGACAGGTGACCGCTGAGCGATCCTGTCCTTGCAAGCGGCCCGCCTGCCCGGCCATTTGTGGTGGTTCGGAAGTCACCTTTAAGCCGTTGGTCCCCAGGTTAAGTGTTAGAGAGGGCTTCTTAGCCCTAACTTCGCCTGGTAAAATAAGACATTCTTTACTTTTACTTTTACTTTTACTTTACTTTTCTAATTTTCAATATTTGTGGTTTTGGAAAATGAATGTATCAAACCACTTTGATTTTAATCTCTCGTCTATCCAAGCGCTTTCCAACACTCAATTATAGGTGCCCATTCGAACATGGACTGTATACACGCTGTGCATTGAGAATAAATAGTTTTAATTTCTTATTTAATACAGTTGTTTTTTTCCAAAATATTATATAGTAATTCTACAAAAATAACGAAAAATAATTAAAATACGATTTACTTATGAAATAAATAGTAAATTTGACACGTATTCAAAGCTGTATTGAAATCATCATTCCAATACTTTAACTCAAATTACAGAGCGAACCATCTAGCATGAACATCGGCCAGCGCATGCGTACGAGTCACTGTTTCCTTCTCCAGTTCAAATTAATGCACTGTGATAGTGTCCACGCCTATTGTGCTGTAACTGTCACTGTCAGTGTTGGGACGGAGGTGAATAGTAGTAGCCATGCACTTTGGTGTGAGCTGTACATTACGGGTGGTGGGGACAGTTTTTCCCCTGGTCGCGATCCACGCTGTTTGGCGCAGACTATACCAGTTGATAACTCAGCAGGAAGATATTACGGGTTGCGGAGCGCCAGCTTTGTGAATATGTGTGCTCAGAAGCAACGGATCGCTGGACAAATTATTGCAAGAAAATGATCACATCATTTGGACTGTGAAATTATGAATACATATTTAGAACGAGAAATGCCGTGGATAGAAATGTTTGCCAGTAGAACAATTATAAATGTTGATTACACCAGTCCGCTACTCACAGTTTTAATACCGTTAAATTACCAGACGCTATCCGACGATCTGCAATAATTGAGGTGCGCTCGAGTAATTCCTAGCGCGATGTAATATCTGCGATCATCTGGACAGACTGTAGTAATGGCGGCTGTGTTACACCGTGTTAGCCGAGCCCCGCAGTTAATTGTTTATTGCCGAGTGTGAGTGTGGACTGGAGCAGCGTGTTATTACCGCGGCGTCTTCGTCCCAGTCCAGATTGTGTGCAAATTACAGGGGAACCTGTTCACCGGGAGAACAGTTAGGTCAGGTGTAGCGGGCCTCTGAGCTTCGTTCCGTCATTTTACTCATACATAGACCACTCTGTCCGTATCCACTCACTGCTTGTGATTACGCGACATAAGTACGGTTAGATGAGGTTACCATAAATATGTTACTAGTAGTACCAGGGTTAAAGTTTGAATTTGGGTACTGCCTGGAGGTATGTTTTTCTTTTCCGCCAAAAGTCCGGAATGTCGTCGACCGCACTGATCGGACATTCCCGGCCTCAGATCACGTGACAGATCGTTCAGCGTGGCTGACGTCGGAAAAGTACCGATATAAAATGCCCTTGGCCATCACTGTGGGCTTCGGTGACGCCCATCCCGCATTTCTGGCGAAAGAAGAAAAATATCCATCGAGTGTCGAGACAGATCCTATATTCAAGTACAGATCACATTAGTTCTTAACTTTTCCTATTTATAGTATGTATGTATTTACCTACTCATATCTCCTAATAACACGTAGATGGGGGATAGAGGCAGAGCGGCCTCGATATAATTCCAAAGTAGCCTACCCATTTTTGCACACTATACTTGATTTGTGTAAATTGAAACACGAATTGTCTTTATTTAAAACAGTATACACTGTACAATAGCGTCAATTTTCTATAAAAAGCTGAGTTTGAGTTTAGTGATTTATGGAGGATTTAGGAGGATTGTTATTGAAATATCTATACAGTATTTTTTTTCTTTGGCAGTAATGCAAATTAGGGATTTATATATTTACAGAAATAACTGTACAAAGGTGATTTTAATTTCTCTATAAAATTTTTAATACCTACCCAATATTTCTCTAAAGAAATATTGGGTAGGTATTAAAAATTCTCCTATCTAAACAAATGTCATTAACACACTAAGTGTGCAGTATTAGATCATGAGCAATATTTAATTTTTAGTGACACACGTAGAATACTTTATTACAAAAAGTTAAGCATTACAGAGCTGAAACTGAAGTCCATTTTCCATGTTTCCATTACATTTCTTAGAATAGTGCAAATACAAACCTTATGATTTTTAGTTCTAAAATATTTTCTTTGTAAATAGTTTGTGTCTACAGAAAATACTTTTACTGGAAAAAGAGATAGAGTTTGTAACTGCTATAGTGCAATTTTTTGGAATAATAACACATTTTTGAAACGTAAAGCGGCATTTACCAGCAGAAGGCAACAGAGCAATTGTGGCACATATTGCAGCTACAGCAGTCTGCAGTCTGCATCTGTGAATGTGTCTCGGGGGCAGTTTCATAACTGGGAGAAAGCATCCAGCCGCCGCGCGCCATGAGGTAACAGGGATATATCACTGGCACCAGCACACAACCGGTATCTGGTACCGGCACTGGTACACTGGTACTGGTATTGTACCGTCGCACATCCATCTTTCACTGACGGCGAAAAGAAAGTCGTGCCAACTATTAATCAATCATTCCAAAGAATTATGTTTGCGTGGGAAAATCAAAATTCAATTTCTCCTGTGACTAATCATAATTTCTTAATTCACTTGATTTGCTTCTCAAAAGCTCCCCATTTCATGTTAATTACATCTTAGATCAACTAAACTATATGAATATGATAATTTTGTCAGTGGTAACCTTACATGCAATACCTTAAAACCATATTTTTTATGAATATTGAATAATAATGATATAGATTATTATACATTTAAGGTCAGGATGCGAGAGCAATTTGAAGTATATAAGAAAACAACACAGACGAACTTGGCCTGAGATTAGAAATACACAGGCGAACTTGGCCTGAGATAGAAATCCACAGACGAACTTGACCTGGGATATATTTTCTTTCTATTTTATACATTTTATACGTTATGTTTTCAGTTTACATTAACTGAAGATGTCTTAATCAGCGAAAATGCTTTTGATTTTAAATTATATTGTGGAAGTAATAAAAATGTCTTTTGTATTAAGACCCCCACCAACACTAGCATGGCTGTTGGATAATCAATTTCTTTTGTGGGAATTTTCTCTATGGATTTATGATAAATTGGGTTGTGTGCTTATAGAATGTGAGTTAATTCTCGGCTCGTGGACTGTTTGATTCAGTTTCAGGCATAATTGAGAACATTTGAAGCAAAGTTGTTTCATAAAAATGTTAATACCCCTCTCATGTAATATTAGTTATTGTTTATTAATAGTTGTTGTCGTGACTAATCTGTTCACCTGAATCTGGTGAAGCATGGCTTTTAACATATGTAACTAATTGAGCATGCTATAAGTAAAAAATGTTCTTTTCCAGATGAAGAGCCGGGGGCGAGGTTTGTCGGCAACGATACATACAGAGACCACTTCACACTTCTGCAGAGAGAGCACACGTCAGTCCTCATCGGAGCGAGGTAATAACACCACCAGTCCTCCCAGTTCCGATTTTCCGAACTTGAAGTCTCTTCTTGGAAGTATTTTACTGAAATTTCTATGAAGGCAAACTCTAATAAATCTTATTTTGGTCCCATCCTAGAAACAAAAGAAAATCTTTTATGTACTGTATTGATAATAAATTGTATTTCCCAAAAAATAGCAAAAGTAATGGTTTTTTGTTTTGGGCTCTTTTTGTAAAAATAAACCTAAAGCTATAGAGTAAAATTGATGTTTATAGTAATACAGTATATGTGAAAACAATCATCACAGTGGTGTAACTAAGGGTTGATGAGGGGGATAGAATACCTTCAAAAGTCCTAAAATAAAATAGAAAATATACGTATTTCAATGCAATACAACTTTTTTTAGTTTGAGGTAGGCCAATTTAATTTACTTAAATTTAGATTTATTCACATTTATTCTAAAAATCTCTTTAATCAGATTCATTTTCCCAAAAGTAAACTCCTAGTTATGCCGCTGAATAATTATAAAATCGTTATAAAACAAATCATGTAACAAAAGCCAAAAAATGAATTGAGCATTCATTGAAGAATGTGCTGTATGATGATATGAATGAATTTTCTATTTACCCACGTTTCCAACACTTAAGTGTAAGACTCATACTAGTCGTACTATAGTAAAAACATAGCACAGTACTGTAGTTGGAAAGGAACTAAGAATATAATCAAGCGCGTTGTGTTCCATTTATTCTGCAGTAGTTATATGAAAACAGAAATAGAAATTTCTTTATTTGCAATTTTACAATATACAAAAGGCAAAGTTACATAGGATTACAATGAAAGTTTTACAAGTCCCAGTCGCATAGGTTGACCTCTCCGGAGTAATACTGTAATAGAAAAATAGTACAGTACTGTAGGTAGAAGAATATAATCAAGCGCATTGAGTTCCATGTATTCTACAGCAAAGTTCCATACAGATACAATGAAAGTTTTACAAGTCCCAGTCCCATAGGTAGACCTCTCTCCCACACCATGAATACATTGTTCGTGTTCCAACTTGTTCAAGCCCCATTCCACTCTATGCAATCATATTTTCTAATAACATTTCGTTTGGCAATTTTTGTAATTTCCAGCTATTTAAATTTTGTATACGCTTTTAAGAAATTGTTTATTTCTTTGCCCGTATTTTAATCCGTTTCTGATTATTTTCTTCTTTTTGTTTTCTCACCTTAAAAAATGTGATCTTAATATAAAATATTTGAATACTTAATTAATTTATTAATTTGTAGCATTTACAATTAATCGTAACTATCCTTTTAATCCACCTAAAAATTAGCAAATAGTTAAAATTAATTCCAAGCTAATATTTTTTTACCTTAATTAGCTTGGGCCTTACCTAAACAGGTAGAAATGATAAACTGCAGGCAACAATTTTTCTAGCATACTCATATGATATACATGTGTGACACATTGCTAATCTTGCAGTGTAATATCATATATGATATCTTAGTGGTATGATAATCATACCATATCTCTTAGGGATAAATATAGCTGATAATGTTCACTGACAATGAGCAAGTCTCATTTTGTTAGTGTGAGAATATTCTTAAAAATTCTCTTGTAGATTTCAGTTTTGTCGTAAAATATGTTTTTTGGGCTGCGCCATTTCTAGAAGACAATTTTGTTTTTTGGTTACAACAAAAAGTCCTTGATTACAAAAGTTTATTATAAATCGTAGTTTTTATTTTTGGAATGAATGATCATAATGTAGATCTTGTATAAGGTTAATTATTGGGTGTTTATGAGGTATATAGTATGTACCAAAATCTTGTATAAGGTTCATTATTGGGTGTGTATGAGGTATATAGTATGTACCAAAATCTTGTATAAGGTTCATTATTGGGTGTGTATGAGGTATTTAGTATGTCCCAAGATCTTGTATAAGGTTCATTATTGGGTGTGTATGAGGTATTTAGTATGTACCAAAATCTTGTATAAGGTTCATTATTGGGTGTGTATGAGGTATTTAGTATGTCCCAAGATCTTGTATAAGGTTCATTATTGGGTGTGTATGAGGTATATAGTATGTACCAAAATCTTGTATAAGGTTCATTATTGGGTGTGTATGAGGTATTTAGTATGTCCCAAAAGGTCTTGTATAAGGTTAATTATTGGGTGTGTATGAGGTATATAGTATGTACCAAAATCTTGTATAAGGTTCATTATTGGGTGTGTATGAGGTATTTAGTATGTACCAAAATCTTGTATAAGGTTCATTATTGGGTGTGTATGTGAGGTATATAGTATGTACCAAGATCTTGTATAAGGTTCATTATTGGGTGTGTATGAGGTATTTAGTATGTCCCAAGATCTTGTATAAGGTTCATTATTGGGTGTGTATGAGGTATATAGTATGTCCCAAGATCTTGTTTAAGGTTCATTATTGGGTGTGTATGAGGTATATAGTATGTATCTTGTATAAGGTTCATTAGTGTATGAGGTATATAGTATGTCCAAAGATCTTGTATAAGGTTCATTATTGGGTGTGTATGAGGTATATATAGTATGTCCCAAGATCTTGTATAAGGTTCATTATTGGGTGTGTATGAGGTATATAGTATGTACCAAGATCTTGTATAAGGTTCATTATTGGGTGTGTATGAGGTATATAGTATGTCCCAAGATCTTGTATAAGGTTCATTATTGGGTGTGTATGAGGTATATAGTATGTCCCAAGATCTTGTATAAGGTTCATTATTGGGTGTGTATGAGGTATTTAGTATGTCCCAAGGTCTTGTATAAGGTTAATTATTGGGTGTTTATGAGGTATATAGTATGTACCAAAATCTTGTATAAGGTTAATTATTGGGTGTGTATGAGGTATTTAGTATGTCCCAAGGTCTTGTATAAGGTTAATTATTGGGTGTTTATGAGGTATATTTAGTATGTCCCAAGATCTTGTATAAGGTTCATTATTGGGTGTGTATGAGGTATATAGTATGTCCCAAGATCTTGTGTAAGGTTCATTATTGGGTGTGTATGAGGTATATAGTATGTCCCAAGATCTTGTATAAGGTTCATTATTGGGTGTGTATGAGGTATATAGTATGTCCCAAGATCTTGTATAAGGTTCATTATTGGGTGTGTATGAGGTATATAGTATGTCCCAAGATCTTGTATAAGGTTCATTATTGGGTGTGTATGAGGTATATAGTATGTCCCAAGATCTTGTATAAGGTTCATTATTGGGTGTGTATGAGGTATATAGTATGTCCCAAGATCTTGTGTAAGGTTCATTATTGGGTGTGTATGAGGTATATAGTATGTCCCAAGATCTTGTATAAGGTTCATTATTGGGTGTGTATGAGGTATATAGTATGTCCCAAGATCTTGTATAAGGTTCATTATTGGGTGTGTATGAGGTATATAGTATGTCCCAAGATCTTGTGTAAGGTTCATTATTGGGTGTGTATGAGGTATATAGTATGTCCCAAGATCTTGTATAAGGTTCATTATTGGGTGTGTCTTTACCTGAATACATAAAAGTAGTTCTTTTAATACACATCCTTTTTAAAAAGTTTCGAGTTGTTGAAAGTTAGCCAATAAGATTTCAAAAAGACGGAATGTGTAACTTAAAAAACTGTACTGACAAAAGATTTTTCAACCCGCAAATTGTAAAAACGTTAATGATACTGTAATAATGAGCACAGTATTACATCTGTCAGAAATATAATTAGTACATGTGTACATATTTCAAAATACATATGGTTAGAGTATTTAAATGTAAAAATTTTTCAAATATTGGTGGAGTATTGGTTCACATAAATCATTCTGTTTTATATGTACCAAAATGAAAACTGTGCAAATCTTAAGAGCCTTTTTTGGGGTTGCTTCTGATTTCTTACAAAATAATTGTTCGGGTTGAATTATATATGGAATAAAAAACAACCAACCTTCAAACAAAGGGTGGACCTTACAATTTGAATGTTCAATCAATTTTCTTCATTGTCTGACAATGACGAGAGCTCTAAATAAAATTAACAAGAGTGACAGTATTGTTTGATGATTACAAATCAAAGCGAGTCGGCCTAATCCAGCATAAACGAGTGTGAAGGGAGATGATTGCTGGGCGAGATCGCTGCGGCGGCGAACAAGTGAAGGTTAATTAAAGAGCAGTTGCAGAAGCAAACAATAGATGGCAGCTATTAGAGTGACTGGCAAAACCAGGCGGCACAATGCTTCATTAGAGGAGTCACTGGCCTCGGTTTACCTGTGGTGATGTTGATGGTGGTGGTATTACACTTTCAGAGGTTGGTAGCATGGTACCTAGGTGTTTCGGGTTCGCCATGCTGAAGAATTTGACATGTCCTGACATATCCGTCAATTTGAGTCTTGTGAATTCATTACAAATATGGTCGGATGCTCCTATCTCGCATATGTTCAACTTTCCGAACATTTTTTTCAGTGACTATTAAGGTGTAACACTCTAAATTTCTAAATCTGTTTTATACCGAGGAACACTTTTCCAAGTTTTAAAAGACATAACTTTTCAAGAATCGCACTTAAATCTAAGACTTGTGGGTATTGTGAGTACTACACTAATGTCTTAAAACATTCCGTTCAGTGCTTTGGTTATAAAATAAAAACTACTCATTTGAGTTTAAACATTTTGGTCTTATTTTAAAGCTAAAAATGCACGGAACAAAAATATAGCAAACAAACAAAAATACATATTTTGAGCTCAATAATCATCCCCATACTAATCCTAAGATTGCAAAAAATCTTAAAATTGATTAGTTCTGTCCTTGTATACCTTTTTACTAACTTGGGAATTTTCTGAAACTGTGAAAATGGTCTAACTAAAGAATAGTGACAAGTACGAGTTTTGTACTATGTAAGAGTGTAAGTGTCAGAATGTGTGTTGTAGATCGCTGTTACAAAATAACCACTCAACTTTGTTCTTAAAAATAGGTTACAACTTAGTAGCAAATTATGGTAATTAGTATAAAAACAAAGAACAAAACATCGTAAAGAAATATTTACAATAATTGAGGATAGATAGAATTAAAATAAATCCAATAAAATAATTTTAACTATATATCTGTTTAAAAAATAAATGAACATTTTCAGTACAATCTAGATAGTTGGAATAAAGGTAAGAAGAAGTTTACAGAGTTCCTTGCTCAAGCTTTGACATAAAGATGGTAGGAGTTAGATAACAAGAACCATTAACTCCTGTATTGGCTCTTCTACATTTTATTAATATTTCATGACCCAGTCCCTTCCTCCTGCCTTTATATCCACTCAGTTTCTTATCTGGTTCCTTTCCACTCAGTTTCTTATCTGGTTGCTCTGTTGACTTCAGTCCTGAAGCAGAGATGTTTTGGGTGGGTACAAGAATGAAAGCTGAGATTGTAAACTCATTTTATAAACTGTATACTTAGAGATTTCAATTTTGATTCCAGATTTTCAGAAGTTGGTTAAGGACCTTTTTTACACCAACCCCTTGTTCCTTAGTTCTTGTAAAAATATTGTCTATCCAATTTTAACATTTTAATTTTAATTTTAAAAGACTATTTTCGTTTCAATTTTATAATTGTTTAATAAAATTATGTATAGATTTCATCTATTGTATTTATTAAATACATTATATTATAATTCTGCAAAATTTTGATGACAAGCGAAGAGCGAATGTGGACATTGTGATGTCATTACAGTGTTGATCACAGCCTTGTGATCAGTGATCAAAATGGGACTGTTAGAATAATCTGTAAGCTTTTCAATTAAAATGGGACTCTCAGAGTTATGTTTCTTCTTCTATTAAAGTACAACAATCGGGATAATCTGTTTTTTCATCTATTAAAATTGGACTGTTTGAATAATAAGTTTCTGTATCAGTGAAAGTCAATTTAAATGAGTCATCAGCATAACCTTGTTTATTCATCAATTAAAACAGGACCATCAGAATAATAAGCTTCCTGGTTAATTAAAATCAATTGAAATGGAACTGGCAGAATAGTAAGTTCTTTGTCAGTTAATATGGAGCATCAACACAGTTTCTTCATGAATTAAAAAAGGTTTTCGATTCTGTTGCAGAAACTACCTGTACAATGTCAGTTTGGTCAACATGACAGAGTTTGCGCACCAGGTGAGTAGAATAAACACAATAATTATTTTACTGTGAGGATCTGTAACAATGCAGGCTGAATAGAAAAATGCAACATTTGATACTGGTTATCATAGCTATAAATGATGTCCAAATTATATACTTTTTTTTGGTTTGATAATGTCTTAAATCTTGGTTTATGGTGTATTATCCAAATTAAAGGAATATAGAATTAAACTGGAAGAATTTGTGTTCCTATTTTTGAATATAAAACAAACAATATCGACAATTTGTGCATTTATTACGTCCAATAACATTAGGGTATAATTATTGGAGCAGAATCATGAAACATTAAAATCTTAAAATGTAAAATACAAGTTCTGATTTCTTAACATTCAAATACTACAATTTTAAACCAAAACGTTTTGGTTCTATAATTAAATATAACTATCAAACTGAAGAAATTATTTAGATATATCAATTTGTGTTCTTGGAGAAGTTACTCTCAGAAAGAAAATATAGTCTACTTAACAATCATCAAAAGTCAATTTTTCTCAATTGAAGATTTTGTTTGAACTGTGACATGTTGTCAATTGATCGTTTCTTTTGCAGAGGATATCATGGAACCCCTCTGGTGCTCACCGGGAACTCTGTTTCCTCAAAGGCAAATCAGAAGTAAGTATTAGACTGAGTTAATTAAGTAACAATTAAATTTAATAAACCTGGGTAGTACTCACCAGTAATTGAGTGTTTTGAACTCGCAGTGCCAGATTTGTAGACCCTCCATTGGTGAGACATAAATTTCTGAGTTTATGTAGAGGAACAATATTTTGGCAAATGAAGGTAACAAAGATTGTTGAAGACGAATTTGTTAAAGGTTTACTTAAAATGTATAAATAATTTCTAAATATTTTTGAAACATTTTCTCATTAAGATAGAATTGGTTAAATTAATTTGACAAGAATTAAGTTTTTTATATTAGTGTAAAGTAAGTAGACAGCTCTTTTGTTCCACTTTTCAAATAAATAAACATTGCGGTAGTTCGAATCTTGATATTTCAGTGGAACTTGGAACTAAATTAATTACAGTATGGTAGTATATTTTACCAACCATATAAACTTTACATAAAGCTTAGTGTTTTACTCATCATTGTTTTTCCTCTTATTTGTATTGAAATTGTTAAACCTCTAATTTCAATTTCATCTATTGAAGTTTTGTCCATATAATACCAAAGTGCAAGTTTTGTGTACCTATTAGTGTCCTAAACTTAATACAAAACATTTTATATACATAAATAAATCTTTATTGTCAGAAACGTTTCACATATAGCACAGCTATACAACAGATGACATTGTCAGATATAAGCTACACTACTCTTGTATGAGTAAATCCAAACAACCAAACCATACATTACAATAAAACACTAAGCAGGAATAAAACAAATACAATATCTTCAAAGAATCATAGATACTTCTGTAACGTAACATATTTGTATTTGTGTGTCTAACGGCCATTTATAATGTTTCAGCATGATTGCCACAACTACATCAGGATAGGTGCTCGCGTGGACGAGGACCACCTGTTGGTGTGCGGCACCAACGCCTACAAGCCTCTCTGCCGAACTTACAGGATAGGGGTGAGGACACTGTAGTTGTGTAGTGTAACAAGCCTCTCTGCCGAACATACAGGATAGGGGTGAGGACACTGTAGTTGTGTAGTGTAACAAGCCTCTCTGCCGAACATACAGGATAGGGGTGAGGACACTGTAGTTGTGTAGTGTAACAAGCCTCTCTGCCGAACATACAGGATAGGGGTGAGGACACTGTAGTTGTGTAGTGTAACAAGCCTCTCTGCCGAACATACAGGATAGGGGTGAGGACACTGTAGTTGTGTAGTGTAACAAGCCTCTCTGCCGAACATACAGGATAGGGGTGAGGACACTGTAGTTGTGTAGTGTAACAGGCCTCTCTAGACCTCTAGACATGCCTGCACAGAGCCGTTGGAGGCCAACCGTAACGTTGCAGCCAGCCAAGCGTTCAGTGCAGTAGCGCAGGCAGACTGTTTACTCCATCCACAAGTTAAAAGTGTTTAAAAATCCACTCCGAGATTGTAAAAACAGTGAATACAAATTCAGCTACTGAATTCTTGAGATAAATCAGCTGCAGCAGTTGTAGCTAGGTATACAAATATATTTGAGGATGGAGTTGATAAACAAGGGCTATCCAGCAAGTAACTTACATTTTGAAATGAAATAACACCAATACAGTGACTGAATTTTATATTCACGTCTCATTTAAGTTTTAGCTGTATTTTTGCTGACTCCTTAAAAAAATGAACCAGTTTAAAAAATTAAAGAGAATCAAAAAATAAATTAGAGATAGTTACCACTTTAAGAAAGTACATTTGGTACCAAAGTCTGGTTTTTGGTTTTTACCATATTTTAACTACACTTAGTAGCTACACTGTACCTGCCAGCTACAAAGTACCTGTCACAGTCAATGTGTAAAGAACGTACCCATTTAATATGATACTTATTGTAAGATACCATATAATAATACATCACGTTTGATCTAAAAATATGTATCACATAAAATCAATAGCAATTTGTGAATGTATACAGTTTTATCTGTAGTATTTAGTGATATTAAACATTTTGCACCTGGTACTTAAGTAAAAAATATTTTCCTAATCAAAGAAAGAATTTTTAAAACTTGTGTACAGTATATATTTTTTATTATTACTTTAAATATATAAATTTGCTTATAAAAAGGTATTTTTAATATTACATAGTTTGTTTCTGTGCAATTAGTTTTACAACCATTAATTGTTTTTAAAAAAACAAGGGAGTTACTGGCAAAAATGTAAAATAGTGCAGAACAAGCTAGATATATTCTGGTATTATTCTTTAATCCTTGAGTAAAAGTTACTGGTATTCTTCAGACGCAATGAAGAATGTTTGTCTGGTACCCACAGGGCTAAAATTATATTTGATCCAAGTGCCTTAACAAGAAGTAAACTCTGTAACCCCTGAAGTGACTGAATCTTTGTCTGTTGTCCAGCACGAGGGGGTGGTGGAGCACAAGAAGGAGATCGAAGCCCAAGGCAGGTGTCCGTACGACCCCGCACACAACAGCACAGCTGTTTACGCAGGTAGTGTAGCGTTTATACGTGTAACCGCACGAGTTTAGGTCGTGATTGAGAACTGATTCCGGTTCTACACGAGGACAATCTGTTAGATTATATAATTTCATCACTATTTAAAATTTACTTCTTAATATAATATTACTGTGTTTTAACTGTACATTTTATTCATGGTTTTGCTGAAAAATCAATCGTTTTAACAACTATCAAAAGTTACTATTATTCACCACTATTTGTCACAAATTGACTGAATAATTGTTAATTGAATAATAATGTTTTGTGACTAATAGTGACATTGTTTTGTTTTCAGATTGTGTGTTCCAATAAATTATTATTTAGAACTAAAAGTCAGTCATTCTTGTATTCTTGAAAAGAAAATTAAACAAAGGATTCAAAGGATAAAATTGTCACATGATTGAAAATAGCGTAAACCATGCTTATATGAAAATTATATTTTAAAAGAATTGGTTTTTAATTCACATAAAAATAAACTTGAAAGCATTCAAAACCACACATTGTTATTACTCTATGGTGAAGAAGTAGTGAATACAATTTCTAATATGTAAAGCAAGCATGGTTTTGTTATATTTTGGCAGAAAATAGATTTATGTTTTGCTCATTTACAGATGGACAGTTATACACGGCAACGGTGGCAGACTTCTCAGGGCTGGACCCCCTGATCTACCGGGAGCCTCTCAGGACAGAGAGGTCTGACCTCAAACTGCTCAATGGTAACCAACATTTTGTGTTTTTTCTGATAGTACAGGGAGCGGCAAAATGATCTGACGGTTTTCGCTGCCGCGCTGTCAAGCGAGTAACTGGTGGGGGGGTGGTGGGGATAGGGGCGTGGCAGAGCCTACGTGCGGACATTTTTAGTAGCCATGGAGCAGTGGACGGCTGAGCACCGTGCGTTCGTTGTGGAAGCATTTTTTTAAAGTGGCGATAGTGTTGTTGCTGTTCAGCGGCAGTTCCACAGACGTTTTAATGTGGCTCCAAGAGGGAAAGTGCCAACTCGAAACACCATTTTGCTGTGGGTGGGTAACTTTAGAGCTACCGGTTCAGCTTTAAAATGAAAATCAACAGGCCGTCCAAGGTCAGCCCGGACGCCAGAGAACGTCAAGAGAGTGAGAGGAGCTGTGGAAGCCAGTCCTCGGCGGCCTGCACGTAAACAAGCTGCAGCTCTGCAGATGTCTGACCGCTCGTTAAGAAGAATATTAAGGTACGACCTGCACTTTCATCCGTACAAAATGGCTATCGAGCAACAGTTGAAGCCCAGTGATTATGCAAAACGCATTGAATTTTCAGAGCAAATGATTGATTTGCTTACAGATGAAAGAATTCTCATTATGAGCGACGAAGCTCATTTTCATTTGAATGGTTATGTTAATAAGCAGAATTTCCGATATTGGTCAGAAAACAATCCAGAAGAACTGCATGAACGACCTCTTCACAGTCCCAAGGTCACTGTGTGGTGTGGCGTAACAAAAAATTCTGTTATAGGCCCATACTTTTTTGAAGAGAACGGTCTAACTGTAACCGTCAATTCACAACGATACCTGACTATGTTGAAAAACTTCCTGATCCCCGAAATACGCATAAATCGCTTCAACCGCCACAGAATTTGGTTCCAGCAGGATGGGGCAACTGCCCACACAGCCAATATGGTAATAAACTTCTTAAGAAGCAAGTTTCGTGGCCGAGTCATCTCGCGTTTCGGGGACATTGCGTGGCCACCTCGCTCCTCGGATCTCAGCATCTGTGACTTCTTCTTGTGGGGACTGCTGAAATCTAGAGTATACACAAACAAACCCCGCACATTGGATGAACTGAAGGAAACCATACGCCAAGAAATAGCCAACCTCTCTCCTGAAATGTTAGGGAAAGTGCTTGACAATTTCAGTGCAAGATTGGAAGAATGCATCGCCAAAGACGGACATCATTTGAAAGACGTTATATTCAAATCTTAAACGGATCAACTCGCCCTTTTTTGGTTATTTTTATAAATGTTCATAAATACCAATCTGAAATCTGCAATAAAACACTTTGTACCACTTTAAACGTTTGAGTTGTTTACATTATAAAACCGTCAGATCATTTTGCCGCTCCCTGTATTATAATAATATCTTCAAGATAACGTCAAGACATGCATTTCTTACGCAGCATTTGCTAGTCTAACAAAAAATTTACTTTCTTAGATTGCTTTCTATAAACCTCTTGAGAAGTAGCTGAAAGTGGTTCCAAAAGAGTACTAACGGATTTAACAGTCCATCATGGGCTGGTTCAAATAATCAATATTGCTGCTGTTTACGTTCTCTAGTGGCGTTCTTACGTAGTAGTATTTTGACTACAAAACTATTGCTGTAAGGTGCTGGTCCCTAGTGACAGAATATATCGCACAGAATATATAGACACAGCTTTGCCGCTAAATGTCCTGTCATGTTTATGCGCGAACTCCTTTATAGGCTATTCTCAGCTATTGTACTGGGGCAAATATGACCTTTTTGTGATTACTGTGGTAAAATGAGTGGTTATCTGAACTAAAGTTGCTCCCAATTTTTTCTAAAATATTCGAAAAAGTGGTTTATGATCAGCTTTTAAAACACCTAGAGTCTAATGAACTGTTGGACAAACAACAACATGGCTTTCGTCGTGGAAAATCAACAATAACGGCCGGTATAGAATTTATCCAGTCCATTATTGACTCAGTTGATAAAAGAGAAAAAGTAATTGGGATATTTTTGGATCTTACCAGAGCATTTGATAGTGTCAGTCATGTAAAGTTAATAAGGAAATTAAACAGCTTCGGTATATATGGAAAGGAGCAAACGTGGTTTGATTCCTATTTAACAAATAGAAAACAATATGTAGAAATAGAAGAAACCATTTTTCACAATAAAAATCATTATGTGAGGGCTCATAGAACAGCTGCAGACACTACGGCATGGTGTGCCCCAGGGGTCTATCCTGGGTCCTCTATTGTTTTTTATGTTATATAGGAGGTTTGCCAGGGGTGATGGAGGGGTTGGATGGTGGCGTGTGTCTGTATGCTGATGATTCAAATGTTTTGTTTTCTGGTCAGAAGCTTGAGAATATTGAAATTTCATCATATATTGGTCTAACTAGGATTAAGGATTTTTTTGACAAAAATAATCTTTTATTAAATTCAGATAAATCTAATTATATTTCTTTTTCTACAAAGCAATCCAGATCAAATTTAAACTGTGACATTTTTCTAGACAATGACAGACTTAAACAAGTAGACCACACAAAGTTTTTAGGACTTATAATAGATAAAAATTTAGCTTGGGATAAACATGTAGATCATGTTACTAAGAAGATGTCTACTGGTCTATATGCATTGCGACAAATGGCAAAAATTAGTAATTTACATACACTTAAATTAATATATTTCTCTTTGATCCATTCACATTTAGCTTACGGAATAAGCATTTATGGAGCAACAACAATAAGTAATTTAGATAGGCTTTTGGTCCTACAAAAAAAATCTTTGAGAATAATGACAAATTTAAGATATACAGATTCTGTTAAACATATTTTTTCTGAACTTGGAATTCTGACAGTATATGGTTTATACATATTTGAATCAATAATTTATGTAAAACAATTTTTTGATCCGATACTACAAACCAATAAACATACATATAATACCCGTTTTAATAGACATATCGATCAACACAATCTTGAATTTTACAAAAAGAAAACATATTACAGAGGTGTTAGATATCTACATAATTTACCAACAAAATTTATAATGGAAACAAATCTGTTAAAATTTAAAAAAGAAGTCAAAGATTATTTAACTAATTTGTCTCTATATTCTTTTGAGGAATATTTCAATACAAAAACCAATTAATTCATTTAAAGAAGAATTGAAGATAAATTGTTGAGATGTTACGATTGTATTTTTTTTACTTATATTTTAAAATTAATATTAGTATTTAGTTTCATTGTAGTGACGCTATTCTTTGTACCTTGTACATATTACAGAATAAAGTAGTTTGACTATGACTATGACTAAAGTGATCGTATACAAGCACATGCAATAAAAAATCCTTCTTTTAGGTGTGAGCATGAAAGAAAGGAACTAATTTATTATGAGTGCAATAATTGTGAATTTTAATGCCTAGATGGTGCAAATAAGGTGTATAAGGCAAATAATAAAGATGGTGTTATAATATTTCAATACATTTGGAATGAATATAACTATTACATGTTCTTTACTCTCTGGAGTCCATTAATGATAGTTTTTCTTACTCTAGTAGACCCGTCAGTACTCATCAACAGGTTAAAAGAGAGGCTCATCCACTTTCTAGTCTTACTCTGCCATCGTAGGAATTCTAATCAAATATAAAAAGAAGAATCAATACAAAACAAGGTAAAGCGCTACTTTTGTATTATACCATACAAATCCCCATCCCTTTCAGGTGAAAAGAAAGTGTTGTATACAAACAGCAATTATCTTCATTACTTTATAAACTTAATTTCTGAGCTTGAATTTAAGTATTACCTCAAGGAATATTTTTCGTTTTCCGCCAGAATTGTGGGGTGCTACTGAAGTCCTCACTGAGGCCTAAGGGAATTTCTGATCGGTACTTTTTCTAGCTCAGATCACTCAAATCATCAACAAACACTTCTACAGCACAGGCAAACCATCGTAATTTCTACCATTAAGATTTCTATAGTTAAAATTTGTAGTCAATACATACTGTTATTTGTGAACAAAAAAGTAGAAATGTTATCGCTTCTGCTGAAAAACTAAGACACAAATAAAAACCTTAATCTTTTTGATCATATAATAGTCAAACTAATGAGCTTTTATAAAATTTGTTAATACAATGTGAACACGAGTTATTAATGTGGAGGGAGAGCTTATTATATTAATACATTTTCCAAATTGTTGCTGTTGCAGAAGCGTATTGCACATTTCGCTTATAAATATTGTACTACAGTTACAGTTTTAGATAAGGGCATTAGAATAGATTTGTCTGATTGAGACAGGCGTCAGTTTCGTGCACACCTCTACAGATATCTTCAGAATAAGCACTTGTAAAGATAACAGGAGAAAAATTGGTAGATAAATAGTGTCATCTTTTACCAAGAAACACTATGATTGGTTTTCAGGTTAAACAATGTGTCTGTTTGGGAAAATGAATAATTTTGTTATTTGATGTGCATAAGCAAAATAAGAGAGTAACGGGCAAAAGAGAAAATTGTGTTTGATTGTCAGTCTGCACGATTACATTACTGGGCAATCCAAAAGGATTTTATGAAAAGTTAAGTCTACACATTTGTTTTGTTCTATATAAGTATAGAACATGTTTATGTTTAGACAAAAACATTATTATGAGGAAATGAAAATTTATTTTACTATTTTAAAATGAAAACTTAACATAAAATTTTTGTTTATGTTCATTAATGTTTAACATTTGAGGGAAATGTATGAACAAGTTCTACATTTATTCTTAGTTGGTTTATTAATTGCCAAGAATATATGCGTGTTACCAGCCAAAAACTCTATAAGGAACACTGCAATCCATAAAGTATTTTAATTGGAGTGTGATTCTGTCTTTACACTTCTTAATTCAAATATCAGCTATTTAATAAACTTGAATTCAGGTGAAGTTCAAACCAAGTCCTAAATTCTTATTGTAGGTTAAGTTGTACATCACTTAAAGATCTTAATTAATGAGATGGAAATGATAATGCAGTGGATAAAGTGTTCATTTTAAAATTAAGCCATTTTCAGGTGTTATAAGCTATTTAAAATCTTATAAAAAAAATCCATTTATGTTTTTACTGTAGGTGGACTTCTATTCATTCTTAGCCTGATTTAATTAATTATAGAGGATGACCTATACATGTATTGTTTCTTAATTCAACTTTCATAAAAAGGGCAAAAAAGTGCCTTTTACAGGAACAATGGTCACTCTCTTAAAATCTATGTATGTGTTTGAGCACATTCTTATACCTTTTACTGGAAAATTTGATTAAATATAATCTCTTGCTGTTTCAGACCCTAATTTCGTGAGTTCAATGGTGTACAGCGACTATGTCCTCTTCTTCTTCCGAGAGGCAGCGGTGGAGTACATGAATTGTGGGAAGGTGAGGCAAACATTATTTTATATTATAAGAGGCATTAAAGTGTTTAAAAATGGGTTGTAAAATATTTCTTCATAGTGGAAAAATGTATTTCTAATCTTTCTTAAAACAAAATTATATGTAATATGTCAAACGTATTTAATTATTATTATCTATAGGCTATATATGAAATTCATACACACACATATATATATATATATATATATATATATTTGACGTATGCTTTAAATAATAAATTACTGTATATACATAGATTCTCTGAAATATTCCACATATTAATTCTCAATTTAAGTCTTGTTTTCCATTTTTTTTTTTAACAGAACTAAATATGATACCTAATGCAAACAGACACAATCTTTGGATGTTTGTATTAATTATGTAAGACGAATATATATATAAAAGATTAATTAAAAAAATTGTTATGTGTCATTTTATATGATAAATATACACTTAATGAGGATTTTTGTACAGTATATCCTCGCCTTTATTATTGTATAAAAATGCATTCATGTAGAATTCAACACACTCTCTTCCACAAGTCAGCAGTTTACATTAATGACAGTGTCTTAGACAGTTTTAATGTTTAATGATACACAAGCACACTGACTTAGCCAGTCTCTCTCCCTATGTGGACAATAATATTATGTAACATAACCGTACAATGTATTCAAAATAAACTTTTTACCTCATGTAAGAACTCCCCAAGATATAATTTCATTTAGTTTTGTTTAAGTTCTTACTTATAAAAATAAAATATTTCATATTTTATTTTATAACTAAGAAAGAATCTATGAAAAACTAAATTAATGATTTCTCAATTAAATGTAAACAATCAATTAAAACAATAGATTTCAAGAAATTTACGTTCTAATATTTTTACTATTTCTTGGATATATGAGTTTATTTTACTAATAAACTCAACCAATGTACCAATTGCATAAACTTCCATTTTGTTTGGTTGGTATAAATGCTACTTATTTGTATATTTATTTGATATATTTAAATTGTATAAGACTGAGTGTTTTAATTGATTGCAAGATGTTATAATCATATCAAAATACTTAAAAGAATAAATGGAGGAAGTATCCTGTATTTTGTATCATAAAAGTGCTTGAAACACCAATAATTGGTTCTTATAATTTTCTGTTTTCCAAGTGTTAAAATTGAATCTATGAATTTTTAAGGTATTAACAAACTCTAACATCATCTTCAACATTTAAGAAACAAATGAAGATTACCAAAATGACTTAGATTTGTACCCAAATACTTGGTAGTTCCAAAGATATATCATAAAGCAAAGGAGGTTAGCCCCTCTTGACTTTAAGGGACATACCCTCAAATTTTTAAATTTTTAGCAAGACAAAATGTAGGTACTGTTGACTCAGACATATACATCAGTTTTATTTTTCTCTATGCTATTGTTAAATAATTTATATAACCAGGATTGCGGACTTTTCGTAATCTGTTTCTAAATTTACTGCATTAGGCAATTACATTAAAACGTAGACATTTTTCTGAAATTTTAAGCTACTTTAATTGTAACATTGTCGTGATGCAACTATAATGAAATATATATATGGTATAGTACTGGTAATCTACATTTATAAAGTGTCATACAACTGTCTACATAGAAATATGAACAGAACAGAACTGATATTCACAGTGGATAATATTTTAAGCTGGTCAGAGGATCACAAGGAGGTTAGTCTGTATCTACCCTGTATCAGCAAGTGTACTGTTGTGTGTCATGTGCCCCTGGTCTCTTGTGCTTGATTGGTGTCATAAATGTCACTGATCGACAGATGTCTTGTCTTGTCGTCTCTATCTCTCTCTCTCTCTCTATCTGGAATGTGATGTGGTTCTGGATCGTCGTATGAGTATTGTATCGCAACGCCTCCGACGTGCGAGCTCTTGATGGATTGATATTTTGATGTTGAAGTCAGTTCCTCCATTTGTGTGTTTGTGTTCAGTTCCTTTCTTTCTCGTTTGTAATTCATTCAATTTCTAAAATGTCTTGGTTGTTATCTATGTTAATTTTTGTTTACACACTTCCCACAAAGAACGATCCAACATGTGTGCTATTGATATTTGTCGAGAAAATTATATTTATCATTGATTAATGTAAATGTTTTAACATCTGATCATTTGCTTTCAATTTTAGTGATATTTAAAAAACTTCATAAAATAAGATTATCAGTCTATCCTGAAACAAGTTTTTAACCGTGTTCTGTCTTTTGATAGAATTTTTAATTTATTGTCAAACTATCTTTATAATGATGTCTTCCAAATATTCAAATACGACTTAAAAACATTTACTTGAGTGACATTTTCAGGAAATGTTCACAAAAGTGCTCATTGCTAGATGAGAGTTGTATGTATCGTTTTTAAACAAATATTTCCACTTTACATTGGATCTCGGTTTCATACAAAAATTGTGTACGAATGAATGTAACCAGAAAAAAGTAAAAGATATTAGCAATTGTAAATTGTAAATTTTAAACCAGTGAGAGAATGCAGCGCGTACTGATGCGGACATTGACTCCAAACTATACAACACATTTATTTTCCTGTTTAAATTATAAGTTTTAACGTGAAAAAATATGTGAATTATTTCAAAATTTGTACATTTTTAATATACTATCAGTTATACACTTTTTAGAACATTTCCTGTGATTTTTCCTATTTAATTGAGTATTATGAGCTATGTTGAAATATGGAATAGGTCAATATTTTTCGTGGTTTAGAAGCCAAACTTTTTTTAATGGTTTAGAGTAAATTTTAAATATTAAGAAAAAAATTTAAGAGAGAACAAATAATTCCATTTATTGACAAAATACACATAATAATGAATTGTTACTAAATCATCAGATTATAGTTTATTTGTTGATGAAATAAATGCTCAGATAAAAGTGTTAATATACTTGTACTGAAAATTGCATTGTATTGTAATTAATGAAATTTTGAATGATTACTAGTTTTTTTATTAAAGTTAAAATATACCTAAATGCTTTTTATCAAATACAATAAATTTATTCAAATAGCATGTAGCCGGTCAAATCAGTTACCCCTTTCATGCATTAACACAATTTTTTACTTTTTTTATTTTGTAAAGAGCATTTTCAAAGAAATAATCAGTCTGCCTTTGCCATCGTTGTTTGTTTTACATAGTATATTAAGCTGTGAATGTGTCACCTTTACCTAGCATCAAAACTGACTCTGGTTGCAGCTACAGCTACCTGCATCGTCCGAGGAATTGCTTTTCTATGTGGTGTGTGTAAACCTTTGCTGTATTGGTTGTTCATTCAATTTTTATGTTATGAAAAAGTGGATTATTTGTGTTTTGGTTTTGGTAAAAATTTTAAATGGGTTAAGTTTTTTTATTTATACAAATCATCATCTACCAATACTATAATATATTTAAAAGGAATGAACATGAACTGAATAGCCTACCCATAATCTTTTGTGGTTTACGAAGTTAAAGAATGACATTATATACAAGTCAGAATCAGTGTCCAGAATTGCTACCTACTCATATACTCAAACAAGGTTCTTTAAGTGCAAAATACGGTGGGTCTCGTCGTAGTTTTTGGTTTACAGCAACACAAATATTATCACTGGATTTGAACTCATATTTTTTCAGAAAGTATGCAAAGTACATTGTAATTTTAAATAGCCAATTAACATAAGAATTGAAGTATAGTATTAGTAAATAGTGGTTACGGATGAGGTCCAGGTAGTTCTACAACACACACATGCTACACACAAATGCAGGAGATTAGGATCGGACGTAATTTCACCCTATTATTTACCTCCACAACCAAACCCAGATTTTGGTTGTTTATAGTTTTATCCTAAAGAGATTAGTATATTTAGACTTTGGACGTCATAAAAAGAAAAATGATAGCAAATAATGTATAATACACTAATATTGTCACAGAGCTTTGCTCAATCTTGAGGCTTAAGATGTTACTGAATAATCCGAGACAGAAGATGGCAGTTGCTGGGTTGTGCGCTTGTGAGTGTGCGAGTGCGTGCGTGCGAGGTGACTACCTGGTCCTTCAGTCGCACTTCTAATTTGCTAACACTAACTTTTCTTTTTCCCAGTAGAAGTAATAACTTTCGGTTAGAGTACTACAAAAGTTATCATGTTTTTTGATAGATAACGAACTATATCCTCCGATATAGCTTGAGTTGAACACCAAGTAGGTTCCCAGATATGTCTCAGCCGTGTGTTTGTGTATCACTGACTGTACTGTCTGTCACAGGTGATATACTCGAGGGTGGCCCGGGTGTGCAAGAAGGATAAGGGAGGCCCTCACCAGTTCGGAGACCGGTGGACATCCTTCCTCAAGTCCCGCCTGAACTGCTCAATCCCAGGAGAGTACCCCTTCTACTTCGACGAGATACGTAAGTGTTATATCAATTGTACATGCAGTTGTAAAATGGGGAATCCAACCGTCCCAGAGCTTTCGTAGTATACAATTTTTTTCCAGATAAGGGTTGCAAGTTTTTTTCTCTGTTCAGTGGTTGCAACTATTTTGTTTAATCACAATAAATCTTATTGTGAACAAATTTGAACTTTTTAGTCATTTTTTTGGTCATGGAAAATTTTAGCTAAGATAATCGCATTGCTGTGTTACACTGTTTTAAACTGATTAAAATACTGCTGAAGCCGTTGTAAGGTTAATAATACATTTTAAGGATAGTACTCTGCAGTGAAAAAATATACTTAATAATAATACACTTATAGTAAAAACTGCAGTACAAAAGTGTTTCTCATTTAAAAGACAGTGATGTGTCATTACAAACTTCCTCCGTCAATTTCTAGTATCTGGTATAAATTCAGACACAATATGTAGAGTTGTGCTTGCAGGTTGATGACTGACATAGAAATCAGTAAGTTATCTGGAATACTGGGAGTTGGGTGCAGTAAATCAATGAATAATAGGAATAAAGAGGTTTAGTGTACAATTTTTGATGAATCCGGATCAAACAACTATCTTAATATGCTAAAGATCATAACAAACATCATTACTTCTTTGTTTCAGAAAATAAAGAAGGAAATTAGGGAATAGTGATAACAGTTTGGTGATGCAATATGGCAAAGAATATTTGTAAATGCTTCAAGACAAAAATAAAGAAAACCCAAGGATTTACTATGCCCAAACACACATTCGAGGCAACACCATTAATTGTATTATAATTGATAACGGAAGAAATACATTGCAGAATAATCTCTACGTACCAAACACAATAAATATATGAACACTGTAAAGCAATAAACATAACAAAAAAAAAGTAATAACAATACTAACAATTACACAGGATTTTTCCATGCATTTGGTTATTGAGATAGTTCCTGTCATTCCTGAAAGGGTAATAGTGTTTCAGATATTTGTTATCGTTATATCTTACAAAAATATAACACTGTGTTAGGCCAATTGAAATCTACCCTCTTTCTCGGGTGTCAAAAAACCCTAAGATATAAGGTTCTACATACACAGAAGCTTAAAACTAAAAAGATGTGGTGATGAACTTGCACTCCAAACTAAGTGTAACAACAAAATATGTTTTACATAAAAAAGTCAAGCTATGCCAGTTGTTTAATACGAGGGCTGTTTTTTTTTTTCAAGTTCCGTTTGTTTCTCCAAATAACCAGCGTAGTGGCGGGAGGCGGGGCTGCGTGTTGTGCAATTGCGCCGCTCCCCCACTACAAACCAACGCCGTTGCCGGCTCCAATCCATCAGTCGTAGCCGAGCTACGGGCGAGTAAAGATGGCCGCTACGATCAATTCTCCCGCCAGTTGTGAGTTGCGAAGTGTGATTCGTTTCCTTCAAGCTGAAGGATGTAGTGCTGCTGAAATCCATCGCAGAATGAGTGTTGTGTATGGTGAACACTGTATGAGTGATAGCGCGATAAGAAAATGGTGTAGGCTATTTGCTGAAGGTCGAACAGACGTCCATGACGAAGGCGGTCAAGGACGCAAGTCGGTCGCTACTGCAAGTTTGGTTGAACGAGTTGACCAAGCGATCCGGGAGAAACGGAGGTTTACAATTGATGAACTTTCTACCGAATTTCCAGCCATTTCAAGGTCTTCCTTGTACAAGATTGTGACCACCGAGCTAGGGTACCGAAAATTGTGTGCCCGTTGGGTACCCAAAATGTTGAGTGAGGATCACAAAACGAAGCGAATGGCGTCAGCCCTAACTTTTCTGACGCGATATGACAACGAGAAAGACAGTTTTTTAAAGTCTATTGTTACTGGGGATGAAACTTGGGTCCTGTATGAAAATCCAGAAACCAAGGAACAATCAAAGCAATGGATGCACACTCACTCCCCTAGCAAGCCCAAAAAATTCAAGCAGACTTTGACCAAAAGGAAAACAATGGCTACAGTGTTTTGGGACCAAAAAGGTGTGCTTCTGGTTGAGTTCATGCAACAGGGAACAACGATAACAAAGGAATCATACTGTGAGACTC
This sequence comes from Homalodisca vitripennis, assembly GCF_021130785.1. Classification (NCBI taxonomy): domain Eukaryota; kingdom Metazoa; phylum Arthropoda; class Insecta; order Hemiptera; family Cicadellidae; genus Homalodisca; species Homalodisca vitripennis. The sequence goes on from NC_060208.1 coordinate 199,849,101, forward strand.
TACATCGCCTCCGGAGAGCAATACAAAACAAACGGAGAGGAATGCTGTCATCCGGCGTGGTCCTGATCCACGATAATGCACGACCGCATAGTGCCAATGTCACAAAACAACTTCTGCAAAAGTTCAAATGGGAAGTTTTTCGACCATCCGCCGTATAGTCCTGACTTGGCGCCCAGTGACTATCACCTCTTTCGAGAAATGAAGGCGTGGTTAGGTGGACGACGCTTCGCTGACAACGAAGAGCTTCAAGCAACTGTAAGGGTCTACCTGAGCTCACTGGCGGCAGACTTCTTCGAGGAGGGTATAGGAAAGCTTGTCTCTCGCTACGACAAGTGCCTCAACATTTTTGGTGACTACGTAGAAAAATAAGTAAGAAATTACGAATCTTTTGGTAATAAAATCATCTTTTTATCTCAATGTGTTTATTATTTATGGCCTATCGGAACTTGAAAAAAAAAACAGCCCTCGTATGTAAAACAAAACAAACGGTCAAATATTAACAATGAAGCTTTACATAAATTTGTTATAACAGGTCACCACTGTGGTATTTTTCACGTGTAAATTAAGTAATAATAGATCCTTAGTGTAACAAATATTTTTTACTGTAACAATCAAAAGAGATGCAATCTAGCAAGACTCTCCTAGATAGATTATTTGTAAAGTCAGAAAACCTATTACATTTCCTTATTACAAATGGTTTCTTCAGAGTATGTGGAGACTTATGGTCTGAATGTTGGTTGTGTAGAGTCAACAAGTGAGGTGGTGAGCGGAACGTACGGCTCCACGAGAGCCGAGCTGGTCTACGGTGTGTTCACGACACCGGTCAACTCCATCGGAGGCTCAGCCATCTGTGCCTTCAGCATGTCAGCCCTCATGGGTACCTTCGAGGGGGAGTTCAAGGAGCAGGCCACAATGAATGCCAACTGGTTGAGGGTGCCTCCCTCCAAGGTATGTCCAGGCAGATAGTTACATACCTGTCACCTTGCACATTCGGTAGAATTAGAATATCCCTATCCTCCAACAGAAATCAGCAAATTTTGAAAAGGTTTAAAGACTATTCAAATTAAATAAAAATATTCATTATTCATACTGTATTGCATGAATACAATTGAATGGTGTCAAAAACTTACAAATTATGACCATGTATTTATGATATTTTAAGTAAGAATCTCTAGTTCCGCAAATTTTTCCTTTACTGAGGTTTGTGGCTTTAGGTTCAATATAATTCTTATTGCCTTTTTGGTACTTTCAGAATTGAATTAAGATATCTGGAAGTTGTTGCTCTATATAAAGATATGCCAAAACTAATTATGGAGTTTATGTAAGTAAAATAAATCATTTTTAAAGTTTTATAATCACACAGATATTTTAATTGCATATCAACTTTTTGCATATCATCCTTTTGCATATCAACCGGAGGATAATTTTCAAAGAACTTTATCAACATGATTGTCCCAGTTAAGACTTTTGTCCACAATTGATCCCAAAAAATGTACATCTTCTACTTAGGATATTTTAAACTCACCTGTGCTAATTGGTGGCTCATTAATTTTACAGGTTTTTGTTTGGAACATCATACAATTAGTTTTTTCTAAATTAAGGAGCAGAATGTTTTCAGTGAAATAAACAGCAAGACTTATTAGATTACTATTTGTTTTGTTTTCGATACTATCCCATGAGGATACATTAATATTCTGTTAGTAAGAATTTGTTTTGTTTTTGAAAAATAAAGAAAGCATTACCTCCTAAATTTATAAATGAGTGTAAAGCTATTAGAAGAGTAAAAACAGTAAAAAGGTAACAGAGCATTGGGTCTTCATTAGAGATAGAATATCTTAATAAAATGGAAGATTTTTTTTATTTTCTAGTATCCACTCAATGCCAATATTTTATCTATATTTTAACTGACAATAACCTGACAGTTGACTGTTGTCAACCTCAGAGCCTAAACATGAGGCAGGTGGGTGTAAGTAAGAGGAATGTCAAGTAACAACACTTTGTGCTGTTCTACAGGTGCCAGAGCCCAGGCCAGGACAATGCGTCAACGACAGTCGCACACTGCCCGACGTCTCCGTCTACTTCATTAAGTCTCACTCACTCATGGACAGAGCCGTCCCGCCGTTCTTCAGCATGCCTCTGCTGGTCCGCCTCAGTTCACAGTGAGTATCATGTCACACTCGTGGCGGGCTGGTAAACTGAATGTTACCATTATGTGTTTTGTTGCAAAGTGAGATCACTCATTATATATATATATTTTCCGTTTAGCCCTTTTAAGGTTACATCCACTTCTTTATGCTTCGTTAGTATTTTCACATATTCAGTACGTCTGTGATATTCTAAATAGATGAGCAAAAATCTGGTGTAATATCTTGTTTAAATTATTCAACTAGCTTTACGACTTTGTAGCACATTAAACTACCTATCAAATAATAGTATGCAATGGATATTAAATTCAAATCAATAAATTTAATAGATACATAAACTTTTATATGACATCAACCTTGGACACAAGTCAGGTTGCAGTTGTTGATGTCATCGACAAGTCAGGTTACAGTTGTTGATGTCATCGACAAGTCAGGTTACAGTTGTTGATGTCATCGACAAGTCAGGTTACAGTTGTTGATGTCATCGACAAGTTAGGTTACAGTGGTTGATGTCATCGACAAGTCAGGTTACAGTTGTTGATGTCATCGACAAGTCAGGTTACAGTTGTTGATGTCATCGACAAGTCAGGTTACAGTTGTTGATGTCATCGACAAGTCAGGTTACAGTTGTTGATGTCATCGACAAGTCAGCTGGCATTGAGATATGTGTTTAGGTTGTACCATTTACGATTATTATAAACATCGTCCATGTTCTTCTTTATTAGTTTTAAACCAAACAATCCAATATTTTGTATTTATTTATTTGAAAATAAAAAAATTGATAAATTATTGTTTTATTTGAAATTAAAAAGATGTTTAACAAACAAGAAAAGAATACCTACAAATGATTGTTAAAGTTTCGGTTATTGGAAATTATTAAAATAATGATTACTTAGGGATTAATACCTATAAGTGTATCAAACTAAAATAAATATTTTAAAGTAAGCTTACATGCAAACTTTTGGGACAGATAGAGTTTTCTTTATGTTCTGTACTTGTTACAATTATAATAAAATAAATTTCATTTCATTTCGTTATTTGGAAACTACCTCATGTGGATCATCATGCTTGGTAAAATCAAAATCGCTGAATATCTCTGGTTATAAACTACCTGCAAAAATGTATCAAACCGCTTGTGAAGAGTTTTTTGACAAATTTTATTACTCCTAAAAATGCAATGGAACATTTATCAATAATGGACGAGGTTGTATCTTTCTAAAACCTTAAAACCCTTTTAAACCTAATTTCCGTATTATATGAACATCATAAAAATGGTGTCAATTTCCGACATCCGTATAGTGCTGGTGCGGACTGGCATTTTTTATTATTTTACTGGCCACTTTTTTATCAAATGCTTTGAAATTCCACAGACTTGTGTACAAAGATGTATTGCAACAAAATATATTAGTACATAAAGCTTTGACTTTGTATATTGTCAGTCTGTGATTGAGAAATTGCAATTCATCTCAGCTGACTGCTGCCTGATTGTTGCAGACAGCTGTACTTCACTACGTTGTGAATATTATACCTTGCTTCATGTTTTTAGGTTAAAACAGATACAGTGGTTAAATTTTAGTTAGTTATTTATTTGATTTTAAAATGAATAAAAGGAATCATTCAATGTCTCCCATAATCGAAAGCACACAAATTAGTAACTTAGTTGCAAGTGGCATGGATATGGGCAGTGATGACAACTTGAGTGATAGCTATCTTAACATTTATAAAAACATTTCTAGTGATGTAAATATTGTGTTAAAAGGTTTTTTTTTAATATACTCTATAAACAGTTTTAATTATTTTACCAGAAATAAATTTGGTTAAGTAAAAATGTTTTATGTTAAGTACTATGAATTTTTCAAAGCTCGTGTAACATTTACTTGCACAGAAACATCAAAAAGGAAAAATGACACGTCCTTACAAAAATTGATGTTACTCAACTTGTAAATAAAGTAGGCCTATAATTTTTGTGTCCTTAAATTAAGAATGAAATTTAACATAAAATGAATAGATATTTGTGTGTGAAATATTTGTTTGGCTGTATTGGTTTTAATCAACAAACTTGAAATTTTAAAATTGTTATTTATTGTATATAAACGTAAATATGAAAAAAATGTAATTATCAGGATATTATTTTGTTCATATTTATGTAACCTAAATTTAATAAGAGGTAAAACAAAAAAGAATTAGCTTGAGAACTTAAAAAATAACCTAGTTATGAATTGTTTACAAAACTCATACGTTTTAGCGTAGGATTTTTGGCACATCACTTGATATAATGGCCGTGGTTAAAAGGAATAAAATTACAGGAAGCTTATGTAAATTCATAATGAAAGTCAATAGTGGTGGGCTAGAGAGGAGTTAATTCAGGATTTCGAATTAGTTAATGGATGCTGGGAATTGTAACCGAGGTTGGAAACATTAGCATACATTGGGGTTGAGACTGGCTATTTTACCTACATCTGAATATTCTAATAAGATATGTTAAATGTTGTTGTCTGTTAATGTTAAGAGTAATTTTTAAAACTGACTGTACTGTGTAATGTTGTGTACAGGTACAGGTTCTCTGCGATCGCGGTGGACCCCCAGGTGCAGGCTGTTAGCGGAGAAGTTTACGACGTAATGTTTGTTGGCACAGGTGCGTCCAAGTTGTGGATTAAAATACACGAAATTGATTTTATAGTAATAGTCTCTGAGTTATATTTAAAATAATTTAAAGGGAACCTAATTAATATTTATAATTCACTCGTATTTTACTAATAAGAGGGCTATCCAGAAAATATCCGATATTCAATGAAAACTCCTTATCTGCAGTAGCTACTGTTATCAGATACATTTCTATACCCTCCTGCTTGTTCCAAGAAAAACTCATACCTTTAATAGGTCCGAAGTGTATCAGACAGTGTTGTGTGTGTTTCTGTAGGCTCAATCGGATTTTTTCCTCAAAAGTGACGGAACACGAAGATAGCGATTTTGCATCAATATTTGTTTCAAATGTGGGAAAATCTGTGCGGAGACGATGCAAATGATCCAGAAAGCCTTTTGAAGGAAAGCTATATCGGCAACTTCCATGAATTTCTGGTTCCGTTATAAAAATGGCTGGGATTCATTCGAAAGAGATCTGCATTCTGGTCGGCCTTAATCAATGGGAACCCACAAAAAGATATGGACATACCAAGGCAGATCTCAAAGCCGGACTTTGCAACTTGTTTTTTGACATGGGAGGATCTTTTGCAAGTGTATCGTGTCAAATGGAGAGTACTTTAAATGAGACTAAAGTTTGGTTGCGATTGGAAATCTTATTTTACTTTTCCAGCAACCCTTGTATGCAGTTAATTCCTGTTTAAAAATTCCTATGAACAATAACTAAAATGTGTGTATGCATAATTAAACAAGTAAAATATATTCCAATGTGATAAAAAAATAACTAATTAAATACTATTAACCAACAAAAAATGAGAAAAGTTATGAAAATCGATGGTAATAAGGCTATTTGGAAGTTTTAATCAGTTTTGTTTTTAATTACACGCATTAAAATCTTTAAAAAATGTTATATTTATTTTTATTATTTGATTTAATACTCATTGTATTCATAAGATTTTATGTGAGGCAATTTATCGTAACGTATAGGTGCTAGAAAATGATAACTTTTGGAGAAAAAGATGTGTACTTTAGAATTGCAGACTAATATTTTGTTCTCGATTAATGCTCTAAGAATTTGGGAAGGTACTGATCTTAAAAGTGGTGTGTAGATGACGGAAGGATACTGAAGGCAATCAATGTCGCCAACCCTGATGGGGAGCCGCAGGTGCGCAGTGTGGTTGTGGAAGAACTGCAAGTGTTGCGTAACGGAGACACAGTCCGCAGTCTCTCCATCGCCAGGGTTCCCGGGCAGGAAGACAAGCTGCTGGTGGTCTCTGACGACATTGTCATCACCATTCCCCTGCAGCGATGTGCCACCTTCAAGATAACCAATTGCAGGTGAATATTTGAAAATGGCAGAAACATTGTTATTTACAAATAATTAATCACAAATAGTTATTATTGTATCGATATTCAGCTCCCCAAGTTGGAATTTTGAAGTTTATATAGTTTCAGGTTAAAGATTGTGATGAGTTTTAACCGTATTGATTCATTGCTTCCCAATTGGTACATAGACACCATTGTTCAGAATAAATTCAGTTTTTCTTGACAGTTCCATACTGCACAATTACATACTGATTGCAACACAAAATTATAAATGTTGTGGTTGACCAGGCAACAATCAATTACTGAACAAGTTGCAACTTCATTTCAGTGTTGAGCTCACAATTATAATTGTAACACAATAATTTTTCTGCAAACTCTGTTTAATTTGGGGAAAATGTTCTGTAAACATAAAATGATGATTTTGACAAAATCATCAATTTTCTTCACCAGTTCACAGCTGCACCTACCATTGTGATGCTCATTATGAATATGGATTTGACCATTTCTGAAATCAGTGCCTCACTAGGATACTTTTTCACAGATGCCACAAAGATGGTGGTAAAGTTCAATTACTTTGTGATTTCTTTTTCACATGTGTGTCACAACGCTATGGAATGAATTGTTTATTTTAAACTAGATTGTAGTTATGTGTTTGGTTAGTTATTCACCTGAGGAAGGAGATCAGATGGCATGTCTCAAAACATAGTGTGCTGATTAATTGTATCACTGAGGGGTTTTTCAAATCTTCACAATCTTTCTATCATCAAAACAAAGGTGAAACAAAGGAGTGTCATAGGGTAAGAGGGTCACTGTCTACCGCAGATGAACACATACTGAGCACAAAAATGTGTTCATACAAAGATGGTGGCTCTGGCCCCACCCACCGCTGTACAGTCGTGAAGTAGTCTGAACTGTTGCAGTGACTGTATCGGACTGCAGGACCCGTACTGTGCCTGGGACACGAGGGAACGCCAGTGTGTGGCTCACAGCGAGAGCAACAAGAAGAAACACTTCCTGCAGAACATTCCCAGAGGAGAGCACAAGGCCTGTCCTGCTCCCAGTAAGTCTACCGGTAATGATACACAATCATGTCTTCACATAGCTTTAGTTGACCTGAGTGGAAACACTTCCTCCAGAACATTCCCAGAGGAGAGCACAAGGCCTGTCCTGCTCCCAGTAAGTCTACCGGTAATGATACACAATCATGTCTTCACATAGCTTTAGTTGACCTGAGTGGAAACACTTCCTCCAGAACAATCCCAGAGGAGAGCACAAGGCCTGTCCTGCTCCCAGTAAGTCTACCGGTAATGATACACAATCATGTCTTCACCTAGCTTTAGTTGACCTGAGTGGAAACACTTCCTTCAGAACATTCCCAGAGGAGAGCACAAGGCCTGTCCTGCTCCCAGTAAGTCTACCGGTAATGATACACAATCATGTCTTCACCTAGCTTTAGTTGACCTGAGTGGAAACACTTCCTTCAGAACATTCCCAGAGGAGAGCACAAGGCCTGTCCTGCTCCCAGTAAGTCTACCGGTAATGATACACAATCATGTCTTCACCTAGCTTTAGTTGACCTGAGTGTAAAAACTCTTGACAGGGTGGAAACATTTCATTCCTGTCTGACTATATTTAAAAAACAAATTTACCTACAAACTTGAAATTTTGCATGCAGCTACATTTCTAAATTCTATAGGCAACACTGCGTTCGACCATGGTGCACAACACTCCATGGGATTTGGCTGAGCGTTAGCGAATTACATTGGTAACCATGATGGCAACGAGAAAATAGCAGATAAACAAATTTGTAAACAAAGTAGGACATATTGACACATGTAGACTAACTACCCCAACAGGTACAAATTTATAATCTGGTTTGTAAATGTTTATTATATTAACACTGCTATGAAACCCAAATTAATGATAATATGTATGTGTATCAGGTGGCAAGATATCTCGAGAAAGATTTCATCTGTAGAATTTAAATGTTTGTGCGAAACTTTATTTCTACATAGACAAAAACGAGTTTTATGATGGTGTATGTCCAGCCATAGAATTTTGTAACTTGTTATTAAAGCCTATTACTCAGTAGGCTGATATAACTTTTCTTTGGCCTGTCACGGGTGTAAAGTTTCTTTTCAGTACAAGCTCGACAATGAAATGATTTATAAAATTTTTCATGTAACCTCAGTGAAGTGACACAATGTGTGGTACACTCCTACATTATATAATTATATGAATAAGATAACACTTCAAATTAATTCTTCTTATAAATATTAATTCTACCTTCTGTTGGAAGGTTTTTCTGACATTTTCCAGAACTTTTGTCCATGCTGCAATTGAATTCCAATAATGCCTATTATTCTTTTTACAAAATATTGTAGTGTTTTCTGCTTCAGTAATATTCAATTATATACTGGTTTTACAAGTATTATTAGTTCTTTGTAAAAGTTTCTACATTTATTGTTTGGGGTTTGTTGGCACTATTTCTAGGATTCTTGAACATTGTTTATTCCTTTTATTCGTCTACTGTTTGGCTTAGATATTATCATACACTTTACCATAGGTAATTTTGAAATCTTTATAGACGCAAAATTGTATATTATGAAATTTGTTCTTTTAGGCATTAAATAAAGCTATACATAAAAAGTTTTCTTTTATATTTGAAATAAATCAACACCATCTTGAGAATTGTAATCAAATCATGGTGACCCGATATGTTTAACAACCATTACAGATAAGATAAATACTGTACAACTATTATATTAGTTTGCTTGGAATGAGTTAGTAATTAAATATAGCACCTATCATGTTCTCTCAAGACCTTATATTACATTTCATGTAGATACAGATAGATAGGTTATCACAATTTGTGTGATTTATTTGTGAGCTAAAAATTAAAGTGTAGAAAATAACAATTGGCCTATTTAACCCTAAAGAACTGATCTCTAAGACCAAGAACGTTGATAAGTATGTCTATGTGTGTGTATTAACCTTTTTAATGCCGACGTGCGCCGCGAGCGCTCGTCACTGTTTATTCGAGAAATGCCAACGTGCGCCGTGAGCGCACGTCATTAGGTTTTACGAAAAATGCCGACGTGCGCTGGGGGCGCTCGTCCGATTTTTGTTATATTGTAGTTTTAATTATTGACTAAATGCCACTAAACATTGCATACTGTATCTAGACACTACTATTATTGATACAAACTCAACATGTGATGATGTTATCAGCTGTTTTCAACCTCCTTTACGTCCAATCATTCAGTGAGCGTCTTTGGTTGCTGTGGTAATACGTTGTTGCTAGATTATGTTTTAATGGGAATTATTCGTGCTTTTCTTTTATTTATTTCAGTTTGCTTATATTATTATTAGTTTTGTAATTATTGTAAATAGATTTGACCATGAGTAAAAGAGGGGGATTCATACTTTGTGCTTCGGCAAACACAAGTGTTAAAAAATTTTAAATTATGTACCCTATATTGTAAATAATTAATTTTAATTTCATGTAAACTACTTTCTTTATTATTTCAACAAACAATTTTATACATTGGGCTAAACAAAACGTGTAAATAAAGTGATTTTGAATGAAACTGACCAAAATATGTCTTACTGAATTTTACTGTAAAATGTGGACTTTACAAGGTTTTTGATAAAATGCTGTAACTTCACTATTTTTCAAGGCAAGTTCTTCAAATTCGGTGTGTGTGTTAACAATTAAATATAGTACAATTGCCAGTAACTATTTTTTAGTTAAGGCTAATAATAAAGGTATCTTTATATGTTCAAACAAATTTTTTTTAAGTTTTTGTTTTTTGATTTTTTGTTTTTTACAAATATAAATTATATAAATTTGTAAAAATTTTAATACTCATTTGTTTTAAACACTCCATATTATGACATAAAAAACAACACCTCAATGGATAATTTCCTTCAATAAATAAAAAAGTTATAAATTTTTTTAAAATAGTTGTCAAATTATGGAAAAAGGGCCTGGCATTCTTCGCATGTACTTTTTGAAAACAGGTTGGCATTTTTCGCATGGTCACTGAAAAAATGTCTGGCATTAAAAGGGTTAATAGGTTAATGACATAATTATATCATTTATGTTGACTCTTCCTGAGTCTTTTATTTACTTATCTCAATTGCTAATCAAGACATATAAAATTCTTTTGCACTAGTTTTAGTGTATTTTTTAAAGTTATTTTGCATCTATAGAACATGTTATTTTTGTGTTTCAGCTCACGTCATGTCAGCGATAGCCTCACAGCCCTTAGACGACAAGGATATGGGTGAGTTTTCAGACACTTGCGTTATTTAGTTTGGGCATGATCGCCATAAAATTAAGAAGTGTTATCGTTTGATTCACACTCAGATTCTTCCTCGACATCATCTAAATTCTCTTCACAGTGAACACAATCAGAATCACTAATATTTGTTAATCATTGTCACGAAATCGTATATTCCTTTCATATTTTATATATAATAGTATATACAATTATAATATTTACATGTATTTTTATATATTATTTAAAATATATTTTGTAATTTTTTAACACACGTTTTCCTATTCATTCCTAAACTTTTGACTTTTAATTACTTTAAAACTTTTAAATTGACTTTTTATGAAAAGACTAATTATTTTCTAATTTTGAGCAATAAGTGAAGATAAAACATTGACTTAACAATGGTTTAATGATTTTTTTTTTAGAAAGTTTAAAAAGTCAATAAGTCTTTGGAATCTTTAAAAACTTTACTCTAACAGATGGAATGAACAATGTCATTATTAAAGGTAAAGTTAGAACTATAAAGTCCTCTCTACCACTTAACCTCGCGAGCACAGTTAGATGTTGATGACATTTTTTTTTCACAAAATTTGTCTGTGATACACTTTTTAATGTAGACTGATAATGAGTACTATAAAACTTGAGCGGGAACTTCTTTATCTAGTTAAAGTTGTAAAATAGACAAAGTAATTCTGTTACTTATGAAAACCTAAACAGTGGTTCATTTTACTACGCAGCTTTAAGGGGCTGACTGATAATGAGTACTATTAACATTTGAGCGGGAACTTCTTTATCTAGTTAAAGTTGTAAAATAGACAAAGTAATTCTGTTACTTATGAAAACCTAAACAGTGGTTCATTTTACTACGCCTTTAAGGGGCTGACTGATAATGAGTACTATTAACATTTGAGCGGGAACTTCTTTATCTAGTTAAAGTTGTAAAATAGACAAAGTAATTCCGTTACTCATGAAAACCTAAACAGTGGTTCATTTTACTACACCTTTAAAGGGGCATTTCTAGTAATCATGATGGTATTTGTGTGATGTATTAGGTTGAGTTGTTTAGTTGTGTGATACATTGTAACTTGTTTTCAGTTATAATAAACAAAGTGCATGTACAGTGGAACCTCGATAAGTCGGATTAATCGGGACCGCGGCCGATCCGAGTTAACGAAAATCCGGGTTAGCCGGAGAATTAGGTAAAAATTAATAAAATACGGTATACTTACAGATAAACTCCATTATAATTGTAAAAACATCAAACCTATGCACATTTAATGATTATTAATCCTTACAGTATAATTATAACTGTTCATTTCCTGGTAAAAAACTCAGTCAGCTTTGGTTGTGCCAATGTATGCCGCTTGCGTGTTGTGCAATCCCGCAGTCTCTTCAACATGAGCAATTCAGCCGGCGATGTTTCTGCCTGCCGCTCGAAATAAAGCATTAGTTCGTTTAGTTTGGTCACTGCATCTCCATGACTCATCACTGGAGTCTAATGCCTCTAGTTCCTTTTCCATTGTCACTACAACATATTTACGTTTTGTTGCCATCGCGTAGATAAAAACAAACGCACAACACAAATGAAGAAATTGGGAAAATACGCGTCTGTTATTGTTTCCGAGAATCCGGGACAATGACCGCCACTCGGCCGCCGTGTGCCATGAGTCACACACTCACTGTCGTACAGTCCTATCAAATACTGATGCAATATCGATTGACGGATACTATACCACTCAAAAATATTACGTTTTTATTATTGATATGTTTGTCTGATTTTAAATTTTTTAATTGAAAATCGGTCCGGGTTAGCCGGACTTCCGGGTTAACGGGGGCCGACTTATCGGGGTTGTACTGTATATAATAAATGACAGTCTAGACTTCTCTTGCAAGTCTCAGTCAAGTAATGTATCTATCAGCAGCCAATGTTGTTGTGAGATTCTAGACTCTACAATCCGAAACTGTTGTGTTACATAATGTAGCAAATCACTGCCCATCATCAGACCAGATAGCTGATTGTGGTGTTTGATTTCAGATGAGGATAAGTGTCCTAAGTGTTCGGCTTGCAACCCTTCTCCCTGCACCAACTGTAAGTACTATGCCTCATATATTCTAGATTATACTAGGGTTAGTAAAAAGTTAAAGTTCAATAACCTAACTCAATTGTTAATCTAAGGACAAAACCAAATTCAAATTGATTACAAATCCATAATTCAAATTCAATTTTGTATTCAAAGCTTTCAGTCACTATTAACTTTTGAATTTGAATAAGGATCTGGAATCAGACATTTGGGTTTCTTTGTTTCTCTATTCAGGATGAAAAATCTAAATCAGTTCTTCAATTTATCGGGGTGGAATCATTTGATCACTTAGGGATTCTGAGTATTGTGTCAAACAGAGGGGAATTGGAGGGATTTTTCTAAGTTGAGACGGGATTGTGTGGAGATTAGTCATACTTTCTTTTAAAATTTGAGTTTAATTCTGAATAGGCGGGATTTTCCTGTGCTTAGAAGTGGCTAGAAATCAAAAACATGTACAAAACATACATCTGTTATTAAAACTACTGTTTTAGAATCCAATAATTGTAGCCAAAAAAGAAGAGGCTATTTTGAAACAAGACAAATTATTACCTAATTTTAACAAAGAACATCATTTTCAATCAGTTAATACACTTCAGACAATTTTGGTCGCTTCAGGAATCGTGGAGAAGGTAAAGTAGATGGCTTTCCTTACAGTGTCTTGGCTTATTGAGGACAGTGTTCAGTAAGCAGCTATTATTGACAGTTTCATCACTATCAGACAATTTTGAGTTTTACTACCCATTACTTTAATCTCAATAATTTTATTAGCGTTTTAAAAATTAGTACCTTTGCAAAAAATCAACACTTGTTGGAAAAATGAAATGTTTTCCTTGTGATAGGCCATATGATGTATCAAGATAAAAGTATATGTTCTCCAGAGTAGTATAGGTGATTTTTTTTTAATGTAATTGACCATTATTGGCAATTTACTTAATAAAATCTCGGAAAATGAATGACTATATTGGTCCCTCCAATGATAGATACTTTCAAACAAAACTGACTTGGCAAAATTGGCACAAAGAAAGAACTTAGAAAATGTTATGGTGCTAGCAAGAAACATTGTGATTTATCTTGAAGCTGGCACTGATAATTTATAAAACCTAGTATACATAACGCAAAGCCACTTGCCCCGTACAACCGATACAACCTTTTATTAACTGATTATTAGAGAGTGATAATAATGTATACCGAAATATCTTGTACAATGAACATTTTATAATTGAACATTTTTTTAATAACAAAAACTCCTAATAGAATTATATGTTAAGTTTTTTTAGTTTTCTGATGCACCTTTTAAAATTAGGCAGTGTTATTAATAAATATGTTTTTGTCCATGTAGCGATAGACAACAACAGCATTGGAAGCTCGGAGAAGATTGTGATCTACACGGCGGACACACTCGGCATGGCTGTTGCCACCTCGGTGTTGGCGACACTGGTAGTGGGCTTCGTCGCTGGTTACCTTTTCTCTCGTCACTTTCGCCACGACACAAACTACTCCAACATGCCTCTTCACAGTCACCAGCAACTCAACAGGTGGGCCACACAACTCTCTGTACTTTGAAACACTGTTAGGCAATGTGAATCAACCTTTCCTCAATAAGGAAGATTGTCTCTTAAAAACAGACTATGTAAATCAAGTGAGGAAATTAAATTGCATTAAAAGAATTTAAAGAATAAAACTACAAATTATAGGTAATTTTTTTTAGTTTGTTAAGCATATTAGACTTTCAGGATATGTAACAATTCAAGTCAGGCTTTTATATCTTTATAATCAATAATTTTTTATATATTATTAAAGATATAAACCTTCGATGAAAATCATATTTCTGTCCGTCTGTGCACACGATAACTGTTGAATGAGCTGATCTAAAGAGTTGAAATTTGGTGTAAAACTCTACCTCTACATCAGTATTGGAAATAATGAACACCTGTCCATTGGAGGTCACAATTTCTATCTGTCAGGGAAGTGACCTCGGATACACTGATTATACGGCTGATAATGGCGACGAAGACATAGAGATACATTTTAAAGTATATTTTGGAGGTTAATTATGATGTTTTTCAGAAACTTATAAACACATGTGAAGAAATCACATTGTTCAATTGGTTGCTTTCATGCAAAGTTTGAACATTGAATGTGAAGCCTCCCAAGCTGACCTGAAGTCTGGTGTACGTTTAATCTCATTAAACTTGTGTATACCTATTGAAAATGTGTTTAAAAGCTATGTAACAGAAAAACAAAAGCTATTCTCTGGGCACCAGATTGGGGCTGATTGGGAAATTATCAAATTGGTCATATCAAAATGCTGTGATGAGATCTTGAGTTTTGCCGCATGAAGCAAAACATTGAGTTTGTTTTGCACGGACATTGCCAGCAAAACATGTTTCTTGATAAAAATGACATGAAGTCACTTATTACAACTTGAAGAAAGTCTTCTGATAATGGAAAATATTGTGAGATGTCTTTTCATTTTCACTTTGTCATTCACTATCTGCACCAAATTGTTGGTGATCATTGAGGGTCGTCTACTCCTTTTCTCATAATGAACATTCTTTTGGCATTCTTTTAAAGCTCACACATTTGAATTCAATTCCATCACTCGTAATGTTTTGTCCTTATACTTCACAATTTTGATAGTGAATTTTCAAGTGCTTACTAACCTTGAACACAAGAAAATAAACAACAGCACGTACTTCACGGTCGGCAGGTTACTTAATTGATGGGACATTTGAAATAATGTATTAACAGATGTAAAATCTAATTCTTACTTGCATCTGTGGCTTGCTAACGGATGAACGTAGACAGTGCGTAAGTGCGGGACAATGACCGCAGCGCTGCAGTGGCAGAATTTCAAAATGGTACCCACTTAAAAAACATGCTCATAGAATGTGAACACTGCATAAAAGCAGTATAGTCACTAATATTGTCACACTTAATATTGTAGTTTCATTAAGGAGAGTTTATTAACATTAACATTAACATATAAGGTTGGTCCTAACTAAAAAAATATTGACCATTTTTACAGTTTGGTAAATAATCTTTAAAGATAAGTAGATTTTAGTGTTTAATTATAATATTAACCTAGTGTTTGTTGTTGCAGGTTAACGGACAGTCATCCCTACCCAGACGCGGGACTGAACCCGTCGTGTGCAAACAACAAACCCATCAACCTCGTGCTCAACGTGCCTCCAAAAAACGCAAACGGTAAAAATGCCAACTCCTCAACAGACAACAAACCCATTCAGAAAGTGAAGAAGACTTATATATGATACGAGAAGTGACAGAACCGGAACCGGGATCGTGACTCAGTACTGCCTTATTGTGTCTCTGTGTATCAAATGCCTTCCATGACCTAGTGACTTGTACAGTAACCGAGAACCGAGGACCGACTAATACTCAATTTGTGATGTGAGACGAGGACCGAGCGTGCTCACGGCGTTCCAGTTGTACAGTTTGCAAAAGTGTAATTATTATTAGTAATATTAAGTATGCCAGTAGGTTAAGGAAAAGAATAGTGATTGTAAAAATATAAATAGGAGAGATTTTATATTAAGAATTGCAGTATAAGATTTTTGAGATATTACATTCCATAAAGTAGTTGTTTTCTTCAGTTTGTTGTTAATTGTAAGCCCACAAAAGAAGAGCATAGTACATGCTAGAATAGGGTATAACTAAGACTGTGATTGTAATTATATGTTGTTGAAATCAAATATTGATAACCAAATTTCAAGTTTGACATTTTTTATGACTTTTAAAAAGGATTTTATATTTAAATTAGATTATCAAAGTTACAAAAGTGTGTAGATAAGATTGCTCGAAGCAAGGTATTTATTCTGTACAGTAAAATATTGTTCGTCCCACCCTTAATAATTATTGTTGTCTACGTATTAACGCACATTTGTCTTCTTTATGTACGTTTATGTTTGTAGTGTTTTAATGTCTAAAGCTCAGACAATAAGCTAGGTTAAGTTTAGGTACATCACAGGTAAAGAACAACTTCAGCTAAATTCCTTTTTTCCGCACTTTATTCTCGTCTCAGCTGTATACTTTATAATAAAATGATCTCAATTTATGGTGGTCTTCTAATCGCCTATAGAGTTGGGGATCTTTTAAAGGTATAAAGGATTTATTAGCGTTTTAAGCAATATATACCAGTTTTTCGCTCTCTGTATATAATACATATATTATTTGTAAATTGTTTTTAATTTGTAAGTACTGCAGCTATATCTTTGTTTAAGCCTACTGTCAAAAATGTTAATCACGTAAGATCAGTATTTTGGGCTGAACCATTTTATTTTTGTAAATGCTTTTATACAAGATAAAATAAAAAAACAATAAAATTCTTTTTTATTTAACGTGTATTGCTACTTCTCCTGTAGGTTTTCTCCTCCAGAAAGCAGTAACGCTCATCCTCTTGCAATAAGCCTATGAACTGTTGGACTTCCAAACTGCACACCATACACCTATTTTTTTTTAGGTGTAGGGGAGTTTCGTTGAAAATGTGCGGGTTGTCAGTACCTCAGGTCTGGTAGTTATGGCTATTAACATAACCTCCAAGATGGAACCAAGCTTCATCTGTAAAGAGCACTTGATCTAAAATTTCAGTGTTGTCTCTAATGAATATATTGAACCATTGGCAGTAGTGAACCCTCTTAACATTTCCAGCATCCTTCAGTTCACGGAAAACCTGCATCCGATGTATGGATAACATTTCAGGATTTCTTCTCACAACAGTGTGGGCTGAACCTGATGAAAATGTTCGTTCCCCGGCTCAGTCTTCACAAAGATTTTTGTGGAGATATCGTTAAAACTGATCGCTGCCTTTCACGACACTTATCTAACACTGAACCGGTGCTTCTTTTTAAACTTTGTCTATGAATCGTTGCTGACACACGGCAGGAGATTTCGTCACTAAATAAGTTACAATCACAAATACACGTTGTTCAACAGTTAAGCGCATTTTAACAAACAACAGTACACTAATATGCAACCTAACCTCACATTGTTCAAACGTCAATGCTTGACCTTCACTGGTTCAACTGGAATACGCGGGGAATAAACAGCCATCCCCACTCCAGCTCCAGTCATACCAACATTAGAAATAGTATTTAAACCCTTTTCACACAAATATATGCATTAAAAAAATTGTACAACCTAATGATCAATGGAGCCTCTTTTAAGTCGAACGCCCTGTAGAAACACAAGCAATGCACAATTAAGAACTGCCTCTTGTAGGAAAACACCAGTTTTTATTCTTGTATTGAAGGCAAGAGCAAGGTCACTTAATGTAAAAACATAATAGAGTATTTAAGCTAGAAGTTAGAAGCCAGGGACACAAAAATGGGTGCAACATGAAGAGGAAACATCTAGCTTGCAGAAACATAACAAGTAAATAAAATAAAATAACATTATTTTCATGCGGCTGCCACAGTTTAAATTTTGCGGTAAGCCATGTAGTTTTCATTGTTACTCTCTTTGAAACTATATTGTCTCTATGTTCACCAACCAAAGGCTGGAGTGTGTTCTTGAATATTTCTTCAAAATGTCTTTCAGAATATGATCAGACCTTTTCTGACCTTGAAAGAAATTTGTCTTACACAACGGGAAGCAAGAATCGATTCTCTGGAATCTGTGGAAGGTGTTAAATCTTGGTCACATACAAACTATGTATATGGGACAAGTCAGCAAAATACTGGCACTTGTCTTACAACCATTTTAATTTAATTTTAAGTCGTGATTGAAAATTCCATGATTGATAATGTATTGCCCATTGACCTGGAAGTACTTATTTACAAATGTTAATTTTTTATATTTGAATTACTTATATTAATTAGCACTTAATGATGTTTTTCTTGACATATTAGTAGTTGATAAGCTTTTAGTTAATTCCATAAGTTGAATATCTTAATTTAATAAAAATAATTTAAGAAAAAATTGTCAACAAACTGAGTACAGTCAATATTTTAACATATCAGTTAAATCTATTTGATTGTACTTAATTATTATTTTCTTTACCTAGTCATTAACATGGTTTATAATATTTTTTTGCCTAATACACATTACATTATCTTAATTTACGTAAATTTAATACCATTGGTCCTTCACGAAAGACTATTAACTTGTTGAGGAATAGCGGAGAGTGGTTCGAGAAGAGTAATGAGGTTTAACCGTCCATCCCGGGCTTTTTAGAATAATCAATATTATGCGGTGGATTACGTTCTCTAGTTCTTACGTACTATTTTGACTGTTCAAAGTTATAATTGCTGTAAGATAACTTTGCTGCCAAATGTTTTGTAATTTTTTGTGTCCAGAAAA
This sequence comes from Homalodisca vitripennis, assembly GCF_021130785.1. Taxonomy (NCBI): domain Eukaryota; kingdom Metazoa; phylum Arthropoda; class Insecta; order Hemiptera; family Cicadellidae; genus Homalodisca; species Homalodisca vitripennis. Next base: position 199,867,893 of record NC_060208.1, read on the forward strand.
TTTTGGATTTTTTTAAAAGGGCAGATTTTTTGAAAATTCATAAATTTTTTATTAATTAACAAAAAATGTTAAAAAAGTTTAAGTGCACTAACAAGTTACTCTTGCATACATCTTTTGAAAGTATAGAACAAAAATAGTGAAAATAAAATAGCCTCGTTTATAAACAGTTTTTTGTAGTTTTCCGAAAAAATGGTTTTTAGTAAATCCGCCCTTTTAAAAAACACTGATTCATTTATAGGTTATTCTCGGTTCTTGGAATTTATAGTCATTGATTATTAATGTACGGTGCTGACTCCTAGCTAGAGAATAATAATAAAACAATTATGTGTTCAAATACCACACGGAGTATTTAAGAGTAAGTAAGAGTATATATATTATATATATATATATATATATCAGACGGAGTAAGTGAGAAGATAGGGTCAGGCATTTTTTGTGGTGAGAAGACTGATGTGGGTTGGAGGGCTAGATATGGCAAAAACAGCCTACTATGCACTTGTGGAATCTCACATCAGATATGGATTGTCGGTATGGGGCGGTACAACCAAGCAAAACTTGAACAGAATTTTAATCCTGCAAAAGAAAGCTATCAGAATACTTGCACATCTCACACCAACAGAGAGTTGCAGAGAATCTTTAAAAAACCTTTTTGAATCCTAACAGTGGTCTATCTATACATACACACTGTGATTATCTACACATACCAACAGGATTACAACCGAGGAGAAAATGTTCACCGTTATAATACAAGACGAGCCAAAGACTACATCCTTCCAATTCACCACTCCACACAATACAGCAAGAAGCCATCATACATGGGACGCAAACTATATAATGCACTACCTGAATCCATGAAGAACCTCAGCTCTACGAAACTCAAGAAACAGCATGACTGGCTGATGGAACAACCACTTTACACACTGGAAGAATTCTTCACTACAACGAAAAACTCATAAGCAATGTAAAGCAAGACCAAGAAAAATACCTACAATGCAATTTTGACACCATTACATTTCTTAACGAAATTGTAAATAAAGAATTTTTCACTTTGACTTTGACTGAGTGAGTGTAAAAGAAAAGAAAGTGCTTCTGAGTGCACTAATAGAAAAGTAGCACTTTATACAAAATACTCGTATTTAGAAAATTATCATACCTTGCCAAAATTCTAATAAAAAACAAAATCTACAGTTTCAATCCCAAGAAGGTGCAAAGTTATTATTTTGGTCTTTTTTTTATAATTTTTCAATATTGAATAAATACAACTAAAATGTGTCCTTTACTCCTACCACTAACTGAGTTCGTTAGTGATCATTTTGCTTACTCTAGAAGATTCTAGGTAGGTTATTAGCCGTTATTACTTCTCAACAGGTTCATAATTTCAGCATAAGAAATAGATAGTTAAAAATAATTTTTCACTTGAAAATGATTATTGCACTTTTTAAATTATGTAAGCTATGTCCTTCAACAATGTGAATGTGAATTCCTTCAGTGGCCATGGTATTATGGACTTAGCTAAACATCTTATTATCACTTGGAACATGGTTTTAACAATCAATAAAATAAAAGAAAATATAAAAAACTTATTATATTTCAATATATTAATGAGCATTAGTAGTATAAAAAAAAAAAACTTTTCAAAACAAATTTAAATGACTGAGAAATATGTTTTCAACTTACTAGTCAAGTGATGCACAAATGTACTAAAATATCAAATTAAAATATAACAAGGTCATGAAATTCTCAAGGAAACCTCAACCCTAATTTAATCCTCTGGGGCACTCACTTTAATAAAATTTGTTTTAAACATTTATTTGCTCGTTATAATTTGATTTGCTTTCAGAGTAGTGTTGTGAAAAAATGTGTGGTTTCTTGGACTTACCAAAAATTGAAGTGGGACTCTTCAATCAATCAGTCAACCATTTATTGACATTAACAATTTATATAATGCGTGACATAGTCAATCAGATTTGTGAAAAGTCCAATGTCCACAACATAAAATTCTTGTACTTTGCACATGCATGCATTGATTAAAATGTTCTTTATTGTCTTTTTGAATCTGAGCAAAGATAAATTCTTGATATCAGCAGGTATTTTATTGAATAGTGTCATTCGAAACAAAACTTTTAGTGCTATACATACATCTACCATTTGTTAGGTTAAACTTATTCCTTGTACAGTGATCATGCACGTCGAACAGCCTTCTTCTTTATCAAAAGGATATCTTTAAGGTTGCTTGAATTCCCTCAATAAATCAAACTAGCTAATTAATTATTGACTGAAATAGGCCATAGTAAACAGTGACAATGTAATGTTCAGGAACACAACTCACAAGCCGTCTTAATAGATAAATTACACGAGATAGCCTAGTGGATAGTTGTTCAATGTGTTTTGCCCATGACAGCTTACAATCAATGTACACACCAAAAAACCTAACACTATTATAAAACTCAATATCAGCTGTAACAGGCATAGGACTAAACACAACTAATTTAGTTTTGTCATTATTTAAAAGTAAGTTATTCAATTCTTACTTTTTCATTTTTGATGATTTAAGCTAGTAGTACAGTTTAACATGTTTAACCCTTCTGGTGAAACAGTCTATTTTTAAGACTAATGATTTTTTTTGTGATTAATGTCTCTGTTTAAGATATTGGTCAAGGATTTTGGGTTCAACATTTCGAGGCTATCAGCTGGCATGATCATCAGCAATGCAGTGGAGTCAAGGTAAGGGGATGTATTTTTATTTTCAGATGTATTTGGGATACTTGAGATTTTAACAAGGAAGTGTTCAGGATTAGGACATTAGGGCTATTTTTTGGAATAAATAAGTCAATCAACTATTCATCTTAGGAATAGCCTACATTCTTGAATATAATAAATAAAACTTACGTATTTAAAGGGTCGATGAATTTTTAAAATGTATTTGTTTTTAATAATTATAGGTTAGTGTGGATTTTTGTTATCCTTTAACTGATGAGGTTGTTATACACTTTGTGTTCTGACAATAAATGATTGATTGAATATATTATAATAAGGGAATAGTGCAGATTGTTATAATAAATTATTATTATCAGCTTTGAAGGCTAATATTGAATTATTAACGTACCCACCTGTACTTCACGAGCTCCTCACGTGTTAGATTTAATGGGGTGATCAACCGAGGCGGAGAGAAAGAGTGGGGACAGAGCCGAGCAGTACCGATAAATCCCGAAAATTCCTGACAAACTCTGTACATGCGGCTAATAGCGACCTCAGTTCGGAACGGTTCTGATTTCTATTATCTTACCAATTAATGAGTCGTTTTATATCCGAATTAATGAGTCGTTTTATATCCGAACATATCTGCAAAACATAGAAATTATATCGAATTAATTTATATTAATATAGAACTTTCTTTATAACTCCAAAGACACTTTACACGAACATATCTGCAAAACATAGAAATTATATCGAATTAATTATAGACTATTAATATTGAACTTTCTTTATAACTCCAAAAAGTTACCCTTATTTATAAAGTCATGGTAAATCTTAACATATAACAACCAGTTTTTCAGCAGTAAAATGTTGGCAATACAAAACACATAAATAACAGGATTTACGACTATCAAACTAAAACAATGGCCGACCATGGTCGTTTTGATGAGTTGACAGTAGTCACGTGACAAACAGGAAAGTTTCCGATTGGCCGAGAGGGTCACGTGACCTATAGGACGGCTTCGATTGACCGCCAGACGTAAACAAACAAACCCACATGGACAAGGAAAGGAATAATTAGTGAAGTTATTGAAATGGCGTGCGATGGTTTTTGTCACACGCTAAAAAGACCCTAGCTTGCGTATTCAAAACTCAGATCACGCGATGCTTGCCCGCTGCGCAGCGCTTTGCGCTGCTTGCTCTTTTAGAAAAAAAATTAACTCGAGCTTGCAAAGTCCAAGCCCAGATCACGCCATGACTGCTTACACACACAAAACTCAGACAGAACTAACGCAGGTTTCATTACAGGCAAAAGGTAACCGGCGCGCGTTTATGACTGATAAGATAAGACGAGTTTATACTAGAAGTAGTACCTGGACTACTGCCCTACGAAATAATAACACCAAAAAAACAAATAAATACATTGTCAGTCAGGTTTTTCAAATTTTATTTTTTCAAAAATTTTTTTTGGGGGGGGGGAGTAAACGGCTACGGCGATAATCGGGACTAGTTTTTTCGGTGAAATTACGTGCCGCTGGTCTTAAGATTTACCAAAGTCATTTAATAATGTAACTGAAATGATGCCTAACATCATGGAAACTGAAGGATTTAAAAATGACTGGGATTTTGAATTACCTTTATTTATGGAAGAAAATAGTATAAAAGGCGATACTAGATTAACAAATTTAGAAGTAAGTAAAAAGAATACGAGTAAAGAAACTCTAAAACAATTGTGGTTAGAAAAAATGTCACTATCACATTTAGGTTATGTTTATGTTTATACTGATGGATCCAAAACTGACACGAGCTCCTCACACGGGCTATCTGTAGTTGGCAGGAGGGGCCCCTCCATCCCCACTCTTTCTCTCCGCCTCGGTTGATCACCCCATTAAATCTAACACGTGAGGAGGAGCTCGTGTCATTGTAGCTGTTGTATTGTACTTTAGTCACAGTCATAATCGATTTCATGGAGCCAAACATCACAATATGGAAATAATCTGTTTTATGATGACATTTAAAACCTGCTTGATGGTGGGGAAACCGTTTAAAAAATTAGAAAATTATTTTTCAATAAATCATAACTAAGTTTATTATAACATTACATACTTACATTTATTTATAGTTCAAGACACATTGTTACAAACTGGGCATTTGTCTTTATTATTTGTTAATAATGAAAAGAGATGTTCACTAAGATTTTAATTAGTTCTTTTGCTTCAGCCCAAGCTTGCAGTGATAAGTCTTATACTACTGTGACACTTTTAGATAGCCAATAAAATATCTACTCTTAAAGCTGTAAACTTGAATGTCTATCACAATTTCACTTTTAAATCCTAGCGATTTGAAGAGTTGGTGTTTCAGATGCTGCCATTTTTAAATCCGAGTCAGAGTGATGTACATGGTTACGGAATCGCTAAGTAGAGATTTGAAACACAGCCAACAGACTTGCTAACCACACTAACATTCCCTGCGGAATTTATTGAACAATTACCTGGGTTAAGGATGAGCTATGTGAGCAAACAGAGCTCTAAGGATTGAAAATCCTGAGCTACAACTCTTCCCTAGAACTCAGAAGACACAAGGGATTAGCTCCTATTTCCTTTACCAATACTGGTATGATCCAGAATGTACATGACCTGACAGGAACTGTGTGAGATTGCATCCAACCTCATCATGCTATCTCTCCATACAGTCTGTGATATCATTGACATAAAATGCAATATCAACATCGATACAATATCAAGACTAAGAGTAATTTTAGCAAGACTAAAAAACCACTAAGAGTGGTTGCCTCAAATTATACAAACATTGTTTTCAGGCAATGAAATTGTAACTAACACATTAATTGGGTTGTGTGTAGTTTCTTGCGCATATTGGATCAATTTGGACTTGATGTAACCTTATTAATCTTAAGTAAAATTAGTCAGACTGCTCTAGTTCCCTCCAAATTTAAAATTTTTTTGTCCACCAACGGATATTTTAATTCTATAATAAGCCTTTGAAGAAATTTTTAAACAAAAACAACACTTTTTATAATCCAAGAAATCAACTATAACAATAATTATTATTAAAACAACATTTGTACTTTTTAATTCATATAGGTACAGCATTCATGTATAAAAAAAAAACAAAAAAAATGTATTGAATACTAAACAATAGAAAAATTAAAAATAAGCAAAGAAGAGGGGATGTAGGTGTCAATTAGAGAACAGGGAAAGTAGAGACTTCCCAAATCCAAATTCATGATGGGACACGGGGCTAAGAAGGAGACAATTGTTTAATTTTCAACTAAAAGTGGCCGCACTGTCCAGAAAAAAAATCTAGATTAAGAAATATGGCATTTTGTGCTCTATGATGATGTGTCATCTGTTGTTAGTCACGTAGTTTGTACAATGATGCTGTTCGGCAAGTCTGTGCAGAAATTTTGAGTAGAATCCAGGCATTCATTCAATTTCATTTTGTAGTAATTTGTGCAGTTTCGAGGAAAGGATACCAATTTTAAGAGATAAGGCAACAGGTATTGGTAACTGAAACTAATCATTACAGCCACCATATATAAAACAATGTTGCACATGGTCAAGTTCTATGATGCCTTTCATGTGGATCACCAATATTATAAAATTGTCTTAATACTTTTAAAGTATCTGTTGGCTTTTACACTAATGTTAAGTATGGATTTTATTTAATAGTTTCAATGAAAACCCGCAGAAAAGGCCATTCACTTGATATACTGGGAAACAGATTGATATAATATACATGTAATGCTGTAGTGTAACCATATACAGAATTAAGTTACAATTGAGGTTATGTTTGACATTTTACTAAATACTGTAATAATAAATCAAAAATAAAATACTTTTAAATTATTGTTTCAGACTGTGAGGCCAATGTAAGGAATAAAAAGTAGTGTCCAACAAAGAAATAAACAGCATTACTAGCGCTAACTTAGTGGAGTACTAGTGAACTATTGATACAATCTGCTTTATCGACATCTGTTACAGCGCCCCTGACTGCTATTCACGGAAAAAATTTTTTGTCTTTTAAGTACATTTTAAAAGAAGTAAATTTTTTCACTTTTTTGGGTAAAATACCAATTTTAAATTTTTGACATAGGCTTTTTTCCCGAATAAAGAACAATTAAAACTGGTATTTTCTTTTGAAATGAAGCGATTTCTAAACGAAAACCCCAAAAGTATAATTTTTACTTTTGTTGGAAAGAAATTTTCAACAGCCAATAGGCATATTGTAGTAAAAAGGAAAATTCTCTGGGGTTTTTCCCTGTATTTTTTAGAATTCTAATGAGGGCTGTTTTTTTTGCACCCAAATTTTCCCAAAATGGTAAAGGGACTTTGTTGCAAAAAGTTTTTGGCTGTGTATTTTTAATGTAAAAAAGGCAGTCTTCTGGGATTTTTTCCCATGTTCCTTGGTGTGGAATTCAAATTTCTGGAGAGTGAAACCAATTTTTTCCACATGGTAAGACTTTTGGACCCAGTCATTTGGGGGTCGAATGACAAAGTAACAGGGAAAAAATTAAAAATCCATTTTAAAATTTACTTGAAAATTTAAAACATAATTAAACTCTGGAAGCGAGAATATCTAATCCCCAAAATTTTTTTTCCTTTAAAGGGAAAGACCCAAAGGGGGGCTTAAGATAATTTTTCCAGGAATCAAATTTTCAACTAGGGTAATAAAGGCTTTTTTTAAAAGGGGTTGCATTTTACTAGGTTTTAATGTTAAGGGAAAACTTTGTAGTTTTTGGGGGAAAACCTTTGGGATTTTTTTCCAAACTGCTGGTTTTATCATTTAAAGATGAAAATTTTTCATTTTTCTTAAAAATTAAATAAATATGTTATTTTAGTTTTAAGAAAATGCAAATTTCTTTTTTTGCGGGAAATTTTTAATTAATTAATAAAAAGTAAAATTAAATAAAATTTACTTTTTGTTTTTAACTGCTGGCCTTTAATCAATAATTGTAAAAAGGTTTTTTGAGCAGGATATAATATGACAAATTTTTCCTTTTAAAAAATAAAAACTTATCATTTACTAAAAAGTTTTTTTAAAAAGCAGGATTAATTGATTTTGGGGTTTCCCTCAAAATTAGAATTTTTCCACCCAAATTTTGGGTTAAAAACAAAACCGGATTTATACAATTGGGGAACAGGGGTTCTTTTTTAAAAAAGGTTTACTTGTTGGAAAAAAAACCTACACAAGTTCAAACCCATTAAAAATTGGATTTTTTTCCAGCTATTATTCCAGTTGTACACGATTTTCTTTCCAATTTAAAAACCAAACAAAAACGAACTGACATTTAAAATTTATATTTCGTAGAAAAAATTAGTTGTTGTTTTCCTTACTTGTACAACGAAAACTGAAGGCCAAGGATAGTTCAAAAAAATTTTGAAAATTAAGGGGGGGGGAAAAAAAACCCAAAGAGCGTGAAAATTTAAGTAAATTTTTTGTTAGGCGTTATATGCCCAAAAAGACAAATTTTTTCCTTTTTAAAAAACGTATTCCGAAACCCCCGTAAACAATTATCCAAAAGAAAACGACGGAAACGGTCAGCTGGGTAGGAAAATGGTGGACTCGGCCTTCCTGTTCCAAAGGGTTTTCCCTTCTCTATTTTTTTATAAATTAGCCTATTTATAACATCCTAATAAACTTCCAATGGGAAAAAGGGGGTTTGGGGTGCGTTTTGGGGGCCAAAATTTTGTCTTTGGGTTCACTCTTTGTTAATAAATACTTTTTAAACAGGAACCCCAAATAGGAATAATTAAAGAATATTATTTTTGACATCATCTTTTTATTACACTGATTTGACCCTTTTTGAAGGCTTGTTTTTTCTTTAAATAGGAAAAACATCTTTTCCGTATAAACATTGGGCTTTGTTTGGGGCAGTTCCACCATTTAAAAAAATTAGTTGTTGATCACCCTTTGTTCACTACACTGATTTATCCTTTAAAAGGTTTTGTTTCTATCTTTTGAATAATGAAGAAAAATCTATTCCGTACAAAAGGGCCAAAAGGTTCCCCCACTTAAAAATTTTAGTTTTCCCTCTCCCGCCAGAGTCGCCAAGTCACTTTTTGCAGGGCACGGGTGGATGGGAGCGATTTGTGTCCACCCGAATATCTGACCAGTAGCGGCCGACTTGCTACTGCAGGCGATTGCAGTTTAACGTCGCGGGCTAGAGCGACCATGCGCATGTTTATACATTAGACAGCCAAAGGGGCCGGCCCCCTTTTGCAGTTGGGTTGACTTTCCCCTTTTTTTGGGAAAATTGACCCTTTTTCCAACCAATTTAAATTTTTTTAAAAAAAAAAGGGTTAAAAAGGGGGCCCTTTTTTAAAAAAAAAACTTGACTTTTCAAAACCCCTTTCCCCTCTTAAAATTTAATTTTTTGGAAAACAAAAAAATTTTTTTTTATACACGTTTTCCCCTATAACGTGGTTTTGGGGGGAATACTTAAAAAAAAAATTTTTTTTTTTTGAAACTTTATAGTTAGACCCCCCATCCCTTACTTTTTACCCTTTTAAATAAATTGCTTTTGGGAATATTTTAAAAACTAAAGTGAATCTTTTAATTTGAAAATTTTTTTGGGGATTGATTTATTTTTTTTCTCCCTTTTATTGGGTTTTTTTTTTATAAATTTTAAGATTTTGTTTTCTCACTTGTTGTTACAATGATGCTATTTCGTATTAACATTAAGATTATTAAATTTTTAAAATTTTTTCAAAATAAAAAATAAAAAATAACAAAAAAAATAAAAAATTAAAAATTTTTAAATTTGGGGGGGGGTTTTTGGGGAAATTTCCCTTCAAATGGTTTAAACGGGGGGAAAAAGGAAAACCAGGAAATTTCACGAATATAATAAAGAAAAATAATTTTTAAAAAAAATATTTTAAAATTTTATTAACAAACAACAATTTCTCATAAAGCAACTGGGACCATCTCTAGAATTAAATAAATATAATACACAACAATTTTTTTTATCCAATTATCGTTAGTGTATTATATTTTTTTTCTGTTTTTGTTTTTTAATTTTTTTCACATTTTTTTTTTAATTTTTTTTATTTAATTTTAATTTTAAAAAAAATTTTTTTATTGGGTTAATAGAATTTTGGGTTTTAATTTTTAAATTTTTTTTTTTGGTTAAAATTTTATTGTCTGTAAAAAAAATTTTTTTTTAAATTATTGAACCCAATAATAATTTTTTGCAAACTAAAAAAATTTTGCCAAAATTTTTCAAAAATTCTTTTGGGGGTTTGGTTAAATTTAAATTTTTTTTTTTAAAAAGCTTCCAAAAAAATTTAAAACCCAAAAAAAGGGGAACATTGTTTTGGGTTTAAATTGTTCTTTAAAAGGGAAAAAAAAAATGATTTCAACGGCTGGGAAAAATTTACTTTGGGGTTTTAAACCACTTTAAATTTAAAAAAAAAACCCCCAAAAAATTTAAAAATAAAATTTTAACTTTTTTAAAAAATTAAAAAGAAAAATAAATTTTAAAATTTGACAAAAAAAAAAACCAAAAAAAAACAAAACAAAGGGCCCTTTTAAAAACTCTAACAGTTTTGTTTTAGGGAAAAACCCCAAAAAAATTTTTTTAAAAAAAAATAAATGAAAAATTTAATTCTAAATTTTAAATGTAAAAAAATTTTTTTTTTTTTTTTTTAAAAGTTTTTTTCAAAAATTGGAAAAAAAAAAAATTTTTCTAGGGGAAAATTTTTTTTTTTAACAAAAAAATTTCCCCCAAAATTTTTTCATTAAAAAAAAAATTTTTAAATTTTTAAAATTTTTTTTTTAATGTTAAAAAAAAATGGTCCAAAAAAAACAAAAAAAATTTAAAAAAACCCCTTTTTTTAAAAAAAATTTTTTCCAAAAAAAGGGGCAAAAAAATTTTTAAAACCCTTTAAAAGTTCAAAACCCCGTTTTTTTTGGGGGGAAAAAAATTTTTTTTTTCTTTTTAAAAATTTTAAAACCCCAAAAAAGGGAACTTTTAAAAAAAGGGGGAAAATTTACTTCCTAAAAAAAAGTAAAACAAACTTTTTTTTTAAAACCAAAACCGTTAATAGTATTAAAAAAAAAAAGAAATTTAAATTTAAAAAAGAAAAAAGAGTTTTAAAAAATCATTTTTAATTAATTAAAAAGTCAAAATTTTTTTTTTTTCAAATTTAAAAAAAAAATTTTTTAAATTTTTTTAAATTATTTAAAATTTAATTAATTTTAAAAATTATAAATTCAAGACCCTTTTTCCATTAAAATTCAAAAGATTCTTTACCTTTTTAAAAAATTTCGAAAATAAACGATTTTAATTTAAAATGAAACTTTTTTTTTAAAATTTAAGGTTTTATTTTTTTTAATTTTTTAAATATGGGTTTTTTAATTTTAAATTAAAAAAAAATGAACCCCAAAAAATTTAAATAATAAATATATCAAATTATTTTAACTAATAAACTCTTTATTGGTAATCCCCGTCTGAGAATTTTTTTTAACTGGGTTTAATAAAAATTTTAATTAATTTAAAAAAATTATATTAAAAAATTTTTAAAAAAGTTTTTTCTTTAGCAATTTTTAAGGGGTCAATTTTAATCAGGGTAAAATTTAAAAAAAAATTACAAATTAAAAATTTTTAAACCCCCCCCCAAAATTTTTAGGTAAAAACATAAGCGTTTTGTAAAAAATTTAAATTTTTTTTTACCAAATTTTAAAAAATTTAAAAAATCTCCCTCCCCCCTTTATGGGTTTAAAAATTCCCTTTTCTAAAAAAGTCCCAAAAAGGTTTTTCTAAAAATTTTCTTTGGAAACTAAAAATCTTCAGCCCCCCCCAAAAAGGTTTATTTTTTTTTCTTATAAAAACCCGTTTATCGATTGTTTGGGCTGACATTTGCAAATTTTAAAACAGATTTCCGAAAAAAAAGCGAGGGGGTTTACCAAGTCCGGGTATTTTTTTTTGCAAACCCCCCTTTTTTCGAACACCCCCAAAAATAATTTTTTTAAAAAAAAGGGGAAAATTTTTTATATTTTTCTTTAAAAAAAAAAACAAAAAATTTTTTGGGGTTTTAAATTTTTAAAATTTAATTTTTTTAAAAATTTTTTTAAATTTTTTAAAAACCCAAAAAAAAATTATAAAAAAATTATAAATTATTAAAAATTTTAAAATTTTTAAAAAAAAAAATTAAGGAAAAAAAAAATTTTAAAATTAAATTTTTTTAAAAAATTTTAAAAAAATTTAAATGTTTAAATTAAAGGGAAAAAAAAACAAATTAAATTGATATGTTAAAAAAAATAAGTTAAATTTTTAAAAAATTTTTAAAAAAAAAGAAAAACATTTTTTAAAAAAATCAAATTTTTTAAAAAAGATTTTTTAAAGGAAAACCCCCAAACCCTTAATTTTTCCCCCCTTTTTAAAATTGTTTCCCCCCAAAAAAAAGACATAAAAGGGGGTTTTGGTGGGGTAAAAGGGGGGGAAAAAAAAAATTTTTTTTTTACCAAAAAAAAAATTTTTTTTTTTAAACCAAAATTTTTTAAAATTTTTTTTTCAAAACCCGAAAAAATTAAATTTCAAATTTTTCCCTGAAAAATTTTTTTTGGGGGCCCGGGGAAAGTTTTAATTGGGGTTTTAATGTTAAAAAAGGGGGGACCCTTTCAAACCCCCTTTTTAAAAAAACCCATTTTTTTTTTGGGGGGGGTTTAAAAATTCTTTTTAAATTGGGAAAAAAATTTTTTTTTGGGGGGGGGGAAAAAAGAAAAAATTTTCCCCCTTTACAAAAACCAAAATTTTGGGAAAAAAAAAATTTTTAAAAATTTTTTTTTTTAAAAAAAAAAATTTTGGGAATTTGGAAAAAAAAAAACCCGGAAAACTTTGGGAAAAAAAACAAAAATTTTTTTTTTCATTTAAACCCTTTTTTTTTTTAAAAAAAAATTTCCCCCCCAAAAAAAAAAAAATTTTTTTACCTAAAAAAAGGTGATTACTTTAGTTTTTTTAAAATTGACCCCCTTCTATTTGGGGTTTTTAAAACTTAGGGCCTTTGCGGGAAAAATTTTTTTGGGAAAAAAAATTAAAAAATTTTTCGTATTTTAGAAATTAAATTTTTTTCAAACCGGGACAAATTTTAAAATTTTTTTATTAAATTGGGGAAATTTTTCTTTGGGTTCCCCTTTTCCCGGGGAAAAATTTTTTTTATTGGGTTTTTTTCCTTTTTAAAAATTTCAAAAAATATTAATTTTTTCCCCTTTTCTGGGTTTAAAAATAAATGTTTTTTATTTTTTTTGAAAAGGGGTTTAAATTGGGAAAGAACAATTTTTTACCTTTTGGGGCTTGGGGGTTTTATTTAAAAAGGGGGATATTTTTTAAAAAACCCTTTAAAAATTTTTAAATTTTTTTTTGCAAATTTTGAAAAAAACCCCCGGTTTTTAAAAATTTGGGGCCCAAAAAAAAAAAAACCGGGGGTCAAAATTTTTTATTTATTAAAATTAAAAAAAATTTTTTTTGGGGAAATCTTTTTTTTGGGGAAAAAAAAGTTATAATTTTGGGTTTTCATTTTAAAATTTTTTTTTTCCCCCAAATTTTTAAAAAAAAAATTTTTTTTTTTAAAATTTTTTTTTTGAATTTTTTGCTTTCGGGAAAAACTAATTTGGGGGGTTCGCCCCGGGGAAAAAAAAGGGGCCCCAAAAATTTTAAAGGGAATAAAAAAAATTCGGGCCCCTTTTTTTTTTAATTGGGGAAAAAAAAATTTTATAAAAAAAAGGGGGGAATTAAAAAAAATTTTAGTTTTTTTCTTTTGGATGGGATATGAAAAAGGGGAAAAAAAAATTTTAACAATAAATTGGGAAAAAAACCCTTTTTTTAATGACCCTTTGCTGGGGGTTTATTTAAAACTTAAATTTTTATTTAAACCAAAAAAATAAAAAAGTCATGTTTAAAAAAAGGGAAACCTTCCAAAAAAAATTTGTTTTTCAATGTTTTTTTTAAAGGGGGAAATTTTTTAAAAAAAATTTTTTTCCCTTTTTTCCCCTTTTTTTTGGGGTTGTAAATTTTTGGGTTTTTTTTTTTTTTTCAAAATTTTAAAAAAATTTTTTAAAAGTTTTTTTTAACCCCCTTTTAAAATAAAAAACCTTTTTAAAAATTTTTTAACAAGTTTTAAGATATAAAAAAAAACTTTGAAAAATCCAAAAAAATTTTTATTGTAAAAGGGGGAAAGGGGTTATTAAAATGGAAAAAAAGGGGGTAAAAAAAAAACCTCAATTTGGACCTAAAAAATTTTTAAATTTTTTTTTATTTTTAAAAGGGGTTTATAAAAAAATGATTTTTTTTTTGGGGACCCTTAATTTAAAAAAAATTTTTTAAAAAAAAAAAAAGAAAATTAAAAAATTTTAAAAAATTTTCAATTTTTTTGGTTTTTTCACCCGGCCCCTTACGGGGGCCCCCCCCCAAATTTTTGTTTGCCTTTGCAAAAATATTAAAATAAAAAAAAAAGGCTCTGCAAAAAATTTGGGGTTTTGGGGGGAAAATTTTTTTAATTTTTGGATTTTCCAGGGAATAAAAGGGAAAAAATTTTTTTTAAAATTATTTAAAATTTTTTAAAAAATTATTTTTGGGGAAAAAAATTTTTAAAATTTAAAAATAAAAATTATAAAATTTTGGGGGGGGATAAAAATTTTAGAAAAATTTTTGAGTAAAAAAAATTAAATTTAAAATTGAAAAACCCCCAAAACAAGCGAAAAAATTTTAAAAATTTTGGGGGAAAAAAACTTTAAAAAAAATGTGACATTAAAAATTTTTAAAATAAAAATTTAAAATAAAATTTAAAAAAGTTAAAAAAAGAGTATTTTTTTTTAAAATATTAATTTAAAATTTTTTTAAAAAAAAAATTAAAATTTTAAAAAAAATTAAAAAAAAAAATTTAAAGGGGGGAAAACCCATGAAATTTTAAACCAAAATTTTGGGAAAATTTTTAAAAAAAAAAAAAAAAAGGGGGGGAAAAACCTTTGGGGGGGAAAACAAAGGGGGAAAATTTAAATTTAAAATTTCAAAAACTTTTTAAAAAAAAAAAACTTTAAAAATTTTTAAAAAAGGAAATTTTTTAAAAAAAATTTTGTCCCGGGTTTTAAGTTTGGGGGGTTTTTAGGAAGGGGGGGTTTTAAAAAAAGGGGAAAATTTTTAAAAGGGAAAAAAGGACCTTAAAACCTTTTGGGACGCCCCCAAAAAAAAAAAAAATTGATTTTAAAAGAGTTTAAAACAATTTACAAAATTTAAAAAAAAAATTTTTTTAAAAAACCGAATTTAAGAAAATTTTTTTTTTAGGAAAAAAATAAAAAACAAAAATGTAAAAAATTAAAGAAAAATTTTTTAAAAAAAAGTTTTTTTAAAAAAAGGGGAAAACTAAAAAAAGGGGGGCCTTTTTTTTAAAATTTAGGGAAAACATTAATTAAAATTAAATTTTAAAAAAAAAAAAAAAAATTTAAAATTTTTTTCAAACCCAAAATTTTAAACCCCGGCTTTAAAAAAATGGGAAAAAAAAATTTTTTTTTTAAAAATTTTAAAAAAATTTTTTTTTAAAAATAATTAAAAAAATAAAATTTTTTTATTTTTTGGGGAAAAAAAATAAAATTTGTTAAATTTTTAATTGGGATTTTTTAAAAAAAATTAAACTAAAAATAAGAAAAAAAAGGGGTTAATTCTTGGGAAAACTTTTTAAAAAATTTGGGGAAAAAAAAGTTTTGGGAAAAAAAAGGGGGGGAAAAAAAGGTTTTAATTGGGGCTTAAGGGGTTTCCCTTTAAAAAACATTTTTAAAAAAGGGGAAAATATTTTTGTTTAAAAAAAAAATTTAAAATTTTTTAAAAAAAGGGGGTACATTTGGGTTTAAAATTTTTGTTATTTTTGGGGGAAAAAAAATTTTTTTTTTATTAAAAGGGTACCAAAAATGTCCATTAAGGGAAAACCTTTTTTGTTAAAAAAATAGTTGGTTAAATTAAAAAAAAATGGTGATTGGGGGGGGGGGGGGGGGGAAAAAAAAAAAAAAAATTTTGGGAAATGGGGGTTTAAAAAAATTTGGGGTTTAAACCTAAAATGGGGAATAAATTTTTCTCCAAAAATTTGGGGGGAGTTTTTCCCTTTTCATTTTAAAAACCTAAATACTTTTCCCTTTTGGGCCATTTGGGGCTCTTTTTTTAAAATTTTGGCCCCAAATTTCTTTTTTTAAATTTTAAATTTTTTTAAATTTTTGTTTTAAAAAAAAAAAAAAAAAAAAATTTTTTAAAGAAAAATTTTTTTCCGAAACGTATTTTCTTAAATTTTAAAAATTTTAAAAAAAATTTGGGAAACGGGCAATTTGGATTTTTATTTTTAAAAATTTTTTAAAATTAAATAAAAAAATCTGTTTTTTTAGGGGAAAAATTCAAAAAAAAGAAAGGGAACCCCAAACCCTTTTAATTAAAAAAATTGTTTTAAAAAAAAAATAAAAATTTTTTCCCAAAAAAAAATTTTTTTAAACCCAAAATTTTTTAAAAAATTTTTAAAATTTTTTTTAAAAAAAGGGAAAAAGGGTTTTTAAAAGATTTTTAAAAAACCAAAACATTTTTAAAATTTAAATTTTTTTTAAAAAGTTTTTTTAAAAATTTTTCAAAAAAATTTTTTTCAAGTCTTAAAAGATAAATTTAATTACAAAATATTTTTCAGGTTTAAAAGGAAGGGGCCCCCCAGTTAAAGGGGGTTCCCCCGGTGAAAAAGGTTTTTTTTTTTAAAAAAAAATAAAAAATTTTTTGAAATTAAAATTTTTTGGTTTTTTTTTTAAAAAAATAAAATTTGGTAAATTAAGGGGAATTAAAAAATTAAAACTCCTTAAAAGCTAATTTTTTTTTTAAAAAAGGCCAAAGTAAAAAAATTTTCGGGTTTTTTTTCCCTTTTTTAAAAAAAGGGGTTTTAAACCTTTTAAAACCCCCCGTTTTTTAAAAAATTTTCCCCCAAAAAAATAAATTTTTAAAAAAAATAATTCCAAAATTTTTAAAAGTTTTTTTCCCCTTTTTTTTTTAAAAAAAAGGTTTAAGGTTTAAAAAAATTTTTTTTGGCCTTTAAGGAAAAAAAATTTAAAAAAACAATTAATTTTTTTAAAAAAAAATTCAAAAACAAATTTTGGGGAAATTTTTAAAAACCCCCCCCAAAAAAAAAAAAATTTTAAATAAAAAGACTTTTTTTAAAAAAAATAAAACAGAAAAATGGGGTTTTTGGGGTTGCCGTTTTTTAAAAAATTTTTAAAAAAAAAAAAATTTTAAATTTAAAAACTTTTTTTAAAAAATTTTCCACCCATGTTCAAAAAATTTTAATATCTTTAAAAAAATAAAATTAAATTTTTAAAAAATAAATTTTTAAATTTTTAAAAATTTTTTAAAAAAAAAAATCCCCAAATTTTTTTTTTAAAAATTTTTAATTTTTTAGGGAAAAAAAGGAAAAAAATTTAAAAAAAAAAATTTTTTAAAAAGGGGCAAAACCCAAATTTTTAAAAAAAAGGGGGGAAAAGGGGCCCAAAAATATTTAAAAATATAAATTTTTTTATTTTTGGGGTAAAAAAATATAAAAATAAATAAAAAAAATTTTTTTTAAAAAATCAGCTTTTTTTTGGGGGGGGGAATTTTAATTTTTAAAGGACCTAAAAACGAAATTTTTAAAAAAATAAAATTTTTTTTGAATTTTTTTGGGGAGGTTTAAAAAAAAAAAACCGGGGAAAAATTTTTTTGGAAAAAAAAATTTTTTTTTAAAGTTTAAAAACTCAAACAAAAAGGGGAAAAAATTAGAAAATTTTTTTTTTCTTTAAAAGTTTGTTATTAAAATTTTTTTTGGGTTTTGGTTTCCAAATTTTCAAAAAAATTTTTTTAAAAAATTTTTTTTTGGGGTTTTAAAAATTTTTTGCAAAAAGGAAAAAAAAATTGGGGAAAAAAAATTTTTTTCCCGGGTTTAAAAATATAAATTTTGAAAGGGGGAAAAAAATAAAAAAATTTAAAATAAAAGGAATTAAAAAAATTTTTTAAAACAAAATAAACTTTTAAAAAAACCCGGGGGTTTTTTAATTTAAAAAAGTTCAAAATAAAAAAAACAACATTTTAATTTTAAAAAAAACAAAATTTTTTCAAAAAAAAAAACCCCCCCCTTTTTGGGGGGGTTAGTTTGGGGTTTTTTTGCGTCAAATTTTTTGGTTTTGGGGAAAAAAAATAAAAAGAACAAAAAAAAAGGGGTTTTTAAATTTTTTACTAAAGGTTTTGGGTTTTAAGTTTAAAAGTATAAAACCCCCCTTAAAAATTTAAAACCTTTAAAAAGGGGGAATTTTTCTTCGTCAAGATATCCATCCGACACTACTAATATTGGAAACCAACATGATTTACTGTATCCTCTAAACAAGTTCTCTACATCAGATTTCAGGCGTAGTACTGGGAGTCAGGGCAGTGAAGTGTACATGTTTGCATGTTTTGTATGTATGTCCTTTATAGAACCGTAAACTATTTGACCGATCGTTATGAAAATGTGTATGTATATGTATTTCTTTACGGAGAAGGTTTATATGCTATGCCCATTGATGTAACTCGCCACCAGACGGCGCTGCAAAATACAACAGTTTTCAAAGCGCCTTCTCACTATAAACTGCAATTACGAGACAGTTGCGTATATTAAATAGTCAAACAGTATTTGAAGGCACTAGGTTATGATATATATATTTTTCTTTAAGATAAATTTCTGGTTGAACCTAAAGCTTGAGCGTTAGACCACTTTATAAGAAAGTACATGACGTGTACAATGTCTATACACATACACATTTTCTTGATCATAGCAACAAGGCAAAGTCTACACCGGCATTGGAAATATAATTCACTTGAACCAGAAGTGCACATACACAGAAGCAGCTTGTGAAGCCGCGGGAAACAGCAGGTTAAAATAAAATTTATCCCTATTTGCAAGTAAACTGTAATATTAGTAAATTAATTGTTAAACGGCACTAAGAATCAATGAAAGAGTACTTGATTTAAAAGTTGTAATTATCATACTGCACTCTAATTGGTTTTAAAGTTTCAATAATTAAGAGCTTTTCCTTTATAGATTCTCAAGAAGTTTTATATTCTGAAGTAGTTGTTAATGAATATAAAGATGAAAACCAACCATTTTGTAATTAAAGTATAAACAAAGTTATTTACTCGTAACGATATTGCTTTAATAAGAAAACTCCTGCCCTCTTTCCTCCCCAACTGAAAATCTATGCACTTGCACGCCTTTTCGACTTTCGGAATCTATTCAGATGATGGATTGCAAGTTTTATTAAGCTATTTACTATAGAACAAAGCGTAACAGTAATTCAATTATGATACCTTGGATAGGTGTCATACATAGACAGTGGTTTCCTTCATACTGCTTAGCTGAGACGTTTAAATTATGTATCCATAGCCATCTTTCTTATAAGAAATATGACAGTCACTGTACTCCACTCTGTGACGACAAATGGAAAAACTTCAAGAGCTTGAAAAATATTCATTTAAAATTAACAAAAAAATCTCAATAAAAGATACGTAATTAATGTTCTCTGTTTAAAGTTCATGTTTGGACAATGGAAATATTGTGGATAGATCGTAATGTTTTTTGACATTTTCAATTTTTCAGAGAACAACAGTTCGTAAACATTACGTTTCAAAACCTGCAAATTTGTATCTCTGAACGATGAAAATGACCGAAAAAAATCTTCTTACCTTTACTTAAAGTATCTATTGCTGGGTATGTGTTCCCATCACTTTTATGGAATTCCTATGGAATTGCAGCAATAAAAGTATGACTTGCACAGAAAGTTACATACTAAAGCAGTATTATTCCATCAGTACTTATAGTACATTACTAAGCAGTCTGTTTTAAAAATAGGTACAACAGGTTCCGAATATCGTACAATATTGATGAAGTCACTTAATTAATTGCTTTTAATGACTGAACCTACATTAAATTGCTGTATTATTCAATTTCCACACAAAACAGGGCGACATTCTACTATTTTGCTATAATGATAAAATTTAGTAATCCCTTAATAGAATAGTTTTAAATGTAAACATAGCAATCCCCTTACACAATTCATGTGTAAAATGAAAGTGTATTTATTTTTACACAATTTTTAAATTCTGCGAGTAGAGTACTTACAGTCTCAAAGTTTCTTGAAAGGTTAGACAAAAAGAGACCAAGAGCATACATGCTGTAAAGAATGAGTGTAGCCAAATACATAACGAAGGGAAGTTGTGTAAAACTTGTAGGTGGGGTCGAGCAGCATGTGACCGATAAACAGAATCAAGCTTTACACAAAACATGGACCAAGAGCATATATGCTGTAAAGAATAATTGTAGCCAAATACATAACGAAGGGAAGTTGTGTAAAACTTGCAGGTGGAGTCGAGTAGCGTGTGACCGATAAACAGAATCAAACTTTACACAAAACATGGACCAAGAGCATACATGCTGTAAAGAATAATTGTAGCCAAATACATAACGAAGGGAAGTTGTGTAAAACTTGCAGGTGGAGTCGAGTAGCGTGTGACCGATAAACAGAATCAAACTTTACACAAAACATGGACCAAGAGCATACATGCTGTAAAGAATGAGTGTAGCAAAATACATAATGAAGGGAAGTTGTGTAAAAACTTGCAGGTGGAGTCGAGTAGCGTGTGACCGATAAACAGAATCAAACTTTACACAAAAACATGGACCAAGAGCATACATGCTGTAAAGAATGAGTGTAGCAAAATACATAATGAAGGGAAGTTGTGTAAAACTTGCAGGTGGGGTTCGAGCAGCGTGTGGCCGATAAACAGAATCAAACTTTACACAAAACATGGACCAAGAGCATACATGCTGTAAAGAATGAGTGTAGCAAAATACATAATGAAGGGAAGTTGTGTAAAACTTGCAGGTGGGGTCGAGCAGCGTGTGGCCGATAAACAAAATCAAACTTTACACAAAACATGGACCAAGAGCATACATGCTGTAAAGAATGAGTGTAGCAAAATACATAATGAAGGGAAGTTGTGTAAAACTTGCAGGTGGAGTCGAGTAGCGTGTGACCGATAAACAGAATCAAACTTTACACAAAACATGGACCAAGAGCATACATGCTGTAAAGAATGAGTGTAGCAAAATACATAGTGAAGGGAAGTTGTGTAAAACTTGCAGGTGGAGTCGAGTAGCGTGTGACCGATAAACAGAATCAAACTTTACACAAAACATGGACCAAGAGCATACATGCTGTAAAGAATGAGTGTAGCAAAATACATAATGAAGGGAAGTTGTGTAAAAAAACTTGCAGGTGGGGTCGAGCAGCGTGTGGCCGATAAACAAAATCAAACTTTACACAAAACATGGACCAAGAGCATACATACTGTAAAGAATGAGTGTAGCAAAATACATAATGAAGGGAAGTTGTGTAAAACTTGCAGGTGGGGGTCGAGCAGCGTGTGGCCGATAAACAAAATCAAACTTTACACAAAACATGGACCAAGAGCATACATACTGTAAAGAATGAGTGTAGCAAAATACATAACGAAGGGAAGTTGTGTAAAACTGGCAGGTGGAGTCGAGTAGCGTGTGACCGATAATTAGAATCAAACTTTACACAAAACATGGACCAAGAGCATACATGCTGTAAAGAATGAGTGTAGCAAAATACATAATGAAGGGAAGTTGTGTAAAACTTGCAGGTGGAGTCGAGTAGCGTGTGACCGATAATTAGAATCAAACTTTACACAAAACATGGACCAAGAGCATACATACTGTAAAGAATGAGTGTAGCAAAATACATAACGAAGGGAAGTTGTGTGTAAAACTGGCAGGTGGAGTCGAGTAGCGTGTGACCGATAATTAGAATCAAACTTTACACAAAACATGGACCAAGAGCATACATACTGTAAAGAATGAGTGTAGCAAAATACATAATGAAGGGAAGTTGTGTAAAACTTGCAGGTGGAGTCGAGTAGCGTGTGACCGATAAACAGAATCAAACTTTACACAAAACATGGACCAAGAGCATACATACTGTAAAGAATGAGTGTAGCAAAATACATAACGAAGGGAAGTTGTGTAAAACTGGCAGGTGGAGTCGAGTAGCGTGTGACCGATAATTAGAATCAAACTTTACACAAAACATGGACCAAGAGCATACATGCTGTAAAGAATGAGTGTAGCAAAATACATAATGAAGGGAAGTTGTGTAAAACTTGCAGGTGGGGTCGAGCAGCGTGTGACCGATAAACAGAATCAAACGGGTAAAAATTGAGTTGCCAGGTGTGAAAGGCCTTTCACAAGTATCAGGTTGAAGTTGACACTGGCAGTAATAATAGGGCTGCTCTACACCTGCCGGCTTGCGCCTCTCTCCTGAGTGTTACGTTCGTTTTCTGCTCAGGAGATCTTGTATCGTTTCCGCTATTTAACTGGAAAATTCCGGTTTAGTGAAAAATGTGAATAGTTCTAACCTCTGATAAAAATTACTAAAATTATCACCCCTGCCATAATTTTCTAATAAATGATTGTTTTGGAATAAATTGGAAAGTTATTGTTTGGTTTATTTGTTTATCCCGTTACTAGTTATTTTTATTCTTTCCACGATATAGATATAATAATAGGACTTACTACACAGTTCATTCATACTCAGTCCAGAAATCATTCATCTTGTAATTTTTATCCTCTTTAGAATTGTTTAAAGTATGCAGAAAATAGGAATATAACCGCAAATAAAAAACTAAAATTTAACACTTTAATTTTGCAATCAATTTAGTTGAGCTGTCAAATAACAATAGAATAATTCGAGTGAAATTGATGACAATGAGTGTTACTTATTAATAATCTTGATAATTTGTACTATTATACACGACCTCTAACAAGATAGAGTATAATTGATGGATAAACGTGTTAAGTAAATACGCAATTACTCGTAATCTGCTACATCAACAGTAAGAACAAATTACGACCCCCTTCTTTGCACTGTTAAATTGTGTTTAATCAGTTCGTTCTTACATCATTCCCTTCAAATAAGATTTATTCAAACAGATATAGGTCACTTATTAGAAATTACATTTTAGAGTATATTTCATTTTCTAATATTAACTGTATATTGACTGTGAAACTTTTAGTACCTTTATTATTTTATTGCTGAACATTAAACTTATTGTTCAGAGTAAATACATTACTATACTTACTTTAATAATTACATTTTTCCTTAAATAGTAGCCAGTAATAGTTGTTTAAGAGAAGGAAATTATATAATACATATAATTACTGAAAAGGATTTACGTTTTGGTAAGTAACTTTAATTATTCAAAATGAGATAAAAACGGCCACTTTTAAAGAAATAAAGTTTTTAATATTGTGCTAGTGGATTTTAAATTTTGGGTGTGAGCTTTTTGCACACAGGTGGCCAGCCTGTAGTGTGAGACACCTATAAGGGATGGGACGGAACCCACGGGTTACCCACTAACAAACCTCCTCTACTCTTTAGGGATCTAATTTGGGATTGTTTCTACACGTTACTTTAGGCTAAAACAAAATTTGTCTTAAGCCTTTTAGCGCTATGTCCATTTCAAGGTGTGTGATCATTTAGTCAAGTCCGCTTTGTAAGAGCTGTAGAAGTCACTTCGCACGCGCGTTCTAAAGTCAGAGTCCGTAGTATTCTTTGTCAGTGCACGAGTAATATGATGGTCCTCTTTGATATTTTTTAGACGTAAATATGTATACAATGATGTTTAAATTATTTCAATGTCCGTGGTTAGACTATTAGAGGTTTTGGAAATAACTCATCAAACTAGCAACAAACCAAGTTTGGCGTAAATAGGAGAATTTCTGGTTCAAATTAATTATATCTCTGAAGCCACAACTGAATTTTCCTCGCTGCCCTTACCAATAATATATATATATATATATATATTATATATATATATATATATATATATATATATATATTTATATGGGTCTCAAAACCTACTTTGCTTAAAAAACCGCTTATTTCCAACTTATGTGATCTACTTCCGCTCTAATATTTCCGGCGCCATTGTTGAGTTTGCCTCATTGTTCAGACGAAGGAAACATATTTACCTACTTAGGACTGAGAAGCCTACTTCGGCCAAAAAGTGTCTACTTCCGGGCGTTTAGATTTACTTGTAGTTATGTATTTACACATCCATGTATTTACTCGATCAACAAAATATTAACATGTATATATGGATGTGTTTAAATCTAAGAAACCTACTCCTATCGAAAAGCGTTGACTTCCGGTCTAAAATATTTCCAGTGCCATATTACACTTTCCCACGTTGTTCTGATAAATATAATGTATGTAAACACGTAGAACTGAGAAGCCTACGGCGAAAAATCAAAAGGCGTCTACTTCAGGCGGTTGAACATGTTGACTGCGGCAGACACACTAGTGTGAGGTAGTCTCTAGACAAAAGACAAGAACACTCAGTATAGACAGCAGTGAAAGTGTTAAATTAACGGTCTAATATACTGCATTTATGTTGTCAAATTTGTGTTTTTAATTGTTGTCAAATGTCCCCCCGATCAAGAAAATATATACATATGTAGATCTCAAACAACTCCTGTCAAAAAGGGTCTACTTATGCCTCTTGCATGTGTTTTAAGATATTCCCAGTGCGATAGTCGAGTTTGCTTGTTGGTGCGATGAAGAGAATGTACATAAACCTTAGGATTGAGAAAAGGGGTGTAGTGTGATTTTGATTATGAAACATAAATATTATAATTAAAACAGTGATTAAATTAATTTAGCATATGGTCGTGCTGTTCTGTTTATACAGAACGGTTGATTACATTTGAGAGACTCTTTAGAGACCAAGGTGGGATTTTCTGCCGCTTTAGAGACCAATGGGGCAGCCAGGAAGGATTTTCGAACTAAGAATAGGGCTATATTCATCCCACATATGAATAGACACTAAGAATGTCTATGTAAAAATTCATTACAATCGGTTGAGTTTATGAGTGAAAGCAAAACAAAGACACTTTTGCATTTACAATATTATACAGGGTTTTAAATGAAAGTTGGTTTTAATTTTTCTATGGAGTTTGTACAGTACGAACAATTATAACAGTTTTTATAACTTTTGGGCAAGGGTCATGAAGTAGTTAGTTTTAAACAACACATGAAGCGGATGTTAGAATAATTAATTGTGATAATGAGACAATATATTACACAGTACACATAAAATGTAACCAGAACGCACAGTTACTATGGTAACGTTATTAAAACAAAGGTCAATGAATTAATCGATAGAGTGCTAGTTGAAAACTAATCGTAGATTTACATTACATTAACTAAAACCTCTTCAGTTAGGGAATTATACTGTGTAGCTGGACCGAGAATGTAACATAAGGTTGGTGGACATCCATTAGTACTTTTAGTGAGTATGTACAAACTAATGTTTGTTTGCTGTATACATATTGCTTCAACACGTTTATAAGCAGGGCACTAAAATTATACCAACTTGGAATTGAATTCAAGAGTTTTAAAAAGCATTTTGTCCATTTGAAATATAGTAAAAGTTTCCGGAAGTTCATGCCTTAAGGGTGATTTAAATAGACAGCTTACTACGAAACCTACATGAAAACACTCGTATTCTAGCAAGAGCATCCTATAGTTGAAAATAATTATATAGAATGAACCGTTTCCTCAAGACAATGACCGGAAGTGCCACCGGAAGTAGCAGTTAACCGGAAGTGGCTCAAGAAACACGTCCAGCTCTCCACATTTACTTGTTGGCTGAGAACTCTCAGCCTTTTCGTGTTGAGAAATACAGTTTGTATCTACAACAATGTAGCCGAAAAAATGAGAGAGTTTGAGAAAATGTAGCCAATATTCACTTTTAAATGATTTACTTCCAGTTGTATTATCAATACAAATGTGTGCTCTCTATTTTAATAACCACGTCATAAAGTTGGTATACAGATTTATTATGGCACATACGTATTAATCTTGGGAGTCCAGCGCCAATTGTATAATAATACTAGCAGTTACCCGCTTTACACGCAATTTTCTGTTGAAAAACAGGAAACCATATTCACGTATTATTTTTCTATTATATTCTAAACAATCCTGAGATAATTGATAGTCACTCAAAGCTACTCCAATCACATGATCCAGTTTAGGTTTAAGTTTAAAGAACGTTACAGATTTGTGATGATAATACAGCAGGAAGTAAATAAAGATCCAAGGAGCCTACTTACAAAACACTTTTAAGTTGGGTTTTATAAAAGTCTTAAAATCTGTAGCAAAAGCTCTTTAGTAACATTATCTTTAATTTCTGCATTACACTACTGATAAAGCACTGCATACTTAATATTTACTAAGAATTTCAGTTAAAAGTGTATTTAACTCAAACTTCCAATTTTATTATCAGGATGTAACCTCTGTGCTCCAAACGTTATTACAGAAAATATTAAAATAAGAAATTTTGTTATTTTTATGCTTACTATATGCTTTCAAGACTATAAATATAAATACATTTTAAATGGCGCTTAAACTAAATATATGATTATATTGTAATATTATTATGTCATGTGTGTAGTAAATGTGCATACACAATGTCGATGGAATTAACCAGATTCGATTACCTTATGTGCAAACATTCAGACCTTTGAACAGTAAGGTAGTTTTTATTACAGAGCTTAAATAGTATTTTCATTGCATTAGATGGTTTATTGATCATTGGTGCAATATACATCTGAAATTAGGTAATAACTTTGTCTTTGCAAGATGCATTACACTAATGAACAACCACTTTAAAATAAATTATTAATTTCTAAAATTATGTTAACAAATGTTTCTGCCTCTTTAATGAACTTCGGCTGAAAGTGTTAGCGCCTGTTAAGTATCAGTTCTCTTTGTATTACATTCCAAAATCTGTAACAATTAATGAATAAAAAGAAATTAATAAACAATTAAAATTGTACAACTAAACCATTCATGATTCCACCTGAAAACACACAAAATGTAATTAAAATCGGTCCAGCCGTTTGAGAGGAGT
Organism: Homalodisca vitripennis; assembly: GCF_021130785.1. Taxonomy (NCBI): domain Eukaryota; kingdom Metazoa; phylum Arthropoda; class Insecta; order Hemiptera; family Cicadellidae; genus Homalodisca; species Homalodisca vitripennis. The sequence goes on from NC_060208.1 coordinate 199,894,621, forward strand.
TCAGTGACATACACAAGCACAAAAGATGTTTTTATATATATATATATATATATATATATATATATATGTGTGTGTGTGTGTGTGTGTGTGTGTGTGTGTGTGTGTGTGTGTGTGTGTGTGTGTGTGTGTGTGTGTGTGTGTGTGTGTGTGTGTGTGTGTGTGTGTGTGTGTGTGTGTGTGTGTGTGTGTGTGTGTGTGTGTGTGTGTGTGTGTGTGTGTGTGTGTGTGTGTGTGTGTGTGTGTGTGTGTGTGTGTGTGTAGAATAAGGCCAACATATTAATATTAATTAACTATATTTCGCATTACGCTTCTTCAGATCAAAACAACATAACGAAACACATAAAATAATTAAAAACATACATGTCAACAGATAAATAAATTAATAAGCATAATATTCTTGAAATGATAAACATATGTTCAAACTGTGGGTGTAAAGATGTGACGAGGCTTCAGATGATTTAAATTTATCGAAGATTTAATCCATAGGGAAATTTAGATTTTGTGACAATTTGACATGCTTGTTCTAAATTTCTTAATTTTGATGTATTTGAATTTTTTTTATTGATCGTATTGGTTTTACTCTATATAAAATTTCAAAAGATTCTTTGTGTATTTTACTATGAATGACTAATGGTTTTGATTCATCATTATGCTTAAAATCATAACGGTGACTTGTCATTCTTATTCTTAAATTATTTGTTGTTGAGCCAATGTCGTCTTTAGGACATTGTTTACACTAAATTTGATATACTACATTTTTTGTATCACATGTCAAATTGCTAATAATTTTGTATACTTTTTTAGTTGAACTACTTTCGAATTTTGATGACTCTTGTATTTGATTGCACACCATGCATCTTGATTTATTACATGGATGTGCTCCTTTGAATTTAGTTTCCACATCAGAATCAGCTGGTAATTTTGGTTTCGATACAATGTCCTTTAAGATAGGAGGTCTTTTAAAAACAATACGTGGAATACTTTTTAGAAATGACCCTGTCAGTGGAGAATTTTGAAGAATTTTGTAAGCTACTTTAAAAATGTTGTTAATTTTGTAGAGACCAGGATGATATTGTGTTATTAATTTAGGCTCATCATAATATTTCTTTTTGACATAATTATTATTAAGGTTACTTTCATTGAGCTGTAGCTTTTCATTCAATAGCTTCTGAGGATATTCCTCGTTAAAAAAAGCATCATATATGTTACTAACGTAATTTTTAAGATCTTCACTTGCCATGCCACAAAAGCATGAGGCAACATTGCTCCGACTCAGACTCAGGGAGAAGGGTAGGTTCTGATAATACTTGTGCGCAGAGCTCCAAGTCCCAGGTGCTAAGGCTCTAACCTAACTGTGTTCTTCGAGTTGTTGTTGAAAATTATTTGTTTAATGGGCGCCACCCCGTTGGTAAGGTTGCTGAGGGTAACGACGGGGAAGAAACCCTTCCAAAAGCACACAGTAAGGCAGACCCAAAGCCCTAACATTTATTCATGCTCGGTTCACAAGCTATGATATGAACCCCAATACTACACTATTAGTTTCCTGGAAATCCACTAATAGCATCTAAAGTTATTTCACCTTGATAAACTCAAATTTTACTAAACCACTATGTTTGTGTATCTCGGCACAACTCCATCCTTAAGTGTGAAGTGCTGATAACTAATTGTAATCAAGTCCTGAGGGGACTCTAAGTTACCCAGCATAATTATTTAAATTTAATTGGCATATATCAATTTATTCAATCTAATTCTGCTTGTTATATTTTTAAATTCCACAAAACTATCACTAAATTATCAAGGAAAATTAAATACTATATATATATGTATATATATCAGAAAATCTTGGATTTATTTAATCATGATCAAATTAAGAGCCCATTTCAAAACTCCAAAAAAGACAGGAAACATGTTTCAGCTCATCAACCTGATAAGTATCAGTTCAACTTTCTAATAAACTTAATGAGAGGAAGTAAATATTCTTAATCAGTGACCTTAGGTCGAATTCACAAGTATTCACAACAATTAATTTCAATAAAGTATGATAAATTTCCAAAATATATATCAGAAATCACCATGGCGGACAATAATAAAAATCTATCACAATAATCAATGATCAGTACTTAATAGCTATAATCAATATTCAATTATGACAATAAACAACAAAGCAGGTGGCCACCGCTGAAAAGAGTACTCATGAAAACAAACATTAAACATTTAAATGAACAGTGAGACATTTAATAACTAACATAATTGACAAATGAAGCGACGAATTGCATCACTGGCAGAGTCCAGAAATGTCCCTGAAATGTCCAGAAGTCTCATAACCGCACCAATATGAAATAGAATCGTTGTATTTAACTTTGACTATCACAGTCTAAGTCCGTGCTGGCCAGCCAAATCCAAAATAATATTGATTCAAGTTCACCAAGTGGAAAAGAATGACTATTCTATCACTTATCGGTTCATGACAGGCGATACGGTGAGTGAATAGAAGTCCCAGTGAGTAGGCACACGGCAGTGGCAGTGCGGTGCGGGGGCGGGGAGGGCCAATGTCACCACGGCCACCGGTCAGCGGCGACGACGCGGTAGCGGCGATGCGACGTGATGCTGATGGCTGTGGCTGTCAACCAACCGTTCCATTCGCTTGACGATGTCCGGAACGTAAAGAAAAGCCCTCTAAGCAAATTTTCCCTGAAGAAAATGCTGAAAACCACGACGTGAAGAGGGCTTCCACAATCCAAGTGAACAGGTCGGCAGCTCATCCACAACAAGCCTAATTGTCGAGACAATGCCAAAACCCCCGGTCGGGATTAAACTTGCCGGCGCACCGGTCTAAGGTCCAAAGTGGCGGCTCTGGCTAGGCAACAGCGCTTACGGCAATTTCTCAGCGCCTACATAACTTTGATAGGCAAATACTGCACGCTCAGCTTTAGGGAATGCATCGGCCAACTTTGCGGGCTAGCTTCCGCAGTGGAAATGTCTAGTTGGGTGATCAATCCAACTTCCGAAAATGAGGTCCATAAAACATAAACGTTACAATACTCCCCCACCAAAAGAAAATTTCTTAAATTTTCTCAATCTAAGTATACGCCTTGAGGAGGTCAGAGATGTGCCAATTTCCTATGTTCTTGCCTTCTTCTTCTCGAAGCTGATATATCAAAGGGGATATTCTTTTTGATATTATAAAAGGACCTGTAAACTTGGGTGCTAATTTTGCACAAAATGCTTTGGCTGCGTCCGATTGCGGGAAGTTCCTTTTCCACACTCGATCATTGACTTTGAAGTCCATTGGTCTTCTTCTGAGATTATAGCGTTTTGCATTCTTTTCGTGATTTTGAATAAGCCTTTCTTGAACTTCCTGATACATCTTCTTTAATTCTACCAGTTTCTTCCCGTAGTCCCTGTTGTCTTCTACTTCTGGAATCACTTCACCTGTGTCATCGTTTTCTTCAAGGTTGATGTTCAGCTCTCGGCCAAAGTTCAGGTAGGCCGGAGTGTAAGTCGTTGACTCATGTCTGGCGCTTCTTAACGCGAATCCAATCTTTGGTGTCTCCTTGTCCCAATGCCGATGATTGCTTCCAACATAAGCTCTAAGCATATTTCCCAGAGTTTTGTTTACTCTCTCGGTGGGGTTGGCTTGAGGGTGTCTGCTGGCGTTGTAAAGAATTTTGATTTTATACTGATCAGCTAGCTGTTTAACCAGTTTACCTGAAAATTCAGCACCATTATCACAAATGATGTACTTCGGTATTCCCCAATGCATAAAGCCATCTTTGAGATGTTTGGCCACTATGCTTGATGTTGCAGCTCGGATCGGATACAATAAAGGGTATTTCGTGAAAACATCAGTCACTACTAATAAATACTTGTACCCAGCACTAGACCGAGGGAATGGCCCAAGAAGGTCCGCTGCTATCATTTGCCATGGTACATCTACCCCTCTTCTACTTCCCATAAAACCAGCTGGCTTCAGGTTTCCATCCTTTGTCTGTTGGCATGTACGACAATGAGAAACATATTTGGAAATGTCTTTTCGCATTTTTGGCCAATAATAACGTTCTTGAACGCGAGAGAACGTTTTCTGAACCCCTAAATGTCCGGCTGTTGGTTCATCATGTAGCTTAGACAAAACAGTTGAAACGTTCATACTTAGGCACAAACTTCCTTCCATTCAGAAGTTGAATTCATTGGGTCTTTAGGACTGAGAACTAATTTGAACAATCGTCCCTTATCAACTCTCCAGAGAGGGTATTTATCACTCTTGCTCGAAACTTCATCAACCATTTTGAGATACCATCTATCATTTTGTTGATGATTCACAGAGGAAACATGAACGTTATCGGGTTCGACAGATCTGGACAGCAAGTCCGGAACCACGTGTTCCTTACCTTTCCTATGGATAAGAGTGAACGAGTAGGGTTGGAGGCGTAAAGCCCATCTTGCCAAACGACCTTGAGGATCTCTAAGGTTGTGGAGCCACAACAAACTGTAATGGTCTGTTATGACCGTGAAATGTGTCCCCTCCACATAAGGTCTGAACCTCTCAATTGCCCAGATCACGGCGAGACACTCTCGTTCTGTCGCGGAGTACTTTTGTTCAGCCTTTGACAAGGTCCTACTGGCATAAGCGATAACCTATTCTCCATTATCTCCTTGTTGGCTAAGCACTGCCCCCAATCCAACTCCTGAGGCATCACACGAGATAACAAACTCTCTTGAAAAATCTGGGCACGTCAATATCGGAGCTTTGATGAGGCAACTTCTAATGTCATCGAAGGCTTGCTGCGCTGCTTCGTTCCACACAAACTTTTGTTTCTTCTTTAGAAGCTGGGTGAGCGGATATAATCTTGAGGCAAAATCCGGGATAAATCGACGGTACCACGAAGCGGTCCCGCAGAACTGACGTACCTGCTTCTGGGTGGTGGGAACTGCGATCCGGAGGATGGCCTCTACCTTCTCTGGATCAACCTTTAACCCCCTATGATCTACTACATATCCTAAATATAGCAGCTCAGAACGACAAAGGTGGCACTTTTCTTTACTTAGGGTTACATTTGCAGACTTCAATCTTTTAAAAATTTCTCTAAGGATTTCCAAGTGGTGTTCAAAAGTCTTAGTGACAACGAGAATGTCGTCCAAATACACGAAGACATACTGTTCCAAGTCACCGCCTATGACAGAGTCGATGAATCTCTGCCAGGTTGCAGGAGCATTGTGTAAACCAGAGGGCATCGTTGTGAATTCAAATAGTCCACGACCTGGGACTGAGAAGGCAGTCTTTTCACGACTATCTTTAGACAAAGGAATTTGCCAATAAGCAGATTTTATATCCAGAGATGAAAGGAATCTGGCATCCCTGAGCCTATCCAAAATGACAGTTACTTGTGGGAGTGGGTAAGCATCACGCTTCGTAACCATATTAACTTTCCGAAAGTCAATACAGAATCGCTTAGAGCCATCGGGCTTATCTAAAAGAACAATTGGACTTGACCATGCACTCTTGGATGGAACAACAACTCCCAGTTCGAGCATTTTATCTAGCTCCTCATGAACTATCTTCTGTCTAGCGGGGGATAGATTGTAATACCGTTGCTTGATAGGTTGGGAATCCCCAGTATCTATCACATGTTCGACTAAAGAAGTCCGTCCCAACTTTGTAGGATTGGCATCAAATTCCGTTTCAATAAATTCCTTAAGTTTTAATTTCTCCTCTGAAGTTAAGTGTTCTTCACCCTTGATCCCTTGAAGTTCTACTGACGCAATTCTTAAGTTTGATGGAGCGAATTCCCAAGTTTTGTTTGACAGGTCAGTTACCAATTGCATCTTCTCCCAGAAGTCAATCCCTAATATTAAAGTCTGGCTCAATGAAGGAACTATAAATATTTCCAAGCACCTAGTCCTGTCTTGTAGAGTTATTGGTACAATCATACGTCCTTGAATTGAATGCTTTCTAAATCGGCAGTTTCCACCCAACGATCTGTTGTTGGTTTAACTCGAGAGGGGACCTTATCCAAGAGCCACATCCCTTCTCGTCCAAGAACGGTATGAGAAGCACCTGAGTCAAGCAAAGCTCTGACTCCCTTCCCAAATACCCAAACATCCAAGTAAGGCCTCGGATCATTACCACAAGAATGGAAGCTGAAATTGATTAAAATATTGTTTTTTTTTGCCTTGATTCTGGGAGTCATCCTGAGTTTTCAAGCTGGCTCCCAAATCTATACATTTTTTGGAGAGCATTTCAAACAATTAGCTTTGACTACGTTCGGAGACCCACATCCATAGCAAAATTTCTTTTTTTCCTGGTTACATGTCCTAAAGCGATGACCCAACGATCCACAATTCCAACATTTTGTAGATGAACTGGTTCCAGATGAAACCTTCTGAACAGCAGCGACCTTGCCTGAAATTACACCTTTCTTCCGGTATGACTCTGCATATGCCAAGTCAGGCTCCAAATACGGAAAATTTCTGGGTGCTTGTCTAGGTATAGAAGCACGGAAACGACCTGCTTCAGCTCTTCTTCCCATCATTCTAAGATCTTCAATAGTCCTAATCTCACAAAGTGACAATCTATCTTGGAGGTGAGAATTCATATTATTTAATATCTGGGCTAGCCGGGATTCTTCAGGAACCGGTTTGGCTAATCTGTTGTACAATCCTTCCATAGATGCAAGAAACATGTCAATGGATTCAAAATCTCCCTGAACTCTATTCTGAATTTCCCGTTGAAGCCTAAAATCGTAATCTGGAGTTTGGAATACAAGGCGCATCTCTTGACACAACTCTTCCCATGATTTAACTCTTGACTGAACCGACCTATACCAAATCAATGATTGACCTGAAAATAAGTCCACAGCTGACTCAAAGAGTTCTGTAGTACTGACTCGACGTGCTCTCCTTAGTTCTTCCACGCGCTGAAGAAAAGCCCCAACACTTTGTCCGGACTCAACATCAAAATGTATACCCCACTTGTATACAGGTACTGATAAATTTTTAGAGCGACTTCCACTGCATACTATCTGAGGCTGGTAAAATTGTTCCTGTCGAGTTGGTGGACAAGTTAATGAATCCAAATTTACATTAGGTGTAAAATATAATCCTACTTGATTAACATCTGGTGATGCGCGCTGTCCAATGTTAGTGACTACAGTAGTACCACATTCCTTAGTGATCTGCGCATGTTCTGTGTCTGGTCTGTACTCTTGTTCAGTCGATGTCTCTGGTGTTTTGTTATCAGCTGCCTGTTTGCTTAATGTACTGGTCTTCGGAGCTGCGTTAGTAAAAGTGTCCAACATATATTTAGTCTTCTTTAAAAGGTCATCTTTCAACTGCGCTGGTTCGAGGTCCACAGAGGGTGCAATAGGTATTCTCTCTATTCGCATTACTAAGTAATGAAGTCTTGCGGTGATCCGATTATATTCATTGTCACTGAAGTTACCTTCATAATCTTGAACCACAACTGATAGATCTGAGAATGTTCCTTCGCACGCTCGCTAAGTTCCTGTTCGGGGTCAAGTGAATTCACCACAGCCTGATTAACCGGGATATTATCCGCGCAACATCGAGAGAATAATTTCCTTAATTCGTTGGCATTGCCTTCTGTAGTCAATCCACGAATTTTCAATTCATACTTAATCTCAGCTTTTCTTAAATGATAGGCACTAATTTTTAACAAAGACAATAAATGATACAAAGCGACAGAAAAAACTCATAAATTCTAAACAAATCCAGGTTTAGAACGACCAAGCACAAAACCAAAATAATCTTGACCTGAGTATATTCGAGGAATTCTTATAGTATATTTATTTTCTAAAGTTGTAAGACCTCATAAGAAAATAAAACAAATCACAAAAATATTCAGCCCCACGTTGGAACGTCATTCTGCCATGCCACAAAAGCATGAGGCAACATTGCTCCGACTCAGACTCAGGTAGAAGGGTAGGTTCTGATAATACTTGTGCGCAGAGCTCCAAGTCCCAGGTGCTAAGGCTCTAACCTAACTGTGTTCTTCGAGTTGTTGTTGAAAATTATTTGTTTAATGGGCGCCACCCCGTTGGTAAGGTTGCTGAGGGTAACGACGGGGAAGAAACCCTTCCAAAAGCACACAGTAAGGCAGACCCAAAGCCCTAACATTTATTCATGCTCGGTTCACAAGCTATGATATGAACCCCAATACTACACTATTAGTTTCCTGGAAATCCACTAATAGCATCTAAAGTTATTTCACCTTGATAAACTCAAATTTTACTAAACCACTATGTTTGTGTATCTCGGCACAACTCCATCCTTAAGTGTGAAGTGCTGATAACTAATTGTAATCAAGTCCTGAGGGGACTCTAAGTTACCCAGCATAATTATTTAAATTTAATTGGCATATATCAATTTATTCAATCTAATTCTGCTTGTTATATTTTTAAATTCCACAAAACTATCACTAAATTATCAAGGAAAATTAAATACTATATATATATATATCAGAAAATCTTGGATTTATTTAATCATGATCAAATTAAGAGCCCATTTCAAAACTCCAAAAAAGACAGGAAACATGTTCAGCTCATCAACCTGATAAGTATCAGTTCAACTTTCTAATAAACTTAATGAGAGGAAGTAAATATTCTTAATCAGTGACCTTAGGTCGAATTCACAAGTATTCACAACAATTAATTTCAATAAAAGTATGATAAATCTCCAAAATATATATCAGAAATCACCATGGCGGACAATAATAAAAATCTATCACAATAATCAATGATCAGTACTTAATAGCTATAATCAATATTCAATTATGACAATAAACAACAAAGCAGGTGGCCACCGCTGAAAAGAGTACTCATGAAAACAAACATTAAACATTTAAATGAACAGTGAGACATTTAATAACTAACATAATTGACAAATGAAGCGACGAATTGCATCACTGGCAGAGTCCAGAAATGTCCCTGAAATGTCCAGAAGTCTCATAACCGCACCAATATGAAATAGAATCGTTGTATTTAACTTTGACTATCACAGTCTAAGTCCGTGCTGGCCAGCCAAATCCAAAATAATATTGATTCAAGTTCACCAAGTGGAAAAGAATGACTATTCTATCACTTATCGGTTCATGACAGGCGATACGGTGAGTGAATAGAAGTCCCAGTGAGTAGGCACACGGCAGTGGCAGTGCGGTGCGGGGGCGGGGAGGGCCAATGTCACACGTGTGTCCCCTGTTCCCCGACATTAATATTTTTATGTTAAAGTTATATCATATTTTTGTACCATTTTTGTACCTTTTTGTAATACCCAATAAATAATTTTGTACCACAATAGTTTATTAATAAAGCAATATGTATAAACCGGGGAACAGGTGGACACTTGCACCCGACATCAATATTTTTATGTCAAAGTTATATCATATTTTTGTACCATTTTTGTACCTTTTTGTAATACCAATAAATAATTTTGTACCACAATAGTTTATTAATAAAGTACTATGTATAAACCGGTGGGGGAACAGGTGGACACTTGCACCCGACATCAACATTTTTTTGTTAAAGTTACATCATATTTTTCTACCGTTTTTGTACCATTTTGTAACATCAACTAATAATTATGTACCACATAAGTTTATTAATAAAGTACAATATATAACCGGGGAATAGGTGAACACTTGCACCCGACATTAACCCGCGGGAACTCTCGCTATTAGGTTGAACCTAACATTTTTAGTTGTTGTTAAAGAAATATATTTAATGTTCGTTGTATGAGCTTTTAGGTTATAAATAAGCTATCTAGAGTATATTTGGCAGCTTTCCCTTTTTTTCAAGTATCTGTAATGAGGGAGGGGAGTGGCAGGTGTGAGGAATGTCTGGGCCCACGCCTTTGTTAGTTTGCCCCTAACTATGCAAGCGACCCGTCAGTGTCTGTGTTTAGTCGGACCCTAACGGCGCGAGTGATCACGGCACATTCCATTCTAGTTTTATTATTGACTGTGGTTTTAGTGTTTGGTTGTGTTGGGGTTTTTGTTAGTGGATTTTCACTCGCAAGCTCCATTTCTCATATGTTTAGTGATGGAGAGAACAAATGACAACGAAATTCGGTGCTTGCTTGAAGAACATGATGTAAGTGAGGGTAATATGTCTTTTCAAGGACATTTATCAGATACCGATAATGAGAGTGAACATGACATTGATGACATGCACACAGAACAGTCTGATGATGATAGCCCTTGTTATGACACGTTGATGAACAAATAAATATTGTACAATCAATTTATGTAGATATAACACTGTTGCAACCAGGGCCTTCTATACAAAAAGGTTCTAAAACAGCCCATTGAACGGTTTCTGCACTTTAAACATCTAAAGACGGAGTTAATAACTGGAATGTTCACAAGCTACAAATAACGAAAAGGACAAGACAAAATATTTTAAAGAAATCCCTTCTGTTAATCGTTCATTAGAGAATTGAACCACCCAGTTGATTGTTGAAAGATATTTTTTCCCTAACGACATGATATCAGACATTGCACGTTATACAAACCAGCAGTTACAAGAAATGCGTCCAAAATTACACAAGAGCGCTAGGCTGCAACGACACTGATTTAGTAGAATTTCAAGCATTTATTGCGCTCTTATAATCTTATAGGAGTGAAAAAAACTAACCACTTGAACACTTATGAACTTTGGTCCAATGATGGAACGGGGACCTGAGATCAATGCAGCAACTATATCCAAGAGACGGTTATTACAGGCTATTAGATTTGACGACAAACTTACACGATCTCAAAGAAAGAAAGTTGACAATGCTGCTCCAATGCGCGAGGTCTTTCAGCGGTTTATAAGTTTGTGTAAACTAAAGTTATAATGTGGGGGAATTAGTAACTCTAGATGACATGTTGGAAGGTTTTCGAGGCCGGGGTAAATTTCAGCAGTATATACCGAATAAGGCAGCGAGATACGGCCTCAAAATCTACGCACTTGTAGATACAAAAACATTTTTACTTCTAACATGGAACTCTATGGTGGAAATCAACCCCCAGGTCCCTTTGCTACATCTAACGATGCTACAAGTGTGGTTCTAAGGATGATAAACCCATTGATAACAGTGGGATAAACGTAACTATCGAAAACTATTTCACGAGTGTCCCATTATTGAATGACCTTTACCCTAATCACAGAATTACTGTCGTTGTTACTATTCGAAAGAAATAACTCGGAACGTTTGGAAAACACCAAATAGATGTACCATTGTATCCTACTTACCAAATAAGAAAACCAAGAAGAATGTTCTTCTTGAATCGACAATGCATAACGATGATGAGACACTGAAGATGCTGCAAAACCCACCATTATAACATGACTAAAGGTGGGGGTGGATGTGGTTGACAGACTAAAAAGTGAGTATTGTGTAACTTGCTAGCGAATTAGAAATAGATGGCCGTTAACTGCTGCTTGGTGGACTACTCATTGTTGGGGCAATAAATGCACAAATAATATATAAGACTAATACAGGTGAGCTCAAACTGCGAAGGGTATTTTTGTCTGAATTAGCAAAAGATCTAATAAAAACCACGCATGACAAGACGAGGATCCATTGAAAACCTTGCTACTCACCTTCGAGGAACGATAAGATGTATAATATATATATATATATATATTTATATATATATATTATATTATATTATTATTATATATATAAAATATATATAATATAATATATATATATATAATATATATATATTATTATAATATAATAATATATAACAAATATATAATTATGTTTTAATGAAAGTTATAAATATAGTGTGAAACTTATAGATTAATATTCCCTAACTACAATTTGTAACTTATAGGTAAATTATTACTAAATAGGCTGTTTAATGAACGTCTGTTAAGTCTTTTTTGCCCCTCCTACGCCTTAGTTTCACTAATTATTAAGATTTTTTACTCACAATAACATGCACTACATCCAATGTTAGTTGGATAAATTAATGTCTTTAAACTTAAATTAATATTGATTATTATTTTTTTGCGTATTTTCGTTAATGGGTGCCTTTGTTCAGCGGCACGTGACGTCAGCCGTCTTGGGCCTTGGTTGGATTTGGCCCTTGCAATATTCACACAGTTGTGTTGAAGTATGTGGATATCGATATATTACATATCTCCATTACCTCCTTTTTGTGAAGTATAGAGCATGTTCTATGTCGCTTTTTAGATTTTACTAGGGATATATCTACTACTATATAAAAATGGATAGCTTAAATGTGTAGGTAAGCGTTAATCACGAGATCGGCTGGACCCATTTGACTAATTATGTTTTTATAATATTCGCTGCAGTCCGAGAATGGTTTAGAACAAAAAAGAGAAGCTAAAAAACATTGCCCAAAATATTGAAGAATTGATGAAAAAAGTTAAAATATTTACGAAACGTAATCTAAAGTGAATTAAAAATTAACAGCTATTATCATTTTCATTATGAAGTTCTACAATTAGGCTGAAAACGTTGGTTTACATTTAAATATTAATAAAAATATTATTTTTAGATATTTTCTAGACGGTGAAATAAAAGCTGTTTCACCCACCTCGAGGATTTAAAATAGAATATTTTCCAGTAACCATCACAGGAGTGTTGAGTAGGCGTTTAATAGTAGCTTATATGCTCATGGCATCTCTGTTATTGAGTGCGAAACCGCGGGTAACATGTTCAGTGAAATTGTTTACATCAATAGTGGAGTACACCAAGGGTCAGTTTTAGGAGCAATTCTTTGTTTAATTTGCAATGAATGATCTTTGTAATTCAAATTGAAATGGAAAAATTATCATCTTCTGCGTACGCGACAGCTTTTTGTTACGTAAAATAGGTGGATTTAAATAGAGCAAGTCATGAATTCAGATATGAACGCCATTATATGCTGGTTTACAACAAAAAAATGTTTAATATTGCAGAAGGAACCTCTCAACGCAGGCGTTGACTTTGAGGCCCTATGTTTTTTTACGTAAATCTATATCGGATACGTATTATACGTATATGCTTTTATACTAGAATTAGTGTATTGCATTTACACTTGCATATAGTTTTTTCTGTTTTTATTTATGGTAGTTTTTTATATTTTACTGTTTTCATTCCAGTATTAAGTTTAACACTAATTTAAAGTTTTGACCTCTGTTTTTGTTAAGTTTGTATCAGGCTATTGTACTTGTGGTGGATTGTAAACACACTTTAGGAAAATAAATAAATAAATTCTATTCTATTCTATTTAGTTGCCCTCACATAAATTTTCCTAACGGCTATACATAAACCTACTGATTAAAAAGAAAGTTTTAAACATGTCTGGTACTATCTACTCGTCTACATAGTTGTTCTTTCTTTAAAAAAATTAAAATGTTTAAAAATGTGTTATTTTTAAACATCCTTTAAGTCAACAATTATTAATAAATTTATTGGGAACTGTCCTTGTACAATAGGCCTAGTATATAATTTACTAATTGTTTAGCTTACTAACTTTGTAAAACTTGAATATCTATCACATTGATGTACAAAGTTAAAACTACGTTAGTCAATTGGCATACTACTTACAAGTATAATTGGCTTTCGAAGCTTGTTTTTGCTTATAAAGTTTTAAACGCGGGCGGCGAGTGATCTTTTTATAGCTCAGTTCCTATTTGAATTGGATACAATGCTTTTACTAGGGCCTGTGGTTTTTCCGCTGCCTTCAAAAGCCCCGAGATAATAAAACAAACTTCGGCACCTGAAAAGGCGGCCCTTGCCAACCCTCACCACCGTGCAGCCCGGCCTACTGTCATCACTGTGCTGATGACTCACATAGGGGTCAGCAAAACTGATATTTTCCATCATTGATATTTAGGTTAATATTTTTATAATTTTTGAAATCTACATTGCTTATTTTAAGGAAAGAAGATTCCCAACACTAAATGACTACGACATTTCCTGACGTATCATAGAAATAAAGGGGTTAATGATCAATTCAACTGAGTAATATCAGATACTTATACTTTATTAAAGTATAATACTTAATAATAAAGTAAATAAATAATATATACTACCATTTACACCTAATAGCGAGATGGTCCCGCGGGTTAATGTCGGGTCCAAGTGTTTACCTATTCCCCGGTTATATATTGTATTTTATTAATAAACTATTGTGGTACAAAATTATTTATTGGTATTACAAAAAAGGTACAAAAAATGGTACAAAAATATGATATAACTTTAACATAAAAATATTGATGTCGGGTGCAAGTGTCCACCTGTTCCCGGTTTTATACATAGTGCTTTATTAATAAACTATTGTGGTACAAAATTATTTATTGGTATTACAAAAAGGTACAAAAATGGTACAAAAATATGATATAACTTTGACATAAAAATATTGATGTCGGGTGCAAGTGTCCACCTGTTCCCCGGTTTATACATATTGCTTTATTAATAAACTATTGTGGTACAAAATTATTTATTGGTATTACAAAAAGGTACAAAAATGGTACAAAAATATGATATAACTTTAACATAAAAAATATTAATGTCGGGGGGGAACAGGGGGACACACGTCAATGTCACCACGGCCACCGGTCAGCGGCGACGACGCGGTAGCGGCGATGCGACGTGATGCTGATGGCTGTGGCTGTCAACTAACCGTTCCGTTCGCTTGACGATGTCCGGAACGTAAAGAAAAGCCCTCTAAGCAAATTTTCCCTGAAGAAAATGCTGAAAACCACGACGTGAAGAGGGCTTCCACAATCCAAGTGAACAGGTCGGCAGCTCATCCACAACAAGCCTAATTGTCGAGACAATGCCAAAACCCCCGGTCGGGATTAAACTTGCCGGCGCACCGGTCTAAGGTCCAAAGTGGCGGCTCTGGCTAGGCAACAGCGCTTACGGCAATTTCTCAGCGCCTACATAACTTTGATAGGCAAATACTGCACGCTCAGCTTTAGGGAATGCATCGGCCAACTTTGCGGGCTAGCTTCCGCAGTGGAAATGTCTAGTTGGGTGATCAATCCAACTTCCGAAAATGAGGTCCATAAAACATAAACGTTACACACTCTCACTGCATAATTTGGTTGCTCGTGTAAACAAGCTTTTGGGAATTGATCTTTTTACATATTCAGGGTGAGAACTGTTGTAGTGTAGATATTGAAAAGTGTTAGTAGGTTTTACATTAATTTTGTGGTTCAAGTAACCTTTCTTGATGTAAACGTCACAATATCCAGAAATGTAACTGACTCTGTTGAAATTTTCCAAGTAAATTTTAAATTGTTATCGAAGGAGTTCAATGCGTTTAAGAAATCTAAAAGTTTTTCATTTCTCTCTGTCCATAACATAAAAATGTCATCTATGTATCTAGTCCAGAATAAAGGTTTAAATGTTTGAGAATGTAGAAAATCTTGTTCAAATTTTGCCATAAAAAGATTTGCGTATGATGGGGCCATTCGGGTACCCATGGCTGTTCCTTTCTTTTGTAAATAAAATTTGTTTTGAAATCGAAAACAATTGGAAGATAATATAAAATTTATGAGAGCAATGATGAAGTTAGTGCTTGGTTTTGAATTTCCAGGTCTTTTATTTAGAAAGTGTTTTACAGCTTCCATACCTTTATTGTGGTCAATATTAGTATATGAGGAAGTTACATCAATCGTAACTAATGTCACATTTGTTGCAATAGGTTGGGGTATTTCTTTTAATCTTTCAATAAAATGATCAGTGTTTTTCAAGTAGGATGGTACATTTTTGACAAACTCCTGTAGGTGTACATCTAGAAACCCTGATATTCTTTCTGTGGGAGATGATATTGAGGCGACTATGGGACGGCCAGGTGGTGATATCTTTGTTTTTGTGTACTTTCGTTAACAGGTAGAAAACGGGTGTTTGAGGATTTATGTTTATTAAAAAATCAATTAGCTCTTTTGGCAATCCCTCTTTAATAGAATTTTCTTTCTAATATTTCGTTATTTCTTTATTGAAGTGGTTTGTCATATCAGATTTTAATAACTGATAAGTGTCTTCATGTTCTAATTGACGGTTGGCTTCTCTAATATAGTCTGAAATGTTCATGATTACTGTTACATCACCTTTGTCAGCAGGCAAAATTACAATATTTTTGTTATTTTTCAGTGATGAAATGGCTTTAGATTCTTCCTTAGAGAGATTTGTTGACGTTGGCAAATCATCAGAAAAAGTTGGGTTAGCAATGTTAGATAAAATAACGTTAAAAAATTGTTCGATAGGGTGGTCTGGACTTAATGGTGGTGGTTCCCAACTTGATGTATCTTTAAAGTGTTCAGTGAACGTTTTTCATTTCAGCAGTCATGCAACGTAAATTGTTAATATTTTTTGTGTTCATTTGAGAGTCATTGCTATTATAAAAAAATATATATATAATAATTTATTATGTTATTAACTCTACTTATAGGGTTATCTATATATATATATATATATTAATGTAATGAAAATAACTAAAACCCTTCAAATTATTAAAACTTTTTATTACATACACGTGTTTCGGTTTTTAACCATGTACACTGATGATGGTTAAAAAACCGAAACACGTGTATGTAATAAAACGTTTTAATTTAAAGGGTTTTAGTTATTTTCATTACATTAATTATAATTTATATTTATATTTATAAAAATTTATATTTTATATATAAAATATAAAGATATCGTAGTTTCATGAAATCGACAGAGGCAAAAGGAGGTAGAGAACAAGGCAGAAGCTGTGAGAGTCTCGGTTGCTACAAACAGTGAGCCAATGAACTCCCCAAATTGATCAGCTAACGGACGAATCTTAATCTCAACGCTATGAAGAAAGATCAAGCAACCGTTCACCAGAGTACCGTGGATTTGACCTACGTGGAAACATTGGAATAATTTAGATGGATATGTCTTTGATTTTAATCAAAAGGCCGAGAAGCGGTAATAACTAGGAAGATATGAGTAAGGGTAGGAGGTTACGCTGCTTACATATTCATAAGTGACGTCCCTGCGTGCGGGAGAATAACTCAAAGCTCTCTTCCGATGGATGACGAATACAATACCAGCAACCCTCCTCCTCTCAGTGTTGTAGTTGTACTACCTGTTATACGAGTATTACATACCTTGATAAGCTCTCGATGGTTGGATGGAGAACAATCCCAGCAACCCTCCTCCCATCAATACTGCAGTTACACTAGCTACTGTACGAGTATTATATACCTTGATAAGCTCTCGATGGATGGATGGAGAACAATCCCAGCAACCCTCCTCCCTTCAATACTGCAGTTACACTAGCTACTGTACGAGTATTATATACCTTGATAAGCTCTCGATGGATGGATGGAGAACAATCCCAGCAACCCTCCTCCCTTCAATATTGCAGGTTCACTAGCTTCTGTACGAGTATTATATACCTTGATAAGCTCTCGATGGATGGATGGTGAACAATCCCAGCAACCCTCCTCCCTTCAATACTGCAGTTACACTAGATTCTGTACGAGTATTATATACCTTGATAAGCTCTCGATGGATGGATGGTGACCAATCCCAGCAACCCTCCTCCCTTCAATACTGCAGTTACACTAGATTCTGTACGAGTATTATATACCTTGATAAGCTCTCGATGGATGGATGGTGACCAATCCCAGCAACCCTCCTCCCTTCAATACTGCAGTTACACTAGATTCTGTACGAGTATTATATACCTTGATAAGCTCTCAATGGATGGATGGAGAACAATCCCAGCAACCCTCCTCCTTTCAATACTGAAGTTACACTAGCTACTGTACGAGTATTATATACCTTGATAAGCTCTCGATGGATGGATGGAGAACAATCCCAGCAACCCTCCTCCTTTCAATACTGCAGTTACACTAGCTACTGTACGAGTATTATATACCTTGATAAGCTCTCGATGGATGGATGGAGAACAATCCCAGCAACCCTCCTCCCTTCAATACTGCAGTTACACTAGCTACTGTACGATTATTATATACCTTGATAAGCTCTCGATGGATGGATGGAGAACAATCCCAGCAACCCTCCTTCCTTCAATACTGCAGTTACACTAGCTACTGTACGAGTATTATATACCTTGATAAGCTCTCGATGGATGGATGGAGAACAATCCCAGCAACCCTCCTCCCTTCAATACTGCAGTTACACTAGCTACTGTACGAGTATTATATACCTTGATAAGCTCTCGATGGATGGATGGAGAACAATCCCAGCAACCCTCCTCCCCTTAGTACTGTAATCATAGTTGATCTTGAAAGATTATTACGTACCTTGATCAACGTATACCGAAATAAATCTACTCTTATTGAGTATATTGAGTATTGAGTATCTAGTATTTTATTCAGTATAATGAATTGAGTACAGTAAACTATTGGAACCAACAGGCCAGTTAAATTTTACGAATAATTATTCGGATTTTTTTATTATACTTTAGAATATCTGTAGAAGTTTTACTATTTTCAATCCTAAAGGTGTTTCGGACTAAATATACGTAATTTGTGTTTATTTTTTCTTAAAACATTCTTTCGTGTGGGGTGGCATTCGTAGTGGTGCACAAAAAACGATTGCAGTGTTACAGACTCCCATTGACACATCCTAAGTTCCTTAACAAGTTTTTAACCAGCAAGCCACTGCTGAGATGCATCTGAAGAGTTGGGTTCTTCATCGAAATTGTCCGGTTTCAGTAGCTTTATATCTGTGCTTGAGTAAAAACCCTAATTGTACGCTTTATTCATATTACAATTCAGTTACAAAGGAACAGATTAAAGAATGTAAACAAAACAAATCGAAGAAACAATATAACATGTGACAGATTTTGTCAGTTTATTACTAATAATAAATAGTGAAAAGGAAAACTATTGACAGTCATGTTAACATTCAACAATATTTTTTCTTGTATACCTGTACTCTATGGTCTATATCGTCAACAATCCATTCACCAGCTAGCTTTTGTGTGTTCCTGATGCATGGGGTCGTGACACCTTGATCGGTTTGTAGATCGTGTAGTGCAATCTTTCCATTTCAATTCCCTTAAAATATTTTTATAATTACGATGTTATCTAATTATGTTTTAAATATGGTATTGTATTTTTATTTCTAAGGATTAACATTCCTAGATATTAGCTTTTTAAGTTAAACGAGATGTAATTTCATATTGGGTTCACTATTTAATGGTATAGAAATACATTATCAAAAGTTATTAGTTTTTAAAACTAAATGAGATGCAGATAATGGTGACATTGAAAAAGTTTAATAAGGCTGTAAGATGTTTTGCAACATGATGCGTAACAAAACGCCGGTAACGTTAAATGATGTAGGAGGCAAATTAAAACAATAATTCTTAATGAGATGGATGTCTTGTAAAACTAGTCGAACAAGACATTTCTCCTCAGTATTTATTATAAGCAAATCACCATAAACTTATTGTAATGTACTTAGGAAATAAAGATTCTTGATATTTCTACTAGCGATGGAAGTTAGTTGAGTTGTGCAATTAATTTTAAATGATGGAGATTTTGGTAAGTTTGAGGCGCCGGACAAAGCTTTGGTTAAAAAGTTAAGTGCAGCAATGGCTATGATTAAAGTAATCAGAGTTAATGTAAGTATGCTTCACCCAATTGTGAAAGCTGATGTGACGTCAGTGAGACAAACAAACCTCGACCAAACCAAACGCTAAGTTGTGTTTGTTGTCTCAACAAGATAAATATAGTTGTAATTTAAAACTTCACAATACATGTAAAAGGTATTTGATCTGCTTTGAACTGTCCCTGAGCAGCTAAAAAACATAGTATCTCTGCACTTTTCCACTATTTTCAGAATGTGAAAATTTGAAAGAGAATATTTACATGAACAGTACACAATTACGAAGCATTTAAACGTATGCAAATAGCTTGAATGCAAGATAAACCATAGCAGGCTGAATGGCTAGAATGAATAAATATTTATTTATTTTTAGTAAACACTAGATTTTGTACGTATTAATTAGAGTAACGTTATAAAGGGCATAAGTGACGTAACTATCGCGTAGCTGTATTGCATGAACATGAGTGGGAATTGAATGATCTGGACCACTTCTAACTTATAAATTAAATTTAAAAGTGACATAAAAAGCAAACTCAAAATGTCAACAACAATGTTTCCAGAAAGTGTTACGTATGTTATACATCGGTCAAAAGGTGCACGATTGTAGATTTTGTACGTATTGATTAAAGAGTAACGTTAAAAAGGGAATAAGTGACGTAACCATCGCGTAGCTGTATTGCATGATCTGGACCAATTGTAACTTATAAATTAAATTTAAAAGTGATATTCAAAAGCAAACTCAAAAGGTGCACGATTGTAAAAAGGTTCGCAGATAGCAAAGGTGACACTGACGCGTTTTTTGAAATGCACGACACGATATAAAGTGGCAATAGAACAGTAGCTGGGAAGAACCCGACATGAATTCGGGTAAATCACAAGACTTTCCCATGGCAAAGTTAAAATAGTACAATAATTAGAAAATAAGTGCTTTACAAAAAGGTTGATAAAAATGGATTGAGTTTGAAATTGGATGTGGTAAGAGGAATTGGGTAGAAAAGTTATAGATATTGCAGTATTAAAGCTACAAAAGTTAACTTTTACAAAAGCTACAAAATGAATGTACTGATAGATGCCAGTAGTAAGTATCTATAAGGTGTAACAAACATTGAAAGCATGTGAAAGCATTATCATAAAAAAGTATACAGTAGCACCAATTACACAAATTGAATAAAACCTTAATACTGATCTCGGTGCATCATCATTTTGGAAATTTATTTCGTAAAATGTGGATAATTAGTTACTTTGGGAAAATACATGGTATTTTAACTTAAACAAATATCTAAAATTGGGTTTTTATTATGCTAATTGCGTTTCAAAACAATAAAAAACAGAAAATTTACCAGAAACAAAGTGTACTTCAAACGTACGGTGTAGTAAACGTACATTTCTTAATACGGAAAATGCAGTTGTTAAATGCAGAGATGTGTTTCTAACATTATTAACTGGCATGACGTCACACTGTTGTTAAACACGTAGGCCATACATTTAATAAGAGTGTAGAATGTGATCAATTAGGAAAGCAGGCGGTGTTATCGGGTGAAAGAGTAGTAAAACAATGTGAACTTTGAGCGACAGCTTAATCGGATAAAAAGCACGAGGGGATCTTTTATCTCCAGTATCCCAACAAATATCATGAAGATCCGTATAGAGATATTGTGTATACGTTTTTGTACAAAGCAGATTCAAAAAGAAACAATAAATATTTATCCCACTGGGAAATAGGAAATATGTGCGTTTCTTTCTACTTAGAAACTCAAAATTCTTCTCCACAAACTGAGCGCTCGAACAGCAACTTTGTGGAAACTATGTATTTACAATCATCAGTGAGCGTTCCCTTTATGTCCATCGCTGTTATCAATTATAAAAAAAAACAAAAAAAACCAGCATAAGTGTTACGTTTAAACTTTTGTAAGCCTTAAATTTGGGATTAAGTTTCAAACTTTGGATGCAATGAGTTTCTATTCAATTATAATAAAGTCAAAGCAATCATATATATGTATGACGAACCAAAATACAAGTTAAGGGTACTAGTAAAATGAATTACCTACATTACAGTAGCTACCATCCAAATCATGTCAAAAAGTCCATACCAAAAAGTCTTTTCATTACAGTCAAATCCTTATGTACGTACACTTCGGTTTGAAAAATTTCCGAAAGTAAACTTACTAAAGCTCTTTCTAACAGGAATACCCTAACAACGTTTAGAACCTGCAGCTCAGACAACCTAAAAAGGTTACAAAATATCAAATCACTTGCATAATGATCCTAAATTTATGACACAATTTTATCCTGGTTTGCAAAAATTCAATAGAGTTATGAAAATTGCCTATGACATTTTAATAAACTCGCCCTTAACTGAGAAATTATTGTCCATGCCACCTATAATAGTATTTAAGAGACCCAAACATTTAAAGAATATGCTTGTAAGGGCCAAACTTCGTGTTGCAAAAAGTTCTAAAAATGTATCTTATGGATGTGAACCATGTAATAAACCACGTTGTGTTTATGTATGTATGTATATATATATATATATATATATATATATATATATATATATATATATATATATATATAAACGATATAAGATAAACTTTAAGATTGTGTCTGTTTTGAAATCAACATGCGTGCAGAGTTTGATATTTGGAAATGAGTTACGCAGAGCAAAACTATTTACGCTTTTAATGGATAATAATCTATAATGGATTTTAAGGTACTACACATTTGTACCTTAGTATAGTTAGAGCCACAGTCTGAGCCAGATATATTGTTACTTTTTTATCATATGTACAAAATATAGAATGTTTTAACTTGTTAATTATTTTAAATATACCAATTAGGTACCTGAACGTGGAATTATCGGACTCGATTCTCGCGCACGGTTTACGACCCATGCGAGAATCTTTATCTTTACTTAGTTATTATGGATGCTGATGTGTCCTTTATGGCTAAAAAATAAATTTATTTTCTTTTTTTCCTTGCACCAAATTATAACTGGTATTATGAGGAAAGTAAGGCTGAATATTTGACACAGAAAGTTAGGTTCTCAATTTTGGGAAACGTATACAAAATACTGTACACGATGTAAATTTTGCAATTATTGTGGGCTCCGCAGTTCTCCTAAATCCATCCCTAATCTATACATTATCACTTACATACAGGGTCCCAAAGTGAACCCTATCCGAATATCGATTAGAAATATATTGTTTTCTTCAAATATATTCTGCTAGAGAGATATGATGGGACAGGTTCATTAAATCTAGATACTAATGTCTGTGTGACATATGTCAATCACTTACTTTCTGAGATGATGGGGGGGGGGGGATATCGTGTTAAGAGAAACAGTACAATTTACTCAGACTATTTATTCAGAACGATTATGGCAATTTTGACAGCCCAAACCGCATAGGATCTTGACCTTCAAGTAGTCCTGCAGGAACTGGGCATCGAGATGCAAAGGTCATTGAACTTGACTGAAACTCGGCGTTAACTTAACCACTTTGACAATCTAAACCTCTCCTCCGCTACAATTAAGTCTTGGCATAAGTATTCACCCTGGAGAAAGATTAAGTCGAACTGGAGTTTAACCTTATAATTAATTCCACCTGTATACAGCTTACAAATAATTTGTACACAGTATAAAATTAAACCAGTTCATTTGAACAAATAGAAGGTCTAGAATATCAGTATCTATTAAAAAGGAACTCTCCCATGGAGGGGTTGGGTACTGCTGTCATTTAACATTAACCTATCTGAACTCTTGTATTTTGATCGAGTACAGTTATTTTTCTTGCTTTGTGGAAAAATGCAGAATCCAGCCTGTTCCAGAGAGAGGTACGCAATAAGTATTCTTCGGCCTGTATAAGTGTAAATTTAAATACTTTCAAAACGTTCTGGAAATGTATTTTGACATTGTAGCACTGAATACTGTAGTATTTAATTTTTCTTATGAATTATTATGATTTAAAAATAATTTCTTCTATCAGATTGCAGCATTGTATTCGTTTAGTTGTCAAAATTGAAATTCATAGTTGAGAAGTAAAGAGTAAATATGCGTACGCTTCTTAAGCCCGAACTGGCATATGTTTCTCGGAATTCTTCATAATTTTGAGAGTTCGTTTTTAAAGTCGAGCCTTGAAAAGCTGACACGCTTAGATTTATTTTTTAATATTCATCCTGGATTAAGAAAAAGAACTTATAGTTCGTGCCATTTTTTTGGCAAAAACAACAATAATAGAACTCTAAAAACCCAAGTTGAAAAATAATAGTATTTGAATGCCAAATAACCAGTGGACAAACTGTTACAATGTTGCCATCTCTTTAACATAGTTTTAGTGCTTGTGGTGTAACATAATGGTACTCTGTTAGGCTTCCATATATTTATAACGGTAGAAAGTGGAGTCTTAAAAGCTGACACACTTGATTTTTTTCAATATTCATCACATTGCGACACAATTTACAACATCTCTGTCTGAATGAAAACAGCGCATCCTTTTCCTTTTTATTTAATAGAAAGTAAGATATCATAATATTTTATGTACTATATAAAAAATTAATTGAAACGAGCATTACCTATTATTTTTAATTAAATTTTTGAACACGACGAATAGTCAACAGAACTATCGTGTACTAGTGTGATACTGTGCGGCATGGTGATTACTCGCTCATCACAACGACTGAAGAACTCTCCTCAGCAGATCCAGCCGTGACGCGAGTGTGACAGACGGTGTAATCTAAAATGTAGATCAGTGTTTAAGCTGGTAACGATGCGATGTGAGACAACGTGCTTGGGTTTAGCTCGCTTCAGCACGCGAGTGTGACAGACGGTGTAATCTAAAATGTAGATCAGTGTTTAAGCTGGTAACGATGCGATGTGAGACAACGTGGTTGGGTTTACCTCACTTCAGCACGCGAGTGTGACAGACGGTGTAATCTAAAATGTAGATCAGTGTTTAAGCTGGTAACGATGCGATGTGAGACAACGTGCTTGGGTTTAGCTCGCTCAGCACGCGAGTGTGACAGACGGTGTAATCTAAAATGTAGATCAGTGTTTAAGCTGGTAACGATGCGATGTGAGACAACGTGCTTGGGTTTAGCTCGCTCAGCACGGGAGTGTGACAGACGGTGTAATCTAAAATGTAGATCAGTGTTTAAGCTGGTAACGATGCGATGTGAGACAACGTGCTTGGGTTTAGCTCGCTTCAGCACGCGAGTGTGACAGACGGTGTAATCTAAAATGTAGATCAGTGTTTAAGCTGGTAACGATGCGATGTGAGACAACGTGCTTGGGTTTAGCTCGCTTCAGCACGTGAGAACGTTTTTGTATACTCGGTGAAAGTTCATCAAAAATTCTCTTTTTAATTAAGAAAAGAATGAAGTATATACGAAGAATACCACATTCGGTCCAAAAGAACGATGTTCCAAAGTAATATATTCAACATACAATACTGTTTAGTTTTGTGTACTGCATCACTTTTAAAAACTGTCAATGTAGTAATGATATGCGATTGATAATAGTCCTTATTATACTAAATTGTTCATAAATGCAAAATGTACTAGAAAGTTTTTGATTTCATTGATTTGTAATTTTAATTATATTTGATATACAGCCCATTACTATTGCCAAACCTGACAATCGCTGATATTTGATCAAAAGTGAAGGGTGATCGCAACGAGATGGCGGTAAATTGGAAACAGGGTTTTTGTTTATTGCTTCATACTAGCTAAAATTCTTAAAATCATACTGTAATTGCGGTGTTTAATTGAACTCTCTTTAATTCTATAGGTTCTCTTTTCATTCAGTTTTTCAGTATTTAAAACGAATTAAATTAATTTTGTTGTTGGGCAGCTAATGTAATGTATGAAAAACCGATTAATTTCTTTTTAAATAAATGAGGTGACGGTGTATTATACCATCTTCATCTCAGCTCATATGATACACATGTAACAATAACAAGAAAATGTTATTTTTATAACATTTAAAGAATTTCTTTAACGATACAAATAACTTACATATTCGTACTTAGATGGGTGTACCCAACAACGAGCAAGATAATAAACAATACAATTTTGCATAACTGATAATATTAACTTTAAATTTTTATCAATTTGTATAAATTTTATAGCTTTGCAATGCCTTTTTTATATTTTTGGAATTATATTTATGAGAATACTTTTTGAATATTTCCAGTGATATTGCATTCTAGCTAAAGTGTAGTTGATTATGTGATAATATATTAATTATAGTATTTATAAGTTGAAGGAAATTAATTTAATCCCAAGAAGATAACATAAATCCTGGAGCATGACACTCTACTTAGTGTATGACGTCATGTATCAGACGTCAGCGGAAGAGAGGGGTCTAGAGTAAACTCAGCAAGGACTAAGCCATCGGACTAAGAGGGAAAAAAGATTACTTAAGTTGTCTCCAGATTTTGAGTTCCAGGTTCTCAAATACTCAATTACTTTACTGGCAAAGCAGATGAAACTCTTGTACTTGTGATTATGCATTCATAAATGATAAAAATCATAAATCCATAAACATGTAGTATAATGACATTTGTTACCTAGTTGCTAGTACAGCAACCCAGTTAACCGAAACTACTCATATGATGTGAGTACTGAAGATTTTCAAACACCGCATACGATATGTACTAAACTGCAATATTTTATTAAAGGCAATTATAAAAATGCATCAAATAAAAATTATCTCTATATTTATGTTTGAGTGATTCTTTCTTAAATAAGTTAGGTATTGTTTGTTGATAATATACGCTATGTGGAGTATAAT
Source organism: Homalodisca vitripennis (assembly GCF_021130785.1). NCBI lineage: Eukaryota > Metazoa > Arthropoda > Insecta > Hemiptera > Cicadellidae > Homalodisca > Homalodisca vitripennis. The sequence goes on from NC_060208.1 coordinate 199,920,983, forward strand.
AATAGAGCATGTAATATACTTAAAGGTAGGCTCACGTGTTTCATTGCACTTTATCTAATTATGGAAATGATATTTAAATAATTAATATTAAAATTATTCTAATATACTTCACACGATATTCTTCTGCTCTTTTATTTACTTACAAAATTTAGAAGGGTAGTTACAACGACATATGTATGCACAATGTATGTAATGTATGTAAATATGTAATATTTTACAGAAACCTATCTAGTAAAAGAAGTATCTGTAATCTGAGTTCTGCCCTTGCGTACCTTTGAGCAGACAATGTTCACATGCCACTAGGGGCATCGTCACCTACTGTGGTCTACTCATCCTAGAAAGTTAATCGCTATACAGGGCGTTTCAAAAAGGACTTTACAATTTTGAAAATTCATATAAATTTTATTAAAACAAGGTACAGAGCTGGTTTTGGTGTTATTTTAAAGGAAAAAACTTCAAGTTTCTTTACCTTGAACTAAAGATATTCTATGTGGCTTCCGTTGGTTATTCTGCAGACATCCCATCGGTAGTCGATTTCTTCCCAGACTCGCACTAGCATTTCAGGTGTAACTTGCTAAGCAGCAGCGTAAATTCTTGCTCTAAGTTTCAGATAGAGTGGCCGGCAAAGGAGGTACGTACACCATATCTTTTATGAAACCCCAGAAAAAAATATAGCGGTGTCAGGTCTGGGGTTTGGGGGGCCATGCAATTGGCGCATCACGGCTAATCCATTGACCTGGGAAGCAGTCATTTAGAAAATCCCGGACGTCAGTCAGATGGTGTGGTGGTGCGCCATCTTGCATAAAGAAAACATTTCGTTCTCGGTCATCCTCATCGATCTGTGGTATTAAAAATTGTTGCAACATATCAAGGTACACTATCCCATTGATGGTTCTCTCTTGCAATAAAAAGGGACCGTACACTTTCCTCTTGCTCAACGCACAAAGAACGTTCACTTTAGGGCTATCACGAACATGTTGTAATGTTTCATGTGGATTTTCGCTGCCCCAAATCCTACAGTTATGTGTGTTGCCACTTAAATGAAAAGTGGACTCGTCAGAAAAAGATTATGTTGTCCAAGAAATGTTCATCATCATCCATTCGATTTTTAACATATCCACACAGAAGTTCCTAGGGCAATCTTATCAGTGTCTTTAATTGCTTGTAAAAAGCGAATATCGGTGTCAAGTGCAAACGTTTTCTTAACACATGCCAAAACCGTCGTATGTGGTACTTGCAGGTCACGAGATACACGCCGGGTCGATTTCGTAGGGCTATTTACAAAAACATTGCCTCACTTGCTCAACGACTTCGTCAGGTGTGCTTGGACGACCTGAGGATTTTTTATGTTTCACTGAGCACCCTGTTTCTATAAAACAACTATGCCACTCAAAATTGTATGCCTACTAGGAGGATCTTTAGCGTACTTGATACAAAAATTACGCTGAACTGTTGCCGCAGACTTTGATTCTTCAAACCAAAACACACAACTAGCACGCCCCGGTCCAGTGAAGGCAGCCATGTTTAACGTAACTGTCACTAGCGCTTGTGCGGCGTGATTAGGCACTAGCGGACTACGCGAGTCAAAACTTGAACGGCTTTTCCTTTCTAACAACACCAAAACTAGCTTGTACCTTGTTTAATAAATTTTATATGAATTTTCAAAGTTGTCCTTTTTGAAACGCCCTGCATTATTGGGTTTACCGGGAACTTCACTCTATATCCGGATGGACAAAGTTTTGCTCCATTTGTCTGGTGTATCGGTTTTCTTAACAGAGGGCTTAAAAATAAAACAAAGTAGACTTTTCTGTAGTCTACATCATATGTCACGTGGCCATAATCTCAATGATTTACACATTTTTCACTGGTTTCGGACTAGTGGAGGTAGTAATAAAAGCTTTCTCTGGGGTACCTTGAATATTTTACAGTAAAATAAAAATGTGGATAGTTTTGTTTTTATATTAGAACGCAGAAAGGCCACACTACAGAATATTCTGTCCACAAAATTGATGCACCTACAGAAAGCTCTACAATCAAATCTGTTGCAAAGAAATCAATTTGTACTGTTTCCTTTGGTTCAGATTATGATTACTTCTCTCCAACCTGCAAGATTACTATTGCTCTTGATAAGTAATTAGTAGTACGGGAAACTTTGACATTATGGAAGGTGCAGAGCTGTCACATAATGTATTAATGACAGTATCCGTGATCGTTGCAACAATTGCACTATCTTCAATATCACTTCTATAATGTCTTTGATCAATGGATTTATAACAGGTTCTTTATTTCTCTTTGAATGCACCGAAGTAACAGTGCAGCAAATGTGTTTTAAGGAATACCGAGACAATTTGATAAAGTTGTTGCCCTCAATTGAAAAAGTGGCAAAATCCAGTTCTTCTGAAGTCAATTTGAGCACAGCAGAACACAGTTGGAAAGTCTTATTGGTTCTTACTGGGAAATGTTTAAGGCCTACTAAGAAACAAAAATCATTCATTTGACTTGGTTGAAATTCAGCTTTGCTTTGTTTGTTTCAGTCTCTATTAATAATTTCTTTCCGATGTATGTACATATTTGGAAAATCGAAAACTTGCTTGCAATGGTTTCGTCCATGGTGGAGATGAATTTTAAAAAAATCAATTCTACAGCTTATTACATTTTTGAGATGTCCTGCGGACAAATATCTATTTGTAGACACACAGAAAAGAAGTTTTTGCGTGTCAAAAGAAAAACTGTGTCATCCTTCTCAGTGATATGCTTCAATAACGCTCTGGCAAATTCCATGGTTATACATACACCATCATAGAACTCATTCTTATCTATGTACAAATAAATGTAGCCTAAATATATTTCCACACGAGACAATCACAGTTTATTCATCAGGTTAGGTTTAAAAGCAGTGTTCAAAGAATAAAAGTTTCGTTGAGCTAGGGAGGTTACTGCAACGCAAGAATGTGCTGAAATAAAACGTTGTCAAACATGACTCTCCAAATGCTTCTTTTGTATTTGTGAATAAAAATGTTACAAGTTGGAACCCCACATTAATTGTACTACAAAATATTACAGTAATTTATTCTGCTGTTTTATCGTTGTCATCATGGTTACCCATAAGACCAATTTAAAAACATGTGCTAACGCTCCCATAGAGGACATGCACCTTCATCAAACTCAGTGTTGCCTATATAAAAAAAGAAGCTTCATGCAATCGTTTCAAGTCTGTAGACCAGTTCGTTCTCAAGATATCTGGAGAAATTAAATGTTTCCAGCCTCTTGATGTATGACTTCGCTAACGCTCAACCAATTATGTCCTTATAGACTCCTCCCAATTCGACTTAGGTTCGTTCTGCTACCACTGGCAGTCTTACTTACTCACTAAATTTAAACAATTATCGTGATTGGTTTATGTATAAATGATCACATTTGATCCCCCTCCTCTTTATATTACTCCATTTATAACCAATAAAATTCACAGAATAATCTATTTCGATTATTTTATACAATGGAGACTTAAAGGGAGCATTATCTTGAATTGGTAATTGGGTCAACCCCAATGACAACGTCCTGATGATAACTGGACGGCAGCAATTACAGGACTCAAAGCGTGCTGATATTGAGGTCAGTAGACGGCTGTTGTGATCCTGCAATGTGCGAGACGTGTTATTTCTTTTGACTTCCGTTGTCATCTCTATTGACTGAATAGTCCAACATTAGCACTTATACTAAAAGAACACGACGTGTTAAACTTTTGCCCATACATATTCTATTCTGCTATGGGTATGCAATTACACTATAGAGATCTATAATTTTTCTCAGGAGCGTTGAAGTGATTTTACAATACACTAAAGAATATTGCTTCTCACGTTTTGTTGGAATATACAACAGGTGTTGCTGATTGAAATCTAATGCAATACAGTTTCAAATTAACAGCTGTGTAAATTTTACAAAAATGCAGTTGATTTGAGCATAAGAGTTTAATTTCCTAACGCTTATTACATTCTTAAAACTCCCTTCTTTTAATGGATATACAAATGTTGAGTTGTTGCTAAAATTTTAATATTAATACACTTTCGAAGAACTACTTGGTATTAATCCACAAATTGGGTAACTTATAACTCAATCCACAAACAGAAAGCATATAAACAATCATTCAAAAGCAGCACACTAGAAAATTACGCTCAGCCTATAAGTTTTCTTCATAATAAAAACAATAATAAAATTTATTTACTATTTTCATGAAACCGATTTTAACCAACTTTTTATACACGTTTTACATTACGCAATGTAGGACATTTTAGGTAATCTAACCTAAAGACTTACATTAAAGACAACCTTTTGATGAATGTGGCACGACCTTCATTTATTTTAAGTAGGTAAATATACAGAAAAAACAAATTATTATAAAATAAATACACCAACTTAAGTAAGACCAACAATTAACATTGAATCCCACTTGATAGGAGATTCGTTTCAGAAACAGTTTATTGCTAATAAATTACTCCTGATCGAAGCCAATTATTCTGTATTTTCCTTTCTACTTTCTGTACACTTGATTGATATTGGATTTATTTAAACCCTTTTCTACAATAACTCCTATTTAAATGATGTTTAAAAATAACTAAATATTATTCTTGCTTCAACGTATTTAGGATTTACTAATTTTATAGCACTTACCATTAATAAAAATTTGAAAAGATTTGCCAGAGCTTTCAATAAAAACTGTTACAATATTACTTTTTGATATGGGTTAGTTTGGATGTAAAATCCCTTTTTAAAACAATTTCATTGTAGTATATAGGTGAAAATTTTAACTGCTTGGACGTATTTAGGATGCATCCATGTCCAGCAATTCGATGTTATACCATGTATAGTAATTCTTGTAATGGCCAAGTTCTTATATTTTACTAGGCAAATTTAATTACTTGTAAAAAGAGATGAAGAAGCCTAAAAAACTCCATAATTATGTAATACAGACATGCCTACACATATGTAATAATTATCTCTTATATATGCAGGTTTCACTGACAAAGATTGATGCACATACCGAGGAGGAATATGCATCATCATCGAACACGATCTTGCCTGCGAAAAAATAAAATCATATAAAATTTAGCTTTGTTCTATTTCTCGAATATTCAGTGGACAGAAAGACAGTAGATCTATTATATCGGATCAAGCTCCTTTAGTGAAAGACTTTGCTAACGCTTATTAATTATTCCATGGAAAGTGATGCATCATCATTGAATTAAATATTTTAAAATCTGTTCTATCAAAAAATGTAAATTTAATTTAAAATTAAAATTAAACTGTTATGCAAAATTTTAACCCTGATGCTCAATTAACCTTGAAAATTACCTGCAGACTGACAGATAAACAGGATTAAAATTGCCAATTCCTAACGCTCAGCCAACAAGTTTTTCTCAAACAGCTCACTTAATTTTTTCATATAAAATGGGTCAGTAAAATTGAAAATGTTGATGAAAATATATAACCTGTATGCTATTTTCAAAAATATGTATTGGGCAGAGGCATCCATCTTCATCCTTGACAACCCGTTGATTAGAATCCTCATCCAGTGACAGTCTCGTCTGGGGAAAAGCGTTTAGTATTTCAACTCGCCTATCAATATTTAAGACCATTTGTTGCACTTGTAACCAGGCTGAGAATAAGTTTTTTTAATTATTCCATAATTAATATTTGCAGATTACAACACTAAAACCATTGATATTAATATAACACGTCCAAATTATAATTATAATGTACTGTTTTATTCGGTAAGAAACTCTTTAATAGTAAGAAATTCAAATGAAGGGAATAATTATTAAAATTAAGATTTAATCAGTTCGGTTTTAATTTAAACTCAGGAAAAAAATAAAATAGTAGCCGTAAATTTAAAATTATTAGAGAGACTGTTTTCGCTGCAAGTATATGTTAACTTATTCACAGATAGTACTGAAGTTTGTGAACCAGAGACTCGAATGTGAAAATTAATTCCAGTTTAACTCGAATTCTGTTTTAGCGATAATATATAACCAGTTAAATTTCTCTGACTACTTCCAGCAACAAAATTGAAGTAACAAAAGCAAAAATTATGGTCAAAATAGATAAGATTATGATAACTTCAATAATGCATTTTTTTTAAATAAAAGAACTTCATAGTGTGGTGAATGGATTACAGTCCAGCTTGGTTTCGGTTCATAAAAAATCTCACCTAAAGTAAAATTTTTATAAAATGTATTTTTAAAAACCACAATATTTTTACAAATGGTTTATTAAAAACGATTATTACAATTTTAACAATCTAAACTGTATAGATAGGATCTGGAAGTTAAATACAGCAGAAGGCTTGACACTCAAGAGGTACTATAGTAACTGAGCATAGAGTTGCAAAGGTCACCACAACCTGGAAGTTGAACTAGACTGTGACTCTCGACGTTAAACTTAACTACTTTGACAATCTAAACCTCTTCTCTGTTACAATTAAGTCTTACCATATAAGTTCGCAATTTCTTCTCAGGGAAAGATTACGTTTTATTCAAACCGGAACTTTGGTTAGTGATAAACTCCATCTGTATACAAAAATCTATATATTGACATAAAAATATAATTCAAACAAAAATTGAAGTAAAGAAACCCCCCCCCCCCCCCACCCCCCCCCCCCCCCACCCCCCCCCCCCCCCACCCCCCCCCCCCCCCACCCCCCCCCCCCCCCACCCCCCCCCCCCCCCACCCAACTTCACACAATACTAGCAAGGAAGCATTATGATATGTATGGATGATTTAATACTTACTACCAGCCATGTTTGAAAGTGCTGTTATTCTCTTAACCAAATAAGGAAACTAAATTGGATATTTTGACTATTAAATTATACCGTGTCATTGTAGCTGTTGTATTGTACTCTAGTCTCAGTCATAATCAAATTTCATGGAGCCAAACATCATAATATGGAAATCATCTGTTTTATGATGACATTTAAAACCTACTTGGTGGTGGAAAACATTAAAAAAAATTGTTTTTCTATAAATCATAACTAAGTTTATTATAACATTACATACTTACATTTATTTATAGTTTCAAGACACATTGTTGCAAACTGGGCATTTGTCTTTATTATTTGTTAATAATGATAAAGAGATGTTCATTAAGATTTTAATTAGTTCTTTTGCTTCAGCCCAATGCTTGCAGTGATAAGTCTCATACTACTGTGATACTTTTAGATAGCCAATAAAATATCTACTCTTAAAGCTGTAAACTTGAATGTCTATCACAATTTCACTTTTAAATCCTAGCGATTTTGAAGAGGTTGGTGTTTAGATGCTGCCATTTTTAAATCCGAGTCAGAGTGATTGTACATGGTTACAGAATTGCTAAGTAGAGATTTGAAAAACAACAGCCAACAGACTTGCTAACCACATCTAAACATTTCCTGAGGAATTTATTGAACAATTACCTGGGTTAAGGATGAGCTATGTGAGCAATCAGAGCTCTAGGGATTGAACATCCCTGAGCTACAACAAACTCTTCTGTAAGAACTCAGAAAGACACAACGGATTAGCTCCTATTTCCTTTAACCAATACTGGTATGACCCAGAATGTACAATGACCTGATAGGAACTGTGTGAAATAGCATCCAACCTCATTGTGCTGTCTCTCCATACAGTCTGTGATATCAACAATCAACTTGTTAGTCCAGTCTTGATGGAATTCAGCATTGCCATTGTGAATTTTCTAACTTTACTCACTAGCCTTGCATTGGCGACTCCAAAATTCATGCTTTTAATCTGTTATACAGTAAATTTGTAATAAAAGAGAAAATTGATTGTTCTAGTATGATATCATTTTTACTGACATAAAATGCATTGGCTACATCGATTACAATATCAAGACTAAGAGTAATTTTAGCAAGACTAAAAAACCACTAAGAGTGGTTGCCTCAAATTATACAACCATTGTTTTCAAGCAATGAAATTGTAAACTAACACATTAATTGGGTTGTAGGCCTATGTAGTATCTTACGCATATTGGGTCAATCTGGACTTTATGTAACTTAGTTAATCTTAAGTAAAATTAGTCAGACTGCTCTGGTTCTCTCCAAATTTAAAATTTTTTGTTCACCAACGGATATTTTAATTCTATAAATAAGCCTTTGAAGAAATGTTTAATAAAAATAACACATTTTGTAATCAAAGAAATAAATTTCAAAGTTCAAAAACATAAAATTTAATGCTGTAGTGTAACCATATACAGAATTAAGTTACAATTGAGGTTATGTTTGACATTTTACTAAATACTGTAATAATAAATAAAAAGTAAATACTTTTAAATTAATGTTTCAGACTGTGAGGCCAATGTAAGGAATAAAAATAGTTTCCAACAAACAAATAAACAGCATTACTAGCGCTAACTTAGTGGAGTACTAGTGAACTATTGATACAATCTGCTTTATCGACATCTGTTACAGCGCCCCTGACTGCCATTCGCGGAACTATTTGTAGTCTGTTGTAGAGTCCAGGTTTTACAGTACAGTTATTTCATGTTATTTAAAACGATGATTATTTGTGAAAACATGCAGAGGAGATAATCAATCATACATTGAAAAATTTGCTAAATTATATTTTAATTTTGGAACTAAACAGACAACAATGTGAAAAATAACAGAAGAAGAAATAAATTAGTTCAAGATAAAAAAACCTTACAGATGGAAAAGAATCTTTTAATGCCACAAGTTTGGAAGTAAAAAATAACAATAACTTTGTTAGCCATATTATTTAAATGCAAGCAAAATCTCAGTCATTAATTTAACTCTGAAGATGAAAATAAGTGTAATCTATTGGTGTGTATATAGTAAAGATCAATTTCAGAAAAAGCTGGATAGCTGTGAAAAACTTCCTAAAGACACAAGTTTCTAACAAAAGAACTCTAAGAAACTAAAGATATTACACAGTTTTCAAAATGCAAAGTCTGTCACTAAACTAAAATTCAACACGTTTATCGTTTTATATCTTTGGAAGAACACTTTAAAGCATCTGTGTTTATCATTTTCTGAACTCAAGGTAATACATAAAATAGCATAATTAATACAGAAGTTTTATATTAGAAATATCTAAAGGGATTCATGCGAAGAAATGTGCCTGGTTCAGCCCGATTTTACATACAAGTCCTGTTTTGCTTCACTAAATGTTCAGTAGTAAAAAAAAATTTGGAGTGATTATTTTATCTATAAGTTTTTAACAAGTTGTAAGGAATTTAGAAGTCTATAACATATAAAGAGTTTTCGACTCAAGCCTTCTGTTCTTGAACTTGAAAATAAAAAGTTTGTAATTATGATGCTGTCTCTCTGTTTAATAAAGAGGAAACTTAAGATTTGTGCATGGAATTTGAAAATTGAAATGCGAAATTGTGAATAAAGGCCAGCCATGCAACAAAAAACCTTTTACTGTGGACATCATGTCAGAAAATGCTGGTAACTGTATTATAATTAAGTCCAAAAGACAAGAATAAGGAACTGAATGATTTTTCAGCTTGTATTGGTGAATACAAATGACATAGGCAAGGTTTCCAAAATAAGAACATATTAAAAAGTAGATATTAATTCTGTGATAATGAAGCTGATTCTAAAAACAAAACACATAAAAGATATATATTTTGTATTCTATTTGTTTGTTGAAAGTAAACTTAGCAACAGGCAGTCTTGACGTATATTGTAATGTAATAATGAACAATATCTCTAGGGAGTAGTACGTGTCATTGGTGTGGAATTCTAATGTATGACTGGAGTATGTGTTAACCAATGTTTGCCACATGGTCCGGGACTTTGTTAGCAACAGGCAGCCTTGGCTGTGTATTGTAATGTAATAATGGACAATGGCTCTAGGGAGTACCACGTGTCATTGGTGTGGAATTCTAATGCATGACTGGAGTATGTGCTAACCAATGTTTGCCACATGGTCAAGGACTTTGTTAGCAACAGGCAGCCTTGGCTGTGTATTGTAATGTAATAATGGACAATGGCTCTAGGGAGTAGTACGTGTCATTGGTGTGGAATTCTAATGCATGACTGGAGTATTTGCTAACCAATGTTTGCCACATGGTCAAGGACTTTGTTAGCAACAGGCAGCCTTGGCTGTGTATTGTAATGTAATAATGGACAATGGCTCTAGGGAGTAGTACATGTCATTGGTGTGGAATTCTAATGTATGACTGGAGTATGTGCTAACCAATGTTTGCCACATGGTCAAGGACTTTGTTAGCAACAGGCAGTCTTGGCTGTATATTGTAATGTAATAATGGACAATGTCTCTAGGGAGTACTATGTGTCATTGGTGTGGAATTCTAATGTATGACTGGAGTATGTGCTAACCAATGTTTGCCACATGGTCAAGGACTTTGTTAGCAACAGGCAGTCTTGGCTGTATATTGTAATGTAATAATGGACAATGTCTCTAGGGAGTAGTACGTGTCATTGGTGTGGAATTCTAATGTATGACTGAAGTATGTGCTAACCAATGTTTGCCACATGGTCAAGGACTTTTGTTAGCAACCCAGATCATTATGGGAGGATCGAATGACAAAGTCACAGTGGAGAAAATATTTAACTCATTTATAATGGACTTGATAAATTTAAATATCATACATTAAAGTCTGGAAGCGATGAGATAGTTCTAAGTCTCCACAAGTTGTTCCTTTCAATATGAAGAGACAAATGGAGAGCGTTGGACCCAGGTAGATTCCAGGAATCAACATTTCTCTAGACTAAAGGTGAAGTAACGGGATTGTTTTGGACCTGTAGCGACAGCTTCTTAACTAGGTGATTGACTGGAGTAAGAAGACTTTGATAATTTCTCGGGGTACCTTGGAGTTTTGGCCTAAAGAGTGCTGTTGTTGTTATACATATGTGACTAGACCTGCAATGACATATCATTTTCTTATTACAAAATTAAATACATATGTCTATTTATATTGTTTCTAGAGGCAACATAGCAAACTCCAATTTTTTATTGGAAATATAATTAATTTGAACTACAAGTGCAAAACCTGAAATAAGAATTACTCACACTTTTGCTTAACTTCTGGCCCTCTTAATCATGAACTCTGTAAAATGGGTACCTGATGCAGGATATAATATGACTAATTCCAATTTAAAAACATCATATGACTCTATCATATTACATCACAAGTGCTTTTAATAAGAACAGGATTTAAACTTCGACTTTGGGGTTCTTCTAAAATTATTGAAGTGCCACTAAAATCGTTGGAGTTATTCAAACAAATACACGGAATGTTGCATAGCAATTACCCGAAGCAGTGGGTATGTGCTAGTTATATATAATAGTTGGATACATTTGTGTGGAAACAAAACCTCACACAAGTTGAAACCAGTTACAAAAAGTTGGTATTATATATCTCAGCTGAGTTCATTGGCCAGCTTGTATGCAATTTCGTTTCAATTTGGCGATCGCTCAACCATCTATCAAATTCTGTACATTGTACAATTTATATTACGTGTAGGACGATCCAGTTAAGCTGTTTTTAGTTTCACAACGAAACATGAACGCGCTTCAAGGCTATAGTTCTGGAAATTGTTGAATCATATAGGCGGGGGAATTACACAAACATTTCTTTAATATTTAAAAAAAGTTTTTATGAGAAATATTACTATTTTCAGGTTAGTACAGACGTGCAAATTATAGTAAATGTTTATAGTTTAAAAGCCGTTATATATCCGGAAGGCAAACTTTTCTTTGCCGTTATCATTTTGGGCGTTATCAATGAAGCTACCAAGATAAACATATTATCTCTAGAAAGCCAACAAACCAGAAACTGGTCAGCTGGGCTAGGTACTGCGTGCACTTACCGTTCCTGATTCTAAAGCGTCTCCACGAACTGCCTACACCTTTTTAATTACCGTATTTATATCATATAGTCAACAGATCATGTGGACGCTTTCAAGCCAGAGACGGCGAGTGCGTGCAGTTCCAAGGCTGCAAAAGTCTTGTGGGCATTGGGTATACGACGGTCTTTGATCCTAATAATACTTTATCTGAACAGGGTAACCTTGAATAAGAAATAAATTAAGAATATTAGTTGTTGATCATCATCTTGTGTCACTACACTGATTTGATCCTTTGAAGGCTTCGTTTGTATCTTTGAATATAATGAAAAACAATCTATTGCCGTACTACAACATTGGGACCTTGATTAAGGGCACGTTCCAGCACTTAAGAATATTAGTTTTCCCTCTCTCCGCCAGAGTCGCTCAAAGTCACATTTGACAGTGGCGCAGGAGCTGGAGTGGGAGCGATTGTGTGTCCACCCTGCATATCTGACCAGTAGCGGCCGACTTGCATACTGTAGGCGATTGCATGTTTAACGTCGCCTGCTAGAGCGAGCCATGCTGCATGTTATACATTAGACAGCCAAAGGCGCTCGCTCGACCACCTGTTGACAGTTGAGGGTTGACTGTTCACACTTTGTTGGGACGATTGACCAATTTATGTCCAAGCCGAATTAAATTCTTTTAATAATAAATAAAAGGGCTTAAAAGGGGATCGGCTTCTCCTTAAAAAAAATAACTAGACTTTGTCAGTAACCCCTTCCTCTCTTAAAATTTGCAATTTATTGATGAAGATACACAATCTAAATTGTTTTTTTATATCACGTGTTCCCCTACTAATCGTGGTTTATTGGAGTGAATAACTCTGAAACTAAACTATTGTTGTGTTGAAACATTTATACGTTAGACCCGTATATACCGATCCAAATTCACTTTTTACCCTTTTGACCTATACAATATGCTTGGAATATTCATATAAAACTAAAGGTGAATCTTTTGAATTTGAACTTTTATGGGGATGTGATTTAGTTCCATATTTATGCTCACCATATTTATTGAGTTTTGTTATTTATTAAGATTTAAGATTACATGTTTTCTCACTTGTTAGTTACAATGATGCTAGTTTCTGTATTCAACATTGAAGATTAGTTAACATTTTATATACTATTTTCAAAATATTTTGTCACAAGATAAAAAAATAGATCATACACAAAATAAAAATTGAAAATTTACATTCATACAGACTCGGGGTGGACATGTGTGATGTATGTTACCTAGAACATTTTGCTTCAGAAGTGCTGTTGCAGACAAAGGAAATACCATTGGCAAATTACACAGAGATGATAATAACACGAAAGTAAATAATTTTTTGAAAGAAAATAATGACAAAATAAATATTTAATAGTTTGATTAACAAGTACAACAATATTACTCAGGTAATAGCAGACTGGGACACATCTCTATGAAATATACTTAAACTATAATACACAACAATTATCGTTTTATCCAATTACATCGTTAGTGTATTATATTTATATTACTGTTTGTGTTCCGTAATGTTTTGCTCACATTGAAATGTGTTCATATTTTTTTCTTTATTGCGTAACTTTTAATGTGGTTATAAAATTATTTTATTATGTTGGCAGTTAATATGAACTGGTGTTATAGTTTTGTAGAATTGTTTTTAATAGAATGGTTAGAACAATTATAGTTGTACATGTAATATTGATTTTCTCTTGTGCAAATTATTGAACCTCACATCAGATAGATTTTTTGAGGCCTCAATCTCAACCCAAAATATTTTGCACTTTATAGCATGTTTGCTCAACAAATATACATTTTGGCGTTTAGTTGAGAATTAATTGTATGTTTTCTAAACGAGGACATGTCCAATAATTATACAACAAAAAATAAGGGTGTGTAACACTGTTTGAGTTTCAAAATTGTTCTTGTAGGGAAAATTCGGTGATTTCATATCAGACGACTGTTAAGACCTATGACTGTGTGAAATTGAAAAAAAAAACTCCAACAAATCCCTGATTGCACGGACATGACACTTTTGAAACTTGATATTAAATAACTTAAAACAGAAAGATATTTGAAATTTTGAAAGTTTGAGGATCAAGTAATTGGCAACCACAAAAAAAAAAAAAACACACACAAAAACAAATTGCATTCATATTTACAAAGGAACTCTCGACAGTTTGTTCTCATGGGCAAGTCTCAATATTAACAGTTTTGTTCAATTCATTTAAATTAAGTCCGGAAAAATACATTAATTCTAAAATTAAAACTAGATGAGAACAGATATGCCTGTTGACATATACCTATTTTAAATTGTTAAAATATGTTGTTTTTTTGGTCTTTTTAGTAAGGGTGTGACAAAAATACAAAACACGATACTGATGGGAAATTGTTTATGTTGTTTTAACTCAAGTAAATTACCCCTAAATTTGTCATCAGTACAATACCAAATATTGATTCAATTACAATTTATTTTAATTGTTACTAATTGAACAACTGTGTAAACCTAATGCATAAACAGAAAATGAGTTTCAATAAAATACCCGACCTTCAGTTAACTTAAACGATTTACTAAATTGTTCAAATCACGACAGTGTCTCGGTGTAGAACAACTTTGTAAAAGGGGCCAAGTCTTAAAAGTAAACATCCCTTACGTTCTTTTAAATTTGTGGCAAGAAAACTTGGTTTGGCTCTGAACTCTTCATTAATTAAATTCCAACATGAGAAAGTTTCTTTAACAAGATTCTAGACCCGGTCATAAAATTGGGGGGAAACAGCTCGCCCTTACTTCCATGGCAATAACGTCGAATTTAATTTTCAACTTGTCCCTTATTATAAAGCCACCCAACACCGTTAATAGTATTACAAATATACAATTATAGAATACTGTTACGTAGTATGTAATAAACGCAAAACAGAGAAATAATACAACAAAAAAGTTTGTTAATCTCACGAGTTATCAAAGCTCAATTTATTTATTTTCTAATTAAATAATATTTCATTTATAATTTATTTCTTAACATTATATTATTCAATTGAATTTAAAAATATATAAATCCAATATGTACACTGTATTTCCACTTAAATCTTCAAAAGCATCTCATATTAACCATTTTAGAACATTTCGTAGAAAATATTACATATATTCTAATTGCCACAAATGAAACTGCATTTTTTTAGAAATATATTGATATGTGTATAGCTATTTATATTTTATTAGATTTCAAGATGATGGAGTTTGTAATTGTTTGAAAGTGTTACAAATGACATGTGAACCACTAAGAGTCAACATAATAAATATCAGTGATGCAGAAAATTAATTTTCATAACTAATAATACATCTTTCATTGGATAACTCCAGATAACGTGCATGAAGTCCGCTATTCCCAATGTTTGCATCGGTAGGAATATTTTTATGTTGATGTTCCTTGGACATGTTTCCTCTATGACTACTTTCAGCTCTATTAAATCCATAAATTCTAGGATTATTTATTAGTTATTAAAATGTTTGCTATCAAAGCTATTCAAATAGACAATGTATTTTAACTGGATTTCAATGAAATTTACACACGATGTAATTATATTTCAACAAATTTATATTCCAAATTTGCTGGATAGTAAAATTTTTTGGGAACTCTTCAGACGAACTCCAGATTTCAGAAGTCAAGTCTGTGACAGCGTCAGGATCAAGACACTGCTCTGAGAGAAAGGTGAACTGGAGCTAAACTGAAAATTCACATTGAATCTACCCTTCCTATCAAAGATTCGTTATGTGTAGAAAACATATAGCGTTTTTTCATATGCTATTTAAGAATATGTTCCAACACGTTTCTTCGCTTTCTTTACATAATTTACTAAACTATTTAAATAAACTCTCCAATCCCCACCTTTACATGTTTAAAATGGGACCTTCCATTATTCTAGGACAAATTATAATTCCAGGAAAGTGTTTGATGCTCAACATTTTTCTTGTCGGCTAAAACTCAAAATCGTGTCAGTACAGTCGTCTCTTAACAAATGCCGGTTCAGTCGTTGTTACGTTCTACAGTAAAACTCATTGTGGTTGATACATGATTGACGTGGTGCAGTGATCAGCTGGAGTCTGCATCGTTGCGGAGATCAGATCACCCGAAAAAACGGAGACTGCAAGGCTGCATACTTCACATAGTTATCACGTGACTTGCATATTTCATGTGCTCTGCCTCATTGCTGAGGTCGCAACGGGAATTTTGGTGATGAGTGATCGATCTTC
This sequence comes from Homalodisca vitripennis, assembly GCF_021130785.1. Taxonomy (NCBI): domain Eukaryota; kingdom Metazoa; phylum Arthropoda; class Insecta; order Hemiptera; family Cicadellidae; genus Homalodisca; species Homalodisca vitripennis. The sequence goes on from NC_060208.1 coordinate 199,937,087, forward strand.
TTCGCATTTCACAGGTATTTTCTTTTATGGATATTAAAGGATAACAAAAAACTTTTTAATACGACTTCGTAAAAATCTAGTAAAAACATTAATAAAATCACAATATGATTTTTGTCTAAGATATTGAATATTTGTAATAATACCATTACAGCTCAACTCTAACTAAATTTGCTACACGACTTAGGATTGGGTTATATGCAGTAGATAGTAGGTATATACAATATAGATTGATTGTATACAATATAGACTGAATGTATACAATATAGACAGGATGTATACAATGTAGACTATATGTATACAATATAGACTAAATGTATACAATATAGACTGTATGTATACAATGTAGACTATATGTATACAATATAGACTATGTATACAGTATAGACTATATGTATACAATATAAACTAGATGTATAGCGGACAATATAGAGCGGACATCCTCTACATAACAAATAGATATCTAGAAATAAACACACCAATAGATAGATATCTGACCGCAATACAGACCAACACCAAAAGTTCGGGATTACATTAATTCGCCGAGCTATTTACATATAAGATAAACATCACTGGAATAAAAAAGAAATAATTCATAAGGGGTTGCCATAGAATAAATACATAGGTTAGTGAAGCTTTTGGAAAACAAATTACGAAAACAAAAAAAGTGCAACAATTACAATATCCAAACCAATATAAATAACGGCCAAAACTAGCATGTCTTCCTTACATCCAAGGAACGACTGATAAAATTTGTAGGACCTTACATTCAAACAGCTTAATATAATATTGGTATTACAGTTAGTATTACCGATTGAGACTACTATTGAACACACTTCCCTTGTGTACGTAGGATTCTACGGAATTCTCTGTAGTCATGGTTCAGTCTACACTGGGGAAGCGATACAACATGTTGTGGTTCAGTCTACTTTGGGGGAACGATACTACATGTCGTGGTTCAGTTTATATTGGGGAAACGATACTACATGTTGTGGTCCAGTCTACATTGGGGGAAACAATACTACATGTCGTGGTTCAGTTTACATTGGGGAAACGATACTACATGTTGTGGTTCAGTCTACACTGGGGAAGCGATACTACATGTTGTGGTTCAGTCTACATTGGGGAAACAATACTACATGTCGTGGTTCAGTTTACATTGGGGAAAACGATACTACATGTTGTGGTTCAGTCTACTTTGGGGGAACGATACTACATGTCGTGGTTCAGTTTATATTGGGGAAACGATACTACATGTCTTGGTCCAGTCTACATTGGCGAAACGATTCTACATGTTGTGGTTCAGTCTACATTAGGGGAACGATACTACATGTCGTGGTTCAGTGTACATTGGGGGAACGATACTACATGTTGTGGTTCAGTCTACATTGGGGAAGCGATACTACATGTTGTGGTTCAGTCTACATTGGGGGAACGATACTACATGTCGTGGTTCAGTTTATATTGGGGAAACGATACTACATGTCGTGGTCCAGTCTACATTGGCGAAACGATTCTACATGTTGTGTTTCAGTCTACATTAGGGGAATGATACTACATGTCGTGGTTCAGTCTACATTGGGGGAACGATACTACATATTGTGGTTCAGTCTACATTGGGGGAACGATACTACATGTCGTGGTCCAGTCTGCATTGGGGGAACGATACTACATGTCGTGGTTCAGTTTACATTGGGGAAACGATACTACATGTCGTGGTCCAGTCTACATTGGGGGAACGATACTACATGTCGTGGTTCAGTTTACATTGGGGAAAACGATACTACATGTCGTGGTCCAGTCTACATTGGGGGAACGATACTACATGTCGTGGTTCAGTTTACATTGGGGAAACGATACTACATGTCGTGGTCCAGTCTACATTGGGGAAACGATACTACATGTCTTATTCACCTGAATAAGCGGATATGTATTACTGGCAGTTTTGATTTAACATATGTTGACTAAAGATGACTATCCACAGCAAGGTCGACATATTTAATGATTTTTAACGTTAACAAGGTTTCGATGCGCTGTGAACAGGAAGGCCTATTTGCTTAAACAAAAATGTGTAAGAATGCCGCCATCTTTGTCTGGTAGCTGACTTCACTGCAAGAATCTATTTACATCTAGTTCTCCAAACATTTCGTGACCAGAAAATCATAGTAAAAGTATCATATAATTATACCTTGCAGAGTAAATTGCTCGAGTCAGAACTTCAGCTATCTCTGTATATTCCAACTTATGTTTCTGTATTAGTTTGGAACTTTAGACCTTAGTAACCACCATATGACCTCAGAAAACACTATATATGTACTATGCTGTTCGAATTAATTGGGACAAATGAAAAAAAACCAATTTTTTCCTAAAACATTAGTTTTTAATCATTAGATACCTTATTTAGATTGAACAATCAATACATTAGTATGAAGTATGTCCTCCTTTAGCAGAAATGACCTCACCTACACGTCTTGGCATTGACTCCACTAGTTTAGGCACACATGTTCTTGACTTCATCATCGTGAAAACCAAACTTGTATAGCACTTGTTATCATTTTTTCTTTTGTAGTGCAATCCATCTTAGCTAAACGTTTCTTGAGAATATGCCATAAGTTCTCAATCGGATTTAGGTCGGGTGAGTTACCAGGCCAATCAAGCACTTTTACTTTGTTTTCCCGCATAAAAGTCTTGACCAATTTTGAATTGTGGCAAGGGGCTAAGTCATGTTGAAATGTTCCATCAAATGTTTCCATAAATGGAAACTATCCGACTGCGTAGTATGTCGATGTATTTGGCTGAATTCATCATCCCATTGATGGGAACTAAGCTCCCAGTACCATTTGTGGTAAAAAAACCCCAAAACATCTGTTTAGAAGGATGTTTAACAGTCTGTTGGATATGACCTTCTCGCAAAGGTTCACCTTCACTCCTCCGCCTAACAACACTTGATAGATATCCCTGCACAAATAAATGTGATTCATCACTGAAAATAACTTTTTTCCAGTCATCTACAGTCCATGATCGGTATTTCTTAGCCCATACTAAAACGTTTTTGCATCATTTTCTTAGTAAGAAATTGTTTTTTTCTTCGGTTTTCTTGCCTTTCGACCAACTTCCAGAAGTCTTTTCCTTACAGTTGAAGTACTCACTTCAATACCAGAATCCAACAAATCCCTTCGAAGGTCTGTGCTTGTCTTTCTTGGATTTATTTTGCTATTTCTTATTAGAATTTTGTCAGTTCTTGGAGTTGTTTTTACGTTTGCGCCCACATTTTCCTTTTCTTTTTGGAGACAATGATCCGGAATCTTGATATGTTTTTAAAATTCTGGAAACACTAGATTTTCCCACACCAACTGCTGTAGCTATATCTCTCACAGTCATAGTCATAGTGTGTTCATTAAGAGCAACAACTTTAGCACGCTTCCTAGGTGTTATATCCATCTTTGAAGAAGCACGTAATATAAACGGAACACAGTACCACAACCACCGACCGCCACAAAGAAAGGCTCACAACTGAAGGAATGACACTCCAAAACCAGTCAAACAAGTTTTTTACAGTCAAGGTCAACCCAGCACACTACTTCTATGCAGTTATAACCGGTTTGAAGCGGTCTGGGACATCACCAGTTATCACAAACTAACAAAGACCAGAAAAACATGTTTGTCCCAATTAATTCGAACAGCATAGTATATGGAAGGCTCCTCATTCAGTTACGTAGATTCTTTACTCGATTAATGGGACGTTTTATGTACTTCTGTGTTTTAAGTGTGAACTGAAGGAGGATTTAAAGAAATAGTACGATTGACTCATACACTTCATTCACCAAGTTAAAGTTTCAAACAATCGTTTCATTAAGGGATTGATTTTTCATCAATGTGTGTAGTAAGATTCAATGTAAATGTTAAAAAGATGAACAATATTATATAAACAGTTACTGATTGATACTTGTCGCTTCGATCCACATGTGTGGCACCGCAACCCGGCTGAGTTATAAATTGTAATAATTGGGTCCCAGATAGATGATAATCAGATAAGCGAGTCTTGTCAAAAATTAGGATTTCAATAAAAATAATAAAATAAAAATTAGGAATTTTTTAATAAAACGTAGAAACTGCTGTTTCTGGTTTATGAAGAAGACACCTCCGATGTGTAGATAGCATTTTAGCCGGATACATTTAACGATATCACAAAACCTTTCCTTACAGCAATAACCTCAAGAGTTTACTATCCACAAGCCAGATATGTAATATAAACTCTGTCACTACGAAGTGTGTGTTTGTTCTGTTGCCAGTTGGCCTCAGGCCAGCTGAGTTCCACGCTTGTAGTGCGCACACTGTTGTAATAGAAAATATGGCGCTTGCACAAAAATTACACTTACTGTATTAGTAAAATATAATAAGACTACTGCTGATTGTATACTATCTTTGATTGTATTAGCTACTCAAGAGATAACTAATCCAATGCTACAAACTAAGGAATGGTAAAGTGAGCGCTCAGACAGTCATCTGTGGAGTGAGAGGACTCATTAGCTAAGGTAGTAAATATGTGAACAGTAACAAAGCACGTATTAGTTAAAGAGGAGATAACTAACCCAATGGTACAAACTAAGGAACGGTAAAAGTGAGCGCTCAGACAGTCATCTGTGGAGTGAGAGACTCATTAGCTAAGGTAGTAAATATGTGAACAGTAACAATGTACGTATTAGTTAAAGAGGAGATAACTAACCCAGTGGTACAAACTAAGGAACGGTAAAAGTGAGCGCTCAGACAGTCATAACTGTTGAGTGAGAGACTCATTAGCTAAGGTAGTAAATATGCGAACAGTAACAATGTACGTATTAGTTAAAGAGGAGATAACTAACCCAATGCTACAAACTAAGGAACGGTAAAGAGAGCGCTCAGACAGTCATCTGTGGAGTGAGAGACTCATTAGCTAAGGTAGTAAATATGTGAACAGTAACAAAGCACGTATTAGTTAAAGAGGAGATAACTAACCCAGTGCTACAAACTAAGGAACGGTAAAAGTGAGCGCTCAGACAGTTAACTGTTGAGTGAGAGACTCATTAGCTAAGGTAGTAAATATGTGAACAGTAACAATGTACGTATTAGTTAAAGAGGAGATAACTAACCCAATGCTACCAAACTAAGGAACGGTAAAAGAGAGCGCTCAGACTGTCATCTGTGGAGAGAGAGGTTAGGTAGCAAATATTTAATCGGTAACTTACGGTATTCAAAGTACCTCTAGCGAAGTAGGCCTACCTCGGAATTAACTGAAATTATCAACTTAACAGAACTCCTGCGTATGAGTGAGTTATCTCCTGTGTCACTAACATTATCAAAGGTAATACGCACAGGTAACATATTCTGTTCAAACATATTACGGTTCCGTGGAATGATACATATCTAAAATTATGTTTTATTCTGATAGAACATGACTTAATAGGATGTTTATATATTGCATGAAAAGGTGAAACAAGAAAAGTTAAATTGATTGAATTATAAAGGACAAATTTTAAAAGATTAAACAAAATTGGTTGAATATGAAACCTAGTAACATATTTGTACCGTAATTAGACTCACCGCAATTGTATTTTACTATATACTTAGTTTTGTAAGAGTTTTGCAATGCAGGTAACAGCAATTTTTGGATATTTCATCGTTATGTGAAAAATGTAACATTAAGTTCAGAGATCTAAAATCAGACCTGAATAAAACATAGAATATATAGGCTACTAGGTTAAAGCAGACCAATTACACCAATGTGTTATAACACGCAAAAGTCAGAAATCGCACCAAGCACGTTGCGAGTTAAATACTATGCTCACTAACTCGAAAACATACATAGTAAGACTTATTGTTGTACGCTGAGCTAAAGATCATAGGTCATAACAACCAATAACTAACAACCAAAATGCGATCGTCTGGCAGAAACAAGATGGTGGAAAATCAGGGAGTGGGGGAAGCTATTTTTATTGATTTATTTTAGACGCATCGCTAAGGCCATATTAAGATTGTGAATTAATTGATTTGAACTCTACACTCTAATTATTTATAAGTGTCTTTTTTAACAAATTTAGTACTAGGTGACAAACGTGGCCTTAATTACAACGCACAAAGCATATTACATCAGTATTACCTTTAATTACATTGTATTAGTTACCTAGGAGATACATCATTCATATGGACTTGGTGTGCTGAGGTGCGGAGAATTAGTTCAGCTAATTCTGAGGTTCGACCCTAGGGCTGCGCCACGTCACTTTGATTCTTTAAATATTTCTCCCACAGATTATTTAGTTATTCCGAGTGCCCACTTTTGCCATTCCTCAATTTGTAGCATTGGGTAAGTTATCTCTTGTGTAACTAATACAATAAAAGGTATTATGCAGTTAATTATTAGAAATGAACAGACGATGACCTGCATTAATAGTAGCCCAGTATAGTTTTTCTTTCTTTCTTTAAATAAGCATGTGAAATTAAACATTTTTTCGCCACCTTATACAAGTATTCTACGTATGTTTATTAAAATAAATATTGAGTTACTTTAAAAATAATTTATAAGTTCTATAAGGTTTTAAATAACATTTAATCAACTGACTTTACTAAATTTTTGTATTACCTGATGTTTGGACTAGAAAACGTCCCTACCCATTGAATTAGAAGGAAGACTTTTCTTCGTACTCTCTTATTGTTAAATGGACAAAATAAAAACAAGCGGTCAAGTTAAAGTTGTAAGCAATATTGGCAGAGTTTTCAGCAGAACTGTACAAGATGAAGACAAATACAACTTGTAAAGTGTTTGAGAGAGGCAATTTCACAAGCAGACTTGTAGTCCCCGGGGACTTGTAGTGGGGACTGTTCACTTCATGAGAGCAGGGGAAGGGGGGAAGTTTAAGAGAAATAAAATTACAGTAGAAACGTCGGTTATCCGAACTAATTGGGACCTGAGGGTGTTCGGATAATCAAATGTTCGGATAATCAAACATAGTTTTAATAATGCCATTTGAGGCGCTTACTGATAGGTAAATTATTGATTAAAGCATGTGGAAATTAAAAAACACAACATATTTACGTATACATAATACTTTTATTATATTAATCAACTCTTTTATGTAATTTTGTACTGAAGTTAATATAATATTCACACATTTTATAAAGAGTAGTGTCAAATTTAAAAAAAAATAGAAACATAAAATATGATAAAGTAACATTTTTAAATACTGTAATGTATTGCATTGGAATTACTTTGTAAAATAGTCTTTTATTGTCTTTTGCTTTAAACTTGAGGACCGTTTTTTTAGCTGCTGTCCCTAAGCCTCTTTAGCAGTAAAAGCTGAGTTGGGCAGCTCTCCTCTGCTTTTCAAGCCAAGACATCGCAGTATTAAATGCCGAAAAAGCTTCTTCATGACTTGGACGATTCTTGGTGCTTTCTGCAGTATCTGTGTTACAGTCTTCATCGCTGTCATGCTGGGTGGTATCTTCAGCCAGCACCAGAGAAACAATTTCCTCATCATTAAGGATCTGGAAGCCTGGGTCATTGTCCATTATTAGCCAATCTTCAGTAATCTTGTATGTCCACATTCTGAAAATCCAGGAATTTCTCCATACAACTCCAAAAAATTCATCATCTTCCTGGTCTGTAACTTTAGGCTCTATGTTTTCACGAGTCTTTTTCTAAAATTTTGTTCCAAGCATTTTTTTAAGTTGCTTTCCTTTCATGGTGCTCTAAGAGTCTGCTATCATTTAAGAACAATCTTTTGACATTGAGTTTTTTTGGCAAATTGCACAACACTTTCTTCACTGGCATCAGCAAGTAACAAGCGACGAAGAACTTGCTTTTTGTACATCCTTTTTAAACTTTTTATATAACGCCCTAGTCCATGGGCTGAAGTAACGCTGTCACGTTAGGTGGTAAATAGGTCACTTTAAAAGTCCTCGTCGATTGAGTTCAATATTTCAACATCCGGGTGGGTTGGGGCATTGTCTATAACGAGAAGTACTTTCCCCAGCTTATTGTTATCTTTTTTGTACTTTTTGTACATACGTGACAAAAATTTCACAATTCATCCACGCATTCTTTTGTGATTTGTAGGTAAGAGGTAAACAATTCACATTTTTAAAACACCTAGGCTTTTTAGATTTGCTTATCATTAGGAGAGGCAATGCATGCGTACCAGTAGCGTTTGCTGCAACCATGATTGTTACACGCTCCTTTGCTAACCTTAAATCCTGGCGCCGCCTTTTCTCGTTTTGATGCCAATGATTTTACAGCGGCAGTGCCTTCCAATTAACGCACTGTTTCATCAGCATTATATACCAAATCCAATGAATATCCTTCATCTTTTAACAGTTTTGGAAAATGTCTCTTTATATTTTTCTGCAGCTGCAGAATCTCCAGATAATATTTCACCTTGTATGTCAAGCTCACGTATACCATGGCGCGTGATTTAAAATTCTTTAACCACCCTGTACTAGCCTTGAAGTCGGCTGACCCACCAAGTTTTTTATTGATTTGGATGGCTTTTTCACAAAGCAAAAGGGCCTGATATTGGTTCCCCCTTTGTTCGCCTTTGAATGAACCATAGATATATCGCCTCTTCTAATTTTTCACCTTGAGGTCTTTTCATCGATTTCCTTTTCTAGATCCATCTTCGCTGTCCAGTTTGGAGGCAAATTTAAGGATTTCAGATTTTTTACTTTTTATCTCTGATATTTTTTGCCTTGCCAACGTTAAATTGTTTTGCTAAAGATGTCCCTGTTTCACCTTTTTCTAGTTTTTCAATGATTTTTAATTTTGATTCAATAGATAAAACATTTCTGCTTCTTTTATTAGGTTTACTAGAGGTCGCCATGTCAAATTATAAACATCCTACGGCCTACAATATTACAACTAATCTAACCTTAAAACAACAATGTACAGAATAAAAGAAAAAACTAACTTACTGGATGTTCTTGAAACTACTGTACAGTCCAATACTATTAACTTCACAAATTATAAACTAAAACTGTACTGTACTTTCCAAGCAAACTTAACTTCACAAATTATAAACTAAACTGTAATGTACTTTCAGCGCTGCACTATGCGAGTGAATGATTGACAAGGAAGCGACTGCTGTGAGTGCCGTCTAAAACGTCTGCTACGTCGCACGGCGGCGCCGACTACCAAGGTCAAACTGACGACTGTTTATTACGCGGTGTGACGTTTGGTCTAGTTCAGGTTACACGCAAACCTTTTTTCGTGTTCGGATAATTGACGTTTTCGGATAATTGACGTTCGGATAACCGACGTTCTACTGTAGTTACTTGTTGTATTCAATGTACAGCTCTCCAGAGAGCGTACGCAATAAAATTCGCGTTGTTTATTTTGGCTGAACAGCCGTTCTTTTGTACAAACGAACATTGAATACCTGTAAAGACTGGCTGTTAAATTACATCTTCACGTACTTTTATTCTCAAATTATTCTTTAACTACTGTAACCACTTGTACAAAATATTATTATTCAGGAAGGTAAAACTACTGTAAAAAGCACTAAAAGTGATAAGGTGGAGGTTATAAAAGGATGAAATGCTATGGTTATTATTGGTTTTGCATTTTACATTTTTGAACGAACTAAACAACACAGCACTTTCGTTATTTTCTTTTTGTAAGTGGTGAGGTTTAGAATTCTTTAATTAAACGTTTTACTGGATGTAGAAAAATGTTGTAAACAAAACAACCAATACAACTGATAATTTTGTTATAACACCTATTCATGCTCTTTACTTTAACATGAGGGAGAAGTCGTCTTGGCACAAAAAATGATAAACAAATATTACTTATGATAGAAATTAATTTATACATCTTGTCCTTTGAAAACTAATTCCAATACATCACCTAAAGATAGTAAATATTTATTTTTAATTTAATTTAATCAGAAGAAATGCATCAAACGCATTCGCTTTACATTTAAATTCGTGTTTTATTCCAAGGAAATACTGATATTCTTGGGAATCGGTTGAGAAATAAGAACTTAAGATTTTTTACTTCTGTGAAGTAGAGCGGAGAGCTTTAGTGGTGAACAATAAATCAAGCAATAAATAACCGATTTTGGGCATCGAAATATTTGGAGTAGTAAGGAATGTTTTGAATGTGTACTATCAGGTTTAGGAATGCTGCAGCATCAACAAAATAGTAGACATTCTCAAAATTATGTAAATACTAGTTTTTTTCGGTTTTGCAACATATAATAATGTTTGATTATTTTTTTCTTTATATCTTGTACTGTGTGACCAGGAGACTGGCTGGTAGTAGATTATATTTGTTTAAGGTTAGTTTTTGGATGGCAACAGGTTTTTTGGATATTTTGCCATCGCTCAGAGATACGAAAAATCAGTACCATTACGTTGTCAGGTCTGCATTCTCACCTCTTTCTAATGTGGATTACAAACTAACATATAACTACAGTCTAGTTTGAGATAAACAAACACAGAAGTGTTGTGACACGTCCAAGCCAGGAATTACAACAAACACCTTCTGTGTCAACTCCACGCTAACTACCTGTAGACATGCACTTTCGTCACGAATATGGGAGCAGGGGTGAGTCTCTTTAATTGCTCATCTAATTTACAGGTGTCGTATACAATAAACCGATATAAATATCCAACTGTGTTCCCAGATTTGCCACCTTCTTGTGTCTGCCGTGATGATCACCAACTGGCCGACAATACTATTGGCCGCTGGGCAGTTGTCAGTGGTTTGTCATTGCGTGCAAACTTATTGTTACCTGTTTTGTGTTCGCAACGAGAAAACGAAGAATTAGTAAACAAAAATATCGATGGGTAAGTATTAATGTTTACGTTTCAACGTACGTTACACGAGTGATAAAGTTAATTAGTAAAATTAAAGCTATAAAAATGTAATCTGGAGCGCAGCTCGATCATTTTATATTCTATATACTTTGTATTATGTTTAGAATGTTAATTATTGACCCCAATATTAAATATTGTTATCTTTTACCATAGAAAATTTCTTATTTTGCGTACTTGGGTCGGTCAACCTGATATCCTGTACTCTAACACGAGTTAATTGTGCAAAACGAATCACGAAATCCAGCCTAGCCTAGGCACAGGGTTTTATTTGATCTCGGTCGGTCAACTTAGTAATGGAAAAAATAGCTTATTTAATTGAGTTGAATAAAAACATGTAATTTGAGGCCGGTTTTGATAAATGGAGCAGAACACAAATAACGCATTGCATTTAACAGTATAGAAAATACAAAAGTAAGGAAGCTCGTCTTTTGGTTACATAACGTTTCCTAAGCAAATACAAATTGTGATGGATATTTAAAATTTTGATAATTTAAACCTCAAATAGAGGTAAAAATGTTGAAGGCGGCATGTTGTTGGCCTATGGCTCAGTTCAGGAACCTTTATTCGTCTGATAGACAAGTAAATGACGGAGTTATACTAAACAATTTTATAAAAGGCATTTCTTTGATTCCTATGGAAAATCCAACGATATCAAATTTTACGTCACTTTTAAAAGAGCTAAACTGTGATAAAGACTAAGAAAAATGAAGGTGTGCTGCTTGGGTTTTAAATGATCCTTCGTTGTCCTAGACAAAAAATAATGTAACCACCCTCACCTCCTTCGATCCAAACTCAATTGTTTTTATATAGACAGCATCATACACAATTTAGAGCGAGTAAGGGCATGGATAGATAATGGAAAGAAATCATTATGTAGGGAAATTTGTTTCAATCCCGATATCAGTTGCGTTCATTGAACATCTTCAGAGACGTGGAGGGACTACCTGACACGGTGCAGCCCTAGGAGCTCTTTTGTAGTGCAATTATTTCGTAGTACAGAATCCTAGTCATGATTCCCAATCTAAGTCCAAACTAGCCCAGAGATTTAAATAAAACTGTGAGGATAAAAAAAGTGTACAAGAATTTACAGTCGTTCAATTTATTCACTCTAAAATGTAAAAATATACCAAATTTAATTCTGCAGCACGTTTGAAATTTCCAATCTACATTGGTAGTATATGAGAAAGGAGTTAGTGACCTATATACTAAAGTAGATGATTAGTTTGTGCTAACCCAATTAATACCCAAATAGGTAACACTACGTTTCGAGACATGCAATCTGATCTCTTTTTCAGGTAGATAACGGAAGAAACATATAACTAAACTAAAATATTTTGACATGCGTAAGTCAGGACTCACAACATACATGTTGTGTCTCAGTTATATGCAAATTTTTTTAAGACCTAATAAGACAAACACTAATTATTAAAAAAAAAATACTAAAGAAATTGGGTTTAAACAAAGCCAATTTCTTTAGTAATTTGGGTACCTTTAGTAATTTAGTAATCGTGGGCAAACGCCCACGATAACCAACCATTGGCAAATGTTACCTTCACATCAAATACAAGATATAAACAGATAATAACCAAACGTTATATTTACAACAATAGTTGAAGTTCTTCTTTTTTTATAAATCATGTTTTTTTTTTTTAAAAAAAGTACGTATTCATTCACACTCTAGAGTACTTCAAGTCGGCTTTAGGTACCTGTAACAATATGTGGGGTGTACTGTGAATAAACTATATCTCAATGTTCGTGAAAAACCAGAGTAGGAGATTCAGGAAAAATCCATGTTCGACAGAAACATCCATCGGATACGTTAACAACTGATATTATTTTTCTCTTGTGAAAACATATAAATATATTGAATAATACATTTTGAAAAGCTCTCAAAGTGTATTAGTATATAATTTGTTTTTAGAATATACATTATGTACTGTATGATTTACAATTATGTAGCTCCGATTAATTATTATTGAAGACACGAGTCACTGTCATATTTGCAGGTAATGTATGTAATGTGTTATAATAATTAGAACGAGTCAGTGTGTCCAGAAAGTATCGTGTAACGTTTGGCATGAATAATACATATAAAACATTAGCACATGCAGGACGGGACGTGTTCACTGCAATATGACTCCCTCAGGCCATATCGAGCCAGTGACTCCGCGCCTTTATTATGTCATAACGTTGTGTCAGCAGGTCACAAATGTAAGGTGTATCAAATCGTATCCACAGCGTGTTATCATTAATTCTACATTTTGTCTAATTGGTTGACAAGTTTTACAGATTCACGTGTATGCATTGTTATTACTTTCGCCTTGCACGAATTATACAAGGTTAGATAGTACATATTTAAATAAAAGTTATGTTTTTATATTTACCGATATGAAAATGTTATCTAAAAATCAAGATAAGTTATAGGAAATTACATTCTTAACAAAGCGCCAAACCAAAAAAAATCTATATTAAAAAAATTACAAGACAGAAAGTTTCAACTTTTGGATTAAAATGAAAATAAAGCTTTGGTAGAGACTATACGGTAAATATTTCAGAGGCGTCTGGCAGAAAAATCTATTTTTAGGACATTTAAAAACATATTCCAAATTAAAATGTTTTGAATGTAGCACATTTTTGTTGCGAATATATCAGGGGTTTTCCGACATTTGCCATAGTTCAGTTATACACAAATCTGATTTATTCCACAGGTGGATAACCCAACCTAACACGTAACTATAGTTTAGGCTAATACAAATGAAAGATACCAGAGCTTTTTAGCATCCATAAGACAGGAAAATCTTAGCAAACATGTTGTTTACCACCACCATTCCCACTATCATCACTTAATAAAAAAATCACACCATCATGTGGCAAAACAACATTAGTGCAATAAAAAGCTATTTGGAGAAAATTGATTTTAGTAATATGTTATCTGTTTCTGAAAATTCAATTTAGTATTTTTGAATTTTAAATTGGTGTCACGTGGGTCTACCGGAAACTAGAATCTCGAGCGAGAAGGGCGCTACAAACAAGCATATTCATAGACTACGCCGACTTCTTCGTCAAGATATCCATCCGACACTATTAATTGGAAACCAACATGATTTACTGTATCCTCTAAACAAATTCTCTACATCAGATTTCAGGCGTAGTACTGGGAGTCAGGGGAGTGAAGTGTACATGTTTGCATGTTTGTCTGTATGTCCTTTATAGAACAGTAAAATATTTGACCGATCGTTATGAAAATTTGTATGTATATGTATTTCTTTACGGAGAAAGGTTTATATGCTATGCCCATTGATGTAACTCGCCACCAGGCGGCGCTGCAAAATACAACAGTTTTCAAAGCGCCTTCTCACTATAAACTGCAATTACGAGACAGTTGCGTATATTAACTAGTCAAACACTATTTGAAGGCACAAAGTTATGATATATATTTGTCTTTAAGATAAATTTCTGGTTGAACCTAAAGCTTGAGCGTTAGACCAGTTTATAAGAAAGTACATGTACGTGTACAATGTCTATACACATACACATTTTCTTGATCATAGCAACAAGGCAAACTCTACATCGGCGTTGGAAATATAAGTCACTTGAACCAGAAGTGCACATACACAGAAGCAGCTTGTGAAGCCGCGGGAAACAGCAGGTTAAAATAAAATTTATCCCTATTTGCAAGTAAACTGTAATATTAGTAAATTAATTGTTAAACGGCACTAAGAATCAATGAAAGAGTACTTGATTTAAAAGTTGTAATTATCATACTGCACTCTAATTGGTTTTAAAGTTTCAATAATTAAGAGCTTTTACTTTATAGATTCTCAAGAAGTTTTATATTCTGAAGTAGTTGTTAATGAATATAAAGATGAAAACCAACCATTTTGTAATTAAAGTATAAACAAAGTTATTTACTTTTAACGATATTGCTTTAATAACAAAACTCCTGCCCTCTTTCCTTCCCAACTGGAAATCTATGTACTTGCACGCCTTTTCTACTTTCGGAATCTATTCAGATGATGGATTGCAAGTTTTATTAAGCTATTTACTATAGAAAAAAGCGTAACAGTAATTCAATTATGATATCTTGGATAGGTGTCATACATAGACAGTGGTTTCCTTCATGCTGCTTAGCTGAGATGTTTAAATTATGTATCCATACCCATCTTTGTTATAAGAAATATGACAGTCACTGTACTCCACTCTGTGACGTCAAACGGAAAAAAATTCAAGAGCTTGAAAAATATTCACTTGAAATTAACAAAAAATCTCAATAAAAGATACGTAATTAATGTTGTCTGTTTAAAGTTCATGTTTGGAGAATGGAAATATTGTGGATGGATCGTAATGTTTTTAGACATTTTGCAACTTTTCAGTGAACAACAGTTCGTGAACATTACGTTTCAAAATCTGCAAATTTGTATCTCTGAACGATGAAAATGACCGAAAAAATCTTCTTACCTTTACTTAAAGTTTCTATTGCTGTGTATGTATTCCCATCACTTTTATGGAATTCCTATGGAATTGCAGCAATAAAAGTATGACTTGCACAGAAAGTTACATACTAAAGCAGTATTATTCCATCAGTACTTATAGTACATTACTAAGCAGTCTGTTTTAAAAATAGGTACAACAGGTTCCGAATATCGTACAATATTGATGAAGTCACTTAATTAATTGCTTTTAATGACTGAACCTACATTAAATTGCTGTATTATTCAATTTCCACAAAACAGGGCGACATTCTACTATTTTGCTATAATGATAAAATTTAATAATCCCTTAATAGAATAGTTTTAAATGTAAACATAGCAATCCCCTCACACAATTCATGTGTAAATGAAAGTTTATTTATTTTTACACAATTTTTAAATTCTGCGAGTAGAGTACTTACAGTCTCAAAGCTTCTTGAAAGGTTAGACAAAAAGAGACCAAGAGCATACATGCTGTAAAGAATGAGTGTAGCAAAATACATAACGAAGGGAAGTTGTGTAAAACTTGCAGGTGGGGTCGAGCAGCGTGTGACCGATAAACAAAATCAAACTTTACACAAAACATGGACCAAGAGCATACATGCTGTAAAGAATGAGTGTAGCAAAATACATAACGAAGGGAAGTTGTGTAAAACTTGCAGGTGGGGTCGAGCAGCATGTGACCGATAAACAGAATCAAACGGGTAAAAATTGAGTTGCCAGGTGTGAAAGGCCTTTCACAAGTATCAGGTTGAAGTTGACACTGGCAGTAATAATAGGGCTGCTCTACACCTGCCGGCTTGCGCCTCTCTCCTGATTGTTACGTTCGTTTTCTGCTCAGGAGATCTTGTATCGTTTCCGCTATTTAACTGGAAAATTCCGGTTTAGTGAAAAATGTGAATGGTTCTAACCTCTGATAAAAATTACTAAAATTATCACCCCTGCCATAATTTTCTAATAAATGATTGTTTTGGAATAAATTGGAAAGTTATTGTTTGGTTTATTTGTTTATCCCGTTACTAGTTATTTTTATTCTTTCCACGATATAGATATAATAATAGGACTTACTACACAGTTCATTCATACTCAGTCCAAAAATCATTCATCTTGTAATTTTTATCCTCTTTAGAATTGTTTAAAGTATCCAGAAAAAAGGAATAAAACCGCAAATAAAAAACTAAAATTTAACACTTTAATTTTACAATCAATTTATTATTGAGCAGTCAAATAACAATAGAATAATTCGAGTGAAATTGATGACAATGAGTGTTACTTATTAATAATCTTGATAATTTGTACTATTATACACGATCTCTAACAAGATAGAGTATAATTGATGGATAAACGTGTTGAGTAAATACGCAATTACTCGTAATCTGCTACATCAACAGTAAGAACAAATTACGACCCCCTTCTTTGCACTGTTAAATTGTGTTTAATCAGTTCGTTCTTACATCATTCCCTTCAAATAAGATTTATTCAAACAGATATAGGTCACTTATTAGAAATTAAATTTTAGAGTATATTTAATTTTCTAATATTAACTGTATATTGACTGTGAAACTATTAGTACCTTTATTATTTTATTGCTGAACATTAAACGTATTGTTCAGAGTAAATACATTACTATACTTACTTTAATAATTACAAGATACATTTTTCCTTAAATAGTAGCCAGTAATAGTTGTTGAAGAGAAGGAAATTATATAATACATATAATTACTGAAAAGGATTTACGTTTTGGTAAGTAACTTTAATTATTCAAAATGAGATAAAAACGGCCACTTTTCAAGAAATAAAGTTTTTAATATTGTGTTAGTGGATTTTAAATTTTGGGTGAGAGATGAGAAATATGCTTTATGCTTTTTGCACACAGTTGGCCAGCCTGTAGCGTGAGACACCTCTAAGGGATGGGACGGAACCCACGGGTTACCCACTAAAAAACCTCCTCTACTCTTTAGGGATCTAATTTGGGATTGTTTCTACACGTTACTTTAGGCTAAAACAAAATTTGTCTTAAGCCTTTTAGCGCTATGTCCATTTCAAGGTGTGTGATCATTTAGTCGAGTCCGCTTCTCGGTACTCGTTACGCGGCCCTTACAATTCTTTAGGACTGAATTAATTTATTACGTACCAACGTTTTAGCATTTTTGTAAGAGCTGTAGAAGTCACTTCGCACGCGCGTTCTAAAGTCAGAGTCCGTAGTATACTTTGTCAGTGCACGAGTAATATGATGGTCCTCTTTGATATTTTTTAGACGTAAATATGTATACAATGAGGTTTAAATTATTTCAGTGTCCATGGTTAGACTATTAGAGGTTTTGGAAATAACTCATCAAACTAGCAACAAACGAAGTTTGGCGTAAATAGGAGAAATTCTGGTTCAAATTAATTATATCTCAGAAGCCACAACTGAATTTTCCTCGCTGCCCTTACCAAGGTATATATATATATATATATATATATATATATATATATATATATATATGGGTCTCAAAACCTACTTTGCTTAAAAAACCGCTTATTTCCAACTTATGTGATCTACTTCCGCTCTAATATTTCCGGCGCCATTGTTGAGTTTGCCTCATTGTTCAGACGAAGGAAACATATTTACCTACTTAGGACTGAGAAGAAGCCTACTTCGGTCAAAAAGTGTCTACTTCCGGGCGTTTAGATTTACTTGTAGTTATGTATTTACAGTGCTAGGAGTTGAGTTTGCCATATTTACTCGATCAACAAAATATTAACATGTATATATGGATGTGTTTAAATCTAAGAAACCTACTCCTATCGAAAAGCGTTGACTTCCGGTCTAAAATAATTCCAGTGCCATATTACACTTTCCCACGTTGTTCTGATAAATATAATGTATGTAAACACGTAGAACTGAGAAGCCTACGGCGAAAAATCAAAAGGCGTCTACTTCAGGCGGTTGAACACATTGACTGCGGCAGACACACTAGTGTGAGGTAGTCTCCAGACACAAGACAAGAACACTCAGTATAGACAGCAGTGAAAGTGTTAAATTAACGGTCTAATATACTGCATTTATGTTGTCAAATTTGAGTTTTTTATTGTTGTCAAATGTCCCGATCAAGAAAATATATACATATGTAGATCTCAAACAACTCCTGTCAAAAAGGGTCTACTTATGTCTCTTGCATTTGTTTTAAGATATTCCCAGTGCGATAGTCGAGTTCGCTTGTTGGTACGATGAAGAGAATGTACATAAACCTTAGGATTGAGAAAAGGGGTGTAGTGTGTTAAACTTTGATTATGAAACATAAATATTATAATTAAAACAGTGATTAAATTAATTTAGCATATGGTCGTGCTGTTCTGTTTATACAGAACAGTTGATTACATTTGAGAGACTCTTTCAGTTTATATTACACAACTTTAGAGACCAAGGTGGGATTTTCTGCTGCTTTAGAGACCAATGGGGCAGCCAGGAAGGATTTTCGAACTAAGAATAGGCCTATATTCATCTCAAGGACACTAAGAATGTCTATGTAAATATTCAGTACAATCGGTTGAATAGTTTATGCGTGAAAGCAAAACAAAGGCACTTTCGCATTTACAATATTATACAGGGTTTTAAATGAAAGTTGGTTTTAATTTTTCTATGGAGTTTGTACAGTACGAAAAATTATAACAGTTTTTATAACTTTTGGGCAAGGGTCATGAAGTAAAGTTAGTTTTAAACAACACATGAAGCGGATGTTAGAATAATTAATTGTGATAATGAGACAATATATTACACAGTACACATAAAATGTAACCAGAACGCACAGTTACTATGGTAACGTTATTAAAACAAAGGTCAATGAATTAATCGATAGAGTGCTAGTTGAAACTAATCGTAGATTTACATTACATTAACTAAAACCTCTTCAGTTAGGGAATTATACTGTGTAACTGGACCGAGAATGTAACATAAGGTTGGTGGACATCCATTAGTACTTTTAGTGATTACCGTATGTACAAACTAATGTTTGTTTGCTGTATACATATTGCTTCAACACGTTTATAAGCAGGGCACTAAAATTATACCAACTTGGAATTGAATTCAAGAGTTTTAAACAGCCTACGTTTGGTAAAATTAATAAAATTACTTAAAACCTCCGATTTTTTTATAAATATTTTAATTTTAAAATTTGCTCCACAATATTTTAAATTCAATTGTTCAAAGGCTTACACAAGCTCGTTTTAAAAAGCTTCATAAAAATAAAACATGAATATTAAATAACAATAGAGTATCATTTTCTTTCAATTAACAATTTAAACAAATTAAAAATTATTTTACTCAAAAGTCTTAACCATTAAAGCATTTTTTGCGTTTAAAAATTATTGGAAACAGTTGCAATATTCAAAATCAAGTTTCATTCCACAAAGCAATTTAAATTATTGTACTAGTAAAATTCCTTTTCCGTAACTGTTTTTGTATTTTATTAATTGAAAGTGTAATAAATTGACAGTTTCTATTATTTTAATGTTTTATACAACAACAGTTGAAGCTTAATCCTCGAGTGTTTCTTTAATTAAACATCGATTACAAACAAGCTAGAAATTGAATAAGTATACAAATGTTTAAATTCCTTATAATTTTCATTTATAAGTAATCACATATATTTAAATTATTTTCTTGACAAGGAATTAAACTCTTTAGACTCTTCTTTAGAATTTAATTGTTAGTAAACTAGACCCAGATACCGAATTTTACATTTATGATATGTTTTAATTGCGGTTTTACAAATTTACAATCGGTTTTCTTGTTGATTGTTCTTGCGTGCCTCTGATGAGAGAGTGAGTCAACCTGCTGGACAAATCAATTCATACTTATTTTGTATATTGCGGTTCAAAACAATGCTTTTATTTGTGCTAATCAACGCAAGTGAAATTATTCAAATGATTGACAGGTAAAGCATTTTGTCCATTTGAAATATAGTAAAAGCTTTCCGGAAGTTCATGCCTTAAGGGTGATTTAAATAGACAGCTTACTACGAAACCTACATGAAAACACTCGTATTCTAGCAAGAGCATCCGATAGTTGAAAATAATTATATAGAATGAACCGTTTCCTCAAGACAATGACCGGAAGTGCCACCGGAAGTAGCAGTTAACCGGAAGTGGCTCAAGAAACACGTCCAGCTCTCCACATTTACTTGTTGGCTGAGAACTCTCAGCCTTTTCGTGTTAAGAAATACAGTTTGTATCTACAACAATGTAGCCGAAAAAATGAGAGAGTTTGAGAAATGAGAGAAAATGTAGCCAATATTCACTTTTAAATGATTTACTTCCAGTTGTATTATCAATACAAATGTGTGCTCTCTATTTTAATAACCACGTCATAAAGTTGGTTTAAAGATTTATTATGGCACATACGTATTAATCTTGGGAGTCCAGCGCCAATTGTATAATAATACTAGCAGTTACCCACGGCTTTACACGCAATTTTCTGTTGAAAAACAGGAAACCATATTCGCGTATTCTTTTTCTATGATATTCTAAACAATCCTGAGATAATCGATAGTCACTCAAAGCTACACCAATCACCTGATCCATTTTAGGTTTAAGTTTAAAGAACGTCACAGATTTGTGATGATAATGCAGCAGGAAGTAAATAAAGATCCAAGGAGCCTACTTACAAAACACTTTTAAGTTGGGTTTTATAAAAGTCTTAAAATCTGTAGCAAAAGCTCATTAGTAACATTATCTTTAATTTCTGCATTACACTACTGATAAAGCACTGCATACTTAATATTTACTAAGAATTTCAGGGTAAAAGTGTATTTAACTCAAACTTCCAATTTTATTATCAGGATGTAACCTCTGTGCTCCAAACGTGATTACAGAAAATATTAAAATAAGAAATGTTGTTATTTTTATGCTTACTATATGCTTTCAAGACTATAAATATAAATACATTTTAAATGGCGCTTAAACTAATGAAATATATGATTGTATTGTAATATTATTATGTCATGTGTGTAGTAAAAGTGCATACACAATGTCGATGGAATTAACCAGATTCGATTACCTTATGTGCAAACATTCAGACCTTTGAACAGTAAGGTAGTTTTTATTACAGAGCTTAAATAGTATTTTCATTGCATTAGATGGTTTATTGATCATTGGTGCAATATACATCTGAAATTAGGTAATAACTTTGTCTTTGCAAGATGCATTACACTAATGAACAACCACTTTAAAATAATTTATTAATTTCTAAAATTATGTTAACAAATGTTTCTGCCTCTTTAATGAACTTCGGCTGAAAGTGTTAGCGCCTGTTAAGTATCAGTTCTCTTTGTATTACATTCCAAAATCTGTAACAATTAATTGAATAAAAAGAAATTAATAAACAATTAAAATTGTACATCTAAACCATTCATGATTCCACCTGAAAACACACAAAATGTTATTAAAATCGGTCCAGCCGTTTGAGAGGAGTTCAAACAATAGATATATATATATATATATATATATATATATGATCATATATATTAGTATCACACACACACACACACACACACACACACACACACACACACACACACACACACACACACACACACACACACACACACACACACACACACACACACACACACACACACACACACACACACACACACACACACACACACACACACATATATATATATATATATATATATATATATGTAGAAAAAGGCCAACATATTAATATTAATTAACTATATTTCGCATTACGCTTCTTCAGGTCAAAACAACATAACGAAACACATAAAATAATAAAAACATACATGTAAACAGATAAATAAATTAATAAGCATAATATTCTTGAAATGATAAACATATGTTCAAACTGTGGGTGTAAAGATGTGATGAGTCTTCAGATGATTTAAATTTATCGAAGATTTAATCCATAGGGAAATTTAGATTTTGTGACAATTTGACATGCTTGTTCTAAATTTCTTAAACTTAATGTATTTGAATTATTTTTTATCGATCGTATTGGTTTTACTGAATATAAATTTTCAAAAGATTCTTTGTGTATTTTACTATGAATGACTAATGGTTTTGATTCATCGTTATGCTTAAAATCATAACGGTGACCTGTCATTCTTATTCTTAAATTATTTGTTGTTGAGCCAATGTAGTCTTTAGGACATTGTTTACACTGAATTTGATATACTACATTTTTTGTATCACATGTCAAATTGCCAATAATTTTTGTATACTTTTTTAGTTGAACTACTTTCGAATTTTGATGACTCTTGTATTTGATTGCACACCATGCATCTTGATTTATTACATGGATGTGCTCCTTTAAATTTAGTTTCCACATCAGAATCAGCTGGTAATTTTGGTTTCGATATAATGTCCTTTAAAATAGGAAGGTCTTTTAAAAACAATACGTGGAATACTTTTTAGAAATGAGTCTGTCAGTGGAGAATTTTGAAGAATTTTGTAAGCTACTTTAAAAATGTTGTTAATTTTGTAGAGACCAGGATGATATTGTGTTATTAATTTAGGCTCATCATAATATTTCTTTTTGACATAATTATTATTAAGGTTACTTTCATTGAGCTGTAGCTTTTCATTCAATAGCTTCTCAGGATATCCTCGTTTAAAAAAAGCATCATATATGTTACTAACGTAATTTTTAAGATCTTCACTCTCACTGCATAATTTAGTTGCTCGTGTAACCAAGCTTTTGGGAATTGATCTTTTTACATATACAGGGTGACAACTTACTGTTGTAGTGTAGATATTGAAAAGTGTTAGTAGGTTTTACATTAATTTTGTGTTTCAAGTAACCTTTCTTGATGTAAACGTCAATATCCAGAAATGTAACTGACTCTGTTGAAATTTTCCAAGTAAATTTTAAATTGTTATCGAAGGGAGTTCAATGCGTTTAAGAAATCTAAAAGTTTTTCATTACTCTCTGTCCATAACATAAAAATGTCATCTATGTATCTAGTCCAGAATAAAGTTTTAAATGTTTGAGAATGTAGAAAATCTTGTTCAAATTTTGCCATAAAAAGATTTGCGTATGATGGGGCCATTCGGGTACCCATGGCTGTTCCTTTCTTTTGTAAATAAAATTTGTTTTGAAATCGAAAACAATTGGAAGTTAATATAAAATTTATGAGAGCAATGATGAAGTTAGTGCTTGGTTTTGAATTTCCAGGTCTTTTATTTAGAAAGTGTTTCACAGCTTCCATACCTTTATTGTAGTCAATATTAGTATATAAGGAAGTTACATCAATCGTAATTAATGTCACATTTGTTGCAATAGGTTGGGGTATTTCTTTTAATCTTTCAATAAATGATCAGTTGTTTTTCAAGTAGGATGGTACATTTTTGACAAACTCCTGTAGGTGTACATCTACAAACCCTGATATTCTTTCTGTGGGAGATGATATTGAGGCGACTATGGGACGGCCAGGTGGTGATATCTTTGTTTTGTGTACTTTCGGTAACAGGTAGAAAACGGGTGTATGAGGCTTTATGTTTATTAAAATATCAATTAGCTCTTTTGGCAATCCCTTGTACCGTAGTCGTAATTATTTATGCTGAATCGCGGTAGGAAGTAGGCTTTTTGTTAACTAGACGCGGTGCGTGGACATTTTTTGTTGGTTCGAGACCGGTCAATCAGCTGATCGTGTTATCTACGGTGATACGTTCCGAACCTGTTGGGTGGAGAGAGGGAGCGCAGTCTTGAAGTTTCGACGACAGGGTGCAGACCTCAGTAGAGAAGCAGTATTTCTTCCTCTAATCCTATAGTTTTGGGATGTAGAGTAATTTTTTTAATCGGGTGTAAATTTAAATCAAGTTTTAATTTTCTTTAGTGCGTATTAGTTTACTATCAGCCTCCATAGTCTTCAAAGTAGTAAGTCCCGTACCAGCGTTTAGTTAATATCTTTTATTTTTAATACTATTGTGTTTAAAATTTGCAAAATTTCCCATATTACAGAGTCTGAGAATTAATTAAATTTTGAAGTATTGTGAATTAAATTTTGGTCGTAAAGTTAATATAAAGTTTTGTGTTATATTGATTTTTGAATATTTTGAGAAGAGAACTTTGTATTTTATTTTGTTAATTTAAACCATTTTTGGAGAAGTGTACATTTTTAGTTTCATTTTAATTTTAATTCTTTTTTGATCAGACTCTTAATTAGATTTGATCGATTGTGAGAAGTTTTTGAAGAAAATCAAATCTAAAGTTTTGTAAACTTTGTTAATTTTTTGGGTGAACTTTAATTCGGAATAAATCAAGTATTTCCGAAAGGTTGTTTTGATTTATAAAGTATTAGCTCCAAATTAATATAATATATGTGCTATAATAACGGTACACCCTCTTTAATAGAATTTTCTTTCAAATATTTCGTTATTTCTTTATTGAAGTGTTTGTCATATCAGATTTTAATAACTGATTTTAATATCAGATTTTAATAAGTGTCTTTATGTTCTAATTGACGGTTGGCTTCTCTAATATAGTCTGAAATGTTCATGATTACCGTTACATCACCTTTGTCAGCAGGCAAAATTACAATATTTTTGTTATTTTTCAGTGATGAAATGGTTTTAGATTCTTCCTCAGAGAGATTTGTTGACGTTGGCAAATCATGAGAAAAATTTGGGTTAGCAATGTTAGATAAAATAACGTTCAAAAATTGTTCGATAGGGTGGTCTGGACTTAATGGTAATGGTTCCCAACTTGATGTATCTTTAAAGTGTTCAGTGTGTTCAGTGAAAGTTTTCATTTCAACAGTCATGCAATGTAAATTGTTAATATTTTTTTGTGTTCATTTGAGAGTCATTGTTATTATCAAAAAAATATTATATATAATAATAATTTATATTTATATTTATAAAAGTTTATATTTTATATATATATAAAATATTTTATACATATAAAATATAAAGATATCGTAGTTTCATGAAATCGACAGAGGCAAAAGGAGGTAGAGAATAAGGCAGAAGATGTGAGAGTCTCGGTTTGCTACAAACAGTGAGCCAATGAACTCCCCAAATTGATCAGCTCACGGACGAATCTTAATCTCAACGCTATGAAGAAAGGTCAAGCAACCGTTCACCAGAGTACCGTGGATTTGACCTACGTGGAAACATTGGAATAATTTAGATGGATATGTCTTTGATCTTAATCAAAAGGCCGAGAAGCGGTAATAACTAGGAAGATATGAGTAAGGGTAGGAGGTTACGCTGCTTACATATTCATAAGTGACGTCCCTGCGTGCGGGAGAATAACTCAAAGCTCTCTTCCGATGGATGGAGAACACAATACCAGCAACCCTCCTCCTCTCAGTGTTGTAGTTGTACTACCTGTTGTACGAGTATTACATACCTTGATAAGCTCTCGATGGATGGATGGAGAGCATACCCAGCAACCCTCCTCCCTTCAATACTGTAGTTACACTAGCTACTGTACGAGTATTGCGTACCTTGATCAGCTCTCTCCCGATGGCTGGAGAACACAACACCAGCAACCCTCCTCCTCTCAGTGTTGTAGATGTACTAATTATTCAGTTATTTTTATTATACTTCAGAATATCTGTAGAAGTTTTACTATTTTCAATCCTAAAGTTGTTTCGGACTAAATACACGTAATTTGTGTTTACTTTTTCTTAAACATTCTTTCGTGTGGGGTGGGATTCGTAGTGGTGCACAAAAAACGACTGCAGTGTTACAGACTCCCATTGACACATCCTAAGTTCCTTAACAAGTTTTTAACCAGCAAGCCACTGCTGAGATGCATCTGAAGAGTTGGGTTCTTCATCGAAATTGTCCGGTTTCAGTAGCTTTATATCTGTGCTTGAGTAACAATCCTAATGTATGCTTTATTCATATTACAATTCAGTTACAAAGGAACAGATTAAAGAATGTAAACAAAACAAATCGAAGAAACAATATAACATGTGACAGATTTTGTCAGTTTATTACTAATAATAAATACGAAAAGGAAAACTATTGACAGTCATGTTAACAATATTTTTTCTTGTATACCTGTACTCTATGGTCTATATCGTCCAACAATCCATTCACCAGCTAGCTTTTCGTGTAGTGCAATATTTTCATTTCAATTCCATTAAACCATTTTTATAATTACGATGTTATCTATTTAAGTTTTAAAGATGGTATTGGATTTTTATTTCTAAGGTTTAACATTCCTAGATATTAGCTTTTTAAGTGAAACGAGATGTAATTTCATACTGGGTTCACTATTTAATGGTATAGAAATACATTATCAAAAGTTATTAGTTTTTAAAACTAAAATGAGATGCAGATAACGGTGACATTGAAAGAGTTTAATAAGGCTGTAAGATGTTTTGCAACGTGATGCGTAACAAACGCCGGTAACGTTAAATGATGTAGGAGGCAAATTAAAACAATAATTTTAATGAGATGGATATCTTATAAAAATAGCCGAACAAGACATTTTTCCTTAGTATTTATTATAAACAAATCACAATAAACTTATTGTAATGTACTTAGGAAATAAAGATTCTTGATATTTCTACTAGCGATGGAAGTTAGTTGAGTTGTGCAATTAATTTTAAATGATGGAGATTTTGGTAAGTTTGAGGCGCCGGACAAAGCTTTGGTTAAAAAGTTAAGTGCAGCAATGGCTATGATTAAAGTAATCAGAGTTAATGTAAGTATGCTTCACCCAATTGTGAAAGCTGATGTGACGTCAGTGAGACAAACAAACCTCGACCAAACCAAACGCTAAGTTGTGTTTGTTGTCTCAACAAGATAAATCTAGTTGTTATTTAAAACTGCACAATGCGTGTAAAAGGTATTTGATCTGCTTTGAAGTGTCCCTGAGCAGCTAAAACATTGCATCTGTGCACTTTTCTACTATTTTCAGAATGTGAAAATGTGAAAGAGAAGATTTACATGAACAGTACACAATTACGAAGCATTTAAAACGTATGCACATGGCTTGAATGCAGGATAAACCATATCAGGCTGAATGTCTAGAATGAATAAATATTTATTTATTTTTAGTAAACACTAAATTTTGTACGTATTGATTAGAGTAACGTTAAAAAGGGAATAAGTGACGTAACTATCGCGTAGCTGTATTGCATGAACATGAGTGGGAATTGAATGATCTGGACCACTTGTAACTTATAAATTAAATTTAAAAGTGACATCAAAAGGAAACTCAAAATGTCAACAACAATGTTTCCAGAAAGTGTTACGTATGTTATACATCGGTCAAAAGGTGGACGATTGTAACCAGGTTCGCAGATGGCACAGGTAACACTGCCGCGTTTTTCGAAATGTACGATATGATTTAAAGTGGCAATAGAACAGTAGCTGGGAAGAACCCGACATGAATTCGGGTAAATCACAAAACTCTCCCATGACAAAGTTAAAATATTACAATATTTATAAAACAAGTGCTTTGAAATAAGGTTGATAAAAATGGATTGAGTTTGAAATTGGATGTGGTAAGAGGACTTGGGTAGAAAAGTTATGGATATTGCAGCCTTAAAGCTACAAAAGTTAACTTTTACAAAAGCTACAAAATTAATGCAGTGATAGATGCAGTAAGTATCTATAAGTAGTTACAAACATATGAAGCATATGAAAGCAGTAATATAAAAAATCATAAAGTAGCACCCATTACACAACTTGAATATAACCGTAGTTCATGTTTATAAACATTAATACCACACATTCTCGGTGAATCATCATTTTGGACATTTATTTCGCAAAAAGAGGATAATTAGTTACTTTTGGAAATACATGGTACTTTAACTTAGACAAATATCTAAAATTGGGTTTTTATTGTGCTAATTGCGTTTCAAAACAATAAAAAACAGAAAATTTACCAGAACAAAGGTACTTCAAACGTACGGTATAGTAAACGTACATTTCTTAGTACGGAAAATGCAGTTGTTAAATGCAGAGATGTGTTTCTAACATTATTAACTGGCATGGCGTCACACTGTTGTTAACACGTAGGCCATACATTTAATAAGAGTGTAGAATGTGATCAATTAGGAAAGCAGGCGGTGTTATCGGGTGAAAGAGTAGTAAAACAATGTGAACTTTGTGCGACAGCTTAATCGGATAAAAAGCACGAGGGGATCTTTTATCTCCAGTATCCCCAACAAATATCATGAAGATCCGTATAGAGATATTGTGTATACGTTTTTTGTACAAAGCAGATTCAAAAAGCAACAATAAATATTTATCCCACTGGGAAATAGGAAATATGTGTGTTTCTTTCTATTTAGAAACTCAAAATTCTTCTCCACAAACTGAGCGCTCGTTCAGCAACTTTGTGGAAACTATGTATTTACAATCATCAGTGAGCGTTCCCTTTATGTCCATCGTTGTTATTCATTATATATATAAAAAAAAACAGCATAAATTTTACGTTTAAATTTTTATAAGCCTTAAATTTGGGATTAGGTTTCAAACTCTTGATGCAATGAGTTTCTATTCAATTATAATAAAGTCAAAAGCAATCATATATATGTATGACGAACCAAAATACAAGTTAAGGGTACTAACAAAATGAATTACCTACATTACAGTAGCTACCATCCAAATCATGTCAAAAAGTCCATACCAAAAAGTCTTTCCATTACAGCCAAATCCTTATGTACATACACTTCGGATTGAAAAAATTTCCGAAAGCAAACTTAATAAAGCTCTCTGTAACAGGGATACCCTAAACACTTTTGAACCGGCAGCTCAGACAACCTAAAAAGGTTACAAATATCTCAAATCACTTGCATAATGATTGTAAATTTATGACACAATTTTATCCTAGTTTTCAAAAATTCAATAGAGTTATGAAAATTGCCTACAAAATTTTAATAAACTCGCCCTTAACTGAGAAATTATTGTCCATGCCACCTATAATAGTATTTAAGAGACCCAAACATTTAAAGAATATGCTTGTAAGGGCCAAAATTCGTGTTGCAAAAAGTTATAAAAATTTATTCACCCTGGAGGCTTCTCGGAGAAAGATTAAGTCGAACTGGAGTTTAACCTTATAATTAATTCCAGCTGTATACAGCTTACAAATAATTTGTACACAGTATAAAATTTAAACCAATCCATTTGAACAAATAAAAGGTCTAGAATATCAGTATTTGTTAAAAAGGAACTCTCCCATGGAGGGGTTGGGTACTGCTGTCATTTAACATTAACCTATCTGAACTCTTGTATTTTGATCGAGTACAGTAATTTTTCTTGCTTTGTGGAAAAATGCAGAATCCAGACTGGGGTTCCAGAGAGGGGTTTATTGAGTATTCTTCGGCCTGAGTAAGTTTAAATGGAACTACTTTCAGAACGTTCTGTAAATTTATTTTGACATTGTAGCACTGAATGCTGTAGTATTTAAATTTTCTTGTGAATTATTATCATTTAAAAGTAAATCCTTCTATCAGATCGCAGCATTGTTTTCGTTTAGTTGTCAAAATTGAAATTCATAGTTGAAAAGTAAAGAGTAAATATGCGTACGCTTCTTAAGCCCGAACTGGCATATGTTTCTCGGAATTCTTCATAATTTTGAGAGTTCGTTTTTAAAGTCGAGCCTTGAAAAGCTGACCCGCTTAGATTTATTTTTTAATATTCATCCTGGATTAAGAAAAAGAACTTATAGTTCGTGCCATTTTTTTGGCAAAAACAACAATAATAGAACTCTAAAAACCCAAGTTGAAAAATAATAGTATTTCAATGCCAAATAACCAGTGGACAAACTGTTACAATGTTGCCATCTCTTTAACATAGTTTTAGTGCTCGTGGTGTAACATAATGGTACTCTGTTAGGCTTCCATATATTTGTAACGGTAAAAAGTGGAGTCTTAAAAGCTGACACACTTGATTTGTTTCAATATTCATCACATTGCGACACAATTTACAACATCTCTGTCTGAATGAAAACAGCGCATCCTTTTCCTTTTTTATTTAATAGAAAGTAAGATATCATAATATTTACTATGTACTATATAAAAAATGGATTTAAACGAGCATTACCTACTATTTTTAATTAGATTTTTGAACACGACGAATAGTCAACAGAACTATCGTGTACTAGTGTGATACTGTGCAGCATGGTGATTACTCGCTCATCACAACGACTGAAGAACTCTCCTCAGCAGATCCAGCCGTGACGCGAGTGTGGCAGACGGTGTAATCTAAAATGTAGATCAGTGTTTAAGCTGATAACGATGCGATGTGAGACAACGTGCTTGGGTTTAGCTCCCTTCAGCACGGGAGTGTGGCAGACGGTGTAATCTAAAATGTAGATCAGTGTTTAAGCTGGTAACGATGCTATGTGAGACAACGTGCTTGGGTTTAGCTCACTTCAGCACGGGAGTGTGACAGACGGTGTAATCTAAAATGTAGATCAGTGTTTAAGCTGGTAACGATGCGATGTGAGACAACGTGCTTGGGTTTAGCTCGCTTCAGCACGCGAGTGTGACAGACGGTGTAATCTAAAATGTAGATCAGTGTTTAAGCTAGTAACGATGCTATGTGAGACAACGTGCTTGGGTTTAGCTCGCTTCAGCACGGGAGTGTGGCAGACGGTGTAATCTAAAATGTAGATCAGTGTTTAAGCTGGTAACGATGCTATGTGAGACAACGTGCTTGGGTTTAGCTCGCTTCAGCACGCGAGTGTGGCAGACGGTGTAATCTAAAATGTAGATCAGTGTTTAAGCTGGTAACGATGCGATGTGAGACAACGTGTTTGGGTTTAGCTCGCTTCAGCACGTGAGAACGTTTTTGTATACTCGGTGAAAGTTCATCAAAATTCTCTTTTAATTAATAAAAGAATGAAGTATATACGAAGAATACCACATTCGGTCCCAAAGAACGATGTTCCAAAATATTATATTCAACATACAATACTGTTTAGTTTGTGTACTGCATCTCTTTTAAAAACTGTCAATGTAGTAATGATATGCGATTGATCGTAGTCCTTATTATACTAAATTGTTCATAAATGCAAAATTTACTAGAAAGTTTTTGATTTCATTGATTTGTAATTTTAATTATATTTGATGTACAGCCCATTACTATTGCCAAACCTGACAATCGCTGATATTTGACCAAAAGTGAAGGGTGATCGCAACGAGATGGCGGTAAATTGGAAACAGGGTTTTTGTTTATTGCTTCATACTAGCTAAAATTCTTAAAATCATACCGTAATTGCGATGTTTAATTGAACTCTCTTTAATTCTGTAGGTTCTCTTTTCATTCAGTTTTTCAGTATTTAAAACGAATTAAATTAATTTTGTTGTTGGGCAGCTAATGTAATGTATAAAAAACCGAATAATTTATTTTTAAATAAATGAGGTGACAGTGTATTATACCATCTTCATCTCAGCTCATATGATACACATGTAAAAATAACAAGAAAATGTTAACGATACAAATAACTTACATATTCGTACTTAGATGGGTGTACCCAACAACGAGCAAGATAATAAACAATAAAATTTGCATAACTGATAATATTAACTTTAAACCTCTGTCAATTTGTATAAATTTTATAGCTTTGCAATGCCTTTTATATATTTTGGAATTATATTTATGAGAATACTTTTGAATATTTCCAGTGATATTGCATTCTAGCTAAAGTGTAATTGATTATGTGATAAAATATTAATTATAGTATTTATAAGTTGAAGGAAATTAATTTAATCCCAAGATGATAACATAACATGACACTCTACTTAGTATATGACGTCATGTATCAGACGTCAGGGGAATAGAGGGGTCTAGAGTGAACTCTGCAAGGACTAAGCCATCGGACTAAGAGGGAAAGGAGATTACTTAAGTTGTCTCCAGATTTTGAGTTCCAGGTCCTCAAATACTCAATTAATTTACTGGCGAGCAGATGAAACTCTTGTACTTGTGATTTATGCATTCATAAATGATAAATATCATAAATACATAAACATGTAGTATAAAGACATTTGTCACCTAGTTACTAGTACGACAACCCAGTTCACCGAAACTGCCCATATCTTGTGAGTACTGAAGATTTTCAAACACCGCATATGATATGTACTAAACCGCAATATTTTATTAAAGGCAATTATAAAAATGCGTCAAATAAAAATTATCTGTATAACTAATTTTAGTGATTAATCATTTAAACAATTAGGTATCGTTTGTTCAGAATAGACATTATGTGGAGTATAATAACAGAACATGTAATAGTCCTAAAGGTAGGCTCATGTGTTTTATCTAAATATGGAAAATGTATTTAAATAATGCACATAAAAATTATTTTAATATATTTCACACGATATTCTTCTGATCTTTTATTTACTTACAAAATTTAGAAGTATAGTCACAATGACATATATGCATGCACAGTATATGTAATGGTTATGACCTAGTAAAATAAGTATCTGTAGTTCTGCACTTGCGTACCTCTGAGCAGACAATGTTCACATGCCACTACGGGCATCGTCACCCCCTGTGGTCTAACCACCCTATTTAACCGCTATTTTATTGGGTTTACCGGGAGCTTTTTCTATATCCGGATGAAAAAAGTTTTTCTCCAATTGTCTGGTGTTCAGATTCTCTTAACAGAGTGCTTAAAAATAAAACAAAGACTTTTCTGTAGCCTACATAACATGTAACGTGTCAGTAATGATTTACGAATTTTTCACTGGTTTCGGACTAGTGGAGGTAGTAATAAAAGCTTTTTCTGGGGTACCTTGGTCATTTTACGGTAAAATAGAAATGTGGATAATTTTGTTTTTATATTAGAACGCAGAAAGGGCACACTACAGAATATTCTGTCCACAAAATTGATGCACCTACAGAAAGCTCTATAATCAAATGTGTTGCAAAGAAATCAATTCGTACTGTTTTCTTTCGTTCAGATTATGATTTCTTCTCTCCAACCTCCAAGATTACAATGGCTCTTGGTAAGTAATTAGTAGCACGGGAAACTTTGACATTATGGAAGGTGCAGAGCTGTCACATAATGTATTAATGACACTATCCGTGATCGTTGCAACAATTGCACTATCTTTAATATCACTTCTATAATGTTTTTAATCAATGGATTTGTAACAGGTTCTTTATTTCTCTTTGAATGCACCGAAGTAACAGTGCAGTAAATGTGTTTTAAGGAATACCGAGACAATCTGATAAATTTGTTGCCCGCAACTGAAAGTCTCAAATTCCAGTTATTCTGAAGTCAATTTGAGCATGGCAGAACACAGTTGGAAAGTCTTATTGGTTCTTACTGAGAAATGTTGAAGGCCCATTAAGAAACAAAAATCATCCATTGACTTGGTTGAAATTCAGCTTTGCTTTGTTTGTTTCAGCCTATTAATAATTTCTTTCCGATGTATGTACATATCTGGAAAATCGACAACTTGCTTGCAATGGTTTCGTCCATAGTGGAGATGAAGTTAGAAATTCAATTCTACAGCTATAACATTTTTGAGATGTCCTGCGGACAAATATCTATTTGTAATCACACAGAAAAGAAGTTTTTGTGTGTCAAAAGAAAAACTGTGTCATCTTTCTCAGCGATAGGCTTCAATAACGCTCTGACAAATTCCATGGTTATAAATACACCATCATAGAACTCATTCCTATCTATGTATAAATAAAGTTAGATATCTTTCCACATGATACAATCACAGTTTATTCATCAGGTTAGGTTTAAAAGCAATGTTCAAATCATAAAAGTTTTCGTTGTGCTAGGGAGGTTACTGCAACGCAAGAATGTGCTGAAATAAAACGTTGTCAAACATTTCTGACAATGGCTCTCCAAATGTTTCTTTTGTCTTTGTGAATATAAATGTTACAAGTTGGAACCCCACATAATTGTACTGCAAATATTACAGTATTTATTCTGCTGTTTTATAGTTGCCATCATGGTTACCCATAAGACCAATGTAAAAATATGTGCTAAAGCTCCCATAGAGGACATGCACCTTCGTCAAACTCAGTGTTGCCTATATAAAAAAGGAAGCTTCATGCAATCGTTCAAGTCTAAAGGCCAGTTCGTTCTCAAGATATCTGGATAAATTAAATGTTTTCCAGCCTCTTGAGGTATGACTTCGCTAACGCTCAACCAATTATGTCCTTATAGACTCCTCCCAATTCGACTTAGGTACTAAATGTTCTGCTACCACTGGCAGTCTTACTTACTCACTAAATTTAAACAATTATCGTGATTGGTTTATGTATAAATGATCACATTTGATCCCCCTCCTCTTTATATTACTCCATTAATAACCAATAAAATTCTCAGAATAATCTATTTCGATTATTTATACAATGGAGACTAAAAGGGAGCATTATCTTGAATTGGTAATTGGGTCAACCCCAATGACAACGTCCTGATGATAACTGGACGGCAGCAATTACAGGACTCAAAGCGTGCTGTTATTGAGGTCAGTAGACAGCTGTCGTGATCCTGCAGTGTTCGAGACGTGTTATTTCTTTTGTCTTCCGTTGTCATCTCTATTGACTAAATAGTTAAACATTAGCACTTATACTAAAAGAAACACGTGTTAAACTGTTGCCCATACATATTCTATTCTGCTATAGGTATGCAATAATTACACTATAGAGATCTATAATTTTTCTCAGGAGCGTTGAAGTGATTTTAAAATACACTAAAGAATATTGCTTCTCACGTTTTGTTGGAATATACAACAGATGTTGGTGATTGAAATCTAATTCAATATAGTTTCAAATTAACAGCTGTGTAAATTTTACAGAAATGCAGTTAACTAGAGCATAAGAGTATAATTTCCAAACGCTTATTACATTCTTAAACTCCCTTCTTTTAATGGATATACAAATGTTGAGTTGTGCTAAAATTTAAATATATATGCTATGAAGGACGTTTTTGGTAATTCAAAAGACGTAAATTAAAGACAACCTTTTGATGAATGTGGCCCGACCTTCATCTATTTTAAGTAGGTAAAAAATACAGAAAAAAACACATTATTACAAAATAAATACACCAACTTAAGTAAGACCAACAATTAACGTTGAATCCCACTTGATTAGCTTCAGAAACAGTTTATTGCTAATAAATTACTCCTGATCGAAGCCAATTATCTGTATTTTTCTTTCTACTTTCTGTACACTTGATTGATATTGGTTTTATTTAAAACCTTTTCTACAATAACTCCTATTTAAATGACGTTTAAAAATAACTAAATATTATTATTGCTTCAACGTATTTAGGATTTACTAATTTTATAGCACTTACCTTTAATGAAAATTTGAAAAGATTTGCCAGAGCTTTCAATAAAACTGTTACAATACACTTTTTGATATGGGTTAGTTTGGATGTAAAATCCCTTTTTAAAACAATTTCATTGTAGTATATAGGTGAACATTTTAACTGCTTGGATGTATTTAGGATGCATCCATGTCCAGCAATTCGATGTATACCATGTATAGCAATTCTTGTAATGGTAAGTTCTTATATTTTATTAGGCAAATTAATTTCTTGTAAAAAAAGATGAAGAAGCCTAAAAAACTCCATAATTATGTAATAGAGACATGCCTACACATATGTAATAATTATCTCTTATATATGCAGGTTTCACTGACAAAGATTGATGTACATACCGAGGAGGAACATGCATCATCATTGAACACGATCTTGCCTGCGAAAAAATAAAATCATGTAAAATTTAGCTTTGTTCTATTTCTCGAATATTCAGTGGACAGAAAGGCAGTAGATCTATTATCTCAGAGCAAGCTCCTTTAGTGAAAGACTTTGCTAACGCTTATTCATTATTCCATGGAAAGTGATGCATCATCATTGAATTAACCGTTATGCAAAATTTTAACCCTGATGCTCAATTAACCTTGAAAATTACCTGCAGACTGACAGATAAACAGGATTAAAATTTTACCAATTCCTAACGCTCAGCCAACAAGTTTTTCTCAAACAGTTCACTTAATTTTTTCATATAAAATGGGTCAGTAAAATTGAAAATGTTGATGAAATTATTTACCCTGTATGCTATTTTCAAAAATATGTATTGGGCAGAGGCATCCATCTTCATCCTTGACAACCCGTTGATTAGAATCCTCATCCAGCGACAGTCCCGTCTGGGGAAAAGCGTTTAGTATTTCAACTCGCCTATCAATATTTAAGACCATTTGTTGCACTTGTAACCAGGCTGAGAATAAGTTTTTTAATTATTCCATAATTAATTTTTGCAGATTACAACACTAAACCATTGATATTAATATAACACGTTCAAATTATAATTATAATGTACTGTTTTATTCGGTAAGGAACTCTTTAATAGTAAGAAATTCAAATGAAGGAATAATTATTAAAATTAAGATTTAATCAGTTCGGTTTTAATTTAAACTCAGGAAAAAAATAAAATAGTAGCCGTAAATTTAAAATTATTAGAGAGACTGTTTTTGCTGCAAGTATATGTTAACTCATTCACAGATAGTACTGAAGTTTGTGAACCAGAGACTCGAATGTGAAAATTAATTCCAGTTCAACTAGAATTCCGTCTAGCGATAATATATAACCAGCTAAATTTCTCTGACTACTTCCAGCAACAAAATTGAAGTAACAAAAGCAAACATTATGGTCAAAATAGATAAGATTATGATAACCTCAATAATGCATTTTTTTTTAAATAAAAGAACTTCATAGTGTGGTTATTGGATTACAGTTCACCAACCTTGGTTTCGGTTCATAAAAAATCTCACCTAAGGTAAAAGTTTCATAAAACGTGTTTTTATAAACCACAATATTTTTACAAAGGATTTATTAAGAACGATTATTACAATTCTAACGGGCTAAACTGCATAGGATCTCGAATTAAATACAGCAGAAGGCTTGACATTCAAGAGGTACTATGGTAACTGAGCATCGAGTTGCAAAGGTCACCACAACCTGGAAGTTGAACTAGACTGTGACTCTCGACGTTAACTTAACCACTTTGACAATCTAAACTTCTTCTCCTTTACAATTAAGTCTTCCCATAGATGTGTTCGCAGTTTCTTCTCAGGGAAAGATTAAGTTTAATTCAAACCGGAACTTTGGGTAGTGATAAACCCATCTGTATAAAAAAATCTATATATTAACATAAAAATATAATTTAAACAAAATTGGAGTAAAAAAGTCCATATTCTATAGTTTTTAAGGTATAATATTACATATTAAAACTTGCTTCATTG
This sequence comes from Homalodisca vitripennis, assembly GCF_021130785.1. Classification (NCBI taxonomy): domain Eukaryota; kingdom Metazoa; phylum Arthropoda; class Insecta; order Hemiptera; family Cicadellidae; genus Homalodisca; species Homalodisca vitripennis. Next base: position 199,974,589 of record NC_060208.1, read on the forward strand.
AACCTAGCCAGGTTGGATACTAAAATGTACACATGTATCCAATGTAGATGACATTAACCCATTTGCTCTGTTTTCGATTGAGTACGGTTATTTTTAATGCGTGGGAGAAAAGAAAAAATTTTCGTAATCAGTTGAGAAATCCGTTTTGAAGAGAATTTACGAGCTCTTCGGCCCACGCAATTCGAGATAAAACTGCTCTCATAACGTCTCTTCTACTGGACATGTAGTTTATACTGACGGCTGCGTAAGGAAAACTACAGGTATAAGGATACCATTGACTCTTATTTCGAATCAATGTTACTTCAAGACAAACCCTTTCTTCAAATTTTACATTACATACTCCTCACAGTTACATCTCTGAAGTGTACAATCCAGAGCTTCAAAGTAAAAACAACTGATTTCTTAATATTTTTTCCGTGTCGTATATTGAATGATCTTAATTATGTCAATATTCAGTGTCCATTTCACGAAAGCTCCAGACAACTAAACTGTTGCCTCGGCATCAGAGACATATTCAAACTATACATTCAGATTGAATCATCCCTTTCCACCATAGCCACGCTGGGTGTGGTTATTCGAATTATACTCGAAAATAAATAAATATAATACTTGTATATATATATATATATATATATATATATATATATAAGTAGATAATAATATGGGGTTCCTGGCGCACTTTCGGAGCCGACCGAAAAGCAATGTAAAATACTGTTCAATGTACCATAAAGGAAGCTGAGAAATAACACAGCAAATCTCAATGAAAAATTAACCGAATCTACAGTCGTTCGTCTCCAAAAGCGATCGGTACATTACTATCTACTCTGTGGAATGAAAAATTAACCAAATCTACAGCTGTTTGCTTCTACTTTCTTAAGCTGTGCTTTGTAAAATGTTGTCAAATCTGCTACGAATAAAGGAAAAATCTTCAATGACAGTCGAGGTGTGCTACTACAGACCGACCATCACGATAATCGCTTCGCCTGCGTCATATCCGTAGTGATATCACGCCGTGAGAGGCGCAATCGTTGGTTTATAAGCACTATTTAGTTAAATAAATTTTTCTATCTAAATGGAGCGCGAAAAAAATATCATGTCCGTTCTGCAAAAAAGAAATTTTTAAGAAAAAACTATGATCGCCATTATAATTCTAAAAGTCACGAAAAAAACAAGCAAATTTACGATAATCAACTAAATTATTTAAGACAATGGGCTAGAGAAAATAAAATTGCCGATCACGAAAACATGTTTAATATTGAGAAATTACGTGAATTAAAGAGAAATTTCAAAGTTGAAAAGAAAAATCTCGACCTATTTAATGATGAAAAACTTCATTCAATAGCTGAAAAGTTGGCTATCGGTACTAACGATAAAACCAAGTCTGAAATGATCGAAGAAATTGATAAAACTCTTAAAGTAAAATCCGAAAATATCATTGATGTAGAAGTTTTATCCTCAATACACGGTCTTTTCAAGCAATACATTTTAACAAACTTGAACGACAATTCCATGTCAATTTACAAATATCTTTCAATTATGCGGTCAGAAATTAAAAGTTTAATCGAGAAATTTCAAGAAAATGTTAAAAATATGAAGGGCTATCTCTCTTTGGAATGTGAATACGAACGAACTTTAGTGAATGGTGAACCGCAAAACATGTCTAATGTATTTTACTATCAAAGCAGACGAAATCTTTGACGTAAACGACTTTATTACTAAGCAATTTAATAAATTAACACATCGAGAACAAACGAATAATCCAAATAAAGGTTCCGGATGGACATTTAAAAGTTGTAAACAACTAGTTTTGAGCCTTAACAAACACGAAATGATGAATGCAGGATCATACATCGATTTACCAAAGAATATCAAAGATAAAAAAGCTTGTATAAATATAAAAAATAGAGATGATTTTTGCTTTATTTACTCAATAAGATGTGCTATTGAAAAACCAGAAAGAGACTGTGAACGTGTAAAGCAATACGAAAAATTTGTGAATGACGAAATATTTTCAGGTTTTGAGTATCCAATGTCTCTGAAAGATATACAAATATTTGAAAAACGAAGCTACAATTCCAAGTATAAGTATCCAACAATGTCTATCAATGTCTACAGTTTTGATGAAAATATTAACATTGTTCCGTTACAAATTTCTGAAAAATATGACGCTGAAACAAACATTGATTTATTGTATGTTAAACAAGATGATAAATCTCATTATGTTTTGATAACCGATTTAAATAAGCTTGTTTCTTCGCAGTTGTCTAAACATAAAGAAAGAAAATTTTTGTGTAGAAGATGTTTAAGCCATTTTTACAAATCTGGAGATTTAACAGATCACTTAGAAATTTGTAAAAATCATGAAGTTTGTAAGCCAATTATGCCATTTCCAGGTCAAACAACTAAATTTACTAATTATCAAAAGAAATTTAACCATCCGTACGTAATTTATATGGACTTTGAGAGCATATTAGAAAAAAATTCCGACATGCAAGAACAATCCACAAAGATCGACTACAACCAAGATTCAGAGGCACATTCCTTATGGTTTTTACTCTATATTTAGTGTCGAATGTGGACCAATCGCATGTACAAACCGATATGTTATCGTGCCAAAAATGAAGAAGATTTGAAAAACGTCCCGACAAAATTGTTTGAAGAACTCAATAAATTATCGAAATACATAGCGAAAAAATATAATTCTAAGAACATGAAACCTATGAAATTGACAGAAGAAGAAGAAATTTCGTATCAAAATTCAAACGTTTGTCATATCTGTGAATGGTCTGCTTATGATGTTGGGTCAATTCAGTATGGTTTTACTCCTGATAGTTGGAAAGATAAGAGTTATAATAAAGTGAGAGATCATTGTCATTTAACCGGCAAGTTTCGAGGCGCAGCTCATGCATGTTGCAATCTAAATTTGAAATTTCCTCAGAATATTCCCGTTTTCTGCCACAATATGTCAAATTACGATACTCATTTGTACATAAAAGAATTGGCTAAACAATATGGAAATGTTGATTTGATTGCAAACACCGATGAAAAATATATAAATTATTCAGTAAATTCTGGATATGGCTATGAGTTTGACAATGATAAACCTAGAAAATTTATAAAGTTCTCTTTCGTAGACACATTTAGATTCATGGCCTCGTCTATTGAAAAATTAGCTAAAAATCTAAAGAAAGAAGACTTCAAACATACAAATCATTTTATACAAGATGGACGAATATTGAACGGAATTCTAGAAAGACAACCAAATGACGAAGAAGAAATCTTTAAAATTCTATCTGGGAAAGGTATATTTCCTTACGAATTTATCGATAGTATTGAAAAACTTGATTACACAGAAGAGCTGAAAATTCAAGATTTCTATTCACTTTTGACAGATGAGAGCATATCTGAGAAAGATTTTCAACACTACCACTTAAATGTTTGGAACAAATTAAAAGAGAAAAATCTTGGAAATTACTCTGATTTGTACAATATCCAAGATGTTTTATTGCTTGCTGATATATTCGAAAATTTCAGAAACATTTGCCTTAATTGTTATAAACTCGATCCGGCACACTATCTAACAGCTCCCAGTCTCGCATGGGACGCAATGTTTAAAATTAACGAAAATTGAGCTTCAGCTAATTAACGATTATAATATGATTTGATGATTGAAAAAGGCATTCACGGGGGCATTTCTCAGTGTATTAAGCGATATGTTAAAGCAAATAACAAATATTTGAAAGATTTCGATAAGACAAAGCCCGAAAACTATTTTGTTATACGTTGATGCTAATAACCTTTATGGGTATGGCCTAATGCAAAAACTGCCGTTTAGTGATATCAAGTGGATGGATCCAAAAACTTACACAACTGCAGAATGGAAAGAAACAATTTTGGAACTCACTGGCGACGAAGATTATGGCTATATTCTCGAAGTTGATCTTGGATATCCAACGAATTTACACGAACATCACAAGGATTTACCTCTTGCTCCAGAACATTTTAAAAACAAACTTTGCACAACTCTACTGGATAAAACTGAATACGTTGTTCATTCGAGAAATTTGAAGTTCTATTTGGAACAAGGTATGATTTTGAAACATGTGAATAGAGTTATTGCATTCGATCAGAAGCCTTTTATGAAAGAGTACATTGATTTTAATACTAATATGAGGACCAAAGCTACAAGTGACTTTGAGAAGGATTTTTATAAGCTGATGAACAACTCAGTTTTTGGAAAAAGTATGGAAAATGTGCGAAATAGATGCGATATTAGACTAGGAAATGAAGAATTTTCAATGAAACAGGCCAAGAAAACGAACTTCAAAAGCTTCACTATCTTTGACGACAACTGTATAGCGAGTCACATGTATAAACAAAAGGTTAAATTTAACAAACCGATCTACATAGGATTTTCAGTTCTTGACCTATCAAAATTGCTAATGTACGAGTTTTATTACGATAAATTAAAGAGGTTTGATCCAGATTTGAATCTGTGTTACATGGATACAGACAGTTATTTTCTAGAATTGAAACGTGATCCTTACAAAATTATTAAAGAAAATATAGATGACTTTGATACAAGCGATTTTCCAAAAGATCACGACTGTTTCACTACTAAAAATAAGAAGGTAATAGGGAAATTCAAAGATGAGTTAAATAGCGAAGTTTTAGAAGAATTTTGTGGTTTAAGGTCTAAGATGGACTCGTACAAATATCTAGATAAAAACCCAGTTAGGTGTGTAAAGGGATTAAGAGAAGCGTTGTAAATAAAACAATAAATATCGAAAACTTGAAGAGATGTTTGTTCGAAGATAAAGAAGAATTTAGGGAGATGACAGTCATCAAAAGTTATAAACATGAGTTGTACACTGTTACCATAAACAAGCTGGCACTGAACGCTAAAGATGATAAGAGAATTGTCCTAGAAAATAAGATCGATACAGTACCGTATGGCTATAAAAATGAAGCAAAATCTGATATATTAGACGAATTAAATAAACTTGGAAACTTTGATATGTAAATGGAAGATGATTTAATTCACTGTCACAAGTGTAAAAAGAAAACGAAAAATATAGATTCAAAAATCGTTCAAACCCAAAATGGATTGTATAGAATTGCTGCAAAATGTTCAAAATGTAAGACAAACAAGAGTAAGTTTATAAAGAATCCAAATCCAAAACCTGTTAAGCAAGAATTGAAGACTAAAGATGAGATAGAGATTGAAGCTCGAGAAATTCATGCACCAGTACGAAAAAAGTTTAAAAAGAGAAAAATTATAACATTAGGAATTGACGATTTATGGGCAGCAGATTTAGTTATAATGTCTAACTATTCAGATCAAAATGATGGATTTAAGTATATGTTAAATGTTATTGATACTTTCTCAAAATATGCTTGGTCAAGAGCTATCAAAAGAAAAAACGGCAAGGATATTTCAAAAGCTTTCGAAGATATAGTAAAAGATGCCATAAGGATCAATCACAAACCTCCTAACCTACTTCATACAGATAAGGGTTTAGAGTTTAAAAATAAAGAATTTAACGATGTTTTGAGAAAATACAACATTAAGATTTATCATACTGAAAACGAAGAGAAATCAAGTATTGTAGAGAGATATAACAGAACTCAAAATGAAAGAATGAAGGTTCTTTTTGAGATTAATAAAAACTTTAAATGGATCGATATTCTTCAAGAAATCGTAAAGAAATATAACGATACTGTTCATAGCACAATCAAAATGAAGCCTAAAGACGTAGATAATGATGCAGAAAAAGAGTTATTAGAGTCGGTTTTTAAGTATGTTCCACCAGAAATTCACACGAAAACTAAATTTAAAGTCAATGATCATGTAAGAATTGTTAGTAAAAAACAAACATTTTCGAGCAAATATAAGAACAATTGGTCAAGAGAAATCTTTGTAATTTATCAAATTAATAACACAGATCCTGTAACTTATAGTATAAAAGATTTAAATAATGAAGAAATTACCGGAAAGTTTTATGAATATGAATTGAAGAAGTCAAAACTGTAATATAAATTTTCTATATATAAATGGCGCATCAAAAGAAATGTACAAAGTGCAAAGAATTTAAAGATTTAAATGAATTTTATAAAGATAAAAATAGGAAAGATGGAATGCATTATAATTGCAAAGATTGTGAAAGGGAATATCATAAAGAATTATATGATAAAATAGAAAAATTAACTTTGGAAGATAAAGAATGTCTTAAATGTAAAGAAACTAAAAAAATTTCAGAGTTTAATAGTGATCACTATAGTAGAGATAAGAAAGACTCATATTGTAAAGATTGTGTAAAGAAGAATCTTCATAGATTATATTATGAAGATACTCAATGTGAATGTGGAAGAACTATAAAATGGTTAAATAATTATCAAAAACATTTACAAACCAAATATCATAAGTTAAGAGTTTAACATTTTCATCGTGTAATAATTTTTTCTATATAAATGGAGTCTCAAAAGAAATGTACAAAGTGTCAAGAAGAGAATAGAAAAGACTGTTATTGTAAGGAATTATATGATAAAATGAACAAATTAACTTTAGAAGAGAAAAAGTGTTACTTTTGTAAAGAAATTAAAAATATTTCTGAATTTAATAACTGGCAGTATAGTAAAGATAGAAAAGATGCTTTTTGCAAAGATTGTGCTAAAAAAATTTTCAGCGAAAGTTATAAAAACGAAATGCCTTGTGAATATGAAAAAAAAAATTCTACGATGGTTACCTAGTTATGCTAAACATTTACAAACAAAATATAATAAATCGAGAGTTTTTAGTAAAATTTAGAAACATTTTCATCGTGTAATTTAGATATTCTATAAATCAGTCGAGATTCTGCCATATTTGTAGTAAAATGATTTCCGTTGTATAAAATATTCAAAGATTCTTTCATTTGGTTATACAGATTGATAGAATTTGGTTCGTCATCAATGAACAAAATCTCTAATTCAGGATAATTTATTTTTAGATGTTTTAATCGGTTTGGTATTTCTCGTTTCTGAGCTCTGATAACGTAATAAGGCCATTCCCACATGTGATTCTTCTTAATTAACACAAAAACATGGTGTTTTTTCTTATCAAAATCTTTACATACCATATCTCTCTTCATTAATTCCATTCGCAATTCTTGATTCTCTATTTTCAATGATTTCATTTCATCTTTAATTTGCAAGTGTTTAACTTCGTCCTCTAAATATTTAATCTTGTTTTCAAGTTTTGTACTCACCAAATTTTCTAATGGAGGGTAAAACCTCTTTTGTAACCCACTTTTGAAAGGTTTTTGCTTCTAATTTATTAGATCTTAGTATTAAAGAATAAAATCCAGATTCATTAATGAAAATAGTGTCAGGATGAAGATTTTGAAAGGGTCTATGGCATAGACTCTTGTAATTTATATATTTAAAGGCTATTTTCTCGTCATTATCAATATTATTTATGATAGCTTGTCTAGTATTTTCATATTGTAAAATTTCTGCAACATCTTTAGCCTTAAACCAAAATTCATTATTTTCGTCAACAATCGTGCAAATGTCTTTATTATTGAATGTAAGTTGATTGTTGAGTAGGTCTACAACTGACTCCATTTAGATAGAAAAGAAATTTAACTAGTAATTTTTATTTCAGTATAAAGTCCAGATTCATTGATAAAAACAGGGTCAGGATGAAGATTGTTAAGGGGTCTATGGGATAGACTCCTGTAATTTATACATTCAAAAGTTGTTTTCTTGAAAATTTGAAGGTAAGCTATTCAATAGCTCCCCTTGATTCATCATTCTTTCGACAATCTTAAATAAATTGTTGTTTTACTCTCATTATTTAATAAATTTCCCTCAGAGTCTTAAATAGTCAGAACGATTTTTTGAATTCTTTTAATATTTTTTCTAATTGGAATATAATCGATTTCATTCGGTTTTTCACTGATTTTTTGATCCATAAGCAACATTTGGGAAAAAAGTGTACAAAATTTCAGATTCTTTGTGTAAATGTTCGGTATGATTTTCAAAACTAGGTTCAACGAGATTGCAGTGCACTTCAATTACATCGAACGGTCTAAATTTTGGCGTTTTATTTCCTAAATATACCTGATTTGGCTCAATAGTTTCTTGAACAAAACCCTAATAAATCTACAATAATTGCTGAAAACATTATTCTTACTGGTGATTTTATTTGAATTTTATTAGAGAGATAATTTTTTTGCATTTCAAACTTGTTTTCGTCAAAGTTTAAAGATTTATCTGATTGTTTGAATGTTTTCAGATAATTTTTAAGGGAATTTTTTATTTGATCGAAGGTATAATATCCTTTGTTTAAACCATAATATTTTGTTATGTTCTTCTCACTAAATCCTATACAATAAGGAGAACTTTCACTAATATTTATTACAAAATTGTCAGAATAAAAACCGCTTAAACCGATAAAATAATTTGATTCTTCCTCTAAGTGTATAGGATGTTCCAAGTTTAAAACTAATTTAGAGCTTTCTGAAGTCAACTTGAACAGCTTCATTTTCGCAAGCGTTGCTTCAAGATGAAAATCTTCTATTTAAATGGAGAAATTTTTAAAGCAAAAAGATCAGATAAAACTTCAAACGTTTGAAGAAAATAAGAAAGATCAACCAATCAGATTGTTAATTGTTGGTTCAAGTGGATGTGGAAAAACAACTTTACTATTGAATTTTATCTACAATAGGTTGATTCCTTATTCCAATTTGTATGTTTTTAGTAAATCTTTAGAACAAGACGCCTATAAAAAATTACAAGAAAGATTTGAAAATATTGAGAAAAACTTAAACAAAAAAATATCACATTTTTATAATGCTTCTGAGGACATAGTTCCGTTAAGCGAATGTAAACCCAATTCGTTAATCGTTTTTGGTGATTGTATTTTAGAAAATCAAGACGTTATTAAGGAATATTTCGTAATGTCCCGTCACAAAAAACATATCTTGTATCTATCTTTCCCAATGCTTTTCAAAGGTTGATAAACAAGTTATAAGAAATAACCTGAATATGTTGTGTATTTTTAAGCAAGATGATCACTATTCGAGAAAGATTTATAACAATTATGTGGGATCTGATATGAGTTTTAACCACTTTATTGAGTTATGTGATAAAATTTGGAAGGAAGACTACGGATTTTTAACTATTAATCTAACTTTGAAGCCTAAAAATGGTAAATATCTGAATAAATTTTCTAATATAAATGCTGCTCAGTGGTCTGACAAATCTACTTGATAAAATATTTGTTACAATTATTTTTATATTATCTTTAATTTTTATTTACATTATGAAAATAACAGAAAAACGGTAAATCTGTTCACGTTCCACGTTCACGTTCATGTTTCACGTTCATGTTTCACGCTCATGTTTCACGTTCGTGTTTACGTTTCACGTTCATGTTTTTACGTTCGTGTTTACGTTTCACGTTCGTGTTTCACGTTCCACGTTCACGTTTTACGTTCCGTGTTCACGTTTCGTGTTCACGTTTCCACGTTCCACGTTTACGTTTCAAAATTTTCCTAAATAAATGGCGAACGTAACTTCAGAAGAAGCAAAAAAACTTGATCAAATAGAAAAGAAATTAATCAAAGAATTTAAAGAACAGATTCGAATTGATGAAAAAGAACAAGAATTTATTCAAAAAATTAATCAACCTGTAACATCTGCAATAAAAAATGTTGAGGGCAAAATTGAAAATGTTTTAAGCGATAATCAAAATTTGATGAATTTGGTTCCAGTTGTACGACAATTTGCTGATATTTCGATACCAGAATCTGAGTTTGAATTGCCAAAATTACCATCTTCAACACCATTTAGACCTCGAATCATTGAAGACTCTACCATAGTTGAACCAATAAGTCCTGGAACAACGGATATAATAATTGGTGAAATTGGTAAAAAATTTCTTCCTAGAGCAAAGGATGATAAATTTGGTTTGTATTGGGACAGAAAAAAGAAAAGTTTTATGATTGGAAATTTGCCCGTGAATTTTGAGCATAATGATATCATTATTAATGAAAAAACATATGAAGGAACTCAAGGTTTATGGAGATTATTAACAGGCACTGATGTTCCAAAAGACGGTTTATATTCTGAAGAAGACTTGAAAAAGTATACTGAAATTTTATGGAAATCTGATTCAATTTACAAAAATAATGATCCATCAACTAAGAAACCAAAGTCAAGTAAAGGTAAAAAATATCTCAATTTGATTAAACCAATTTGGGAAAAAAGAATCGAAGGATCAGGTGTGAGAAAATACAGTGATAATAAGATTGAATACAGATATATCGACGATTTGACAAAACTCGATGGAATTATTAATTATATTTATGCTCAAGAAAAGGCTGGAAACAACAATTTTTTGAACGAAAAGAAAGCGATTAAAGATTTTATTTCGAACAAAATTGACGAAATGATTGAAAAAACCTGATGGAATTAAATATTTAAAACGAGTTTTGCCGGCAATAAGTTCATCTATGATTGAGGGTAGTGGACTTTTGAATGATTTTATCAACAATTTACCTTTTGAATTACACGTACCAACTTATCAGTATCTGGGGCCTGGCACAAAACTCGAAAAAAGACTAAAAAGAGGAGATCCTGGTATAAATAAATTAGATCAAGCTGCTATGGAACACGATATTTTTTATGCAAAACATAGAGACACAAATTCCAGACATACAGCAGATAAAGTTTTGCAAGATAAAGCAATGGATAGATTTTTATCAAAAGATGCTAGTTTAGGTGAAAGATTTGTTGCGCTTTCCAACAGCTGGAGCAATGTTTTTGAAGAGAAAACTAGGAATGGGAATCGAAGAGAACTTGAAATTTTAACTATATAAATGGAGGTGAACGTAAACTTCAGCAAAAATCAGAAAGAAAAAATAAAATCCGCTTTTAAGAAGAAAATACCCGTTAGTATTCAATTTAAAATAGATCAACTAAAAAATGGCGAAGATAAGATATTTTTAACAAATAGACAATACAATAAACTCGAAAAACATAAGAAAAACAATAAAGGAACCAGAATAGAATTTTCTTATAATCAGTTGAAAGAACTCAAAAATGGTGGACTTTTGAAAGATTTATTAGATTTTGGAGAAAATATTCCAGTTGTTAAAAATGTTGTTCCTTATGTTCGTAAAGCTGCTCCAATCGTTAAAAAGGATGTGATTCCTATTGTTCGAAACATTTTAAATTGGTTAGATAAAGAGTTGGAAGATGTTACAGGATCTGGATTAGATGAAAAAACTTTGAATTACGTGAAATCAAACATTGAAAAAAAAATTTAAACCTTTAACATTCGGGGAATTGGAAGAAATCTGCAAAAATATTAAACATTTTAGAGGAATCTTCATGAGAGATACATTACCTGAAAAAGTTAAGAAATTTGAATGTGGAATTGTGAATTTAGACTCGATTATGGGAAGTGGAACGCATTGGATTTGTTATTATAAAAATGATAAGAATGCATGTTATTTTGATTCGTATGGAAGAATTGAGGACAAACCACCTATAGAATTGATTAAATATTTGAAAAAAATCAAGCGTCTACTACAATGATTCTCAGATTCAAGACTATAAAGATCCCCCAATTTGTGGTCATTTATGTGTTTTGTTTTGAATGAACTGAGTACTGGTAAAGATTTTAAAGAAGTTGTTAACAAATTATTACTTAATAAATATGGATTCACAAAATATTTTTGACGTATTTGGAACACAAATTATTCAAAATGTAGATAATAGTTTGAATTTTGATAGTTTGAGAAATGAGTTTGATAACAAGTTAGAAAATTTATTACAAAACCTTCCAGATTCAGATATGTTTGCTGTCGAGATTGAAGATTTTAAAGCAGAATATGATAACAAACTTGCAAATTTCATGAGTTCAAATGAAGTTGCTGATAAAATAAAAACATTGGAAAAAGAAGTTGATGATGGTGTAAAAAAATTATTTACCAATTTAATGTCTCATATCGAAAAAGCTGATAAAATTACTGAAGCAATCAAAGTTGAAAAGAATTATGTTAGTTTGGCTAATAAAAAAAGAATTGTCGGTGTTCGACCTGGTATTGACAAACATGATGTTGTTGTTAAAGAACAAATTTTAAAACCTCTAAAATTATCAGAAAACATCGATATTGTTGATTTACATGATCCGAATGTTAAAAAATGCCTTAGATTTTAAAGGAAAAAGAATTAGCGGTGTTAGTAAAGGAATTAATCCATTTGATGTTGTTGTAATGATTCAATTAGAAGATCCTATTAAAATGTTTAATGAACTAAAACAAAATTATGAGAATCATAAACAGCATGTTAAAGATTTTACAACAGAAGTCTATGACAAGTTAGAAGCCAGAAATAGAAGATCAGTAGACGAAGTTGGTGAATTACTTGATAAAGTAAATAAACTAGAAGAAAACTTTAATACATATAAAAATGAGGTTAATGAATTAGTTGGTGTAACAATTAACAAAATTCTGGAAGATTTTTGATACACATTTCAATGAGAAAATAAACTTTTTTGAAAATTTAGGTACACGTTTCAATGAGAATGTAACACATAATAATGAATTACTTAAAAGAATAGATGATCAATACTCTTTATATCTCGATAAAGTAAATAAACTAGAAGAAAACTTTAATAAATTTAAAGAAGATGTTAATAAATCTTTTGAAAACATTGATAACAGATTTAATGGATTAGGCGGCTATGATGACTAATTTTCCTTATATAAATGGCGCTCATATATTGTGTGAGATGTAAAGAAAAAACTGCAACAAATGATATAAAATACTATGCAAACATCAATGGAGTTAAGAGAATTTCTGGAAAATGTGCTGAATGTAACGCAAAAAAGAGCCAATTTATAAAAACTTGATTTTGAAATTTTTTCCTAATAAATAGAGATGGCGGGACATTACAGTGCTTTCGATCTTTTTATCATGCAACACGAAAGAGATTTGAAAAAAGAACATTGGGATGACATTTCTCAAAAATATGAATTATCCGAAGATATGATGAGATTATACGTAAACAAATTGAATTGGTATAACATTGCTAAATATCAAACTTTATCATCAGAGTTCATTCAAGAAAATATACATTATCAATTAAAAGATCATATGTCTGTTCTTTGTCTCTATCAACACTTGAGTATAAAGTTTTTGGATGAAAATAAAGATACAGTTGATTGGAACAATATTATAGATAGCGGTTACTATCCTGTGCAGATTTTATTGAAATATGTGACCGAGATCGCAAAATTTAAGGAAGAGAATCCTGAATATGACGAAGTAGATCATTAAAAATGACTCTAATCTTTTTAATTATTTTACTAAAATTTATATCTTTTCTTATAAAAACGTACATTAGATCGATGAAAAAATGATACACGATGTTTAAAATTTCTAAATTTTCTCTTATTAAATGGCGGACTACAGAAAAATATGCTAGTGATATTGAAAGGGCGGAGTTTAAAAATTTCTATCCAATTAGTAAACAACATTTGAATGAACCGAATAAAAGAACTGAGTTTAATATTGATTTTGGAGATAACTTTTGCTCGTCTAACTTCCAGTTTTATATTTCTGGAACTTTAACAAAACAAGATGGTCAAGCATATCTTGGAACTGATAATGTTAGATTAATCGATAATTTTATACCGTTTTTTATTTTCTAAGATTGAAGTAAGAAAACACAATAAATTGATAGAAGAAGTCGAAAACTGTGGCCAATTAAGCACAATTAAAGGAACTATTTCGTATTCAAAAAGTGATGTTATTTCTCAAACTTCTAATGGCTTTGAATCAGATTTTAAATTTGGTGTTTTTGAAGCAGCTGGAAATTTATCTCATTTTGGATTAGGATTTTTTGAAAATGTTACTATTCCGATCTATAAAGGAGGATTTTATCTAAGTTTTATAAGAGCAGAAGACGATGATGTGATTCTGAAGACTGCAACTGGAAATGTTATGCCTGTTGATGGAAAAATAACAATTACAGATTTTTTTATTAGAGTTCCAATGATTGATTATAAAACCACGAGTAAAATTAGGTTGATTGATGAAATTACAAAAAGTCAAAACATTATGTTTAATTTTCTAGATTGGCAATGTATTGAACCAAAAGGTATTTCCGGAACAACTTATTCGTTCGATATTACAAACATTTATAGAAATATCTTCAATCCCAAGTTCGTTATTATAGGTTTTCAAACAGATAGACAGAATAATCAAGAAAAAAATCCTTCAAAGTTTGATAGTTTGGATGTAAAAAATATCAGAGTAAAATTGAACGGTTCTTATTATCCAGATGAATTACAAAATTTAAACATTTCCGGAGGTCTTTTCAGAATCATGTATCAGATGTATCAAGATTTTAAGAAAGTTTACTGTAATAATAAGGAAATGTATTACAATCCTAAAGAATTTTTAGCGAATAGACCTATTTATGTCATTGATACAACAAAGAGTTTGACAAATATTTCTGGTTCAAAGAACGATATAATTATCAATATGGATTTTCAAAAAGCTGTTACAAACTCGACATGTTATGTGGTTGTGGTTTCTGAGAAATTTTTAGCCTATGATGTGATTAAGAACGATATTAGAGAAATTCAGTAAAAATCGCGTTATTTTCACTATTATTCGTCGGATAGTTTTTAAAACTTTACAGAATTGTTAAAGACATTGATAAAAGTATTCATTTTAAATTGCAGTAAAAAACTTTGAAAAATAGTGATGATATTAGGAAAAAACTATTTCAAGGTCATGGACCGGAAGTGATGATTTTACAAAATACTTTTAATATTTACTGAACCTATATACCAAATTTCATCAGAAAAGCTCCAATAGTTCTCTAGATATAAGAGTTTAAATATAAGGGATGATTGGGGTAGATTTTGAACATTTTGTTATTTTCATGAAATTTTAAGTAGAACTCGCTTGTTTTTGAAGTTTCAGATTTGTCTGATAATTTTTTATATTTTTTTATGAATATTAAGAAATAGGGGATGATTTCACCCTTATGGATAAGTTAAGTCGAAAGAGTTAAGTATTTACTATATGTGTACCAAATTTCATTAAAATCGGTTGAGTGGTTTTTGAACAACAAGGTTTGAAAGAAATATTGATATATACTTATTTAATATACATTGGAAACTATAACAGTTCTAGGGAATTGAGACATTTCATTTTAACATGTTGGTAACACTACATCTCGTCTTCATCTCTTGCTGGGCGTTGGCCACGTATAGCTAGCCATGTGTGATCCTCCTCTATTTTAACGAAATTTAACAAGATATATCATTATTTAGAAGATTCTAATGTATTTGCAAGTTGAAGAAAGAAGATATGGACTTTATAAAGTAAGAAGATTGCTGTGAAGATCTGTGTTTCTTGTTAAAAGTGAAGTGAAGTGTTCCACTGGGCGTTGTCCTTCATATTTAATAAGTTTCTATTATATTCTCGAAGAAAGACATTACAAGAAGATTGTGTGTTGAATTTGTGTAGACATTCTAAACTGTGATAAAAACATTGTGTGAAAATAGTGTTCATTTGTAATACAGAATTAAGTGTTTTTACAGTGATTTCATTGTCGCACACGGCGTGTGCAAAGCAAGGTCATTGTTTGGTGTCACTACTGTCCTTGTACCACACACGGCGTGCGCAAAGCAAGGTCAAGCGTTAGTGGTACAAACGCTCTCAGCAGACGTCACAAATCTAGAGTTGATTGAAATAAAACATATGATACCTTTCTTCTTATCCCATTCCCAATTTCTTAGAAGTTAAGTAGATATCGCAAAAACACGCACACTAACAACACTCATTTTGTATGTCTTTAACAATAATTGATTAAATTCATGTTATTCTCTTTCATTCCTTCTAATACTTCAAAAATATACTCTTTCGCCACTGAAAAATCTCGATTTCTTCCGTAATAATCTTTGTAATCATAGACAAAATATCCTAAATAGTTGTACAATAGAATGAAATTATTTCTATTTATCTCTGTTGTAGAAATGTAAACATAAACATTTGTGCTGAAAAATTTATATCTCGGTAGACTTAGTTCCATAATCTCCATTTATAAAAAAATCTTTTTTTGTTTAAATGGAAGAGTACAATGCCAACTGTTACAAGTGTTATAATAGAGGAGAAATTATTGATAAAAAATATTTAGTTTGTAGAGATTGTAATTTAATTTTGTATGAAAGACCTAAACCTAAGAAATTTCGAAATAAACTAACACATTTGAATAATCTGCTTACAAAATTGCAATATGGAGACAAGAAGCAAACAAAATTTGTTACAGAATTTAGAAAACAGAATAAAAATTTTTACTTATCTCTTGGAACCATTGACAAAATTATTTTCCTTTTCAAAGAATACATTAGGTTTGTAGGTATCGATACACACGTTTATTATGAAAAGATATTACCTGTATTTTTTCATTATCTGGATGTTGAATTTGTCTACGATTTTAAGCCTGAAATCTTTGATGATTTTATAGTACATTTGGAGAAATTAAACGAAGAACCTCGTGAAAAGAATGCGGTTTTACTCACATTCTCCCCGACTTCTCGAGTGATTGTTAGCAAATTTCATTTTTTCCGTCTTTTAAATTTTTTCTATTTAAATGGAGTTCTTGAAAGAGTTAAATGATATTGGAGAATGTAAGTTTAAAGAGTATAAGAAGTTAAATGAATTGGAAGAAAGGAAGAAACATAGAATCTTGAATTTGGAGAAAATGAAAGATAAATTCGGGTTTACAATAATTGCCGAGTTGGAAGATTGTAAAGTACACTTGCCGAACAGATTTTTGACTGTTTTGGATGAAAAAAAGATTAAAGAATTAAACAAAAATGAAAAATTACACTTGATTGTTACTGGAAAGAAGACTATAAAAGATAAAGAAATTATAACAATTAACTTTGTAGAATAAAGTCTTTTCAGTTGTGCTCTAAAACTTGCAGTCCCTCCCCACGTCATAGTACTGTTTTGATAACCATAGTTGGTGTCTTTCTTCATAGGAATCACATGGAATATTATCTACAGTAATACCTTTTGTTTCACACAAAATGTGGCTATATTCTATAAGAAAAATTCTATAATGCTCTTTAATGAATTGTGTTGATAAATCTTGATACTCACAAAAATTCCTAAGAAATTCATCAATTAAGTCTTGATTATCTTGAAAGAACGTATAATATGGGAAAAATGTCATAAAAAAACGATGAAAACTCTCTGTTTGTTTATTTTTTACTTTCTTTTCAATATCTTTCGTAATTATAATTAAATATGTAATCCCTTACTTTTTTAGTTTTTTGCCGATAGTAAAACACTCCATTAGACGTTTTTTCTGCAAAAGACTTTACAAGTTCTTTGAATTCTGTATCATTTAAGGAAAGTATCGAAGACGGTATCAACTGTTGTTGAAAATAAACCGGCAATTCACTGAATTCATCTTTGTTGCACTGTTTTAATGCTAGAAATTGTAGAGACTTTGGTGAGTTCATGTTGTTTATTTAGTAGAAAAGTTTTTTATTAAAGTACAGTATGTTTTTAGTAAAAATGTTTTAAATTGATTAAATTTTATTAAGATTTCGAAGATTTTTCCTTTATTCGTAGCAGATTTGACAACATTTTACAAAGCACAGCTTAAGAAAGTAGAAGCAAACAGCTGTAGATTTGGTTAATTTTTCATTCCACAGAGTAGATAGTAATGTACCGATCGCTTTTGGAGACGAACGACTGTAGATTCGGTTAATTTTTCATTGAGATTTGCTGTGTTATTTCTCAGCTTCCTTTATGGTACATTGAACAGTATTTTACATTGCTTTTCGGTCGGCTCCGAAAGTGCGCCAGGAACCCCATATTATTATCTACTTATATATATATATATATAATTTTAAGTTTAAATGATAATAAGTAGTGTGCTAATGGCGTAGTGTAGCGTGTACAACGTTAATATCGGAATCGATCCTGTCCTTACAAGCGACCTGTCCAAGCCCGCCTGTCCGGCTTGGTTCGGAAGTGACCTGTAAGCCGTTGGTCCCCAGGTAACTTAACACTTGTTAGAGAGAGCTTCTTAGCCCTAACTTCACCTGGTAAAATAAGACATCTTCACTTTTTTAATTTTTCTTTTAACTATGAAAACAATTTCATACAGGTACACTGGAAATAAGTAATAATAAATATCTATTGACCGACTTTTTCTGTTTCTTCACCAATAACAAATCAATTTTAATTCCAAGAATTCACTATGTAAATTCACCATATTGTGCAGACAAAAAAGGAGGGTTTCTTAGCTTTAGGGAATTACTGCATCGTCTAACTATAACTGGGTCAACCCCAATGACAACATCCTGATGTTAACTGGACGGCAGCAATTACAGGACTCATAGTGTCTGGACTCGACTTTATCTCATAGCGTGCTGTTATTGAGGTCAATAGACGGCTTTTGTGATCCTGCGGTGCGCGAGGCGTGTTATTTCTTTTGTCTTAAAATGAAATAAAATCATTCCTATTCCATTTTGTTACAGATTAGTACAGGCATAGCGTATTATAAACTATAACACTATAAACTAATGATTAAACTAAATAATTAAACATTCAAAAGTGGTAGAATACATTCATTTCTGGCAAATGGTATTTAATTATTATAATTACTATATTAGTGATTGTAGGTGGTCACTGACATGTTTTTGTTTCAACGTTCACATGACAACCAATAATGCGTGTCACATAATTTGATAGCGCGTGAGTTGTATTAGAATCAAGAGCTTCTTTTTAATGTTTAGCCTGATGTACTCAACATCGCCATAGTAACAGTACATGCAGGTCACTCAGTACGATCTTTAGCAGTCATGGGTTTACCGGGCGCTTCATTCTATGTAAGGATAGACAAAGTTTTACTCCAATTGTCTGGTATTCCGATTTCCCCAGGAGAGCGTTTAACAAAGAAACAAATAATCCTTTCAACGGTCTGCATCACGAGTCACGTGTCCGTCATCACGCTGGTGCTTTACCAATTTTTGTGTTCTTTGGGACCGATGGCGGAAGTAATTCGAATGTTCTCTGGGGCCCCTTGGGTATTTTATAATGCAATGGCAGTTTGGGTAACTCTTACTATGGTAAAGACACGAAGAGATGCTCTAGTGCTGTTCACAAAATTAGAGGGGCTACAGAAAGCTTTAGAATCAAGTATGATGCAACGAAAGCAATGTGTACTGTTGCCCTTGGTCAAGGTTGTGCTTACTACTCTTCAGTCAGCAAGGGGTCTAAATCAATATTTACTTGCTAACTTGACAACCTTGGAAGCATTTGAAAATGGTGACCTACCACGATGTTTAGCAATGGTACTGTCCGTAGCCGCTGCAATAAACGTACTGCCTTCGGTGGCTCTTTTTACGTTCATAACCAATGGATATATAACAGATTCTTTATTTCTCTGTGAGACCACAGAAGAAATAGTGCAGCGAATGTGTTTTAGGCGAAACAGAGACAATTTGATATCGATGTTACCCGCAGTTGAAACAGTGACAACATCCAGTTCCTCTGAAGTCAATTTGGAGAACGGCAGAACACAGCTGGACAGGCGTATCGGCTCGTACTGGGAAACGTTGAAGGCCCATTCGGAAGTGAAAAGCATTCGCCTCCTTCACAACAGCTGGTACCACATTCCAGTGACGTGGTTGACTTTCAGCTTCGCTTTATTGGCTCCATCCTTGTTATGTGCGAATAGCCTTCTCGAAACAAATTCTTTGACAATTACCTGGAAAGTTGGAATGTTTCTTGTAATGGTGCCATGCGTAGTGGAAGTTATTTTTTCAATTTTTGCCAGTGACATTTTCATCAATGATGGACGTTATAAGAGTGTTACAAAAGCGACCAAACAAATATTTACTTCAACGGACTGGCAGCAGAAGAATATCCTCAGCAGATTTGTCTTCAGCTCCAAAGATGAATACCCGGAAAGCTCTTACTGGTTATTTGAATCGTATTCTTCTTTTCTTCCTTTCCTTGTAGACAGTACGGTGTTGGTGGCGACCTGTTTTTTAGGACCTTAAGCAGTCATTGGTTGCCATAAAAATATTTATCACATTTTAATCATAATATATTATTTCACTAAATTATTCTTAAATTTCTAAGAACTTCTGCTTTTAGATACTCGCCGTCTCAAGTTGGTGTAAGTATATTCAATAAGCTCCCTGAAGTGCAGATGTGGCAATGACTCTAAACAATGTAAATCTCGAATTACACACTTCCTGTTGTCATTATTATTACTCTTTTGGCGAGTTCACGATGGGCTGCTGGAATGACGTTCAGAAACAATGTAAAATATGTTCCAGAACTTCTCTTCTGATATCAAAATAAAGTCGGCAACTTGATGATTATTTATTTACTTTAAATTGTACTTTATTACTTTAAATATTTTACTGAAATGACTATTTATTTTGGCGGGCTATGTATGTATTTTTTGCACGGGGAAAACTGTTCGTTCCACGAAACGCCACACATTTTTCCACATGTTCTCAAAGTAGAATGACGATTTTTAACGAAACGTAAAAATTCATTGCATAAACAACTGATCTGAAATAACAATAGACGGTGTTAATGAAAAATCTGTTAGGAGAGATTAAAAAGGAAATATAAACCACAATAAAATACAACATTTTATGTGATAAAGAAAATAACGAATCTAAGCCTTATCTAGTAGTCTTTTACAATGATTTCTTTTCTAACTGTTCAATCAGTTTATTCATATGATTATTGACGTAACTGTTGTCCAAAACATCGCATCGCATGGATCTACCCCCCTGTTTCTGCAGATTTTTGTTGGTTACGGAATCTTTAGGTTATTTAATCAGCTCCAATTTAAAAACTGTCAAAATTTATAAAATCAATTCATACTCTGCTATTAGTAGCTATGTTGACTTTAACACTCTAAAAGCGTAAAGTAAAGAAGTCTTATTTTACCAAGCTAAGTTAGGGCTAAGAAACCCTCCCTAACACTTAACCTGGGGACCAACGGATTAAAGGTCACTACCGAACCACCACCAACGGCCGGACAGGCAGGCTGCTTGCAAGGATAAGATCGGACAAAAAACTTCCAAAGCCACAAAAATCATTACAAACAGACTAAAATATGTGGTACAATACTGGTGTGAATACATCTGTGAACTATTAGTTTATTTATTAATGTTGCCATCGAAAAGTTTATTACCTTATTGCATCATTTAATAGCAGTATTTAAATCTCGTCGGATTCTAAATTCAATTCCAGCACGGTTGATATTAACTCCGATTCCAGTTCACTACTAGTTTTGTCCTGATGGGATTTAAAACAAAGGATTAAAAATAAACTGTTTAGTTCTTTTCTAGCTAACAAAGCCGCAGTGTAATTTAATCCTGGAAGAAAATTAGTATATCTGTTGATTATATTAGAATAATAAATTGTAAACTAAAACCCTTTTAATTTTAAAGATAGCCCTATAATGTGGAGTTCATAACATAACTGTTGATTATAATTTTAACTTTACTCAATTACATTGGGCCTTACCTTAGATTCACTTAAAAATAAATCACGTTATAACAGATTTTAATAAAAACCATGCAGAAGAAATGTCAAAACCATTAACTGAATAAAGGTTAATATTAGATAAATTAAATTAAAAAATATCAAACGATACAATATAAGTACAACGAGAAAAGGAACAACAATAGATGCTGTGTTTACAAGATATTTAGCAAAAATTTTTCCAGAATTTGTATTTCTTATTTCAGTTATTATAAACCCATAATTTCATTATTAGAATATGTTGACAATGAAAATGAAGTAATTGTTTGGAAATACAAGATTGTAGTTAAAGTAATACTAAACAAATATTAAAAACTAATATAAATGATAATAATGAAAATGTATAACTCTTAATGTTAAAGATTTTAGTGTCTCATATAATTTTAAAATATAATAACTATCCATTTAATAATTAGCATACATATTATTCACAGTCCGTTGTAAGAAGTAGTTATTTCTGTCGGTCGGAACTGCGACTCCCTTACTTTTTTAAAATTAAATTGCAACACAGATATTTAAAATGGTTTTCTACAATAAAGATTATTATTACCAATCAAAGTTCTGCGCTAGCGCTCCGCAGAGTGATACATTCCACGACCAGTGCATGCTGCCACACACCCTCCTCTATGGTCTGGCAACCCCTTTGATGTTCCCTGTTATTACAAAACAGTGGTCTAAAAACTGAACTTATCCATCAAGCAAATCAAGGCAAAATCCTGCTAATGATGTTTGACCTTTTTTTAGTAGTCGATAAAAAGTTAAAGCTTTATTTTACACGGGTACATAGTAAATTTCGCTCATTGCATTTCGCTCTGCTTACTTAACTTTTTGTACTTTCCATAATATAACAGTTACTTCTTTAGTTGAAACTTTCTCAATTATAATAGTTCAAGAAACTGGCTCTTCCGTTCTTCTAGGAAATCTAAGCATTCCAATATAAGAAATACTACCCACTTCTTTTTTTAAGGTTGTTTTTGACGATGGAAGGATCGTGAAGGAAACAGGATTTTCCCGGATATTGGCCATCGTTCAGTGATAAAAAATCAGTAACACTAAGTTTCGAGGTCTGCAATCTGAGCTCTTCTCCAGGTAAATAACTAACCTAATACATAATTACAAACTAGGTTAAAATAAACAAATCTTACTAGAGCGTTGTGGCAAGTTTAAGTCGTAAGACCAACCGACAGTCATATGTCGACGAATGCAGACCTACTCGCATTGTCACCTATATTCTGTAGTTCAGTTTTAAGAATTAGTGTTGTGTTAAGTTTTGTATTAAGTGCATGTTTCAGAGTTAGTGAAGTTGACACACAACATTGTGGTTGTGATTCCTGACAGGCGTGTCACAACGCTCTGGTACGACTTGTTTATTTCAACCTAGTTTGCAATTATGTGCTAGGTTAGTTATTTATTTGAAGAAGACATCAGATTGCGGGTCTCGAAACGTAGTGTTAATGATTTGTTATATCACTGAACGATGACAAATGTCTGGAAAAAGCCTGTTTACTTCATACCATTCACGTTATACTCTAATTTATATATGACTTATATTTAAATTGTGGTTTAGACATAGTCTGTTAGATTATATTTTTTGGTACAATGTGTTTCTAATTTTTTGACAAAAAATCAACGGCTACAAATTATGCGGTCAATAATTTCGAGGCCTTCAATTTAGTTTCAACTATGTAAAGTTTGAAATAATTAAAAGCTTCTATTACACTGTTCAGTCTGACCTAGCAACAGTTCGTGCAGGGCCGTCAATGCAATCGGAGGGTTGTGTTAGCAGTTTACCAGGACCTCCTTTCTATTTCAAGATAGAAAAGGTCTTACTCCAGTTGTATGGTATTCTGATAACCTGTAAAGAAAATCTATATACATACATATATATATATATATATATATATATATATATATCTATATATATAAAAATGAATGTTTGTATGTTTGTCCTTTATGGAATCGTGAACTATTGGACCGATCATGATGAAAATTTGTACGTATATGTATTTTTCCACGGAGAAGGTTTATAAGCTATGCCCATCCCTTTCCCGATTCAGGATTCCGCCCCACTGGTTACAGAAATACCCATAAGAAATGCATTGCAGCAAACATATGTTAACGTCTTTTTCAAATTTTTAATCAGCTGTTCTTTGTAAACATATATTACACTTATAGTTTTAAAGCATAGAGTAAGCTTAAGAGAAACGACAAATTTTGTTTTAAACTGTTTTTGCAATCACTGTTAAACATAGACTTTACTATCCAGATAATACAATTCAAATTTGACGTAAAAATTCACCTTTAACTGCAATATTTATTTAATATAAACCATGCTCATGCTTGATCAGAAGAGTAATGCAGATATCATAATTACTATCTTACGTTGGCTACAAATATAAAGAATGTTATAAAATCAACCTTAGTTGTTTTTTTTGACAGAAGTATGGTTCTAAAAACTCCGTGTGTACATATTCTCTCGATCGAGACAACAAAGCAAGCTCAATCGTGGCATCGGAGATATAACTAATTTAATCTAAAATTTATTATAGTAAAAAAAAAATTTACTAAGTAATATAAGGACTTCGGTTCTTAAGATTTGCGTGCGAAGCCGTGGGTAACAGCTAGATAGAGGCAGGAATATGGTACATACCTTCATAATACGCCCAAGAGGCTCACGATGGAACGACTATCAATTATCTCAGCAATGTTTAGAATGTGATAGAAAAAGAATAAGTGAATATAGTGTACTGTTTTCAACGGGAAATTGCGTGCGAAGCCGCGGGCAACTTTTGCAAAAAATTATTGAAATGCGCAGCAAAGCGCGCCGGGCCCGCTAGTATATATATATATAAA
Organism: Homalodisca vitripennis; assembly: GCF_021130785.1. Classification (NCBI taxonomy): domain Eukaryota; kingdom Metazoa; phylum Arthropoda; class Insecta; order Hemiptera; family Cicadellidae; genus Homalodisca; species Homalodisca vitripennis. The sequence goes on from NC_060208.1 coordinate 199,999,048, forward strand.
TGAATGTTTGTGTGTTTGTCCTTTATGGAATCGTGAACTATTTGAACGATCATTATGAAAATTTGTATATATATGAAGAGCTCAAAGCTAAAAGGATGAGGATCCAAAATAACAAGTTTTGAGAAATCAAGACTTTAAGATTTAAAACTAAATTGAAAAATAATTAAAACAAAGAGCTCTTCATTTTGGTTACTAATTCATGCAGTACCTTACTGGGAACGTATATGTTATGTATTTGGGTTATAATTATAAATTTTAAAATTAAATATGGTAATTTTATTTTTTAATGCCACTAAATCTTGGCTAAATGGATGAGGGTCCACTAACAAGTCTTGAAATGAAACAAACAAATACAGATAAGATAGAGACTATATTTTCAAAAATTGTTTACAGATCTGCTTATGTTGATTACAGCTACAAATTCAATAACAAGATTGTTTGTAATGGATACATGTAACAGTTTAAGCATATGGCAGTGTGTCAAAATATGATTGAGACTTTACAGAGCAACATCTTTTTAAATGTTGAATATCATCGTATTTTGCTTTTTTTAAAGGTATGCAAGCTCTGGCAGGTGAAAACAGCCTTCTGACAGGGAAACGTGTTTCCTTTTAGGCTTAGTAACAACACTTTCTTCATATATGCCATCAAAAGACTGACGATGTAACATCATTCGAGGGTGATGGGAAACTATGCTTAGTTGCCGAACAGGTCGTGTTTTGAAAGGACAACTTTTTGCATATAAAGGAGAAAGAAATTTAGTCCAAGACTTAAAAATATCCTGGTTGTCGCAAGAAATCACTCTAAATGGAGTTGGTTTAGATCTGGAGTTTTCGATAACTTCGTTCCACTCGGAAGGAGTTTCGACCACAGATTTTTGATCAATCAATGCCATATTCCTGTCACACTCCAGGTATGAGTGGCTCCTGATTGGAAAAATCATTGTTATTTTTTCAAGTCTCTTAGTATAGTGTACAATGTAGTGAAGCATACGGAAAACAACATAGTTTTTATTTTGTCCTGCGCAGGAATCACAGAAAATTTGAAGTTCTTTTACTTGCAAGTCAAGGTGGTTGAAAATGAAATCCCAAAGCAAGGAACAAACCTCATCTCTTCCTTTTTTGCCATAGATTTTTGCATACGTATCACTAATCTACACTACAATTAACCTTAAGCTGTAAATAAACACTGGAATGCAAATTTCCAAAACACAAACAATCAGCAGATGGGCAACAAACAACAGCACTAAGACCAGAGACCTCTGTGGTCAGCAATCTGAACTAGGTGGACTCTCATCCTTTTAGCCAGCATTTATAGCACCTTCATCCTTTTGGCCTAAAACACGTATTTTTCAAACCTCTATAGCTTGTACACCTTCATCTTTTCAGCTTAGTTAGATACCATGCAATATTTTATAAGAAATAAAATACAAGAAATCAGTGTTAGCTCCAAAACGACAATTAATGGACCCTCATCCTTTTAGCTTTGAGCTCTTCATATGTATTTTTCCACGGAGAAGGTTTATATGCTATGCCCATTGATTTAACTCGCCACCAAGTGACGCTGCAAAAGATAATAGTCTTTAAAACGCCTGCACATTATTAACTGCAATTACCTGACAGTTATGTATATTAAATAACCAAACACTATTTGAAGGCGCTAAGTTATGATGGGGAATTTCTCTTTAAGATAAATTTGTGGTTGAACTTAAAGCTTGAGTGTTAGACTACTTTATAATAAAGTAAAGGTACGTGTACAATAGCTATAAATATACAGACACTTTCTTGGTCGTAGCAACAAGGCAAACTCTACATCGGCGTTGGAAATTTACTTGATTTCATTTACTCGTACCAGAAGTGCACATACACGGGTAAAGCTTACGAAAAGCGTGCAAAGCCGCGGGAAACAGCTAGTTATTAATAAATTTGTCTCGCTCAATTGAAGAGAACATCTGTTCAGCAAGCAATATAAAGTTTTTCAATTTTTGAATGTTGCAGATATCACAGTACGGCCTGAATAAATTTGCGTTTCAAAAATATTTAATACATTTTAATTAATACTGCCTGTAAAAGTAGCATTTACGTGACTGGGTGAGTGGGCGAACTTTTGTAAATGAAGCACTCTTGAAACTCGGACGTCTAGTCTGGGTTGTTGATTTAATTAGGATTCCAGTTTGAGAGCACTGCAACTCAGGCAAAATATGTATGTAGTGTATTCACAAAGGTTTGATGCCACAACGCACATTCGTTGTTTGTAACTGACAGAGAGCCTTCCTTCCTGCTCGTTGGAAAAGATTATTAGAAATTTGATCTGAGTCAAAATTTTACTACAATATTTATAATACTAACGGAAAATTATTTATTTCAAGTAAGTTGTACTGGTTGAATAAAGTATTCATAAAAAAATTAAGTCTTTTCGCATCTTTTATATTTAGACCCTTTTGAGTACGCCTCTGAAAATTAATATGAATAATGTTATATTGAAGGATTTAGTATTAAAAATTAACCCTTTCATGCAAGAAATTTAATTTTAAATGTACTGTAATATAAAGTAAAGTTGTAAATAGTAAAGTAACTTACCTTGATTGATGTTTTATTTGGCAGATTAATATGGATAATAGTGTGGTGATGTCCTTCTGACGTGACCACGTTGTCATGAATCTTAACTTGTCTCGACAATACCGTTGTGATTTTGTTTTGGGCGAATTTAACTTGGAGTCTCTGATTTTAACTTCGAGTCTCTGAGTTTGATTTTAACTATGAGTACAACTTCTAGTATACTAAACTTCACTTTTTTTCGACTACAGCTGCGATGTTGAGCCAAGATGCTGACGCCCGCACTTGTGAGTCGAAATCAACGCGAAGGAAAGTCAATATTAAAGTTTTAATAATTATTAACTTCGTATACACAATTCCCATAGAACATTGGAACCATTAAGCCCAATATAACATATAAGTAAACTTTGCAAATCGATAATCCATTACTACGACCTCAGCAATATCCAACCCCATGTGTTTCGTCCATTCGGTACAGACCAACTCAAGAGGCTCGCTCAAACTAAATTGTTGATATGAGTATATTACATTTATATTACCCTGCAAACTTCTCAATATAAAACCGTTGGAATTAATGTACTAAAGTTATGTTTTATTGTTAACTTGCAGTTAGTCATGATTTCGCACGCAATTTTCAAAGGTGTAGCTTTCTTAGTCTAAAACATTTATGATCAACTCTGACAAACAACAACATCAACATTTATGATTGAAACCTCTGATATTTTTTAAACGTAAGTAGGGGTACATCAGGTAGATATTATTTCAGTGTCCATTCTTAGTAGGATCAGAGGTTAAGAAATATTTCGGTTGGCTCTTTCAATTTTTGTGCTTGTAAGAGCATTTCTAGTTCAAATGAATTGTATATCTGACACCACAGCTGAGTTTGCCTTGCTGTCCCGATGAGGAAAAGACGTACCTTGTATATAAATACGTTGGACAAAGGAATTCCACTTTACGGAAGTGCATTTACGGTGCCACATTGCAGTTTGCCTTGTTACCTCAATCAAGACAAAAAAATCATTCATGATTACCTCATTCAAGAAATCAGAAATCTACTCCGGATCAAAAATAGATCGACGTCCGTCTGGAAAGATATTTCCAGTGCCATAGTAGAATTTACCTTGCTCTGCCAATAAAAAATTTATCTAAACTCGTAGAACTACAAAGCCTACTTCGGTCAAAAAGCGTCTATTTCTGACCGATTAAATTTAAATAAATGGTAAACATCGATCCACAGAGAATCATGGGCGAAGCCTCCCATGTTGACCCGAGGTCTGGCGTGCGTTTAATTATTTAGTTTATACTATTGCCAAGGGAATTTATTATCTTTGTCCAACAGTTTAAGGAGGGTTTGGCCACACGGAATCTTCACTGCCTATGCTACTATGCTACAACTATAGACCAGTCTAATAGGGTGTTATAATTGGCTGAGCGTTAGCGAAGTTGTATCAGTAGTATTTGTAGTATCAATCTGGAGGCTGAAAGCATTTCAAACTGTCTGTTTGACCGCACGATTTCCCAGAAACAACCTGACCTTTATACGTCTTAACTACTGACTTCATATTCTGCACGAAGCTGTATTGCTCTAATGTATTTACAGTGTAAAATTTGAGTTTTCCTTATTGCTTGGATTAAGAAAATATAAATGTGAATTTCTCGGAAAACTACTTTAGTAAAAAAGCCGGACTTCCGGCTCTTATAATCTTCCGGTATATTAGCAACTTCTTATTTAGTTCATGCAGCATTTCAAAATAATCGTTTTTGCATGCTATGCGTAAAAGTTTTTGTTTTTGGACTGTAGTATGGGGAAAAATAACTCAACGTTTTTTCTTCAGCCAATGTAAGAATGCCACATAAGAATGTCAAGGAAGTCATGTACAGCTTTTTTCATTATAATGTGGGTTTTATAATAGTGATCAAGTAGTATATCTTATGCATTAAAACTTTTCAATTCGTCATTGGCGAAATCTGTAGAGAATCCTAAATAGCCACTTTGTCTTTGCAATATGCATTGCATAAGTAATCAAGGTATTTGTATGCTATGCGTAAAAGATTTTGTTTTTGGACCGTAGTATGGGGAAGAAATAAATCAACGTTTTTTCTTCAGCCAATGTAAGAATGCCACATCAGAATGTCAAGGAAGTCATGTACAGCTTTTTTTTCATTAATGTGGGTTTTATAATAGTGATCAAGTAGTATATCGTATGCATTAAAATTTTTTAATTCGTCATTGGCGAAATCTGTAGAGAAACCTAAATAGCCACTTTGTCTTTGCAATATGCATTGCATAAGTAATCAAGGTTTTTGCATGCTATGCGTAAAAGATTTTGTTTTTGGACTGTAGTATGGGGAAAAAAATAACTCAACGTTTTTTCTTCAGCCAATGTAAGAATGCCACATCAGAATGTCAAGGACATGTACAGCTTTTTTTTCATTAATGTGGGTTTTATAATAGTGATCAAGTAGTATTTCTTATGCATTAAAACCTTTTAATTCGATATCTGTACAGAAACCTACACAATCACTTTGTCTTTGCGATATGCATTGCATAAGTAATAAAAGTCTGTGTAATTCATATTTTCTTAAATTTAAACTTACACAAACGTTTCAGCCTTTTTGATGAACAGGAATAATTGAAAGGGTCAAAAGCTGTTTAGTGTCAGTTAAATTTGAGTTATTAAACATACCTACTACCATTGTTTTTTTTTGAACACAAAATTATACCGAGAAGCTTTTCCGATTTTTCTCTTCGTATAAACCTTCCGCGGAATTCTAAGAATATTTAAGAAAAGAAATTAGCAAAAATGATTCAGCCGTTCTCAAGATTAACGCTTAGCAAACACATTATTATTTATAACACACATTGCATTTTTTTGTTTAGTTTAATTATGAACCCGGCTTCAGTAAAACTCGAGGTACGGACACGTAAAAGCACAAACTAGATTGGTTACTATTCATGTTATTTAAAGTCAGATACGGCCAAACAGCTTTTGGCCGATGTTGATGATGAAACCAAGAGCTTTATCATCATCAACCTCAATTATTTGAGGGAGGGAGGAGGAAATTACGTCCAATCTACGGATTTAAAAGCTAATAGTTTTTTAGTGGTGCTTTTTTGTTCAAATGTAATAGTATTATTCGTGTTTTGCTGATAGATTTAAGAGATCATTACAGCATTCAGATTACTACTGGATGATGTTTTCCTGTTCTCACAAATTTATCTCTAGAGCAGCCCGCACGAAAATAGTCTTTTATCTGAAATCCTCCTCTAGACATCACGCCAACACTGTTGCCAATTTTACATTAATGGAAAATTATTCATCCGTCTCAACACTTATTGCAATCGACAAACGTAATTAGCTGCTTTGTTTACGATAACGATATTTTTACATTTTATTCCATTCGTCTGTCTTGCAGATGACGTGTAAATTAAGCAGACAATATACGACGATAGCCAAGTGATAGCGGACAGAGCCTGTAGTCAGCGACATGGCAACATCGCGTCCGTTGTAATCGGAACATTTTAGTGTGGGTTACACTAGTTAATAATCTTATTCCTTTCCTATAGTAATGAATAATATGTTTCATTAACTTAGCTGATCTTATGAAAAAATGAGTGGAAAGCATTGTTAAAAGTCGGTGAGAAGATTTGATTTGAGCGCACTCTAGCGTTGTAGTACCCCCCCCCCCCCATAGCTCACCGGAACTTTATTATTTGAACACTACAGTAAAATGTGAAGTTATCATGTGGCAGGATGTCTCGAGAAAGATTTCATCTGTAGACTTTAAATTATGCATGTCACTACATGTTTACGTAGACAGTAATGAGTTCTATCATAGTTCATGTCCTTTCATGGAATTTGGCTGAGCGTCATTGAAGCCCATTACTCAGTAGACTGTCATAGTTTCTATTTTGTCTGTTGCGGATGTAAAAATTTATTTTCTATATGAATATCTGTCTGTATATCAGTCCGCAGGATAGCTCAAGAATGAAATGAGCTTTAGATTTGTAGTTTTCCAAGCAGCCTCAGCGAAGGCTGTTGCCTTACATGTGGTGTAGCGAACTTCTTTATTGTTATTGCTTTATTTGCAGTACACATTAATTTATGTTAATTAAGCATATCTCCGCTATTCTAGAATTTTAATATCTTATTTTTGCATAAGGCTATATTTATAAATTTACTTTATTTATCTGAAATACAGATTCTAAAAGGAATTTAGTCCGCCTGGTCTGTGTAAAATAAATAAATAAAAAATCCTAAAATATAATTCTATTCTCCACTCTTCATAGATTTAAATTGGTCAACAGGAGATCGACACAACTTGGAGAGTTATTTGCTTCTTGAAGTGAAGATTATCAAAAACGAAGATTATTAAAGCAAAGTTTGTTTGCAGCACAAAATTAACTGTTACCTTAAAATTTGGTCATTTAAACTGGTACACATCTCTTGAAGTGCATTTATGACCACTTCAAAGAAGTCAACAGACGAATAAGTACTTATAAAACCCACCTTTAAACTTGATGGAAAGTCATTGATGGATGTAATAAACTACGTGGGCCGCCAAAATAGATCTCTGGGGTCTCATATGCAACATAAAGTGTTTCAGAAAATGACCCTTTCAAATAAACAGTTCATGGCCGTGTTGTTAATTTGATTTTTTATATAGTTTGCACTTTTATCACTACATGTATAATATTATTTTTATCACATCAGATACAAATTTAAAATATCCATACAGATTTTGATAAAACAACTATATAATGATTATAACGAAAACGAAACTTTTAAAAATGTAGTTTTGAATAAAGAACAAAAATGTTCGTACTAAAATATCTCCTTAAAACGCATTTTTTTAAGTTCAAAAAATGTTCTTTCTCAAAGGCAAACCATGTAAGAGCATGAACATATTAATTCTACCGTATAATATGAACTTCTACCCAAGGACTATTTCTAACGAGGGGATTATTTCGTATCCAAACCTTGTGAACAACGCATCAGTTCAAGCTCTCTGATGTCTAAATCGTGCGGATTTCTGTAGGATAATTTCTGTTATCCTTCGCATATACAAAACTTTCTGGAGCGAAGGCTCTAGTTAATTTGGATTTAAAGCACCAACTGATTTGACCTGTATCCAATGGCTTGTCAAATGTATACCTTAATTCTAAGTATAGTCTATTAAAGTCTAATTATCATACTCTTTAATAGAGTTTGATTGAAAAGTTAATCTTCACCGTTCATATGCGTGAACATAAAATTTCTCGAGCATAATCTGAAAAGAACATACATACATGACGCACTCAACCGAGAAAAATTTAATTTATTAACAAGACAACCCACACATAACGTGACTATGGTTTTGGTCGACTTCGTTCTATGTAAATGTTGAGTTTAGCTCCAGTTCACCTTCATTGAGCACCCGATGAGACAATGAGAATAACTCTTCACTTACATTACACTATATTTTGTAGTCTATGCGTTTCTGATATCGAAATCATGTAAAGAGTTCATCTGAGCTTTTCTGTCACCGACTTTTTATGAATCTCTTCAGACAAACATGGCAACAGATTCCAGGAGTTAAGTCTGTGACAGCGTCAGATTCCAGACGCTGCAGCAAGGAGGTGACCATAGCTACGTTATGTGTAGAAAACTCAGTTGTTCCACCGTCCTTATGGATCGTGCCTAAAACATCGTATTGCACCCGATGAGGCAATGAGAATACCTCTTCACGTATATTACACTATATTTTGTAATTTAGGTGTCCCAGATATCAAAACCTTGTAAAGAGTTCATTTCCCCGACTCTTATTGGGACCTCCAGACGAACATGGCTCAGGATATCAAGAGTCAAATCAGTGGCAGCGTTGGGTTTCCGACGCTGCTCTAAGAGGAGTGTGAAATGGAACTAAAATCAACATTCAAAAGAAATCTCTGTTGTACAACATCAGCCTATTTTCCGATGTGATCCCATTTTATGTTTTAATAACTACGTTGGTTGTATGTGGAAATTTCAAATTTATTGTGTAACTAGCTGTTTCCCGCGGCTTCGCACGTTTTTCGTAAGCGTTACCCGTGTATTTGCACTTCTGGCACAAGTAAATGAAATCAAGTAAATTTCCAACGCCGATGTAGAGTTTGCTTTGTTGCCACGATCAAGAAAATCTGTATATGTTTATAGCCATTGTACACATACATGTGTTTTATTATAAAGTGGTCTAACACTCAAGCTTTAAGTTCAACCAGAAATTTATCTTCAAGACAAATATACATCATAACTTAGCGCCTTCAAATAGTGTTTGGCTATTAAATATTCGTAACTGTCTCGTAATTGCAGTTTATAATGTGCAGGCGCTTTGAAAACTATTATCTTTGGCAACGCCATCTGGAGGCGAGTTACATCAATAGACATAGCATAGAAACCTTCTTCGTGGAAAAATACATATACATACAAATTTTCGTAATGATCGGTCAAATAGTTTCCGATTCCATAAAGGACAAACACACAAACATTCATTTATATATATATATATATATACTAGCGGGCCCGGCGCGCTTTGCTGCGCATTTCAATAATTTTTTGCAAAAGTTGCCCGCGGCTTCGCACGCAATTTCCCGTTGAAAACAGTACACTATATTCACTTATTCTTTTTCTATCACATTCTAAACATTGCTGAGATAATTGATAGTCGTTCCATCGTGAGCCTCTTGGGCGTATTATGAAGGTATGTACCATATTCCTGCCTCTATCTAGCTGTTACCCACGGCTTCGCACGCAAATCTTAAGAACCGAAGTCCTTATATTACTTAGTAAATTTTTAGATTAAATTAGTTATATCTCCGATGCCACGATTGAGCTTGCTTTGTTGTCTCGATCGAGAGAATATGTACACACGGAGTTTTGAGAACCATACTTCTGTCAAAAAAAACAACTAAGGTTGATTTTATAACATTCTTTATATTTGTAGCCAACGTAAGATAGTAATTATGATATCTGCATTACTCTTCTGATCAAGCATGAGCATGGTTTATATTAAATAAATATTGCAGTTAAAGGTGAATTTTTACGTCAAATTTGAATTGTATTATCTGGATAGTAAAGTCTATGTTTAACAGTGATTGCAAAAACAGTTTAAACAAAATTTGTCGTTTCTCTTAAGCTTACTCTATGCTTTAAAACTATAAGTGTAATATATGTTTACAAAGAACAGCTGATTAAAAATTTGAAAAGACGTTAACATATGTTTGCTGCAATGCATTTCTTATGGGTATTTCTGTAACCAGTGGGGCGGAATCCTGAATCGGGAAAGGGATGGGCATAGCTTATAAACCTTCTCCGTGGAAAAATACATATACGTACAAATTTTATCATGATCGGTCCAATAGTTCACGATTCCATAAAGGACAAACATACAAACATTCATTTTTATATATAGATATATATATATATATATATATATATATATAATATATATATATATATATTGAATGTGTAGATAACATTGTATATATTTCAAGACCAAAAATTACATTTTGGATGGCTCCAAGTATTTCACTATCAACTTAACTATTTTAGACCAAGGAGGAGGAACCCTAAAATAACAGTTTTTACCTTTTTTAACGTACTTGTGATGAAATAACAAAATGAAGCGCTATATCATTTTAAAACGGATGTAGGCATATTATTAGGTAAATATTATTCCAGTATTTATTGGTAAAAGATGTTGATGTTACAACGAAATAGTAAATGGCTTTTATTTTAGGCTATTCGCGAGTATGAGTACTTTTGGTTGGAATGAATTACATTTCCGACGCTTTGATTGAGTTTGCCTTTTTATCCCTAACAAGAAATTATATAAATATACAGGTCTAAAAAGGGATACATTGGTCAAAAAGCGTATTCTTCCAGCTCTAGTAAATTATTTCCAGTATAAGGTATTTCCGGTTCATTGATGATTATAATCTATATAATTGTTAAATAGTTACCTTGTCTTTGATACCTGCATTACACTGACTGATCAAGCGTTGCATACTTTAGATTGGCTAAAATAAACAGTTACAAGTACATTTGTACTAAAACTCTATTTTATAATCCAGCTAACCTCTGTGCTCAGCAGTGATTACGGGAAAGGTTGAAATTAAATTAAAAAAAAAAGTGTTGTTGATACTTAAATTTATTAAACATATGATAGTTTTGTAATATTATAATGTTTAAGTAGAAAAGTGGAAGTTTTTATATCTTCTTTTAATTAATAACATGGGTTTGCACCAATGCGTTTCTTATAGGAATATTTCAAAACTTTAGAGGTCAGTGGGGCTGAGCCCTGAAGTCGGAGAGAAAATTCCTTTCTTGGAACGTCTCTAGGCCACAAGATAATCCTTTGTACCAAAATGCATGTCTCTATCTTTCATGGGTTTGCTGGGCATTGATGATTAAGTTAAGATATATCTTTTTTTATATAGTTATATTACCGAATGAAATTTAGTTTTACAGTTTGACCCGTACACAGCCAACACTGATTTTTGTGTATTTTCCATATACTTGCACCTGAATGTAATGTTTTTAATTGTATTTCCACTGTAGAAGAATATCCTAAGTACATATATTTAAAAAGAAGTTTGATTTTAAAACCACCTTATACTCGTCCAAGAAGCTGAAGTCCACATTAGTCCATATTTTATCTTCCAGTATTTGGATGATCGGACATGCAAGGGTGACAGTAGTTCTAGTCTATGGTAACTGATTTATAGCCTAGAATTAATAATATATAATTATATACATGTTTTTATAACTTTAATACTCTTATAAATATTTTGCCATATCTTAACTATCTACAACTGTGGTTCATTACTGGATGTAAATAAAACCCATTATGTGTGTTCTTACTATTTTAAGAATAGCATAGAGATCTTCTGTTAAGTTCTTCATAGAATAGACCGGAATTACTTTTTACTAATGAGTGTTAATAGTTTAATATTTGCTAAAATGTGATATAACCTGTGATTGTGTTTAAGGTACTAAAAAGGTCGTGGCTACCAACACTGCAGTGTCTATGAGGAAGGGCAGTATTGAAGAGCATGATTCGAATAACCAGTACGGACTTTCAAGGTATTCATCCTTGGAGCTACAAACAAATCTGCTGAGAATTTTCTTTTTCTGTTGGTCTGCTGAAGTAAATACTTCTTTCTGGACCTTTGCTACACCCCTAAGACTTCTATCTCTAATAAAAATGTCACTTATGAAAATGCATACTGCAACCTCCACCACGATAGAAAGCATTGTGAGTGAAATTCCAACTCTCCAGATGTAAGTCAGAGCCTGCGTCTGAAAGAGAAAGCTCGAAGCGACCATGGTCGGAACGAACAAACTGAAATTGAAAGTCAACCAAGTCAATGGAATATGGTACCAGCTGTTGTGGATCAGGTGGATACTTTTTGCTTCAGAATGGATCTGCAACATTTCGAGGTAAGAGCCAATAGGCCATACAAACTCTTCTCTGCCGAACTCTAGATTAACTCCAGATGAACTGTAAGTAGCGACTGTTTCAACTCCGGGCAACACCTCTATCACATTGTCTCTCTTGTGTCGAAAACACATTCGCTGCACTATTAGTTCCTTGTTTTCAAAGGTAAATAGAGATCCTGTTATATATCCATTGATTATAAACGTAAAAAGAGATATTGAAGGTATTGCGGTTGTTGATATTACCAAGGATATTGCTATTGCTACGCATTGTGGTAGTCCAACCCTTTCAAACAATATCACATTTCCAAAGCTTCCGTGAATCAAGTGAAACAGAAAGCCTGCTGCTTGAAGAGCGGTAATGAAGATTCTAATAAAACACGACAGTTCACTTTGATTTCTTTCGAACACATTTGCTTCCAGAGCCTTCTGTAGAATTTCTACTTTTTGGAATAGTACTGTGATATTTCTTCGTTGGTATACCATATTAAAAATTACTATAATTTTCGATATATCAAAAATTGCCCATGGTAGTCCAGAAAAAGTGCGAATTAATTTCCCGCTTTTTCCCTCACTGGAGAATAATTGGTGAACCATCAAAAAGACAACAGACACATGACTTGTGATGCAGACCGTAGAAAATATTATTTGCTTCTTTGTTAAACGCTCTCTTGAGGAAATCGGTACACCAGACAACTGGAGTAAGACCTTGTCTATCTTGAAATAGAAAGTAGGTCCTGGTAAACCCATGACTGCTACCACAACTCTCCGACTGTACTGACTGACCTGCATGTACTATTACTATGGTAATGTCGAGAATGTACGAGTAAACATTGTTCAAGAAGCACTTTCTTTTTTTCGCAATTCATAGAATAGGACTTTGTTTAAAAGCTGATTAATCATGTAACCTGCATTCTTGGTTGTCATAAGAACGTCGAAGTCGTGTCAGAACCGTTGTTCCATCAATAATACAGCAGTTAATTTCAAACCCACTATGAATGGTCTTATTTGTATATCTCAGTTTATATTTTTAGAGGAATAAAAACGGGCTTTGGTATAAATTATTTAAATGTAGAGAACATATATTAACTATTATAAATTTTTGAACATTTTGCACTTAATATAAGTTTTGATGACATTATTTTGTGTCCTATGCCATAAATAAAGGAAATTTCACGGGGCGCTTGCCGCCAACATTATGTTATACAGTAAAAGGCATTTATTTCAAACATCAAATTATTAAGTATAAAAATATTTATAGACAATATTTTCAAAGAGACTAAAACAAAATTAAATATTTACTCATCCTCTTATAGTCAGAACCAAGGTTTCATGTCTATTAGTTGTTCATTAATGAATTTTCCCACCGTCTGGCCGTGAAGTAGTCGACCGAGAAATACGCTTCGTACACCAACAGATGTTTGAGACAAGCTTTGAATATTGTGATGAATTGAGAAGGTTGTTTATGACATCAGGGTGATCATTGCTGTCACCTACTTGTTAGGGTAAGCGATTGCAAGCAGTACTTCTGTGTTGTTGAATTCTTAAGTTGGCTTCCCTCAAGTCGAGAAATGGTGAACATCCCGCTCTGAATCAAAACACACGAATCAATACTTACACTCCAGGATCGTCTCAGAGACCTAGTCTAAATAAGGACATGATTGTATTTAGCACGGCCGCCCTGAAGTCTTACCCAATAGGCCAAATGTGGGTAAATCAAGCCAAATTATGCCATTCTCAATACATGTATAGAACACAAGTTTGCCAAGTTACGTAAGGCATAGTTGCCAGAAGTAACTTGAAGTCACTGTTTATATGGCCGTTATTGTTCAAACCAAGATCTAGATATATTTCCAGGGACTTTTGTGGAGACTATATCCTTCAGGAGAACATTATCCACCTCGATACTAAGAAAATCTTGATTCAACTGCTACCGAGTACAGGAGAGACTTGGAAAGGTTTGTTTTCAAAATATTTGAATCATTGACAGCAGTGATTTGACTTCCAGTCCTCTTTTGAGAAAGACTTGCCTGAAAGAATAACCTGCAGTATACTCAATTGTGTACCTGACGAGAGAATGAGAACACCTCTTCATATAGATTATATTTCGTTGTAGTCTAGCTGTATTTGATGACGAAACAATACAAGAAATTCGTTTTGAGGTTCTTTTCTGTATCTTCAGATGGACGTTGAATCCAGATTCCAGGAGCTACGTCTGTGACAGCATCAGACTTAAGACACTGCACTAAGAGATGGGGCTAACATTCGTATAGAATTAACACTATCCACCATAGCTGTGTTATTTGTGGATTACTGAAGTTTATAATGCAGGAGAATTATTCTTTAAATGATGGATTGTGCAACACAAGGGACAAAAAATACTAATTGCTTACCACGTTAGAAATTTCTAATGCATCTTTAAACTAACTTGTTTCCAAACTAACTAGTTTTGATTTTTGAATTTGTTGTCGTCTGTGGAATCCTAGAATCTGGAGTCACGTTCTTTTGAGGAGACCCAACAAAACGTTGTCACATATAGGTGAGACTTTGAGGCAATTTGTAGTCAGCTAAGAAATGTGATGTATAAAAGATGAAAAGAACAGACCCAACACATATTCCTGCAGGGTGCTTGACAAGTTATTCTTCAAATCTCATCATCTATCTTTACGACCTGACTTCTGTAATTCCGGTAAGATATAATTCACTCGACTGAGTTTCCACTAAAACAATAAACACCACATCATGACCGAGTGAGTGAAACAAGCGTGAATAGTCCTCCGTCTGCATCTATCAAATTTCGGGACAAAGTGTATGAGCTGTATGCCATTTAAGGTTCTATACACAAGTTTCGTGAGGTCTACAGATACTAGTCCATCTCATATAGTTCGCAGTTATTGAATATGTTTGCAAGCAGACACAATGTGCGTAAATACTTTACAAAAGCAAGCCTACTATAACTTCTTTAGTTTAGGTCTCTGTTAATCTGGTGATAAAATAATAACAAAATGATCTCGCATTAATTATATAAGAAATCTAGTTTTAAAACAAATGTATAGTTGATAACGGTCCAATAAAGCTAGTATTTTTTTATTTTCTTTTTTCACGGGCGTTTTTAAAGCGCAATAATGTTCAGCAGCCCAAACTTTTAAGACAATGAATGGTCCCTGCCGACATCCCAATGAAAAGTAAATTTGGAATTTTTAAACTTCTTAAATGGTTTAGTTTTATATGTTCTTGATTTAAACTAAAGCTGTTATATGTAGAAGTTTATTAATATACAGCGTTTGAGTTGCCTACAAAATGATATAAACGTATTTGGAATTTATACAAACATATTTATACACATACAAACAGTAACGGTTCTAAAACGAGGTTAATTATTAGGAAAAAAAACTTACACACCCATTCGTATTAAATAAATTATCTGAGAAATCAAGTAACATATTGCAATTCTTTAGATTAAAGAGGATCAAGGATAGGATATCTCATCCACAGAAAATCGGATGTTGAAGGAAGATGTTATTGATTGGTTTGGCGAGAGGCCAGCTGTAGAGTACTACGATAGACACAAACAACGGAGACAGTGAGTACAATCAGTGTTCAGTACAGCCAGATACTTTCCATTTCTCAGGTCTGAGTGTATCTACGGTAGACACAAACAATGGAGACACTGAGTACAGTCTGTGTTCAATACAGCCAGATGGTTTCCATTTCTCAGGTCTGAGTGGAATTACGGTAGACACAAACAACGAAGACACAGTGTGTGTACATTATAGCCAGATGCTTTCCATTTCTCAGGTCTGAGTGGAATTACAGTAGACACAAACAACGAAGACACAGTGTATGTACATTATTAATAGCCAGATGCTTTCTATTTCTCAGGTCTGAGTGGAATTACGGTAGACACAAACAACGAAGACACAGTGTATGTACATTATAGCCAGATGCTTTCCATTTCTCAGGTCTGAGTGGAACTACGGTAGACACAAACAACGGAGACACTGAGTACAGTCTGTGTTCAATACAGCCAGATGGTTTCCATTTCTCAGGTCTGAGTGGAATTACGGTAGACACAAACAACGAAGACACAGTGTATGTACATTATTAATAGCCAGATGCTTTCCATTTCTCAGGTCTGAGTGGAATTACGGTAGACACAAACAACGAAGACACAGTGTATGTACATTATTAATAGCCAGATGCTTTCTATTTCTCAGGTCTGAGTGGAATTACGGTAGACACAAACAACGAAGACACAGTGTATGTACATTATTAATAGCCAGATGCTTTCCATTTCTCAGGTCTGAGTGGAATTACAGTAGACACAAACAACGAAGACACAGTGTATGTACATTATTAATAGCCAGATGCTTTCTATTTCTCAGGTCTGAGTGGAATTACGGTAGACACAAACAACGAAGACACAGTGTATGTACATTATTAATAGCCAGATGCTTTCTATTTCTCAGATCTGAGTGGAATTACGGTAGACATAAACATCGAAGACACAGTGTATGTACATTATAGCCTGATGCTTTCTATTTCTCAGGTCTGAGTGGAATGAAAATATGAAATTAATTAAAAAATCTATTGAAAAGTAAATACAATTCTATATAATAAATTATAGGAAACGGTACCATTGACTCTTATTTCGAATCAATATTACTTCAAGACAAACCCTTTCTTCAAATTGTACATTACATATACCTCACAGTTACATCTCTTTTCCTTGTAAGTGTACAATCCAGAGCTTCAAAGTAAAAACAACTGATTTATTAATATTTTTTCCGTGTCGTATATTAAATGATCTTAATTATGTCAATATTCAGTGCCCATTTCATGAAAGCTTCAGACAACTAAACTGTTGCCTCGGCATCAGAGACATATTCAAACTCTACATTCAGATTGAATCATCCCTTTCCACCATAGCCATGGTGTGTGTGGTTATTCGAATCATATTCGAAAATAAATAATGAAGAAAAGGGAGGGTTTCTTAGCTTTAGGGAATTACTGCATCGTCTAACTATAACTGGGTCAACCCAAATGACAACGTCCTGATGATAACTGGATGGCAGCAATTACAGGACTCATAGTGTCTGGACTCGACTTTATCTCATAGCGTGCTGTTATTGAGGTCAGTAGACGGCTTTTGTGATCCTGCAGTGCGCGAGGCGTGTTATTTCTTTTGTCTTAAAATGAAATAAAATAATTTGTATTCCATTTTGTTACAGATTAGTACAGGTATAGCGTATTATAAACTATAACACTATAAACTAGCTTAATCACACGATGAAAAAAACCAAAACCCAGTGAGGTATTAAAGGTTTGTGGAAACTTCCTTAATTCATTTTTTGCAGTAAATTAATTCCTGTCTGTCTGTCTATCAGCATGACATCGTTATCGCGAAAACGCAGTGACATATATACTTGAATGTCATATAAAAGAATATATGACAGTATCCTGTTTTCAACTGTGAATTGCGTACGAAGCCTCGGTTAACTGCTAATATACTCGTGTACACACACACACACACACACACACACACACACACACACACACACACACACACACACACACACACACACACACACACACACTTACGTGTTTATATATATCTTATGTAGGTTCAGTTGTTTTACATGTAACTCGAATTATTATTCTTTGTCATTAATTTCAAATCATATAGTCCATTTTATTATTAGAATTCTTTTATTTAGATAAAGATTCAGTTCGCTATTGTGTAAACACTTGCTTTAGAATAAAATGTTGACTACCACCTCACGACAGTAGTGACTCCGACGTGATCGACGTGATATGTTCTATAGACGCGATGTGACAAGTAGGTCCTACCACATCTATGGTGAACCGGATCTAGCTGATGGCAAAAAAAAGTTATGTTGCTAAACCACTGAGTCAAGAAATTCCTGAAGTCAAAGGATATCATTATTGTTACCATACTCGTCGCTCAGACTCTCGGCCGAGTCCTCTTCTACGTTCAAATTCACGCTCCAGCAGCGGAAATGAAAATGTACCACAAGAGGTACGCTGCCAATGCCTCAATAAACGACCCGGGGAATGATTACTAATAGCGGCAAGTGATCCCTTACTAATGCCGTCTCACTGCCTCTTTATCATGGATAGATTGACGAAAGAGCCATTTCTTATGGACGCTGGTGCAGATGTTTGTGTGCATCCCGAACCTCTGCTATCGGAGAAAGGTTGAGGATGAGCTATGAGCAATGTTCAGTAAATAACACAAGCATTTCTAATTACGGTTTGATAACGTTAAATCTAGATTTCGGACTCGAACGAGCTTTATGTGGCGTTTTATAGTAGCCAAACCCAAGTTGGAGTAGACATCCTGCAGCATTATGATCTCCTAGTGGACGTCCGCCGACAGTGTTTGGTTGACAAAAAGACCTCGCTGGTTACAGATTGGTGTACAGAGCTCGTTACAGTCTGATAAATAGCATTAAGGCCGTAAATGATAACTTGAATTTTAATTCCCAGCTTTTTTTCAAAAGTACCCGGAGCTCAACAGACCCTTAGGAGAGCCTTTCCGGTGAACCACAACACACGGCACTACCTGAAGACTACAGCTAGTTCAACCGTCTGCGTGCGTGCGTGCGCGCGCGCGCGCGCGCGTGTGTGTGTGTGTGTGTTACAAAATATAAATATTCTGACTTTTAGAAATCATTTCAATACAGTCTTTTAAATTTAAATTTGAATTTAAGCGTTATTTACTACTTTTTATAGAATTTTTTAAATTAAAATTGTTTAAATAATTAAACATTCAAAAGTGGTAGAATACGGTAGAATACATTAATTTCTGGCAAATGGTATGTAATGATTACAATTACTATATTAGTGATTGTAGGTGGTCACTGACATGTTTATGTTTCAACGTTCACATGACAACCAATAATGCATTCCACATACATTGATAGTGTTTGAGTTGTGTTAGAACTAAGAGCCTCTTTTTATTGTTTAGCCTGACGTACTCAACATCGCCATAGTAACAGTACATGCAAGTCACTCAGTACGATCTGAGTAGCGGTCATGGGTTTACCGGGAGCTTCATTCTATGTAAGGATAGACAAAGTTTTACTCCAATTGTCTGGTATTCCGATTTCCCCAAGAGAGCGTTTAACAAAGAAACAAATAATCCTTTCAACGGTCTGCATCACGAGTCACGTGTCCGTCATCACGCTGGTGCTTTACCAATTTTTGTGTTCTTTGGGACCGATGGCGGAAGTAATTCGAATGTTCTCTGGGGCCCCTTGGGTATTTTATAATGCAATGGCAATTTGGGTAACTCTTACTATGGTAAAGACACGAAGAGATGCCCTAGTGCTGTTCACAAAATTAGAGGGGCTACAGAAAGCTCTAGAATCAAGTATGATGCAACAAAGGCAATGTGTACTGTTGCCCTTGGTCAAGGTCGTGCTTACTACTCTTCAGTCAGCAAGGAGTCTAAATCAATATTTACTTACTAACTTGACAACCTTGGAAGCATTTGAAAATGGTGACCTACCACGATGTTTAGCAATGGTACTGTCCGTAGCCGTTGCAATAAACGTACTGCCTTCGGTGGCTCTTTTTACGTTCATAACCAATGGATATATAACAGATTCTTTATTTCTCTTTGAGACCACAGAAGAAATAGTGCAGCGAATGTGTTTTAGGCGAAACAGAGACAATTTGATATCGATGTTACCCGCAGTTGAAACAGTGACAACATCCAGTTCCTCTGAAGTCAATTTGGAGCACGGCAGAACACAGCTGGACAGGCGTATCGGCTCTTACTGGGAAACGTTGAAGGCCCATTCGGAAGTAAAAAGCATTCGCCTCCTTCACAACAGCTGGTACCACACATTCCAGTGACGTGGTTGACTTTCAGCTTCGCTTTATTGGCTCCATCCTTGTTATTTGCGAATAGTCTTTTCGAAACAAATTCTTTGACAATTACCCGGAAAATTGGAATGTTTCTTGTAATGGTGCCATGCGTAGTGGAAGTTATTTTTTTAATTTTTGCCAGTGACATTTTCATCAACGATGGACGTTATAAGAGTGTTACAAAAGCGACCAAACAAATATTTACTTCAACGGACTGGCAGCAGAAGAATATCCTCAGCAGATTTGTCTTCAGCTCCAAAGATGAATACCCGGAAAGCTCTTACTGGTTATTTGAATCGTATTCTTCTTTTCTTCCTTTCCTTGTAGACAGTACGGTGTTGGTGGCGACTGGTTTTTTAGGACCTTAAGCAGTCATTGGTTGCCATAAAAATATTTATCACATTTTAATCATAATGTATTATTTCACTAAATTATTCTTAAATTTCTAAGAACTTCTGCTTTTAGATACTCGCCGTTTCAAAAGTTGGTGTAAGTATATTCTATAAGCTCCCTGAAGTGCAGATGTGGCAATGACTCTAAACAATGTAAATCTCGACTTACACACTTCCTGTTGTCATTATTATTACTCTTTTGGCGAGTTCACGATGGGCTGCTGGAATGACGTTCAGAAACAATGTAAAATATGTTCCATAACTTCTCTTCTGATATCAAAATAAAGTCGGCAACTTGATGATTATTTATTTACTTTAAATTGTACTTTATTACTTTAAATATTTTACTGAAGTGACTATTTATTTTGGCGGGCTATGTATGTATTTTTTGCACGGGGAAAACTGTTCGTTCCACGAAACGCCACACATTTTCCCACATGTTCTCAAAGTAGAATGACGATTTTTAACGAAACGTAAAAATTCATTGCATAAACAGCTGATCTGAAATAACAATAGATGATGTTAATGAAAAATCTGTTAGGAGAGATTAAAAAGGAAATATAAACCACAATAAAATACAACATTTTATGTGATAAAGAAAATAACGAATCTAAGCCTTATCTAGTAGTCTTTTACAATGATTTCTTTTCTAACTGTTCAATTCACATGATTATTGACGTAAATGTTGTCCAAAACATCGCATCGCATGGATCTACCCCTTGTTTCTGCAGATTTTTGTTGGTTACGGAACCTTTAGGTTATTTAATCAGCTCCAATTTAAAAACTGTCAAAATTTATAAAATCAATTCATACTCTGCTATTAGTAGCTATGTTGACTTTAACACTCTAAAAGCGTAAAGTAAAGAAGTCTTATTTTACCAAGCCAAGTTAGGGCTAAGAAACCCTCCCTAACACTTAACCTGGGGACCAACGGATTAAAGGTCACTACCGAACCACCACCAACGGCAGGACAGGCTGGCTTCATGCAAGGATAAGATCGGACCAAAACTTCCAAAGCCAAAAAATCATTACAAAAAGACTAAAATACAATACTGGTGTGAATACATCTGTGAACTATTAGTTTATTTATTAATGAAGCCATCGAAATGTTTATTAACTTATTGCATCATTTAATAGCAGTATATAAATCTCGTCGGATTCTAAATTCAATTCCAGCACGGTTGATATTAACTCCTATTCCAGTTCACTACTAGTTTTGTCCTGACGGGATTTAAAACAAAGGATTAAAAATAAACTGTTTAGTTCTTTTCTAGCTAACAAAGCCGCAGTGTAATTTAATCCTGGAAGAAAATTAGTATATCTGTTGATTATATTAGAATAATAAATTGTAAACTAAAACCCTTTTAATTTTAAAGATAGCCCTATAATGTGGAGTTCATAACATAACTGTTGATTATAATTTTAACTTTACTCAATTACATTGGGCCTTACCTTAGATTCACTTAAAAAATAAATCACGTTATAACAGATTTTAATAAAAACCATGCTGAAGAAATGTCAAAACCATTAACTGAATAAAGGTTAATTAAATTAGATAAATTAAATTAAAGAATATCAAACGATAAAATATAAGTACAACGAGAAAATGAACAACAATAGATGCTGTGTTTACAAGATATTTAGCAAAAGTTTTTCCAGAATTTGTATTTCTTATTTCAGTTATTATAAACCCATAATTTCATTATTAGAATATGTTGACAATGAAAATGAAGTAATTGTTTGGAAATACAAGATTGTAGTTATAGTTAAGTAATACTAAACAAATATTAAAAACTAATATAAATGATAATAATGAAAATGTATATCTTTTAATGTTAAAGATTTTAGTGTCTCATATAATTTTAAAATATAATAACTATCCATTTAATAATTAGCATACATATTATTCACAGTCCGTTGTAAGAAGTAGTTATTTCTGTCGGTCGGACCCGCGACTCCCTTACTTTTGACGTGACAACGTCTTAAATTAGGTTGCGGCTCGGATTCACTCATGAAAAAGTGTAACGCCCGGTAACGTTACGATGCCCGTCCAGTGGGTCCGCCGCACGGGATCCGCACGGGATAAAGCAGATAACTGTGGGTCCGCCGCACGGGATAAAGCAGATAACTATGTTTATTCGTGAAAATGTGGAGTGCTTAGATTCGTCATTTACAACAACTACAACAATAAAGGTAAATAATTGTACACTGATATTTCATTATCGTAAACTATGATTGATTGATTAATTGTTAGATTGACACAAAAGTTGAGAAACTGAGTTTATAGGTTATGTCATACTATTGACAAATGTTGATAGTGTTAAGTAAATTATTAGTTTAAATCACTCTGCAATCAATCGTAATTCAGTCGATTGAGAAGAAACAGCGCGTATTGCTAGTCAAACATTTAAAATAACAAATTATAACCTCTAACCTGTCATAACAGTGCGACCAAACAAACGAAGTAAACCGACCAATCACCACGCGCGGAGTTAGAATTTAACTGTGTTTAGCAAGAATTTCAAATTCCAATTTTAGTAAATGTTTTATTCAACTTTACCATTTACAATAACAAATTTTAATTAATTTCAAATTATGTACTATGTTTTAGTAAACAAAATATATTTCTATAGTTAAAATTTGTGCAATTCTTATTTTCATTCAATTCCTTGTTCCTATTGTGCAATTTAATAATATTCATATCAATAAATATTCTACCGAGAAAAAGACGTTGTCACGTAAAATCTTCGCCCGTAAAACCGACTTTACAGGCAACCATAATTGTTTTTTAAAATTAAATTGCAACACAGATATTTACAATTGTTTTCTACAATAAAGATTATTATTACCAATCAAAGTTCTGCGCTAGCACTCCGCAGAGTGATACATTCCACGACCAGTGCATGGTGCCACACACCCTCCTCTATGGTCTGGCAACCCCTTTGATGTTCCCTGTTATTACAAAACAATGGTCTAAAAACTGAACTTATCCATCAAGCAAATCAAGGCAAAATCTAGCTAATGATGTTTGACCTTTTTTAGTAGTAGATAAAAAGTTAAAGCTTTAATTTACACGGGTTCATAGTAAATTTCGCTCATTGCATTTCGCTTTGCTTACTTAACTTTTTGTACTTTCCATAATATATCAGTTACTTCTTTAGTTGAAACTTTCTCAATTATAATAGTTTAAGAAACAGGCTCTTCAGTTTTCTATAGACAATGAGGAAGGAAATCTAAGCATTCCAATATAAGATATACCACCCACTCCTTTTTTTAAGGTTGTTTTTGACGATGGAAGGATCGTGAAGGAAACAGTATTTTCCCGGATATTGGCCATCGTTCAGTGAACAAATCAGTAACACTAAGTTTCGAGGTCTGCAATCTGAGCTCTTCTCCAGGTAAATAACTAACCTAAAATATAATTACAAACTATATTAAAATAAAAAAATCTTACCAGAGCGCTGTGGCACGTTTAAGTCGTAAGACCAACCGACAGTCATATGTCGACGAATGCAGACCTACTCGCATTGTCACCTATATTCTGTAGTTCAGTTTTAAGAATTAGTGTTGTGTTAAGTTTTTTATTAAGTGCATGTTTTAGAGTTAGTGAAGTTGACACACAACATGGTGGTTGTGATTCCTGACAGGCGTGTCACAACGCTCTGGTACGACTTGTTTATTTCAACCTAGTTTGCAATTATGTGCTAGGTTAGTTATTTATTTGAAGAAGACATCAGATTGCGGGCTCGAAACGTAGTGTTAATGATTTGTTATATCACTGAACGATGACAAATGTCTGGAAAAAGCCTGTTTACTTCATACCATTCACGTTATACTCTAATTTATATAGGACTTATATTTAAATTGTGGTTTAGACATAGTCTGTTAGATTATTTTTGGTACAATGTGTTTCTAATTTTTTGACAAAAAATCAACGGCTACAAATTATGCGGTCAATAATTTCGAGGCCTTCAATTTAGTTTCAATTATGTAAAGTTTGAAATAATTAAAAGCTTCTATTACACTGTTCAGTCTGACCTAGCAACAGTTCGTGCAGGGCCGTCAATGCAATCGGAGGGTTGTGTTAGCAGTTTACCAGGACCTCCTTTCTATTTCAAGATAGAAAAGGTCTTACTCCAGTTGTATGGTATTCTGAAAACTTGCAAAGAAAATCTATATATATATATATATATATATATATATATATATATATATATATAAATGAATGTTTGTGTGTTTGTCCTTTATGGAATCGTGAACTATTTGAACGATCATTATGAAAATTTGTATGTATATGTATTTTTCCACGGAGAAGGTTTATATGCTATGCCCATTGATGTAACTCGCCACCAAGTGACGCTGCAAAAGATAATAGTCTTTAAAGCGCCTGCACATTATTAACTGCAATTACGAGACAGTTACGAATATTTAATAACCAAACACTATTTGAAGGCGCTAAGTTATGATGGGGAATTTCTCTTTAAGATAAATTTGTGGTTGAACTTAAAGCTTGAGTGTTAGACTACTTTATAATAAAGTAAAGGTACGTGTACAATAGCTATAAATATACAGACACTTTCTTGGTCGTAGCAACAAGGCAAACTCTACATCGGCGTTGGAAATCTAATTGACTCGTACCAGAAGTGCACATACACAGGTAAAGCTTACGAAAAGCGTGCAAAGCAGCGGGAAACAGCTAGTTATTAATAAATTTGTCTCGCTCAATTGAAGAGAACATCTGTTCAGCAAGCAATATAAAGTTTTTCAATTTTTGAATGTTGCAGATATCACAGTACGGCCTGAATAAATTTGCGTTTCAAAAATATTTAATACATTTTAATTAATTCTGACTGTAAAAGTAGCATTTACGTGACTGGGTGAGTGGGCGAACTTTTGTAAATGAAGCACTCTTGAAACTCGGACGTCTAGTCTGGGTTGTTGATTTAATTAGGATTCCAGTTTGAGAGCACTGCAACTCAGGGCAAAATATGTATGTAGTGTATTCACAAAGGTTTGATGCCACAACGCACATTCGTTGTTTGTAACGGACAGAGAGCCTTCCTTCCTGCTCGTTGGAAAAGCTTATTAGAAATTTGATCTGAGTCAAAATTTTACTACAATATTTATAATACTAACGGAAAATTATTTATTTCAAGTAAGTTGTACTGGTTGAATAAAGTATTCATAAAAAATTAAGTCTTTTCGCATCTTTTATATTTAGACCCTTTTGAGTACGCCTCTGAAAATTAATATGAATAATGTTATATTGAAGGATTTAGTATTAAAAATTAACCCTTTCATGCAAGAAATTTAATTTTAAATGTACTGTAATATAAAGTAAAGTTGTAAATAGTAAAGTAACTTACCTTGATTGATGTTTTATTTGGCAGATTAATATGGATAATAGTGTGGTGATGTCCTTCTGACGTGACCACGTTGTCATGAATCTTAACTTGTCTCGACAATACCGTTGTGATTTTGTTTTGGGCGAATTTAACTTCGAGTCTCTGAGTTTGATTTTAACTATGAGTACAACTTCTAGTATACTAAACTTCACTTTTTTTCGACTACAGCTGCGATGTTGAGCCAAGATGCTGACGCCCGCACTTGTGAGTCGAAATCAACGCGAAGGAAAGTCAATATTAAAGTTTTAATAATTATTAACTTTGTATACACAATTCCCATAGAACATTGGAACCATTAAGCCCAATATAACATATAAGTAAACTTTGCAAATCGAGAATCCATTACTACGACCTCAGCAATATCCAACCCCATGTGTTTCGTCCATTCGGTACAGACCAACTCAAGAGGTTCGCTCAAACTAAATTGTTGATATGAGTATATTACATTTATATTACCCTGCAAACTTCTCAATATAAAACCGTTGGAATTAATGTACTAAAGTTATGTTTTATTGTTAACTTGCAGTTAGTCATGATTTCGCACGCAATTTTCAAAGGTGTAGCTTTCTAAGTCTAAAACATTTATGATCAACTCTGACAAACAACAACATCAACATTTATGATTGAAACCCCTGATATTTTTCAAACGTAAGTAGGGGTACATCAGTTAGATATTATTTCAGTGTCCATTCTTAGTAGGATCAGAGGTTAAGAAATATTTCGGTTGGCTCTTTCAATTTTTGTGCTTGTAAGAGCATTTCTAGTTCAGATGAATTGTATATCTGACACCACAGCTGAGTTTGCCTTGCTGTCCCGATAAAGAAAATACGTACCTTGTATATAAATACGTTGGACAAAGGAATTAAACTTTACGGAAGTGCATTTACGGTGCCAAATTGCAGTTTGCCTTGTTACCTTAATCAAGACAAAAAAATCATTCATGATTACCTCATTCAAGAAATCAAAAATCTACTCCGGATCAAAAATAGATCGATGTCCGCCTGGAAAGATATTTCCAGTGCCATAGTATAATTTACCTTGCTCTGCCAATAAAAAATTTATGTAAACTCGTAGAACTACAAAGCCTACTTCAGTCAAAAAGCGTCTATTTCTGACCGATTAAATTTAAATCAATGGTAAACATCGATCCACAGAGAATCATGGGCGAAGCCTCCCATGTTGACCCGAGGTCTGGCGTGCGTTTAATTATTTAGTTTATACTATTGCCAAGGGAATTTATTATCTTTGTCCAACAGTTTAAGGAGAGTTTGGCCACACGGAATACTCACTGCCTATCCTACTATGCTACAACTATAGACCAGTCTAATAGGGTGTTATAATTGGCTGAGCGTTAGCGAAGTTGTATCACTAGTATTTGTAGTATCAATCTGGAGGCTGAAAGCATTTCAAACTGTCTGTTTGACCGCACGATTTCCCAGAAACAAACCTGACCTTTATACGTCTTAACTACTGACTTCATATTCTGCACGAAGCTGTATTGCTCTAATGTATTTACAGTGTAAAATTTGAGTTTTCCTTATTGCTTGGATTAAGAAAATATAAATGTGCATTTCTCGGAAAACTACTTTAGTAAAAAAGCCGGACTTCCGGCTCTTATAATCTTCCGGTATATTAGCAACTTCTTATTTAGTTCATGCAGCATTTCAAAATAATCGTTTTTTCATGCTATGCGTAAAAGTTTTGTTGTTTTTGGACTGTAGTATGGGGAAAAAATAACTCAACGTTTTTTCTTCAGCCAATGTAAGAATGCCACATCAGAATGTCAAGGAAGTCATGTAAAGCTTTTTTCATTAATGTGGGTTTTATAATAGTGATCAAGTAGTATTTATTATGCATTAAAACTTTTTAATTCGTCATTGGCGAAATCTGTAGAGAAACCTAAATAGTCACTTTGTCTTTGCGATATGCATTGCACAAGTAATCAAGGTCTGTATACTTAATATTTTCTTAAATTTAAACTTACACAAACGTTTTCAGCCTTTTTGATGAACAGGAATTGAAAGGGTCAAAAGCTGTTTAGTGTCAGTTAAATTTGAGTTATTAAACATACCTACTACCATTGTTTTTTTTTTAACACAAAATTATACCGAGAAGCTTTTCCGATTTTTCTCTTCATATAAACCTTCCGCGGAATTCTAAGAATATTTAAGAAAAGAAATTAGCAAAAGTGATTCAGCCGTTCTCAAGATTAACGCTTAGCAAACACATTATTATTTATAACACACATTGCATTTTTTTGTTTAGTTTAATTATGAACCGGCTTCAGTAAAACTCGAGGTACGGACACGTAAAAGCACAAACTAGATTGGTTACTATTCATGTTATTTAAAGTCAGATTTTGGCCGATGTTGATGATGAACCAAGAGCTTTATCATCATCAACCTCAATTATTTGAGGGAGGGAGGGGGAAATTACGTCCAATCTACGGATTTAAAAGCTAATAGTTTTTTACTGGTGCTTTTTTGTTCAAATGTATTATTAGTATTACTTGTGTTTTGTTGATAGATTTAAGAGATTATTACAGTATTCAGATTACTACTGGATGATGTTTTCCTGTTCTCACAAATTTATCTCTAGAGCAGCCCGCACGAAAATAGTCTTTTATCTGAAATCCTCCTCTAGACATCACGCCAACACTGTTGCCAATTTTACATTAATGGAAAATTATTCATCCGTCTCAACACTTATTGCAATTGACAAACGTAATTAGCTGCTTTGTTTACGATAACGATATTTTTACATTTTATTCCATTCGTCTGTCTTGCAGATGACGTGTAAATTAAGCAGACAATATACGACCATAGCCAAGTGATAG
The DNA here is from genome assembly GCF_021130785.1 of Homalodisca vitripennis. Classification (NCBI taxonomy): domain Eukaryota; kingdom Metazoa; phylum Arthropoda; class Insecta; order Hemiptera; family Cicadellidae; genus Homalodisca; species Homalodisca vitripennis. The sequence continues at coordinate 200,027,590 of NC_060208.1, forward strand.
CGGACAGAGCCTGTAGTCAGCGACATGGCAACATCGCCTCCGTTGTAATCGGAACATTTTAGTGTGGGTTACACTAGTTAATAATCTTTTTCCCTTTCCTATAGTAATGAATAATGTTTCATTAACTTAGCTGATCTTATGAAAAAAATGAGTGGAAAGCATTGTTAAAAGTCGGTGAGAAGATTTGATTTGAGCGCACTCTAGCGTTGTAGTACCCCCCCCCCCCCACCTAGCTCACCGGAACTTTATTATTTGAACACTACAGTAAAATGTGAAGTTATCATGTGGCAGGATGTCTCGAGAAAGATTTCATCTGTAGACTTTAAATTATGCATGTCACTACATGTTTACGTAGACAGTAATGAGTTCTATCATAGTTCATGTCCTTTCATGGAATTTGGCTGAGCGTCATTGAAGCCCATTACTCAGTAGACTGTCATAGTTTCTATTTTGTCTGTTGCGGATGTAAAAATTTATTTTCTATATGAATATCCGTCTGTATATCAGTCCGCAGGATAGCTCAAGGATGAAATGATCTTTAGATTTGTAGTTTTCCAAGCAACCTCAGCGAAGCCTGTTGCCTTACATGTGGTGCAGCGTACTTCTTTATTGTTATTGCTTTACTTGCAGTACACACTAATTTATGTTAATTAAGCATATCTCTTCTATTCTAGAATTTTCAAATCTTATTTTTGCATAAAGCTATATTTATCAATTAACTTTATTTGTCTGATACAGATTCTAAAAGGAATTTAGCCCATCTGGCCTGTGTAAAATAAATAAATAAATAAAAAATCCTAAAATATAATTCTATTCTCCACTCTCCATAGATTTAAATTGGTCAACAAGAGATCGACACAACTTGGAGAGTTAAATGGTATCATGACATGTATGTAGGAGCATGTGTGTGAACATCCCGTCTTTGCTTCTTGAAGTGTAGATTATCAAAAACCTTTGCATTAAAGCAAAGTTTGTTTGCAGCACAAAATTAACTGTTACCTTTAAATTTGGTCATTTAAACTGGTATACATCTCTTGAAGTGCATTTATGACCACTTCAAAGAAGTCAATAGACGAATAAGTACTTATAAAACCCACCTTTAAACTTGATGGAAAGTCATTGATGGATGTAGTAAAACACGTGGGCCGCCAAAATAGATCTCTGGGGTCTCATATGCAACATAAAGTGTTTCAGAAAATGACCCTTTCAAATAAACAGTTCATGGCCGTGTTGTTAATTTGCTTTTTATATAGTTTGCACTTTTATCACTACATGTATAATATTCTTTTTATCACATCTCAAGATATAAATTTAAAATATCCCTACAGATTTTGGTAAAATAACTCAATAATAATTATATCGAAAACGAAATTATTTAAAAATCTAGTTTTGAATAAAGAACAAAAATGTAAGTACTAACATATCACCTTAAAACGCATTTTTTTAAGTTCAACAAATGTTCTTTCTCAAAGGTAAACCATGTAAGAGCATGAACATATTAATTCTACCTAATAATATGAACTTCTACCCAAGGACTATTTCTAACGAGGGGATTATTTCGTATCCAAACCTTGTGAACAACGCATCAGTTCAAGCTCTCTGATGTCTAAATCGTACGGATTTCTGTAGGATAATTTCTTTTATCTTTCGCATATACAAAACTTTCTAGAGCGAAGGCTCTAGTTGATATGGATTTAAAGCACCAACTGATTTGACCTGTATCCAATGGCTTGTAAAAATGTATACCTTAATTCGAAGTATAGTCTATTAAAGTCTAATTATCATACTCTTTAATAGAGTTTGATTGAAAAGTTAATCTTCACCGTTCATATGCATGAACATAAAATTTCTCGAGCATAATCTGAAAAGAACATACATGACGCACTAAACCGAGAAAAATTTAATTTATTAACAAGACAACCCACACATAACGTGACTATAGTTGGAAGAATTCGTTCTATGTAAATGTTGAGTTTAGCTCCAGTTCACCTTCATTGAGCACCCGATGAGACAATGAGAATAACTCTTCACTTACATTACACTATATTTTGTAGTCTATGCGTTTCTGATATCGAAATCATGTAAAGAGTTCATCTGAGCTTTTCTGTCACCGACTTTTTATGAATCTCTTCAGACAAACATGGCAACAGATTCCAGGAGTTAAGTCTGTGACAGCGTCAGATTCCAGACGCTGCAGCAAGGAGGTGACCATAGCTACGTTATGTGTAGAAAACTCAGTTGTTCCACCGTCCTTATGGATCGTGCCTAAAACATCGTATTGCACCCGATGAGGCAATGAGAATACCTCTTCACGTATATTACACTATATTTGGTAATTTAGGTTTCGAAACATTGTAAAGAGTTCATTTCGCCGACTCTTTTTGGGATCTCCAGACGAACATGGCTCAGGATATCAAGAGTCAAATCAGTGGCAACGGTGGGTTTCCGACGCTGCTCTAAGAGGAGTGTGAAATGGAACTAAAATCAACATTCAAAAGAAAACTCTATTGTACAACATCAGCCTATTTTCCGATATGATCCCATTTTGTGTTTTAATAACTACGGTGGTTGTATGTGGAAATTTCAAATTTATTGTGTAACTAGCTGTTTCCCGCGGCTTCGCACGCTTTTCGTAAGCGTTACCCGTGTATGTGCGCTTCTGGCTCAAGTAAATTAAATCAAGTAAATTTCCAACGCCGATGTAGAGTTTGCTTTGTTGCCACGATCAAGAAAATCTGTATATGTTTATAGCCATTGTACACGTACATGTGTTTTATTATAAAGTGATCTAACACTCAAGCTTTAAGTTCAACCAGAAATTTATCTTCAAGACAAATATACATCATAACTTAGCGCCTCGAAATATTTGGAGTAGTAAGGAATGTTTTGAATGTAGTACTTCAGGTACATTATGGTGTTGAAACACAGCCGTTCTTTTGTACAAACCAACATTGAATAAAGACTGGCTGTTAAATTACATGTCCACGTACTTTTATTCTCAAATTATTCTTTAACTACTGTAACCATTTGTACAAAATATTATTATTCAGGAAGGTAAAACTACTGTAAAAAGCACTAAAAGTGGTAAGATCGAGGTTATAACAGGATGAAAGGCTATCGTTATTGTTGGTTTTGTATTTTCCATTTTTGACAGAACTAAACAACACAAACATTTTGTTATTTTCTTTTTGTAAGTGGTGAGGTCTAGAATTCGTTAATTAAACGTTTTACTGGATGTAAAAAAATGATGTAAACAAAACAACCAATACAACTGATAATTTTTGTTGTAGCACCTATTCGTGCTCTTAACAAATATTAATAACATGAAGGATATGTTGTCTTGGCACAAAATCAATAAATATTCCTTTTGATTGAAATTAATGTATGAATCTTGTCCTTTTAAAACTAATTCCAATACATTACCTAAAAGTAGTACATATTTATTTTTAATTTAATTTGATCAGAAGAAATGCATCAAACGCATTCGCTTTACATTTAAATTCGTGTTTAATTCCAAGGAAATACTGATATTCTTGGGAGTCGGTTAAGAAATAAGAACTTAAGATTTTTTACTTCTGTGAAGTAGAGCGGAGAGCTTTAGTGGTGAACAATAAATCAAGCAATAAATAACCGATTTTGGGCATCGAAATATTTGGAGTAGTAAGGAATGTTTTGAATGTAGTACTATCAGGTTTAGGAATGCTGCAGCATCAACAAAATAGTAGACATTCTCAAAATTATGTAAATACTAGTTTTTTTCGGTTTTGCAACATATAATAATGTTTGATTATTTTTTTCTTTATATCTTGTACTGTGTGACCAGGGGACTGGCTGGTAGTAGATTATATTTGTTTAAGGTTAGTTTTTGGATGGTATCAGGATTTTTCGATATTTTGCCATCGCTCAGAGATACGAAAAATCAGTACCATTACGTTGTCAGGTCTGCATTCTCACCTCTTTCTCATGTGGATTACAAACTAACATATAACTACAGTCTAGTTTAAGATAAACAAACACAGAAGTGTTGTGACACGTCCAAGCCAGGAATTACAACAAACACCTTCTGTGTCAACTCCACGCTAACTACCTGTAGACATGCACTTTCGTCACGAATATGGGAACAGGGGTGAGCCTCTTTATCATCTAATTTACAGGTGTCGTCTACAATAAACCAATATAAATATCCAACTGTGTTCCCAGATTAGCCACCTTCTTGTCTCTGCCGTGATGATCACCAAATGACCGTCATTACTATTGGCCGCTGGCCAGTTGTCAGTGGTTTGTCATTGCGTGCAAACTTATTGTTACCTGTTTTGTGTTCGCTACGAGAAAACGAAGAATTAGTAAACACAAATATTGATGGGTAAGTATTAAATAATGTTTACGTTTCAACGTACGTTACACGAGTGATAAAGTTAATTAGTAAAATGAAAGCTATAAAAATGTAATCTGGAGCGCAGCTCGATCATTTTATATTCTATATACTTTGTATTTATGTTTAGAATGTTAATTATTGACCCCAATATTAAATCTTGTTATCCTTTACCATAGCATATTTCTTATTTTCTGTACTTGGGTCGGTCAACCTGATATCCTGTACTCTAACACGAGTTAATTTTCCAGAACGAATCACGAAATCCAGTCTATCCTTAGACATAGGGTTTTATCTAAACTTGTATAATAACAGGTGCACAGAGCATTTTAATAACTTTGTAATAAAAAAATAGCTTATTTAATTGGGTTGAATAAAAACATGTAATTTGAGGCTGGTTTTGATAAATGAAGCAGTACGAAAATAACGCATCGCATTTAACAGTATAGAAAATACAAAAGTAAGGAAGCTCGTCTTTTGGTTACATACAGTTTCCTAACCAAATACAAATTGTGATGGATATTTAAAAGTTTGATAATTTAAACCTAAAGTAGAGGTTAAAATGTTGAAGGCGGCATGTTGTTGGCCTGTGGCTCAGTTCAGGAACCTTTATTTGTCTGATAGACAAGTAAATGACGGAGTTATACTAAACAATTTTATAAAAGGCATTTCTTTGATTCCTATGGAAAATCCAACTATCTCAAATTTTAGAACGTAACTTTTAAAAGGGCTAAACTGTGATAAAGACAAAGAAAAATGAAGGAGCTCTGCTTGGGTTTTAAATGATCCTTCCTTTCACGTGTTACTTATTAATAATCTTGATAATTTGTACTATTATACACGATCTCTAACAAGATAGAGTATAATTGATGGATAAACGTGTTGAGTAAATACGCAATTACTCGTAATCTGTTACATCAACAGTAAGAACAAATTACGACCCCCTTCTTTGCACTGTTAAATTGTGTTTAATCAGTTCGTTCTTACATCATTCCCTTCAAATAAGATTTATTCAAACAGATATAGGTCACTTATTAGAAATTACATTTTAGAGTATATATAATTTTCTAATATTAACTGTATATTGATTGTGAAACTATTAGTACCTTTATTATTTTATTGCTGAACATTAAACGTATTGTTCAGAGTAAATACATTACTATACTTACTTTAATAATTACAAGATACATTTTTCCTTAAATAGTAGCCAGTAATATTTGTTGAAGAGAAGGAAATTATATAATACATATAATTACTGAAAAGGGTTTACGTTTTGGTAAGTAACTTTAATTATTCAAAATGAGATAAAAGCGGCCACTTTTCAAGAAATAAAGTTTTTAATATTGTGTTAGTGGATTTTAAATTTTGGGTGAGAGATGAGAAATATGCTTTATGCTTTTTGCACACAGTTGGCCAGCCGGTAGCGTGAGACACCTCTAAGGGATGGGACGGAACCCACGGGTTGCCCACTAACAAACCTCCTCTACTCTTTAGGGATCTAATTTGGGATTGTTTCTACACGTTACTTTAGGCTAAAACAAAATTTGTCTTAAGCCTTTTAGCGCTATGTCCATTTCAAGGTGTGTGATCATTTAGTCGAGTCCGCTTCTCGGTACTCGTTACGCGGCCCTTACAATTCTTTAGGACTGAATTAATTTATTACGTACCAACGTTTTAGCATTTTTGTAAGAGCTGTTTCCCACGTGGTTCTGACAACGTAGAACTGAGAAGCCTACGGCGAAAAATCAAAAGGCGTCTACTTCAGGCGGTTGAACACGTTGACTGCGGCAGACACACTAGTGTGAGGTAGTCTCCAGACACAAGACAAGAACACTCAGTATAGACAGCAGTGAAAGTGTTAAATTAACGGTCTAATATACTGCATTTATGTTGTCAAATTTGAGTTTTTAATTGTTGTCAAATGTCCCCCCCAAGAAAATATATACATATGTAGATCTCAAACAACTCCTGTCAAAAAGGGTCTACTTATGCCTCTTGCATTTGTTTTAAGATATTCCCAGTGCGATAGTCGAGTTTGCTTGTTGGTACGATGAAGAAAATGTACATAAACCTTAGGATTGAGAAAAGGGGTGTAGTGTGATTTTGATTATGAAACATAAATATTATAATTAAAACAGTGATTAAATTAATTTAGCATATGGTCGTGCTGTTCTGTTTATACAGAACAGTTGATTACATTTGAGAGACTCTTTCAGTTTATATTACACAACTTTAGAGACCAAGGTGGGATTTTCTGCTGCTTTAGAGACCAATGGGGCAGCCAGGAAGGATTTTCGAACTAAGAATAGGCATATATTCATCCCACATATGAATAGACACTAAGAATGTCTATGTAAAAATTCAGTACAATCGGTTGAATAGTTTATGCGTGAAAGCAAAACAAAGGCACTTTCGCATTTACAATATTATACAGGGTTTTAAATGAAAGTTGGTTTTAATTTTTCTATGGAGTTTGTACAGTACGAAAAATTATAACAGTTTTTATAACTTTTGGGCAAGGGTCATGAAGTAAAGTTAGTTTTAAACAACACATGAAGCGGATGTTAGAATAATTAATTGTGATAATGAGACAATATATTACACAGTACACATAAAATGTAACCAGAACGCACAGTTACTATGGTAACGTTATTAAAACAAAGGTCAATGAATTAATCGATAGAGTGCTAGTTGAAACTAATCGTAGATTTACATTACATTAACTAAAACCTCTTCAGTTAGGGAATTATACTGTGTAACTGGACCGAGAATGTAACATAAGGTTGGTGGACATCCATTAGTACTTTTAGTGAGTATGTACAAACTAATGTTTGTTTGCTGTATACATATTGCTTCAACACGTTTATAAGCAGGGCACTAAAATTATACCAACTTGGAATTGAATTCAAGAGTTTTAAACAGCCTACGTTTGGTAAAATTAATAAAATTACTTAAAACCTCCGATTTTTTATAAATATTTTAATTTTAAAATTTGCTCCACAATATTTTAAATTCAATTGTTCAAAGGCTTACACAAGCTCGTTTTAAAAAGCTTCATAAAAATAAAACATGAATATTAAATAACAATAGAGTATCATTTTCTTTCAAATTAAAAATTATTTTACTCAAAAGTCTTAACCATTAAAGCATTTTTTGCGTTTAAAAATTATTGGAAACAGTTGCAATATTAAAAATCAAGTTTCATTCCACAAAGCAGTTTAGATTATTGTACTAGTAAAATTCCTTTTCCGTAACTGTTTTTGTATTTTATTAATTGAAAGTGTAATAAATTGACAGTTTCTATTATTTTAATGTTTTATACAACAACAGTTGAAGCTTAATCCTCGAGTGTTTCTTTAATTAAACATCGATTACAAACAAGCTAGAAATTGAATAAGTATACAAATGTTTAAATTCCTTATAATTTTCATTTATAAGTAATCACATATATTTAAATTATTTTCTTGACAAGGAATTAAACTCTTTAGACTCTTCTTTAGAATTTAATTGTTAGTAAACTAGACCCAGATACCGAATTTTACATTTATGATATGTTTTAATTGCGGTTTTACAAATTTACAATCGGTTTCTTGTTGATTGTTCTTGCGTGCCTCTGATGAGAGAGTGAGTCAACCTGCTGGACAAATCAATTCATACTTATTTTGTATATTGCGGTTCAAAACAATGCTTTTATTTGTGCTAATCAACGCAAGTGAAATTATTCAAATGATTGACAGGTAAAGCATTTTGTCCATTTGAAATATATAGTAAAAGCTTTCCGGAAGTTCATGCCTTAAGGGTAATTTAAATAGACAGCTTACTACGAAACCTACATGAAAACACTCGTATTCTAGCAAGAGCATCCGATAGTTGAAAATAATTATATAGAATGAACCGTTTCCTCAAGACAATGACCGGAAGTGCCACCGGAAGTAGCAGTTAACCGGAAGTGGCTCAAGAAACACGTCCAGCTCTCCACATTTACTTGTTGGCTGAGAACTCTCAGCCTTTTCGTGTTAAGAAATACAGTTTGTATCTACAACAATGTAGCCGAAAAAATGAGAGAGTTTGAGAAATGAGAGAAAATGTAGCCAATATTCACTTTTAAATGATTTACTTCCAGTTGTATTATCAATACAAATGTGTGCTCTCTATTTTAATAACCACGTCATAAAGTTGGTATAAAGATTTATTATGGCACATACGTATTAATCTTGGGAGTCCAGCGCCAATTGTATAATAATACTAGCAGTTACCCGCTTTACACGCAATTTTCTGTTGAAAAACAGGAAACCATATTCGCGTATTATTTTTCTATGATATTCTAAACAATCCTGAGATAATTGATAGTCACTCAAAGCTACTCCAATCACATGATCCAGTTTAGGTTTAAGTTTAAAGAACGTCACAGATTTGTGATGATAATACAGCAGGAAGTAAATAAAGATCCAAGGAGCCTACTTACAAAACACTTTTAAGTTGGGTTTTATAAAAGTCTTAAAATCTGTAGCAAAAGCTCATTAGTAACATTATCTTTAATTTCTGCATTACACTACTGATAAAGCACTGCATACTTAATATTTACTAAGAATTTCAGTTAAAAGTGTATTTAACTCAAACTTCCAATTTTATTATCAGGATGTAACCTCTGTGCTCCAAACGTGATTACAGAAAATATTAAAATAAGAAATGTTGTTATTTTTATGCTTACTATATGCTTTCAAGACTATAAATATAAATACATTTTAAATGGCGCTTAAACTAATGAAATATATGATTGTATTGTAATATTATTATGTCATGTGTGTAGTAAAAGTGCATACACAATGTCGATGGAATTAACCAGATTCGATTACCTTATGTGCAAACATTCAGACCTTTGAACAGTAAGGTAGTTTTTATTACAGAGCTTAAATAGTATTTTCATTGCATTAGATGGTTTATTGATCATTGGTGCAATATACATCTGAAATTAGGTAATAACTTTGTCTTTGCAAGATGCATTACACTAATGAACAACCACTTTAAAATAATTTATTAATTTCTAAAATTATGTTAACAAATGTTTCTGCCTCTTTAATGAACTTCGGCTGAAAGTGTTAGCGCCTGTTAAGTATCAGTTCTCTTTGTATTACATTCCAAAATCTGTAACAATTAATGAATAAAAAGAAATTAATAAACAATTAAAATTGTACATCTAAACCATTCATGATTCCACCTGAAAACACACAAAATGTTATTAAAATCGGTCCAGCCGTTTGAGAGGAGTTCAGTGACATACACAAGCACAATATATGTGTTTATATATATATATATATATATATATATATATATATATATATATATATATATATATATATATATATGTAGAAAAAGGCCAACATATTAATATTAATTAACTATATTTCGCATTACGCTTCTTCTTCAGGTCAAAACAACATAACGAAACACATAAAATAATTAAAAACATACATGTAAACAGATAAATAAATTAATAAGCATAATATTCTTGAAATGATAAACATATGTTCAAACTGTGGGTGTAAAGATGTGACGAGGCTTCAGATGATTTAAATTTATCGAAGATTTAATCCATAGGGAAATTTAGATTTTGTGACAATTTGACATGCTTGTTCTAAATTTCTTAATTTTGATGTATTTGAATTTTTTTTTTATTGATCGTATTGTTTTTACTGTATATAAATTTTCAAAAGATTCTTTGTGTATTTTACTATGAATGACTAATGGTTTTGATTCATCATTATGCTTAAAATCATAACGGTGACCTGTCATTCTTATTCTTAAATTATTTGTTGTTGAGCCAATGTAGTCTTTAGGACATTGTTTACACTGAATTTGATATACTACATTTTTTGTATCACATGTCAAATTGCCAATAATTTTGTATACTTTTTTAGTTGAACTACTTTCGAATTTTGATGACTCTTGTATTTGATTGCACACCATGCATCTTGATTTATTACATGGATGTGCTCCTTTAAATTTAGTTTCCACATCAGAATCAGCTGGTAATTTTTGTTTCGATATAATGTTCTTTAAGATAGGAGGTCTTTTAAAAACAATACGTGGAATACTTTTTAGAAATGAGTCTGTCAGTGGAGAATTTTGAAGAATTTTGTAAGCTACTTTAAAAATGTTGTTAATTTTGTAGAGACCAGGATGATATTGTATTATTAATTTAGGCTCATCATAATATTTCTTTTTGACATAATTATTATTAAGGTTACTTTCATTGAGCTGTAGCTTTCCATTCAATAGCTTCTCAGGATATCCTCGTTTAAAAAAAGCATCATATATGTTACTAACGTAATTTTTAAGATCTTCACTCTCACTGCATAATTTGGTTGCTCGTGTAACCAAGCTTTTGGGAATTGATCTTTTTACATATACAGGGTGACAACTTACTGTTGTAGTGTAGATATTGAAAAGTATTAGTAGGTTTTACATTAATTTTGTGTTTCAAGTAACCTTTCTTGATGTAAACGTCAATATCCAGAAATGTAACTGACTCTGTAGAAATTTTCCAAGTAAATTTTAAATTGTTATCGAAGGGGTTCAATGCGTTTAAGAAATCTAAAAGTTTTTCATTACTCTCTGTCCATAACATAAAAATGTCATCTATGTATCTAGTCCAGAATAAAGGTTTAAATGTTTGAGAATGTAGAAAATCTTGTTCAAATTTTGCCATAAAAAGATTTGCGTATGATGGGGCCATTCGGGTACCCATGGCTGTTCCTTTCTTTTGTAAATAACATTTGTTTTGAAATCGAAAACAATTGGAAGATAATATAAAATTTATGAGAGCAATGATGAAGTTAGTGCTTGGTTTTGAATTTCCAGGTCTTTTATTTAGAAAGTGTTTCACAGCTTCCATACCTTTATTGTGGTCAATATTAGTATATAAGGAAGTTACATCAATCGTAACTAACGTCACATTTGTTGCAATAGGTTGGGGTATTTCTTTTAATCTTTCAATAAAATGATCAGTGTTTTTCAAGTAGGATGGTACATTTTTGACAAACTCCTGTAGGTGTACATCTACAAACCCTGATATTCTTTCTGTGGGAGATGATATTGAGGCGACTATGGGACGGCCAGGTGGTGATATCTTTGTTTTGTGTACTTTCGGTAAAAGGTAGAAAACGGGTGTTTGAGGATTTATGTTTATTAAAATATCAATTAGCTCTTTTGGCAATCCCTCTTTAATAGAATTTTCTTTCAAATATTTCGTTATTTCTTTATTGAAGTGGTTTGTCATATCAGATTTTAATAACTGATAAGTGTCTCCATGTTCTAATTGACGGTTGGCTTCTCTAATATAGTCTGAAATGTTCATGATTACTGTTACATCACCTTTGTCAGCAGGCAAAATTACAATATTTTTGTTATTTTTCAGTGATGAAATGGCTTTAGATTCTTCCTTAGAGAGATTTGTTAACGTTGGCAAATCATCAGAAAAATTTGGGTTAGCAATGTTAGATAAAATAACGTTCAAAAATTGTTCGATAGGATGGTCTGGACTTAATGGTGGTGGTTCCCAACTTGATGTATCTTTAAAGTGTTCAGTGTGTTCAGTGAATGTTTTCATTTCAACAGTCATGCAATGTAAATTGTTAATATTTTTTGTGTTCATTTGAGAGTCATTGTTATTATCAAAAAAATATTATATACATATAATAATTTATATTTATATTTATAAAAATTTATATTTATATATATATATATATATATATATATATATATATATATATATATAAAATATAAAGATATCGTAGTTTCATGAAATCGACAGAGGCAAAAGGAGGTAGAGAACAAGGCAGAAGATGTGAGAGTCTCGGTTGCTACAAACAGTGAGCCAATGAACTCCCCAAATTGATCAGCTCACGGACGAATCTTAATCTCAACGCTATGAAGAAAGGTCAAGCAACCGTTCACCAGAGTACCGTGGATTTGACCTACGTGGAAACATTGGAATAATTTAGATGGATATGTCTTTGATCTTAATCAAAAGGCCGAGAAGCGGTAATAACTAGGAAGATATGAGTAAGGGTAGGAGGTTACGCTGCTTACATATTCATAAGTGACGTCCCTGCGTGCGGGAGAATAACTCAAAGCTCTCTTCCGATGGATGACGAACACAATACCAGCAACCCTCCTCCTCTCAGTGTTGTAGTTGTACTACCTGTTATACGAGTATTACATACCTTGATAAGCTCTCGATGGATGGATGGAGAACAATCCCAGCAACCCTCCTCCTCTCAATACTGCAGTTGTACTAGCTGTTGTACGAGTATTATATACCTTGATAAGCTCTCGATGGATGGATGGAGAACAATCCCAGCAACCCTCCTCCCTTCAATACTGCAGTTACACTAGCTACTGTACGAGTATTATATACCTTGATAAGCTCTCGATGGATGGATGGAGAACAATCCCAGCAACCCTCCTCCCTTCAATACTGCAGTTACACTAGCTACTGTACGAGTATTATATACCTTGATAAGCTCTCGATGGATGGATGGAGAACAATCCCAGCAACCCTCCTCCCTTCAATACTGCAGTTACACTAGCTACTGTACGAGTATTATATACCTTGATAAGCTCTCGATGGATGGATGGAGAACAATCCCAGCAACCCTCCTCCCTTCAATACTGCAGTTACACTAGCTACTGTACGAGTATTATATACCTTGATAAGCTCTCGATGGATGGATGGAGAACAATCCCAGCAACCCTCCTCCCTTCAATACTGCAGTTACACTAGCTACTGTACGAGTATTATATACCTTGATAAGCTCTCGATGGATGGATGGAGAACAATCCCAGCAACCCTCCTCCCTTCAATACTGCAGTTACACTAGCTACTGTACGAGTATTATATACCTTGATAAGCTCTCGATGGATGGATGGATGGAGAACAATCCCAGCAACCCTCCTCCTTTCAATACTGCAGTTACACTAGCTACTGTACGAGTATTATATACCTTGATAAGCTCTCGATGGATGGATGGAGAACAATCCCATCAACCCTCCTCCCCTTAGTACTGTAATCATAGTTGATCTTGAAAGATTATTACGTACCTTGATCAACGTATACCGAAATAAATCTACTCTTATTGAGTATATTGAGTATTGAGTATCTAGTATTTTATTCAGTATAATGAATTGAGTACAGTAAACTATTCGAACCAACAGGCCAGGTTTAATTTAAATTTGACGAATAATTATTCAGTTTTTTTATTATACTTTAGAATATCCGTAGAAGTTTTATTATTTTCAATCCTAAAGTGGTTTCGGACTAAATATACGTAATTTGTGTTTATTTTTTCTTAAATATTCTTTCGAGAGGATTGGGATTCGTAGTGGTGCACAAAAAACGATTGCAGTGTTACAGACTCCCATTGACACATCCTAAGTTCCTTGAACAAGTTTTTAACCAGCAAGCCACTGCTGAGATGCATCTGAAGAGTTGGGTTCTTCATCGAAATTGTCCGGTTTCAGTAACTTTATATCTGTGCTTGAGTAAAAACCCTAAATGTACGCTTTATTCATATTACAATTCAGTTACAAAGGAACACAGATTAAAGAATGTAAACAAAACAAATCGAAGAAACAATATAACATGTGACAGATTTTGTCAGTTTATTACTAATAATAAATAGTGAAAAGGAAAACTATTGACAGTCATGTTAACATTCAACAATATTTTTTCTTGTATACCTGTACTCTATGGTCTATATCGTCCAACAACCCATTCACCAGCTAGCTTTTGTGTGTTCCTGATGCATGGGGTCGTGACATCTTGATCGGTTGTAGATCGTGTAGTGCAATCTTTTCATTTCAATTCCATTAAACTATTTTTATAATTACGATGTTATCTAATTAAGTTTTAAAGATGGTATTGGATTTTTATTTCTAAGGTTTAACATTCCTAGATATTAGCTTTTTAAGTGAAACGAGATGTAATTTCATATTGGGTTCACTATTTAATGGTATAGAAATACAATATCAAAAGTTATTAGTTTTTAAAACTAAAATGAGATGCAGATAACGGTGACATTGAAAGAGTTTAATAAGGCTGTAAGATGTTTTGCAACGTGATGCGTAACAAACGCCGGTAACGTTAAATGATGTAGGAGGCAAATTAAAACAATAATTCTAATGAGATGGATGTCTTGTAAAACTAGTCGAACAAGACATTTTTCCTCAGTATTTATTATAAGCAAATCACAATAAACTTATTGTAATGTACTTAGGAAATAAAGATTCTTGATATCTCTACTAGTGATGGAGATTAGTTAGTTGAGTTGTGCAATTTTAAGTGATGGAGATTTTGGTAAGTTTGAGGCACCGGCCAAAAATTTGGTTAATAGCAGCAATAGCTATGATTAAAGTAAGCATAATTCTGGAAAGTAACAGTAATGCTACAAATTGCAGAAATGTAAGTATGCTTTACGTCAGTGAGACAAACAAACCTCGACCAAACCAAACGCTAAGTTGTGTTTGTTGTCTCAACAAGATAAATCTAGTTGTTTTTTAAAACTGCACAATGCATGTAAAAGGTATTTGATCTGCTTTGAACTGTCCCTGAGCAGCTAAAAACATTACATCTGTGCACTTTTCCACTATTTTCAGAATGTGAAAATGTGAAAGAGAAGATTTACATGAACAGTACACAATTACGAAGCATTTAAACGTATGCAAATAGCTTGAATGCAAGATAAACCATAGCAGGCTGAATGGCTAGAATGAATAAATATTTATTTATTTTTAGTAAACACTAGATTTTGTACGTATTGATTAGAGTAACGTTAAAAAGGGAATAAGTGACGTAACTATCGCGTAGCTGTATTGCATGAACATGAGTGGGAATTGAATGATCTGGACCACTTGTAACTTATAAATTAAATTTAAAAGTGACATAAAAAGCAAACTCAAAATGTCAACAACAATGTTTCCAGAAAGTGTTACGTATGTTATACATCGGTCAAAAGGTGGACGATTGTAAAAAGGTTCGCAGATGGCACAGGTAACACTGCCGCGTTTTTCGAAATGTACGACATGATATAAAGTGGCAATAGAACAGTAGCTGGGAAGAACCCGACATGAATTCGGGTAAATCACAAGACTCTCCCATGACAAAGTTAAAATAGTACAATAATTAGAAAATAAGTGCTTTGAAATAAGGTTGATAAAAATGGATTGAGTTTGAAATTGGATGTGGTAAGAGGACTTGGGTAGAAAAGTTATAGATATTGCAGCCTTAAAGCTACAAAAGTTAACTTTTACAAAAGCTACAAAATGAATGTACTGATAGATGCAGTAAGTATCTATAAGTAGTTACAAACATTGGAAGCATATGAAAGCAGTAATATAAAAAAAGCATACAGTAGCACCCATTACACAAATTGAATATAACCGTAGTTCATGTTTATAAACCTTAATACTGATCTCGGTGCATCATCATTTTGGAAATTTATTTCGTAAAATGTGGATAATTAGTTACTTTGGGAAAATACATGGTATTTTAACTTAGATAAATATCTAAAATTGGGTTTTTATTATGCTAATTGCGTTTCAAAACAATAAAAAACAGAAAATTTACCAGAAACAAAGGGTACTTCAAACGTACGGTATAGTAAACGTACATTTCTTAATACGGAAAATGCAGTTGTTAAATGCAGAGATGTGTTTCTAACATTATTAACTGGCATGACGTCACACTGTTGTTAACACGTAGGCCATACATTTAATAAGAGTGTAGAATGTGATCAATTAGGAAAGCAGGCGGTGTTATCGGGTGAAAGAGTAGTAAAACAATGTGAACTTTGTGCGACAGCTTAATCGGATAAAAAGCACGAGGGGATCTTTTATCTCCAGCATATCCAACAAATATCATGAAGATCCGTATAGAGATATTGTGTATTCGTTTTTGTACAAAGCAGATTCAAAAAGCAACAATAAATATTTATCCCACTGGGAAATAGTAAATATGTGTGTTTCTTTCTACTTAGAAACTCAAAATTCTTCTCCACAAACTGAGGGCTGATCAGCAACTTTGCAACTACACACTTTGAATAGTTTACGTTGATTTTTAATCTATGTATTTACAATCATCATTGAGCGTTCCCTTTAAGTCCATTGTTGTTATCCATTATTTTCCAAAACAACAGAGTGTTACATGAGATTAAGCTTTGGTAAGCTTTAAATTTGGGATTATGTTTCAAGCTTTTGATGCAATGAGTTTCTATTCAATTATAATAAAGTCAAAGCAATCATATATATGTATGACGAACCAAAATACAAGTTAAGGGTACTAACAAAATGAATTACCTACATTACAGTAGCTACCATCCAAATCATGTCAAAAAGTCCATACCAAAAAGTCTTTCCATTACAGCCAAATCCTTATGTACATACACTTCGGATTGAAAAATTTCCGAAAGTAAACTTACTAAAGCTCTTTCTAACAGGAATACCCTAACAACTTTTTGAACCTGCAGCTCAGACAACCTAAAAAGGTTACAAATATCTCAAATCACTTGCATAATGATCCTAAATTTATGACACAATTTTATCCTGGTTTGCAAAAATTCAATAGAGTTATGAAAATTGCCTACAAAATTTTAATAAACTCGCCCTTAACTGAGAAATTATTGTCCATGCCACCTATAATAGTATTTAAGAGACCCAAACATTTAAAGAATATGCTTGTAAGGGCCAAAATTCGTGTTGCAAAAAGTTCTAAAAATTGTATCTTATGGATGTGAACCATGTAACAAACCACGTTGTGTTTATGTATGTATATATAAACGATATAAGATAAACTTTAAGATTGTGTCTGTTTTGAAATCAACATGCGTGTAGAGTTTGATATTTGGAAATGAGTTACGCAGAGCAAAACTATTTGCGCTTTTAATGGATTATAATATTTATAATGGATTTTAAGGTACTACACATTTGTACCTTAGTATAGTTAGAGCCACAGTCTGAGCCAGATATATTGTTACTTTTTATCATATGTAAAAAATATAGAATGTTTTAACTTGTTAATTATTTTAAATATACCAATTAGTTACCTGAACGTGGAATTATCGGACTCGATTCTCGCGCACAGGTTACGACCCATGCGAGAATCTTTATCTTTACTTAGTTATTATGGATGCTGATGTGTCCTTTATGGCTAAAAATAAATTTATTTTCTTTTTTTCCTTGCACCAAATTATAACTGGTATTATGAGGAAAGTAAGGCTGAATATTTGACACAGAAAGTTAGGTTCTCAATTTTGGGAAACGTATACAAAATACTGTACACGATGTAAATTTTGCAATTATTGTGGGCTCCGTAGTTCTCCTAAATCCATCCCTAATCTATACATTATCACTTACATACAGGGTCCCAAAGTTAACCCTATCAGAATATCGATTAGAAATATATTGTTTTCTTCAAATATATTCTGCTAGAGAGATATGATGGGACAGGTTCATTAAATCTAGATACTAATGTCTGTGTGACATATGTCAATCACTTACTTTCTGAGTCGGTGGGGGTGGGGGGGGATATCGCGTTAAGAGAAACAGTACAATTTACTCAGACTATTTATTCAGAACGATTATGGCAATTTTGACAGCCCAAACCGCATAGGATCTTGACCTTCAAATAGTCCTGCAGGAACTGGGCATCAGGATGCAAAGGTCACCACAACCTGGAAGTTGAACTAGACTAAAACTCGACGTTAACTTAACCACTTTGACAATCTAAACCTCTCCTCCGCTACAATTAAGTCTTGGCATAAGTATTCACCCTGGAGGCTTCTCGGAGAAAGATTAAGTCGAACTGGAGTTTAACCTTATAATTAATTCCAGCTGTATACAGCTTACAAATAATTTGTACACAGTATAAAATTAAACCAATCCATTTGAACAAATAGAAGGTCTAGAATATCAGTATTTGTTAAAAAGGAACTCTCCCATGGAGGGGTTGGGTACTGCTGTCATTTAACATTAACCTATCTGAACTCTTGTATTTTGATCGAGTACAGTTTTTTTTCTTGCTTTGTGGAAAAATGCAGAATCCAGACTGGGGTTCCAGAGAGGGGTTTATTGAGTATTCTTCGGCCTGAGTAAGTTTAAATGGAAATACTTTCAGAACGTTCTGTAAATTTATTTTGACATTGTAGCACTGAATGCTGTAGTATTTAATTTTTCTTGTGAATTATTATCATTTAAAAATAAATCCTTCTATCAGATCGCAGCATTGTTTTCGTTTAGTTGTCAAAATTGAAATTCATAGTTGAGAAGTAAAGAGTAAATATGCGTACGCTTCTTAAGCCCGAACTGGCATATGTTTCTCGGAATTCTTCATAATTTTGAGAGTTCGTTTTTAAAGTCGAGCCTTGAAAAGCTGACGCGCTTAGATTTATTTTTTAATATTCATCCTGGATTAAGAAAAAGAACTTATAGTTCGTGCCATTTTTTTGGCAAAAACAACAATAATAGAACTCTAAAAACCCAAGTTGAAAAATAATAGTATTTCAATGCCAAATAACCAGTGGACAAACTGTTACAATGTTGCCATCTCTTTAACATAGTTTTAGTGCTTGTGGTGTAACATAATGGTACTCTGTTAGGCTTCCATATATTTGTAACGGTAGAAAGTGGAGTCTTAAAAGCTGACACACTTGATTTTTTTCAATATTCATCACATTGCGACACAATTTACAACATCTCTGTCTGAATGAAAACAGCGTATCCTTTTCCTTTTTATTTAATAGAAAGTAAGATATCATAATATTTTATGTACTATATAAAAAATGGATTTAAACGAGCATTACCTACTATTTTTAATTAAATTTTTGAACACGACGAATAGTCAACAGAACTATCGTGTACTAGTGTGATACTGTGCAGCATGGTGATTACTCGCTCATCACAACGACTGAAGAACTCTCCTGAGCAGATCCAGCCGTGACGCGAGTGTGACAGACGGTGTAATCTAAAATGTAGATCAGTGTTTAAGCTGGTAACGATGCGATGTGAGACAACGTGCTTGGGTTTAGCTCGCTTCAGCACGCGAGTGTGACAGACGGTGTAATCTAAAATGTAGATCAGTGTTTAAGCTGGTAACGATGCGATGTGAGACAACGTGCTTGGGTTTAGCTCGCTTCAGCACGCGAGTGTGACAGACGGTGTAATCTAAAATGTAGATCAGTGTTTAAGCTGGTAACGATGCGATGTGAGACAACGTGCTTGGGTTTAGCTCGCTTCAGCACGCGAGTGTGACAGACGGTGTAATCTAAAATGTAGATCAGTGTTTAAGCTGGTAACGATGCGATGTGAGACAACGTGGTTGGGTTTAGCTCGCTTCAGCACGCGAGTGTGACAGACGGTGTAATCTAAAATGTAGATCAGTGTTTAAGCTGGTAACGATGCGATGTGAGACAACGTGCTTGGGTTTAGCTCGCTTCAGCACGCGAGTGTGACAGACGGTGTAATCTAAAATGTAGATCAGTGTTTAAGCTGGTAACGATGCGATGTGAGACAACGTGCTTGGGTTTAGCTCGCTTCAGCACGCGAGTGTGACAGACGGTGTAATCTAAAATGTAGATCAGTGTTTAAGCTGGTAACGATGCGATGTGAGACAACGTGCTTGGGTTTAGCTCGCTTCAGCACGCGAGTGTGACAGACGGTGTAATCTAAAATGTAGATCAGTGTTTAAGCTGGTAACGATGCGATGTGAGACAACGTGCTTGGGTTTAGCTCGCTTCAGCACGCGAGTGTGACAGACGGTGTAATCTAAAATGTAGATCAGTGTTTAAGCTGGTAACGATGCGATGTGAGACAACGTGCTTGGGTTTAGCTCGCTTCAGCACGCGAGTGTGACAGACGGTGTAATCTAAAATGTAGATCAGTGTTTAAGCTGGTAA
Organism: Homalodisca vitripennis; assembly: GCF_021130785.1. Classification (NCBI taxonomy): domain Eukaryota; kingdom Metazoa; phylum Arthropoda; class Insecta; order Hemiptera; family Cicadellidae; genus Homalodisca; species Homalodisca vitripennis. The sequence continues at coordinate 200,047,909 of NC_060208.1, forward strand.
CGATGCGATGTGAGACAACGTGCTTGGGTTTAGCTCGCTTCAGCACGTGAGAACGTTTTTGTATACTCGGTGAAAGTTCATCAAAATTCTCTTTTAATTAAGAAAAGAATGAAGTATATACGAAGAATACCACATTCGGTCCAAAAGAACGATGTTCCAAAGTAATATATTCAACATACAATACTGTTTAGTTTGTGTACTGCATCACTTTTAAAAACTGTCAATGTAGTAATGATATGCGATTGATAATAGTCCTTATTATACTAAATTGTTCATAAATGCAAAATGTACTAGAAAGTTTTTGATTTCATTGATTTGTAATTTTAATTATATTTGATATACAGCCCATTACTATTGCCAAACCTGACAATCGCTGATATTTGATCAAAAGTGAAGGGTGATCGCAACGAGATGGCGGTAAATTGGAAACAGGGTTTTTGTTTATTGCTTCATACTAGCTAAAATTCTTAAAATCATACTGTAATTGCGGTGTTTAATTGAACTCTCTTTAATTCTATAGGTTCTCTTTTCATTCAGTTTTTCAGTATTTAAAACGAATTAAATTAATTTTGTTGTTGGGCAGCTAATGTAATGTATGAAAAACCGATTAATTTCTTTTTAAATAAATGAGGTGACGGTGTATTATACCATCTTCATCTCAGCTCATATGATACACATGTAACAATAACAAGAAAATGTTATTTTTATAACATTTAAAGAATTTCTTTAACGATACAAATGACTTACATATTCGTACTTAGATGGGTGTACCCAACAACGAGCAAGATAATAAACAATACAATTTTGCATAACTGATAATATTAACTTTAAATTTTTATCAATTTGTATAAATTTTATAGCTTTGCAATGCCTTTTTTATATTTTTGGAATTATATTTATTTATGAGAATACTTTTGAATATTTCCAGTGATATTGCATTCTAGCTAAAGTGTAGTTGATTATGTGATAATATATTAATTATAGTATTTATAAGTTGAAGGAAATTAATTTAATCCCAAGAAGATAACATAAATCCTGGAGCATGACACTCTACTTAGTATATGACGTCATGTATCAGACGTCAGGGGAAGAGAGGGGTCTAGAGTAAACTCAGCAAGGACTAAGCCATCGGACTAAGAGGGAAAAAAGATTACTTAAGTTGTCTCCAGATTTTGAGTTCCAGGTTCTCAAATACTCAATTACTTTACTGGCAAAGCAGATGAAACTCTTGTACTTGTGATTATGCATTCATAAATGATAAAAATCATAAATCCATAAACATGTAGTATAATGACATTTGTTACCTAGTTGCTAGTACAGCAACCCAGTTAACCGAAACTACTCATATGATGTGAGTACTGAAGATTTTCAAACACCGCATACGATATGTACTAAACCGCAATATTTTATTAAAGGCAATTATAAAAATGCATCAAATAAAAATTATCTCTATATCTATGTTTGAGTGATTCTTTCTTAAATAAGTTAGGTATCGTTTGTTGATAATATACGCTATGTGGAGTATAATAATAGAGCATGTAATAGACTTAAAGGTAGGCTCACGTGTTTCATTGCACTTTATCTAATTATGGAAATGATATTTAAATAATTAATATTAAAATTATTCTAATATACTTCACACGATATTCTTCTGCTCTTTTATTTACTTACAAAATTTAGAAGGGTAGTTACAACGACATATGTATGCACAATGTATGTAATGTATGTAAATATGTAATATTTTACAGAAACCTATCTAGTAAAATAAGTATCTGTAATTTGAGTTCTGCCCTTGCGTACCTCTGAGCAGACAATGTTCACATGCCACTAGGGGCATCGTCACCTACTGTGGTCTACTCATCCTAGAAAGTTAACCGCTATACAGGGCGTTTCAAAAAGGACTTTACAATTTTGAAAATTCATATACATTTTATTAAACAAGGTACAGAGCTGGTTTTGGTGTTATTTTAAAGGAAAAAACTTCAAGTTTCTTTACCTTGAACTAACGATATTCTATGTGGCTTCCGTTGGTTATTCTGCAGACATCCCATCGGTAGTCGATTTCTTCCCAGACTCGCACTAGCATTTCAGGTGTAACTTGCTAAGCAGCAGCGTAAATTCTTGCTCTAAGTTGAGGTAGAGTGGCCGGCAAAGGAGGTACGTACACCATATCTTTTATGAAACCCCAGAAAAAAAATATAGCGGTGTCAGGTCTGGGGAATGAGGGGGCCATGCAATTGGCGCATCACGGCCAATCCATTGACCTGGGAAGCGGTCATTTAGAAAATCCCGGACGTCAGTCAGATGGTGTGGTGGTGCGCCATCTTGCGTAAAGAAAACATTTCGTTCTCGGTCATCCTCATCGATCTGTGGTATTAAAAATTGTTGCAACATATCAAGGTACACTATCCCATTGATGGTTCTCTCTTGCAATAAAAAGGGACCGTACACTTTCCTCTTGCTCAACGCACAAAGAACGTTCACTTTAGGGCTATCACGAACATGTTGTAATGTTTCATGTGGATTTTCGCTGCCCCAAATCCTACAGTTATGTGTCCACCTTGCCACTTAAGTGAAAAGTGGACTCGTCAGAAAAGATTATGTTGTCCAAGAAATGTTCATCATCATCCATTCGATTTAACATATCCACACAGAAGTTCCTACGGGCAATCTTATCAGTGTCTTTAATTGCTTGTAAAAGCGAATATCGGTGTCAAGTGCAAACGTTTTCTTAACACACGCCAAACCGTCGTATGTGGCACTTGCAGGTCACGAGATACACGCCGGGTCGATTTCGTAGGGCTATTTACAAAACTTTGCCTCACTTGCTCAACGACTTCGTCAGATGTGCTTGGACGACCTGAGGATTTTTTATGTTTCACTGAGCACCCTGTTTCTATAAAACAACTATGCCACTCAAAATTGTATGCCTACTAGGAGGATCTTTAGCGTACTTGGTACAAAAATTACGCTGAACTGTTGCCGCAGACTTTGATTCTTCAAACCAAAACACACAACTAGCACGCTCCGGTCCAGTGAAGGCAGCCATGTTTAACGTAACTGTCACTAGCGCTTGTGCGGCGTGATTAGGCACTAGCGGACTACGCGAGTCAAAACTTGAACGGTTTTTCCTTTCTAACAACACCAAAACTAGCTTGTACCTTGTTTAATAAATTTTATATGAATTTTCAAAGTTGTCCTTTTTGAAACGCCCTGCATTATTGGGTTTACCGGGAACTTCACTCTATATCCGGATGGACAAAGTTTTGCTCCATTTGTCTGGTGTATCGGTTTTCTTAACAGAGGGCTTAAAAATAAAACAAAGTAGACTTTTCTGTAGTCTACATCATATGTCACGTGGCCATAATCTCAATGATTTACACATTTTTCACTGGTTTCGGACTAGTGGAGGTAGTAATAAAAGCTTTCTCTGGGGTACCTTGAGTATTTTACAGTAAAATAAAAATGTGGATAGTTTTGTTTTTATATTAGAACGCAGAAAGGCCACACTACAGAATATTCTGTCCACAAAATTGATGCACCTACAGAAAGCTCTACAATCAAATCTGTTGCAAAGAAATCAATTTGTACTGTTTCCTTTGGTTCAGATTATGATTACTTCTCTCCAACCTGCAAGATTACTATTGCTCTTGATAAGTAATTAGTAGTACGGGAAACTTTGACATTATGGAAGGTGCAGAGCTGTCACATAATGTATTAATGACACTATCCGTGATCGTTGCAACAATTGCACTATCTTCAATATCACTTCTATAATGTCTTTGATCAATGGATTTATAACAGGTTCTTTATTTCTCTTTGAATGCACCGAAGTAACAGTGCAGCAAATGTGTTTTAAGGAATACCGAGACAATTTGATAAAGTTGTTGCCCTCAATTGAAAAAGTGGCAAAATCCAGTTCTTCTGAAGTCAATTTGAGCACAGCAGAACACAGTTGGAAAGTCTTATTGGTTCTTACTGGGAAATGTTTAAGGCCTACTAAGAAACAAAAATCATTCATTTGACTTGGTTGAAATTCAGCTTTGCTTTGTTTGTTTCAGTCTCTATTAATAATTTCTTTCCGATGTATGTACATATTTGGAAAATCGAAAACTTGCTTGCAATGGTTTCGTCCATGGTGGAGATGAATTTAAAAAAATCAATTCTACAGCTTATTACATTTTTGAGATGTCCTGCGGACAAATATCTATTTGTAGACACACAGAAAAGAAGTTTTTGCGTGTCAAAAGAAAAACTGTGTCATCCTTCTCAGTGATATGCTTCAATAACGCTCTGGCAAATTCCATGGTTATACATACACCATCATAGAACTCATTCTTATCTATGTACAAATAAATGTAGCCTAAATATATTTCCACACGAGACAATCACAGTTTATTCATCAGGTTAGGTTTAAAAGCAGTGTTCAAAGAATAAAAGTTTCGTTGAGCTAGGGAGGTTACTGCAACGCAAGAATGTGCTGAAATAAAACGTTGTCAAACATGACTCTCCAAATGTTTCTTTTGTCTTTGTGAATAAAAATGTTACAAGTTGGAACCCCACATAATTGTACTACAAATATTACAGTATTTATTCTGCTGTTTTATCGTTGTCATCATGGTTACCCATAAGACCAATTTAAAAACATGTGCTAACGCTCCCATAGAGGACATGCACCTTCATCAAACTCAGTGTTGCCTATATAAAAAAAGAAGCTTCATGCAATCGTTCAAGTCTGTAGACCAGTTCGTTCTCAAGATATCTGGAGAAATTAAATGTTTCCAGCCTCTTGATGTATGACTTCGCTAACGCTCAACCAATTATGTCCTTATAGACTCCTCCCAATTCGACTTAGGTTCGTTCTGCTACCACTGGCAGTCTTACTTACTCACTAAATTTAAACAATTATCGTGATTGGTTTATGTATAAATGATCACATTTGATCCCCCTCCTCTTTATATTACTCCATTTATAACCAATAAAATTCACAGAATAATCTATTTCGATTATTTATACAATGGAGACTAAAAGGGAGCATTATCTTGAATTGGTAATTGGGTCAACCCCAATGACAACGTCCTGATGATAACTGGACGGCAGCAATTACAGGACTCAAAGCGTGCTGATATTGAGGTCAGTAGACGGCTGTTGTGATCCTGCAATGTGCGAGACGTGTTATTTCTTTTGTCTTCCGTTGTCATCTCTATTGACTGAATAGTCCAACATTAGCACTTATACTAAAAGAACACGTGTTAAACTTTTGCCCATACATATTCTATTCTGCTATGGGTATGCAATTACACTATAGAGATCTATAATTTTTTCTCAGGAGCGTTGAAGTGATTTTACAATACACTAAAGAATATTGCTTCTCACGTTTTGTTGGAATATACAACAGGTGTTGCTGATTGAAATCTAATGCAATACAGTTTCAAATTAACAGCTGTGTAAATTTTACAAAAATGCAGTTGATTTGAGCATAAGAGTTTAATTTCCTAACGCTTATTACATTCTTAAAACTCCCTTCTTTTAATGGATATACAAATGTTGAGTTGTGCTAAAATTTTAATATTAATACACTTTCGAAGAACTACTTGGTATTAATCCACAAATTGGGTAACTTATAACTCAATCCACAAACAGAAAGCATATAAACAATCATTCAAAAGCAGCACACTAGAAAATTACGCTCAGCCTATAAGTTTTCTTCATAATAAAAACAATAATTTATTTACTATTTTCATGAACCGATTTTAACCAACTTTTTATACATTACGTAATTTTTTTTATAGTTTTACATTACGCAATGTAGGACATTTTAGGTAATCTAACCTAAAGACTTACATTAAAGACAACCTTTTGATGAATGTGGCACGACCTTCATTTATTTTAAGTAGGTAAATATACAGAAAAAACAAATTATTATAAAATAAATACACCAACTTAAGTAAGACCAACAATTAACATTGAATCCCACTTGATAGGAGATTCGTTTCAGAAACAGTTTATTGCTAATAAATTACTCCTGATCGAAGCCAATTATCTGTATTTTCCTTTCTACTTTCTGTACACTTGATTGATATTGGATTTATTTAAACCCTTTTCTACAATAACTCCTATTTAAATGATGTTTAAAAATAACTAAATATTATTCTTGCTTCAACGTATTTAGGATTTACTAATTTTATAGCACTTACCATTAATAAAAATTTGAAAAGATTTGCCAGAGCTTTCAATAAAACTGTTACAATATTACTTTTTGATATGGGTTAGTTTGGATGTAAAATCCCTTTTTAAAACAATTTCATTGTAGTATATAGGTGAACATTTTAACTGCTTGGATGTATTTAGGATGCATCCATGTACAGCAATTTGATGTATACCATGTATAGTAATTCTTGTAATGGCAAGTTCTTATATTTTACTAGGCAAATTAATTACTTGTAAAAAGAGATGAAGAAGCCTAAAAAACTCCATAATTATGTAATACAGACATGCCTACACATATGTAATAATTATCTCTTATATATGCAGGTTTCACTGACAAAGATTGATGCACATACCGAGGAGGAATATGCATCATCATCGAACACGATCTTGCCTGCGAAAAAATAAAATCATATAAAATTTAGCTTTGTTCTATTTCTCGAATATTCAGTGGACAGAAAGACAGTAGATCTATTATATCGGATCAAGCTCCTTTAGTGAAAGACTTTGCTAACGCTTATTAATTATTCCATGGAAAGTGATGCATCATCATTGAATTAAATATTTTAAAATCTGTTCTATCAAAAAATGTAAATTTAATTTAAAATTAAAATTAAACTGTTATGCAAAATTTTAACCCTGATGCTCAATTAACCTTGAAAATTACCTGCAGACTGACAGATAAACAGGATTAAAATTTTGCCAATTCCTAACGCTCAGCCAACAAGTTTTTCTCAAACAGCTCACTTAATTTTTTCATATAAAATGGGTCAGTAAAATTGAAAATGTTGATGAAAATATATAACCTGTATGCTATTTTCAAAAATATGTATTGGGCAGAGGCATCCATCTTCATCCTTGACAACCCGTTGATTAGAATCCTCATCCAGTGACAGTCTCGTCTGGGGAAAAGCGTTTAGTATTTCAACTCGCCTATCAATATTTAAGACCATTTGTTGCACTTGTAACCAGGCTGAGAATAAGTTTTTTTAATTATTCCATAATTAATTTTTGCAGATTACAACACTAAACCATTGATATTAATATAACACGTCCAAATTATAATTATAATGTACTGTTTTATTCGGTAAGAAACTCTTTAATAGTAAGAAATTCAAATGAAGGAATAATTATTAAAATTAAGATTTAATCAGTTCGGTTTTAATTTAAACTCAGGAAAAAAATAAAATAGTAGCCGTAAATTTAAAATTATTAGAGAGACTGTTTTCGCTGCAAGTATATGTTAACTTATTCACAGATAGTACTGAAGTTTGTGAACCAGAGACTCGAATGTGAAAATTAATTCCAGTTTAACTCGAATTCCGTTTAGCGATAATATATAACCAGTTAAATTTCTCTGACTACTTCCAGCAACAAAATTGAAGTAACAAAAGCAAAAATTATGGTCAAAATAGATAAGATTATGATAACTTCAATAATGCATTTTTTTTAAATAAAAGAACTTCATAGTGTGGTGAATGGATTACAGTCCAGCTTGGTTTCGGTTCATAAAAAATCTCACCTAAAGTAAAATTTTTATAAAATGTATTTTTAAAAACCACAATATTTTTACAAATGGTTTATTAAGAACGATTATTACAATTTTAACAACCTAAACTGTATAGATAGGATCTGGAAGTTAAATACAGCAGAAGGCTTGACACTCAAGAGGTACTATAGTAACTGAGCATAGAGTTGCAAAGGTCACCACAACCTGGAAGTTGAACTAGACTGTGACTCTCGACGTTAACTTAACTACTTTGACAATCTAAACCTCTTCTCTGTTACAATTAAGTCTTACCATATAAGTTCGCAATTTCTTCTCAGGGAAAGATTACGTTTTATTCAAACCGGAACTTTGGTTAGTGATAAACTCCATCTGTATACAAAAATCTATATATTGACATAAAAATATAATTCAAACAAAATTGAAGTAAAGAAAAGTCCATATTCTATAGTTTTTAAGGTATAATATTACATATTAAAACTTGCTTCGTTGAACCTGGCCTGGTTGGATACTAAAATGTATCCATGTATCCAATGTAGATGACATTAAACCATTTGCTCTGTTTTCGATTGAGGACGGTTATTTTTAATGTGTGGGGGAAAATAAAAATTTTCGTAATTAGTTGAGAAATCCGTTTTGAAGGGAGTTTACAAGCTCTTCGGCCCACGTAATTCGAGATAATACTGCTCCCATAACGCCCCTTCTACTCGACATGTAGTTTATTTTGACGGTTGCGTAAGGAAAACAGGTATAAGGATACCATTGAGTCTTCTTTCGAATCAATATTACTTCAAGACAAACCCTTTCTTCAAATTGTACATTTCATACACAGAGTTACATCTATTTTCTTTATAAGTGTACAATACATAGCTTGAAAGTAAAAACAACTGATTTTACAATATTTTTTCAGCGTCGTATATTAAATGATCTTAATTATGTCAATATTCAGTGTCCATTTCATGAAAGCTTCAGACAACTACACTGTTGCCTCGACACCAGAGACACATTCAAATTCTATATTCCATTGAATCATCCCTTTCCACCATAGCCACGGTGTGTGTGGTTATTCAAAACACACTAGAAAATAAATAATAAGACATAATATAATTTTAAGTTTAACGGCTAATAACTAGTTTGCTAATGGCGTAGTGTAGCGTGTACAACGGTAATCGCCATTATTGGAATCAATCTTGTCCTTGCAAGGAGCCTGCCTGCCCGGCCGTTGGTAGTGGTTCGGAAGTCACCTGTAAGCTGTTGGTCCCCAGGTTAAGTGTTACATAGGACTTCTTAGCCCCAACTTCGCCCCGTAAAATAAGACATCTTCACTTTTTTAATTTTTTTTTTAACTATGAAAACAATTTCATACACTGGAAATAAGTAATAATAAATATCTATTGACCGTATTTTTCTGTTTCTTCACCAATAACAAATCAATTTTAATTCCAAAAATTAACTATGTAAATTTACCATACTGTGCAGACGAAAAAGGAGGGTTTCTTAGCTTTAGGGAATCACTGGACGTCTAACTATAACTGGGTCAACCCCAATGACAACGTCCTGATGTTAACTGGACGGCAGCAATTACAGGACTCATAGTGTCTGGACTCGACTTTATCTCATAGCGTGCTGTTATTGAGGTCAATAGACGGCTTTTGTGATCCTGCAGTGCGCGAGGCGTGTTATTTCTTTTGTCTTAAAATGAAATAAAATAATTTTTATTCCATTTTGTTACAGATTAGTACAGGTATAGCGTATTATAAACTATAACACTATAAACTAGCTTAATCACACGATTAAAAAAAACAAAACTCAGTGAGGTATTAAAGGTTTGTGGAAACTTCCTTAATTCATTTTTTGCAGTAAATTAATTTCTGTCTGTTTGTCTATCAGCACGACATCGTTATCGCGAAAACGCAGTGACATATATACTTGAATGTCATATAAAAGAATATATGAATACAGTATCCTGATTTCAACTGTTAATTGCGTGCGAAGCCTCGGTTACCTGCTAACACACACACACACACACACACACACACACACACACACACACACACACACACACACACACACACACACACACACACACACACACACACACACACACACACACACACACACACACACACACACACACACACACACACACACACACACACACACACACACACACTTACGTGCTTATATTTGTAGGTTCAGTTGTTTTACATGTAACTCGAATTATTATTCTTTGTCATTAATTTCAAATCATATAGTCCATTTTATTATTAGAATTCTTTTATTTAGATAAAGATTCAGTTCGCCATTGTACCGTGTGTAAACACTTGCTTTAGAATAAAATGTTGACTACCACCTCACGACAGTAGTGACTCCGACGTGATCAACGTGATCGACGTGATACGAGTATGTTCTACAGACGCGATGTAACAAGTAGGTCCTACCACATCTATGGTGAACCGGATTGTAGTGAAGATTCCACCCTTCTGACCTATCCATCCACCTTGAATTGTGGTTTGTGCAGATTGAGAACCAGTTTTCTCTGGCTGGTGTCACCGCAGATGCCAAAAAATTTAATTATGTTGCGAGACAACTGAATGCGAAATACGCAGCCTAGGCGAGAGAAGTTCTAATCAAGCACATGCTATCAAAAAGTATGAGAAGTTCATGAACTTTTTCAGCGCCTCAGCCCATCCAAGGACCAAAAGACGAGCCGATTCCTAGAATAAGAAGAGATGGGGACCGGAAACCTGTACATTTTCTGAGACATCTCCGCGGTCTCGCCGGTGCGGTGGGCCATGTAGGGGTTTTGAGGCAACTGTGGTTGGGTATTGTTAAAATCAACGCAAGGTATCCTAGCGATCCAACAGAATGCCCATCCTTGCCGTTCTCGCCGATCCCGTATTAGAAGCCAGCCTTCGACCTAAAGTAGTGGAAGCCACTGCCGACACCAACGTCCTGGAAGCTCTGACGGAGAAACTCACAATCTAGCTGATGGCAAAAACAAGTTATGTTGCTAAACCACTGAGTCAAGAAATTCCTGAAGTCAAAAGATATCATCATTGTTACCATACTCGTCGCTCAGACTCTCGACCGATTCCTCTTCTACGTTCAAATTCACGCTCCAGCAGCGGAAATAAAAATGGCGACTTTAGTTGCAACAAGAGGTACGCTGCCAATGCCTCAATAAACGACCCGGGGAATGATTACTAATGGCGGCAAGTGATCCCTTACTAATGCCGTCTTACTGCCTCTTTATCACGGATAGATTGACGAAAGAGCCATTTCTTGTGGACGCTGGTGCAGATGTTTGTGTGCATCCTGAACCTCTGCTATCGGAGAAAGGTTGAGGATGAGCTATGAGCAATGTTCAGTAAATAACACAAGCATTTCTAATTACGGTTTGATGACGTTAAATCTAGATTTCGGACTCGAACGAGCTTTATGTGGCGTTTTATAGTAGCCAAACCCAAGTTGGAGTAGACATCCTGCAGCATTATGATCTCCTAGTGGACGTCCGCCGACAGTGTTTGGTTGACAAAAAGACCTCGCTAGTTACAGACAGGTGTACAGAGCTCGTTACAGTCTGATAAATAGCATTAAGGCCGTAAATGATAATTTGAATTTTAATTCCCAGCTTTTTTCAAAAGTACCCGGAGCTCAACAGACCCTTAGGAGAGCCTTTCTGGTTAACCACAACACACGGCACTACCTGAAGACTACTGCTAGTCCAACCGTCTGCAGTAGTGGTTGTGTGTGTGTGTGTGTGTGTGTGTGTGTGTGTGTGTGTGTGTTAAAAAATATAAATATTCTGACTTTTAGAAATCATTTCAATACAGTCTTATAAATTTAAGTGTTATTTACTACTTTTTATAGAATGTTTTAAATAAAAATTGTTTAAATAATTAGACATTTAAAAGTGGTAGAATACGGTAGAATACATTAATTTCTGGCAAATGGTATGTAATGATTACTATATTAGTGATTGTAGGTGGTCACTGACATGTTTTTGTTTCAACGTTCACATGACAACCAATAATACATTTATAATTTGATAGTGTGTGAGTTGTGTTAGAACTAAGAGCTTCTTTTGAATGTTTAGCCTGACGTACTCGACATCGCCATAGTAACAGTACATGCAGGTCACTCAGTACGATCTTTAGCAGTCATGGGTTTACCGGGCGCTTCATTCTATGTAAGGATAGATAAAGTTTTACTCCAATTGTCTGGTATTCCGATTTCCCCAAGAGAGCGTTTAACAAAGAAACAAATAATCCTTTCAACGGTCTGCATCACGAGTCACGTGTCCGTCATCACGTTGGTGCTTTACCAATTTTTGTGTTCTTTGGGACCGATGGCGGAAGTAATTCGAATGTTCTCTGGGGCCCCTTGGGTATTTTATAATGCAATGGCAGTTTGGGTAACTCTTACTATGGTAAAGACACGAAGAGATGCTCTAGTGCTGTTCACAAAATTAGAGGGGCTACAGAAAGCTCTAGAATCAAGTATGATGCAACAAAAGCAATGTGTACTGTTGCCCTTTGTCAAGGTCGTGCTTACCACACTTCAGTCAGCAAGGGGTCTAAATCAATATTTACTTACTAACTTGACAACCTTGGAAGCATTTGAAAATGGTGACCTACCACGATGTTTAGCAATGGTACTGTCCGTAGCCGCTGCAATAAACGTACTGCCTTCGGTGGCTCTTTTTACGTTCATAACCAATGGATATATAACAGATTCTTTATTTCTCTTTGAGACCACAGAAGAAATAGTGCAGCGAATGTGTTTTAGGCGAAACAGAGACAATTTGATATCGATGTTACCCGCAGTTGAAACAGTGACAACATCCAGTTCCTCTGAAGTCAATTTGGAGCACGGCAGAACACAGCTGGACAGGCGTATCTGCTCTTACTGGGAAACGTTGAAGGCCCACTCGGAAGTGAAAAGCATTCGCCTCCTTCACAACAGCTGGTACCACATTCCAGTGACGTGGTTGACTTTCAGCTTCGCTTTATTGGCTCCATCCTTGTTATTTGCGAATAGTCTTTTCGAAACAAATTCTTTGACAATTACCCGGAAAATTGGAATGTTTCTTGTAATGGTGCCATGCGTAGTGGAAGTTATTTTTTTAATTTTTGCCAGTGACATTTTCATCAACGATGGACGTTATAAGAGTGTTACAAAAGCGACCAAACAAATATTTACTTCAACGGACTGGCAGCAGAAGAATATCCTCAGCAGATTTGTCTTCAGCTCCAAAGATGAATACCCGGAAAGCTCTTACTGGTTATTTGAATCGTATTCTTCTTTTCTTCCTTTCCTTGTAGACAGTACGGTGTTGGTGGCGACTGGTTTTTTAGGACCTTAAGCAGTCATTGGTTGCCATAAAAATATTTATCACATTTTAATCATAATATATTATTTCACTAAATTATTCTTAAATTTCTAAGAACTTCTGCTTTTAGATACTCGCCGTCTCAAGTTGGTGTAAGTAGTATATTCAATAAGCTCCCTGAAGTGCAGATGTGGCAATGACTCTAAACAATGTAAATCTCGACTTACACACTTCCTGTTGTCATTATTATTACTCTTTTGGCGAGTTCACGATGGGCTGCTGGAATGACGTTCAGAAACAATGTAAAATATGTTCCATAACTTCTCTTCTGATATCAAAATAAAGTCGGCAACTTGATGATTATTTATTTACTTTAAATTGTACTTTATTACTTTAAATATTTTACTGAAGTGACTATTTATTTTGGCGGGCTATGTATGTATTTTTGCACGGGGAAAACTGTTCGTTCCACGAAACACCACACATGTTTATGTTTTCCACATGTTCTCAAAGTAGAATGACGATTTTTAACGAAACGTAAAAAATTCATTGTATAAACAGCTGATCTGAAATAACAATAGATGATGTTAATGAAATTAAGCTCCAATTTAAAAACTATAAAAATTTATAAAATCAATTCATACTCTGCTATTAGTAGCTATGTTGACTTTAACACTCTAAAAACTTAAAGTAAAGAAGTCTTATTTTACCAAGCCAAGTTAGGGCTAAGAAGCCCACCCTAACACTTAACCTGGGGACCAACGGATTAAAGGTCACTACCGAACCACCACCAACGGCCGGACAGGCAGGCTGCTTGCAAGGATAAGATCGGACAAAAAACTTCCAAAGCCAAAAAATCATTACAAACAGACTTAAATATGTGGTATAATACTGGTGTGAATACATCTGTGAACTATTAGTTTATTTATTAATGAAGCCTTCGTAAAGTTTATTAACTTATTGCATCATTGAATAGCAGTATTTAAATCTCGTCGGATTCTAAATTCAATTCCAGCACGGTTGATATTAACTCCGATTCCAGTTCACTACTAGTTTCGTCCCGACGGGATTTAAAACAAAGGATTAAAAATAAACTGATTTGTTCTTTTCTAGCTAACAAAGCCGTAGTGTAATTTAATCCTGGAAGAAAATTAGTATATCTGTTGATTATAATTTTAACTTTACTCAATTACATTGGGCCTTACCTTAGATTCACTTAAAAATAAATCACGTTATAACAGATTTTAATAAAAACCATGCTGAAGAAATGTCAAAACCATTAACTGAATAAAGGTTAATTAAATTAGATAAATTAAATTTAAAAATATCAAACGATAAAATATAAGTACAACGAGAAAAGGAACAACAATAGATGCTGTGTTTACAAGATATTTAGCAAAATTTTTCCAGAATTTGTATTTCTTATTTCAGTTATTATAAACCCATAATTTCATTATTAGAATATGATGACAATGAAAATGAAGTAATTGTTTGGAAATACAAGATTGTAGTTAAAGTAATACTAAAAAAAATATTAAAAACTAATGTAAATGATAATAATGAAAATGTATAACTCTTAATGTTAAAGATTTTAGTGTCTCATATCATTTTAAAATATAATAACTATCCATTTAATAATTAGCATACATATTATTCACAGTCCGTTGTAAGAAGTAGTTATTTCTGTCGGTCAGACCTGCGACTCCCTTACTTTTTTAAAATTAAATTGCAACACAGATATTTATAGTTTTTTCCTACAATAAAGATTATTATTACCAATCAAAGTTCTGCGCTAGCGCTCCGCAGAGTGATACATTCCACGACCAGTGCATGCTGCCACACACCCTCCTCTATGGTCTGGCAACCCCTTTGATGTTCCCTGTTATTACAAAACAATGGTCCAAAAACTGAACTTATCCATCAAGCAAATCAAGGCAAAATCTGGCTAATGATGTTTGACTTTTTTTAAACAGTCGATAAAAAGTTAAAGCTTTAATTTACACGGGTACATAGTAAATTTCGCTCATTGCATTTCGCTCTGCTTACTTAACTTTTTGTACTTTCCATAATATAACAGTTACTTCTTTAGTTGAAACTTTCTCAATTATAATAGTTCAAGAAACTGGCTCTTCAGTTTTTTTATAGACACCAAAAATCAAAAAAATGAAAAGAAAGAAATCTAAGCATTCCAATATAAGAAATACCACCCACTTCTTTTTTTAAGGTTGTTTTTGACGATGGAAGGATCGTGAAGGAAACAGGATTTTCCCGGATATTGGCCATCGTTCAGTGATAAAAAAAATCAGTAACACTAAGTTTCGAGGTCTGCAATCTGAGCTCTTCTCCAGGTAAATAACTAACCTAACACATAATTACAAACTAGGTTAAAATAAACAAATCTTACCAGAGCGTTGTGGCACGTTTAAGTCGTAAGACCAACCGACAGTCATATGTCGACGAATGCAGACCTACTCGCATTGTCACCTATATTCTGTAGTTCAGTTTTAATAGTTAGTGTTGTGTTAAGTTTTGTATTAAGTGCATGTTTTAGAGTTAGTGAAGTTGACACACAACATGGTGGTTGTGATTCCTGACAGGCGTGTCACAACGCTCTGGTACGACTTGTTTATTTCAACCTAGTTTGTAATTATGTGCTAGGTTAGTTATTTATCTGAAGAAGATATCAGATTGCGGATCTCGAAACGTAGTGTTAATGATTTTTTATATCACTGAACGATGACAAATGTCCGGAAAAAAGCCTGTTTACTTCATATCATTCACGTTATACTCTAATTTATATATGACTTATATTTAATGTTGTGGCTTAGACATAGTCTGTTAGATTATATTTGTTGGTACAATGTGCTTTCTAATTTTTTGACAAAAAGTCAACGGCTACAAATTATGCGGTCAATAATTTCGCGGCCTTCAATTTAGTTTCAATTATGTAAATTTGGAAATAATTAAAAGCTTCTATTACACTGTTCAGTCTGACCTGACAGTACATGCAGGGCAGTAAATACAATCGGAGGGTTGTGTTAGCAGTTTATAAACCTGCACATTATAAACTGCAATTACGAGACAGTTACGAATATTTAATACCCAAACACTATTTGAAGGCGCTAAGTTATGATGTATATTTGTCTTGAAGATAAATTTTTGGTTGAACTTAAAGCTTGAGTGTTAGACCTCTTTATAATAAAACACATGTACGTGTACAATGGCTATAAAAATATACAGATTTTCTTGATCGTGGCAACAAAGCAAACTCTACATCGACGTTGGAAATATAATTTATTAGCTGTTTCCCGCGGCTTCGCACGCGTCTCTTAAGCTTTTCCGTATATTTCTTTGCCTTCAAATAGTGTTTGGATATTTTAATATACGTAACTACTGTGTTGTAATTGCAGTTTATAATGTGCAGGCGCTTTGATAACTTTTATATCTTGCAGTACAGCCTGGTGGTTAGTTACATCAATGGGCATTGCGTATAAACCTTCTACATAGAAAAATACAAATTTTCATAGTGATCGGTCCAATAGTTTCTGAGTCTATAAAGGACAAACACACAAACATTCATTTTTATATATTATGATTGCAGAAACAGTTTAAACAAAATTTGTCGTTTCTCTTAAGCTTACTCTATGCTTTAAAACTATAAGTGTAAAGAAATTTATATATAAATATATTTTTTGTCGCATTATATATGTTTACAAAGAACAGCTGATTAAAAATTTGAAAAGACTCTTTCACTTAATAACATATGTTTGCTGCAATGCATTTCTTACGGGTATTTCTGTAACCAGTGGGGCGGAATCCTGAATCGGGAAAGGGATAAAAAGTATCCTATAACCTTCTACAGATCAAGACGAACAAATTAAAAAAAAAAATTAGGCGAATCCGTCCAGCCGTTTGTGAGTGATGCTGTTACACACGAACAGTTTCATTTTTATATAATAGACTTGAGCCAGAAGTGCACATACACGGGTAAAGCTTACGAAAAGCGTGCAAAGCAGCGGGAAACAGCTAGTTATTAATAAATTTGTCTCGCTCAATCGAAGAGAACATCTGTTCAGCAAGCAATATAAAGTTTTTCAATTTTTGAATGTTGAAGATATCACAGTACGGCCTGAATAAATTTGCGTTTCAAAAATATTTAATACATTTTAATTAATTCTGACTGTAAAAGTAGCATTTACGTGACTGGGTGAGTGGGCGAACTTTTGTAAATGAAGCACTCTTGAAACTCGGACGTCTAGTCTGGGTTGTTGATTTAATTAGGATTCCAGTTTGAGAGCACTGCAACTCAGGGAAAATATGTATGTAGTGTATTCACAAAGGTTTGATGACACAACGCACATTCGTTGTTTGTAACGGACAGAGAGCCTTCCTTCCTGCTCGTTGGAAAAGCTTATTAGAAATTTGATGTGAAGGGTAGGGTACGATAAGCGGACTCGTTTTTTTATATCGAAATTGGCAAACGATATTACTTAATCATAACCACCGATATAATCAATCGATACTGATCAATTATTTTGAACAAATAACTTAAATAATCTATATCAACAGCTGTAAACAATTTCAAATAATACACGTAAGGTAATATTTAAATTTTACTATAAGTAACATTTGATTATTAAAAATGGCAGTCAATTTTAGAAAACTACACGACATTGCTTTGAAAGATGATAAGACATGTTTTACGTGGCTTCAACATGTTGGACTCGTACCGAAAAATCCATTATGTGAAATTTGTAGGAAAGAAACAACTGTAACTGTGAGAGGAGCAAATATGGTCGTCTTCAGTTTTTTTATTTTGCTTATAATAATTTGTTTCATCACTGTAAATATTAAATCCATATTTTAATTTAAAACATATGATTTTTTTTTGAGGACTATTATATATACTTTTATATCAATTGATAGTCTAGGATTTGAGATGCGAATAGGTATCGATGATTACATTCTTCGATATAAAAAACCGGGTCCGCTTATCGTACTCTACCCGGAAAATTATGTATTAAGTAAGTTGTACTGGTTGAATAAATTATTCATAAAAATGATGACTTTCCGTATCTTTTATATTGAGACCCATTTGAGTATGCCTCTGAAAATTAATATGAATAATGTTATATTGAAAGATTTCATATTATAAGTTAGCCCTTTCATGCGAGAAATCTAATTTAGAATGTAATATAGAGTAAAGTTGTAAATAGTAAAGTAACTTACCTTGATTGATGTTTTATTGCCAGATTAATTATGGATAATAGTATGGTGATATCCTTCTGACGAGACCACGTTGTCATGAATCTTAAGTTGTCTCGATAAATGGCTAATTCCGTCATGATTTTGTTTTAGGCGAATTTAACTTCAAGTCTCTGAGTTTGATTTTAACTATGAGTACAAATTCTAGTCTACTTAACTTCACTTTTTTCCGACTACAGCTGCGATGTTGAGCCAAGATGCTGACGCCCGCACTTGTGAGTCGAAATCAACGCGAAGGAAAGTCAATATTAAAGTTTTAATAACTATTGTATACTTCGTATACAAAATTCCAATAGAACTTTGGAACCATTACGCCCACCCCAATATAACATATAAGTAAACTTTGCTAATCGATTATTCATTACTATGACATCAGCGGTATCCAACCCCATGTGTTTCGTCCATTCGGTACAGACCAACTCAAGAGGTTCGCTCAAACTAAATTGTTGATAAGAGTATATTACATTTATATTACCCTGCAAACTCCTCAATATAAAACCGTTGGAATTAATATACTAAAGTTATATTTTATAGTTAATTTGCAGTTAGTCATGGTTTCACACGCAATTTTCAAAGGTGTAGCTTTCTTAGTCTAAAACATTTATGATCAACTCTGACAAACAACAACATCAACATTTATGATTGAAACCCCTGATATTTTTCAAACTTAAGTAAGGGTACATCAGGTAGATATTATTTCAGTGTCCATTCTTAGTAGGATCAAAGGTTAAGAAATATTTCGGTTGGCTCTTTCAATTTTTGTGCTTGTAAGAGCATTTCTAGTTCAGATGAATTGTATATCTGACACCACAGCTGAGTTTGCCTTGCTGTCCCGATAAAGCAAATACGTACCTTGTATATAAATACGTTGGACAAAGGAATTAAACTTTACGGAAGTGCATTTACGGTGCCAAATTGCAGTTTGCCTTGTTACCTTAATCGTGACAAAAAAAATCATTCATGATTACCTCATTCAAGAAATCAGAAATCTACTCCGGATCAAAAATAGATCGACGTCCGTCTGGAAAGATATTTCCAGTGCCATAGTAGAATTTACCTTGCTCTGCCAATAAAAAATGTATCTAAACTCGTAGAACTACAAAGCCTACTTCGGTCAAAAAGCGTCTGTTTCTGACCGATTAAATTTAAGTGAGTGGTAAACATTGATCCACAGAGAATCATGGGCGAAGCCTCCCATGTTGACCCGAGTTCTGGCGTGCGTTTAATTAATTAGTTTATACTATTGCCAAGGGAATTTATTATCTTTGTCCAACAGTTTAATGAGGGATAGGCCACACGGAATCTTCACTGCCTATGCTACAACTATAGACTAGTCTAATATGGTGTTATAATTGGCTGAGCGTTAGCGAAGTTGTATCAGTAGTATTTGTAGTATCAATCTGGAGGCTGAAAGCATTTCAAACTGTCTGTTTGACCGCACGATTTCCCAGAAACAACCTGACCTTTATACGTCTTAACTACTGACTTCATATTCTGCACGAAGCTGTATTGCTCTAATGTATTTACAGTGTAAAATTTGAGTTTTCCTTATTGCTTGGATTAAGAAAATATAAATGTGCATTTCTCGGAAAACTACTTTAGTAAAAAAGCCGGACTTCCGGCTCTTATAATCTTCCGGTATATTAGCAACTTCTTATTTAGTTCATGCAGCATTTCAAAATAATCGTTTTTGGATGCTATGGCGTAAAAGTTTTTGTTTTTGGACCGTAGTATGGGGAAGAAATAACTCAACGTTTTTTCTTCAGCCAATGTAAGAATGCCACATCAGAATGTCAAGGAAGTCATGTACAGCTTTTTTTCATTAATGTGGGTTTTATAATAGTGATCAAGTAGTATATCTTATGCATTAAAAATTTTCAATTCGTCATTGGCGAAAACTGTAGAGAAACCTAAATAGCCACTTTGTCTTTGCAATATGCATTGCATAAGTAATCAAGGTTTTTGCATGCTATGCGTAAAAGATTTTGTTTTTGGACTGTAGTATGGGGAAAAAATAACTCAACGTTTTTTCTTCATCCAATGTAAGAATGCCACATTAGAATGTCAAGGACATGTACAGCTTTTTTCATTAATGTGGGTTCTATAATAGTGATCAAGTAGTATTTCTTATGCATTAAAACTTTTTAATTCGATATCTGTACAGAAAACTACACAATCACTTTGTCTTTGCGATATGCATTGCATAAGTAATAAAAGTCTGTGTAATTAATATTTTCTTAAATTTAAACTTACACAAACGTTTCAGCCTTTTTGATGAACAGGAATTGAAAGGGTCAAAAGCTGTTTAGTGTAAGTTAAATTTGAGTTATTAAACATACCTACTACCATTGTTTTTTTTGAACACAAAATTATACCGAGAAGCTTTTCCGATTTTTCTCTTCATATAAACCTTCCGCGGAATTCTAAGAATATTTAAGAAAAGAAATTAGCAAAAATGATTCAGCCGTTCTCAAGATTAACGCTTAGCAAACACATTATTATTTATAACACACATTGCATTTTTTTGTTTAGTTTAATTATGAACCGGCTTCAGTAAAACTCGAGGTACGGACACGTAAAAGCACAAACTAGATTGGTTACTATTCATGTTATTTAAAGTCAGATACGGAAAAACAGCTTTTGGCCGACGTTGATGATGGAACCAAGAGCTTTATCATCATCAACCTCAATTATTTGAGGGAGGGAGGGGGAAGTTACGTCCAATCTACGGATTTAAAAGCTAATAGTTTTTTAGTGGTGCTTTTTTGTTCAAATGTAGTAGTATATTATTGGTGTTTTGATAGATTTAAGAGATTATTACAGTATTCAGATTACTACTGGATGATGTTTTCCTGTTCTCACAAATTTATCTCTAGAGCAGCCCGCACGAAAATAGTCTTTTACCAGAAATCCTCCTCTAGACATCACGCCAACACTGTTGCCAATTTTACATTAATGGAAAATTATTCATCCGTCTCTACACTTATTGCAATAGACAAACGCAATTAGCTGTTTTGTTTACGATAATGATATTTTTACAATTTATTCCATTCGTCTGTCTTGCAGATGACATGTGAATCAAGCAGACAATATACGACCATAGCCAAGTCATAGCGGACAGAGCCTGTAGTCAGCGACATGGCAACATCGCGTCCATTGTAATCGGAACATTTTAGTGTGGGTTACACTAGTTAATAAGCTTATTCTTTTCCTATGGCACCGTGTATTTTTTGAAATAGCTTCAGTAGCTTAGTTGATGAAACAATGAGTGGAAAGCATTGTTAAAAGTCGGTGAGAAGATTTGATTTGAGCGCACTCTAGCGTTGTAATACCCCCCCCCCCCTAGCTCACCGGAACTTTATTATTTGAACAGTACAGTAAAATGTGAAGTTGTCATGTGGCAGGATGTCTCGAGAAAAATGTCACCTGTAGACTTTAAATTATGCATGTCACTACATGTTTACGTAGACAGTAATGAGTTCTATCATAGTTCATGTCCTTTCATGGAATTTGGCTGAGCGTCATTGAAGCCCATTACTCAGTAGACTGTCATAGTTTCTATTTTGTCTGTTGCGGATGTAAAAATTTATTTTCTATATGAATATCCGTCTGTATATCACTCCGCAGGATAGCTCAAGGATGAAATGATCTTTAGATTTGAAGTTTTCCAAGCAGCCTCAGCGTAGGCTGTTGCCTTACATGTGGTGCAGCGTACTTCTTTATTGTTATTGCTTTATTTGCAGTACACATTAATTTATGTTAATTAAGCATATCTCCGCTATTCTAGAATTTTAATATCTTATTTTTGCATAAGGCTATATTTATAAATTTACTTTATTTATCTGAAATACAGATTCTAAAAGGAATTTAGTCCGCCTGGTCTGTGTAAAATAAATAAATAAAAAAATCCTAAAATATAATTCTATTCTCCACTCTTCATAGATTTAAACTGGTCAACAGGAGATCGACACAACTTGGAGAGTTATTTGCTTCTTGAAGTGAAGATTATCAAAAACGAAGATTATTAAAGCAAAGTTTGTTTGCAGCACAAAATTAACTGTTACCTGAGCCGGGGCTCAGTTTGGGCAATTTATTTTTTTTGTCTATTATTTTCCCACCTCGGCCACTCTTGTCAGTCGGTGGGGGAGTCCCTCCGTCAAGTATTGATTTTCTGCCTGGTTGGACTGATTGGTTGAGGTCAGCTGGTTGACCTTGACTAGTTTACCGACCAGCTGTTCACCGGCACCGGCACCGGCTACTGTTCGGAGCGGTCAGACTGTTCGGAGACACGTTCGGAGAAGCTACTGCGTTTGCTGTCTGTTCGCTGCTCGTCCCGTTCCACATGGCTGGCTAATTCTCCGACTTTCGGCAGGGTCCCCGTGAGTGCCGTCAGCGGGACTGATGCGGCGAGTCTGCCCACAGCACTGAAGCCAACTGAATGCCCGCGCCCTGCCAGCGCTATTGGACCGGCATCCAACCGGAGTGTAGTGCTCCCATTAATTTCTTCTGGAACAAGGTTGGATCAGAGATGTGTTTTTTTACTTCTTCTACTGAACTTGCGAGGACTGGGGTGCAGGGAGCGCTGCCAGATGTTAGATCTGGAGGAGGGCCAGTACCTAGCCAGTATTTATTTAGTTAGTTACATGACCAAAATGGTGTGATTTCATCTTTAATTCGGATTCGTGGAGGCAACTAAGCCCCCGCCTCCTTCGAAAATTGGCTTTAAATATTTTTTTTTAATTTTCGGCTACAAACTTGAAACCAAATTACTTTTTAAAATTAGTGGGCCTAGAAATTCTACAACCTTTTCCCTCCCCTCAGTTCATAAAAAATTACCTGTTAAAATTTTTAGATTTACTACTGCCGTACCTGATATTATGTTATTTAGTATATTATATTATTTATTTATTATGTTATTGTTTCTATTTATTATGTTATTGTCTTTATTGGAATTCTATTGATTGTTGTTATTTAGTTATTAAGTTACGCGGTGCACCGTGGTGCTGAAGTAATTGTATTTTGCATGGAAATGTTTGCCACCTATTAATTATATATCATTTACTCGAAATCTTGTCTCTCTTTGTCTCTCTTCCCACTAGTGGCATGTGATTATTTTTTTTTTTATGATTTGCTCCGAGTTTGGGAGGGGCACGCTTCCGAGGCCTCCTGTATTTTTCACTAACTCGGAACAAAATGATCCTTCGGAGGAGGGAACGTCTCCGTGTGGAGAAATTCTTTAGGCCTCAGGGCAACGGAGAGAGTTTGGCTAAGTTTGTGGCCGAGGTGAGGGACACTGATAGGGTGTTAAGGCTCAATATCCCCGAAAGTACTGTGGTCACCACCATTTTTGAGGGTCTCAATCCTGAAGAGAGGTCCCGTCTAGTTTTTGCTGGTCGCCCTTCCACCTTTTCTGAACTGGACCGTCTGTGCATTGCTTCGCGCAGCGTGCAGTTTGCTGACCGGCAGAGGGCGGAGAGGAACAATCATCTTTCCATCCAGCCCTCCAGGGCTGTCACGGCCGTACAGAATCCCGTGGATGGGCC
The DNA here is from genome assembly GCF_021130785.1 of Homalodisca vitripennis. NCBI lineage: Eukaryota > Metazoa > Arthropoda > Insecta > Hemiptera > Cicadellidae > Homalodisca > Homalodisca vitripennis. The sequence goes on from NC_060208.1 coordinate 200,071,766, forward strand.
ACATCACTCTGGTGGGCTTCATCCACCCATCTGCTATGCCTGTGGTGAACGAGGTCATACTCGTCGGGAGTGTCCTAGGAGATATCGCACTGGTCCAAAAAACTAGATCAAAGGGGGGTTTTCTCTGAAGTTCCCCCGAGGTCTAAGAAAAAATTTCAAAAAAATAGTACCTGTGCGAAAAATTTGATTAATAGTTTGGACACTATGAGCCTAGCAGAAAAGGGAAACCTACGGCTTAGGACAGCATCTTCGGTGTGCCCTTATATCAATATCTTAGTGGGAGACTCAGTGCATAAGGCCCTAGTTGATTCCGGGTCAGCCTGTAGTCTCATCTCTTCCCGTCTTTTTGAAGCCATTTCAAGGTTAGGTTTGGTGAAGCACACCGAGGAGTCTTCTTTAACTTGCTGGACTGCTTCTAATTCCCCTCTTCCAATTTCGAAGAAGGCTTCAATCAAGTTTAAGGTTGAATATTTTTCATGGGTGTGGAGCTTCCTTGTGGCCCAGGACCTGAGTATGGATTGTATTTTGGGGGCGGATTTTATTCAAAAGACTGGTTTGGTGCTGGATCTTCAGGCGGGCCAGTCTTATTTCAAATTCAATCGGCGAGTGTCAGTCCCCTTTTCCGATAATTTCAAATCGACACCGCAGGTTGGTGAGGTGGAGTGTGAGGAGGGTTCTGCCCCTGAGGACCCGTTCGGTCACTTGGATGAGGAGCAAGCTGGGGTTCTCCGTGAGCTTTGCTCAAGATTTCCGGAGGTCCTCACACCCAAGCTCGGTTCTACCCATCTTATTGAATATGAAATTCGTCTGACTGACACTCAGCCAGTACGCTCCCACCCATACAAGTTGGCTCCTCCAAAGATGGAGGTTATGCGTGGTATCATCAAGGATCTCTTGGATCAAGGAGTTATTGAGCCCTCTAACTCATCGTATGCCAGTCCAGCGTTCTTGGTTCCAAAGCCTAATGGAAAACATCGTATGGTGGTTGACCTAAGAAAACTTAATGCCAAAATTGAAATAGACTCAGTGCCTCTCCCCGATCTCCATTCTGCTTTTGATTGGTTCGGTAAGGCCAAATTTTTCACTATATTTGATTTGAACCAAGCATATCATCAGATTCCGTTGAAGAAGGAATCACGTCCTCTCACGGCCTTCTGTGTTCCGTGGAATTTGTATCAGTACCGATCTGTGCCTATGGGGCTAGCTGTGGGGGCCCAAACGTTAACTAGGTTGCTTGACTCCATCTTCCACGATGTGAAGTTCAGGTATGTCTTTAATTATCTTGATGACCTTCTGGTCTACAGTGAGTCTTTCACGGAACACGTTAAACATCTTGAGGAGGTCTTGGTTAGGTTGGGTAGGGCTGGCCTTACCGTCAATCCGGAGAAGGTGTCTTACGCCAAGTCTGAAATATCGTTTCTCGGTCACCTCGTGTCGTCTAGGGGTGTATCTATAGATCCTGCCAGGACCCAAGGCATTCGGGATTTTCCTCCTCCGAAGGATGCCAAGGGTGTTGCCAGATTCATCGGCATGGTTAATTTCTACCGTAGGTTTATTCCTGACTTTGCCGAGGTGGCCGCCCCTCTGAACGCCTTAAGAAGGAAAGACGCAAAGTTCGTTTGGGGTGAAGATCAAGAACGTGCTTTTCAACTGCTTAGGGAGGCCATTATCCAACCTCCTGTGCTGCGAATACCGGACTTTAGTAGGCCCTTCATCTTGCAGACTGACTCCTCATCCTGTGCTGTAGGAGCTGTGCTTTCTCAAGAATTCGACGGCGCTCGGCAACCTATCGCTTTTGCATCTAGGACTTTGACCCTTCAGGAAAAGAAATCTTCTATTTATGAGCTGGAGTGTCTGGCGGTCGTTTTCGGCATGGATAAGTTTCGGAGGTTCCTAGAGCATTCCGAATTTCTGCTGGAAACTGACAATCAGGCTCTTTCCTGGCTATTGGCCCATCCTCGACAACTCGGGAAGATTGGTCGCTGGGTTGTCAAAATTGCGGCCTTTAAATTCAGGGTGCAGCACATTCGCGGTACCCAAAACGTCGTCGCCGATGCTCTTTCTAGAATGTATCATCTACCCAGCGATCCTGTTGATTCTCAAGCACCGTTGTGTGGGACTGTGATGTTGGATTTCCCTGCTGCCTTTGAGAGTTTTGGCTCTCACCAACTTCAAGACCCCGAGTTGTCAAACATCATTGGTGAGCTCCAGGAGGGAGAAGCCCACTCTCCTTACTTCTTGTCCAAGGGTGTCCTCTGCTGTCGTGCCCGACGCGGAGGTGGTCCCAAGATTGTTCTGCCGAGTGCCCTCATACCGATGGTCTTTTCCTACTTTCATGTTTCTCCCGTGGGCGGTCATTTAGGTATTCACAAGACCATCGCTAAAATCAGAGATAAGTTCATCTGGAAGAGTATGGACAGAGACATTGCTGGTAGAGTACGAGCTTGTCATCTTTGCTCGGTCAGTAAACCAGCACAAAATACCAAATTAGGACTTCTTTCCTCCGAGGTGGCGGAGCGGCCTCTTGAGAAAGTGTTCATTGACTATGTGGGACCCTTTCCCCGTAGCAAGTCAGGGAACACCTCCCTGCTTGTTGCTGTGGATGCTTTCTCTAAGTTTTGCTGGTTGATTCCTCTTAGGAGTGCCACGGCGTCGCTCACCGTCAAGGCACTCAAGTCCCGCCTTCTACAGAATTTTGGAGTGCCCGCCACCTTCGTCTCAGACAACGGCACACAATTCGTGTCGAGGGAGTTTCATCGCTTCTGTTTTGGGCATGGAATCAAACATGTTACGACATCTCCTTACTACCCCCAGCCTTCTCATGCTGAGCGGTTCAACCGCAATCTCAGAGCCGCCCTCATCGCTTATCACGCTGAGAAACAAACTACCTGGGATGAAAACCTGAGCTGGCTTCAGTTAGCCTTCAATTCTGCTCTTCACGAAAGTCATGATTCCACGCCTTTCCAGGTCATGTTTAGTCGTCCTCCTTCTGATCCCTTGTCTAATCTCTGGAGTCTGGATAGTCTTCTACCAGTGCCTGGTACTCCCAATGTGAGTGACACTTGGGAAGCAGTCAGGGTTAAGCTCCTACAGTCTAGGGAAAGGGTGAGGAGAAAATTCAATAAGGGACGTATTGCTAACCCCTTCCAGGTGGGGGATCTTGTCTTTTGTAAGGCCCATCCGGTCAGTTCGGCCGTGGATAAACGGGCAGCCAAACTTTGCTATCGGTGGACAGGTCCTCACCGGATTCTTCGTTTTCTCTCCCCAGTTACTGCTGAGTTGGTTGATCCCGTATCGGGGAGGTTGTGGCGGAAGGCCCACGTTTCTCATCTGAAGGCCTTCCGTGGTGATACCTCTGGTCATGCTCTGGATACTGGTGCGGCTGCGGGGGTGTCCGGGGACTGATCACCCCTGGTTTTCCCTGTGGTGTCGTTTTACTCTCTTTCTGTTTTCTTCTTTCTCCAAGAGAGGCGCCTCTCAAAATTTTTCAGGAGGACCGTGTTTTGTCTGCCTCCTGCTCAGGACTTCGTTTCCTGTTAGGGTTCTCGACTTCCCGTATCCTGTGCCAGAGCTTGTTGGTTCTTCTTTCAGTGGGGGAGAGGTTTTGTTTGGGGTTGCACCCTTTTTAGTGGGGGAGGTTGAGCCGGGGCTCAGTTTGGGCAATTTATTTTTTTTGTCTATTATTTTCCCACCTCGGCCACTCTTGTCAGTCGGTGGGGGAGTCACTCCGTCAAGTATTGATTTTCTGCCTGGTTGGACTGATTGGTTGAGGTCAGCTGGTTGACCTTGACTAGTTTACCGACCAGCTGTTCACCGGCACCGGCACCGGCTACTGTTCGGAGCGGTCAGACTGTTCGGAGACACGTTCGGAGAAGCTACTGCGTTTGCTGTCTGTTCGCTGCTCGTCCCGTTCCACATGGCTGGCTAATTCTCCGACTTTCGGCAGGGTCCCCGTGAGTGCCGTCAGCGGGACTGATGCGGCGAGTCTGCCCACAGCACTGAAGCCAACTGAATGCCCGCGCCCTGCCAGCGCTATTGGACCGGCATCCAACCGGAGTGTAGTGCTCCCATTAATTTCTTCTGGAACAAGGTTGGATCAGAGATGTGTTTTTTTTTACTTCTTCTACTGAACTTGCGAGGACTGGGGTGCAGGGAGCGCTGCCAGATGTTAGATCTGGAGGAGGGCCAGTACCTAGCCAGTATTTATTTAGTTAGTTACATGACCTGAAGGGGAGGATTTCATCTTTAATTCGGATTCGTGGAGGCAACTAAGCCCCCGCCTCCTTCGAAAATTGGCTTTAAATATATTTTTTTAAATTTCGGCTACAAACTTGAAACAAAATTACTTTTCAAAAATAGTGGGCCTAGAAATTCTACAACCTTTTTCCTCCCCTCAGTTCATAAAAATTACCAGTTAAAATTTTGCTACTGCCGTACCTGATATATGTTATTTATAGACCAAATTTCTATTTATTGTGTTATTATTATATTATTTATTTATTATGTTATTGTCATTATTGGAATTATATTTATTGTTGTTATTTAGTTTTTAAGTTACGCGGTGCACCGTGGTGCTGCATAATTGTATTTTGCATGGAAATGTTTGCCACCTACTAATTATATTTCTTGTACTCGAAATCTTGTCTCGTTTTTGTCTCTTCCCACTAGTGGCATGTGATTGTTTTTTTTAATGATTTGCTCCGAGTTTGGGAGGGGCACGCTTCCGAGGCCTCCTGTATTTTTCACTAACTCGGAACATACCTTAAAATTTGGTCATTTAAACTGATACACATCTCTTGAAGTGCATTTTTGACCACTTCAAAGAAGTCAACAGACGAATAAGTACTTATAAAACCCACCTTTAAACTTGATGGAAAGTCATTGATGGATGTAGTAAAACACGTGGGCCGCCAAATTAGATCTCGGGGGTCTCATATGCAACATAAAGTGTTTCAGAAAATGTCCCTTTCCAATAAACGTTCATGGCCGTGTTGTTAATTTGCTTTTTATATAGTTTGCACTTTTATCACTACATGTATAATATTCTTTTTATGACATCTTAAGATACAAATTTAAAATATCCCTACAGATTTTGGTAAAATAACTCAATAATGATGTAAACCATGTAAGAGCATGAACATATTAATTCTACCTAATAATATGAACTTCTACCCAAGGACTATTTCTAACGAGGGGATTATTTCGTATCCAAACCTTGTGAACAACGCATCAGTTCAAGCTCTCTGATGTCTAAATCGTGCGGATTTCTGTAGGATAATTTCTGTTATCCTTCGCATATACAAAACTTTCTGGAGCGAAGGCTCTAATTAATTTGGATTTAAAGCACCAACTGATTTGACCTGTATCCAATGGCTTGTAAAATGTATACCTTAATTCTAAGTATAGTCTATTAAAGTCTAATTATCATACTCTTTAATAGAGTTTGATTGAAAAGTTAATCTTCACCGTTCATAGGCGTGAACATAAAATTTCTCGAGCATAATCTGAAAAGAACATACATGACGCACTCAACCGAGAAAAATTTAATTTATTAACAAGACAACCCACACATAACGTGACTATGGTTTTGGTCGACTTCGTTCTATGTAAATGTTGAGTTTAGCTCCAGTTCACCTTCATTGAGCACCCGATGAGACAATGAGAATAACTCTTCACGTATATTACACTATATTTGGTAATTTAAGTTTCGAAACATTGTAAAGAGTTCATTTCGCCGACTCTTTTTGGGATCTCCAGACGAACATGGCTCAGGATATCAAGAGTCAAATCAGTGGCAGCGTTGGGTTTCCGACGCTGCTCTAAGAGGAGTGTGAAATGGAACTAAAATCAACATTCAAAAGAAAACTCTGTTGTACAACATCAGCCTATTTTCCGATATGATCCCATTTTATGTTTTAATAACTACGGTGGTTGTATGTGGAAATTCCAAATTTATTGTGTTTCCCGCGGCTTCGCACGCTTTTCGTAAGCGTTACCCGTGTATTTGCACTTCTGTCACAAGTAAATGAAATCAAGTAAATTTCCAACGCCGATGTAGAGTTTGCTTTGTTGCCACGATCAAGAAAATCTGTATATGTTTATAGCCATTGTACACATACATGTGTTTTATTATAAAGTGGTCTAACACTCAAGCTTTAAGTTCAACTAGAAATTTATCTTCAAGACAAATATACATCATAACTTAGCGCCTTCAAATAGTGTTTGGCTCTTAAATATTCGTAACTGTCTCGTAATTGCAGTTTATAATGTGCAGGCACTTTGAAAACTATTATCTTTGGCAACGCCATCTGGAGGCGAGTTACATCAATAGACATAGCATAGAAACCTTCTTCGTGGAAAAATACATATACATACAAATTTTCGTAATGATCGGTCAAATAGTTTCCGATTCCATAAAGGACAAACACACAAACATTCATTTATATATATATACTAGCGGGCCCGGCGCGCTTTGCTGCGCATTTCAATAATTTTTTGCAAAAGTTGCCCGCGGCTTCGCACGCAATTTCCCGTTGAAAACAGTACACTATATTCACTTATTCTTTTTCTATCACATTCTAAACATTGCTGAGATAATTGATAGTCGTTCCATCGTGAGCCTCTTGGGCGTATTATGAAGGTATGTACCATATTCCTGGCTCTATCTAGCTGTTACCCACGGCTTCGCACGCAAATCTTAAGAACCGAAGTCCTTATATTACTTAGTAAATTTTTTTTTTTACTATAATAAATTTTAGATTAAATTAGTTATATCTCCGATGCCACGATTGAGCTTGCTTTGTTGTCTCGATCGAGAGAATATGTACACACGGAGTTTTGAGAACCATACTTCTGTCAAAAAAAAACAACTAAGGTTGATTTTATAACATTCTTTATATTTGTAGCCAACGTAAGATAGTAATTATGATATCTGCATTACTCTTCTGATCAAGCATGAGCATGGTTTATATTAAATAAATATTGCAGTTAAAGGTGAATTTTTACGTCAAATTTGAATTGTATTATCTGGATAGTAAAGTCTATGTTTAACAGTGATTGCAATAACAGTTTAAACAAAATTTGTCGTTTCTCTTAAGCTTACTCTATGCTTTAAAACTATAAGTGTAATATATGTTTACAAAGAACAGCTGATTAAAAATTTGAAAAGACGTTAACATATGTTTGCTGCAATGCATTTCTTATGGGTATTTCTGTAACCAGTGGGGCGGAATCCTGAATCGGGAAAGGGATGGGCATAGCTTATAAACCTTCTCCGTGGAAAAATACATATACGTACAAATTTTCATCATGATCGGTCCATCGGTTCATAGTTCACGATTCCATAAAGGACAAACATACAAACATTCATTTATATATATATATATATATATATATATATATATATATATATATATATATATATATATTGAATGTGTAGATAACATTGTATATATCTCAAGACCAAAAATTACATTATGGATGGCTCCAAGTATTTCACTATCAACTTAACTATTTTAGACCAAGGAGGAGGAACCCTAAAATAACAGTTTTTACCTTTTTTAACGTGATGAAATAACAAAATGAAGCGCTATATCATTTTAAAACGGATGTAGGCATATTATTAGGTAAATATTATTCCAGTATTTATTGGTAAAAGATGTTGATGTTACACGAAATAGTAAATGGCTTATATTTTAGGCTATTCGCGTGTATGAGTACTATTGGTTGGAATGAATTACATTTCCGACGCTTTGATTGAGTTTGCCTTTTTATCCCTAACAAGAAATTATATAAATATACAGGTCTAAAAAGGATACATTGGTCAAAAAGCGTATTCTTCCAGCTCTAGTAAATTATTTCCAGTATAAGGTATTTCCGGTTCATTGATATATAATATATATAATTGTTAAATAGCTACCTTGTCTTTGATACCTGCATTACACTGACTGATCAAGCGTTGCATACTTTAGATTGGCTAACATAAACAGTTAAAAGTACATTTTTACTAAAACGTTCTATTTTATCATCCAGCTAACCTCTGTGCTCAGCAATAATTACAGGAAAGGTTGAAATTAAAGGCTGTTAATCCACTTCAAGACTATAATAATTTAAGTAAAATTTTAAAATGATACTTAAATTTATAAAACATATGATTGATTTATCATAATATAATGTTTACGTAGAACAGTGGATTAAATTTCAACGGCCTCTTTAAATTAATAACATGGATTTGTAGTAATGCGTTTCTTTATAGGAATATTTCAAAACTTTAGAGGTCAGTGGTGCTGAGCTGAGCCCTGAAGTCGGAGAGACAATTCCTTTCTTGGAACGTCTCTAGGCCACAAGATAATCGTTTGTACCGAAATGCATGTCTCTATCTTTCATGGGTTTGCTGGGCATTGATGATTAAGTTAAGATATATTTATATAGTTATATTACCGAATGAAATTTAGTTTTACAGTTTGACCCGTACACAGCCAACACAGATTTTTGTGTATTTTCCATATACTTGCACCTGAATTTAATTTAATTGTATTTCCACTGTAGAAGAATATCCTAAGTACATATTTTAAAAAGAAGTTTGATTTTAAAACCACCTTATACTCGTCCAAGAAGCTGAAGTCCACATTAGTACATATTTTATCTTCCAGTATTTGGATGATCGGACATGCAAGGGTGGCAGTAGTTCTAGTCTATGGTAACTGGTTTATAGCCTAGAATTAATAATATATAATTATATACATGTTTTTATAACTTTAATACTGTTATAAATATTTTGCCATATCTTAACTATCTACAACTGTGGTTCATTACTGGATGTATATATTCTATAAGTTCTTCATAGAATAGACCGGAATTACTTTTTACTAATGAGTGTTAATAGTTTAATATTTGCTAAAATGTGATATAACCTGTGATTGTGTTTAAGGTACTAAAAATGTAGTGGCTACCAACACTGCAGTGTCTATGAGGAAGGGCAGTATTGAAGAGCATGATTCGAATAACCAATACGGACTTTCAAGGTATTCGTCCTTGGAGCTGCAAACAAATCTGCTGAGAATTTTCTTTTTCTGTTGGTCTGCTGAAGTAAATACTTCTTTCTGGACCTTTGCTACACCCCTAAGACTTCTATCTCTAATAAAAATGTCACTGATGAAAATGCATACTGCAACCTCCACCACGATAGAAAGCATTGTGAGTGAAATTCCAACTCTCCAGATGTAAGTCAGAGCCTGCGTCTGAAAGAGAAAGCTCGAAGCGACCATGGTCGGAACGAACAAACTGAAATTGAAAGTCAACCAAGTCAATGGAATATGGTACCAGCTGTTGTGGATCAGGTGGATACTTTTTGCTTCAGAATGGATCTGCAACATTTCGAGGTAAGAGCCAATAGGCCATACAAACTCTTCTCTGCCGAACTCTAGATTAACTCCAGATGAACTGTAAGTAGCGACTGTTTCAACTCCGGGCAACACCTCTATCACATTGTCTCTCTTGTGTCGAAAACACATTCGCTGCACTATTAGTTTCCTTGTTTTCAAAGGTAAATAGAGATCCTGTTATATATCCATTGATTATAAACGTTAAAAAGAGATATTGAAGGTATTGCGGTTGTTGATATTACCAAGGATATTGCTATTGCTACGCATTGTGGTAGTCCAGCCCTTTCAAACAATATCACATTTCCAAAGCTTCCGTGAATCAAGTGAAACAGAAAGCCTGCTGCTTGAAGAGCGGTAATGAAGATTCTAATAAAACACGACAGTTCACTTTGATTTCTTTCGAACACATTTGCTTCCAGAGCCTTCTGTAGAATTTCTACTTTTTGGAATAGTACTACAATCTTTCTTCGTTGGTATACCATATTAAAAATTACTATAATTTTCGATATATCAAAAATTGCCCATGGTAGTCCAGAAAAAGTGCGAATTAATTTCCCGCTTTTTCCCTCACTGGAGAATAATTGGTGAACCATCAAAAAGACAACAGACACATGACTTGTGATGCAGACCGTAGAAAATATTATTTGCTTCTTTGTTAAACGCTCTCTTGAGGAAATCGGTACACCAGACAACTGGAGTAAGACCTTGTCTATCTTGAAATAGAAAGTAGGTCCTGGTAAACCCATGACTGCTATCACAACTCTCCGACTGTACTGACTGACCTGCATGCACTATTACTATGGTAATGTCGAGAATGTACGAGTAAACATTGTTCAAGAAGCACTTTCTTTTTTTCGCAATTCATAGAATAGGACTTTGTTTAAAAGCTGATTAATCATGTAACCTGCATTCTTGGTTGTCATAAGAACGTCGAAGTCGTGTCAGAACCGTTGTTCCATCAATAATACAGCAGTTAATTTCAAACCCACTATGAATGGTCTAATTTGTATATCTCAGTTTATATTTTTAGAGGAATAAAAACGGGCTTTGGTATAAATTATTTAAATGTAGAGAACATATATTAACTATTATAAATTTTTGAACATTTTGCACTTAATATAAGTTTTGATGACATTATTTTGTGTCCTATGCCATAAATAAAGGAAATTTCACGGGGCGCTTGCCGCCAACATTATGTTATACAGTAAAAGGCATTTATTTCAAACATCAAATTATTAAGTATAAAAATATTTATAGACAATATTTTCAAAGAGACTAAAACAAAATTAAATATTTACTCATCCTCTTATAGTCAGAACCAAGGTTTCATGTCTATTAGTTGTTCATTAATGAATTTTCCCACCGTCTGGCCGTGAAGTAGTCGACCGAGAAATACGCTTCGTACACCAACAGATGTTTGAGACAAGCTCTGAATATTGTGATGAATTGAGAAGGTTGTTTATGACATCAGGGTGATCATTGATAAGCCTGTCACCTACTTGTTAGGGTAAGCGATTGCAAGCAGTACTTCTGTGTTGTTGAATTCTTAAGTTGACTTCCCTCAAGTCGAGAAATGGTGAACATCCCGCTCTGAATCAAAACACACGAATCAATACTTACACTCCAGGATCGTCTCAGAGACCTAGTCTAAATAAGGACATGATTGTATTTAGCACGGCCGCCCTGAAGTCTTACCCAATAGGCCAAATGTGGGTAAATCAAGCCAAATTATGCCATTCTCAATACATGTATAGAACACAAGTTTGCCAAGTTACGTAAGGCATAGTTGCCAGAAGTAACTTGAAGTCACTGTTTATATGGCCGTTATTGTTCAAACCAAGATCTAGATATATTTCCAGGGACTTTGTGGAGACTATATCCTTCAGGAGAACATTATCCACCTCGATACTAAGAAAATCTTGATTCAACTGCTACCGAGTACAGAGAGACTTGGAAAGGTTTGTTTTCAAAATATTTGAATCATTGAGAGCAGTGATTTGACTTCCAGTCCTCTTTTGAGAAAGACTTGCCTGAAAGAATAGCCTGTAGTGTACTCAATTGTGTACCTGACGAGAGAATGAGAACACCTCTTCATATAGATTATATTTCGTTGTAGTCTAGCTGTATTTGATGACGAAACAATACAAGAAATTCGTTTTGAGGTTCTTTTCTGTATCTTCAGATGGACGTTGAATCCAGATTCCAGGAGCTACGTCTGTGACAGCATCAGACTTAAGACACTGCACTAAGAGATGGGGCTAACATTCGTATAGAATTAACACTATCCACCATAGCTGTGTTATGTGTGGATTACTGAAGTTTATAATGCAGGAGAATTATTCTTTAAATGATGGATTGTGCAACACAAGGGACAAAAAATACTAATTGCTTACCACGTTAGAAATTTCTAATGCATCTTTAAACTAACTTGTTTCCAAACTAACTAGTTTTGATTTTTGAATTTGTTGTCGTCTGTGGAATCCTAGAATCTGGAGTCACGTTCTTCTGAGGAGACCCAACAAAACGTTGTCACATATAGGTGAGACTTTGAGGCAATTTGTAGTCAGCTAAGAAATGTGATGTATAAAAGATGAAAAGAACAGACCCAACACATATTCCTGCAGGGTGCTTGACAAGTTATTCTTCAAATCTCATCATCTATCTTTACGACCTGACTTCTGTAATTCCGGTAAGATATAATTCACTCGACTGAGTTTCCACTAAAACAATAAACACCACATCATGACCGAGTGAGTGAAATAAACGTGAATAGTCCTCCGTCTGCATCTATCAAATTTCGGGACAAAGTGTATGAGCTGTATGCCATTTAAGGTTTCTATACACAAGTTTCGTGAGGTCTACAGATACTAGTCCATCTCATATAGTTCGCAGTTATTGAATATGTTTGCAAGCAGACACAATGTGCGTAAATACTTTACAAAAGCAAGCCTACTATAACTTCTTTAGTTTAGGTCTCTGTTAATCTGGTGATAAAATAATAACACAATGATCTCGCATTAATTATATAAGAACTCTAGTTTTAAAACAAATGTATAGTTGATAACGGTCCAATAAAGCTAGTATTTTTTTATTTTCCTTTTCTTCACGGGCGTTTTTAAAGCGCAATAATGTTCAGCAGCCCAAAATTTTAAGACAATGAATGGTCCCTGGCGACAGCCCAATGAAAAGTAAATTTGGAATTTTTAAACTTCTTAAATGGTTTGGTTTTATATGTTCTTGATTTAAACTAAAGCCGTTATATGTAGAAGTTTATTAATATACAGCGTTTGAGTTGCCTAGAAAATGATATAAACGTATTTGGAATTTATACAAACATATTTATACACATACAAACAGTAACGGTTCTAAAACGAGGTTAATTATTAGGACAAAAAACTTACACACCCATTCGTATTAAATAAATTATCTGAGAAATCAAGTAACATATTGCAATTCTTTAGATTAAAGAGGATCAAGGATAGGATATCTCATCCACAGAAAATCGGATGTTGAAGGAAGATGTTATTGATTGGTTTGGCGAGAGGCCAGCTGTAGAGTACTACGATAGACACAAACAACGGAGACAGTGAGTACAATCAGTGTTCAGTACAGCCAGATGCTTTCCATTTCTCAGGTCTGAGTGTATCTACGGTAGACACAAACAATGGAGACACTGAGTACAGTCTGTGTTCAATACAGCCAGATGCTTTCCATTTCTCAGGTCTGAGTGGAATCTACGGTAGACACAAACAACGAAGACACTGAGTACAGTCTGTGTTCAATACAGCCAGATGCTTTCCATTTCTCAGGTCTGAGTGGAATTACGGTAGACACAAACAACGAAGACACTGAGTACAGTCTGTGTTAAGTACAGCCAGATGCTTTCCATTTCTCAGGTCTGAGTGGAATTACGGTAGACACAAACAACAGAGACACTGAGTACAGTCTGTGTTAAGTACAGCCAGATGCTTTCCATTTCTCAGGTCTGAGTGTATCTACGGTAGACACAAACAACGGAGACACTGAGTACAGTCTGTGTTCAATACAGCCAGATGCTTTCCATTTCTCAGGTCTGAGTGGACTACGGTAGACACAAACAACGGAAGACACTGAGTACAGTCTGTGTTCAGTACAGCCAGATGCTTTCCATTTCTCAGGTCTGAGTGGTACAGTAGACACATACAATGGAGACACTGAGTACAGTCTGTGTTCAATACCAGCCAGATGCTTTCCATTTTCATCTGATGTCTGTGAGCTACGTTAGACACAACAAACAGACACTGTGTACAGTCTGTGTTCAAGTACAGCCAGATGCTTTCCATTTCTCAGGTCTGAGTGGAATTACGGTAGACACAAACAACGGAGACACTGAGTACAGTCTGTGTACATTACAGCCAGATGCTTTCCATTTCTCAGGTCTGAGTGGAATTACGGTAGACACAAACAACGAAGACACAGTGTATGTACATTATTAATAGCCAGATGCTTTCCATTTCTCAGGTCTGAGTGGAATTACGGTAGACACAAACAACGAAGACACAGTGTATGTACATTATTAACAGCCAGATGCTTTCCATTTCTCAGGTCTGAGTGGAATTACGGTAGACACAAACAACGAAGACACAGTGTATGTACATTATTAATAGCCAGATGCTTTCCATTTCTCAGGTCTGAGTGGAATTACGGTAGACACAAACAACGAAGACACAGTGTATGTACATTATTAATAGCCAGATGCTTTCTATTTCTCAGGTCTGAGTGGAATATACGGTAGACACAAACAACGAAGACACAGTGTATGTACATTATAGCCTGATGCTTTCTATTTCTCAGGTCTGAGTGGAATGAAAATATGAAATTAATTAAAAAATCTATTAAAAAGTAAATACAATTCTATATAATAAATTATAGGAAACGCGCATGCTTGCTTTAGGCGAGTAATACTCCATTTACTCTCTCTTTCTGCGATATAATCTGTGCAATGTACTATACAACAGCTAGTGGAAAGTCTTCATTTCCATGTGCTGGAAATATTAAACTAAAAGATTAAATTTAAACTACTTATTCATTTCAAGATTTGTGAATAAAAAGCTCAACCATTTAGCGAGCAATATGATTTGTACTGCACAGACTGTCAACTTCTTGATCATTTTATTTTATCACCTTAGTTAGAGAATTTTATTTCTTGGTTAATCGAAAATTTTTCTTGTTATCTTATATAATCATAATTATATAATTGACGAGCGTTAAGCGGTTTTTATAAATCGACAAGTAAAAATTAATTAATATTATATCAGTTGGTCTGTGAACGTTTTGCAAATTCAGAATTTTGACTGTGATAGCAATGTTCCGCGACGGAAAAAGTGAAAGCTAGATGACAAAATCCAAATACAAAATCCATCATTTTTGCTTTCACTTTTCCCGACTATACTGTGTTATTTTAATAGGCTATATGTTCAGAAATAGACGGAAACGTTCGTAATTTCAAATTAGTGAGAGAAAATATCATCAACATTACTAATTAAATTTTAATTACCTTAACAATGAACCATCATTATCGTATATAGAACAATTTATAAATATGTAATTTTTTAACGTTTTAAATAGGCTACATGTATGTAAAATGTTATAAGTAAATTTTTCAATTCTGTATTTTAATAAATTCATTAGATACGTTTTTAGGGGGAAATGGTCTTCAAGTCAATGAAAAAGAGGTCTAAATATGACACTAAGTAGAAGTACTTCACCTATTTTTCAGTCCAAGACCCGTACATAAATTTGTAAAACAAGTTTTAAACTTCCACAACACTGGAAAGAGCCTCGTTTTGATATCTAATCAATCGTTGAATCGTTTTTATACCCGAGTACTATTGGAGATAGACTTAAAGGGAAGTTTTATACCAGGACATTGTGATCAAAAATGTAAATGATAAGATAAAAAACATTTTTTATAGTCAGTAAAAAGTTGCGTATTTAACACAATACGAAGTGGTCCACATTACTTACAGACAAACTTTTGTTAAGTAATAATTGATATAATTTTGTTTGGTCTATAAATAATAGTTGGAATTCAAATATTAAACAAAATAGACGTGTCAGAAAAGTTGAACCTATAAATTTATTTTCAAGGTTAATTCTCAAAATAAATTATGTAATTTATAGCCGACATAACCCCAGTTCTTGCTCGTTGGAAGACATGTGTCATAATAGTTTATGACATGAGAACGAAGAGTCTCCAAGGGGGAATAAACAGCCATTCTTATTTTATAGCCAGTATGAGTGAAGATATACCAAGTCACGAGTTTTATTGCAAACAGCACTTCGTATGATACAGTAGTATTATAAGAAACACATAGTTGTAACTTACCTGACGTTTGCTTCTTCTGGGGACAAACTTTCTTCACTGCAATAATCGATAAAACGCATCTGTATATTTCCTAGTATTCCATGGTTAGTTTGTAAACTTCTTAATAATAGAATGTATGATTTTCAATTTAAAGACTGAAATTGCAGCTGAAGTTTTTGGCTTGTTAAAAAAGCTTGCTTAAATTTTAATTGTAAAGTTACAAAAAAGTATAAGCCATTCCATCTCTCTCTGTCTCCCCTCTCACTCTATCACCGTTATTAGACACAAGCCGTAGTTGAATTAGCCTATATTTTCAGCGTACTATATGTGTTTCAGTCCTAAATATGTGTTGTTTCGTTCTTTTACATTTATAGTCTGACCTGCTGAGTGTTTCAAGCATTTTTTAACTTCATTGAACAGATTGGGGATATTTTATGGCGTCAGCTGAATCCTTCTGCACAGGGATGATCGCAAATTCTTAACTGGCGGAAAGATACCCCAAAAAGTCCTTAAGTACCCCAAACCATGAATAATTAGACCCTTAATAATGAGAAACAGAAAAGACATCAGGTATCCAACTGACATTGGATTCTGAAGGTCATTTAAACATACGAACCTCACCATATCTCACTTCAATGCTAATGTTCAGGGTGCAGAAGACAAAGTGACTGCCACTAGTTGTTATATATCCTATCAGTTAAACTTATATAATATTATTTTATAAAATATTAGTGTTAGCATATAACTCTTTTATATGCAGATTCACTTAGAAGTCCACGTATAGTTAGTTAGTTATAATAATTGAAAACACTCTTTTGCAGATGGCCATAAAACTAAACTTCTAGGAACTAAAAAATCCTCAACGCTGTAGTGGCAACCCTTGTGGCAGGGTTCTGCCTCTTAAACACATGCAAACTACCTTTAACTTTCAGCGAATTCGGCAGAGAGTTGATGAGCCTAGAACCATTACACACTAATGTCACTCATGGAAAGTGGTTTACTGTTTTGGAATTATGATATTGTTATTTGTACGCAGAATGTAGGTATGACAAGTCCGGAGATTCCGATATAGATGCAATTGTTTATAACAACACTGACCTCTGTTTATAGATAGAAGGGAATTAATTTAAGCTGTTTTTCTTGGAAATATGACTTACAAGAGCGCCTGCGCGAAAGACCGTCTGTTCTCCCATTTAGGTATACTCAGAGTTTTGTGTATTTACTAATGTTTTATTGTTAGCATTTGTTCACTCTACGTATTTCAGAAATCACAATGCTAATATAATACTTAATTTAATAATTTATTTTTGCAAATTAAAAACAATTAATAAAAATATATTTGAAAATCTGGATATCGATCATCGCGGAGTGTTACAAAAGCCGTGTGAGCTTATTTTCTGTGAACAGCGATAAACTGTAGCAGTTAAAATTCCCATTGGCGGTGCGACAGTAATCCTCATATCCGGCATGTTCACTCTCGCTGGGGCGAACTTATTCTGCTTAGTGAAACTCTGGCACTTGCAGCGATTTAACACAATACTCTGTTTGGAGTGTCCGTACGGTTAGTGTAGAACCGGATAACAGAGAGTGCACAGACAGTAATCCTCATATCCGGCATGTTCACTCTCGCTGGGGCGAACTTATTCTGCTTAGTGAAACTCTGGCACTTGCAGCGATTTAACACAATACTCTGTTTGGAGTGTCCGTACGGTTAGTGTAGAACCGGATAACAGAGAGTGCACAGACAGTAATCCTCATATCCGGCATGTTCACTCTCGCTGGGGCGAACTTATTCTGCTTAGTGAAACTCTGGCACTTGCAGCGATTTAACACAATACTCTGTTTGGAGTGTCCGTACGGTTAGTGTAGAACCGGATAACAGAGAGTGCACAGACAGTAATCCTCATATCCGGCATGTTCACTCTCGCTGGGGCAAACTTATTCTGCTTAGTGAAACTCTGGCACTTGCAGCGATTTAACACAATACTCTGTTTGGAGTGTCCGTACGGTTAGTGTAGAACCGGATAACAGAGAGTGCACAGACAGTAATCCTCATATCCGGCATGTTCACTCTCGCTGGGGCGAACTTATTCTGCTTAGTGAAACTCTGGCACTTGCAGCGATTTAACACAATAGACTGTTTGGAGTGTCCGTACGGTTAGTGTAGAACCGGATAACAGAGAGTGCACAGACAGTAATCCTCATATCCGGCATGTTCACTCTCGCTGGGGCAAACTTATTCTGCTTAGTGAAACTCTGGCACTTGCAGCGATTTAACACAATACTCTGTTTGGAGTGTCCGTACGGTTAGTGTAGAACCGGATAACAGAGAGTGCACAGACAGTTAATCCTCATATCCGGCATGTTCACTCTCGCTGGGGCAAACTTATTCTGCTTAGTGAAACTCTGGCACTTGCAGCGATTTAACACAATACTCTGTTTGGAGTGTCCGTACGGTTAGTGTAGAACCGGATAACAGAGAGTGCACAGACAGTAATCCTCATATCCGGCATGTTCACTCTCGCTGGGGCGAACTTATTCTGCTTAGTGAAACTCTGGCACTTGCAGCGATTTAACACAATACTCTGTTTGGAGTGTCCGTACGGTTAGTGTAGAACCGGATAACAGAGAGTGCACAGACAGTAATCCTCATATCCGGCATGTTCACTCTCGCTGGGGCAAACTTATTCTGCTTAGTGAAACTCTGGCACTTGCAGCGATTTAACACAATACTCTGTTTGGAGTGTCCGTACGGTTAGTGTAGAACCGGATAACAGAGAGTGCACAGACAGTAATCCTCATATCCGGCATGTTCACTCTCGCTGGGGCAAACTTATTCTGCTTAGTGAAACTCTGGCACTTGCAACGATTTAACACAATACTCTGTTTGGAGTGTCCGTACGGTTAGTGTAGAACCGGATAACAGAGAGTGCACAGACAGTAATCGTCTTATATCCGGCATGTTCACTCTCGCTGGGGTGAACTTATTCTGCTTTTAATTTTCAGTTGACCAACAGTGACTATTCTTCAATTTTAGAATTCCGTATCTCATAAACATCTATTCGTCCGTGAATAAAAGACAACTTACATTATTTGGATTTTCTAACACCCGTCTACAAAATTGTAATCTTAATGCACTGTCACCAGGATGAAGATGTTGAACTCTTTGTAAGTAATATGTTTAAAAGTGGTTTTCTTTCAATGTTCTTCAGACTGTACTACGAGATATGTTTATTCTATTTCAAAGTCGGCGAGTGATAAGTTGAGGACTGCGCTGTATCATGTCAATGATCTTGTGTTCGCGTACAGGCTGTATGTATTACAAAACGTTGTCTCGAACAATTAACGGTTGGAAAAGATCCATTTGTTCGTAGGTTGTTCGAAATGTTACGTGAGTAGGTGTTTTTATGTACGGAAGTTGTCTTTCATATTCACGTTTAGCACGACTATTTCCATTGGCAAAACCATAGACGAAAACAATATCTGTGTACTTTTGATATGAAAAT